>NC_138205.1:45634238-48034238 GCF_964194415.1 Vipera berus | reverse complement strand
GCAGCTCAGAAACCACAGCCAAACTTTTCTAGCCCTGATCATATGATGTTTGATCATGAGTTTACAAAGCTGGTGAAAGAACTGGAAGGTGAGACTTGTTACATCATTTCTTGGAGTATTAATTTGAAAAAGGAGAAACTACAATTTACCAGCAGTTCTAATTCTTTAAAAAAATCTTGTCATCAAGATTAATAAATTTATATAGATTGTATATAATTTCTGAAAATTCTGATGTAACAGAAAAAGTTATGAGAACTCAGGGGTGTCCCAAAGGTGCTTTTTCAAGAGGCAACTAGACTTCCTTGTTTTTCTTTGGAGATGTTTCACGTCTCATACAAGAAGCTACTTCAGTTCTGACTGGATGAGAAGCGAAATATCTTCAATGAAAAACAAAGTGTAGTTGCCTTTTGAAAAAAAACATCTTTGGGACAACCATGACTTGGATGACTGAGAATCTCCATAGATACTGAGAATTCAAAGAAAAAAAATCAGAAAAATTATACATTCACAGCCTTTATTATTGCATCATGTAGAGGTATGAGGTCAATTTCTTATTTTTAAAAAATCTATTAAGCAAAGTATGTTAATTTAATTTTTAAAAGTTTGTAACCAGTGGAGGTGAAGGTTTCTGAACACAGTGAAATGTAGCATCTCTTCATTCATTCTTACCTGCTTAGGATCAGCAGGTTGGCAAAAAGTTAATTCGAGAAAGAAGGAAGAAACCATCTACTTTGTGGCAAAATAGAGTAAGTTATATATTATAGATACATAGAGAAGATTAATGTTTCAAAAGAAACTGAGAACCAGGTAGAGAAGAGACACCAGAGCTCAGAATTCAAATGTTGCCACATTTGACTCCATGGTCTCATTTTCTGGGTTTCTTAGAAGGCTCTGCTTCTTCTGCTTCTTTTTTCCATGGACTTCTGAAAATTATTTTTCACTTATATTGAGATAAACCTTTTGCCTATTTGTCTGTTTCATGATTTGATATGAATATTTTGAAATAACAATACACAATATATATTTTGTGTATTTTTTCATTTTATTTTCAGTTTGGGGCAGAAGGCTTGAGAAAAATGGTTTGTTCTTTCTGAGGCTTTCATATTTCTCCACAGAAATCAGAGTATACATATTATGCCTGTGGTGTACTATTGTACTAGTGTTTATTGAACTCATTTAAATGTGAACCAATTGTGGAGAGTTAAGCTCAGTGGGAAATTGTGGGGGTTAAAAGTTGCAACAAGTTTAGTTAACTCATGACATGACTAAGAAATGTTTCCTGATCCATTGCTTATTGAACATTTTCTATCAAAATGTTTTTTTTTATTTTAAAGTAACAGTATTATCATATAAGAAAGGTTGTTTTAGCATTTTAAGGAAAAAAATCTGAGTGATTGAGAAATATTGAATAGCCATTATATTAATGACACCTTTTAAACTCTTAATCTCTATAGTCATCTAGAATGCTGCAACATTTGACTTAAATTATCTAATATTATAAATCATCATTTCACAGGAGTTATAACAAAGGCAATTTATAAGTCAAGTGAAGAAGATAAAAAGGAAGAGGAAGTGAAAAAAAGTTTAGAACAACATAACAACATAGTGACACACTATAAAGATGTCATTAGAGTACAGGTAAATAATGTATCTTGTTTTAAGTGAATTACATTTAATCTCAGATATACTATGCACATTTAAAGGTATATCTTAAGCCCAAGTTACACATTATACTGAGATTTATTTAAAATTATGGAAAAACGGTAGTTCGTAGTCTTATATGCACAGTACATCTCTGCTATAATAGTGTGTTTCCCCAAAAATACGATCTCACGGCGGCACTAAACCCCATCCAGCAGGAGCCTGCATGGTCACCAGCAGCCCACTTCTTCTGCAGCCTCTCACCACTGCTTGACGTGTTGACTCCCGGCCTCTGCTTCACCATCAGAGGCTTTGGGAAAGGCCTCTGCAGCCGAGAAGGGAAGCTGGCAGAGGCCTTCACAATGGAGCTCCCGTGGGGGTGGGGGGATGCATCTGAATGGTGGCGAGCAGCCACAGAAGTGGGCTGGTGGCAGCTATATGGGCTCCTGCTGGATGGGGCTGTTGGTGCCGCTGCCATGAGGTGAAGCAGGTGTTGGAGCACGGGTGGCCTGGCTGCAGCGGTCCTGAGGTAAGCAGGTGTGGGGCAGTTCTACCTCCTCATCCCTGCCCTAGCTTGATTTTTATGCATGTGCCTCCCCCCCTCGTGCAACCAGACGGTGGGACAGGGTGGGTGGGCTCTTAACTGGGGCTTATTTTCAGGATATTTTGGGGAAAACACGGTACATATCACCTAAATTCCATTTAATACTAGGTATTTGCAATTTGCAATCACTAGTTATTTAAGATTTTTTAAAAAGCTATAACATCAATTAGTCAAATTTGTTATTCATAATTGAAAGATATTATAGATAATTCTTACTTTCTGACTACTTATTCAGTGACTGTTCAAAGTTATGACAGTACTGAATATGGGAGACTTAAACTAGTCTACCAAGTTGTGACTGTCCCCAGGGTAATCATGATTCCAGCATTCGACAACCTGCACGTTTACAACCTTCACAGTTGGCAGAATCAAAGCTGATGGGAGTTGCAAGTTGCTATCAGGTTACATCACATTTCACAACCTGTGATGATTTGCTTAATGATCACAGCTGGAACTGATAAACTGCCATTGTAAATGAGGTGTGGTTATCTGATTTTTCACTATATGAAAATGTAATTTATTGATGAAGTTGTCAGTCTCATTTGTGGTCAGTAAGTGAAGACCCCATATATATTAGATCTTCTAAACTCTCAGGAATTACTTTGTGGAATATCCTCTTGCGGGAATGGGGTCTTGGCCTGTTATTGTACAGGTAGTCCTTGACTTATTACTACAATCGGGACTGGAACATCTATCAGTAAAATTCAGACTGTCTTAATATATGATCTATTTTGCCTCTTTCATTAAGTGAATAATGTAGTTGTTAAGCAATTCTGGTTTCCCCCATTGACTATGCTTATCAGAAACTTGCTGGGAAGATTGTATATGGGGATTATGTGACTCAAGGACACTGGAATTGTCATAAATACATGCCAATTGCCAAGCATGTAAATTTCATTCCCATGATCACAGAGATGCTGCAGCAGACATATGTAGGAAGATGAATTGTAAATTGTCGCTAAACAAATAATCATAAATCAAGGAATATCTGTAAATGGTAGAAGTAAAATAGTTTAGTCCTTGGTGTCATTTTTTATCTCATGTTTCAGTGAATTCCCCCCCCCCCAAATATTTTTATCTATATTGCACAAATACAGTTGGTCAATTTAGCATCTCAGTTAGAAATCTTCAAGATCCCAGGCATAATTAGAGAGTAGACCTATGTTTAAAAAATGGGTGAAAACTTAATTTTGTTTCTTTTTATTTTATTTTAAAGGATCAGGAGCTTGAGGAATTGAAGAAACAAGTAGAATCATTAAAAATTCAAAATGAACAGTTGCAGACAACAGTTACGCAACAAGTTTCACAAATCCAGCAACACAAGGACCAATATAACCTCCTTAAAATACAGCTAGGTAGTAATGCTAATAGTATTTTGCATAGTTTTTCCTGAGAAATAACTTGCAGGCCATGGGATTTTAAATTGTGTTGAGTTGTATACACTTTCAACAGCTCAAGAATGTGGTAAATTGGCATTAATCATTGACAGACAATAGACTATTTAAGTGCATAAAGTCAATCTCAGAATTTCATCAAGATTATCATCTATAGAGTGGTATTTTTTTTAAGAAACCCCCAAAACCAAAGAGAGATACAGTGGTGGAAACAAAAATTTAGACAGATAGATTAAAAATTTGCTTTAACGGATAGCACCAGTTTGGAGCCACAGTGCCATCTCTCCCCATTTGCCTTAGAACAGGGGTAGGCAACCTTGGCTTTTTTATCACTCATGGACTTCAACTCCCAGAATTCCTGAGCCAGCCATGCATGGGAGTTGAAGTCCACGAGTCATAAAAGAGCCAAGGTTGCCTACCCCTGCCTTAGAAGCTAAGAAATTTCTCATTTGTATTTCACTCTCAACAGACAATGATACCTTACCTAACGTTGTTAGCTGCGAACTCGTGTCCGACCCATCGCGACCCTATGGACAACGTTCCTCCAGGCCTTCCGGTCCTCTACCATCTTCGGGAGTCCATTTAAGCTCACACCTACTGCTTCAGTGACTCCATCCAGCCACCTCATTCTCTGTCGTCCCTTTCTTCTATTGCCCTCAATCTTTCCCAGCATTAGGCTCTTCTCCAGTGAGTCCTTCCTGCTCATTAGGTGGCCAAAGTATTTGAGTTTCAACTTCAGGATCTAGCCTTCTAAAGAGCAGTCAGGGTTGATCTCTAGGACTGACCGGTTTGATCGCCTTGCAGTCCAAGGGACTTGCAGGACAGGAGTCTTCTCCAGAACCACAGTTCAAAAGCCTCATTCTTTGGCGCTTAGCCTTTTTTATGGTCCAACTTTCACAGCCGTACATTGCAACTGGGAAGACCATAGCCTTGACTATACGCACTTTTGTTGACAGGGTGATATCTCTGCTTTTTAGTGTGCTGTCTAGATTTGCCATGGCTTTCCTCCCAAGGAGCAAGCGTCTTTTAATTTCTTGGCTACAGTCCCCATCTGCGGTGATCTTGGAGCCCAGGAAAATAAAATCTGTCACTACCTCCATTTCTTCCCCATCTATTTGCCAGGAATTGAGAGGGCCAGATGCCATGATCTTGGTTTTCTTAATGTTAAGAAATTGGTCAGTCTCAAAACCTAAGCGGAGTTGAACTTAATTAGTCCAAAGATGAGGAATCACTTGACAATTCCAGAGCTGTAGGTTTTACAGGGAAATTTAAAACGCATTTAAACAGAAGACAGTGGCCATTTGATTTTTGTAATCCTGTCAAGAAAACTGCAGGGATATTATTACCAGGTGATGAGTTTGAAAAGAAGGCATCTTTTCCTTTAATTTTTTTTCCTTTGCCTTCATTTTAGTTTCTGCAGTCAGTTGATCAGGTAATAAATTTGATACACCAAAATATCTCTCTAATCCAACTCTTTTGTATATTAACCTTTTATTCATATTATATATAAATAGTCTTAGAGTCTTCACATACATACCCACTTAAGCTCTTTTAGTTCATTTCTAAGCATTTCAGCAATTACCAGATACTAGCCAGTAAAATAAATTAGATAAAATATCAATATTTCAAAGGTTGCCTCAAGGAAAGCTAGTTTAAGAAGTGAAATGTTTAGAATAAACTACTAAACATCATTCTTCATGATGTATTCATTTGTCCTATTTTATTTATTATTTTATACCGGAATTTCTGTTTCAATTTGTCTGTCTGACAGTAGATAAGTAGTTCTCTGATACAATTGTCTAAATTTAATTCTTCTGCAATTTCCTAGTGGAATTATAATTTTGAAATACATTGAAGTAAGAATGTTTTAATTTTTTTATCTGAAATGCTAGAAGTAAATCATTTTACAATTTGCTTAATAGGAAAAGACAATCAGCATCATAGTTTGCACAGTGATATGGGTCAGATAAATGGTGTTCAGTCAGAAGAAATCAGCAAATTGCACGTGGAAATGGAGGAATGGAAGCACAAACTTGAATTACTGCAAGAACAGCTAAGAGAAAAGGATTCTTTGATTGAAACCCTGGTGAGCAGTAAAGTTTCATTCTTAGTAATAAGCATCTGATCTGATCTGAAACCCATTAGTTTTTCCTGGTCAGATCTAAAATAATGATTAAGAAATTGTTTCCTTTCTTTCTCCCAAATCACAGCAGACCATAATTTCGTCAAATCAGGGGAAAGAAATATATTTCCAAGCAGTACATTTTTTTTTCTTTGTATTTGGGGGTGAAGCGCAAGAGTAGCACCTTTCTGAAACCCTTCTTATTCTCAAAAAGTGGTTCCAAAGCATGGTACTCAAAATAGCTGAGCCATATAATTGCCAGATACATAATGTATTAAAAGTTGTTCCCTACATTAGTCAGCTTTTACAGGTAACTTCCCTATGACATGAAGAATGTACTTAGGTTCTCAAGAAGTTGCCTTGATACTCTGATCATTATGTACATTTTGAGAGATTTCTATAAAACCTTCCCATTTTATCATTTTGATCACAGATGAATTTGTTGTATGTTTTCTGAACATTTGTCAAAACCAGGATAATAGTGCTGAAAGATTTGCATTGATATGGATGGTCTCCTATGGGCATGCTTTAAGGTGTAAACCTTTAGAATTTAAATAATATGGTGCTTGATTCAAAGGCACTTTCTCTCCCACTATGGAATTGCTTCTTTACCCAGCAGAATACTGCACACCATAGGTTCATCTGTCTGCCACAGATTCCCCTATGAGACTTCAAGGAATGGAATGCTTTTCCCAAGGGAATCTTTGGTGCATATTGTCCTAATATTTAAGGAAAATGGCAAAAGAGCCATTTTCTTTTTTTACTTTTATTTTTATGGCATTTTAATTTTTAATCAAATTTAAAGCAATTGATTTTTCATCTTTTATATTTTATATGCTGTTGCAATTATTCTGAATTATCTCAGATTATATTAGGCAGTATGCTGAATGAATGAATGAGAAATGTAGCTTAATAGGTTTGGATGATATGATAAAATGTATTGATAAGTTCAGTCGGTTCTTATTGGTGTATAAAATCTGGTTTGGTATAGAAAACTCTTGGTTGTTTTTTTTAAGTAGGCATTTTATTAAAAACAATTAGCTTACTGACTTGAAAGTGGTTTAAATCCATAAAATTTAAACCTCTAATGTAGAAAAATATGAGACCTTTCCTGTAATTTATTTCTCGAAGCAATAGAAGATGGGAGACTACCCACCAAAAATATATGTTTTTATTTTAATTTCACTAGGAATAAACTGAAATCCAGGCATATAAAGCTTTATTTTAAAAAACTGAACCTGGGTTTATAGATGAAATACTATGGATTTACTAATCTCATAATTGTTTAGAAGTCCATAGCATAAAAATGGTATTTAATTTATTTATTTTTTTGAAAAGCATGACTGTTTCAAATACTTCCTGGCATTCCCAGCATATTTGTTAGTATGATAATTTTTAAAAAATGTAATATAATATTTAATTCCATTTGCATAATTTATTTTCTATCCTCAATGCAATATGCCAAAATATGCTAGTTTTCCAAGATGGCACCAATCATTACTGTGTAATTGCAATTTTGTGTCTCAAGCTATAATCCTGGTTGCTGCTTTTTAAAAAAAATAAAACCAGAACAATAGTTTAAAGTGCTTATGCTTTTTAAACAACTGGGTGTTTTTATATGTCTGATGTTTATAGAAACTTTCAACAACAATGGAAGGAGCAACAGAACAATCATTACAAACTAATATATCTACTGGAACTCAGTTAAATAGTGAACTATGTAAGGTAGGAAATTCCTGTAGCCTATTTTAAAGTATTTGGTCAGGCTACCTTTGTATAACAGTGGGAGAAACCATGCATTGCTTGCTCATGAGGTATGACTACAGTTTGAACAAAAAGGGAGCCCTTGTCTTGATTTTGTAACTAGATCCCGTAGGCTTTTAGTTGTACAATTCAGTTTTCTCTTTTTTCCCTGTGTCAGATAATTAGAAATGAGAAACCTGATTTCTCTTATGTGTTTCATATGAGGATCACTGCTGATCTCACAAGCAATCTTGTATTGTTTTTGGTTCCATATTCCTTCATGAGCTAAAGTTTCTTCAAAGGTAGCTCAGTGAGATACACATAGTAAAAATCCAAGTTGGATATATCTCTAGCATAAATAATATTGCTGTATTTTCAGATATAAAAATTACAAGTGAAGCAATCTGAGATGGGTAAAATATTTTATGCCCTGCTGAAAATTGGGCATCAAAGTCAGCCCAAAGAATCCCTAAAAGTCATCTTGATTAATTCTTGATACTTTCTTTGAATAAGAGTCTGGTCTGCATTAAGTTCAATTTATAAAGTTAGCAACTTCTGTGATATTTGAGAGAAATAGACTGAAATCTGCATGTTACCCGTACTTCAATAGCAAACCAATTCAAATTTTGGCAGTGATTTGCTCTCCAGGCTTGTTTCAATTTATTTTCTGAACGTTGTTTCCAGACTAGGTAACATCATCAGCAGGATTTTCTTGTCTTATTTTTACCTATTATTCCAGTTCAAATTTATTAATATTTTCATTATCAGATCTACCATGATATGATTAGTCTTGGACCTATAAATATATTTATATTTAGCTGAATTTAATATGTTTTCTCTCACAGGAGATTGATAACTTGAGGGCACAAATAATCAAGTTTCAGGTTGAGAAGCAAGAACTTTAGAAAATGTTAGGATCTTAAGAATTTTCCTTGCCTTTTAGTTTCTGGCTTATTTGGGGGGGGGGGTTGGGGGGGAGAATTAGAATAAATAGAAGTAGTCCCCTTAATCTCTTTGTCCTTTTCAGCATCAGCCATCAGTAATCACATTTGATTCTTGGCTATACTATATCATATAAGACAATCACAGTTATTATACTTTCTGAAAACTATTAGCTTTATAATTTTGTTCAATGTTATTTATTTTGCAGAACATGACTTCAGTTCCTGCATCAGAAGATAGTAGTGCTGATATGGTAGCAAAGACAACTGACCTGGAAACACAACTTTCAGTGATCTTGCAGGAGAATAAAGAATTAAAGGTATTTAACACATAGTAAAACATACTAATAAAGATATTGGATATTTAACTTAACCTTAGACTATAGTTTTGTCTTAGTGATAACTTCAGTCTTTTTGTATTATTGGCATAAAATGCTTTTTACAATTTTGTTTAATGTCTAGATGTACTGATTGATGGATTAACTCTAGATTATAATAAGCATTCCAGGAAAAAAAATATAATCCTCATTGTTGATTGTGGTGTGGATTTGCTTCTTGCTAATATCCTAGATCAGGGATGGCGAACCTTTTAGAGACCGTATGCCCAAACTGCAACCCAAAACTCTCTTATGTATTGTCGGGTGCTGGGTGGGTGTGGCCTATTGGGTGGGCATGGTCCATTGGGTGGGCGTGGCTGCGGTGGTAACGACAGACTGGGTGGGACTAAAAAGTTCAATCAATCAATTCCAACTTTGCAAGATCTTTTTTTTCCCCACAAGAAGTTGAAATTTATTGATTGATTGAACCTTTTTTTTTTTGCACACGGCGGCAGAGGCCTAAAGCGAAAAGGTTTTATAAAACCCAGCTGAAGGCCTAGAACTGGGGTGACAGCGCACGTGCCCACAAAGAGGGCTCTGCATGCCACCTGTGGCACGCGTGCCATAGGTTCACCACCACGGTCCTAGATTATGTTTAGACATTAATATTACAGTCATTAGCAGGCAAGGCACGTGAGATCGAGGCATGTGAGATCTCATTGCCCATAAACGTGGTCAAAAAAGTACTTTTAAAGTATGTAGAGTCATAGTTCTTTATTGCTGCTATCTTAATTATGTGTCCTCATTCTAAGGCTCCTATACTGTAATATATAGTTCATTGAGATATCAAAAGATGTTACCCCTGAGATGAGAGAGGATCTAAGCAATGATCAATCAATAATGCATGCTGAGATTTGCTGTACTTTTATTTTTTTCCATCTTCAAAGATCAGTTCTAGAATCATTTGTCAAGTTTCTAAAAATGGACAGAGCATTTGGGAAATGGATATTAAAAAGTTACTAAAGATCAACTATATGAAGCATAAACTTCTAAAAAATAGATTTTAGATGAGACTGAATAAAGCATTGCATATGACCATTTATATGGAATACATAAATTACCTTAAAAGGATATTGATTTTTATGGTATATGAGGCATATGTTGCTTCCTTCCAAACACACAACTTTTTCATGGAAGGTAACATGTCTCTGAATGTAATATTTTATACTTTTCTGTGCCAGAATGAAATTGCAAGACTCAATGAGGAGAAGTCTTCATTTAAACAGCAACTGGAATCATCTAATAGCACTGTGGCAATTTTGAAAAATGAAAAAAGCAAACTGCAGCAGGAAATTGCAGAATCTAAAAAAGAACAAGATGACTTCCTGGTTCTTCTGGCAGATCAGGATCAGAAAATAGTTGGATTAAAGAATAAACTCAAAGAACTTGGAGAACCGGTAAGATACAAAATTTGCAAAAGCAAGTGTGAGACTTGAACTCGCTGGAACAATTTTAGAGCTAAATTTAGATGCATGACAAAACTGTCTGTGTCTGTGTCTCCCCAAATTTGTACCAACCCTTTAGAACTGTGCTTTTCAAACTGAGTTCTGTGGAGCCTCAGTGTTCCATGAGTATCATCCAGGGCCTCAGCAGTCACAGCCTTGGTTTACATTGTATGAAATGTATTAAAGGTAAAGGTTCCCCCGCACATGCGTGCTAGTCGTTTCCGACTCTAGGGGCCAGTGCTCATCTCCGTTTCAAAGCCGAAGAGCCTGCGCTTGTCCGAGGACGTCTCCGTGGTCATGTGGCCGGCATGACAAGACGCCAAAGGGGCACGGAACGCTGTTACCTTCCCACCGTAGTGGTCCCTATTTTTCTACTTGCATTTTTACGTACTTTCGAACTGCTAGGTTGGCAGAAGCTGGGACGAGTAACAGGCGCTCACTCTGTTACGCGGCACTCGGGATTCGACCCGCCAAACTGCCGACCTTCTGATCGACAAGCTCAGCATCCTAACCCACTGAACCACCACGTCCCTTTTATGAAATGTATTACTACAACACTAATTTTAACCTTTTGTTAAAATAAGATATATTACATAAAATACATTAATTAATGGATTACAGATTGGTTTTTCATATTGAGATGGGTTGTTTGGGTATATCAACTGCTCTAGTCTAGAAGAATATGGTTTAGCTGCCACGTTAGTAATTCTGGCTGCCTCCTCTGGGCAGAATGATGATCTTTAAAGAAAGGAGAGAGGGAGCAGAAATGAAGCAAATCCTGCATGTGTTGGAAGTTGCAGAAGGAAGATGAGGGCCATATCTCCTGGGCCGCCAAGGCCTGAGGGTGCTAATGCTCCCTTATCTGAGACAGGAAGAGAAAGAGTCCCTGGACCGTTATCAGCAAAATGTAAAAGATGTAACTGGAGGCTCTGCTCCTCTACTTTTGTCAGAGGGGGAAGGAGAGAGAAATTAAAAAGGAAAAAAGCGAAGGTTTAATTTTAAGTGCTTGCTGTGTTCATTAAATACTTCTCTCTCTACCTGGCACCTAGCTTCTAAATGGGAACAGCAAAGAATCCATTACCATGTTCTAACAACTACTCTCATTGATGTGTTGCTTTTGGCAACTAATTTTATAGCTAGAGAAACTATAATATACATCTGCATAGCTATATAATCATAAGCTAAAATTTACTATACAGATTTATTTATATTTTAATATTTCATTAAAGAATTTATTTACAAAATTAAAAGGTAAACAGTATAAAAGAAAAAAAAGAAAGTGTTGAAAACAATAAAAGAAAAAGAAAATACTTTAAAAAAGCAACTGATCTTCTTTGTAGCAAAACTATATGGCATAAGCTTCATTCTCCTCATATAAATCTTTTTTTAAATCAGTAAACCCAGAAATACATCCTTTTTATCTGTTTTAAGCAAAAAGTTCGTAAAGTGTTTTCAGTCTTATAGTTATCAAACTAATCAGTTTAGCCATTCATTTAGTTGCATTTTGACCAGCTTTTTATTTTGATGGAGTCTAATTTTAATATGCTGTTCAAAGGCAAATGGGGCTCTTGGCCTGGTGAAAATAATATTCTCTTGTCATAATATAGTAAATAAATTTCTATCTTATAGGTTCTATAATAAAAAGATGATGGTCTCAGATGATGGAGAAATGCTATTTTTAAACGTAAAACTTGAGATAGATTTAAATTTTAATTCTTTACTTGAACATGTTAAAATAATTAGCAAGTTTAAAAATAAGCTGTCCATTTAATATAATACACTAAATAGCAGTTTTATTTCTGTTTTTCCTCTAAAGATTGAAGATGAAGATGATGTGGATTTAGGTGATCATGGTGAGGATGAAGAAGAAGAGGAGGAGGAGGAGGAGGAGGAGGAGGGGGATGCAGAAGGAGAAGAAAATTAATAGTATTTTATTGGATTAAACATGAAATTTAGAAATGATTTGTATGAACCAATCTTGGATGGCTTTGTGATGCAAAACATCTTGATAAGAAAAAAATCATTAGAAATTATTCTCATTTTCTTAAATGTCAGTAATATATTGTAGCTGATACAGAAGCCTAGTATGTTAAATTTCACATCCAGATCAAACTGAATTATTAACAAATTAGAAACCATGTTAGAAGATGTAAGAAGGTGACAATGTTGGATTAAAATGTGTTGCCTTTTGCATATTTTCAGAGTGTTTGTCATTTTCTTATTTTGGATTTTATTGTGATTAAATATGGTATGCATATGGCTAAAATCTCTTGAATGAAATCATTGTCTCCTGCATTCATCTTGGAGAGACCTTACAGGGTTTTGTTTTTTTCTTAATACCACAAAAGATTGAAAGTGATGATTTGGTTTGTTCAAGTTAAGTGGGTCATAGTTTCTTGCTTTCTTCTCAATGGATTTTGGCTTGAAACAAACTGTTCAGCATTGAGTGCCTTGCATCTGAAATGGCTCCATTCTGTACCTTGGAAGTAAAAGTAGCTGCAACAGTACAGAGGGATTTTCAAAGATGAAGAGCACTATTTGATAGTATATTAAAGAAAAACATTTTTAGCAGAAATCCCATGTAAAAGCTATCAGATTATTATTTTGAAAACATTTGTTTTATTAAAAAAATCACATTGCGATTGATCATAATTTATTGAGTTTCTTTTTTCCCAGTAGATTTTTAAAAGGAAAGAAATAAATACAGTTGCTATATCTACTTACTTTTTGGATAATGGAAATAAATATATACTTATTTAGTATCATTTATTTGACTGAGTTGTGATTGTTTTTTATTATGTATTAATGCTGTTTATTTTACTAATAAGTAAAGCCTAATATTCCGTTTCAATTTTTGAAAGTATTACTGAAAATATATTGGGGCTGCCATCTTTCATCAGGGAAATTTCACAATTGGAAAAATTGGTTGCAAAATAGGCTTACCCAGTCCCTGAGATGATTTGGTAAAAAACTCTAGGTAGAATTGGGGGAAGTGTGAAGAGGAGGCTGATCTTAAGAGTGCTGGCACAGCAGAAATTGGCACAAATCTTGCTTCCCCAGAATCCCCAAAGCCTTATCTGATCGTTCCCAAGAGAACACAATCAGTGTAATGAGATTCTTGTAAATAGGCATTGTAACAGAAGTAACCTGGATCTGGCCTGGTTTCTTGTTCTTATAAGCTGCATCTTATAACCGACAAAAATAAGTTTCACACTTTGGCCTTTATTTGCACCCTAACCACTCTTCTGCCCTTTGATTGCTGATCCTGGTGCCAGGATAATTAGCAAGAAGCAAATTAATGTCTGTATCTACATTCACTGGAGAGGAAGGGACTGCACTCAATAATGAATACATATTGCAGACAATATTTTGGTGCTGCCAAGCACAAGCCCAGCACACAAATAGCGTCGTGCACTTCTCTTTGTGTGCCTGCTTCCTCTTTGTAATCCTTTCCTAGCCAATCTTTTTGCTTTGCTTCTGCAAAGATGGGGCCATAGATCACACACAGTAGAAATTGTATGCTTCCTCTCCACCCATTCACATGTTTAAGAAGGAGGGAGAAAAAACAACAACCAAGCAACCTCTTTACAGACAATCTTTCCAATACTCTACAAAGGGAGAAATAAAGAAAAACAACAGGTCAGGCACAGGAGAATGTGTACTGACTATACAGGTAGTCCTTGCCTTACAGCAGTTTGTTTAGTGACCATTTGAAGTTACAATAGCACCGGAAAAAGTGACTTATGACTGTTTTTCACACTTTCGGCATTCCCTAGTCATGGGATCAGAATTCAGGTGCTTGGCAATTAGTTCATATTTATGATGGTAGCAGTGTTCCAGGGGTCATGTGATTATCTTTTACGACCTTCTGACAAGCAATGTCAATGGGGAAGCCAGATTTCACTTAACAACTTTGTTATTAATTAAACAATTGCAGTGATTCACTTAACAATTATGGCAAGGAAGATCATAAAATGGGGCAAAATTCACTTAACAAATGTCTTGCTTAAGAAGAGAAATTTTGGGATCAGTTGAGGTCACAGAAATTGCTTTGAAGTCCAGAAATCACAGTGAATTTCATTGATGGAAAATGAAGGAAACTGGAATAAAATCACGTAATTTATTGAGGATTGTAGAGGGCAAGATTGTCTGAGCAGATTAAAAGGATCTTCTCTCTTCTTGACCCTCCCTATTGTGAGGATGGTCCAACTGCCAATCAGTGTTGGGCAAAGAAAAGAAGGGAAAAGAAGATGGCTACCTGAGAGCTCTGCAGCCACATGTCTCATGAAGGCTAAATAAACAAACACAAAAAAAGCAAACTAAAAGCTAGGTAGCCCTGATGAGAAGAGGCACCAGGAAATGAGGCAGCAGCTGAGAAAACTGAGGAGAATTTCCTTCCCTCAGACTGGTGAGAGATAAAAGTTCTTGGAGCCATTTTGCTCAGATGGAGCAAAGATTTGAAAGAGAAAAATCAAGAAGCCTAGCAAAGAACAAATAAGAAAAAAAATGAAGAAAAAGAAAAGACTTCAACAGGACAGAAATAGAAAACAAAAAAATAAAAAGATAAACTAGAAAAAGATGGATAGTTCTATAGAGTGTGACATAGAGATATATGTTATATTGTTATATTTAAGCACCAGGCTCAAGGTTGACTCAGCCTTCCATCCTTCTGAGGTAGGTAAAATGAGGACCCAGATTGTTGGGTGCAATAAGCTGACTTTGTAATAATGCCGCTTGGGGGGGGGGGGGGGGCGAAAGCCCTAATAAGCAGGGATATACATAGAATGAAGGCTATTGCTAAGCACATTGATTTGTGCTTCTTAGATTGTAAGACGCCCTGAGTCTTCGGAGAAGGGCGGGATATAAATGGGATTTTTTTTTTAAAAAGGCAAGGGCTACCTGTACTGGCAATCAGATGACCGAGGGACACTGCAAAGCTCGTAAATGTAGGCATTGGCCATAATGTTATTTTTTCTGCACGGGTAAACTTTTATTAGTTGCTGAATGAGGTAGCAAGGGAGGTCTACCTATATTTATAAAATAAGTAGTATTTAAATTGGTACTATATAGATTATTTAAGATTTTGTACTTAGTTTATTAAAATACGTAATATATGTTGACCTGCAGTAAAATAAATTGCAGTGCTACCTCAAATTTTATAGTATTCTAATCTGGGATTAATTTTAATTTGTCACCAAGGGTTGCTAAATCCCAAGTGGCAAAGAAAAAAAAAAGTACTCTGTGTGCTACATCTTGTCCGCAGTACTACTTTGACTTTGTAGAGTGAAAACTCTGGTTGTATATTGAATTCTTTTGATATTTATCAAGCAGTTTTATATAAAGTCAAATCCATCTAATTTAATTGGTTCTTGTGACTCACAATAACTCTGGATTCTCTTAGGCAGAAGATTAATTTCCTTTTTTAATTCCTCTGCAGTCCTCTTTAATTGGAGATGACAGAGATTGGCTCTAGAAAATTCCTTATTTTATTGTCTACTCTGGTTGATAACAATGCTCCAGAATCCCGAGCAAGCAAATTACCCAATTTTGTTTTCTGTAATTCAACAAGAAATCTCAAAGACTGAACAGAGATTTGTAATTCTTTTCTGGCTAGTAGTTGTTCATATTGTCCTGCAATCAAATATGCAACTTATTGTCTTACAATTTGTCCATGTTGTATGTAAATTATTGTTGACTGAGATTTTAGTTTGCTTCATCAAAATTTTCTTCATTTATTTATAAGATGTATTGCTATAAATATTAATTACTCATGGTCATTGGATATTTGGTGTTAAAAGGTAAAGGTAAAGGTTCCCCCGCACATGCGTGCTAGTCGTTTCCAACTCTAGGGGCCAGTGCTCATCTCCATTTCAAAGCCGAAGAGCCAGCACTTGTCCGAGGATGTCTCTGTGGTCATGTGGCTGGCATGACTAGATGCCAAAGGCGCACGGAATGCTGTTACCTTCCCACCATAGTGGTCCCTATTTTTCTACCTGCATTTTTACGTGCTTTCGAACTGCTAGGTTGGCAGAAGCTGGGACGAGTAACAGGCGCTCACTCTGTTATGCAGCACTCGGGATTCGACCAGCCAAACTGCCGATCTTCTGATCGACAAGCTCAGCGTCCTAACCCACTGAGCCACAGCTTTTCCTAAATAATAGCAATTTATGTTTCAAGGCATCTAGTTCATACATATCTTTTCTAGGAGGTAATTTTTCCAGGAGGTAAATCAGAATGGTCATGTATTATCTTCCACATAGCTGTCTACATTAGAATTTTAATTTAAGTCAAGTAGACTTAGAAGTGATATAAAGAGATAACAGGAGGGAGGCCTTCAAAAGAGATGACACATCCCTAGGATTTCGATGTTTCTCCTATTGACGCACAATATACTTGAACCCTCTATCACTATTATATTTATTTATTAAAATATAATTTCTTCTATTAATGAATCTTAAGATAGGGTTCAATACAGAGCAAAATGGCAAATTGCCAGCTCTTAAAGGAAAACGCAGTCAAGAAACAGACTCAGTAGTTTTCCAGCAATGCCCTTTATTGCTGTAGGGTAGAATAACAGAATCTCTGCCCCATCAAACACCAAATAAAAATCAAGACAGATTACTTTGAATTTCTTTAATTTCTCAGGCTTTCCTCTTTCTCAGGACTGAATAATCATTTCTGAAACTCCTTAACAGTTCACTTATTGCTGAGTCCTTGGTTCTTTCTGAGCTTGATTGCAAAGTTTCATTACCTAACTAGGTAACATCCTCAGTGCTAGTCAGCACATGATTTGTTCCTAGTTTATATTCAATGTTTTTTTGTCTGCCAGTGTTGATGGGGTATATATTTTTCCTCTGCAGTTTGTTGATTAGAGTTTTGTCTTCCACTTTATTGTGTGTTTGGTGTTAATCCTTGTTTATCTGGGTGCTTGCTATGAGAGATGTCTTCTGATCCTAGTATTTTTCTTGTCTTTTAAATGGTATATAAGTGTAGTTATCTCAATGTGTCTATTGATGGCTGAATTGTCTGAGTGCCAAACTTCCAGGAATACCCTAGTGTTTTTGGATTTTGCTTGGACTCCACAGTTTAGCCTTGAGTTACATATATTCTCTTGTATTACTTCACTCATTCCTCCCCGACCCATTCCCCAACTGAGAACTACATTCCTTCACTCAGCTGCATCATTAGTGATTCATAAGAAATCACAGAGAACAAAAATAATTTCTTATCATGCGAGAAACAATCATAAGCAGTATTGACATAATTCCTAAAATTTAAATAATTATCCACATTTTTCCTTTCACATTTAATTGGAGTCAACAAATCAGTTTGGAAGTGCTGTGCCTAGTATCATTTCATTGAAGACTAACTGAATTAATGAATAAGCCTGAGGTTTAATTCTTAGAACTTAAGAGGCATTAAGCATCACCTCTGGGCATTTTAGTGGTATAGAAAGTGGCCTGCCTTGTGGTATCAATAGAAAATCCTTGGGTGACTGCAGGACACTTGTTTCCTGGAGAGCGAGAAACTGATCCTAAGTCCTTGGCATCTCTGAATGTAGTGGAAGTAGCGCTGAGTCTGGGGCAACAATGAGGAGAGGGGATCTTTAGAAAAGAACGTGCTGCAGCTCCACCAAAATATATTCTTACACCTGGTTTTAGAGTCATAAAAGATGGAACCCTTGGAGTTTTCATTGCCAATATGTTGGTTCGTTGCCTGACAATTTGGGACATTGGCATAAGCCATTTGGAAGGCTGTGAAGAAATTTGCAGAGATTTTATATCTATAAATTCTATCACTAGAATTGTCAACTAATTACATAGTAATCACACTTATTAATCTAATATTAACCATAATAGCAATGCAGGTACATTTTTGAATTCTAGAATAAAAGATAAAGAAATTAGGCTGTGAACACCCAAAAATCAGAGATACCTTCTATTAACAAGGATGGGCTTTCTTGATGTTATTGTACATCAGCCTCCCTGATCACTGGTTGGGCTTATGGGAGCTATATATTCTCGTCTGCATGAAGCAGGCTGGGGCAAGAACAGAGAGGCAGAAATATCTCGGTTTACCTATCGGTAGTGCTGTTGAGCTTTCCTTAATTATTTCAAGATGGCAAATATATGTCTAACATTTCCATCATTCTGCAACCTTCCTGTATGCCCCGTTCGGGCAATTTTGTTTCACTTTAAACAAAATCCCCACCGGCTCTAGGCACTGATCTCTTCTGCTAAGATGTAACAGGCATTAAAAGCCAGAGAGGCTGACAGACCTCTGAGGTGTCGATCATCCATGAAAGTCACACTCTGCAATTAAGATAAGTACAGAACAAACCTACATCCCATTCTAGGGTATTTCACTGAACTTTTGTTCCATTTATGAAAAAATTGTGAAGCCAATGCGCTTTTTATGATTTGAAGAGAATGCCTTGAAAACAGAATACATTTTCAATATGATGTCCAATAGTAATAACCAGGACATATATAAGTATATTCCACCAAAGACATCTAGACACAATTCTGGTTCATATCAAAACAGGAGGACCTATTTCATTATTTAATGCAGTTTGAATTTCTAATCGATAAACTGGATGTTGTCAGGCTAAGTGTGTTGGTAGTATTGTACGCGGATGCAGTATACAATTCATTTATCTTTCCACTAGATGGCAGCAAGCACTATTATTTAGCCATGAAAAAATGTAGTCTGTATTGTTGAAATTGCACTGTTGAAGTGTTTGCAGAACAATCTTGAGTAAAATTGAGGCCAGGAAGTTTTGGGGGCTCTTGCTATCCTTGTACTTTTCTGCCTTGTCTGAAAAGGCATTTTTTAAAAAGGGCTGAACGTTATTGGAAAAAATGTTGAAGTCCTCACTATAAGGGCTTCTGTTAAATAGGCTCTTCCATTGGAAGGACTCAACAGTTTCCACATAACAGTAGTTTACGGCACAGCACCATTGTGCCTTCCTGGACCAGAGCTGTCCCCTTTCTTTCAAAGGGGAGAGGCGTTGGGAGGATCTTGCTGTGCAAAAATTGAAGCCTTTGTTTGGCAGGGAAATGCTGAAGCATGAGACAACTTTTTCCCACTCCTCCCACTCTTGCCTTCCAACCATCCTCTTGGTCATGACCACAAAATATGAATCCATAAAGGGGGCTGTCACCAGTAACATGAAAATCAGGTTTTGGCATGACAATTATTATCCTGCCTCTTCTCCAAATTATGTATGTTTAGTGCCTAATGGTAGAAGAAGGGAACGTGTATTGGGATGTTACAGAGAGAGTTACCTGTGTCTTCCAAATTGTCTTTTTGTTTTTTTAATTTTATTTTCAGATTTGCCTTGCTTTCTTAAGTGAAGGCATTCGCTTATTTTCTGAGCAAAGAAAATTACCAAGTACATTCACTGGGTTGTACTTGGTATTTACAAACTGCAGACATGTACAATGGCACACAGCGCCATCCTGAGCTGCTGCATCTTCTCTTGTTATGATGGACACATTGGAAATTCAGTGCAGATGGAGTAATAGTAACCTTGCATATACAAAACAAATTTGTTTCATAGAGAGGCCATAAATCAGAAAGAACCTGTTAGCACTATTTCTGACACTCATACTTTATTAAAATATGTAAAATTTTGCAAGCTGAAGCTCAGTTAATTAGATGCCTTGTTAGACTGATGTAGGATTTAAATTGAGATAAAGAAAGTGGAAGACAGAAGGATCAGGCTAAGGTTTAGAGGGTAGCAATTCCTCATCCTAAATTAAAACATGCAAATCTTCAGCAGCACTGGAGGTGGGGAGGGAGATAAACTGGCTATGCAGGTGCTTATCAATTAACAATTGCAATGTGTTAAAACTCATTACATTTGTTGAGATCTTTTTAGATAGCCTTCTTATGTGAGTTCAGCAGTCTTATTCAATTGTGTTGCTGAAATCTCTTTTTTTAAAAAAGCAGTCATTTAAGAGTTTTTGCCCTTGTTTTGAGACCTGATGTCAAACATGTATCCATTAACCTTTTTCCACAAAATTTGTCCTCCTTTCCCTGTGTAAACTCCAGAGTGGTTTTGCTGGCAGATGATGGCATAAGTCACATTGGAGAAAGAACCTGTGGAAGTGCTTCTAATCTCATGTGTATATTGGTACAGTTGTTGGGACAAAGTAGATATCTGGGCTTGTTACACAATCTAATTCTTATTTTAGCATCATTATTGTGTTTTTCTTGTTGCTAATGAGATTTCAAACAATGAATTTTCAACATTACAATTAAATTGCTCATTGATAAGATACTTGTATTCTGTCTCACATGTAACCTTCACCTGCATAATCACCTGTCTTCCCCTTGCCTCATTCCAATTTATATCCTACATAGGTCTAGCCATGCTATGCATTTGATAACGAGCTCCTTTTCTGGGAAACCCATGCCTTTAAGAAAATGTGTTAGTCAAAAAGAATGCTGCAACATTACTCCTGATTTTTGCTACTATAGACTAACATAGTTTTTCTATAATGTCTACAGAGAGGCCATGGCTGGGAAGTACAATTTTTAGAGTTTCTGACAAGTATCACCCATGAAAATTAGTGAGAAATGGAGTTCCTGCTCATTTGGTAAAGCACCAGTGAGAAAGCTGGTATAAGCAAAAACAGGTGGATGATAATTTACCTGCATCTGGAATATGCATCTTCTATACCCACTGCTGCTATCCCTGCTATCTGCAAATAACAAGTGACCTCCAATCTGTAGGTAGGAAAGAAGGACAGGATAGTGAGGCTTCCTCTGAATTTCTGAAAGGAAAGCCAATACTATGATCAAACTATGCATCTTGTATTGCTTGTCTTATTCTCCTCTGACTTGGAAGAAATGCCAAAGAAAGGCTTAGGTGGATCTGACTTTTTTTCTCTCTCTCTCTCATCTCTAGATAGGTAGGTAGGTAGGTAGGTAGGTAGATAGATAGATAGATAGATAGATAGATAGATAGATAGATAGATAGATAGATAGATAGATAGATGATAGATAGATAGATAGATAGATAATATCTATGTATCTATGTATGATAATTATCTATCTTCTATCTCTATCTATCTATCTATCTATCTATCTATCTATCTATCTATCTATCTATCTATTATCAAACTGATATAGTTGCCCAACACATAGGTGATTCAGATACTCATCTCTAATTGATGGGACCAGTAACATGCTGGTGGGCTAGGTGGATTTAATAGGGGAGTTGAGGTCCTCCAAATAGCCTGGACACAAGAGATGTTGGTTTAAAGGTGATAACTAGCAATTTGAATTGGACTCACAAGTAGATTAACAAGTGCACCTTCTGCCAAAGAGGTGACACATGTGCAAGTCTAAGCTTGCTCAAAACTGGCTTCAGATTTCTGGATTCTGAACTAACTGAAGTTTCTGAATTCTCTTCAAGGGCAGCCCCATGTAGAAAGTACTGCAATACTGTGGTCCAGACAGCATAGGTGACTGTGAGAAAGTCACATTGGTTCAAAAATGGGCATAACTGGCACATAACACTAAGATGTGCAAAGGCCCTCCTAACCATGACTGCCACTTGCTACTCAAGCAGGAGTCGTGAGTCCAGGAGAACCACCAGATTACGCACCGGGTCTGTCGGGCAGTGCAACCCACTCCATGACAAAAGATGGTAATTCTCCAAGAATTTAAAAAAAAAACCCAGATGAGAGCCACTCTGCCTCGCCAGCGTTCAATTTTAGCCTTTTGCTCCCCATTCAGACAACAGCCTCCAGGCACTAAGAGGTGGTGGTCACATCTTCTCACCATGGCAGAGATATACAGCTGTATGAAAACTACTGTATCTTTGTGCCACAAAGGGGCCACCACTGAACAATACATTTCAGTGATGTCAGATATGAATATCTAATTTAACATAAGAGCTGGAAAACTGTTTCCCAAAAATTTCAAGATAAATCATTACTTACACAAAGTCGATGAGATGGGAGGATCTGTAATAAGTGTCAGAAAGGAATGGAACAAATATTAATGCTAGTCTGTTTCCATTCTGACTTATACAGATCCTAGACATAAGCTTCTAGGAACCTACAAAACATTGTACAGCTTTACTTCATTTAGCTTCATGAAATTATTTTTCAGGGTAGGCACAGCACTCTCCCATTTGTACCTACTATATGGCAGGAGTGCCAAATTCATCTTATCTCAGCATGCTGGCTGGCCCACACATCTCAAACACTGAGATTGAGAAACATTGTTCTAAAGCAGGGGTCTCCAACCTTTCTGGGTTGGCAGCCCGGTGGGAGAGGGAGGGGCAGGCACCTTACATGCAGATGCGCAAACATGAACGTGGCCATTAATGCACGTGCACGGACAAACAGGCTGAAAGCATGTGTACCATGCAAATACGACTGCAATCACGTGCACAAGGCTCTTAGCGATGCCAGCGCCTGTAGGAGACTTGTGGTGCCACTGCCACCAGGTTCACAGCGATGCTACCACCAGTATGAGGATCACACCGCCACCCTCTATGGAGTTTCTCAGTCATCCAGGTCATGATTGTCTTCTCATCCAAGAAGCTTCTTCAGCTCTGACTGGATGGTGGGGAATGGAAGGATTTATGTTCCTTGCAGTCAGAGCTGAAGAAGCTTCTTTGATGAGAAGCGAAATATCTTCAAAGAGAAAGTCCAACTGCCTTGTGAAAAAGCACCTATGGGACATCCTTGAAGTTACAACTGCCACACAGACCCCCACAGTCATGTGATTCGGTTTTAGTCACTTAGCAACATTTTTTTCATTTATACCAGTTGCAGCGTCCTCTGGTCATATGACTATGACTTGTCACATTTTTTTGCTGATTTCTGATATTTTTTGCCAGTTTCTGACAAAAAATGTCCATTCTGGAGAATGGATTCACTTAATCACCACAAGATTTAATTAATATTCACATGATTCTCTTAATTAGCATGCTATCTAGCTTTATGACCATGATTAAAAATGGTTGTAAAATTGAGTCAGTTGACCTGCTTAAGACTTATGATCAATTGACTCCAGACTCAATTGTGGTTAAGTGAGGGCTTTCTATATTAAGTGTACCTGGGATAAAAGGTTTTTTTATACCAACCTTTTACTTTCAGCCTCAAATTTTGAAACCATAATAGCCAGATTTATTGTCAGAGCAGTTAAAGTGAAGCAGCAATTAATGTTGGACATAGAGTGACACTTTTTACTTTTTTTCTTTTCTTTTAACTGTTTGATTTTATTGTTTGTATAGCCCAGAGTTAGGGAACCTTGGCTCTTTTATGACTTGTGGACTTCAACTCCCAGAATTCCTGAGTCAGCATGGCTGGTTCAGGAATTCTGGGTATTGAAGTCCATAAGTCATAAAAGAGCCAAGGTTACCTACTCCTGGTATAGCCGATTGTAGATCGTAAATAAAGAGCCTTACATTGCTCTGCTATCCAACAACACCATAAAAGTGTTTACACAGTCCATTTTAAATAAAAATCTTCATTTTTATGATTAACCAAATATCTACGAAAACCTTGCCTAGGAATCTGTCAAATTGGCTTGCTGGCCAGCAGCAGTACCAACTTTATTTCCCATTAGACTTTTCAGGCATTAACTCCTTTCCACAAGAAATACTTCTCAAGAAGAGCATTCAAGCTGGGAATTCTGTAGGTTGTGCCAGCACATCTGGAATGTGCCAGGGCAATACATCCTATTCTACCTTTCGCCTCCATCATTCCAATACATTTTGTTTGATATCTCATCTGTTTAGATAATGGAGGTGGCAAGAAAGAGACATCCAAATAAGCAGTGTTACATGGTTCAAATAGCAAGGATAGAATATCTGTAACTTAATTCAACAGAATAGTGTAATGGATTGAGTAAAAACTGAGTGCAGTTACAATGGAATAGCAAAAATAACAGTGTCCAATAATATTTGAGACAAATTTGCATGGACAACTTAGCATCAACAGATATTAGGTTGTTAAATATATAAGGATGAAGATTTCCAACATATTAAGCAACTGAGTTTTATCTTTTTAGGAACTGAATTTAAAGGAATTTCTTCTGTGACATACAAAAATTAAATGGCATTAATGCTTTAATGCAATAACTGTTATTGATTAAAAAAACTTCTTGTGCTTACCAACTGTGCATACTGAGCTCCATACTTTGACACAGGATAGGCAATCGTAATCTGTCCAAGATATATTAAGAAAATATGTGATTATTGCATGATTTGGTACTTAAAAGGGAGGTCACACCACTGCTGTATGTATCTGATAGAAATGTACATTATATTTGGGCTGATTCAGGTAGATTCATCATCTATCCAACTGAAGCAACATTATTCCAAAGCAGTCCAGATCTGAATCTAGTTAATCTCAAATGTTGATCACTTAATTCAAAAGACATCTTTCTTACTAATCTTTCTATTCAAGAAAACCTCAGAGAACACAGGAGGAAGAGGAGGAGGAGGAGGTGGTGGTGGAGGAGGAGGAGGAGGAGATCCCATTTTGGAACGGGATTGTAATGTGAGTATTCCAATCTGAAGTGCTCAAGACAAGACCATTAAAATCTGGGACTGGGAGAGTACAGGCAGTCCTTGACTTACAACCATTTATTTAACAACCGTTCAAAGTTGCAACAGCACTGAAAGAAGTGACTTACAACCAGTCCCTACATTTAATGACCACTGCAGCATCCCCATGGTTATGTGATTGAAATTTGGGCAATTGCCAACTGGCATGTATTTATGACAATTGCAACATCCTGGGGTCATTTGATCACCATTTGAGACTTTCCCAGGCTTCCAACAAGCAAGGTTAATGGGCAAAACTGGATTTGCTTAATGACAACATGATTCACTTAAAAAACTGCAGTGATTTGCTTAATAACTGTGGCAAAAAAGTTAGTAAAATCAGGTGCGACTCAATGGCTTAGCAACAGAATTTCTGGTGGTTATAAGTTGAGGGCCACTTGTATAAAATTGGGCCTTGTTTCAAAAAAGCTAAATACTGCCACGGTATGTTACCTATCTAACCTCTGCCCCATTACACTTTTTAGGACTTGGATGCCAGCTGAACATAATACAACAGTTATTATTATAGAACCCTAATTTGAAATTTTCTTATTTATTGTTTAGGAACATATCCATAATGGATGCTGTTTTAATATGAATTACTAAAATATCTACGGAATATCTGCTCTTTTGTCTTCTTAATTATGATTTCCACTAAGTTATGACTTCATAACAAAAATTCAGCTGCCAGAGAACAACTGAAGTGGAAAGGCTACTTCTACATGAAACATAGTCATGATTACTCTGCTTAGAGGAGTCAATTTTTCCTGCAGTTTTCTTATACTTTTGCTAATAAAAATGCCTTCATTTAAAAGATCTGTGGTGTACAGTTTGGTATGTGTAAATTGGTACCCAAGTTTGGTACCCCTTAATTCTCCATAAAAGAGTATTGATTGTATGCATTGCATTCAGGTGAGGGGAAAAAAAAGTCTGTTCACTGCCAGTCAGCCAAAAACATTATTTAGTGGCCATTCACAAAGTCTGCTGCTCTCCCCATGTTTCAAAAATATATATTTCTCAAGAAGCTTCTTATTACTTCACGGTCCAAGTAAGTCAGTTGAACATGTTTGCCTCTCCCATTAAGGAATTTAAAGTAGAACGTTTTTACTACTCCAAATACAAGGAATCTTTTTTCTTGATGACTTCTGTGGCCAAGACTTTCCCTTTAGCTTGATCCCAGCCAACCTTCTCTGAAATAGGATGGCTTTCATGCTGCCTGCAGTTAAGTCCCTTGGGTTATCTTATGAACGACTGTAATTCAGGATTCTGACATTGTGAGTTGTGACATTGGGGAGAGGTCTAAACCAAATAAGAAAGGGGTTGGTTGAAATATTTTTTAGGCTATCTGACAAGGCTCTAGCTATGCTTCATCCTCTGTTGGGAAAAAACATTGTGTAAAAAATACTCTCTTCCCAGGAATAAAAAGAACTGGGGTGAACATTCATTGTTCAGGGCAGGGGGCCTATCTTGCGACATGGTACTCAATGCACTTTGGAGGATTCCCTCTAGGAGGAGCTACTGTAGGCAGGTTGTTCCTGCAGAGTGAGAGCATTGCAGCTAAGGAAAGAGCTGCAATGACTTTGGCTGGAGTTTCTTCCAAAAACACTGTAGATTTCCCCCCCATTTTTGCTTCCAGCAGTAAAAAGCTTGGAAACTGGACAAGAGTTACAGTAGCATGCATTAATGTCTCTTCCTTGAAAACTGACCTTCCTTCTGAAAGACACTCTGCCTGCAAGGGACAGCCTGTATCCTTCCGATAATGCTAAGCACCAAAACCTAGTATCCATAACCTGCAGCAGACTGTCTATGGCTGCTTTAGTTGGAGTTTCACAGTATCTGGAATGCCCAGTTTATAGACTGAAATGTAATAATTTGGAAATCCATGAACTCATAATTTTATTTCATGGAGAGGAGTTGTATTCATTTAATAGTGCCCCAGAGATTATATAGTGCCTGAAGGTTTGAGAATCCCTGTTTTGAATTATGGTCAGGTTAATGTTTTAGTTTTCTGCTTTCACATATAGTGTTAGGTTGCAATTGTCATAAGAACCTCTAATCATCATTTGATCAATTATCACTAACCTGCAAATATTTCAGATAAATCAGATAAATGATCAAAATGGGAGAGGGAGTGGGCTTTGATTAATGTAAAATCTTCTGTGGGATTTTGTCTGCAGGTTAATTACCTGGATGAGCTGTCAGGTAACACCTCTTGCAAGTAGTTACTCTGTTTTTTCCATTTTATGTTGGATGACCATGAATTAATTATGCTTTAAATATACTGGACATATTTAACATTAAAAAAGATACAAATTTTAGATTTAAGCATTCCCTGGTGGTGCAATGTACAACTCCAAATGATATCACAACTTTGTTTTATGATACTGTATTTTTAAAACAAAAATTGCCCCCCATACTTTGTGTGTGTGGGGGGGAGCAAATAGTGAGGTGAAATTTAAACTGTAGGAATTTGTGGGGACAGGTGCTTGTCTCTCTAAAAAGATGTGGCACCTCCCCCACCAAGACTGTGTTTATTTCATCATTGAGTTCTGGCTGTACTTTGCAAATCACCACCAAATCTATTTTCCTTTTGAGATGCTGAAGCTCTAGAGAATTTGTGACTAGGGATTTTTCCTATTAGCAGTTCTTGTGTAAATCTGGCTCTTGGTTCCTGACTGGATAAAGAATTCTGGCAGAAGTCCACACCTCTTAAAATTGCCAAAGTTGAGAAGCACTGCATTAAAACATCCTGGTGAGATAATTTAATTTCATAGAATTATTAAGTCTTTGGAAGTTTGCTTCTCCTCTCCTCCACTAAGATTCTGGGGGAAAATTAAGAGGTGGGCAGATGATAGGAGAGAGACTGAATGCTGGCTTTTTTTTTTAAGACAAAAGATAGGTGTGGCTTGTGGTTTTCTGAACATTTCGACATAAACAGAAGCCAAGAGTTACCGGTACTTGTTCTTAAAAACTGGGAGTCACACTAGTGGAGGCATGGATATGCTGACCATGTGAGAGAACAAAATTCTTATACTTTGCTATGGGACTGGCATTTAAAATACAGGTTCCAGACTCCAAAGACATCAGGAAATAAAAGTAGTTTTGTGTTGCATTCTGTAAGGATGTAAGGATTCTCTCTTGAAACAGTTTTCTGACAACTGAAACGAATTCACTATCAACAGTCAAGGTGAGGATGGTTGTAATTGTGATCTACCTTGAGGAGGACAAGAGTTTGCCTATAGGTTGTGTATTTGTTTTTCTCCAGTGCACTTCTTTTTGCAATTTACTTTATATGGGAATTCGGAAGATATGGGATAGGGACAATTAGTGAATAGCTAGTCTGATTCTAGGGCTTTTGATGAATATACAGCCCACTATTTCCAAATAAATTTGAAGTATGTTTTAAACCCAAGGAATCCAACACTGGTTGTTCTACTTGATACAGGAACATTGGCAAATACTCACAGATAAAAACATGAAAATCCCAAGTGGGAGGAAATACAAGAGTCTGAATTTCATTATGCTGAATACCTGCCAGGAGAAAAACAAAGAAACATTTAAACCACGAAATCTCTCCTTTTTAATTTCCCAGTTCAGTTCAGTTCAATTTTATTAGACCCTTAAGCTAGGCAAGTAAAACAGAGATAAAGAGGGAAAGGAATCAAAATAGATAAAAAAAATAAGGATATACAGCAATCCATCTTAAATCCTACTATAGATCTGTTGTGAAATCTAATGTTAAATAATAAAAGTTTGCAACATTACAGGTCGCATGAAAACCTTGTCAGCAAAGAGAAAATCAATATAGGAGCTGTCTGATTGTCCAGACATTGCTGATAGGAGAAAAATAAGATTTAAATCTAATGTTGTATAAAACCTGCAGTGTAAAAGAATGTATGTTATTGATTCTACCTCTTGTGAACCATTTGGAGTCTAAAACATCTACTGTAACTATGCAGAAGGAAGAGTATTAGCAAAACAACAGAAACTTAGGTAATCAGGGAGCAGGGAGTAAATGAAGGGAGCCATCATTTCCAACTAATTGTTTTTGGTAATGCTATATACAATCCTTTCAACTTATGCTTATTACTGGAGATACTAAATCTTTACTGGATAGATATCAGGCAGTTTATAACCAGGACTCTTTCCAGGAAGACACAGTTGAAGCTGGGCAAGAGCCGAATGCAAGCACTGGCAGGTAATTGGAAATTGTGATGGTGCATGTCGGGGAGAAGCTACACATGAAACAGCATAGCAGACAAGCTTTGAAACTCCTTAAAAAACAACCATAACTGTTGTGTCCAGATCGGCGGTAATAACAGGGAGACGGATTTGCGGTTACATTGTTTTATTGAGCTGCACATGGAAGTAATGGCGATATCAAGACTTGGGTAGCTTATATGTCCGGCAGCCGCTGGACGCTGGCCAACCCCCTGGCTGGAATCTCCCGCCTTGCCACTGGCACCCAACCCGGTGTCCAGGGATTCCCACCAGTGGGATTAACCAATCCAAGCTGATTAACAATGTCCATAACACCCCTTCCCCCCCAATTGTGGAATCATCATTATTTCCTTACATAGTCCCTTAGGTAAGCCGGAGGCCTATGTTCCCTAACTGGGTATCTCCCAGGTGGGTTGTCCGGCCCATTACCCCTCTCCACAATTGGCCTAATGGTCTGTTGTGGGACACCCCCCTTGCCAGGGGCCCTCAGGTTGCGGAGTTCCTGTGAGGATCCTCGGCACTGTCTCTGTTGAACTCTCAGTGGGTTCTGTTGTAATCTCAGTGGGTTCTGCCCCTCTCGGGGGTGGCGTTGGGGACCTGGCCGCTGGTATTTTTATTTTATTTATTTTTATTTTAATTCCATTTATATCCCGCCCTTCTCCGAAGACTCAGGGCGGCTTACAAGCTTAGCAGTAGGGTGACTCAGCCCCCTGGGTGTTGGGGTGGTTTGTATTGTGTGTTGTTTTGAGGTGATTGAGTCTCTCTGGGGCCCGATGGGGTGTTCTCAGGGGCTCTTTTCCTGAGTTGGTCAATGTGCCTCTTGATCTGTCGTTCCCCTTCCCCCTCTATGATGTATGATAGGGGCCCCAGTTTGTCAACAACCACCCCTTGTGTCCACTTGTCCCCTTGGCCGTAGTTCCTGGCCCACACTAAGTCCCCAATGTTCAGTGATCTGGCTGAGCAGTCCTGTTCAGTTTCTGCTGTCAACCTATCTGGGTGAAGCCTGTCTAATTTGGTTGTCAACCTTCTGCCCCACCTCATTTCCGCTGGGCTTTTTCCTGTTGCCGTGCACGGTGTTGTGTGCTGTGCCAGCAGGAACTGAGCCAGTCTTTGGTGCCAGTCCCCCACAATGATTCTTCGCAGTGCATCCTTGGTTGTCCTCACGTTCCTTTCAGCCAATCCGTTGGAGGAGGGGTGGAAGGGTGCCGATGTAGCGTGCCTAATCCAGTTGGCCTTGAGGAAATCCTGAAATTCATTAGATGTGAATTGAGGGCCATTGTCAGACACAACTACGTCAGGTAACCCATGAGTGGCAAAGAGTCCCCTCAGGACCTGTATCGTCTTCGCAGACGTCATGCATTTAACAGGCACTACTTCAAGCCACCGGGAATAGCTGTCTACAACTACTAAGAATGTCTGGCCCTGGAAGGGTCCTGCAAAGTCTATATGTATACGTGACCAGGGGTTGTGTGTCGCCTCCCACCTGTGTACTGGTGTGTGTGCTTGTTCTGGTCTTGACTTCTGGCACTGGTAACACCCTGCTACCCTATCCTCGATTTTGCCTTGTCTAGTCCCGGCCACCACAGGTGGCTCCTCGCCAAGGCTTTCATGCGAACAATCCCTGGGTGTCCCTCGTGTAGTTCGATGAGGACCTTGTCCCTATGCTTCTCTGGCACTACTACCCTGTTTCCCCATAGTAAACACCCTAAGTGTGATGACATTTCATCCCTTCTTCTGAAGTAGGGTGCGAATTGTGGGTCTGGGCTTTCCTTTGACCATCCCCCTTGGACCCATGCTGCTACTCTGCTGAGAATTGGATCCCTGCTGGTGGCAGTGGCAATGTCCTTGGCCATCAGGGGGCATTCTGGGAGTTCATGTAGTGTGAAGTTCTGGCCCACTGGTGCTGGGTCAGTGTCTGGTAGGGGTAACCTGTTTAAAGCATCTGCATGGCCCATTTCCTTCCCCGGTCTATGTTTGATGGAAAATGTATATGCTGATAAGAAGATTGACCATCTCAGCATCCTAGGTGACAAAATCTGAGGGGTCTGTTTGTCGGTGGTGAACAGACCTAAGAGGGGTTTGTGGTCTGTGAATATTGTGAAGTTCCTCCCATAAAGGTAATCGTGGAACTTTTTTACACCAGCCACGATTGCCAATGCTTCTTTGTCAATTTGTGCATAATTCCTCTCTGCCTTGGTCAGAGTTCTGGAATAGTATGCTATAGGCCTTTGCTCCCCGTTGCTGTCCATTTGACTGATCACTGCCCCCACCCCATATGGTGATGCATCGCATGCTAAGTATATAGGTTCGCCCTCGATGAAGTGGGTGACTGTGGACCTACTAGACAGTATGTCCTTCAGTGTTTGGAAACTCCTTTTGTGTTGTTCCTGCCACTGCCAGGCGGTTTTTTTATCAAGTAGTCTGTGTAGTGGTTCAGCTATAGCCACTTTGTGAGGTATGAATGTGTGGTAGAAATTTATGAGACCTAAAAATGCTTGGAGTTCTGCTTTATTTTTTTGTTCTGGGGCTAATTTGATTGCCTTAATTTTCCCTTCAGTAGGATGTATGCCTTGAGCATCAATCCTGTACCCTAAAAATTCAGTGGATTTTACCCCAATGGAGCATTTTTCTTTTTTCAATTTGAGCCCTGCAGCTCTAAATTTCCCCAGTACCTTGTCCAGTCTGTCTGCTAGGACCTCCTCATTTTTTCCTGCAATCAACACATCATCAAAGTAAGGGCATACTCCAGGTATGCCCTTTAAGGTCCTCTCCATCACTTCTTGGAAGATGCCTGGAGCTGCAGCAATGCCAAATTGTAAACGGTGGACTCGCAACACCCCCTTGTGGGTAACTATCGTCTGAGCGTCTGCAGCTTCCCGGGAAACAGTGAGTTGCAAATACGCCTGTGCCAAGTCGAGCTTGGCAAAGATGGCGCCATCCTGGATCGTCGCGAGGACCTGCTTCACTGTTGGGACCGGGTAAGCATGCTGTTTCATTGCTTGGTTTAGTGTCACCTTATAGTCGGCACAAATCCTCACGTCCCCGTTAGGTTTAAGGGGGGTGATGATCGGTGTCTCCCAGGGGCCCCCTTCTACTGGTTCCAGCACTCCCTGGCCTACTAGCTTGTCTAACTCCGTCTCAATTTTTTGTTTGAGTGCAAAGGGTACCCTTCTGGCCTTAAGCCTGATGGGGCTTATTGCTGGATCCAGGTTAAAGTTAATGGGGGGTCCCCTGTACTTCCCTAAGGAACCATCAAATACATCTGCGAAATTATCGCAGATGGATTTGAGGGTTCGGTGTTGAATTGTGCTAATTCCCCCCACCCATATGCCTAAGGGACTGAACCAGTTGAGGCCAACTAAACTGATTCTCTGACCCTCGGTGACCAGGAGGTCTAATGGCCCCTTAAATCCCTTATAGCAAACATCGATGGTGACCTTCCCCTTTACTCTTATGGGTGTCCTTTGGAAATCAGCTAACTGGATTTGTGTTTGTTTAATGGGAACTCGTTGTCCGCTTCTGGCTTCTATGTGTGCTAGGGTGTCCCCCGAAATGATGGATACTGATGCCCCTGAATCGACTTCCATTCTGCAGGGAATGCCCTGCAGTCAAACCTCGATTTTTAATTTTGGGCTTAGCAACTGGTTAATGGCTGCCCCCTTCCCCCGGTTATGGGTCTGTGCCTGTGGCCTGTGGGTCTCTTTGCCACTTTTGTGGGGGGTTACCTTACCTGTGGCCCAGGCGTCGATGTCGTGGAGTTGGTTGTCGCATGGTCTGCCTCTGCAAATTATTTGGATGTGGCCGGTTTTTCCACAGTTCCGGCATTTTGCGTTACGGAACCTGCAGGTCGTCCGGGGGTGGTTGCCTTCGCAGCTTCTGCACTTAGATTCGGGGTCTCTCAGTCGGTTCTGACTTTCCCTCGGTGGTCTGTGCGGTTGCGGTGGTGGATGTCTTCTGGGGCGGTCGGTGCCTTCGGAACGGTTGGTCCGTGCTGGAATTTTTCCGACTCTCCGGGTGATCTCGTCGATGTCCATTTCCCATGGGTAGTCCTCCTCCCCACCGTCCACATGGCTTTCTTGGTTGATTTCACCCGCTGCGCCATTGCTGTTGTGGGGGGGGGGTCGCGTTTCCCAGTGGATTCATACGTGAGTAGTTCATCCAGAACTTCTTGTAAGTTTCCGGAGGGCTTTGCGATGATTCTGTTTTGCAATTGTTCATCGCGAAGCCCCAGGACCACTCTGTCCCGGATACGCACTTCCAGGTTGTCGTATTTACAACGGAGTGCGGCTTCCCTTACTGCGGCTACAAATTCGGTTATGGATTCACCCGGCTTCTGGTTTCTTTTTTCGAAGATCCTTCTCCAAAAGAGCTCTGACCTCTTGGGGGTGAAATGCTCCTTTAATTTGGCTAAAAGATCTGTGTACGACACGCTGGCAACGGCGGCTGGTTGGCACAATCCCACGGCGACTCGGTAGACGGGTGTGCCGCTGATCGTAAGGAGGGCTGCAGCCTTCTTCCGGTCATCGGTTATGCCGTTCACCAACATGTACCCCTCGACCTGGCCGACGTATTCTTCCCAGTCTTCTGGGTATCTGGGGTCGAATTCCTTCACCGAGCCGACTTGAGCCATGCTTACTGCCTTCCGCGATTCGGCGCCGCTGGGCTGGAACTTCGCTGCGCGGTTGACGGTGATTCAAATTTCCCGCTCCACGCGCTCCTTGCTTACGCGCCTTTCTCCGCTGTTCCGCCGCGATCCCACCTTCGTCGCCATTGTTGTATCCGGATCGGCGGTAATAACAGGGAGACGGATTTGCGGTTACATTGTTTTATTGAGCTGCACATGGAAGTAATGGCGATATCAAGACTTGGGTAGCTTATATGTCCGGCAGCTGCTGGACGCTGGCCAACCCCCTGGCTGGAATCTCCCGCCTTGCCGCTGGCACCCAACCCGGTGTCCAGGGATTCCCACCAGTGGGATTAACCAATCCAAGCTGATTAACAATGTCCATAACAATAACAAAAGCATATGGATGTAACAGCAGACCAAGTAGCCAGCCAGCTGCTGAAGAATGGGAAAAAGTGTGAGAACAACCATCTGAACAAAGAAATAAGAGGAAGGGCGATTAAATGCCCCTTTTGTGGTATTCGAGCTGGAGGAAGCTAGAAAGACTGTGAAAATGAATAAAGCAGCAGCTGTTGATGATATAAGAACAGAAGAGATAAAGCAGTTTGGTCCCCGTACTCTGGAGTGCCTCCTACAATTGATGAACAACTGTATAGCTGAGTTTAAGATCTAAAAATTGTGGAGGCAGCCTAGCATTGCTGCCTTACTGAAACCCGGCAAAGACTCACAACGATCTGAAAAATTGCCCACGAACATCACTCCTCTGCCATCCCTGAAAGGCACTGGAATGGATGATTCTCAACTGTATCTCTAAATTTATTGATGAAAAGATCATAAGGGAGCAAGCAGGTTTTAGACCAGGGGAGGTCATGTTATGGCTGAATCCTAGACCTTATGCAACATATTGAGGATGGTTTCGAACGAAAGCTAATTACTAGAGTGGTTTTCATCAACCTACCTGCAGCATATGAAACTGTTAACCCTAGGATATTGCTAGGGTTAAATAATATCACCAGAGATAATAAGCTTACCAGAGTCACTGGCAGCTTCTTCCAGAACCAGAGATTTTATGTGATGCTGAATGTTAAGAATGGTAGATGCAGGATGCAGAAGAATGACTGCCACAAGAAAGTGTATTGTCTCCAACATTATATAACATATATATGAATGATTAACCAGTCCCTAACAACACAAGTCTATTCATCTATGCGGACGATACAGCAGTGGACGCACAAGGATCAACTTTTGATGAGGTTGATGGGAAACGTACGGTAGCACTTGAAGAATTAGAATGATATTATACCATCAACCATTTAAGGCCCAACCTAAACAAGACCCAAGTGTGTGCTTTCTACCTTGCGAAATCGAGATGCAAAGGAAGAGTTGTGGCAAGGGAACTGACAGCACTGTCCAACACGAAGTATCTTGGCATGACACTTGACAGGATGCTCTATTTTAAACAGCATTGCCTGAACACTCCGGCTAAAATCAGTTGGAGGAGATATGTCATCAGGAAATTGATAAGCTACACATGGGAGCTCAGCCATCTATGTTGGGCACATCAGCTTTGGCCTTGAGCATCTCTGAAACAGAATATGCTGCTCCAACATGGGATGCATCTGCACATGTGAAACAAGTTGGTATTGCCATCAATGAAGCAATACGTTCAGTAATGGGATGTCTCAAATATGTGAATTGAGAAAGTATATTTATCTCACTTACATTGCCCCACCTAAGATAAGGAGAAAGGTTGCAGTAGACACCAAGAAAACTAAACAAGAGAATAGCCCTCAACATCTTCTGAACAGACATATGCCCCAAGCCAGCCAACTCAGATCTAGGAATAGCTTTATGGCAAGAACAAACATTCTTGAGAATATGCAAGAACAAAACTGAATTAAAAGATGGAGGAAGGAGACCATCAAGCAAGGAATCAGATTAAAGTAGGATATGGCTGAAGGATCTGACCCCCCTTATACTATTTGGGGGACCCCGAGTAGGCTGAGAGTGCCTAAGTGTAAAACCAATATGCTCAAGGAGAAGCTCTTAGCAGATAACAACACATGTGTGAATGTGAAGAGACACAGAGCCCAGCCCATCTGCTAATATGTCAGCTACTACCAGAAACATGTAATGATAATGATAGTCCTTTGGGAAAGGGCGGTATATAAATCTAAATAATAAATAATGAGCCTTGGTGGAGCAGTGGGCTAATGCCTCCTTAAGTAACGCCAGCTGCCTGCAATTAGTGCAGGTTCGCATCCCACCAGGCTCAAGGTTGACTCAGCCTTCCATCCTTCCGAGGTAGGTAAAATGAGGACCCAGATTGTTGGGGGCAATTAAGCTGACTTTGTAATAATGCCACTTGGGGGGGTGTATGAAAGCCCTAATAAGCAGGCATATACATAGAATGAAGGCTACTGCTAAGCTTGTAAGCCGCCCCGAGTCTTCGGAGAAGGGCGGGATATAAATGGAATAAAAAAAAATAATGACTTCTTTTGAGCCTTCTTTTTGGTTGAGACAAAGCCAAGAAGGTGGCTTCATTCTGGCAGTTTAAACTTTGACCTAGACACAGAAGAAGAAGAACTTATACTGCAGCTCATTTTCAAATAATATGGGCAGTCAGATTTTTAGCCCATGACTAGCCAAAGTTACATAATACAGTCTAGAAAAGGCCACATAAAAAGAACTTCTGATTAAAGGACATCTTCCAAGTAGATCAGAAAGTATCACTTAAAACATAGTAGAGCAACCCAGTGAGCTTATAGATAGGTTGAAGTCAATCATTTAAAATAATACTAGTTTCCCACCAACAGAGGAACTCTGCTGATCCAACAGAAAGATTGGAATCAGTGGCCTTTGAGATGATGTGAACTCTTCCGATCATCCTGATCTGCACTCATGCTGGCTGGAGCTATTGACAATCAGAATTCGAAAATGTTTGGATGTGGATGACCATAATTTTCATCCCCTATTGATAGAAATTATTTTATAAACAAGAGAGTCCTGTTCCATTTTTGACCCTGAAATGGCTTATAGCATTAATAGCCCAATTTCTGCAGGCATTCAGATTTGGAGCTTGTAGAAAATGCCGAGTCTTAAGAAGAATAAAAGTTGAGTATTCTTAGGCATAGAAAAACATAGTATACATAACTTACTTAAAAGTTTAATTAATTTCAACAATTAATTATTTATTGGTAAGCATATTTACAGCATTTCTGCTGTATCATTGCATTATTTTCCCTGAATTGAGCAGGAAAGCACTTTAAACTTTCCTTTTCATTATTCAACCAGTAGAATAAAGACATGCTCTAAGGAAACTTTGGTTTGATTTCTATCAGTGTTCGGAAACAAGCATTAATCAGCTCATAGCACTGGACACTGTCTATCTCTTAAGCTCTTAGGATATGGCATTCTACTTGCCAGGTAGTAGCCCAATAGTAAAAAGGGTAGAATGGGAATAATTTGTCTGGCTCCATAATAAAGTTTATGATACACAATTACTTTCTAATAAGAGAACACACGCACCCTATGCATGACAAATCATTCAAAAATATTTCTTACACTACACCCAATGTTATATGACTATTATGACAGCATAGGAAGTAAAAAAGTGATTCTTTTTCTCCCCCCTTTCTTTAAAATTCATATGTTGTATTTCCTACACTATTGCAACTGTTGATACACATTTGATTAAACTTGTTTACAATGTGGTTGGGCTAGCTTTATTTACTTGTATTGGGCTATTAGCCAGCCAGCTGACTTTACTTTGAAGCTCATGGAATTTGAGAATTGGCATTTTTATCCTATGGCTGTCCTTCCTCTATGAAAAGAGATATCTCTAAAACAGTGGATATGGTCTTGCATATGCCCTTGTTGCCACTAAAGATGTCTATTTCTTGAAAGCAGATATGTTTCTTGAATTGTAACCTGCACATTTCCTCCATAGGAAAGCATTCAGGGTTTGCGCATTACAACAGCAGAAACATCTTGCTTTTAGAAAACTTTGATTATGAAGTTCAGGCATAAAGAAATGACCACCTAGCTATTACAGAGAAATGCCAAACTCCCTTCAAATCCAGCTTTATCTCACACAAGTAAAAAAAGCTAGCCTATGCTTACCAGATGCATCTTCGCCGCAGCTCCTTAACAAAAGTGGACTTCTTTTTCCCAAGATTATCCTAAAGCAGGTCCATGTGATGTTCTTGCCAAAGCTCTGGATTCAGGTAGCTATGGAAAGTATTACTTTTAGACAGGGAAACAGACCCAGCCCAACCAGGATGAATGCAGGGTTTGATGTTCTTAATAATATCAAAATAGCCTCTTTGTCTTTAACCACAATATTTCTCATGAAAGATAACATATAATTATCTCTGTGTTTATTGAACACAATCCTCCTTTTGCAAGTCAGACACTGCTATGTCTTTGGGGAAAGTTTCTCAGTGGTTTATCTGGGCTACAAAGACTTTGAACAGGCAGCTTTCTGGTTCCCTGTTACTGGGAGCCTGGCCTTTAATACAGTGGTACAGCTATAAGAATTCTTATTCCATGTTCCAACCAGCAATCTACATACCAATCTTTTTTTTAACCAGAGTTTTACCGTATTTCCCACCTTTAGTAAACAGCCAGCATCCTGTATCTGATCTTCGTGCTGCTCTCTCGTAAGCTATTGGTTTGTTTAACTCTTTAGGACCTTACTTGCTATGTTTCTTCTATCAACCTTGGGGTCCCCACTATACCCACTGCTAGTTCTGTTCCCTCTTTTAAGGCCTCGAGTCATAGTTCTTAGGCTGGCTTTTAGCTTCCCTAAGTGGAACCTACAAACTATGGTAGCAGAGTATAGTGGTTTTCTTCATGAAGGCCTCCTGCCGCACCTTCTAGAAGTGCACTAAAAGAGCCATTTCCCTCCCTCTCTTCCCTTTTCTCTTCTCTTTTCTTCCACGGTAGACATTGAAACCATTGAATGTTTTCAATCCTCACTGTTTAGCTTTCTCTCCCCACCCTTAGAATATAATAAGATTAACTGATTGATTTATAATTTATAAATTTTAATAAATTTTATAAACTTTATAATTTCATAAATGTTATGATTTATATAAATCTCAGGGATACCCTAAGCTTACTGACACTAAAGATCATAATTTTTAATTGGCACCAGTTATTTCACCAGCCAGGAAATACTAAGAAAACAGACAAGGAAGGCATTATATTTCTTTTCCCTTTGCTGCTGTCACTTTGTTCACAGGCATTCTCTCCTTTCCTGGTTGCCAGAGCCCTTTCCTTAAACTGAAGGTCAGAGTTCATTTCTCATGTGACTGGTACATTAACTTTCTGGTTGCTGAGTCAGAGAGGGGGTAGACACACCTGCAACTTGGGCAGGGAGTGGTTTGACGTGGTATCAGATTAAGGCAGACTTCTCCCCTCCTTGTTTCTGTTCTGATTAAATTCTCCTTAATCCTGGAGACTACCTTTCTGTGAAAGGCAATTCCTGTTTTCCCTCAGGCTGTTATTTAGATTTTCTTTTCCATCATTGCAGGAAGTCTGATCTAAAATAAGGCTGCAGGCATTAAGGCTATAATTGCCATGTGGACAGCCTGCACTCCTGCTGTTTTTCTAGGGTGGGGGTAGATTTGTGCCTCTCCCTCGGCTCTTCATGCGTGTCTGTACAAGTGGCGGCGAGTGACGTGACCCTCTCACATACGGACAGCACTGATTCATGCCGGGAAGCTTTCTCCAGCCATGCTGAAGCAGATCCTGTCAGACATGTATGTGGACCCAGAGCTCCTGGCTGAACTCAGCGAAGAGCAAAAGCAGATCTTGTTCTTCAAGATGAGGCAGGAGCAGGTGAGAAGGTGGAAAGAAAGAGAAGCAGTGGCTACCGCCCCAAAGCCAGTACTGAGGAAAGGTCAGTGTGACCATTTTCTTTCTTATTTCTCGTCCAGAATTTTATTTCACTTTCTAAGCATGGACACAAAGTTTGCCATAGAATAAGTTTCAATGGTGTTATTGAATGAAAAAACAATGTTCTGTAGCTTTAAATAATGTGTGCTTTTACATAAATCATTAAAACTTTAATCTGAATAACCAGCTGGTTCGATAAGTGACTCTTTTTCCTAAATTCTAAGTATGAAGTGAGCCAAAGATGAGATTGACTAGTGAAGTTAAGCAAATTTGACAGGAATACGTTTTCATAGCTTCTTCATAGGGAACATCCATCCATGTGGCACTTTGTCCAGTAGTCTTCTCAAATTAAAAATCCTATTCATTGTGATACGACATTATGTCACATATGTTCCAACCAAGCACTTTTCTCAGCAGTCAGGTTATTGATTATAGTAACAATCAATAGGCAAAGGATACCATTGGATGGCTGCAAGGCATGGTCAAAAAAGTAAAGATGGCAACCATGACAGTATGATTGAAGCTGCATGATGCATATTAAAAAACAGGCAATTTTTAAAAAGTAAGCAGCCTATTACTTGAAGCAAACCTGCCAATTACCTTTACTCCTTCTTACCGCAGGACCTTGAGAACACAGTAAGCCAGTTCATCTGGCCAAGAGGGACTTGCAAAAAGAACAGGGAGCTCTCCATTTGAGCTACATCTGGTGCAATAATAATAATAAACCTTCAACATTATGCTACAGAAAAAGGAAATGAGATACTGTGAAGGTTTTTGTGGAAAGGAATAGGTGAACATAAGGTGTATTTGCAATGAGGTGAAGCTTCCTGGCAACCAAACTGTCACTCTTCTCAAATTAAAAATCCCATTGATTGTGATATGACATTATGTCACATCTGTTTCAACCATGCACTTTTCTCAACAGTCAGGTTGTTGACTGTAGCAACAATCAATAGGCAAAGGATACCATGGGATGGCTGCAAGGTATGTGTTGTGTACTGGGTTTGTTGTGCAGGAATGAAGACGAGGCAAGTGAGTTCAGCAAAGAGCATGGTTTATTTCTTGCAGGATCTGAACTAGAGAACAGGGCTGCAGCTGCAGCAATTTATACCTTGGCCCTTAGGCAGCAGCCAATAGGTTTGAAGCAACCTATTGCCGCCTAGGGGCCACCAATAGCAGCGCTGGAGATGGGTTGTCTGAGATGCTGGGAGCCATTAGCTAGCTCCCTGCTCTCGCAACCTACCAGCCGTTACCACGTGGTATTAACAAGCAAGCCCAATACATAACAGTATGGTCAAAAAAGTAAAGATGGCAACCATGACAGTATGATTGAAACTGCATTATGTATAGTAAAAAACAGGCAATTAAAAAATAAAAAAGTAAGCAGCCTATTACTTGGCACACAATCCCTATGGTAGAGTTGGGATCAGCCAAAATTCTTCACCTTTTCACCCCTGCTTATTAGTCCAGCATTCCCCACTCCTTTCCATTCAAAAATACAAATAACAGAGGTGACAATGAGTCACCTTGGAAGATTCCTCATTTGATTTCAACTTCACCAAGTTCATCACTACAGTTATCCCAAATATACTTTTTCACAAGACAAATGGACTTTCTTGTTTTCCTCTGAAGACATTTCACTTCTCATCCAAGAAGCTTCTTCAGCTCTGACCGGATGGTGGGGAATGGAAAGTTTTATACTCCTTGCAGACACTGGTCATTTGCATTCCTTTAGAGAGCAGTTAGTGCTACCTGGAGGCTTATCTGTATCTTCAGAGTCACCTGAGTAGTGCAAATGTGTGTGGAACCTTTTTGGAACAGTTGAAAGGATTGTGTTGTAGACTGGAGATAGATGATGTCATATCCCTCCCTCTCTGTTGAGAGAAGGCTATTGAATTTTGACATAGATGGCCTCTTTGACCCCTCTTTCAAACGAGAGGTCCTCTGTCCAAAATGTGGACTTTGCTGTCTTCAAAAGAGTGGCCTTTGTCTTTTAAATGCAGATGGACTGCTGAATCTTGTCCTGATGGGTTTGCTCTCCTTTGTTGTGCCATACTTTTATGAAGTTGTTGTTTTGTTCCCCCAATGTACAGCTCTGTACATAGTTCACTGCATTGTATTGCATATACCATATTGCTCAGTTTGTGTCTGGGTATTTTATCCTTGGGCTGGACAAGCTTCTTGTTATGTATGCAGGCACCTGCATAGCAACAGCCACCAGGGGGCGTTGGCCTGGACGGTTTCGGCGAGAAACCCAGTTTCGGCGGGAAACCTAGGGCCAAGCCCATTGGCTGTCCGCTTACCTGGCTAGGTATTTAAGGAGGCCAGGTAGCCCTCACTCCCCAGTTCACTACCCCCCTTCAATAAAGAGCTGAACTCACACACCGGCTGGCGTCTCTTCCTTGCGTCGGACCCACTACACAATAGTGGCGACGAAGGTGGGATTGCTGCCGACCAAGGGCTGAAGTCACTGTGGAAACGCTCCGCGAGCTGAAGGGAAAGGCATTTTTCCTTCCTTCTCCCCCACAACCACCACGCCGGTCACTGCATCCGCAACCGAGACCACACACCGCACCTCGACCTAGGCCGCAAGCCGCACCGCCATGGCAAGAGCCGGACAACCACGTGATTTCGACACCTGCCATCCCAAGACCTGGGCCCGCTACCTGGCTCACATTGAACTGTACATGCGGTTCAACCAGAAATCCGAGGACGGTGCGAAGACGGCAGCCCTGCTTTGCCTCGGGGGGCCAGCGCTGTTGGAGATTGCCGCGAACCTGTTCCCCCAGGAAGCCATCAACACCATCGCGTACTGGGACCTCGTGGCCAGACTCAATGCACACTTCAAGCCCCGACGCTCCAAGGTAGCCGCGTGGTCGCAGTTCGAAAAAAGGGACCAGCGCCCCAACGAGACCGGTGCCGACTTCCTCGCCACCCTACGAGAAGCCGCCGTCGCCTGCAGGTTCTCGATTTGGAGGAGTGGCTACGGGACCGGCTGATCTGCGGCCTACGAGACAGGCGGCTGCAAGAGCACCTATTCGAGAGAGAGGAGGTTTCGCTCCAGGAAGCCAAGGACGCCATCCTAGCCCACAAAGCGGCCTGCGGGGCCATCCAAGCATGCCAGGAAACCAGGTCTGGCAACCAGGCGACCAACATCCATTGGCAAAGTGCCACAGAGGAGGACGACCAGAGCATCGACCTCCTCCAGCGGAAATCAACCCCCGACCAGCGAGCCAGATGCCCAGACAAGCCAAGGCCTCCCAGCAATGCCACCAACCCTCAGAGGTGCGCAGGGTGTGGTGGGAACCACGTGCGCAGCCTCTGCAAGTTCCGGTCCACCACGTGTCGGGCCTGCAGGAAAACAGGCCACATAGCCGCGGTCTGTCGTAGCTGCCGCCCCCGAGAGGAGATCCACGAGCTGCAACTGGAGGAACCGCCGTTCGAAGGTACTGGGGCCCCGCCCAAAACGTGAATTGGCTATATTGAGAGCCGGCTGGCCATTAACCACACGGGTAGCTGCTGGCTGCTCAAACCCAAAATTAGATTAACAATCCGCTTGCAAGGCGTCCCTTGCAGCATAGAGCTTGACTCCGGATCAGCGGTCTCAATCATTTCAGACGAGACCCTTAACTTCATAACCAGCCGGAGCAAGCAGCAGATTAAATTACGGCCTACAAAATTAACTCTGACCGATTTTCAGAATTCGCCGGTCAAGGTAAAGGGGGAGGCCACCATTTTGGTGGGGTTCAAGGGTCGCGAAGGGCACCTGGACGTTGTAGTGGTAGAGGGCCGCAGAGCCAGTCTGGTGGATGGTGAAAGTCAAAATGTAAATATTGATCTTTGCGTGGTGGTTTCCTGTAAATTTCAGTGTTAAGGCTTCTGTCTTCCTTAATGTATACAGCACAGTCCAGGAAGGCTAGACTATTTTCCTTAACATCTTCAAGAGTGAACTTGATGTATCTGTCCCCCAAATTGATACGTTTGGTGAATGCTTCCACTTCCTGTGTTTTGATCTGCGTTGGAAGAAATGATGGTGATTTGCTCAAAGTTGTGAATTTTGCTGAAACTGCATTATTCGATTATCATATGGCTTTATTTTCTCTGCAATAGCCACAACTCTTTGTTTCAGCTATTCAACCACAACTGCAATTTCCTTTTTTTCCCCAGGTCGTATCTTGCTGTCAGGCTAAATCTGATTTTTTTTTATTCTTCAAGGTTCCTTGCCTCAAATTCTTACAATTACTTAAATCCAATTGAATTTTCTTTATTTTTATCTCCAGGTGGATTTTCCACTTTGGTTTTCCTTTCTTAATTCCTTTATTCTTTCCAATTCTCAAGCCCAATTCTTCAGTAGTAACATAAGTTGCTGCATACATTAGTTGGCTTGTTTGAGCTGATGTTTCTACTGGAATAGTCTGGACAGCTTCATTAACATTTTTAAATAATTTAGCCAAACTTCTCTTACTAATTTGATTCAGTTTAATCTCAGTTAATTTGGCTCAAGATCTTGGTTCTTCAAGATCTAATCCAGCTCTTGCTTCTTGTTCCTCATCCGCTCTTCTGATTTCTTTCCTTTTCTCCACTATTTGTTGCTCCATTATTCGTTATTCTTGATCTTGGGCTTCTCTGCTTGCAGTCTGTTGTAATTCGGCATTAATGAAGAGCTTGTGCTTCAAAATAACATGCCTCTGATCCATAAGTCTTTATTCATTGATTTCCATATCCAGGTGATTCTCCTTCCAAATCTTGAACATGCACTTTTGAAATCCATGTTTTGTTGGCTCAGATTGATAATAACCTTCCATAATTTTAATTTTCTTACTTTGTCCAAAAATTTTCCATTTTTTTTTGTTCGTCTTCCAGTTGCCTGTCAATTCCATGCCCTGGTTGCCTAGCAGAGGGAGCTAAGCACTGTGGCATAATTTTGCTGAACACCCAGGAGCCATAGCATTCAATGCAAGTTTTGTTGATCTGGGTGATAACTTGATCCTGTATAGAATTCACTTGACGTATTTTCACCATGGTTAAATTGATTTGGAGCAAGTTTAATCTCGCTCTTCTACAGAGCACACAAGCCTCCATCACAACAGGGTAAAGCTCCTTGGGTTGTTGTTGTTATTATTATTTAAGATTTAATCTTCAATTCGATTTGATGGTAAAAACATAACAGTTCAAGTCCTAACCAAGGACTTAAGAGCTGTTAAGGTAACGTCTGAGAATACAGGCAGTTCCGAGTAAGGTGGGGCAGTCTTTTTTGCAATCCATACTTCTGCCACTTCCACTAATTCTGCGTTCCCGTTCCAAACAGGTCAAGGCCTGGTAGTAGGTTGCAGCCTTGGGGTTGGGGTCCCTGGCCTAGAAAATCAAATGTAAATGCTGTGTCCCCTTCTTTTAAGTGTGGAATATGTTATCCTTGTCAGTGAAGTTGGAGTTGGAGGAGAATTTTGTCACTGCAGAATCTTTGGGTTTTACAGTGGTTTTTGTTTCTATTTTTCACTGTTCAAAAGTAAAGATGAATAGATACTGCATTCAGATTGCCTTATAGAGATTTCAGGAGTGAAAGTCTCATGGTGAAGAAAGAATTGCCCTTGTGTTTCATTTTTTTGCAGAAAATCTGGAGATTTTTCTGCAGACTGAAATTAGATGCAAAACACAGAAGGTGATATAATACTGCTGGTATTTTTTAAGTGATTATGTGCCATAAAGTCGTTGTTAACTCTTAGTGACCATATAGATTTTTCTCCATGATGAAACATACCAGTTCCATATAAAGCATTTAAACAAAATAATAGTTGGCCACCTGAATTAAGAGGATAAGGAAAGGAAAATGAGTCCAGGATAACTCAGCGCAGCCATCTCATTACTGCCAGCTTGCTACCACCAAGTTTCTTCTGTCCACTCACAGCCACCAAGTCGTCACTCACTATGGTTGGCAGAAGGGAGAGCTGGATGAGCGGGCAAGCAAGAGGGTGGGCAAAGTGCAAAGCGGGGACTGGGGGTTTCCCATTTTCACACCTCCCACTATCTCTCCTGCGACTGGGTTGAAGAGGCCAGCAGCAGTGGTGGACAGAGCGCGTGGCAGGGAGGTGGCAGCCACCAGGGAATCCCATTTTTACAAGGGACTTTTTAAGAAACGTGTTGGTCAAAATCAATGTATTTGACCAGTTTTATGTATCATAAAACATGGAATTTGTGCTATAAAATAGACTTTTTAGCTCTTCCTTCCTTAAGATGCCCATTGGTTATGATAGAGGGATTCCTCTCTATTCAGGTTCATGAAGATGTTTTGCAAATGGCTTTGAAATAACAGCTAAGATAATTGAAGGTTTGGATAATAGTATTTTGCATAGCCAGCAGCTGCCTAAATGCTTAATTAGATGTTATGTTTATAAATGTTGCTCAATTTAACTAACAAGAAGTTCAGGAAGAAACCAGCATGGCTGCATAAAGATCTCTCTGACAAACTGAAAGACAAAAAGGACAAGTAATAAAAAATGGAAAGAGAGACACATAACTAAGGTTGATTATCAGCAGACAGCCAGAACATGCAAAGATGAAGTCAGGAAAACAAAGGCTCAGAACGAACAAACACTTGAAACAGAAATCATGGATAATAAAAAAAAAGTTTCTTCCAACATATTAACAAGAAAAAAGTCAAGGAAACTGAATGTCCACTAAAGAGAGAATATGGCAAGGAAATAACTGGAAACAGGGAGAAAGCAGAGCTGCTTAACTCATACTTTGCATCAGTCTTCACACAAAAAGAAACCAGCCCAACATAGCAAAAAAAAAAACCACTGCAAAAGACAAATTAGAAACAAAAATTAAAATAAGCAAGAAAATGGTAAGAGAACACCTATCTGACCTTGAAAAATATAAATCACTGGGGCCTGATAGATTATATCCCAGAGTTCCGAAGGAGCTGGCATATGTTATCTCAGAACCATTGCACCACATCTTTCAAAAATTCAGGAACACCGGGGAAGTAGCTGAGGATTGGAAAAGGGCTGGTGTAGTTCCCATCTTCAAGAAAGGAAAAAGAAAAAAAAACGGACCCAGGAAACTACAGACCAATTAGTTTAACATCAATACTTGGGAAGATCCTAGAAAAGCTAATAAAAAAACAGTTTTGCGAACAACTAGAAGCAAACAAAGTTATAACTAGTAGTCAGCACGGGTTTGTTAAAAACAGATCATGCCAAACCAATCTTATTTCATTCTTCAACAAAGTGACTAAACTAATAGACCAACAAAATATTATGGACATAATATACTTAGACTTCAGTGAGGCATTTGATAGGTAGACCACAACCTATTCCTTGGTAAGTTAGAAAAAGGTGGAATAGACAACATTATCACCAGATGGATCTGTAGCTGCCGGCAAACTATACTCAATGAGTAGTCCTCAATGGCACTACATCCACATGGAGAGAAGTAAGGAGTGGGGTACTACAAGGTTCCGTCTTAGGCCCAGTACTCTTCAGTATCTTCATCAATGACTTACATGAGGGAATTGAAGGGGAACTCATCAAATTTGCAGATGACACTAAACTGGCAGGAGTAGCCAACACTCAGGATCCAAATAGATCTTGACAAACTTGAACAATGGGCCCTATCCAACAAAATGAGTTTCAATGTGGAGAAAAGCAAAATTTTACATGTAGGCAGGAAAAATCAAAAGCACAAGTACAGATTGGGCAAGATCTGGCTTAAAAACTGTAACTGTGAGAGGGCCCTTGAGGTCCTAGTGGATGATCACTTAACTATGAGCCAGCAGTGTGCAGCAGCAGCCAAAGAAGCTAATACAATCCTGGGTTGTATAAACAGAGGCATAGAATCAAGATCACACAAGGTATTTATACCACTTTATAAAACCCTAATAAGACCACACCTGGAATACTGCAGCCAATTTTGGTCACCATATCACAAAAAAGATGTTGAGAGTTTGGACAAATTCAGAGAAGAGCAACTAAGATGATCAAAGGCTGGAGACTAAAACATACGGAGAACGGCTGCAGGACTTGGGCTTGGCTAGTCTAAAGAAAACAAGAAATAGAGGAGACATGATAGCAGTATTCCAGTATTTGAGTGGCTGCCACAAAGAAGAGGGGGGCATGTTATTCACCAAAGTACCAAAGGGAAGGACAAAAAACAATGGTTGGAAACTGATCAAAGAAAGAAGCAATCTGGAATTAAGGAGAAACTTCCTGACAGTGAGGACAATTAATAAGTGGAACAGCTTGCCTCCAGACATTATGGACGCTCCATCACTGGAGATTTTTAAGAAGAGGTTAGACAGTCACTGTGTGTGAGATGGTATAGGTCCTCCTGCTTGAGCAGGGGGCTGGACTAGAAGACCTCCAAGGTCCCTTCCAGATCCTATCCTATCCTATCCTATCCTATCCTATCCTATCCTATCCTATCCTATCCTATCCTATCCTATCCTATCCTATCCTATTTTTTACAATATGAATGCTGTTAACTGGCATTAAACAAGATTATCAATTTCTATTACTTTTGGGTCTCTTTAACTACACATGGAACCAGGGAATTATGAATGCAACCTCAGTACCCATCTGAAATATCCTGATATTAGTAAATTATATTTAATATTATATTTTTGTGCAGTGTGATTTCCATTTCTTGGAAGAATAATTTATGTCAATATTTGTAAGTCCAACAAAGCTTGATAGAATAAAGCAAGATAGAATAAATAGTATTAATTAGATATAGCTTGATAAAAGCATGGAATTATATAAGGAAAATAATAAGCTCAACAGTTTCACCATTAACCTCTCCTTCAATGCTTTCAGTGTTGGAGACAGATTAAGAAACATGTAATTAAATATGCAGACAAGGCCCACTCAGATTCCATGAATAGAAGGCACAGCAATAATTATTCAGTGAAGATCAGAATGTACTGTGATTGATGTATTTATAAATTGCTAGAAGTATAAAATCTGATCTTAATAACAATGGAAGGATATTAAGAAAAAAGATTGAATTCAAAGTGCTTATACAAAATGAAAACTATCTGTCAGGGCACATATATAAATCCCTACTTAAAGATGATAGAACAAATAAGAAGCAGTATAAAAAAATACAATAATGGAGAGAATTATGGACCAAACTCATAAAATCTAAAAAATATATTAAAAAAATAGTTGAAAATGTTAAAATTGGTATACAACTTAATCAGTAATATCCAAGACAGATAAGTCATACATCCCTACAATAAATTTGGAAATACCTTGAAATAGAAGGAATATTTTACCATCTGCAAAAAACCTTAAAATATTAAAATCTTTAATATGTATAAACAATAATCTAATAATAATAATAGAGACAAGGGTGAAGGTTTGTTCTCCAAGCTCTTCCACAAGCTTAGACAAAGAAGCTTCACCCTCATCCTACAGATATTTGGCACTATTGCAAACAGTAGAGACTTTAGTATCAAATGATTTGTTGTATTTTGTAGTTGCTTATTAAAGTCACATTTATCTTTGGATGCAAAATTTAATACTAACATAAACTTTACCTCTAAAGACTTAAGCCATCTAAATGTTAGAGTGTTAGTAATTTCAAATCAATATTGTATACATACCATTGTACTCAAATAATAAAATGTACTATTTATGTTTTATAATACAGTGGTACCTCAGTACTCATTAATTGGTTCTGGAAGGCATGATGAGTACTAAAAATGAAGAGTACCAACAAACCACGTGACTTACCATGTGACCCTTTGTTTCAGCTGGGAAAGACTTCCTATCTATACATTTCCCTATGTCAGCAATCTTTCCAGCATGGCCAACTTCCTGTCTGTCTTCTGCAGCTGTCCCCAACTTCCTTTTGCAGTGATCTTCATGGCATAGCTGATTTCCTGTCCATTCTCCATGGCCATCTCCTTCTTCCTATACAGCATCTCATCAAGTATCAAACAAATGACAAAGACCGGGACAAATTTTCATATCAAAATGTGTTGAGTATCAAATTCGATGAGTTTTGAAGCAGTCAAGTACTGAAGTACAATTATAATACAATTTTAAAAACAGAATAAATCTTATTTGTTTTTTCCACTAATATAAATTGCCCTTGATTTTACAAACAGATCACTTCTCATTGAATGCTAGAATTTATCTGGTCCAGTATTCTGCTATTATAATAATAATAATTACAAATTTCTGGCCTGAAGCAGCTCTAGACAGATTGGTTCTCTATTTAATCTGCTTCCAAGCTGCACTAGATTAATTTTCTTGACACTGCCATGACTGACATTCTTTAAAGAGAGGCCCAACCTACTGCCCTTGGCAGGCACAAACATTGTTTAAGGGAAGCAAAAATTCCAGTGGAGATAACAAAAAGCAATCATACCATAGCTTCCTTTTTTTAGTTATAGACAGGCTATAGCTATATATCAAGCTCATCTGGTTGGCCTCCTCAGCTGGTTATGCAGCCTTCAGACCCATTTTTCCTCTTGTCACTCATTCCTGCATCCAGATGTAATTATTTTATTAGGAAATATGAAGTATGTACCTTTATGGTAAATGGTGGGGGGGAGGGAGATGGAGGTAATAAATTTGTCAACTATTTTGCACCATAAAGACAAGAAGTGAAAACAGTTCATGTTATATTTCATCTCAGCTAAGTAATCTATTGTTCATATTAATCAGTAGCTGACTCCAATGGGCTTATGTTCTTCTTTTCTTCTTTTTTTGCACAGTTTGATCTTGTTTTCCCCAAACAACTCACTTTGATCCTCATAAAACAAGCACAGTCATTTCCAAGCCAAATTGTTACCTAAGGGACTAATTTGAAGGGAGACTGTGGGACACCAAGAGGTTAATTACTGACCTGGACTATAAAAATGACAATTAGGATTGAAAATTTCTTATTTAAAGAGAGAATCTCTTTGTGTGTATATCTGTGTGTTTGTGTGTGTGTATGTGTGTGTGTGTACATGTACATATAGTACATAAGCATACACATATGCATATATGTGTATGTGTTTATGTATGTATATATGTATATAATAAAATTATGAGATATCATTGTTTAAGAATGGAGGAAATAGGTCAATGGATGTTTAGTAAAATATGTGGCCTTGTCCTATCCTTTAGAAACAAGGTTTATAGAACATTCGCAAGGTTATCAGTCCAAGAATGCAACCATTAGAATGAAAACTTTCTGTCTCAAACAATTAAGTTAGAAACAAATATTATAATGAATAGGCAAATGGAGGTCCATATGGTATCTTTGGAATTTAGAATACATTTATATGCAAAGGCAGCATAGTGGTTTGATCTCTGGTTCCCCCTACCATTATTTTATATCCAATGTTCAATTTGGAGCATGAATGAACCAACTAGCCCACATCAATACTGGCAGCGGTAGATATATGGATGAAATCAAGATACATTTATTATATTATATGCCCACATTTAATTGCTAATAATTATTATTGTTATGGGATAGTTTTGTATTGTTCATTTTACTGTTTGCACTTTTATTATGAATGAAGGTGAATATACATGTTCCAGTTCGAGTCTAAAAGCTCAGAAGTCAAAACTTCTGGTTCCAATGACTGACCCAGATTGAGCCCTGTACTTTTATTGGTCAATGACTAAAACAAAGTTTCTGTCTGGATGAAACTACTACAGATAATTGTTAGTTCATATACTTTCGCTTTGCTTATTCTATTTTAACTGGGGTTTTATTTTCAGGGATAATTTAATCTTTTAATTCTCTTTTAACTTTGTATTTTATATTGATGTGATTTTAAAATGCCCTGTAAACCGCCCTGAGTCCTTCGGGAAAGGGCAGTATATAAATCTAATAAAATCTAAAATCTAAATCTAAATCTATCAGCAATCTCAAAAGTCTCTGAAATTTTCCCCTCATATCTATTAGAGCAGTAATACAAAAATATTGGCTCTCCTTTTGATTTTTTTTTTAAATGGAAAGGCTAAATGGGTGCCTTTGAATCCCGTATGGAATTTATGTAATTTTTAAATTCATTTGAGCTTGTAAAATATTGAAGGCCACTCTGCCATTCCATTAAAGAGTCAACCAGATGGAACTGCACGTGGATGGTAAAGGAAACTGGTACACTGAACACACTGTAGATTACTGATAATTTCATTGATGTTAAAGCAGTTTTATTGTTGTCTTGCAGACCATGGAAAATCTGTTCAGTGGAAGCTTGGTGCAGATGGTGATATCTGGGTATGGGTAATGGGAGAACACATGCTGGATAAACCATATGACCTTCTGTGTAGTGAGATTCTTGCTGAAAGAGTGAAGCAACAGTCACTTCAGCAAGTAGAAAAAATAAGGTTAGTACAGCCTTCCAATACTGAAAACAATACACCAAATCTGTCATTAAAAGGAATTTCTTCGAGGCAGGTCCTGACTAGTACAAACTGCATGTTATGGGTTGCTGTCCAATCTGGATATAACAAAGGATAGAGACTCTAATCCAGGGGTCGGCAACCTTAAACACTCAGAGCAACTTGGACCCGTTTCCCAGAGAAAAGAAAACACTGGGAGCCGCAAAACTGGTGCACCCACTGTGTGTGTGTGTGTGTGTGTATGAGACAGAGAGAGAGAGAGAGAGAGAGAGAGATGCTGCTTTCTGCTTTCTGCGGAGACACAGCAAAGGCAGGAGCCCCGCCCAATAAGCTTGTCAGACAACAGCATGAGGCCACTCTCTTTGTTACACACACACACACACACACACACACACAAACACAAACACAGAGGGGGGGAAAGCGCAAATGCCTCTCTCTGTCTCTCTCTCTCTCTGCAAATGGCGGAGGATGACTGGGAGCTGCAGGAGAAGGCTGAAAGAGCTGCATGCGGCTCCAGAGCTGCGGGTTGCCGACCTGTGCTCTACCCAATCTTTTCTATTTGGCATCCTCAAGACTGACTTCACTTCCCAGAATTCCTAGGAATAAGCAAATATTACACTTTTCTATTTTTAAAAAACTTTCCAAAGTATTCAAAGAAACCAGGATACTTAAAAAATAAGAGCATTGTTCCAAGTTTTATTTTTCCATTGTGGAAAACAGACTGGATTCCTGAATGATGGAATTTTTCCCCCCCAGTAAATCCCAAAGAAATATTGTGGTTCTCAAACAATGTAAGATAAGATAAACTAAGGTAAGGTAAGGTAAGATGGTGAGATAAGATAAGCTGAGATAACTTTTATTGTCACTTTTTTCTGTGAACACACTGGCACACATTAAAAAATGAAAATCTGATGCCTCTGTGGTAAGGATAGGGAAAGAAGAAGTGCTCTTCTCATATGATGCAGAAAATGCAGGCACTGCTGTGCTCGCTTCACCAGTGCCTCACTGTTGAGTGACCAAGCTAATCTGCTCGTCAGCTGCACACCCAGAAATTGATACTACTAACCACCTCCACAATTGAATCATTAATAAACAGAAGTGTATGGCTGGGCCTGCCTTTTCTGAAATTGGCAATGATTTCTTTTGTTTTTCCTACATTTAAAACCAGGCTGTTTTTATTACACCAGTTCATCAAGCCCTCTACTTCCTCCTGGTAATCGCCCTCATTATCATCCTGAATAAGGCCCACTACTGTTATATCATCTACATACTTCACAATCTAGTTGGTAGCAAACCTTACACAACAGTCATGGGTTAGCAGGGTGAAAATAGCGGTTTTAGGACACAACCCTGAAGAGAAGCTCTGCTCAAGAACACGGTGTTAGAAATATTAGTCCCAACTCTCACATATTAGGGCCTATCAGTGAGAAAATGAAGAACCCAGTTGCACAAAGGAGTACTGAAACCTAAAAGGCCTAGTTTATCTACTAAATGCTGAGGAATGATCCTATTAAATGCTGAACTAAAGTTTACAAACAGCATTTGCACATGAGTTTTTTCTTTCCTCTAAGTGCTCCAACCTCAGATGAAGAACATAGGAAAAAGCATGTAGGAAGGAATTTTGCAAGTTAAATGAAGTCACTACACAGCAGACTGACAAGAATCTTAAATAGTGTGGAATGAAAGAAGGAAGAGAAGAGGGCACCATTTGCCTTTAGTTTCAACTGTGAAATGTTCAAGAGAGGAAGAACAAGCCTATATGTGATTAAATAAAACAGGAGTTCATTATTTAGTGGGCAGGGTTGTTGACAGGTTCTTGAGGCAGGCAGAAGTTCTATGTTAGAAGTCTCCCATTATTTTTTATAACTGCAATTATGCAGCTGCTACTGGTTGACATTTTAGTCCAAATGCAGATGCTGGGGAAGAGGACATTCAATCTTTTTCTCCAATAGCCAATTCTAAATCTAACTTCATGAAACTGGTGCTGGCACAGAGGCCCAGACCTATAATTCTCATAGTAAGGCTATCAATAGTTTCTATGACAGAGAAGTGCCACTGATCGGAGGGAGGGAGCGAAGGGGAAAGGAAGGAAGCCATTTCAATTATAATTGTATGAATCTTCCATATAATCTAAATGTGGGAAAATATTAACAGATTTGTGTGTATTGAAGAACAACAACAACAATAATACATCTACATCTGCCTATCCCAGGTAAGGACTTGATAGGTAGACAAAAATGCAAAATCCAGTCTAAACATCTGGCTGACTGTGCAAATAATAATAATAATAATAATAATAATAATAATAATAATAATAATAATAATAATAATAATAATAATAATTTATTATTATTATTATTATTATTATTATTATTATTATTATTATTATTATTATTATTATTATTATTATTATTATTATTATTATTATTATTATTATTGAGTTGGAAGGGGACTTAGAGGTCATCTAGTCCAAACCCCTGCTCAGGCAGGAAACCCTATACCATTTGAGACAAATGGCTGTCCAGACTCTTCTTTAAAAATTCCATTGCTGGAGCATTCATAACTTCTGGATGCAGGTTGTTCCACTGATTAATCGTTCTAACTGTCTTTGTTAGTTCTAGGTTGCTTCTCTCCTTGACTAGTTTCCATCTGTTGCTTCTTGTCCTGCTTTCTGGTGCTTTGGAGAATAGCTTGGCTCCCTCTTCTTTGTGGCAGCCCCTGAGATATTGGAACACTGCTATCATGTCACCACTCGCCCTTCTCTTCATTAAACTACACATATCCAATTCCAGCAACTGTTCCTTATATGTTTTAGCCTCCAATGCCCTAATCATTTTTGTTTCTCTTCTCTGCACTCTTTCTAGAGTCTCAACTTTAATTTAAGGATAATTTAAGGGCCAGCCTACAACTGTACCACTTCAGTGCTATGTAATACGAAGGTAGAGATATAGCTACCTATCAAAACATTTTTTACATTAACTCCTATTGCAGCTTCTTTTATTTGCTGCACATGCAGGTAAAAACCAAAGTTGTTTGAAAAGCTTCTGTTTCCTTGAAAAACTCTTTGTTTTCTTATTTTATAGAAGAACCCCAATGAAAAAAGTCACAGAGAGTTTGGTATTATCTCCTCCACAGTTTCTATCAGAGACCCAACCTAGATTTGAAATACTGCGAGACAATAAAAATTTTGTGCAAAGAGATTTACCAAAGAAAGTGGAAAACACACCAGCTGTTGGAAATTACAGAAATCTAGAATGTGTCCAGGTAATGTTCTTGTTTCTTACTATTCAAACATTAAAATGAAAGCTGAGGGGAAAAGAATTCCATGGTGAAACCAATGAATGATGATTTTAGGAGTTATTTGGGGGTCCCAGTGAGCATTCAGGTGAATCAACACTGAGGGAATGATGAAGATTAACTTTGCTACAGGAAGTTAAACCAAAAAAGCTATTTGTGCCATGATGCTCAACTTGTGCCCCCTCCCATTACAGGTGACACAGCAGTATCAAAAAATGCTGCTGCACTGTAATATTATGCATATACGAAATAATAGTTTTAATTTATATCTCACTGAATGCCATATAAATGGTTCTATTTACACTGTACACTTGCACTGTACACAGAGGAGTAAGGCTGTCATGCAAAGTCTAAAATTCAAGATGATCAGCCCAGTTAATTGAGCTTAATTTTTTTAGGGGGACTAAATTAATTTCTTGAAATCATCATTCAGCAGAATTATTTGAATATTAACTCTGTTTCAAAATTTGCAATTGAAAGTATAGTTTTGAGTGGTCCTGCAAGATTGAGACTGTAGGTACTACATCCTTGTATTTCAGTTTTACTTCCACCCCCACCTCTTGGCTGCACCAGGTTGTACTAAAAAGGGGGCTAAAATAACTGGGGAGGAACATTTCCCACATTACTGTTATTTTTCTATCCTAGAATAATTTAATATATAAAATTAGATACAATCTTTCAAGAATTTTTTATTACTTATTTTTACTTGTATTTAATAGTAATTCATTGGAGTTAAATTAGACATGTTACCTTTTACATAAAAGCAGCAAATACTCTATCAGGAATAGATTTTCAGTGAAATCACTTATTAAATTAATGTACCTGTGGTTAATGATTAAAACGAAGGCATGTTGGTCAAGGAGGCTGGTTCCTGGGTCACATGAGCTATGGTAGATAAGGTGAAAAGAGGTCCATTTATTCACTTCACTGATTAAAGAAGGTAATCAAGAACTGGAAAAAAAACCACTTGAAAAAAAGCTCTGAGTTAGTGAGCCTTGATTACAGCTTCATAAATGGTTATAAGCATAAAGGTTTGTCAATAGGGAGTAGAAATTAGAGGAAGATTATGTTAAATGTGCTAGGTTTTTTTGGTATTTTGCTGTCACAAACTGAAAAATAAACTTACTGTACAGTGTGAACCCTGGCTCTTCTGGAACATAATAACTCTATAGACATATATTGAGAAGAATAGTATCTCAACAGCATCTGACTTAGTGCAAAATGTTTCCATTATCTTTTCTGGAATCAGAGAAGCTGGCAATACCTAGCTAACCATATCTGATTTTTAAAAAGCTGACCAGAATCACGCCCTTTTAGCAATTGGAAGGATCATCTCCAGGTAATCCCAAGGCTGTAGATAAACTGGAAGGTTGGGGGGAAATGAGCAACAAGAGTGAGAGTAACTAAGCACAGGGGAGAGTTTTTCTTAAAACTTCATTCGTGGTCATAAGAGTGGTGAAGCAAGCTTCAGTTAACTGTGAATATATATATTCTTAATAAAAATGACATATGCCAATTAATGGCTAGAGGCTGAGATATATATCTGGTTACCAGTTATAAAAGGGACACGGTGGCTCAGTGGGTTAGGACTCTGAGCTTGTCAATCAGATGGTCGGCAGTTTGGCGGGTCGAATCCCGAGTGCTGCATAACAGAGTGAGCGCCTGTTACTTGTCCCAGCTTCTGCCAACCTAGCAGTTCGAAAGCACGTAAAAATGCAAGTAGAAAAATAGGGACCACTACGGTGGGAAGGTAACAGCGTTCCGTGCGCCTTTGGCATCTAGTCATGCTGGCCACATGACCATGGAGAAGTCCTCGGACAAATGCTGGCTTTTCGGCTTTGAAACAGAGATGAGCACCGGTCCCTAGAGTTGGAAATGACTAGCACACATGTGCGGGGGAACCTTTACCTTTTTACCAGTTATAAAAAACAGCACATTGATGATACCATACTATGTGCTGCTGGGTGGCCTCCTGCAGTGGTCTCACATAGATGTTAAAGAAGAATAGGGAGGGGGGGGAGCCCTGAGGCACTCCACATTACAGAGGCCTAGGGCCTGACATCTTCCCTCCCTCTGAGCTTACTAATATTTACCTTTTCATCCCATATGCCATCTCTTTTCTATAAACAACTGCATGTAACATTAGATACAACAGTTTTCAGTCCTTTTGTCAGCAGAAAGTCCATAAAGGATTACCAGAAATAACATTTTGCTTTAACGATCAAATAAACCAAAATATAAACCAAACTTTATATTCCTTTCTTTTATTTCTAACAGTCTGAATATAATAATAATAATAATAATAATAATAATAATAATAATAATAATAATAATAATAATAATAATAATAATAATAAGAAGAAGAAGAAGAAGAAGAAGAAGAAGAAGAAGAAGAAGAAGTAGTTGGAAGGGACCTTGGAGGTCATCTAGTCCAACCCCCTGCTCAGGCAGGAAACCCTATACCATTTCAGGCAAATGGCAGTCCAGTCTGCTCTTAAAAACTTCCAGTGTTGGAGCTTTCACAGCTTCTGGAGGCAGGTTGTTCCACTGGTTAGTTGTTCTAACTGTCAGGAAGTTTCTCCTTAGTTCTAGGCTGCTTCTCTCCTTGACTAGTTTCCATCCATTGCTTCTTGTCCTGCTTTCTGGTGCTTTGGAGAATAGCTTGACTCCCTCTTCTTTGTGGCAGCCCCTGAGATATTGGAACACTGCTATCATGTCACCCCTCACCCTTCTCTTCGTTAAACTACACATACCCAATTCCAGCAACCGTTCCCTATATGTTTTTAGTCTCCAGTCCCCCAATCATCTTTGTTGCCCTTCTCTGTACTCTTTCTAGAGTCTCAACATCTTTTTTACATCGTGGTGACCAAAACTGGATGCAGTATTCCAGGTGTGGCCTTACCAAGGCATTGTAAAGTGGTATTAGTACTTCACGTGATCTTGATTCTATCCCTCTGTTAATGCAGCTAGCACTGTGTTGGCTTTTTTGGCAGCTGCAGCACACTGCTGGCTCATATTGAAGTGATTGTTTACTAGGACTCTGAGATCCCTCTCACAGTAACTACTATTGGGCAAGGTACCACCTATACTATACCCGTGCATTTGATTTTTCCTGCCTAAGTGTAGAACCTTACTTTTTTCACCACTGAATTTCATTTTGTTAGATAGCGCCCAGTATTCGAGACTGTCCAGATCCTCCTGTATCTTAAGCCAATCTTCTGGAGTATTGGCTATTCCTGCCAGCTTGGTGTCATCTGCAAATTTGATGAGTTCCCCATCTATCCCCTCATCCAAATCGTTGATGAAGATGTTGAAGAGCACTGGGCCCAGAACAGAGCCCTGGGGCACCCCAGTACACACTTCCTTCCATGTAAATGCAGTTCCATTGAGGACCACATGCTGAGTATGGTCTGTCAGCCAGCTACGAATCCATCCGGTGGGGATGCTATCTAACCCACATTTTTCTATCTTATCAAGTAGTAGGTTGTGATCTACTTTATCAAATGCCTTACTGAAGGCCAAGTAAATTATATCTACAGCATTCCTCTGGTCCACTAATTTTGTCACTTGGTCAAAGAATGCAATAAGATTTGTCTGGCATGAACTGTTTTTGACAAACCCACAGATGGATCTTTGGACAATACTGGCTTCCTCGGCTAAGAAACAGAGATGAACACTGCTCTGTAGAGTCGGACACAACTGGACAGGGGAAATCTTTACCTTTACCTTTATTTATTTCAGTTTCTTTAAATGTTTAAGCTTATGCTTAAAATTGTCTTTCAGGTTTGAAGAGAGATTCAAGGGCATTTGTCAATATGAAGGTCTCTAATAGCTTATAAGTAGTTAATGAGCTATTTCCAAAAGTGATCAGAAGTGAGGTTTACAAATTTAATGTTTAGCATATTACTTTCCGTCGTGGTCTGAAGACCCATTTGTTTGAATTGGCCGGTCTGGCCTGATGGGGGAGCTGTGTTTTAAATTGTCATTTTAGATTGCATTATTGTTTTTTAATTGGGCATTGATTTAATCTTTGTTTTAACTTTTGTATAGTATTGTATTTTTATTTATATGCCCTGTGAACCGCCCTGAGTCCCCAGGGAGAAGGGCGGTATATAAATTAAATAAAACATAAACATAAACATAAACATGCAATGTTACTTCTTCTATTCTGGGTGAATGTGAGTGGTTTGCTTTGGAATGCTTAGATGTTTATTTGTTTCTTTTCTTTTTTTAGCTTACCTTTGTTGCAAAGAATTCAGGGCAGTGGATACTTCCTCTTCTCCATTCCACAGAAATCTGTGAGATAGTTGAGCCTGAGAGATAGTAACTGGCTCAAAATTATGCAAAGAATTGCCAAGTAGGGAGACATTTGAATCAAGCAGGATCTACCAAAGGATTTTACTCTCTTGAGTTTCTGAAATACCGTTGGATTTTTCCCCCTGAAATTTAATATCTACTGTGTTTATAATATGCTCTCTAGCCACATATTTTAGTATTAGTAATATTAGCACCAATTTTCAATAATTATATGCATTTAAAGTCCGCAAATTGCATGCATGCCTCCATAGTGGTGTTGGATTGGAAATTTGTTTGGGTGGGTAATGTATTTCCAAGGGGAATCTGAGCCCAGTTTTAATTATTCCTTCCTGCTGACTCCAGGTTTCATTAGCTTTCTATTTGTGTAACCAATTAGGCACTGTTTTTGTATTCAGTAATTGCAGCAACATCTCAGTGATGTCAATTCCAAACTAAAAACTTTGGGTGGTTACAGTTGTGAAAGTGAACATAAAAAATAGATGGGTGGAGGAAGCAAATGGAAAATCTCTCCTCCATTGCTTTCAGACAAAACAGAAGAGGAATAGGAGAATATTTCAGAATAGACCAGGTTCTGCATCTTTGAGGTTACTTTCATCTGTGACTTGATAACAAACATGCAGTCATAAAAATATTTGAGCAGGGCAAAGTATAAATAGAGTTGGAAGAATGGTTGGGAAATCCTTTGCTGAAGTCAACAAACATAGAACTGAAGAAAATCTCCCACTATAATTTCATTGCAAAGGATCTTCAGTTCAAAGATATTTTCAATCAATAAAAATTTCTGATAAAATGGGACTGTTGCTGAAAATGGCTTCACTGAAAAAAAAACACTCACTGAAAAGAATTAGAAAGAATATCATAAACTTGTGACCCAAATAACCCAGCATGCACTCATATAAATACTCAAACTTACATTTCTAGATGATTTTGTTAGTTTATTGTATGTGATGGGAATGGGTAGTAAATGGTATGGCCAAATTTGTGGGAGGATGGCTTAAGAATGCTGTGGAAAAAAGACAGCACTCTGTTATTACATTTTCTTTGGGAAACATGTAAGGTCCAAATTAGGGAAGACAGATATATTTGAATCAGCAATCACATTTTTTCAAAGACAATACTAATTTCTAGTATTATTGATTAACATACACTATCTGCTAGTCTTTTGACATGAAAATGTTCAACTCAGACAAGAAAAAGTGCTACTAGCTATCATTGAATGGAGATATTGGCTCTTAAAGTGGCTTGCAGAGTATCATATTCTTGGTGTCAAAGCAGCCTTCCTTCATCCAGTGATTCTCAAAATGTATTGCATATTAATCCCTATCTTTCCAGTCATTGTGGCCAAGTGAACATATTTGGAGATACCAGGTCAACAGAAGAGCTGGTAACCTTAATTTTAATCTGTAATTTACATTTTAGTTGAATCATCAAGCTATGATAACATTCAAAACATACAGTTTTTATAGTATCAAATGCTACAACTGTTTATGAAGTCAAAATGTGAATTATTAGCATGGAATAAAATTATTGGTACATTAAATGAAACCATTACCTTTGTCTATCTTTTAACAGGTTAGAGAAATGCCAGTGAAGAAGACCACCACTGAGACCAGAACAGGAGAAGAAATAAGTCTAGATTACCCTTCTGAATCAATTCAAAAACTGGATAAAGAACATTCTGATTGGCTGGAATCTTGTATGCACACTAATATTGGCCCCTTTTATGTGACCATGCTTATAATTTTGAATGGAGAAAGGATATGCAAGGCTATACAGAATAATACTTTAAAATTTCAACTGTAATGCTTAAATGTTACATTTAACAAAGACTTTTTCTCTCTGAATTTCTGCTGTACAGTAGAAGTAGTAATTTTGGCTCTCTGTTGGAATTATTAAACTTCAGTTTCTATTTATATCCATGTCCCTTATTTGAAAACAAATCCCCTCAAATTTTACACAAGAGTTTGGCTCTCCAAGGAATCCACCTACCCAGAGAGCTAAGTTGATTAAATCAAATACCAGTGCAGAAGCACTGATCAGACTGAAGGCATCTCCACCCCTCAAGGTGTCCACTGCACATTCTATTTCCCAGTCCCTTAAAAGCTTTGTGAAGCTGATATGTAGTTCTCATCACTCACTGTGATGAGAGAAAGGTGGTGGGGGTTTCCACCAATGGAGGATGTTGTTGTTGTTAGCTGCGAAGTCGTGTCCGACCCATCGTGGCCCCATGGACAACGTTCCTCCAGCCCTTCCTGTCCTCTACCATCTTCTGGAGTCCATTTAAGCTCATGCCTACTGCTTCAGTGACTCTATCCAGCCACCTCATTCTCTGTCGTCCCCTTCTTCTCTTGCCCTCAATCTTTCCCAGCATTCAATGGAGGATAGACTACCCAAAAGCTTTGCTGAGTTGTACTGCTTCAGAAAAGAAGGAAATGAGAAAGAGAAAGTAGGGGTCAAAGCAGTATTTCTGTACAACAGACTGGCTATACTTGGGAACTGAGTTAGTGTCATGAGAACTGGCAAGTTCAAACCGGATTCTGAACTGCTGTCCAAGCAAATCCTTTGTTATGGAAGTTCATTCATGTACCAGAATAATTTTACATGTTGTTTATTCTCTCTGGCTTTCTCCCTCTCATGGGCATGATTTCATAATTCCTATGGGTGGTTCTGGACCTTGAAAAAATGACTGGGTAACAATGTTCCTTCTCAATTTCAGTACGGAGGTCCAAAGTAGCAGATGAAAGGCGACGCTCCCTTGCCAAACACGCACGAGATGACTACAAGAGGCTGTCATTACAGGGCATCCACAAGGGCAAAGCAGCTGATGTTTCCCAGACCTTTAAGAGACAGGAGCAAAGAAAGCCACTCCCTCCACCTCTGCCACCAAAGCCTAAAAACCTTACAGCTGACATAGTTGATGAGAAACCAGAGAGGTTAGTAACTTAGAGGAATGTCGCTGAGGAAGACATATACAGCCCAAGTTGGCTCTACTGTATGTCATCTTTCTTCCTTTTCTAATTGGGCTGGGAACAATAAACCTTGCCTGCAATAGCCATATTATACACAGGTTTTAGTGATTTTATTGGACAGTTTCATTGTATGGTATAAAAATCAAAAGATTTTAGATCAAACCTGGGCATTTTACAGCTTGTAGGCCATATCTGGCATTTTGGCTGTTCTTGTCTGGCCCATGGTGGCGGCCGGGCATCATTGTCGGGTTGAAACATCAATGGGGTGGGGAATGGGGGACAGGGGCAGTGCGGCAGCCTTCCACAACAGTCCCAGTTTTTCCTGTACCCCACTGGAAAATTAATTACTCCCCTGTGCTTTAGGTTAATCGAAGGCATTGAAAAATTAATTACTGCCCTCCCATATATGCTGGTAGATAGGACTATTTAATTTTACTTTCTTTTATAAAAATACAGTACTGTTAGCTTATATGATCCCTTTAAAAAAGAATGTATTTAATTTGAGGGTTCATATATATCTTGATAAGATGAAAACAGTAAGGCAAGTACCTGCCTTATTGTTTTCACCTTGTCATATTTTAACATAATTTCACTTTCCTCAATCACACCCATACTAAGTGTGTTAGGGTTGTCTGCAAGGAGTCTAAATCCTTCCATTCCCCACATCCAATCAGAGCTGAAGAAGTTTCTTGGATGAGAAGCAAAACGTCTTCAAAGAAAAAACAAGAAAGTCCAGTTGCCTCGTGCAAATGCATCTTTGGGACTATTGTGGAAAAGAAAAACATCTGGTTGTATCGATCTTTGTTTTAAATACCCTGTAAACCGCCCTGAGTCCTTCGGGAAAGGGCGGTATATAAATCCAATAAAATAAATAAATAAATAATAAATATTGCAATACCAGGTGATGCATCAATTGAAGGAAAAAAAACTAGAAAAAATAATGAAATACTGTGATCTGCAAATAGAAGTTGAGTGATTGTGGAAAAAGAAATCAATGGTTGTAGCAATAGTAATAGGAGCCCTCAGAGCAATACCCAAAGGATTGCCTACTGTAGATACATGGAAATTTTGAACTTATTAGATCTGAATAATCTGAGTTTGCAAAACCCCACCTTACTCGGAACTGCCTATATGCTCAGACATTACCTTAATAGTTCTTAAGACCTTGGTTAGGACTTGAACTGTTAAGTTTTTACCAATCCGAGACTGTGAATCGAACTGAAGATTAAATCTTAAATAACAACAACAACAATAACAGTAATAATAATAATACCTCAGTGAGGCACTACCTTGATGTGGATATGGAGCTTTGCTCTCTGAGGAGATAAGAGCTATGCCAGAGGTTCAATGATACTGGACAGGTCTCATCAGAGGAATCAGACAGAGTGTCTCTCCTATAAAAAAAATGGTTAAATGTAATGTACAGAAATCTGTACTGGCTTGGTTGTCCAGGTTAACAGGAACCACGCTACATATTAGAGTTCCTAGACCTCTGGTCCCCTTCATGGATTACTGCCTTGTCGTGGCAAAGGGGCTTGCGTAATTCAATGAAGCTATGAGCTATGCCGTGCAGGGCCACCCAAGACGGACAGGTCATAGCAGAGAGTTCTGACAAAACCTGATCCACTGCAGAAGGAAATGGCAACCCACTCCAGTATCTTTGCCATGAAAACCCCATGGACAGTACCAAAAGGAAAAAAGATATGACGCTGGAAGATGAGCCCCTCAGTTTGGAAGGCGTCCAGTATGCTACTGGGGAAGAGCAGAGGGCTAGTACTAGTAGCGCCAGAAAGAATGAAGTGACTGAGCCAAAGCCAAAAGGACACTGAGTTGTGGATGTATCTGGTAGTGAAAGGAAAGTCCGATGCTGTAAAGATTTTCTCTCCATAGGAACCTGGAATGTAAGAACCATGAATCAAGGCAAGCTGGATGTGGTCAAACAAGAGATGACAAGACTGAACATTGACATCTTAGGAATCAGTGAACTAAAATGGACAGGAATGGGTGAATTTAATTCAGATGACCATCAGGTATACTACTGCAGGCAAAAATCCCTCAGAAGAAATGGAGTAGCCTTCATAATCAATAAAAGAGTAGGAAAAGCTATACTGGGATACAATCCCCAAAATGACAGAAAGATCTCAGTTTGAATCCAAGGCAAACCATTCAATATCAAACTAGTCCAAGTCTATGCCCCAACCACCGGTATTGAAGAGGATGAAATTGACCGGTTCTATGAAGCCCTACAGAACCTTATAGAACTAACACCAAAAAATGATGTCCTTATCATTATGGGGGATTGGAATGCTAAAGTAGGAAGCCAAAAGATAACCAGAATAACAGGCAAGTTTGGCCTTGGAGTACAAAATGAAGCAGGGCACAGGCTGACAGAATTTGTCAAGAGAATACAATGGTCATAGAAATACGATGGTCCAACAACCCAAGAGACGGCTCTACACATGGACATCACCATTTGGACAACACAGAAATCAGATTGACTAAGTGCTCTGCAGCCAAAGATGGAGAAGCTCTATACAGTCAATAAAAACAAGACCTGGAGCTGACTGCGGCTCAGACTATGAGCTTCTCGTTGCAAAATTTAAGCTTAAACGGAAGAAAGTAGGGAAAAGCACTAGGCCACTCAGGTATGAACTAAATCATATCCCTGATGAATATACAGTAGAGGTGACAAATAGATTTAAGGAATTAGATCTGATAGACAGAGTGCCTGAAGAACTATGGATGGAGGTTCGCAACATTGTACAAGAGGTAGCAACTAAAATCATCCCAAAGAAAAAGAAATGCAAGAAAGCAAAATGGCTGTCTGAGGAAGCTTTGCAAATAGCTGAGGAAAGGAGGGAAGTGAAATGCAAGGGAGAAAAAGAAAGATACACCCAATTGAATGCAGAATTCCAGAGAATAGCTAGAAGAGATGAGAATGCCTTCTTAAATGAACAGTGCAAAGAAATAGAAGAAAACAATAGAATAGGGAGGACAAGAGATCTCTTCAAGAAAATTGGAGAGATGAAGGGAATGTTTCATGCAAAAATGGGCATAATAAAGGACCAAAATGGCAGAGACCTAACAGAGGCAGAATTGATTAAGAAGAGGTGGCAAAATTACACAGAAGAACTGTACACGAACGAGCTTAACATCCCTGATAACCATGATGAGGTGGTCACTGACCTCGAGCCAGACATCCTAGAATGTGAAGTGAAGTGGGCCTTAGGAAAGCTGAGCAACAACAAAGCTAGTGGAGGTGAGAATATTCCAGCTGAGCTATTCAGAATCTTAAAAGACGATGCAGTAAAAGTGCTACACTCAATTTGCCAGCAAATTTGGAAAACTCAACAGTGGCCACAGGATTGGAAAAGATCAGTTTACATTCCAATTCCAAAGAAAGGCAGTGCCAAACAATGTTCAAACTATCGCACCATTGCACTTCATTTCACATGGTAGTAAAGTTATGCTTAAAATCCTACAAGCTAGACTTCAGCAGTATGTGGATTGAGAACTACAAGAAGTACAGGCAGGATTTCGAAGAGGCAGAGGAACTAAAGATCAAATTGCCAACATATGTTGGATCATGGAGAAAGCTAGGGAGTTCCAGAAAAACATCTACTTCTGCTTCATTGACTATGCTAAAGCCTTTGATTGTGTGGATCACAACGTGGCAAGTTCTTAAAGAGATGGGAGTACCAGACCATCTTATTTGTCTCTTGAGAAACCTATATGCGGGTCAAGAAGCAACAGTGAGAACTGGACATGGAACCAATGATTGGTTCAAAATTGGGAAAGGAGTCTGGCAAGGCTGTATATTGTCACCCTGCCTATTTAACTTATATGCAGAGCACATCATGAGAAAGGCAGGGCTAGATGAATCAAAAGTTGGAATTGAGATTGCCGGGAGAAATATCAACAACCTAAGATATGCAGATGATACCACACTAATGGCAGAAGGTGAAGAGGAACTAAAGAGCCTCTTGTTGTGGGTGAAAAAGGAGAGTGCAAAAAGTGAAACTTAACATTAAGAAAACCAAGATCATGGCATCCAGCCCTCTCAATTCCTGGCAAATAGATGGGGAAGGAATGGAGGTAGTGACAGATTTTATTTTCCTGGGCTCCAAGATCTCTGCAGATGGGGACTGCAGCCAAGAAATTAAAAGGCACTTGCTCCGGGGGATGAAAGCCATGGCAAATCTAGAAAGCACACTGAAAAGCAGAGACATCACCCTGCCAACAAAAGTGCGTATAGTCAAGGCTATGGTCTTCCAAGCTGCAATGTACGGCAGTGAAAGTTGGACCATAAGAAAGGCTAAGTGCCAAAGAATTGAGGCCTTTGAACTATGGTGCTGGAGAAGATTCCTGCGAGTCTCTTGGACTGCAAGACGATCAAACCGGTCAGTCCTAGAGCAGATCAACCCTGACTGCTCTTTCGAAGGCCAGATACTGAAGTTGAAACTCAAATACTTTGGCCACCTAATGAGAAAGAAGGACTCACTGGAGAAGAGCCTAATGCTGGGAAAGATTGAGGGCAAGAGAAGAATGGGATGACAGAGAATGAGGTGGCTGGATGGAATCACTGAAGCAGTAGGGGTGAGGTTAAATGGACTCCAGAAGATGGTAGAGGACAGGAAGGCTTGGAGGAAAATTGTCCATGGGGTCGCGATGGGTCGGACACAATTTTGCAACTATCAACAACAAAAATAACAACAAGACCTCTGGTGAAAAATGGGATACAGGATTCAGGACTCAGGATTTTGGCTGAGTAATCAGAGCCAGCAGCTGCAGAACTACTGGAAGGAAAGGTGTTTACCCATCATAAATATACAGTGATTGAAAACAAAGAAATAATGAATTGTTATTACAAATTAAATCCAACAAGAAGAGGATATTTTAAACAAATGAACCAGTTTTGGAAAGAACATCCGAAATCAGAAATAACAGAGGCTAGTAGATCAATGTTGATTTACAATACGAAATATTCACAGAAGCAGAATTGGAAGAACTTTAAAGGTCTAACCCAGGGCAGAGAAATCAAAGTCAGACCGCAGAGGCAAATAAGGGAGAGTTGGTATTTGAGGACTCCAGCAGAGGTATAGAATTGTTTTCATTTGGAAACCAGATGCTCCAGTTCAGAAATAACAAAGACCTGTAAGTAAAGTAGTAGAAGAATTGAAACCAAAAATAACCAAGCATCTAGAACAGCACAAAAATGTCAGAATAAGGTTGTCTGCATTGAAGCTTATTTCAAAGAAATAGCTACCACAAGCATTAAAAGATGCCAACAGTGCAAATGAAATATAAGCACCAGCTCACTGCAAGAAACCAACCAACTAATGTACAGCACAACTGAATATCTAGAATGCAAAATCAACAAAGTCAGAGTGTGTCACCAAAATGGAAGATCAGACTGCAAAATAAGATCAGCAGAACAGGAATTTAGGGGTCTAGCTATTTTATTCTGGATATGTCTCTCCTTAAACCGTTAAGATACATTATAATTTCTGATACCACCACATACCTTTTATTGATTCTTTACCACACTTCTTCATAAGTAAAACATTCTGATATTTTTTCTTTGCCTTACTTTTCCCCTTTCCGTGTATGTGGGATTGCAAATGGTTATCTTTATCTACATTTTGGTTATATTACTTTCTCCTGCTGATAATGGTTGACTACAGTTTCTTTTGTGGCTTTACTTATAGGTCTGATGCCCAATTTTCACATCTATTAAGAACTATTATTTTCTTTTAGAACTTTATTTCTCCTGCAAAAACTAAATTAGACATGACAGGTGAACAAGGGGAGGAACTGTTCTCTAAAAATGATGCTAAAGCAAAACAGGGTTTCATGATTATCATGGAAGCTTTAGTGCAAGCAAGACATTAGGCCTATTACCACAGGTTGTATGTAAAAGCAAACTTCTGCCTCACATTTCCTCTTTCCCTTTGTTTGGTAATGCAGTTTGGACATGCAAAAAATGCCAAGCAAATGCTCACAGCAATAATACAGAGAAGCACCTTCTGCTTAGGAAGAGATGCCTCCATAAAAATGAAGTGGTGATTTCAGGATTTACTGATTAAAAAGGATTGTTTATGGGAAGAATGGAAACATGTTATGTAATTTGGAAGGGCAGAAATGGTAATAATCTGCTGGGGAAAAAAACCAGAACTCACTTCTTTATATATTTGCTTCTTTTTCTTTTTTCATTCTTTGACTTTTACTGTTTTCACTTTTCAATCTTTTCATATTTTTTGGTTTTCTAATTTTCTTTTTATATTTATATAATTTTTAATCATGTACAACATTATTTTTCAATAAATATACTTAAGTCTAAAGATTAGTGTGTTTTTATGCACATTTTCTAATGTGTAAGTGGCTTTTTTCTTTTGCATTAGAACTGAACTTAGATCCATCTAAACATTTAAACCACTTTTTTTTTTTGCTATGGCAGAAAACAGTGCTTACAAAGATCTATTTCCAGTTCTACTCAGGAGAGGATAGTTCGATGGTTTAAAGAAGAGCAGATCAATCTCCGAGCCGGCTTTGAGAAATCGATGGATCAGATAGCACCTTGGTTCCATGGTACTGTATAGCCATTCTTATCTCAATGAAAAGGTATAGAATTCAGCCTGAGAGCAGTTTAAGATGGAGCATTTACATGTCTACTGACATACTCCTTCTTTCGTAACTGAGCACTATCTTCCCCCAACATGAAGATTTACGGTATATTACATAGACATATTATGTAGTGTTCACAGATACAGAGCTACACAGTGGTTTAAAACTTGTACTCAGTTATTTGGTAATGCAGCTCATTTGATTTTAAATATTGCAAGCATAAAAACATTCCATTAGATGTAAGAATATCATGCCTCATTTCTTCCTGCCTAGAAAGAGATTTACATTGCAGATATGAGAATTCTAGAAACTACCAGACTAATAGGAAATACCACATTTATGTAAGGGAAAAAGAGTTTCAACAAAGTAAAGAATATTTCTATCAAATTTCTCCTATATAGTTTGCTAAACCAGCATGTTTCAGTGACAATCAGAAAGATTAGATTTCTAGAACAAATATTAACCTGATATTCAGTTCTTAAAATAGGAAGAAAAGTCCTGTAAAATTAGAATAAAATTCCAGTTACTTTTTTTAATAAGGAGAAGAAAAATACAATAGAAATAGTTTAACAAGTTTTTAACTAGATCTTCAGGAAGAAATAACCTTGTTTAAAGTTACAGGTTACAGTTACAGTTTTACAATTACAATATTAGTTGCAATTATAATATTACAAATACTGTAATAAAATATTTCTCCTGGCTGAATCTCACTTGGCCATTTTACTTATAGGTTATGGGTCTAAGACTATAACAAAACATTCTCTCTCATACAAAAGATACTATAAGTATTAGTATCTATAAAGGGTTTCCAGCACTTGAAAAATGATGTATAAATCCAGGTAATCCTTAATTTAGGATTAATCATTTTACAACCATTCAAAGTTACAGTGGCCATGGAACAGATGCTTTATGGCTGGTTGTGGAATTTTGTAGTCACATGGCCACAATTTGCACTATTTTTGCTGATTTCATATGAATGAGCTTGCCTAACGACTACCATGTTCATTTAATGTGAAAAATTAAGATTGGAAAATTACTCAGTCCTGTGAGTGCCTTGATTTACAATCATAGCAATTTATAACCAGACTTCCAGTCACAATTACAGTTACAGTTGTAGGTCAAGAACTACCTGTATTGATGATAATTTTACATTAAATAATCTAAGAATTCCTAGGTCAGGATCAACCATGAGCCTTGGAAAAGGAGAAACTATATAATAAAATAAGACCTACATCTTCAGTACACTGAGGTTGAGAGGAACATGTTTTCTGTCTAGTGCTGCTGTAATAAAAGGTTCTTATAATGATTATTTACATAGATTTTAATTTTCCCCCCAACCTGTTTTAGCTGTGGCTGTTAACTTAAAAAGAAATTTAAAAATTGGAACCCCCACTGCCTGCTTCTCAGGTCCATGCAGTGATGAGTCCTCACAAGCACAAACACCTGCTATGTGGATGGGGCTTTTCAATGTCAGCTGACAAGTCCCGCCCTTTCTGCCATATCTTTGAAAAGTGCTGTGGGTGCTCCTGCATTCAAGAGAAGTGGGTGGGGTTTGCTTGTTTTTAATGTCAGGGAACTGTAGGGTTCTGCAGAAAATATTTTAAAAAACCCCCAAACTGCCTTATGTCATTAAGACTATGTAGTATTAACTGGGAAAGTGTTTAAGTGAATGAAAACTCTGGATCAACAATCATATAGAAAGACAAAGACAGAAAGTTAGTCTCTTTTTTAAGAACATGTTTCTCATGTAACACATGAGTTCTTCCTTACTTATATTGCTTTTGTTTTGAGAACAGGTATTTTAACCACCAAAAAAGCAGAAGAACTTTTGGAGGGTTTGGCACCTGGAAGCTTTCTCATCCGAGTCAGTGAAAAAATCAAAGGCTATGTTCTCTCCTATTTATCAGCAGAGGGCTGCAAACATTTTCTGATAGATGCTTCTGGAGATTCATATAGTTTCCTTGGTGTCGACCAACTTCAACATTCAACATTAGCTGACCTAGTTGAATATCACAAGGTGGGTCTCTCTTATTTTTCAGCACATTCCATACCAAAATTAGAGGTTTCTGATGCATGAAATATTCTTTCTGTAGAATGTATACAGTAGAAAGGCAGAGTACCCCATGGAATTCAATAACTGCTTTAAAGGAGTTTTGAAATTATTCTCACTGCTTTCAATACAAATATGTCTCTTTCAATCACACAGTTACAGGCCAACTCCAAGTTAGAAGGCAAAATGCCTATTTAGTCTTTCCTCTAATCACTTATTCAATCATACAATGCCCTTGCATAATAGTATATACAATATAAGATGAGATGAGAGCATTCTAGGAAAATTAAAAATGGCAGCATATCAGCAACTGTCAATAAGTCCATAGCCAAATGATTGAGCATACGAGAAAATGCTAGTTTCCCTTAACTGCAATAAGCTCCATGAATTCCTGGTGCAGTGACCAGCATTACGTACAAGGTCAGTTCTGAAATGTTGTTTTGAAAAGTCTTTACGGTCATTTTTAAACTGAGGAAAAATGAACTATAGAAAATACATATCAGTGGAATAGTTTGCCTCTCAGAGTCGAGGGTGCTCCATCACTGAGGGCTTTCAAGAAAATATAGGACAACCATTTATCCAGAATGGTTTAAGGAGTCTCTTCCAGCCCTATGATTCTATGATTTTGTATTGGTTAATATTTGTGATGTCTTGATAAAATTAGGAATTAACCTTCGCTAAAATTATTTTACAATTTACTCTTGTAATTCATTAAAACTATTTCACAATTTCAGAACCAAGTTCCAGTTTAATGGGCTGAGAAAATTGCAATTTTCTTAAATTTCTTTTAAACAAATGTATTAATATGGTTTGGCTTGCTACCTAAAATGCTTTGAAGCCAATTGTAAATAATTAAACAGTCGTTATTCGAAAATTAAATACTAACTTTACTGAAGTTCAGATCTTTGGGATACGATTTTAGAAGAATGATTTCTTATCTGTTGTGCCTTTCTTTTTTAGGATGAGCCCATTACATCATTGGGGAAGGAATGTCTTCATTACCCCTGTGGACAACAAGGACAGTTACTGGATTATTTTAATCTTTTTGAGTGATATTGTCAAGTGCAGGAAAATCAGGAAGTCCAGGCAGTTCAAATGAATATAAAGATTTATTGCAAGCTTATGATCTCTTCAAGAATTTGAACTACAGTCAAAGCAAATAGGTGGTGGATATGAATGAAATTCAAAGTGGGCTGGACTTAAATCTCTTTGTGGATATGAAGGGACTCAAGACTGAGGATGCATTTGACCTCTCTCTCGGGCCCAGCCTGCTCATCTCCTACAGATATTTAGAAAATATTTAGAAAAGTTTATAGAATGGGCAGCTGCTGACATGGAGCAGCTTTAGTTATTACAATAGTTCCTTAACTCTAAAAGTATGATTCAAGTATGTTTGATAAACAAGAAATAAATTCAATCAAGCAAAAAAATAAATCAAAATCCTAAAGAAAGCAGCAAAAGAATAACAGTACAATTGCCATTACAGGCAATTGTGGTAATGAACTTTCTTTGTTCAAACTGAAACCTGACTGCATGAGTTGCTGTTAAATGAAATTATAAGGAACTATTCCAAAGAGTTGACATTTGATATCTCTGGTTCATTCTTGAAAGGATTGTATTCTATATACATTTATAATTGTTTTTAGATCTCTACACTTCATTATATTGTAAACTACTCAAAGTCACCTCGAACTGCAAGATGGGAAGCATATAACTTTAACAAATAAATAAAAATGAAATAAATAAAATTGTTGAGGAAAATTCCAAATGCAGAAGTAGTTAAAGTATCTTCATAACTTCAAATCCCCTGAAAGGTTGGTTTTCATCACCATGAATGAGTGATGAGTATAAATATGCCCATAGTGCATCATAGAACAACAGGTGCATCAGAGCTTCCAACTGTTCACATTTTTCTTGCTCTATTCTCTGCTAAAACATTGTTGGATAGTCACATGGTTGTTTCATAGGGAGTTGTGTGTTCCTTTAAAAATGGTAGTAGACATTGCATGAATCAAAACTTCACTGTCAGATCTATGACCTAGTTCTTTAGAAAATTAGTCTTTGCATGCTGGCAGGGCACGGGAAATTCAGAACAATTTTTTTGTGTGTGGATGAATATACATTTGTAAGTATGGGTACAATGTGCTTTTCCTCCCTTTTTCTTTGCATCCAAGCTGACCAGGACAGAGAGGTTCCTAGTGTGAAGAAGCTGGTCTATGATGGACAAGCATAGTAAATAGTTAGCAGAGAGAGAAGAGCCTTTAGTAAAAAAAATGCTCAAACAAGGAAGATGGATACTGAAAGAGTCATAAAAAGTAAACATTACAAATGCCCCAACATTTTACGCTTTTCTCTGAAAATGTTACAAATAAATATGTTTTTGCAACAGAACAAGTCATTGCCTATTCTAATTGTGCTTCACTTCACTTGAAAATAATCTCAGACCAAGAAGAAAGCACTCACTTGTTATAATAGATGCAAAAGGCTTTTTGTCAAAGGCTATTTGTATTCTATATACAGAATTTGGAAATGTTTCTTGATTTCTTATTTTTCTAGCTATCAATATTAGCAGATTATAATATTTAAATACATCTGGAAAATATACTTCTATTTTCATCCATGCCTCTATTTATTAAAGCTCCATTTTGAGGAACATTTTCCAAACTTCAAACATGCAAGCTGAATTGGCAAATGTATTTAAAACTCAGATATTATATTGGAATATCATCCCTGCACATATATATACATGTTCCAGTAATGTTAGGAGGCAAACTGAAAAAAGGAATATTATTAAATATTAAGACTAATGGCAATAGAGAACCAGTCTTTGACCTGACAATGAAGATAGCAAAGAGGTGGATAGCTTCTGCCTTTCAGGAACAACCATCAACAAGCAGTCAAGAAATATGTTGCAGACCAGCACTTGATAAATTAATCATGAAGCCTTGGAAAAGATATTCAAAAACTGGTAGCTACAATGAACAGAAATTGTGCAAACCATAGTATTCCACTTAGTTTTTCACACAGTGTCTCCATTTTGGTTTTCTATTTGTAAAATAAATGATAGCATGGTGTAATATGTCATGTGTGGTGATTCATTTGAGGTTGGATTTACCTACTTTTAAGAACATCTAAGGCCCAGATGATTTTTATGATGTCCTGATATGTAAAACCATAAAACTCAAAAAGGTCACATGACTATAAATGAAACTGCAGCATCCTAATCCATCTGGGAGGAAAAGTAAAAACAATTGGGAAAGAAGATTGCAGAAAAGATTAGGAGGGCAGATGAAGACTTAAACATTCCTCTCTCTTCCTTCAGTGCCTTGCATTTGCCTCAAAACAGCCTGCATTTAACATACAATCAATAGTTCTACTTGATTATATAAAATCATGATGAAGGACTGAAGTCAGAGAATGACTGGAGTTATAAATAAATGAATAATGGCCGTTTCACCTGAGCTTTCATGTACCGGTATTTCTTATTCATTATGCTAAAATGGCTTCATCAGTTTCCAGTGCTTATGAATATCTCTCAGATATATGCAATTCATATTCCAACTACTTTTCAGTACAACAGTCAGCTGAGACTGTGAGGTATACAGGGTTATAAATTGTTCAGTAAAGTGAAATCCGTTTGTAAAGTGTCTATCTTCTGAATTACAATGTGCTATTATCAGGAAGGTTTTACATTTAAATAGAAGCAACATTATAAATAACCATAAGTGCCTGAATTGGGATCAAATAAATTAATACTTTATAGAATCCAAGAGCAAGTAATTGTATGACTTAATTCACAGTTTGCACAAATACAATTTTTATTTATTTTTTTAATTTGGGGATTATGCTTTAGTTTTACATTCCATACATAAATCAATTTTAAACTTTAGGCATTTAGCATTCTACCTGCTACCAATTCATCTTTTTAATCATTAATATAAAATAGAAACTGATTGCACTTTGTTCTCTCGTGTTTAACATTGCATATTAATTTCATTTAACTCTTAAGGAATTTAGTAACTTCTCCAGAATATGGCTTCTGCAATGTAGGATTTCTTGACTTTCTTTGAACAGCTTCACGTTCATCACATAAGTCGCCAAGGCCAGAAAAAAAATATTTATTATGTTCCCTCCATATGGCTCATCCAATTTCTCACTAAATTGGGTATATAATGTGATCAGATCTCTGATATATCGGGAATATATCAGAGGTATAGCAGAGGTATATATAGCACATAGCCAGAATTGATAAAGTCTATTATCATCAGTCTCAATTTAAACAGCTTTCTTGGTCTTGGTGACATTCACATTCATGACAACAGTTAAAATGCAACACTCTGTACAATCTACTCATATATCAGTTGAAGGAAAACCAAATATGAAGTATCTGCCAAAAATAAATGTTACTTTAATATGGAAATGTTACATTTGAGCAAGAGCCTTGGTGGAGCAGTGGGCTAATGCCTCCTTAAGTAACACCAGCTGCCTGCAATTAGTGCAGGTTCGCGTCCCACCAGGCTCAAGGTTGACTCAGCCTTCCATCCTTCCGAGGTAGGTAAAATGAGGACCCAGATTGTTGGGGGCAATAAGCTGACTTTGTAATAATACCGCTGGGGGCGGGACGGACGAAAGCCCTAATAAGCAAGCATATACATAGAATGAAGGCTATTGCTAAGCACATTGATTTGTGCTTTAGATTGTAAGCCGCCCTGAGTCTTCGGAGAAGGGCGGGATATAAATGGGATTTAAAAAAAAGTGTGTTCATCCTTCTCCCTTCATCTCTTTCTACAGTCCCAAATCTTTTCTGGCAATTGGGAATCCAAAGGGCTGGAGATGAAAAAGTAAGAGAAACTGAAAGAAGGCCTCTCCTACCCTTTGAAATCTATTTGTATGATATTGATTATCACAAACCTAAAAGATTATGAAGATCCCTCTAAGCCCAAGAATTTCCCTAAGAAGCTTTTCTTAAACTATAATCTAAGTTTGACATTTTGCTTTGTGGAAGACCCATTTTTGCCTTCACATATTCCTATTATTTGCTTTTTGTTTACGGTAATGAGCTTCAATCTCCCGTTGGAAGACCAGCAGGCCTAGCTGGTCATGAGAAGCTTCATTCATAGCTTTAGACTGTATGCACATCTTGTATTGTTCTGGGTTCAGCTCATCTAAGCAATGCTTTTCATGCCAAAGGTGGACAAGTCCCCGGACTGGTGTCCTGATAACCATGAGGTTGCTGTGAAGGTATTTACGGTACAGATGTACATCTTCTCCTCCCCATCCTTTAATGTCAAGATCAAACCCTCCTAATGAGAAAAGAAAGAGTGGCAACATTTGCAATAAACAGAAAGATGAAGTAGGCCTTCATTGGAAAAGAACTACAGATTTAGCAAAGTCATTCTGCCTGCAGGCATTCACGAGTAGGCAAGCATTGATGAAATATGCATTGCAATATTACAACACAAGTTCCACCTCTTGCTTACTTGCATGTCTTGTGACAATAAAGTGGGAAAGGTTAGAGCTTGTGCTGTGCTGTCACAATGTATTTTTCACCACTTTGGTATCATTATGCTTTAGGAATGGATGCCTGTTCTGCATGCTGCAATTATTTCAGGGATTTCTTATCCAAGAACAGGCAGTTTTTGCTTTCCAACCATTCATTCAACAACTATTCAAAGTTACGATAACACTAATAAACAAGATTTACAACCAGTCCTCAGAGTTGTAACCAGCAAAGTGTCCATGAGGCCACCCGATTGCAATTCACTGGCTTGCATTTATTGGCTTGCACTTATGATGGCTGCAGGGATTGCAGTTCACAAATGATTGTCATTTGTAACCTTTGCAATTGGCTTTTGACAAGCAAAGTCAATGGGGAAGCCAGCAGGAAGTTGCAAGTCACAGTGACATGACATCCTGCTTAATGACTACACCACTTAGTGACTGAGTTAGAAGTTCATATTGTCATTGGTGAGTGAAGTTTACCTGTATTAACAAAACTATCATGTTGTATCAGTCCTCAAGAGATCAGTCTCTTATCTCTCTCTTATTTTCTTTCAAGGTTAAAAGGGGCATTAGGATATTATTTTCTTTTGAAATGTATCTTTATTGGTTTCTAAGTTCATGTGTATACATTTAGCAGAAGTTCACATTCCCTCATATTTCAGACTGAGAAAAGAATTTCACATTGTTGTTAATATATTATTTAGAACAAATAATCAAAATGGTCTTGTTTTTTGCCATACTGAAAAAATGTTCCATTATATATTTGAATATTTGCTTTGAAACAATATATAACTCAATAGCAAAACTTAATAAGGTACTGTTACAGAAAAAGAGGCCACAGGAACTTTGAGTAAACTTTGTCATTATATAATAAAGTAAGATATGAACTATTTCCAGATTTATAGTCAGAAAAGTGCAATAATATAGCAAAAAATACAGGATATGTACAAACAATACTGCTGAATCAATTTGCAAACAGAGTCCACCTTATTTTGAATATTTCCAAGTTAAGAGTTTTACAATTTATTAATAACAGAATGTGGGGCTCCATGAAATCGTCATTAATTTGGAAAGTAAATATTAGTTAAATAAAAAAGGCTTCTTGGACATTTTTAAAGACATGATCAAGTTACATTAATAAAAACTGGGAGAGTTCTGGAAGTGGAATTGGGAGAATATCCCTCAGAAATCCTGTTTCAAGGATGTTTATATCTGAGATGATATCGTAGTGTTTTTTTCTTTCTTTCAATGGGTATGTTTTATTTAATCAATGATTGTAGATTGTGAAGATAGATTGGTTTGCTTAAATATTAAATATGCTAATATTAAAGGATGAGTTAATTCAAAGTAATTATGTAGCTGTGTATACCTTCCCCACATCAAGAAATAGTCTTGTGTCAAAAATAAACAAAAAAGACATAATATTCTGGCACTGATGCCTGGCAAACTTAAACAAGCATAGTGTCTTACCAATATTGATGTAATCAGAACGAAATTGACAAGTCATTCCAAACCCAAAGTCTCTCCAAAATCCTGTCTCTTTTTTTATTACCTGGAAAAAACAAGATATGTTTTAGCTGCAATTAAATAATCCCTTTTGACCTAATCCTTATTTTTGCTCAATGCAAAGCTGTAATGGATCTCCTAATCAATGAGAGGCACATCCTTTAAGTTGTTACACGCCTTGTGTTGCCAGTAAGGATTTATAAAAGTGAAAATTGTCTTATTTAGAGACCAGATTTGCTTTATTTTTGAGTATTTTCTCTCTTACTGGAGAAATAATGAGGGGATTTCAGCATTGTAATGAATAAAAGTCAGTGGTTTTCTGCCATCCTTTTCTACAATGCTAGAGAAATATACAAAGGATCACTTTTTCTTTGGATATCCCAAATGTGATTTTTTAAAATAATTTCTTAAAAAGTACACTGGTAATTAGTGCAAACCTCCTCGGTATTATATCCATATTACTTTGCGGGAAAATTCTGTTTAAGGAAGTGCATTTGACAACCTGAAATAATATTCACTGGAGCTAAACTCAAGGCCATCCAACTGATCATTCTCAGACTACAACTCTCAGAAATCTTTGCATCCTAACAAGTGTATATTGCATACCCTTTTTAGAATGTAACATGTGATGTGAAAAGAAAATAGTGTAAAGCGGGTTTTTCCCCACGTAGAATTGAAGGTATAAGAGCAACGTTTCGACGAAATCTCATCTGTCATCCTCAGGCTGGTGGCTTCAGCTTCGTTCTTCTGGGAGAGGTGTGTGGTAGTGGCTGTTTGTTCCTCTTTTTTAAACTGCCAGAGGGGTGTGTTCTGTGGGTGGAGGTGTGCTCTGATTGGGTGGGAGTGTGTTTTGAATGGGGGCTGTGTTCTGATTGGGTGGGGATGTGTTTTGAGTGGATGGGCTGGTCTCAGCTGCCAGCCTTAGACCTGAACTGGTGTGTTGTGCTGCTTTTGTTCGGCTCCGTGTTTGTGGTGGTGCCATGTTTTTATAGTGGGTGTCAGTTTGCTTATTGTGTGGTTTGGAGGGGTTTAAAGTGGCTGATGTTGCAGCTGTAGTTAGGTTTCTGTTTTGTGGTTGTGTGTCGTTATCGTTGTGGGTTCGGATTTGCTTTTTGAATGGTTGCGTGGTGGTGATGTCATGTGATGTTATCATGAGTTTGGGTCTGGTATCATTCTTGGTGGTTGGGACTCGTCTGTCAATCAAGGCCGGTTTCCAAATGGCTGGTAGGCGAGAGGTATCATCTCGTTTGTTCATGCTGTGGGGGCGTTTTTCTATCTCAATGGCTTCTCTGATTATTCTGTTGTTAAAATGTTCAATTTTGGCGATAGTTTTGGTTTTTTTAAAATCAATTTCATGTCCCGTGGCTTTAAAGTGTTGGAACAGGGATGAAGTTTGTTCTCCCTTTCTGGGTGAGTTCCTGTGCTCTTCAATGCGTGCACTTATTCTTCTGTTGGTCTGTCCAATGTATGTGGTGGGGCAGGTGGTGCATGGGATTTCGTATACTCCTTGGTTTTCTAACCCAATTATGTCTTTGGGGTTTCTTAGAATGGTGGATATTTTTCTGTCTGTGTAGAATGCTGTTTTGATGTTGTGTTTTTGGAGGATCTTGCTGATTCTGTCTGTGGTCCCTTTTAAGTATGGGAGGAGGGCTTTGCCATTTTCTTGTTCTCTGTCTTGGGTTTTTGTGGGTGTCTCTCTTCGGATTAAGTTGGTAATCATGTTTCTTTGGAATCCATTGGCTGTTAGTACATTAGTGAGAGTGTGTAGTTCGGTTTTTAGGTGTTGTTCGTCAGCTAGGTGTTTTGTTCTGGAGATGAGTGTCTTGGCTATGGAGTTGATCTGTGCTGGGTGGTGGTGTGAGAGTGCGTTCAGATAGAGGTTTGTGTGTGTTTTTTTTATGGTAGATAGTGTGTCCTAGGGAGCCGTTGGATTTCTTGTAGACTAAGACATCAAGGAAGGGAAGTTGATTGTTAGCTTCTGTTTCCATGGTGAATTGTATTTTGGGGTGTAGGCTATTGAGGTGTGTGAGGAAGTCATCCAGGTTTTCTTTGCCGTGTGGCCAGATTACGAAGGTGTCATCTATGTATCTGAGCCAGAGTTTGGGTTTGTGGTTGGATTTTTCTAGAGTGAGGGTTTCAAAGTGTTCCATGTAGAGGTTTGTGATGACAGGTGAAAGGGGTGATCCCATGGGTGCTCCTTCCATTTGTTTGTATCTTTGTCCATTGTACATGAAGTATGTGTTTGATAGGCAGTGGTTGGTCAGATCTAGGATGTGTTTTGGCGGGTTGTATTTATTTAGGATAGCTGTCAAGGCTTCTTTGATTGGCACTTGGGTGAAGAGGGTTATGACATCGAAGCTCACAAGTAGGTCACAGGGCTGTAAGTTGAAGCTGAAGCCACCAGCCTGAGGATGACGGATGAGATTTCGTCGAAACGTCGCCCTGATACCTCCAATTCTACGTGGGGAAAAACCCCGAATGACCAAAGATCTACATACTATATATATATATATATATATATATATATATATATATATATATATATATATATATATATATATATATATATATATATATATATATATATATATATATATATATATATATATATATATATATATATATATATATATATATATATATATATATATATATATATATATATATATGGATCTTCGGTCATTCGGGTTTCCTCCCGCGTAGAACTAAAGGTGTAGGTGCAACGTTTCGACGGAATCCCATCCGTCATCATCAGGCTGGTGGCTTTAGCTTCCTTCTTCTGGGAGAAGCATGTGGCTGTTTGTTCCTCTTTTTTAAACTGCCAGAGGGGGTGTGTTCTGTGGGTGGAGGTGTGCTCTGATTGGGTGGGGGACCAAGTGTGTTCTGATTGGGTGGGAGTGTGTTTTGAATGGTGGGTGTGTTCTGATTGGGTGGGGGTGTGTTCTGAGTGGATGGGCTGGTCTCAGCTGCCAGCTCCAGACCTGAGCTGGTGAGTTGTGCTGCTTTTGTTCGGCTTCGTGTTTGTGGTGGTGCCATATTTTTATAGTGGGTGTCAGTTTGCTTATTGTGTGGTTTGGAGGGGTTTAAAGTGGCTGATGTTGCAGCTGTAGTTAGGTTTTTGTTTTGTGGTTGTGCCTCGTTATCATTGTGGGTTCGGATTTGCTTTTTGAATGGTTGTGTGGTGGTGATGTCATGTGATGTTATCATGAGTTTGGGTCTGGTATCATTCTTGGTGGTTGGGACTCGTCTGTCAATCAAGGCGGGTTTCCAAATGGCTGGTAAGCGAGAGGTATCATCTCGTTTGTTAATGCTGTGGGGGCGTTTTTCTATCTCAATGGCTTCTCTGATTATTCTGTTGTTAAAATGTTCAATTTTGGCGATAGTTTTGGTTTTTTTAAAATCAATTTCATGTCCCGTGGCTTCAAAGTGTTGTACCAGGGATGAAGTTTGTTCTCCCTTTCTGAGTGAGTTTTTGTGCTCTTCAATGCGTGCACTTATTCTTCTGTTGGTCTGTCCGATGTATGTGGTGGGGCAGGTGGTGCATGGGATTTCGTATACTCCTTGGTTTTCTAACCCAATTATGTCCTTGGGGTTTCTTAGGATGGTGGATATTTTTCTGTCTGTGTAGAATGCTGTTTTGATGTTGTGTTTTTGGAGGACCTTGCTGATTCTGTCTGTGGTCCCTTTTAAGTATGGGAGGAGGGCTTTGCCATTTTCTTGTTCTCTGTCTTGGGTTTTTGTGGGTGTCTCTCTTTGGATTAAGTTGGTAATCGTGTTTCTTTGGAATCCATTGGCTGTTAGTACATTAGTGAGAGTGTGTAGTTCGGGTTTTAGGTGTTGTTCGTCAGCTAGGTGTTTTGTTCTGGAGATGAGTGTCTTGGCTACAGAGTTGATCTGTGCTGGGTGGTGGTGTGAGAGTGCGTTTAGATAGCGGTTTGTGTGTGTTTTTTTATGGTAGATAGTGTGTCCTAGGGAGCCGTTGGATTTCTTGTAGACTAAGACATCAAGGAAGGGAAGTTGATTGTTAGCTTCTGTTTCCATGGTAAATTGTATTTTGGGGTGTAGGCTATTGAGGTGTGTGAGGAAGTCATCCAGTTTTTCTTTGCCATGTGGCCAGATTACGAAGGTGTCATCTACGTATCTGAGCCAGAGTTTGGGTTTGTGGTTGGATTTTTCTAGAGCGAGGGTTTCAAAGTGTTCCATGTAGAGGTTTGCGATGACAGGTGAAAGGGGTGATCCCATGGGTGCTCCTTCCATTTGTTTGTATCTTTGTCCATTGTAGATGAAGTATGTGTTAGATAGGCAGTGGTTGGTCAGATCTAGGATGTGTTTTGGGGGGTTGTATTTATTTCGGATAGCTGTCAAGGCTTCTTTGATTGGCACTTGGGTGAAGAGGGATACGACATCGAAGCTCACAAGTAGGTCACAGGGCTGTAAGTTTAGTTTACTTATGATCTCTATGATTCCAAAGAAACACGATTACCAACTTAATCCAAAGAGAGACACCCACAAAAACCCAAGACAGAGAACAAGAAAATGGCAAAGCCCTCCTCCCATACTTAAAAGGGACCACAGACAGAATCAGCAAGGTCCTCCAAAAACACAACATCAAAACAGCATTCTACACAGACAGAAAAATATCCACCATCCTAAGAAACCCCAAGGACATAATTGGGTTAGAAAACCAAGGAGTATACGAAATCCCATGCACCACCTGCCCCACCACATACATCGGACAGACCAACAGAAGAATAAGTGCACGCATTGAAGAGCACAAAAACTCACTCAGAAAGGGAGAACAAACTTCATCCCTGGTACAACACTTTGAAGCCACGGGACATGAAATTGATTTTAAAAAAACCAAAACTATCGCCAAAATTGAACATTTTAACAACAGAATAATCAGAGAAGCCATTGAGATAGAAAAACGCCCCCACAGCATTAACAAACGAGATGATACCTCTCGCTTACCAGCCATTTGGAAACCCGCCTTGATTGACAGACGAGTCCCAACCACCAAGAATGATACCAGACCCAAACTCATGATAACATCACATGACATCACCACCACACAACCATTCAAAAAGCAAATCCGAACCCACAATGATAATGAGGCACAACCACAAAACAAAAACCTAACTACAGCTGCACCATCAGCCACTTTAAACCCCTCCAAACCACACAATAAGCAAACTGACACCCACTATAAAAATATGGCACCACCACAAACACGGAGCCGAACAAAAGCAGCACAACTCACCAGCTCAGGTCTGGAGCTGGCAGCTGAGACCAGCCCATCCACTCAGAACACACCCCCACCCAATCAGAACACACCCACCATTCAAAACACACTCCCACCCAATCAGAACACACTTGGTCCCCCACCCAATCAGAGCACACCTCCACCCACAGAACACACCCCCTCTGGATGTTTAAAAAAGAGGAACAAACAGCCACATGCTTCTCCCAGAAGAAGGAAGCTAAAGCCACCAGCCTGATATATATATATATATATATATACATATATATATATATATATATATATATATATATATATATATATATATATATATATATATATATATATATATATGTAAAGGTAAAGGTTCCCCCGCACATGCGTGCTAGTCGTTTCCGACTCTAGGGGCCGGTGCTCATCTCCGTTTCAAAGCCGAAGAGCCAGCGCTTGTCTGAGGACGTCTCCGTGGTCATGTGGCCGGCATGACTAGACGCCAAGGGCGCACGGAACGCTGTTACCTTCCCACCGTAGTGGTCCCTATTTTTCTACTTGCATTTTTACGTGCTTTCGAACTGCTAGGTTGGCAGAAGCTGGGACGAGTAACAGGCGCTCACTCTGTTACGCGGCACTCGGGATTCAACCCGCCAAACTGCCGACCTTCTGATCGACAAGCTCAGCGTCCTAACCCACTGAGCTACCGCGTCCATATATATATATGTAGGTCTAGAGTCTCGGGTTTCTTCCCGCGTTCCTTTCATCTTCAGAAAGTTGTGGCGACGTTTCGACGAAATCCCATCCGTCATCATCAGGCCGGAGTATTCCTCCTGCTGCTTTCAGGAGCAATGCGTGGTCTGTCTGTTCCTTTCCTTCCAACTGCCGGTGGGGCTGTGTTCCGACTGGGTGGAGGCGTGGCTGCTTTCTGATTGGGTGGGGGTGTCCTCCGACTGGGTGGAGGCGTGGTTGTCTTCTGATTGAGTGGAGGCGTGGCTGTCTTCTGATTGGGTGGATGTGTGGTTGTCTTCCGATTGGTTGGAGGCGTGGCTGTCTTCTGATTGGGTGGGGTGTGTTCTGAATGGGTGGGGTTTTTTTGCTCCTGAAAGCAGCAGGAGGAATACTCCGGCCTGATGATGACGGATGGGATTTCGTTGAAACGTCACCACAACTTTCTGAAGATGAAAGGAACGCAGGAAGAAACCCGAGACTCTAGACCTACACATACAGACACCCGCGAGAATCTACGAAAACAAATATATATATATATATATATATATATATATATATATATATATATATATATATATATATATATATATATATATATATATATATATATATATATATATATATATATATATATATATATATATATATATATATATATATATATATATATATATGTAAATTACTAACAAAGAATTAAAGGGAAACTGAGATGCATTTCTGACTCCTTAGTCGTCATCAGTCAGCTATACCCTTCTGAGATTCGAACCTGGGCTGATTGCATATTAGGCAGTGTTATTTGCCTCTAAGCCACAAGGTCTCTCTCGCTCTGTTAGCTTTTTTCTGCAAGGGAAGATATGTTTCAAATGTTAACTATTTAGATTACCTTGCTAGGCCCCAAACATGGGGCAAATCTTTATTTCCTGTTTTCAGCCTATCTTGAAGGCTATCGAACAGGCAGTAGTCACACCGGACAATTCATATATTTGTGTAAATTACTAACAAAGAATTAAAGGGAAACTGAGATGCATTTCTGACTCCTTAGTCGTCATCAGTCAGCTATACCCTTCTGAGATTCGAACCTGGGCTGATTGCATATTAGGTAGTGTTATTTGCCTCTAAGCCACAAGGTCTCTCTCGCTCTGTTAGCTTTTTTCTGCAAGGGAAGATATGTTTCAAATGTTAACTATTTAGATTACCTTGCTAGGCCCCAAACATGGGGCAAATCTTTATTTCCTGTTTTCAGCCTATCTTGAAGGCTATCGAACAGGCAGTAGTCACTATTGCCCCATAGAGGCAATAAAGAAGGAAGGAAGTCCTGCTGATTGCGGAGAGATGGTGGTCGATCTGATTGGTTTGGGAAAAGCCCTCCAGAAACCAGTAGGAGAAAGGCTAGCTTAATTTCAGAGTCTAGCCCAAGCTACAAGCAGTAGAAGCCCAAAAGCACTACTTGAAACTGAATGTAAACAACGTGTTTGGAACTGGGTAAGAACAGTGATTTTCTCTCTTGTATTTGAAAATTGATTTCCTGGGGGGGGGGGAGAAAAACCCCAAGAAGCAAAAAGCCTCCAAAAGTGAGAAGGAGGGAGGATCTTTGCCCCACCCTCCTACAGATGGAAACAGTGAATTAAACTTTTCAGAGGGAACAGAAATATACTGAAATGAAATTATATAAGACTTAATTTGGATAAGTTTGAAATCAGTGGAATCTATTAAGATTTTCCTTTTAAACCATGAAAAAATTGGTAAACAATTGTCTATTACTGAAAAATGAACTGGTGCTGACATCTAGTAGTGGAAGAAAATATACAAGAGTAGTTGTTCTATTACAGGAACTGGCAAAGCCCAGGAAAAGATAACTTGTTTTTGGTGACTTTCAATGTCTTAATAACAGAGTACAGCTGTGACAAAAAAAGAAAACATTTTGGGCTATCTACAAGGTGAGAATTATAAACTTTAGAAAAAAACCTGACCTTTCTGGATTACAAATACTGACTCAACTGTGACTCTAAAGCTGTCTGCAGAGATAGGAAAACCCTGATTTTTGGCTATCATGGAAAATTAGAGATCTGCAGAAAGAATATACCAAGAAAAAACAGATACTTTCCAGAAGGAGATTTATGCTATGTTACAACTAATTCAAACAACAATGATCTCAAATCATGAGGAAATTTAAAATAACTTTGAAAATATAAATGAGCACATCTCCAATTTAACTTTACAATACAAAACTGTTGGGAAATAAAAATAGAGAGTGAGCAGAAAAAACAGACAACTGAATGTGAGACAGAAGAGAGATTTCAAGATGAAACTTAGCAATAGAAGGAAATATGACGTAACCCAGATGGAAAAAAAAACTTACAGGAAATACTGGACATGGAAAAGATAACCTATACTCTTAAGATCACAAAATAGGTTTGAGGGCAAGAAAAGATTTGACAAAATAGATTCTGTCACTATGAGAATTTGAGAGACAAAAAATGATAAATAAAAAAATTAAGAAAGAAAGAAAGGAAAAGATTCTCAATGAATATGAAGGAATGAAACCTTCCTATAAAAACACCTTACCTGTTTTATACTTGCAACAACATTTACAAGATTATGGGAAGACTCTTTGATTCAGTGAAGCATATTGATCAGGAAAGATGTTTGGCAAAAAAAAAAGAAGCTAAAGTGAGAATTAGGAAACTAGATGATAAGATTTACCAGAGGGAATATTTAAAAATTAAACATCTGTTTCAATATGGTTAAAGAAATAGAAAGATTTTGGATATAAATGAAGATTAATTTAAGAGGGATGAATCCTTCAAGTAACATATTATTTTTTCTTTCTTTTTTCCATTGTGTTTTGGTTTTTGACATGAGAAATATAAAAATTTGGGGATGATTTATATAAAAGAAATGTTTTCTCTGGTTTTTTCCCCTCTTTTCTTTTTTTTAGGATATGAGAACTATAAAATTGTTGGGATGGCTTGTATGAGAAAAAAGAGTTAAATACTTAAGTGTAACTAATTTTGAGAAAATCTTAACCAGTAAGAATGTTTTGAATATTGTTGGAAAAACAAATTTAAATAAGAATTTTGTAAACAGGATCTATGACAAGGCAATCAAGATGATCAATTAGAAAAGAAGCTTTATATTGAGATGGTTATTACTGAAAAATGTCTTTATTTAATTGTCATTTATTCAAATAAGAACTGCATTAATTTAAGGTTGGCAAAAGAGAATATTATTGGAAGAAGAGAAAATCCAGCAAAGACATTATATGGACTATAGAATTATAGAAATTAATTATTAATGATTGTTTTTTAAATATAAACCCAGACAACATGCTGTTTTACCAAATATTAAGGTGATTATGTTAAAAATCAATAAAACATATTTTAAAAAAAGAAAAGAAAAAACCCCAGTCTCTGATGCTTATTGATGTAGATTATTTATCTTAAAGAGAAGCTAATAAATGTATTCGCTAGCAGTAATCTTAAAGCACTGGCAAGTTCATATGGGCATGGGTAGTTTTTAAAATATTTTATGTTTTTTCTACATTCACACACTACCTAGAATCCACTGCAGTTGGGTGGTCAGTACATTTAAATAAATAAATAAAAATAGAAGTTTTTTTCCATTAATTCTTTAAACTAGTAGACTAGTGGTCTATACAGGTGGTTCAACTTGTATAGATTTGGTGTATTATATCTGGACAATCAGCTTCCAGTAAACATCTTCTTTAAGCAGATCCATTCTCTGACAACAGTCTCGTCTTCAAAACAGCCTTATGTAGTGAAAAGGTCTATCTTCCTAGTACGCGTATGTCTGAGCCTCAAGTGTCATTCCTTAAATAAATTTGCAGTTGTGCTATTAACTCAAAATAGAAAAAGGCTCCAACAAATACTGCTGAGGTTTTAAGAATTTTCAGTCTGTGCATTTGGTTGAACAACAAATTACCTACCAGCTGTTGTTTTAAGGGTGGAATGGAATTATGCTGTCCATATATTAGACTTGGGTTGTACTGGCTGAAAAGAACAGGATAGAATACTTTCTTTCCTAGAAATAAGAGTTGAAAAAATATGATATTTTTTTTGCTAAATCTGCTTTTGAACATTTTGAACAAGGCAAATTTCAGAGCAATGAATAGGTGTAGACATAGTAAGAAACTATATGTTTCTGTTGGAAACAGTCTAAATGCTACTATTACTTCATTTTTAAATATATTTATTTATTTATTTATTTATTTTATTGCATTTATATACCGCCCTTTCCCTGAGGACTCAGGGAGGTTTACAGGGAGTTAAAAATCAACCATACAAAAGTTAAAACCCAATTTAAAAAAATATTAAATCAACCCTGTACTATTAAAAACCCCAATTAAAACGAATGTCTCCTCAGCCTGGGCCCGAGAGCTCAAAGAGCCAGGTCTTCAGGCCCCGGCGGAATGATCGGAGGTCGGGAGCAGTCCTCAGCTCCACCGGCAGCTGGTTCCAGAGGGCAGGCGCCCCCACTGAGAAGGCCCTATCCCTGGGTGTCACCCGCCGGCAATCTCTTACCGGCGGGACCCTGAGCAGACCCTCCCTGTGGGAGCGCACTGGGCGAAGGGCGTTTGATGCCGGCAGCAGGTGTTCCCTCAAATACCCCGGACCCAGGCCATGTAGGGCTTTATAGGTGATAACCAGCACCTTGAATTTCACCCGGAGGGCAACTGGAAGCCAATGCAGCTCGCAGAGTAGAGGTGTTACCTGGGAGTATCGGGAAACCCCCATTACAACTCGCACGGCCGCATTCTGCACCAGTTGAAGCCTCCGAGTGGTCTTCAAGGGCAGCCCCATGTAGAGAGCGTTACAGTAGTCCAAACGGGAGGTCACAAGCGCATGAGTAACTGTGCGTAGGGCGTCTCGGTCCAGATAGGGACGCAACTGGCGCACCAGGCGAACCTGTGCAAAAGCCCCCCTGGTCACGGCTCCTATGTGATCTTCAAAATTGAGCCGTGAATCCAGGAGGACGCCCAAGTTGCGAGCCCTATCAACGGGGGGTAACACCTCACCCCCCATCGTTAGAGGTGGAATAACTTGGTTAACCCGAGATGCCGATATGCACAGCCACTCAGTCTTGGCGGGATTGAGACGAAGCCTGTTTCTCCCCATCCAGACCTGAACCGCCTCCAGGCACCGGGACATCACGGAGATATTTAAGTAAGAAGAGAGAAGTGAAAGTATGATTTACATGCTAATACCTGTATGTGTGCTTTTGAGTCAGTGTTGACTCCTAGCAACTTCCTAGCAAAGTCCCTACAGTTTTCTTGGTAACATTTCAGAAATGCCTTGCCATGGTCTCCTTAAGGCTGCGACTGGTCAAGATCATCCAGCTGACTTCATGCCTAAGGTAAGACTAGAAGTTGTGATTTTCTGGTTTCTGTAACATATGGCTCTACACCTGGCTCTTCGAGCTCTCTGGCCCAGGCTGAGGATTAATTTATTTTAATTGGGGTTTTATTTATACAGGGATAAATTTAATCTTTTTTAAACTTGGTTTTTAACTTTTGTATTTTTGGTTTTTAATTACCCTGTAAACCGCCCTGAGTCCTCCGGGAAAGGGCGGTATATAAATGTAATAAAATAAATAAATAAATAAATAAATATCAAGATATTTCCTCTAAAATTAAAGAGGGTTCTAGCTTTTACTGATCTACCATATAAACACCGCTCCACAGTCCTTAAAATACAATTCTCATCCATTTTTAGGTTTCATTAGGTCTTAGCTTGCTGTATTTCCAGTATAGATTTATGGGATTGGGGTTTTCTCAAAAGTGCTTTTTCAAAAGCTAACTGGACTGTTTTTTCCTTGAGGAAGAAGAAAACATTTTTTTCTCATCCAAGAAATTTAATCAGGGGGATGGGAGGATAGGTACTGACAATTGAGACTGGATGGTGGGATGATGGAAGGATAGGTTCTGATCAGATGTTTGGGGAGGGGGAAGATGGAAGGATTGTATTTCTTTGCAGTCATCTGGTCGTTAGCACTTTCTCTGAGAGCCATTGAGGTCACTTGGGGGTTATCTGTGCCCTCAGAGTCACCAGAGTGCAGTTGGTTGTGGAATCTTCTGGGAATTGCTGCAAGGACTGCATTGTAGACTGGAGCTAGGTGGTGTCTTATCTCTCCCCCTCTTTTAGAGGGAGCTGCTCAATGTTAACATAAAAGACCTCTTTTACTCCTCTTTCAAGATCTGCTCTATCAAAATATGGATTTTGCTGATGTCAAAAGAGTGACTTTTGTTTTTCAAATGCAGATGGACCACTGAATCTTGTCCTGATGGGTTTGATCTCCTATGCTGTGCCATGCGCTAGTGAAGTGGTCGCTTTGTTTCACCAATGTACAGATCACTGTATTGTATTGCATATATCACATCATGCTCAGTTTGTGTCTGGGTGTTTTATCCTTGGGGTGGACAAGCCTCTGCCTTAGTGTATTCTTGGGTTTAAAATGCACATGTATATTGGTTGAAAATTCTCCTGAGTTTTCCAGATATTTCTGAAACGCATGGAATGACAATGTTGCTACATTTGTTCTTCTATTCTTTATCTGTAATGAAGGAGCTCCTGCTGGATCTTTTTCTGGATCTTTTTTCTAATTTAGTTTTCAGCCAGTCCTGGGAAATGTTCCAAAGACAAAAGGAAACATGGAGTCTTTTTTTATTTTAAAAAATGAAAATCACCTGAGAGGGGAACTTTTCCAAATTGTATCTCAAAATTTTATGTTCATGGATTTAAGATGTCTCTGCCCATTTGCTTGGATCAACAGGTTCAGATTTTTCTTTATCTGAATCACTCAGGATGAGCCCCCTCATTATTACAATGATTTTCATATTTATAGAGAAGAATACTTTCCATGATTATTACAGATGATGACTATATACATTTTCTAATTTCTGAAATGTATACAGGAGAAATTAGCTGAGCTTTCAGATTATACTTACAGTTTTGCTAAAGGGAGCTGACAGGTTTCTGAAGGAATATACATATGAAGTATCTTCAGTGTTAAAAAGAATAACAAACTGCTTATGCTGCAAATTGAATTTCTGTCCATCATATCATGAATGGCTGACTGTACCTGGTTGTGTGTTTAATCTACATGTGTTCAGGAATTCCTTTGTGAAATATATATCCACGTCACAGAAAAATAGTACAACATTGTTTCCTTTCCAATATCTTGCACCCACGTCCAGCCCTTTCCCCCTGGAGAACGCTTCATCCAGCTGGATAAATGAGTAATTTCTGAAATTAGCTGATCTGTTAGGAAAAATTATATTTAAGTTTTATCTGGCCTTCACCAATTATCATTTGTACATAATTTTTATTGTAAGACAAACAGAGACTTTGATTAACAGAGATTAATACATTTATCATGACCGACTCTTATATGCAGGAAAGAAAATCCTCCATCTTATGACTTAGGCCATCATTTAGCTCTATTGTATGCTGCTTATTTGTTGGATGTGCAGCTAAATTGGTTTAATAAATAAATACAATCAAAATAATGCTTTACGATGATATATTAGTTGGTTTTTAATGCTACATTTTAATTTATAGTAAGCAACAAGCTCTGTTAGTTGCCAAAGTTTTCTCTTGAAATGTCTCAGTAGTATTCAGCTGATTTTTAAAAGGAAAATATGATTCAAATCATATTTTTGGTTGTATCAAATCATATTATTTGGTTGTAGAAATATGGGGTTGGATCCAGACTTCTTAGAGTAATCAAGTGAAATCTGTAGAGATTGTTTGGACCTGTTGATTGCAATAGATCTAATCTAACAATGATTTAGTGTGGACTCATTCCATTATTACTGGAAAAGGTAGATGGGCTTAAGAATTTATTCAAAAGCCTGTTGTATAATTGCAATATAATGAAAGCTCTATAATACAGTGAGAAATAAATAGAACAGCTTGCCTCCTTGTGCTTGTTCTATTGCTGGAAGTTTCCAAGAAAAAGAAAAAAGAGATAATGTTTTAAATTAAGCTAATTAAGATTTTACTCTTGTCAGTGCAGGACAAATTATCTGAATGATGATGATTTGTCAATAACAATTTTGAAAAGAATTCTGTTTATAGCATTTCCAGTATTGTTTAAGGATGCTCCTAAGCACACACAGATTGCTCAGTAGTTTTTTTTTTCTGTTTAGAGATGATTAGAATTAGTTATCTAAGATTTCAGCCAAACAACAATAGGATTTCCAGATTATCCTGAGACTTGCCACTTCTTTTTGAAAATTTTAACCATTAATGAGAAGAGTAGAATCAGGAAATCCATCTTTTCATTTTCTTTTGGTTTCTAAATTCAAAATAATATTAAGATATTTTTTTTACTCACTTGGATATGTTTTCTAGGATTTCTTTGACTTTGCTCATTTGTTCACTTCCAAAGTACACTACAGTCAGGTGAATTCTTCCATCTTGCTGCATACTCACCTCCCTAAAATAGAAATCCAATGGAGGATCATAAGCATATTTTCTTACAACTTTAATTTGTAACACCTTATATATTCACACTGCACCTTACCTTCATGCATTGACTTACTCTTTATCTATATCTGTATCCAGAGAGAAGGTATATAAAAATTTTTGAGCTTGACTGTTCTGATTCCAAAATGTTTACTAGGAACCTGAAACACCTGTTCTTATCAAAAGGTTCCAACATCCATACTGGTAATTTCAAACTTATAGAAACTTTTTGTATGTGCCTTTGAATCTATGTTGACTCTTGGCAAATGCCTGGACAAGGCCCTGCAATTTTTTTGGCAAGATTTCAGAAGTGGTTTGCTATTGCCAGCTTCCTAGGGCTGAAAGAAAGTGACTGCCCAAGTTCACCCAGCTGGCTCTGTGCTGAAGGAAGGACAAAATTCAGAATTTCTATCCTGGTGCCTTAACTACTGTTCCATATTGGCTCACTATAAAAACTGGTCCAAAATCAATGTTTTAACCTTCATTTTATAATAAAATATTTCTTGGTCAGAATTTTCATCCTTTAAAGCAAGACATACAATCTGTTGTTTTGTTTTTTAAAAATATCATGAAATATTAACAGGGCTTTTAAAATCTCACAGCTAAGTGATTTACTCTGATATTTTCACTTCCCCTAATAAATCTGCACTTGTATGCATGCAGTCTTCTTAATGAAAGTTGTTAAATAGATTCTTGGAATCTGTTACAGCAATTGGAGAAAGCCAACACAGTGGCAGCCAAACCTACTTCTCCCTTATATTTCAAAACTATAATTAGATATATGTGCTCCATATTGTATTAAGCTATGGTGGTGCTTAGATATAATTGGTTCAATAAGGCACAAGTGACTGGGTTGGCACATTGTACTAACTAAGCCATATATTATAGCAACCAAATTACAATGAGCTGAATTCACATAACATGTTAAGCCAAACCAAACAAATCACGTTACATGAATCAGACAAAGAACTGGCTAACAGCACTTTGGAATGCACAGTGTATCTCCTTGAAAGTTTATTTATTTTTTATTTCCAATTTGACACTGCCTAGTTTCAATTGACTCTGGGAGGCTGAGAGCATAAATAACAGAATAACACAAAGTAACAAATATACAATTCAGATAAAAGCATAGCATTAAAGAGATGGCAGTTCCAGTCAACACAACATATCCAATATGTAACAAGAGGTACCAAACACCCCAGCTCAAAGCCTGGGAGATGACCCAGATTTTAAAAGCCTCTATAATGTCATCATGGTGGGAGCCGTACATATCTCAGGCAGAACCTCATTCCAGAGGGCACACTATATGACAAAGAAAGCAGGATTGTGGGGTCCTGACAGATGGCATTGCTTGATTAAAGGAATCTGGAGTGTGACAGTCCTGTTTGAATGAACCTTCCAGGATATGGGTGATTCCCTGTAAAGGTAAAGGTAAAGGTTCCCCCGCACATGTGTGCTAGTCGTTTCCGACTCTAGGGGCCGGTGCTCATCTCCGTTTCAAAGCCGAAAAGCCAGCGCTTGTCCGAGGACATCTCCGTGGTCATGTGGCCGGCATGACTAGACGCCAAAGGCGCACGGAACGCTGTTACCTTCCCACCGTAGTGGTCCCTATTTTTCTACTTGCATTTTTACGTGCTTTCGAACTGCTATGTTGGCAGAAGCTGGGACGAGTAACAGGTGCTCACTCTGCTACGCGGCACTCAGGATTCGACCCGCCAAACTGCCGACCTTGTAACCTGTAGTAACTCTTGTAACCCTTGTAACCCTGTAGTAACCTGTAATATGCAATCTCTGTGCCACGTAGGGCTTTATAGAATAAATCAGTATCTTGAATTGCACTCAGAAGCAAAGTGGCACCCAGTGCATGGTAAGTGGGGAGACAGGGTGAAGGCATGTTGCCTAGGGAATGGTCAGGTAAGAAATAACATAGCCTGCAGCTGGATAGTTGGTGAAGCAATAGGCTCAGAATAAATCATCTCTAGTTTCTTTGGCTGTAAAGGAGACAGCAGGAGAATTATAGTAATGTCAACTTTACCAGGCAGACGAGACAGGAAACACAACCAGATAAGTTAATTCTATCTATTGTTCAGTTACATTAATCAGATCTCGAAAGTCTGCAAATACAATTCTTCCATCATCTCCTGTTGATGTGCCATCTCCATCCTGACTCTATCACAGATTGTCCACAAGTACAACTAATGCTGTCTCTGTACTGAATTTCTGCTTGAACCTGACCAGAATGGGTCTTAATAATTTGCTTCTTCCAGGGCTCTTATCAACTGCAGACTGACTATCTTCTCAACAGTGTTCCCTAAAAAAAAGGAAAAAATGGGTAATAATTATCTAAAATGGTTGGATCCAAGGATGGCCACCACCTCGCTCAAAGAGGCCAATACCAATCATAGATTTAACCATAGGTCATCTTCCTGGCTACTTTCAAGAGGGAGTCTGGTCCAGATGAGCAGAGAATCTTGTCTATTTCCTCAAGAATCATTGGTTCAAACTTCCATCTCAGAACATACCACAAATCAGGTTCTAGACATTTTGGAAAGATTTGCCTAGCCAGAGTCTAAGCAACTTTATTCATCAATAGCCTGAATATTTCCCACTGGTTTGATATGAGTAGCAGTTCTACTGACTCAGACATTTTGTTTTCACAAATTTTCCTAATCATAGCTTACTTAGCCAAAACAAATAATTCTGGGTGATAAACTAAGACTAAGTCTATTATATTAACCAATAATATAATTTGCTACAAGAAATATTATTGGATGATTATGCACCATCATGTTGTTGTTCACTCTTATCTACATCATAGATAAATATTTCAAATTAATATTCTTTTTTTAATCTAAAATAAATCTACAAAATAAATCTTCAAAACACAAAGTCTAGGTACACTGCCCTACAACTTCTCATCTGCCATAAGAGTGTACAATAGCAATGATACCAACCTGAAATTGTGCATAAACTGCTGAAACTTGCTGGCCCTTTTTGCCAGTGGCACTATGACATTAATAAGAGTGTGGGCCATATTGAGGTTTTCGTTTGCAACATTCATGATGGGGCCAAATGGTCTGAAAAGGACAATGCGCTTGAATTCATATTTTTTGCTTCCTTTGAATATCAACTCATATAGAGTGCCTTTATCTCTTTCAGTCCGGCGAATGCCTATTAGAAAAGAGAAGGCAATGATTAGCTAGAATTTCTAAAGAAGTAAAAAATATTTTTATACATAATCCCTCTGATTTTACTTCTGTAATTTTAGCAGTAGGCATTTATAATTTTATAATATATTGTCTTATGAATTCCTTATTTGGGAATCATGTATTACTACAAATTATCTATTGCTCTCAGTGGCTTATTAGATAGAACATGTAACACTAGCAAAAAATTATGAACAGTCTATTGAGGATAGAAATACATGCAGCAACCTTATTTTCATTTAAGACATCCCCACCCATAATTTCTTCATTCATTCTTAAGTGACTTCCCAGAAAACACACCTTCTATGAAGTCAGAGATGGAGTATATTTGATTATTTATGTTGCTGTTATTCTTTGGCCTATTTAAAATCTCCAGCCCTGACTCAATAGCTTCTGCCAATTCATCCCTCTTGTCCTTGCGCACAGGCTTTTCCTCAGGATGACGTAAAAGTCCCATCTCCAGCTGATAAACTTTTTCTTGAGTGAAGCTCTCAAAGGGCAATGCAGCATATTCAGTTGGCAGCTTGATGCCAGTAAGTATTTCTGCTTTGTCAATCTGGGAATGGAGGAACTGCAGCAGGGTTTTCTGGGATTTCTCAGAGTTTCCTAGGTCTAATCTAACCCCCTGTGCATCAGTATCTTGACCTTGCATGTTCTTCAGTGGTTCACTCCTTTCCTGAAGCTTATCTTTCAGCTCAGCAATTTGTTTTTTCAGGCTGTTGATATGGTCCCAATAATATTCTTCTTTTTGTAGGATTGCCTGATATTCCTCTTTTCCTGTTGGACTGTTAACTCTGAAGAATGCAGGTTGCTGATGGTTACTTCTTGGTGTGCAGGTCAACATGTAGAACACAGATGCTGCACAGCAGAAGAACACAAGCACAACTACTATTCGAGACAGCCATGCTATTATGCCACGACGAGCCATTATCTGCTAAGCAGCTGGTGATACCCACATTCCTGTAACAGACTGAAATTTCCTGCAATCTTTTTAGAACTCAGTTCAGAGGTTATACACATTGATATGTTTTTGAGTGATTAATTTCAATATAACCTGCATGCAATATGTGACAACTGGACAATGTTCCAAGGTCATTTACCAGCAGTACTAAAAGCTTCATTGAAAGACCATTGTTGGCATTTGAAGGATATCTGTTGATTCTGGATAAAAGTGGATAGTTGTCCACAGCAGAGAGAGAGAATGATCTGGAAGCCAAAGCAAAGACATATTGGATTAATTCCTGTGTGAAGAAGCTTTATCTTCAGAAGAAGCAGTCATTGAATGGTGTGATTGATTCACATCTGTTTGGCTACAATACAAAGATCTGACAACCAAGCAATTCTTATTTACCTAGATTTTAAGATAGCTGGCTTCATGTCTAAGGGACTGCTGGAGGAATTCATTGTCTCCTGGTTTCTAGCCTGATATTTTGAGTACAAGAACAAATTTGCTGTCCAGTTTACAATTAATAATTGTAACAGTAAGGATATTATTTCTTCTTTAAATAAAACCCATTGATGTGTAACTGTAAAAGAACAATTAGTTTCTGTGTTAACTTAATTAGTGTTTTTATTTTCCTCTCCTTTCAGGCTCTTATCTACTCTATCTTTCAAGTAAAACCCTTGCACATAGTTCCACGACATGACAGTTGTGTTAAAACTGATTTCCCACTTTTAAAAAATTCTGATTTGTTATTGATCTTTGAAAAATAATGAAAACCATTATTTAAACATTCAAAATCATGCCTTGAATAATTATTTTGAATTCAGTCTCTGACATGTCTATTTAAAAGGACCTGGTAGTAGACATTTGGAAGGCTTGTGCCAGTCAAAACAGAAGAAAGTGCTCTAATTCAGCTGAAGTCACCTTCATTTGCTATCCTCTCCAATTTTTCAGACCTTTGCATGCTAATTATAGTATTTTGTAATGAATAGTGTGACTTTTTATCTGTTTTAGCAATACTCTATGATTTATGTTTTCTAGGATATTTGGAACATCATTTAGTATTATGAGAAGTATATATTTTATGTAGTTTTTGTTCAAGAATGTGGCATCTGTTTTATTAACAAATCTTTTTGTATCTTTTTATAAGATACTAATCTTGTAATGCTTATATTATAAATTATAAAAGATCTTTATAGTATGTATAAGATATAATCAAATATATCCTTAAAAATATGACTGAATAATTTTCTGTTTTGTAAGGGTGAGGCAGAAACAGAGGAGGAAAACAAGAAAGGTAAAATAATTCAGTGTTGTCCTCAGAAGATAGAGTATTTTGTAATGAATAGTGTGACCTTTTATCTGTTTTAGCAATAATCTATATTTTATAATTTATATTTTCTAGGATATTTAGAACATCATTTAGTATTATGAGAAATACTATTTCATGTAATTTTTGTTCAAGAATGTGGCATCTGTTTCAATGCCTTGAATAAATCCTATAGTCAAAACACAATGGATATTCCTTATAAAATGAAATACTATTTCTTTGCAACAGTTTGAAATCCACCTTTCTTTCCTTCATCCTGCATGAGTGCCAATAGCATGATAACTTTTCATGCTTTATATATCAACCAAATGCCCATACTTTTAGTCTCCCTAGAACAGATATGTCAAACTCAAGGCCACATCCGGCCCGCAATGTGGATAGCTGTGGCCCAAGGGGCTGTCCTTGAGACAGTGAGGGACTGGGCCCCGCTGCCTCAAACCTGGCCCAGGCCAGCCAGGCACTGATCTATAACTTTGGAGCGTTGATCCGAAACGTGGTCAGTCTTAGATCTGTGAAGCTGCCTGGAGACAGTGAGTGGCAGCCCCTGCCGCCTCAGCCCCACCCCCGGGCTGCGCATACAATGCACTGAGCTGCGGATCCTGATATCCTGTTGTCTTCCTTCTGTATTTTGTCTTTGACTTTAGATAGCTCTTTTCTGAGTGTAAATATGGATTTCTGAGCTATTGTTGTGATTCAGGATCAGCCTGTGGGTTCGGCAGTTGGGTCGGACGATTCAGAGGAGGAGGAGGGGGTGTTGGAGAGGTTGCTGAGGGGGTTGGAGAGCTTGCTGATGAGAGCCCTCAGCCAGGCCCCTCCCACCTGGTTACGACGCAGACCCAGCTGTGTGAGCCTGACAGCGTGGATGAAGATGACCCACAGCTGGCCCTGTTCAAGGACGCCCGATGCAGGAGGCAGTCAATCAGGAGTAAACAGAGGAAGGCAATGGGGCACCTCGGAAGGAGGCAGAGAGAAGCCACGCCCTGAACTGTTTAAAAGGGGAATGCGTGGGAGGGCTGGTTTGCTGAAGGCAACCGTTTGAATAGCTCCTGTTTCATGGTTCGTGTCTTGTTTTTGCTCTGTTTGCTTTTGTGTCCATAAATTTGGCAGGCTTAGTTCCAGCCTCTTGCCTTCTTGCAAAGGGGTTGTCCCTGCCTTTTCTGCAGGGCCGGTAGCAGGCTGGTACAGAACAGCTATCATTATTTGTAGGGGTTGCAGTATTCTGGAAGCCATTTTGGATGTTCCTTTGATATATGGCAGGACATGTTTTTGTGTTGTGGTTGGCTGTGTATTTTGTCGAGGTTTGGATGATAAGCATCGTATTGTGAAATTTTTGGGATAGCCATTGTGGAGGAAAACATCTAAAAGATGTTTGTTTCTCTTCTGCTTTTCTTCATAAATCAGTGCTGCAGTGTCTTTTAACTCTTTTGAAAAGGGTCTGGATGCAGCTCCTCTTGTGTGCAGTGCAGTGGCTGCTTGTGAAATTTAGAATTTGGTCTGTGTGCCTGGATTTTCAGTATATGCAGGTTGTTAATTCACCATTATCTTCTCTCCTTATGTCAATTTCTAGGAAGGGGAGTCATTGCTCTTTTTCTTCCTCATGTATAAGACTGATCCCAGTGAATACATTGTTGAGTAGATGGCGTGTCTCTTCTAGTCTGATGTGTTTGATGATGGTAAAAGTGGCATCCACATAATGTACCTAAAACTTTGGCTGGATGGTTGTCGGGACCGTGCGTTCAGGTTTGTGCATTACTACTTCTGCTATTAGGCTAGATATAGGTGATCCCATAGGTGTGCCTTGTGCATGTTGATAGATTTTGCCATTGAATTTAATGTTATGAGGCATAATTCCAGAGGTTTCATGGTAGCATCAGTGGACATGGAGTGTTCTTTAGGAATCTTTTTGTTATGGCTTTGATTTTCTGTGAGTAGATCATAGATGATTTGTTTGGCCAGGTCAATGTTGATAGATGTGAATAATGCAGTGATGTCAAATGACACCATTATTTCTTCATTTATTTTGACATTTTTAATTAATTGGAGGAATTGTTCACTTTGATAAGAATGGAAAAACAACTAACTTCAACAGGAATATAATTTTTACTACCACAGGACTCCATTGTACCCAGATTCTATGGACTTCCCAAAATACAGTGTCCAGAAGCAGCTGCAGCCTACTATCCCCTTGGCACAGCACACCTAAGTCCAAGCACAGAGGCAGAGGCCGGGGGCGGGGGAGGAGGCAGGCAATCCAGATGTACTGCGCAGCCTCCTTCCTTATGGGAGGCTTGCATGGTGGCACTGGCAGCAGGCGGAAGCAGAGGCATGGGGGAAGGCAGGTGATCCCAACACCTGCATAGTTGCCTGTGCCAGCGCAGCGGCCGGCAAGGCGAGAGATGGTGGGATAGAGTGGGTGGCATGTTGGACTGGACAGATTTCATTGAAGTTTTTAATAAGCACTTTAATTTAATTTAATTTAATTTAATTTAATTTATTAATATTTCTATACCGCCCTTCTCCCGAAGGACTCAGGGCGGTGTACAGGGCAAGAATAAAACACAGAGATTTACAAAAGATAAAAGATAATTAAATACATGCCCAATTAAAAATACAGTAATACATAATAAAAAAAAACCCAATAAAAATAGTAAAAACCCCCACCAATCCCCCCTCAGGCCAGGCCGGCTTGCTCGAACAAGTATGTTTTCAGATCGCGGCGAAAGGAGCGAAGATCGGGCGCCGTCCGGAGCTCAACCGGTAACTGGTTCCATAGCTCCGGGGCGCCCACAGAGAAGGATCTCCCCCTGGGGGCAACCAGTCGACATTCTCTGACCGGTGGTACCCTGAGGAGGCCCTCTCTGTGGGAACGCACAGGGCGGAGGGAAGTAGACGCCGGCAGCAGGTGTTCCCTAAGGTACTCCGGACCCCTGCCATGAAGGGCTTTAAACACCATTACTAGCACCTTGAACTTTGAGTTGTGTTCAGAAGCTAATTGGGAGCCAGGCCATTAAATGGTTGAGTTGTTTTACTGCAGTATTTGTAAAATGTGTCATATCCTGAGTACACCATTTTATAATTACTGGCTTATACTATGGTTTTTATTTGCTATCTCACATTTCATTTTCTTTCTGTTTTTGAGCTGATCTATAAATAACATGTCTTGTCTTGTTGCCAATGCAATGTTAATTGTTCAATGTTGTCCAAATTAGGAAACAGACTCCACAAGAGGGTTAGAAAGTTTATTGAGATAGACAATATTAGAATCTTGCAAGACTGATTGTGTTTTTCCTACTCTCTCTCTTATATCTCAAGTCAGTCAGAGAGGAGTCAGCATAAAATTCTTCCTTCCCACGACCTAAGGAATGGTTCAATCCTCTTTATTTCTGTAACAGCTTCTGAATATTTCCCTCCATGTCTCTGTATATGCAGAAACCAACTCATTGGTTTGCTAACCATAATATACTGCACCAATTGCTTTCTGCGCTAATTGCAGTTTTCTATTTTTTTCAAAGGCAGTCTGTATGAATTTTCTAACTTTTTGAAATAGTTTGGGTTTGTTGTATGATATCTGTTGGATATTGTTTATTGATTATCTTGTTTGGTATACTGTGAGCCACCCAGGGTCACTTAGTCTCAGGCAGAATCAAATCAGATCAGATCAGATTAGATCAAATCAAATGTTAAACCTGTCATTCTATTTCAAGTTTTAATATTAAACATCTCATTAGAATTTTATTATTTTAAATGTTAAAATGCTTTCTTTCTGAGAAATTCACTATCATAAAACAGTGCTTTATAAATGTTAGACAAAAGAGGCTTTGGATTATGACAAACTGCTGAGGTGGAAGTAAATACACTTAATATTGAAACTTGACAGTTAAGAGCCCATTTCTAATTATTTTGTATCAGAGCAATCTGATTGTGCTTTATTAATTTTAATTGGTTTATGTATCTGACCATCTCACACAAGTGATTCTGGAGACTTACAAAGATTAATATAGATAAAAACTCACACCATATATAACCCAGGGTACCCAGAGATAAACAATAACCACACTCATAGAGAAAAAGATATCTGTAACAAAATTCATCTCTTCACCTGACCCAAAGGCCTTAGCCAGGTCTATCATCAGAATACCACACACTATTCCTGCTCATGACCTTGCCCAGTGGCTTCATGTAGATATTACATAGGAGTGGGAAAAATATAGTCAGGGGCCTCAGGCTTGATCTCTTCCACCAACATTAACTGGAACTGGTCCTGGAGGAAAGAGAAATATCTTAACACATGTCTCCCATTCCCAATCCCATGAGTCTGCCCAGAAGGATACTATGATCATTGGTGATTGCTCGGTGAAAGCCACCGAGAGATTGGTTTCCAGGAAAGCAACGAACAAGGAACTGAGGAATGCACTGGTGCCTTGAAATTCTTTTCTGGAAAGAGGGCAGTACCTGGAATTCCCCACAGTGCTCCAAGCAAATGCTTCTCTTGATGAGACTGTAAAAAATTTGCAGTTCTAGAGATGGGAGAATCAGCTTTGCTCAAGCTGCAATTCAGAACCTTCAAAGGATCACCCACTTCCTCTCTCAATCACTTCTGAAAATGGCTTGTAAATTTCTTTTTAAATATCGAGGTCAAGTTTCATTATACTGGGTGATTCTTCTTTATTCCTCCGTGAAAGAAATGTCATGCGCCTTTAAGAACTTAAAGATTTTTTTAAAAATTTGGAAATAAGCAGCAAAAAGGCCATTAGAACACTGATATTAAAACATTGTAAGCAGACTAACAGGCCAGAATGACTGGCAATAAGATTTTGAAACTAATTATAAGAATCCTTCCTACGGTTTGTTTAAAATTAAAATGTATATATGAAAATTCTGCATCTAAATGTAAAGAATTATTCCTTAGGAAAATGTAAATTTCAGAAAAAAATATAAGAGACCTTGAAAGCTAGTTACAAGAGGCAACCAGAAAAAAAACTACAGATAATTAAAAGAGAAGAGACCCACTAATGTAGAATGAAGAGAAGTATGTAACTCTGGAAGAATTCAAGGATAGTTGGCAACCATGTTTTCAGAACTTTCTGTTAAGATTGACTACTACTGTACAACTGAATTTAAAAGAGAGATGGAGGATACAACTGAGGATCAGCCTATTTTGTATATGATTTTAAAAGGACAGGCTACAAGAATGATAGTGACATAGATATTACATGAGATACATGAAACTGGCTGATATTTTAATAGCTAAAAGGGACACACAAATAATAAATCAGAAGAGTGATTTGGATGTGTGGATTTCAACTCAGGAGAATGACTTAGACAACTTTCTGGTTTTGAACTTATAAAAGAGATGAATCATACTTGAGTTCCTAAGTAAAGATAAAGAGAGAATAAAAAAAAATATTTGGGACATTACTTAAAAAGAATAAACATCAATATATTTTATTGAATAAGTTTTAATGGTGATACATTAAAGAAACAAAAGACTTCAAAATATTTTTATTGTATTTTTAGAGAAAATGATGCTACCATGTAAAAGAAAGGAAAAGAATACAAAACTGATTTACTTGTTAAACATTAATATAATCAATAGATACATTGATTGTACTCTTGATGAAGTGGGAAATAATTTCTTTAGATATTTTATTTTTTGTCTTATTATATTTTTCCCTGTCCCCCTTTCTTTCCTCTGTACTTTTTATTTTTAAAATTTTTCTTAGTCTGCTAAAGGTCATTCAACAGGAGTGATCAGTGCTGTCTCAGTGCTATAAAAAGATGACTGAAAAGGCTTTAGAATAGATAATCTATTTCTTCCAGGGCCCTCTGTAGGTGTAAGCCAATTACATCTCAACAACCTTCCTTAAAAAGGCAAGGTTGGAAACTGGATCAAAATTGTCTATATTCACTGGATCTAATATATACCTTAACCATTAATTCTCCATGAAACCTAGACAAATTGTCATTCATAGTATGTAAAACTTCAACATATATTTTAGTCCATTACTCTTATATATTTTACCTATATGCTTATCTCACCAAGATTTTTCCCCCTTACATCAAACAAGCAATAAAATCAAGAAAAATCATTTTATTCTGCAAAATCAGATAACACTGTTAGCTAAATATTTCTCTCATAACAATAAAATCAATCATACTATGCACAGCTGAAATGCAAAAAAGCATGTACATAGTTATGGAAACTGGAGGTAGCCTAATGAGCCAACATTCTACAACTCAACATTATATTCTCAATATTACAGGAAACAGCTATGCATGCTTAGTAAAAATGCATTTGATAAACATGTACACTTTGGTGAAAAGTGAAAATATTTTTGTTATCATTGATTATCTTCTTGAATTTCCAAATTCCATTCACCAAAAAGGTATGATCAATTTGCAATTGGTTTTAAAAGTCTACACAATTTGAAGTCTTCTCTGTTCTGTAGACAATAACATATCAGGTTTTAATGCAACTGTTCTAAAATCACTGGATTCAAGAAACCTGGTTCTGAATAAGCTTGCATATTTCTCTGACAGGATCTTAAATTGAAATACAAGTTTCTTAAAAAATTAATTGATTTTAACTTAATGGCAATTTTAAAAGGTAATAAATGCAACTCAGTTATAAGTGAATTATCTTTTTTACATTGAAATTTTTGGCATTTTAATTAGGAAACCAAAAAGGAAAAATGTTAGAAATGTTCATCTGCTGAAATATTTGTTAACAAAATACATACATACCAGCACACATGCAAAATATTAAATTTTCTAGAATTAAAATTATTTTTTTAAAAAATTCTAGGTTACTCACATAATTGCCAGGACATACTATGAATACAACCATGCTATTTTCCAGAATTCACAAGCTGTGGCTTTGTTCCATGTTATAAGGATAATTTATTATCTTCCATAAGTCACTCTGGAAATCATGGAGATCTTTCTCTTTTTAAACCACACTAAAGACAACCTCTTACCTGCTGTACACTTTGAGTACTGCTAAATTGTCACTAGGCTGCAAAGTGTCGTACTTGTTAAGGCATAGAGCTGTTAGTGATCTGAATTTGCAGTAAGAAACTCCCAATTTTAGAATGGGGAAAACAGGAAAAAGAAAAAAAAAAGCTTCATGGAATGAAATGGTGAAAAGGAACATTATCACATAAACCTGCTACTGATGGAGAGAAGGGGGAGCAGAATCCCACAAGTTTCAAAGGCCCCAGGCAAGTTTCAACGGAAATGAGAAGTGGGAGGGAGAGGATCTGTACTCTCAAAGAGTTCAGTGTGCAAATCAGAACAGGGAACTGAGTTGTTAACTGTCCAGCCGTGGCTGAGGACATCTTTCCAATATGAATTTGACATATTCTTTCCACTGACTGGAAGGAGGCTTGCTCCCTCCTCCTTGCTTCCCCCTCCCCCCCAATTTAATGGTACTCTTTTCAGCAGTAGCTCCAGAAAAAAAATGATAGGGCAGCATGCATCACAGGGCAATTAGCAGTACTCATCTTCCACTTATGTTCTCAGAAATAAATTCTACTGATCTAAGTGAAGCAAAGTGATACAGAAGTTTGCTTTTTACACAGTATTTTTATTTTATTTTTTATTTTTATTACATTTATATCCCGCCCTTCTCTGAAGACTCAGGCGGCTTACAAGCTTAGCAGTAGCCTTCATTCTATGTATATGCCTGCTTGTTAGGGCTTTCACACACACCCCCAAGTGGCATTATTACAAAGTCAGCTTAGTTGCCCCCAACAATCTGGGTCCTCAGTAAGGAAGCACTTAGTCAATTTTCAAATTACAATAAGGAAAAGCTGCCAAATAAAAAGGACATCCAGTACCTTATGTAAAATTAGGCAGAACAAAGCACACTGATATTTTGTTTCTTACAAAACTACAGTTACTTATTTCTGAGCTAGTGTACCGTAGTTATCTCCAAATAGGGTCTAGATAGAATAACACAGGGACGCGGTGGCTCAGTGGGTTAGGACGCTGAGCTTGTCGATCGGAAGGTCGGCAGTTTGGCGGGTCGAATCCCGAGTGCCGCGTAGCAGAGTGAGCGCCTGTTACTCGTCCCAGCTTCTGCCAACCTAGCAGTTCGAAAGCACGTAAAAATGCAAGTAGAAAAATAGGGACCACTACGGTGGGAAGGTAACAGCGTTCCGTGCGCCTTTGGCGTCTAGTCATGCCGGCCACATGACCACGGAGATGTCCTCGGACAAGCGCTGGCTCTTCGGCTATGAAACGGAGATGAGCACCGGCCCCTAGAGTCGGAAACGACTAGCACACATGTGCGGGGGAACCTTTACCTTTACCTAGAATAACACACTGCAGCAAATTGGCTGTAGCGATTTGGCCGCAGCAAGTTGTCCCATTTCATCCAAGTATACACTAGCAGTCAATAAGAGGAAGCAAAGCAAATTGAGACAAGACAATCTCTGGCTAAATTAGAGTCAAGACTGTTGTTGTTGATCCAAAAGTCTGGTCAATCAGATTGTTCAACTGAATGGATCAAACAAGAAATCAGTGAGGCAGGAAAATGGAAGCAAAATATACAGTATTCACAGATGAATTTGTCTATTTTTACTAAATTTGGTGGAGATTAACTGTTCCTGCAATATCTGAAGAAAAGTACCAGAAACTCTTGCTAAAAATCTATTTTTTAAAAAACCCTTTCAATTTTTTTTATAATTATCATTTATGCATGTACATGTATCTTTTTCCTGTTCTTTTATTTGCATATTTTATTAATTTAAAAACAATATTAAAAATACTAAAAGTTCAAATATATTTTAAATCATATCTTTTTCAACAAGAAATATTTCTAATGTCCAACAATTGTTCTACTTGAGAAAGAAGTTATTAGATGTATTAGTTTAAGATTCAATATTTTTAGATATTCATATTATTTTGAAGTTTATCTCTCACATGGAAAAGATGTGGATTTTACCTGAAGTTAAAAGATTTGATGTTCAGCATTGGAAACACAACCTGGGCTTCAACTATGGAGTTTGGTGTTCAGAATTTAACTATTCCAGGATCTACAGAACTGATTTACCAGCAATTTATGAATCAATAATTAATCAATACAGATAAGCTATGGGTGATTTTAATGAATTATGGCTTCCATTCACTGAAATATTCATACTACAACCTTATATATATATAAGCCCTTTTTGTTTCTTCTTTAGCATATTTGTCTTCTTTTATCATTGTGTGTAGTATTTTTATTGTTTTTGTACTTAGTTGATACAAAAGGGGAGGCAGGAAAGATGCATAAAATGAAGCACAAGCAATAGAACACAGTCAGACTAGAGTCTTGGACTTAAAAAGAGCTAATTTCAATAAACTTAGAGAGAGCTTGGGAAGGATTCCATGGATAAGAATCTTAAAGGGGAAAACAACTCAAGAAGCTTGGGAAATTTTGAAAAGTGAGATAATAAAAGCCCAGTCTAGCACAATACCAACAAAGAAGAAAAATAACAGCTCTCAAAAGAAACCAGCATGGCTGCATAAAGAACTCTCTGATAAATTGAAAGATAAAAAGGACAAGTATAAAAAGTGGAAAGAGGGGCACATAACTAAGGCAGAATATCAGCAAATAGCCCGTGCCTGCAAAGATGAAGTGAGGAAAGCTAAGGCTCAAAATGAACTAAGACTTGCAACAAAATTCAAAAATAACAAAAAAAGCTTCTTTCAACATGTAAAAAACAAGAAAAAAGTTAAGGAAATGATTGGTCCATTAGTGGAGGAAAGTGGCAAGAAGGTGACAAGCAACAGGGAGAAAGCAGAACTATTTAACTTATTTTTTGCATCTGTCTTTACACAAAGGGGAAAAAACAATCCAACCTATCAAAAACAGTGCCATAAAAACAGAATAGAAATACAAGTTAAGATAGGCAAGAAAATGGTAAGTGAGCACCTGTCCAGCCTAGACAAGTTCAAATCACCAGGACCAGATGGATTACACCCCAAGGTTCTCAAGGAACTGTTAGATGTGATCTCAGAACCACTGAACTATATTTTTCAAAGATTCTGGAGCACTGGGGAACTACCAGAGGACTGGAAAAGAGCTGATATAGTTCCCATCTTCCAAAAAGGGGAGAAAATAGATCCAGGAAACTACAGACCTATCAGCCTGACCTCAATACCTGGGAAGATTCTTGAAAAAATAATCAAACAACAAATCAGTGAACACCTAGATGCAAACAAAGTCATTACTAAAAGCCAACATGGGTTTGTCAAAAACAATCATGCCAGACAAATCTTATTGCATTCTTTGACCAAGTGACAAAATTAGTGGATCAGAGGAATGCTGTGGATATAATTTACTTGGACTTCAGTAAGGCATTTGATAAAGTAGATCACAACCTACTACTTGATAAGATAGAAAAATGTGGGTTAGACAGCATCACCATCAGATGGATTCGTAGCTGGCTGACTGGCCATACTCAGCATGTGGTCCTCAATGGAACTGCATCTCCCATATTACACCCCTCCTGCGTGGGCTGCATTGGTTGCCGGTTGCCCTTAAGGTGAGGTTCAAGGTGCTGGTTCTTACCTATATAGCACTACATGACTTAGGTCCGGGATATTTACAGGACTGTCTGCTGCCAGGAACGACTTCCCATCGCCCTGTGCGCTCACACAGAGAGGGTCTTTTCAGGGTGCCGTCAGCCAGACAATGTCGGCTGGCGACCCCCAGGGGCAGGGCCTTCTCTGTTTGGGCGCCTGCCCTTTGGAACCAGCTCCCCCGAGAACTTCAGATGGCCCCAGATCTCCGGTCCTTTCGTCACGACCTAAAGACATACTTTTTTCCAACTGGCCGACCTGGACTGAAGACAGGGTTTTAATTTTGTTTTTAATTTTTATTGGTTTTTAGTGGGGCTTTGTAAATTTAATCTCTTTTAAATATTTGTATTCATTGTTCTATTGTTGTTTTATTGTTGTTAGCTGCCCTGAGTCCTTCGGGAAATAGGGCGGCATATAAGTCCCATAATTAAATTAAATTAAATCTACATGTGTGTGTAGGACATCTGTAGTGGGGTGCCCAGGGCTCTGTTCTGGGCCAAGGGCTCTTCAACATCTTTATCAAGGGATGGAACGAGGGGATAGTTGGGTAACTCATCAAATTTGCAGATGACACCAAGCTGCAAGGAATAGCCAATACTCCAGAAGATTGGCTTAAGATACAGGAGGATCTGGACAGACTTGAACACTGGGCACTGTCTAACAAAATGAAATTCAATGGTGAAAAAAGTAAGGTTCTATATTTAGGCAGGAAAAAACAAATGCACAAGTAATAGTATACATCGTATCTTGCTCAATAATAGTGACTGTGAGAGGGATCTTGGAGTCCTAGTGGACAATCACTTCAATATGAGCCAGCAGTGTGCTGCAGCTGCCAAAAAATCCAACACAGTTCTAGGCTGCATTAACAGAGGGATAGAATCAAGATCATGTGAAGTATTAATACCACTTTACAATGCCTTGGTAAGGTCACACTTGGAATACTGCATCCAGTTTTGGTCATCACGATGTAAAAAAGATGTTGAGGCTCTAGAAAGAGTACAGAGAAGGGGAACAAAATGATTAGGGGGCTGGAGGCTAAAACATATAGGGAACGGTTGCTGAAATTGGGTATGTGTAGTTTAATGAAGGTAAAGGGACGCGGTGGCTCAGTGGGTTAGGACGCTGAGCTTGTTGATCAGAAGGTTGGCAGTTTGGCGGGTCGAATCCCGAGTGCTGCGTAACAGAGTGAGCGCCTGTTACTCGTTCCAGCTTCTGCCAACCTAGCAGTTTGAAAGCACATAAAAATGCAAGTAGAAAAATAGGGACCACTACGGTAGGAAGGTAACAGTGTTCCGTGCGCCTTTGGCGTCTAGTCATGCCGGCCACATGACCACAGAGACGTCCTCGGACAAGCGCTGGCTCTTCGGCTTTGAAACGGAGATGAGCACCGGCCCCTAGAGTCGGAAACGACTAGCACGCATGTGTGGGGGAACCTTTACCTTTAATATAGTGATTATGTATTCATTAGACCAATAACAGGGCAATACTTTTTAGTATAAGTTAATTCCAGCTAGTGAGATTTATTTAGATCAACAAACATTTTTGGAATCTAGAGGTCATACATTGTTTCACTGTGTACATACATTAATGAATGAAAAGTTACATTCAGTTACTAGAGGTTAGTAAAAATATTTTTCCCCCATCCCAGTTCACGAAACCTGTGCTAGATCTTCACAGGCAATCTCAACTCTGTTTTGGATCATACTATATGACAAATGAACAGAAGAAAAATATCACTACTGTAATGTCTTGCTAATGATCTGATTTTTACTGAAGCAAGTTAAATACTTTGAATGTTCTTACCTCATTTAAAACCAAGAAATTGCCTGTAAATTGTCACTTACATAGTATGATCATAAATAGGACGAAATGCATTTACTTTAAAGTTATCGTCATGTTTTGCAAATACGTTGTAACTAGCAAATAAGTACATAAAAGAGTGAAAAGGTTCAGACCGTCAACGTAGCTATGATTAGACAGCAACTTATTATCTGTTTTGCCAAAGAGTAGTGGAAGATTCACAAACTCAACTCTAAATCTTTCTTCATTTTAATAAATATTTTACTTTTTAAAAGTCCCCCGAAAACTTCATATACACTTTAACCAAGCGGATGATGCTTGATAGAGAGGTAGTAGAATTTAGCTACAAAAAACCAGGGAATACCTTCAGAGCTAACAGCAGTGAACAGTATCGCTCCACCTGCGAAATATCTTACAAGAAAACAAAGAGTGGATTTTTTAGTAACCTGAAAGTTTTAAAAGTCCCCCGAAAACTTCATATACACTTTAACCAAGCGGATGATGCTTGATAGAGAGGTAGTAGAATTTAGCTACAAAAAACCAGGGAATACCTTCAGAGCTAACAGCAGTGAACAGTATCGCTCCACCTGCGAAATATCTTACAAGAAAACAAAGAGTGGATTTTTTAGTAACCTGAAAGGCTCATAATACGAAAATCCAATATTCAATCCAAGTGACGTTTACTTCATCCGTAAAAAAAGACCGCTTAACTTCAGATACTGAGCATGCGTAGAATTGTTCTTCGACTTCATTGGTCCTGGGAAGTAATAGATTCTCGAGCTTTACTGGACCATGTGTACGCATGCGCGTAGTTTTAAAGTCCTGCAAGATGTCGGCGTTGGGGGATTGTGAGTTTTTGGTGAAGCGAGCCCGGGAGCTAGTCCAAGGAGACCTGTGGGCCGCCAAGGCTTGGCTTATCACCGCGCGGAGCCTCTATCCTGCCGACTTCAACATTCAGGTTGGTTGGCTGTGAGTTTGGGGTTTTGAACGCCGCCTTTTTACTTGTTTTCTGGGGCTTCGCTTCAGCCAAACTCCACTTCCTCTGACCGCATTTCTACGGCTTTCCAGACAACTGGAACTCGCGAAGAGTTTATCCTTTGCATTTGACGAGTGTTTTTCCTTGGGCGAAGGGATAATGTTGAAAAAAGCTTCCTTTAAAAGACTTTAGTAGAGAAACCCAAGATTCCAATGAAGGAGTATATTTGTAGCTCAGGGTTGAAATGAGGGGTCTTTGGTAGTCTCTGAGCTTGCTTGTTTGCTTGCAAAGGTTTCATTACGCTAATTAGGCAACATCAGTGCTAGCACTGATGTTACTTAGGTAGCGTAATGAACAAAACAAGCAAGCTCAAAGAGCACCAAAGATCCCTCAAATCCAAGATTGTATTATTTATATTATTTGGTATTTTTCTTCTATCTTTCGTAGAAATAAAAACAATTCATACTCCTTCAGACTTGAATCTTTGTGGGAAAACGGATTGTCAGATTATTGCTATCATTATTTAAATATTCATGCTTCCTGCACTAGGAAGAGCAACTGGTTGCCCCATCTCCTTTTCTTAGTGCAGGATTAGAAAGCATTGAAGGTAGATTTTAAAATCTTGTAAACTAATTCATTTGTAATATTCTTAAAATATAAACTGGAAGATGTAATCGTCCTGATGACCTTTAATAATTTTTCTTCTTTCTTTCACTCTGATTGGACCAATGTATCTCCTCTCTCTCCCCTTTTTTTTTCATTCTTCCAAAACGTCAGCTACACTGAGATAATGCTTGCTGAATAGCATTTAAAGTTAGCTAGGGAGAAGGATCTTTAAACTCTCCAGTTTTGTTCTAACCCAAGGGTGTCAAATTGCCGGCCCATGGGCCGGACGTGTCATCCGGAAGCCATGCCCACTCCGTTGCTGGCAATGGCAAAACCGTCCTGATATGTTGCATGATGTCACGTGCCGTGAGTTTGACATGTCTGAATGACATTCACTACATTAATAAAGGAATGGCCTGCACTCCTTTTCAATAACAGAGAAATCCTCTAACTTTGATAAATCGTTTTTGTGGTTACTTTCCTGCCGAAACCTAGGTGAATAGATAAAAAAAATAGAATGAAAAGAGGTTAAAGTCTTTTGGATTGTGGTCTAAACCAGGGCTTTTCAACCTTTTCACCGACTGTACCACTTTTAGGATATGGCAGTATTCGAGTATCACCTAGCAAGGTGTCAAAAACTTGATGACCAAAAAACCAACAACTGTTCATAGTTGCAGTTGCACTGAAATGACGTATGACCATTTTTCACACTTATGACTATTGCAGCATGCCCAGGGTCATGTGATTTATATTTGGATGCTTGGCAACTGATTCATATTTATGATGGTCACAGTGTCCCAGGTTCCTGTGATCCCCTTTTGCAACCTTTTGACAAGCAAAGCCAATGGCAGGGCTGCTGGTGGCCAAGTGCTAAGGCAGGACTTCCTTCCCTCCCTCCCTCCTTCCCTGCCTCCCTCGTTTCTCATGCCCATCTCCTTCTAAAGGAAGAATTTGAAGACCCCCATCCAAATTTCCCATATATTCATCAAACAAGGAAAAGCGTCCAGAGACAGAAAAGACAAACTGCTGAGGGAACTAGCTTAAAAAGGCGCATTCCCCGTTAAGAATTAGCTACTGGCTAGAAAGGAAAGTTAAGGAGCCAGCACTTAAGGAAGAAAAAAAAATGTAGTAAGTACTGGCAGCCTCCCCAAATGGCTCCATTCATAAGTAAAGGAATGCTACAAGCAAAATCCATTCAGGAGAAAAATACTTCAAAATCCCTTGCAGCAAAACTTACAGCTAACAATAGCAGAGAAACAGAAGCTAACACGAGACATCAGCCAAATAGAAATTGCCAAACATTCCTTAAGAACATAAAGCCCACATTGCACAAATCCCAGAACTTCAAAGTCACAAAAGCACATAAGAATCCTTCCACTCTCCATCTCCCTCCCTCCCTCTGTGCCTTACCTCCAGCTGATGCTGCCTTTCTTCATTGCTGCCTTTCTTCATTCCTAGTGGAGGGCGACCCTTCCCCTGCTGCGTTTCTTGCCTGTATGGTGCTGCCAGCACAGGTGGCTGCCACAGAAGTTGTAGATCAGCTCATGGCTGGCCTGCTTGATCTCCTATCCCCCCACCCTCCTCCGCCTTCCTTTCTTCCCTTCAGTGCAGCTACAGCTGACTCCACCTCCTCCCAAGGCTGCCTCTTTTTTTCTCTCTCCCTCCCAAACTCTCTCCTTTTATAGCCTCTCCTGTCTCCGCCCCCCCTCCTCCTTTCTCATCTGGGTCAGCCGGAAGTGGGCCCGGGGCCTCGTTCCCTCCCCCACTTCCCTTGGCTGAGCAGGGCCGCGTACCACCTGCCACATGCTAATGTACCACAGGTGGTATGCGTACCACCAGTTGAAAAGCCCTGGTCTAAACAAGAGCTGATGATTGTAATCTTTGCCAGAAAGGGATTAGGCTTCCAGAAGAGTACACTAGAATAACTGGGCAAAATTGTTCCTGACAACTAATACTACCTAAATTAAATTAGGGGATCAAGAATCATATAAAAATGAAGATATTTACAGCCATGACCTAATTTTAGTATATAAAGAATGTGGTGAAATAGGAGTTGCCTTCATAAACGTATTTTGAAAGAAGGACTTCTGGAAAAATATTACAATATAAAGGAGATAGGCTTCCATAATAAAATTTGCAAGCATCATGCCTTGACCACCCTATTTTATTCAATTAATGTTTTCTAGTAATCTCATAAAACAGTTGGGTTAAACTCAATTCTTAGTAATTGAGAAACTTTGGAGAAATGAAGAAAAACTTATAGTGAAACTAGTAGAACACCATAATTTTAATATTTGATTTATTTTTTTATTTATTAAATTTTTATACCGCCCTTCTCCCGAAGGACTCAGGGCGGTGTACAGGGCAATAAATATCAGAATATAAATACAAAAGTTAAAAAAGAAGTTAAAAAGAATTAAATAATTATGCCCAATATAATACAATAATTAAAACTATGTTAAAATTAGATCCAACCCTAAACCCATCAAACCAGGCCAGATTGTTCAAATAGATAAGTTTTTAAATCACGCCGGAAGGAGTGAAGGTCGGGGGCCATCCGGAGCTCAACCGGCAAGCGGTTCCATAGGTCTGGCGCGCCCACAGAGAACGCCCTCCCCCTGGGGGCCACCAATCGACATTCTCTGATCGGAGGCACCCTGAGGAGGCCCACTCTGTGAGAGCACACTGGACGGAGGGAGGTTGATGCCGGCAGCAGGTGCTGCCGTAGGTAATCCGGACCCATGCCATGTAGGGCTTTATAGGTCATTACCAGCACCTTGAATATGATTGAATTGATGGCTCTTTTAGTGTTAATGGCTCTGTTTTTCATTTTTTTCTCATTTTAGTTATGGTAAGGTAGAAAAATATGCAATACCAAGATGTTCAGTGTAGGAATGCTTCTGTCTCCTCACACTCTTTCTTGTTTCCTAGTATGAGATGTACTCCATTGAGAAGAATGCAGAACGAACAGCATCAGCAGGCAGATTGTTATATGACATGTAAGACATATTTTATTGGATTTTTCCCAAATAAGGATTGAATGGATGGGACAAACTATTTATCCCAGTAAATCACTGCAATTGTTAAATTAGTAATTTGGTTCTTAAGAGAATTTGTCTTTCCTATTGACTTTGTTTGTCAGAAGGTCACAAAAAGGGATCACATGATTCTGGGACATTGCAACTGTTATGAGTCAGTTGCCAACTGTGAATTTTGACCACGTGATTGTAAGTGTGAAAAATGATCATAAGTCACTTTTTTTCAATGACATTGTAACTTTGAACTGTTGTAAATCAAGGACTACCCTGTAATTACAATCACAGCTATAGTTTTTGAGGAAAAATACTTTACAGATGCCAATAAGCAGGAATCTGGTGGGATGAATAAAACATTTTAAATATCTGTATGAGTTATATTTCAACCTTTTAAACCTGAGGTACATATCACATATTCCATACTGCAGGAGTCTTCAACCTTGACAACTTTACGAGTTATGGATTTCAACTCCCAGAATTCCTCAGTATGGCTGGTTAAGGAATTCTGGAGTTGAAGTTCACAAGTCTTAAAGTTTGCCAAGGTTGGAGATCCCTGCAACTAGGTCATTAGAGACATGTTTATATTCTTCTGCACCAAGACGTACGTAATATGCCCTAATTCATTGAAAGAGTAGTAGTAAAAATTTGAACAGAGTTTTCCTAGAGAATGCAGATTTGCCCCATAAGGAATATATATTTCTACCTAGAGTCACTGTGAGTGGGATGGGCAATGGGCAGAAAAAATTGATATACAAAATAAAAATAAACATTCTATGAGAAGTAATAGAGACCAAATGTCCCAGGTAGGCAGTGTGGTGCAGAGAGGCTGGGAGCGGGGGGGGGGGGGGGGAACATGGACAGTTCAAGGACCAGTTAAAGGTCCAATATTTCAGTGCTACCATAACTTTAAATGGTCATTGAATGAATTGATGTTAAATGAGGAATATCTATAATAAATTAATCTGATGGAAAATCAATAACTTGAAAGATTTATTTTTGAAGAAAGACATCTGTGTTTATGGAGGTGTGGAAACAAAAGATTTCCAGATAGATTCAAAGTGGGAAAATGCTTTGGATTCAGCATGTGCACGCTTGTACCTGTTAGAAATCTCATTTTATCCAGGTTTCTTATAGCATTCATACAGTACCAGGAAAATGTGCATTTTCCTAGGACCGCTCAGTAGCCACAGAATCTGGCAAGTTTTCTTTTAGCTATTTCTGATAGGTATAACAAGTGTACTCACATTGGATCCAAAGAACGTTTCTTGCCTTGGATCCAAATACTGATTTCTTGGGAAATAAAATACTTAACATATATATATGGCATGATTAGAATTTGTAATTTAGTGCAGGGCTTTTCAACCTTTTCATCCATTGTACCACTTTTAGGACAAGGCAATGTCCGAGTCCCATCAGTCGCCCACCAAAGTGTCAAAAACTTGACCAAAAAAAAAAGGAAAAAAATGATAAAGTACAGGTAGTCCTCGATTTACAATAATTCACTTAGTGACTGTTCAAAGTTACGACGGCACGAAAAAAGTGACTTATAACCATTTTTCACACTTATAACCATTGCAGCATCCACAGGGTCATGTGATTTACATTCGGATGCTTGGCAATCGATTCATATTTATGATGGTCACATTGTTCCAGGGTCATGTGATCGCCTTTTGCAACCTTCTGACAAGCAAAGTCAGTGGGGAAACCAGATTCACTTAACAATCATGTTACTAATTTAATTTCTTTCTCTCTCTCTCTTTCTCTCCCTCTTTATTTCTCTCTCTTTTTCTCCCTCCCTATTTCTTTCTCCTTCTCTCTCCCCCTCTTTCTCTCTTTCTCTCCCTCTCTCTATTTCTCCCTTTCTCTCTCTCCTTCTATTTCCCTCCCTCTTTCTTTCTCCTTCTCTCTCTCTCTCCCTCTTTCTCTTTCTCTTTCTCTCCCTTTCCCTCTCTATTTCTCCCTCTTTTTCTCTCTCTCTATTTCCCTTTCTCCTTCTCTCTCTCTCCCTCTTTCTCTCTCCCTCTTTCCCTCTTTATTTCTCTCTCTCTCTCTTTTTCTCCCTCCCTATTTCTTTCTCCTTCTCTCTCTCCCTCTTTCTGTCTTTCTCTCTCCCTCTTTATTTCTTTCTCCTTCTCTCTCCCCCTCTTTCTCTCCCTCTCTATTTCTCTCTCTTTCTTTCCCTCTCTTTCTCTCTCTTTCTCTCCCTCTCTGTTTCTCCCTCCCTCTCCCATTGTCCCTTCCTTCCTTCTTTCCTTCCTTCCTTTCTTCCTTCCCTCCCTCTTTGTTCTTTCCTCCTTCCCTCCCTCCCATTGTCCCTCCCTTCCTTCCTTCCTTCCTTCCTTCCTTCCTTCCTTCCTTCCTTCCTTCCTTCCTTCCTTCCTTCCTTCCTTCCTTCCTTATCCATTTTTACCAAGAAACCTGACGCCCACTTAACTATGAAGCACCAGAGGAAAGTTGGGGAAGATCTGTCAATGATACTTGGAGGTTGCTAGCTCATTTAATAAGTTTTATTCCAGCAACAGAAACACCTCGTATTCGCTCAGAGTCAATCCATGCATGCCAACAATGCTCCTGTGGACCACGGGGCAGGAAGGCGCCCTTCACACGGGAGGGATGGAAGATGCACCAAAGTGCCCTTCGCCCTGCTCGCCTTCTGCAGACGCGGCTGGAGTCCCAGGTGGGGGGAGATCTGGCACTCAGGGAAGTGCACGCTAGCAACTCACAACCAGCTGCTCTTGGGGGATGGAGGCACAAAGCCGGCCAGACAGGGCTCGGAGCAGTTGACCATCCCGGACTACAGCTGTGCTTCCACCTTTCCCAGGGCGGCCCCCACAGCAGAGCGCAGCGCAGGGCACCAGCATGCCCCACTGCCACAGAAGCGGCCCACCGGAGCAGCCCCAACTCCTTCACCCCCGACAGGCCCTCGTCCCGGAGCCTCCCGCTGCTGGAAACCTGCGGCGGCATAGCAGGGCTTGTGAAAAGCGGGGCAGGCGCCAACTAAAGGCAAGCAGGGAAGGCTGCTTCTGCTTGAAAGACAGGATTCGGCGGCCAGTGAGCCACTCGCACGGGGCTCTCCCAGGGCTGGCAGGCCGAATGGGGACCGGCCTTTCCCTCTCCGCGCTAGAGCAGCACCCACGGAGGTAGCCCTGCGGCCTGGCTTTCTCTTGCAGAAAGCAAGCTGAAACTGAGCAAGGGAGATTGCCAGGGACGCAAATCAGTCAATCTCTCACTGCTGCAATCTCCTTTCCTTGGTTTCAGCTTGCCTTGAGAAAGCAAGCTGAAACCGAGCAAGGGAGATTGCAGCAGCACGAGATTGGCCGATTCACGTTCCTAGCAATCTCCCTTGCTCCGTTTCAGCTTGCTTTTTCTTGCAGTAAGGCAAGCTGAAATGGAGTGAGGGAGATTGCAGCAGCGCGAGATCGGCGTGTCTCAGCAGCGCCAATTCGTGCTCCTGGCAATCTCCCTCGCTTTCCACTTGCGGAGGTTGGAGCTGGCCATACGGATCAGCTGCCAATTCCATACGGCTGGCCCCGACCTCCGCCAATGGGCTCCAGTCAGCAGAGGTCAGGGCCAGCTGTACGGAGTTGCCAACAGTGTGGGGGGGGAGGGAGTCGGGCGCGTTTTTCCCTCCATACCTGCGTTCTGATGGCTTCACCTGCCCTGGCGTGCATCAGGAAAACAAACGGCCTCGATTCCCACCTGCTGCCAGAGGATGAATCCTTGGGGAGGGTGCATGCTGTCTGGCCGCTTTGCTTTCCCCTTTACATTGCACATCGGGAAGAGGAGAGGGGGAAATCTCTTGAGCCCCGGGAGGGAGGCAATGTGAGGGTAGTGAGGGGTATCGCAAGCTCGTGGGGGGGGGAGGAAAGGAAGATGGATGCGAGTGGACGATAACACCTGCCTGTCGAGGGAGTGGATGGCTCTGTCCCCTTCGGGCTCGTGCTAGTTTCTGGGGGAACGACAACATGGTTGCTGCACAATGAGTCCCAGGGGAGGCCGGGGCCTCACTCTGCAGTAGGTTCCGGCAGCAGCATGTTTTCCGGCAGCAAGTAAGCTAGGAAGGAGCAGGGGGGAGGCAGGGGGGGAGGAAGGCGATGCCGCGTACCACCAGTTGAAAAACCCTGATTTAGTGATATCTATGAATAATAAATTCAGAATGGATAAAAACATTTTTCTCATAGTGTATAATTAATATATGGAATTTGTTAACATATTTTGATGCTTAGATGAAATAGGTAATAGAATTGTTAACTAGATGGCTAAATGGAACTTAAAGCTTTAAGAACAGTGTTCTTAAGTTTTAACTTTATCTTCAAGAATAGTGTTAAGTCAGTGGTGGGATTCAAATATGTGAACAACTGGTTCTCTGTGTGGATGCTGCTCCCAGAAGTCCATTCTGGGTCTGGGCAACAAAAAATTAGCTACCGGTTCTGCCGAAGTGGTGTGAACCAGCTGAATCCCACCACTGTAAGTGAGGGAATACTGAATAGTTTCTTAGAACCCTTTTAACAGTCATAGAAGCTTCTGGGCTGACCTCTGTTAAAAGAGAGCTTTCATAGAAAGAAAATAAAAAAACTTGATATGTCTCAGCTTTGTTATTATGATTTTTCATTACAAATGTTTTTGCTAGCATAGAAGTGTCTTATTCCATTTTATGACAGTAAGCTGAAATTATATACCTCATGCACACTGTTTCTTAGAAGAAACTCTTTAAATGATTGTTTGGAATATATCATGCTGTAGGTCCTTTTATGTAAAAACTTTATGTGATTTCCTGATTCTTTTCTTTTTTCTTTTAATTAGTATTGTTTAATGCATTACAAAACATAAATATTACATTATATTATTTTGGTACAGTAGTTTTCCCATACAGTATTGACTAGAAATTATTAAGACATAATTTAGATAACTTATAAAGCTTTAAAAAAGTTATATTAATATAAATTATGTTTTCTAAAATATTAATGTTGATACTTAATCTAGAACTAAGAGCAGCACTGATTAACCACAAATTGCAATCAATTTATTATTTATATTTCACATTTCTGAATTGCCCATCTCCTTCAAAAAGTTATTTGTTATATAATAAGGTTTCTATATTAAGTTTAGTACTTTTAATACTGATGTCTTTAGTATTAAAAAAATTAAAAGCTGGTTTCTAATTTTCTCCTTTATCCTTTAACCAGTGAATTTTGTCATCTTCATATTGTCCTTTTACTTGTTGGTTTTTGAGCATTGAGGGATAGTTTTTTTTTTGTTCCTTAGTATAACTTGTACTGTGTTAATATGACCAGTTTGGCAAAACCTTTTTACTTCAATAACATGCTTTTCATAACAAAATTTCAGCTGTTCTTAGTGATTTCAAGTAGAAATTTCTCCCCTCCCCTATTCTTTATTTCAGGTTTGTCAATTTTCCAGAGCAACCAGTGGTTTGGCGGGAGATTAGTATTATCACATCAGCACTTCGTAATGATTCACAGGATAAGCAGACACAGTTTTTAAAAGGTATAAATTTATTCTGGACTTAAATTCCTTGGAGAATAGTGTTTTAATGAACTTGATTTGCAGGAAGCTTTGAGGAACAAGGTGATGGTAGCTTTTCTTCTAAATTGCACTATCCAATAAGTTGCCTGTGTCTTAATAAAAGCTCTTATAATGCAATCCCTTAAAATACTTACTTGAAGTAAGCCTCTCTGTATTTTGTGGAGTTCATTCTTGGATGCAGTATAAATAATGTTGTTGTATTTTGACCATACTTTTCTTCAAATGAGATTCTGGTTTCTACCTTATGTTCTTCAGATTGCTTTTTCTAAAGCTGTTTTCTATTGGTAGGACTAAGTAGGAATTCAGCTGATTGTCTTCTGGAAGAGATTGTAAACTAAAATACACAACATAAATAAAAAGTGCATTTTTATTTAGAGTTAACAAATGGATGAGTGGATGTGATTGACTTCCTTGCACCCCAAACTTTTTGGGAAATGAGATTTAGAGTTTGCAGGTGGAAGAAATTCTGAAGCTGATTTGCCAGCCCTGGTATTAGTGGTATTCCAAGTAATTACAATTTGTAATAATAAATCGATTACATTGTGGATTGGCAGGGAGAAGAAAGACGAGTGCGTTTCATGACCTAAAATGTGCTTAGTGGATCCAAGGCTCCTTGTAGACCTAGGCAGCTTTGTTGAGAAAAGTAACGAATATTGAGAATGTTATTTGGAAAAACCCTAACCCCAATCCTAATCCTAACTCAAACCCAAATCCCAATCCCACCTCATCCCTAACCCTATAAAAAGTAATAAAATTTATACAAAAAAAGAGAAAAGTAACAAATACCTATAGGCTGGAATCCCAGTTCAAAAGGCAACTGGACTTTATTTTTCCTTGAAGATGTTTTGCTTCTCATCCAAGAAGCTTCTTCAATTCTGAAGAAGCACCTTTGGGACAATCATGACCTGAATGACTCAGAATCGCCATAGACATATAGTTTGGAAACTGTGCAGAACCTTGGAACATGAAGCAAATAGGAAAATGCCTTTGTACAAAATATTTTATTCTGGGCAGCTCATGCTAACATCCTGAGGTTCTCCAGGTGGCCTGAGAGGGACGGCAAGTATCCTCTGGTTGATGAGGCGGCCACGCCCACTCAGCCACACCTACCTAGTCATGGTGACTTATCTGTTGCCACCCAGCCATACCTATCCAGCCACTCCCATCTGGCCCTTTGAGGGCAACCATAATGCAGATGTGGTGCTCAATGACATTGATCTGCTATATGTTGACTCATTCTCTGGTCATCTCCAAACTAATGTGGGTATAATGTAGTAGGGATGGCCTTTGAAGACTATCCAGAAGATTAAAGTAGTGCAAAATGCCGCAATGAGTGGCACACATTACACTTCTGCTCTGCAAGCTATATTGGTTCCCAGTTTGCTTCTGGTCTAATTTAAGGTATTGTTTTGACATTTAAAGCCTTTTTACATTATTTGAGGGACTTTCTCCACCCAATTACATTTGCCCATCCCATCAGTTCCGTCAGAAGAAGGCATGCTGCAAGTTTCATCAGGAACTGGTATCCAGGGGACTGGCTTTTTCTGCCCTTGTGCCTGCCCTATGGAACATTATTCCTCTCCCCCCAGATGAGGTTAGTTGTATCCTTGTTAACCTTGATAACCTTCTGGAAGGCCCTGAGAACATGGCTGTGTCAGGAACTTAGGGATCAAAAAGAAATGTTGATCTAATGAGATGGCTGCATTGTTTTTAACATCAATTTTTCTACTATCTTGCTATATAATCTTGCTGATATATTTTAAATTTTTACTTGTTTTAATATTTTAATTTTACAATTGTTTTCATTATGTGCCACTTTTCTGCAAGATGGGCAGCTATAAATATGATAAATAAATTTGAAAAAAGTACATTCTCTTCACAGAAACAAAATACTTGAGCTAATGTGTCTTAAGTTTTACCTAGGATTTTTAAGTCTTTTTTTCTGTTATGTTCACACCATACTTTTCAGTTTCAAATTTTTACTTATATCCTACCCTTTAAAAACATTAGTTCAATATTATTCTCCTTTTAGGTTTATTTGAAACTCTTCCCGGCCGAGTTCAGTGTGAAATGTTATTAAAAGCTACAGACCAGTGCTTCAATACTTTAGAAAGGGCAGAAATGTTACTTCTGCTTTTACGGCGTTTTCCTGAGACTGTGGTCCAGCATGGGGTAAGAGGATGAAGATTATATGCTAAATACTTGCATATTCTTTCTTTAAGATATTGTAAAGCTTCACAAAACAAATGTGTGTAGTTTGGTAAATAAAAGTACAGTTTGATAAGATGGAAATAAAGGCAATTTCTAGCAGCAATAATCAATATTGGGGGTATGAAGGTTGGCCTATTTCATAATAAAATGTTGTCCAAAAGCTTAATTGAGATGATAAGGTAGATTTGTGTGCATATTCCTTCCTTTTTAGTTTGAAAGGAAGTGCTCTACTTGTTTATACAGATAACAGGTAGTCCTTGGCTTACAATCGTTCAAAGTTACAACATCACTGAAAAAAGTGACTTATAGTTATTGCCCGCATCTCCAAGGTCACATGTTTGATATCCGAGTGCTTGGCAACTGGCATTTATTTATGATGGTTGCAGTGGCTGGGGTCCATGTGATTACCATTTTGCAGTCTTCCCAGATAGATTCAGACAAGCAAAGAGCTGGAAAGCTGTATTTGCTTAATGACCACATGATTCACTTAACAGCTGAAGTTATTCACTTAACCATGGCAAAAAAGCTCCTGAAATAGGGCATAACTCAATTTAACAACTGCGATTTTTAGCAACCAAAATTCTGGTCCCAGTTGTCATAATTGAGGACTATTTGTATTTTTGATTGTAATGGCCATAGCATGTTAAAGAGCTGTATTTTTTGAAGTTGAAGAAAGAATCATCAGCTTTATTTATGCAATATGTTACAAACAATTTGAAAAACATATATAAGGAAGAAGAAACAAGTTTGATTTTCTTTAAATTTTGCAAAGGTGGGCCTTGGGGAAACGTTGTTAGAAGCAGAAAATATTGAAGATCAAGAATCGCCTGTTAATTGCTTTAGAAAATTATTTGGTAAGAATATAATTTTGTTCCAAAACTAAAATAACAAGACATTGCACCATTTTATATATTGAAGGTTGTGATAATCATAGTTGTGAAATCTTTAAAATATTTGCATGTATATGAGTTGTATGAATTAATTAACATTTATTTATGTCATCTTTTTTCCTTTGGTTTGTCAACTGACAGTGCAGTTGGGATAAAAAATAAAATGGGAATGATGAATATTATTTAAATATTTAGAATCACAATGGGGAATAATAAGAACACTTTAATTTACCTTTTATATTTGAAGCTCCTTTATTCTTTTTCATATTATGAGCTCTTTAGGAATAGGGAATAATGATCCAGACATATTTGCAGTAAAAAAAAACATATTGCAAGAAATTCTACAGGTAGTCCTCAACTTAATAATGTTTATTCAGCAACTGAAGTTATGACAGCACTGAATAAATGATGGTTACAACTGGTCATTGGAGTTCTAACTGTTCCAACGTTCCCGTGGTCACGATTATGCTCTGAGAGTTTGGCAACCCATTTGCACTTACAGAAAATCAGTGGGGAAGCCAGAAAGGAAGGTCACCCACACACCCTCCATAGCTTTTCTGCGCTCTCACTCATCCCCTCAAACACCTGATCTGCACCATGCCTCTTACATACCCTCCTCAACCCATGCTGTGCCTCTTGTGCCCTCCCTTGCACCCTCATGCTGCACTTTTCACTATCAGTCATACCCTCTCTGATCTGCATTCTGCCTCTTGCACACTTTCTCTGACCTGTGCTTTCACACATCCTACACCATGCTTCTCATACATCTTACACACCTTGATTTTCCCTTGTACTCTGGTGTTCCCTTCCCAACCAATTCCTGCCCACTCCCTCCCTCCCCACCTGTCTGCAGGCATGGGAGTTGCAATTTCCTTCGGCCTTCCTCATTAACTTTGGTTGTGGGAAGCCAGTAGCTCATGCCTAATGATCATGGGATTTGGTTATTATATAATAATGATATATAATATTGGGATTGTAGGGATTGCTTTTGCTAAGCAATGTGATCTTGCTGTATGACCTCATTACTTAGCAACAGAAATTCCAGCTCCAATTGCTGTTGTAAATTGAGGACTATCTGTAATTGATTGATTGATTGAAGTTGTAAACCACTCTGCTCCCAATGATTCTGGATGGCTAATTGTAAACATAGATGAACATTTCAGAAGGTGCACATCTGAAAAATCATTTTCTTCTTCCTAAAAAAGAAAGAGTGTCCATTTGTTGCTTAATTTAAATAAGCTAATAGTTTTAGCTATTGTTAGCAGGACTTTATTTTAAATGAATCGCAAATACCTTAAGCAATACCTTGCTTAAAGAATATAGATATTGCTTTGTTAAACAATGACATGTTGCAGGAAACAGACAAATAATGTGACTTTATTTTAAATGAATTGCAAATACCTTGCTTAAGGAATATAGATATTGCTTTGTTAAATATTGACATGTTGCAGGAAACTGACAAATTTAATTTGATTTCATTATCATTTTTAGTTTGTGATGTTCTGCCCTTAATAATTAACAACCCTGATGTACGACTTCCTTCCACTCTATTATACAAGTACCTGAATAAAGCTGCAGAATTTTATATTAATTATGTGACTAGATCATCACTGACAGAAAACCAGTATCCAGGTAAAAATGCTAGAGCAAAATGTACTAATAAATAAAAACAGTGGCTTGGTTCGTACATCATATGAATATTATTTAGGAATCTTAAAATCTTTAATGAAGCTGTATTGCCATGTTTACGTAACTCAGGAAGGGGCTGATAGAGCGTAGGGTGATTGGGGCAGAGGGGCCTTTTGCACTGGCAATGGTGTGGCTAGCAGCAATGGCAGCACTTGGGCTGAGATAGGTGCCTGAGGGCAGTGGTAGCTGGCTAGGATTGCTCAAGACTTTGGGCCTTTACTTTAGCCCTAGCACTGCCACTGGGTGTGCTGCCATGCAGGATGGCCGAAACGGCAAAGATGGGGTGGGGGTGGGGATATAAAAGCGGATGGAGGGAGTTGAAGCTCCCCTGCAGTTGTAAGTTCAGGCAAACTACCAAGATCCCAAGTTTTGATCATGTGAATGGGTGGTGATGGCTGCAATGGTTGTAACTTCAGGACCATTTGTTTAGCACCACAATAATTTTAAGCAGACACTGAATAAATTGTTCTTAGCCAGGGACTACCTATATGTCCCTCTCAAAGAAACAAACTATATTGTGGCTTACATGATGATATCATTTCCACAGCAGGTTAAGATAATGCCTAGGATTCTACAACATCTGAATATCAAATTAAGTTCTCTTCCTGGTGATTCATGGCAACAAAATGGAAATGATTTATATTGTCTTCTTCTTAGTTGCGTTTTCTTTTTCCCATAGTCCTGATATTCCCTGCACAATTTCCATCCAAGTCCAGTCCTGTTCAGTTTCCAAACCAAAACAAGACTGGACATGTTATTACTCAGTAATAACATTACATTAATTTTAAACTTACCTTCTATGTTGTATGATCCTCCCTCCTAGTAAGGAAGAATGTAAATTTGGGAACTGTTATTTACCACAGGGTTCTTTTGTATACTTTTATTTTCTATTTTAAGAAAATTTATGTGGCTGCCCATCCCAGTCTTGGTGAGTCTGAGCGGCTTACAAATATTAAAACCAAGTAAAAACAATACAAAGTAATACCCCTTACTCTGGCAACAACAACATCAATCAGTCAAATAAACCACTTGATGGGCTCCATTCCACTCTAGGGTCCCCAGGCCTTTGGCAAAACCAGGTTTTCAGGGACTTGTGAAAGAGTTTCTAAGTGGGGGGGCAGTCTTATAATCATGGGGATGATGTTTTACAGAGTGGGAGCCATCATAGAGAGGGCCCTTCTTGATTCTGTTAGATGAACCCATTTAGGAGAGAGGACTCATAATTTCTTGCCTGCACAGTCAAGTAGATGTGACTGGGAAAGATGACCCTTCAAATAACCTGGTCCCAAGCCACTTAGGGTTTTAAAAGTGACAACTAACACCTTGAATTGGACCTGGAAGCAAATGTTCAGTCACTGCAGCTCCCTCAGGAGAGATAGCACATGCACATATAGACCTGCACAAAACCATGTGGGCCACTGCATTTTGAACCAGTTGAAGCTTCTGGTTACTTTTCAAGGGCTGCCACATGTAGAGCATGTTGCAATAGTCAAGACGATTAGGGCGTGTTTAATTATCATTCCATTTCTCTCATCTCTGCCTACTTTACCATCTTCAAATATTGTGATAAAGTGGAAATTTGGATAATGTCAATTCTTAGTGTTTGTTGGATTTAAACTCTTCAGTAGCCTATTGGGTAGTATATTTTAAATATATTTTAATTTCTCCTTACCCCCCCTCCCCCAGTATTAAAACTAGAAACCACAATAATAAGAGAGAATCAGGAAATTTGCATTCTTTTGAAAAACTTACTGTTGTCTAAAAGCAAAATAAGATATTAGATGTAATATAGTCAACTAATATAAAAAGAAAGAATTAAATCTTTTTTGATATACTTTCAGAACAAAATTGGTCTAAAATCCCTGTTGTTGTTAGCTGCGAAGTCGTGTCTGACCCATCGCGACCCTATGGACAACGTTCCTCCAGGCCTTCCTGTCCTCTACCATCTTCTGGAGTCCATTTAAGCTCATGCCTACTGCTTCAGTGACTCCATCCAGCCACCTCATTCTCTGTCATCCCATTCTTCTATTGCCCTCAATCTTTCCCAGCATTAGGCTCTTCTCCAGTGAGTCTTTCCTTCTCATTAGGTGGCCAAAGTATTTGAGTTTTAGCTTCAGGATCTGGCCTTCTAAAGAGCAGTCAAGGTTGATCTCCTCTAGGACTGACCGGTTTGATCGCCTTGCAGTCCAAGGGACTCGCAAGAGTCTTCTCCAGCACCATAGTTCAAAGGCCTCAATTGTTTGGCGCTCAGCCTTTCTAAAATCCCTAGATTTTTATTACTCAGCATACGTATACGTATAAAGAATGGAATTTCTGCCTCAAGAGGACTGTAATTTAAATATAACAGAGGAGATAGCAAAAGAAAGAAGGAGGAATTGAGGAAATAAAGAGATGAAAAATAATTGTAATATGTAGATTGTCTTACCTACACAGTAAGGGGTTTTATAATGAACAGTTCAAATAATGATTGCCAGAAAAAAACACTATGTCTTTAAGAATAGATTTCTTAGGGGCACAAAGAATAACAGAGCTAAATTAATGAAAATCACAGTTAAGAATGCACATAGAGAAATCAGATCTTCATGAATTTCAGGGATTAAAGATAACAATGTTTATACAATTTAGTTGTTTTCTTCCCCATGTTTTTCTTCATATTGGTTTTAATTAATTAAATTTATGTAGCTACCCTTCCCACTAGAAGAGACATATAATAATCAAATGAAACCAAAATATAAAAACAATAATTAAAATCATTTTCAAAATATGGACAATCATTTGGTCTTAACAAACATTGGGGCACATTGCTGGAGTAGGAAGCAAAAGTTGTTTTAATAATTATTATTATTATTTATAATGATAAATTAACTGATTTTGTTCATTTCTAGGAACACAGGACACATCTGATCTTGTGTCCCCTAATAAACGAAGTGCTCAGAAATATATCATTGAAGGTGTCATTGAGAAATCATGCCAGATTACAGACCCTTGGGAAAGGATATTCAAAATACTGTCTGTAGTAGGTGTGAGATGTGAATGGCAGATGGATGTGGCAAGAAGGTTTGAAAAATTATTAAATTTCTTAAAATATATCTAATTAACATTTAATGAACTTTGGCCTGATTCTTCTTGGCAGAACAGTACAGCTAGTCCTTGACTTATAACAGTTTATTTAGTGAACATTCAGAGTTAGACTAGCATTGAAAAAAGTGACTTAGAACTTTTTTTCACACTGAGGACCATTGCAGCATCCCCATGATCACGTAATCAAAATTCAGATGCTTGGTAACTTATTCATGTTTATGTTGCGGTGTTCCAGGGTCATATGGTTGCCTATTCTGTTCTTACAAACAAAGTCAATGGGAAAGCCAGATTCATTTAGCAACCATATTACTAACTTAATAATTCCAGTGATTCACTTAACAACTATGGCAAGAAATGACGTAAAATAGGGCAAATTTACTTAACAGTTCTCTAATTTAGCAGCACTTGAATTCAGTTGTGTTCATAAATTGAGGACTAATTGTATATAAAAAGAATAGCATCTATTTTTCAACCTTTGCAATGTCCCTCAGTGACATGATATTCATTACAGTCAGTACATGTCAGACTGAAGTCCAAGGATGACACACTAAAATCAAGTCAAGCCAATTTATTTATTTATTTATTTACACCTAATCAATAGATATCTCAGCAGACTAAGGCTATAAACTATTAGCCTAAGAGATATACCTGGGAGATTCTAGGATGTGGCTATTCTGTACCTTTTCCTCCTTCCCCCATCCAGTTCAGAACTGCCCAGTCTCTTATTCTGGGCCTCCCTCTGGAATGTGTTGCCTCTTCCTGGGAAGCCACAGTGCTGTTGCCAAGATCCCTCTCCTCCAACTGCACATTCCATCACAGTACATGTTGTCTTGTGTCTGATCTGGTTTCCCCCCCCCCCCCCACTTTGCAGAGCAGAGAAATTGGTGAGGAAGAATTAGGAGAGAATAAGCAAGCACAATGAAGAATATGCTGAGATGTTAGCATAGCATGCTCATAGCTTCTGGCGCATTGGTTTTGATGTGTATTCCTCATTTTGTAACTGATTAATGTCTTGTAATCCCTTCCTCTCCAATGAATGTGAACCCAAACATTAATTTATTCTCGTTAATTATCCCAATGCCAAGGTAAGCATTCCAAACGGTGGAGGAGTGATTAGGAAGCATACAAAAGTAAAAAGCATGAAACTGATTAGTCTTGTCAGTTTTGAGAAGGAAAACACAGTCATAGGATTTCCCACTTAGTGACTGTTTCAGTTAGTGATGGAATTGCCAGTCCCAATTATGCTTGCTAATGGAGAGCTACCTATATTGGAAGTACAGGTAGTCGTCGGCTTACAACAATTCAAAGTTAGAATGGCACTGAAAACAGTAATTTATGACCATTTTTCACATTTATGACCATTATAGTTTCTCCATGGTAAGGTGATCAAAATTCAGACACTTGGCAACTGACTCATATTTATGACAGGCACAGCATCCTGGGATCATGTGATTACTTTTTGTGACCTTCTGATAAGCAAAGTCAATAGGGAAGCCAGATTCACTTAACAGCCATGTTACTAAATCCAGTGATTCACTTAACAACTATGGCAAGAAAGGTAATAAGGGGCAAAACTCACTTAACAAAAGTCTCACTTAACAACAGAAATTGTGGGCTCAATTGTGGTCATAAGTTGAGGACTACCTATAGTTTGGAAGTTTGATTGACAACATGTTGTAGATATCTTCAAAACTGTCTGTTCTAATTCTTAGACTTCTCTTGAGGGAACAAGAAAGCTGTTTTCTAATTGAAATTTATATCAGTACTAAAACCTTAGCAGTTTTCTTTCTGAATTTAGAAAGAATGATCTAAAGTGTTCTATAATTGTTTTGGTTGATTTTTGTGATTGATTTTTTTTTCTTCATTGCTATAATCTCCACACAGTTTTCTGCATATCTGTTTGGAAGTTATCTGTGTGACATTTTGCTACAATGAAATATATTCTAAAAACTAGAGTATTTTCTTTACAATAAGTCCAGAGTTTTAAAGAGAAATGTTTTGGTTTTAAGATAAGAAATGTAAACACATGTTGGAAATATCAGAAATGTCTATGCAGATTCTCAGTCATCCACGTCATGGTTGTCCCAAATGTGCTTTTTCAAAGGGCAAGTAGACTTTCTGTGTTTTTTCTCTTGAAGACATTTTGTTTCTCATCCAAGAAGCTTCTTCAGTTCAGAATTGAAGAAGCTTCTTGCATGAGAAACGAAATGTCTTCAAGAGAAAAAAAATATAGAAAGTCCACTTGCCTCTGGGACAAATATCAGAAATATTACCAGGTACTTCCTTGGCTATTTACTTTTTTCCTAAAAAAATTGGGGGCAGTAGGGAAAATGTAATAGTGCAAGGGAGAATGAAATCACCTCAAACCAAACAAATCTCTGCTGAAATCTGGTTGATTCTCCTCTAGCAATCTCACAAGAAGTGGACAATCTTGATGGGCAGGAGATGCATTTAACATTTTTGAAGAGTTGAAAGCTACAATAGATGAGGTGATAATGCATTATGAGCAATGCTGCATCAGGCACATAAGCTGAAATAATTTTCTAAGGCTGTTTTTTCCTTTTTCTTTGAGTTATGTGTTTACACTAAGTTTTTGTGTTCTTCTTGATTCAAAATGATGAGAAATATATCATCGACTTTCAGTGCTTGTGCCTTGAAAAGGCTTTGCGAATTGCAAAAGTTATTTTAGGACCATACAGGTAGTCCTCAGACTAGGTCACGTGTAGGCAATCTCGGCTCTTTTATGATTCATGGACTTCAACTCCCAGAATTCCTGAGTCAGCTATGGGAATAAAATAAGAGGAAAATATTTAGGAATTGGTTTTCTATTTTTTCTAGTAAATAATTTTTTAGAATGTGCTTTATTTTATCTTATAAATTCCATTATAACTGAATGTTCTTTTATCCTCAGAAGCTTTGGTGACATATTGCTGAAAATGAAAGATGTATGCAGATATATAAGTAACTATGATAATGAAGCTCATGCAAAGTACAAGACCCAAGTAGTGTATTCCACAATGCTAGTCTTCTTCAAGAATGCATTCCAGTATGTCAGCAGCATTCAGCCTTCTCTTTTTCAGGGTGGGTTGAAATGATGCCCTTCGTGTATCCCTTTTGGGCAGGTTTGCCAGAATTACTTTTGTGTGAAGTCTAACTTAATATTGTTATTGGCATTTTGAAATGAAGCATTTGCATTGAGATAATTTTCTGTTTTCCACACTTAACTACATACATACTACACTTAAAATCTAATTATGTCATATGAAATTATTAGACTGTTCTAACTAGTGATAATTGACTATGTATCAGCACAATCCACCTTTTCTTCCTATGTGAGTCTTGGACATAAGGTCATAGTCTGTGCATGTTTTCATAGTTTTCAGATTTCTTTTCACCTTTTGGTGCCAGAAATTTAGAAGCTACCTTCTGTTATTGTCACAACTAACTGGGATTTTGAATTTTTTTGTGGCAACATTCCCTAACATGGAGCCTTTCAAGCGTGTTTAAATATTTAAACAAAGGGACATATAATATTATTTGCATTTTGATCATAAACATTTGTGGTATTAATAACTAGACTTAGTATGGAGAAGTATATATTTAATAAACCAATTATAACAGGAAAAATAGAAATAATTATTTCATTTTATACCCAGGATCAAATGCTTCAAACCAAGTTCCATTGATTCTCATCGAGGATGTGTCCAATGTTTTTGGTGATACAGATATTGAACGTAGCAAACATGTTCACAAGAAACGGAAACTCGCTGAAGGGAGAGAGAAAACAATGGTAATTTTCTCTATTTTTTTAAGTAGAAATTTATAGTAATTTTTTATAGTAATTTATTGTAGATATGGAACATTGCCCAAACATTTTCTTTCCAAAATACTGATTGATATACAAAGCCCACTCGCCAAAGAGAAATTTTAAATCTTCAAGATACATTCTCAATGTCTGGCTTCCTTTCTGTTAACAGTAGTCTGGAGAATAGTTAAAACCTTGCTTTTCTGGAAGGCCTTTGGTGATTACTGTTTCAATTTCAAATAAGACAGGAACTTTAGGTGCCAAAAATAAAATGTGTTCAACTCATTTGTGAATGGGTATATCTATGAGCATATATTGTAACACCATACATACTTGTATATAAGTCCATCTATAGATAAGCTATAAGCTGACCCTCATTTTTTTAACCAAAATATGAAAAATGGATAATCCATGGGATTACTCACAAGTAAGCCAATTATGAAAATTATACAAAACTTTTGAGTGATATCGTATTCAAGATTGACACATTTTTTGATATTATGGTTAAAATTTTGAGTGATGGCTTATTTGAAGATGGACGTACATGTGGCAAGGAAGATCTATACCATTAATTTTGGTTATCACTTAAATTTTTATTGGGTTATTTTTGTCTCTGAGAAATGATTTTCTAGTTTGGTTTGATCCAGTTGACTGCTGTTTGGATTTTTATGTTTTGTCTCTGGAGTAGAGCTCTGATGATGAAGATCCTTCTGGAAAGGGCAAAAATAGGCTCATTACAATAAATGCAACAGATCTTCCAAATTCTGTTGAAGTACAAGAGAGCTTTAGATTGGCTAGAGAGAGCTGGGAACTTCTACACTCATTGGAATCATTGGATAAAGGTACTTTACTACAATGTGAAAAAAATATTTAGAGAATTTGTTGTAATAGCTAATTCTTTATTTTGAATCTGGGTCTTAGATTTTTGACAGAAAAGTAGCCATTACTAATCTTTCCTTGAAGGAGGCTTGTTGAAAACTGAAATTAAAAATGAATAATTATTTTATTTATTATTAGCACCTACACATTTTACTGGGCTGATGATTCACTGAAATTCAAAATAAATCTATTGCTGTTGATTTCAATAGCACTTGTTCCCTTTTTGATTATGAATCTGCTTGAAAATCGAATGTTTTGATCTTTCAAAGGAGTTAGTACAACTTGGGACAATTATTTACATTCACAGAACTAGATATAAAGTGTTTATAATCAAATTTAAATTGGTAAATCTTATGTCATTTCCCCTGACAACTCAGGAAGAACTGTTTCAAAGACATTATGTTATATTTTTATCCACTTCATTTCATTTTACAGAATTTACAAGAATTTGTGTGTCTTGGAAGACAGAAACCTGGCTTTGGTTCAGAATCTTTCTCACAGATATGATTATCTATCAGGTAAAAAGTGCAGGAGCAAATAGACCTACCTTTGATCTATTCGTCAAGCCTCTTTCATAAGCAATTAGATCAAGAATCCCAAACTCTCCAGCTCGTTGACACTTCATGAAGTTTCATCAACTCCCAGACATTAATTATATAACAATAATTTGATGAATAGTACTCCTACTATTACTACTTTTGAAAAGAAGCTGAAGAAACAGTGGACCACTTAGCTGCTGCAAGAAGATCGCATACACTAACTACTAACAACAGCATAATAAACTAGCCACAATTATTGCTACTGTGTTTCCCTGAAAATAAGACCGGGTTTTATATATATATACTGTATTTTGGACCAAAAGACCCATCAGGGCTTATTTTGGGGGGATGTCTGACTTTGCGGCCACCCACCCACTCCATCCCGCCTGGTTGTGGTCACAATGGGGCAGGAAAGCATGTGGTATACTAATGTTGCCACCACGAGGTGAGGTGAGGCAGGTAGAGGGGAGTTGCTCCATGCGCCTCACACCCGCTTACCTCAGGGCCCCCACAGCCAGGCCACTCCCTGCTTGGCTACCACCCTGTTTGCTGCTTGTATTGTATGGTTTCATTGGTGGCAGCTCTGGAGGCTGGTGGTAGGTAGGCAATGTGACGCAATGTGATGCAGCATTGCAGGACCCAAGTAGCAGCCGAAGGAGGAGGCAGCTGCTGGTGCCGGCGGGGATCGAAGAAAGCCCCTCCCCAAAAATCAGGCTAGGGTTTATTTTCTGGCTGGGTCTTATTTTTGGGAAAACATGGTAGAATATCTGCAAGAAGTGCTATTTGCATGTAACCTAGACCTGGTGAAATCACAAAATAGAGTCATAGAAAATGGGGAAGCTAAAATGCTCTGGGATTTTAGAATTCAAATAGACAAGCACCTTCCAGATAACAGAAAGAAAAAAGTCTGGACTGTAGATGTGGCAGTTGCTGGAGACAGCAAAATAGAAGAGAGATAACTAGAGAAAGTCACAAAAATATAAAAACCTACAAATAGAAATACAATGACTGTGGCAAAAGAAAGCAAATGCAGTACCAATAGTAATAGGCACCTTAAATACAATCCCCGAACAACTGAAGCACCACTTGAACACCATTGCTAGTGACAAAATCATCATCTGTCAATTATTAAAGGCAGCTTTACTCAGAACAGCTTACATTCTGTGTGAATACTTTAATACCATCACCATCAAACAATGTCTGCTTGTCCGAGGTCCTTGGGAAGGAATCAATGTGGGTAAAAATGCCAAATCCAGTCTAAACAACTGGCTGATTGTGCAGTGAACAACAATAATTTATTATAATTTATTGACCATACAACTCTGAGTGACAGTTTCACAAAAAAGCCATCTCATCTTCAGAATTAGGAACAGGTGTGCAACTCTGCAGAGATTCCAAAACTTTAATTAACCCCAATCAACCTATCATTTATCAGCCATTTATTGATCTGCAGACATTTACTGACCTTTTGACCTCTAGGCGTTTATCAGTACTGATCATTTTGTGAAATCTTGATTTAAATAAATGAGCACATGTTTTAAGTAAACATATTAAGTAACCTTATAATCTTCATAGGCAAATTTGTCTATTGGTGTCTAGCTTTACAAGGTAGCTCTGTAAGACATTAATTCCCAAAGAAGAATGGAATTATACTTCATTGAGGTAGATTAAAAACAGAATCTTGTAAATCTGCCTGTGTTTGCCCTTCCCTCCTTATTACACTCCAGGAAATTGGAGGGGTCTGTGTGTGGTGGTGGTGGGGCATGGGAGCCAGTCTGAGTTTGTTTCTAATACTGCCCAACCTTCCTGGACTTAAGGCCTGCTTTTGCACCAGTTATTGCCTTAAATGCTTCTGGGTGTTTCTCCAAGATTCTTTCTATGACTCCCTATAATTGGAGGGATTATAAATAGAATAATAAGTATCATTCCATTCTAAAAAGATTTAATGAAGAAATATCTAAAGCATTTTGATGTTTTATATTCAAAAAATATAAATTGCTGGTAAATTATAAAACTGCTAATTCAAAACTTGCCTCTTCCATAAATTTATAAATTTAGTATATGAAATTCAGAGCTTTTTCTTAAAAAATGGACTATAAGAAGGACAATATCCTTAACTTTATAAGGCTCTTTTTAGATCTTTTTAAGATCTATAAAAACAGATCTATAAATCTATAAAACAGATCTTATAGATCTATAAAAAGATCTATAAAAACAACTTGTATGAAGCTAACTACTTGTGCTATACTTGTCAGTATTAATGTATGTAAATTCTGTATGAAAATTACTATCTGGAAATCTTGAAACTTTTGTAAATTATTGTAGTATAAAATGGAACTTTTTTTAGTGATTTGATTTGTATTCTTTTAAAAGGGTCAATACAAGAAAGCAATTGCCAGTTTACATCACTTAGCAGCTCTGCAAGGATCTCATTCTCCACAACAAATCCTGGGGCAAGGATCACTAGAAAATCAACGACCTTTAATCCAGTTAGCGACTTGTCATTTTGCCATTGGAGAATACCATGTAAGCCCACCTGCCTGTCTGCCTGCTTTTTACTGCTAAGTTTGGGATTTATGAGAAAAGCAGGTTGTTGAGGCCAGACAAAATCTTTAAAACTACTTTTGCATATGAATTTGACTTTGACTTTGACTAGGATGAGTGAATACTATGTTTGTTTATATATAGCTTATCTACTTTCATTTCATGTAAGTTGAAGAATGTAGCACTGCACCAATATAGTGGATAATATTTACACTGATAAACCAATGTAGTGTAGTGGCTAAGGTACTGGACTGACATTAAGGATTCACAGTCTAGTCCATTTTTGGCCATATTCTGGCTGACCATGGACCAGCCATATTCTTCACAATATTGCTCTATTGTTGGAGAAAGTAGCAGAAGGGAGGACTACATATGCCATCTTCAGGGTCTGCATGAAAATGGGAAATAATTCTTAACAGAAACTATATGTACACTACAAAATTTATACACACACACACACACACACACACAAGCACACAAATAAATTACATCAGTTACATTCAGGGCCAGAAGCTGACTGGGTGATTTTGGACCAGTAACTCTTAGGACTAGCATGATAGATTGTGGCCCATCAGTAAAGAGGGATTTGATTTGGGTTGATAATTTTGGTTACACCGATCCAGCCACTCACCTACACATATATGTCCACTTAGAATTGTGCAGCCATTTCAGATCTTGAATTAAGATCTCCAAGTTTAACCTGTAAATCCCAAGTGATAGTTAATGAGCTGTGCTTTTCAGTGTTGTTTTTAAACACTATTATTTAATCTTAAGAGAAAGACAAGTCTTTGGAATGAAGACTACAAGCCAGATATGATTGCATATGTTGGTTTTTCTTAGCAAACTTAATTTGCAGAAGAATCACATTGTATCCATTGGGGCTTTATAATTTGTAATTAAGTTTTGTTGTAGTGCATTAGCTGAGTCTGAGCAGGGAGGTTGCCTAATTCAAATATTGTTTCATTCACAAATTTACTGTTAGCCTTAAGTAGCCTCAGTTCCTTTTGCAATATGTAAGTTCAGTGACATAACATTTTAATTTAACAATCACAGTTAAAGGTGGCTAAACAGCAGTTCTTGTCTTCCAAAAATGAGATTTCTTTAAGCAGCACTTTTGACATAAAAAATCCCAAATATTTCAATATTTGCTCCCTGCTAAAAAGGATCCAAGTTTATTTTGACCAAAATCAACTAGAGTTTTCCTTTGTGAGCAAAACTGGAAGTGAAAACTGAAAGCCATATATTGATTGAATAACCTATAATGGTCTTCAGTGTTCACTCTTTAATATTACTACTACTACTACTGGTTTCCCCCCCCTCAATAGATAGAAATGGTATCATAAAATTATGAATGTACTTTCTCTCATTTCTAAGGATAATATGGTGACACATTTGTTAGTTATTTTTCTTTATTTTAATTTTTGACTTATAGACATTTCACATATAATGAATCTCACCTTTTCTTTGTAGTTGACTTGTGAAAAAATTCTTGACCTAATGTGTTACATGACACTTCCCATACAAGAAGGAGCCAAAATACAAGATCAGCCTATATTAAAGTCAAAGTTCAGGAAAGGTAAATTATTACTTTATCTCCAAATAGTAGATGAAGAATAGAGAAATAAGTAAATTGGAGTATTTAAAATTACTGATTACTGAAATAATATTGAAAATTGTAAAACCCTGAAAAGACTATTGACAAGATGACATAAAAAATATATGTTGTCCTTTAAGAAGAACTGTGGGTAAGAGCAGCTTATCGATTTTAGATAGACATTTTTATGAGCTCTACCCCCAGAACTAGATAAAGGAGTGGATAATTAGAATGATCAATGATGGTAAGGAAGGAATTATCTCTTATCAAGCCCCTTCCCTGGATTCTAATAACTTACTAGTGGCTTTCAATGGGAGGAGATATATATATAGTAGCATCTGGTCTAGGAGTAATTGCTCCCTCCTCCGCCCCCACTATACAGGTGAAAACAATCAAATGTTGAGTAGCTTATCACACTTGGACAAATAAATTATTTTACTATTTGGGATGTAAAGTTGATATATGAGTATTTACCCAAACACTATGGATTCCTAAAGATAGAAAGAACTATTTATGCCAAGAAATGAAATCTGTTTAGTGCAGAAGTGTAAATTAAAGCAGTCATACCTGGTTTCTGCTTGAACACCACCAGGAAAAGGAAGCCAACCACTACTCTATGTAGTCAGTTCCACTATCACACTGCTCTTATAGTTGGAAGGGCTTTTTTTGTAACATTCAATTGGAATCTGACTTTCTATAACATAAGCACACTTTATAGATACTAAAATGAATAAATTTTTAAACCTGTCATATTTGCTTTTAATTCTGTTTGCTTTTAATGTTTGCAAAACTATTATTTGTCTAGTTTCAGAGCTGAAGCTTTGGCCATGCACCAGTAAAACTGTTATGCCTTATTGTCTCCGATTACTTTTAGCTTGTTTTAAGGTAATTTATTCTATTTGTGGTGCCCAATTTTTCATTCTGTTCATGTTCGCCTCAGTATCCTTATTATAATGTTAATATATATTAATGCAGTGTTGATTAAGATACAAACAACTGAACAACTTGAAATCAGCTTAATTAAATCACTGCCAAATGAACTGTGAATCAATTTTAAGAGTTAAACACAGTTACCTTGATTACCAGTTAATAGTCAAATCACTGTCCTAATTGAGTTTTAAACATTGAATAATAACAAACATTCTTATAGGAAAATAAATTACTAAGCAATCTCTAAAAAAGAAACACATTTCTATATATTTGGTGGGGGTCAGTCTAAGTAAATGTTCCTTGTAGTAAGTGCATCATTATTAAGAAGAATCTTTTCATAGCCATTTATGATTGTAGATCAACATTGTACGAGACTCATAAATGCTGATTGCTTCTTTGGGAAGGGGAAAATAACTAAGTCACATAGTAGGATACTTCCGGGGGCCTTCAAAGTAAATCTGAATTAAGTGATCCCATCATTGTTGAAGAATGTGAAGGAAAAATGACCTTTCAGTTCATGTTAATCCCAGGGGTTTTCCCAGCTCTGTTAAAGTAAGAGTCTTATTCTCCTCCCCACATGAAGATAATTTGTGAGGACCATTAACTAAAATAATTGGCTACCAAGGTCATCTCAAATTTGTGAATGTGTTTTGAAATATTATTGATTTAAGTTTTCATTTTTTATTATGAATGTACAGTATACCATGTATATAACAACTGTTGGAGCAATTAATTATTTTCTACATCAGGAAGGTTTCATAACAGACTGGAAAATAAAGATAAAGATTTTTTCTGAGACATGGGGATTGACTTCATGAGTGAAGCAATGGAATAATTATTTTTATTATAAGGATAAATTGTGTACTACTAGCTAACAGTGAGAACATTGAAGCATTAGTACTTTCAACATCTCTGCTGTTCATTTCATTATTGCATATTGTCATTCTTGTGGTAGGCATGTTGACTGAGCTGATGCTTGTACACTGCCTGGAGCCCCACTATGAGGGAGCTGGATGGTTTCTAAATAAATATAATTAATTAACTAATGCAGATAGCAATTCTGGTATTGATTGTTTGTTTACTGAATTTATTTGCCCTCCCCCATCTTGCTATCATATGACTCTGGGCAGCCTACAGTCAGATAAAACTATAGTATAAAAATTAAAATAGTAAAATAACGAAGCAATAAATGCATTAAAATTAAGTAGAAATAGTTAAGATAGGCAGGGGTATGTAGAAGGTGGAAGGGAGATCTTGTTAATTCAGTGTCTTACTTCAGTATGATACACCGCTATTTGGGCTCCAGGCCAAGTGGCAGAGCAGGTTTTAAGATCTTTATAGGTCAAGAGATGGGGGTGGATCTCACCTTAAGAGGTATGATATTCTAAGAGGCTAGGCACTATTGCAGAAAAGGCTCTTCTCCTCGATCTTGTCAGCCAAAATTCCTTGGTTGATGAGGATGCAATATACCCCTTCTGCTGGTACAATGAGGCAATCGATTCCCATTAGGGTGAGATGGTTCCTCAGGTAACCTCATGCCATAAACCAACAACTTGAATTGGACCCAAAAGCAAACTGGCAGTCAATGCAATTCACATAATAGAGGTGTTACATGGGCCACCCTAGAGGCCCCAGAACTGTCCAGGCAGCTGCATTGAGTGCCAGCTGTAGCTTCTGAATGGTCTTCAAGGAAAGTCCAATGTAGAGCACGTTGCAATACTCCAATAGCACGATATACCATTCATAAGTTGCATATAAACCTGATACAATGTGACTTGAGAGAAGATCCAGTTTTACTTCATGGTGAATACTACACACAAACATGCTGCCTGAATAACTGGACATAAATGTTAACTGAGTCAGCCTCATTCTAAGCTCCATCTAGTTGTTTTGAGAACTCTAAACACTCAGTATATTCCACTCTAATAACAGCTCACAAATTTTATATCTTGTTTAGAGTAGCATACTGGGGAAAATATGAATAATATTTTTAAATACTAAAAATATTAGAAAAAATAAAACAATTTGAAGTATGTCTGTCCATTGTGTGTTTGGAATTTATTTTGTGAGATGCTGTTAACATTGTTTTTTTTCTCCTAACAGCTGAAAGCTTTCACAGACAATAGAGATGATATGGCATTGGGTCATGTGATTGTATTGTTACAGCATGAGTGGCCAAGGGGTGAAAACTTATTCTTGAAAGCAGTTAATAAAATCTGCCAGCAAGCAAACTTCCAATATGAAAATTTTTTCAACTATATTACAAGTATCCTTTGTCTTCAGTGGGTTAATTGGAGATAAACAGTTTCTTCAAGGGGGTCATATTTTCCAAATCATTAAGAATACTGAGATCTATTGTTAAGAAATGTAAAATCTAATTGAATTGTATAAGTAATAGTTGAAACAAAAAGTAAAAAGCAAATAAAAGAAGAGGACAATGGAATTTTTAAATGTGCTATAAGAAACATGGGTTCAGAAATATTACTAAGATTATAGAACATACTGAATCAGTAGTAAACTGATTAATGTAGCTTGTTTAGTTAAGTTATTGTATGAACCAAATCATTGTGTTCTATAAACCATAACTTAGGGCTTTTGTATTAGGTGTGAACCTGTCCAATTTTGTTTACTCAGAAAACCAGGATCAAAATAAACCATTATGAGTGATGCTTGAACCTTTTTTGTTATTTTATAGAAAGAACAAGTACATGCTTTCAGATATGGTATGCTTTATCAGATGCTATGAACCTTTGTACAAGAGGCCCATGTATATACGTTTCTTAGTAAGTTCTCTGAAGCTCAGTGGGCTTTGTTCCTAGATAAACATATAAAGGATAGTTGCATTAGTCTGTTGCATGGATAAAACTCTGACCAAATTACAGCTACAGATAAAGTAGGATATTACAATAAACTAATAGATACATCATGTTTGTGAAGAAAATAAAGATTAAAAACTTTAACGACACCGGCAATGAGGAATAAAATTAGAACAGAGTAGAGGAATCAGATAATGATCATAGTAATTTCTCTGTTTTCAAAGATACTTTCTTTTGGACCTAAACATTTCTTTTAGATATTGATATGCTGGAAGAATTTGCCTACTTAAGGACACAAGAAGGTGGAAAAATTCATTTGGAATTACTGCCAAATCAGGGAATGTTAATAAAGTAAGAAAATATTTTTCCCAATTTTAAAAGTTTGTGAACTTACACTGATTGCTCATATACTTTATTTGTTAAGCCTAAACTGATGTTAAAAGTACTATGGTATTTATGAAACATTCAGATAAATGTTAGGCTTGTTTCTGAGTATATCTTAGATATTCAGAGGAGTGCTATGTGTAAATAGGATCTTTTTTAGTTGGGTGAGGTCTTTAGCCATAGTAAAGATGATGTGGCATTAAGTATTATATCTCACTTGGGCTGTAAAAATAGCTAATCTGGAAGAATAGTGGATGTAATTTTCACTAATGGATAGCCTTGATATATTGGATTAAAGATGAAGAAAATTTATAAATAAATAATTGAAAATAATAAATATGTAGGATTCTCAGATGAAAGTTCTAGCATGATGAATTCATAATTGGATCAATAGCATGTAATAAACATCTCAGGCTAATACTTTTTACTAATTTTGTTTCCTTAACTGTAAAAATTAAAACACACAAAGAGATATTATTTTGATAATTAAGAGATATCCAGGTTTGACAAGTCTGTTTTACGTGAACTGATATTTTGGAATAATGAGACAGTGATAAATGTCTTGGCTTCTAAACATTTTCTCTTGATGAATCTCTCTTTGCTCTGCTCTTGTTTATATTCATTGAGCTGCAATTTAATTCATGATGTTGGTTATTATTTTTAAAGACATCCATAGCAAAGGGCCTGGATACCTGAGAGACTGCTTGTTTCTAATTGTTTTTGCCTTCTCAGTACGTGGGTTCACTTCAGGTCCTGTCCATTAAACATTGCCAACTTGTGGGACATAGGAAGCATGTCTTCTCTGCTGAAGCTCCCCCATTTTGGAACAGCTTTCCCCACCATAAAGATGGTGCCTTCTAGCCTAGGGTTTCAGAAAGCTTTGAAAATCTGCTTTGGTCTCAAGATTGAGATAGATATTTATTATTTGTCCAATGGTCACTGTTTTGTCTTGTTGATCTTGCTATTAGATTTTTTTTTCATCTGGGCTCTCAGATTTAACATTTTAACTGTTATTAGTTTTTTTCCCTAGTTTTATGCATTGCCCAGAATCTACTGGAGTTGTGTCCCCAATAAATTTAAATAAAATAAACTGTTGAGTGCTTACGGCAGCAGAGAATCAGACGGACTGTGATTTGATTTTCAAAGTGATCAAAAAAATTTCCTCCACAAAAGGATGTTGATTTGGTAACTAGGTTGAATTAACTGAAAAATTCATACAAGACTTCATATTTAAATGAGGTTCTCATCTCACAAGCTACACTGGTTACTAGTTTGCTTCTTTGGTTCAATTGAAGGTACTGGTAATGATCTATTAATTCCAATATGGCATAGGGCTGCATTATTTGTAGGATTACCTCTCCTCTATCAAATCAAATCTACCCATGAGGTCTGGTGGGAAAGAGAGGTTGAAGGTTGCTGCCCATAAAGGAATGTCATCTGATCTGACTCAGGAGGAGAGTCTTTTCTACCTTGATACCTGCCATTTGGAACATCATTCTTTCTTAAGTTGAATTGGTCCTGACTTTGTTGGCCTTCTAGAAGAATACTGAGTATAGATTAATGAGAAAAAATGAATTTCAACAACTGTAGAATCAGGCTGCAGCATAACAAAATTGACAAAAGTGAAGGGGGTCTGAATATTTTCTGAATGTACTTTAGTCCATCACATGTATGATATAGCCTAATAACCGTGATTTCATATATAAAAATTCAATTATTGGAACTGCAATATATATAACTTTGTAAGAAGTGATATCACCACTACAAAGCCCTACATTGTTGTTGCTGCTGTTAGTTGCAAAGTCGTGTCCGACCCATCATGACCCCATGGACAACATTCCTCCAGGCCTTCCTGTTCTCTACCATCTTCTGGAGTCCTACATTATGGGTAGCTAACCTGGTGTCTTCCAGATGTGTTATGCTGCAGTTCTCACATTCTTTCATTATTTACCATGCTACCTATGGTTACCTATGATAGAAATTTTAATTCAAAACATTTGCATGGTAGGTATTTTAGCAGTCTGGAAAAAGTCTGTTCACTTCAATAGAGGTGAATGTTCTATTAATGTAGATTATCTGTTGGGCTTCTAAAAGACAGGAATTGGGAAGTTTGAACAGTGAAAATGTGTTTTCAGTCCAAAAACTATTTTTCTCATAATGCAAGGACGTGCTCATAGATTATTTTTTATAATTAGTTGAAGTTTATCGTGGTCATAGACTACAAGCAAAAGAAAGTATAAAAACAAACTCATAAGTTTCAAACAGAAAAATAGCTGAAGAGGTGATTAACCAGTATCCACTAGGCTTGCTACTTTACTAATTTCTTTGACATAGCATAATGCAAAGAGAAATCCACAAGGAAAATCATGGTGATATCATTCTGACCTTAATTACTGAGACTTACTCTTATTTTTATGGATATGAGAGATCCTGATGTTTCTGAATTGCTTATCTGTTAATGTGGATTCCTGCTGCCATTCATATCCAGTGAGGCTCCAAGACCAAATACTGAGTTCTATGAACTACTACTAAAAGCTATTTATCTTTTAAAAAAGATATTTCAGACCATTTTTAATCTTCTATGGCAAACACATCAGATTCTCAGTTATTCCAAATAGTAACTCCCAAAAAGTGAACTTCCTTATAACTTATGTTTATTATTGCATTCTTAATGTTTATTAGGGACGCGGTGGCTCAGTGGGTTAGGACGCTGAACTTGTCGATCGGAAGGTCGGCAGTTTGGCGGGTCGAATCCCGAGTGCCGCGTAGCAGAGTGAGCGCCTGTTACTTGTCCCAGCTTCTGCCCACCTAGCAGTTCGAAAGCACGTAAAAATGCAAGTAGAAAAATAGGGACCACTACGGTGGGAAGGTAACAGCGTTCTGTGCTAGTCATGCCGGCCACATGACCACGGAGACGTCCTCAGACAAGCGCTGGCTCTTCGGCTATGAAACGGAGATGAGCACCGGCCCCTAGAGTCGGAAACGACTAGCACGCATGTGCGGGGGAACCTTTACCTTTACCTAATGTTTATTAGAACTTTGGTTCTCAAGATTTGGGGGACATTATCAAACAACCTGGATTTCACTACGATCAGGGCTTTTTTTGTCATAGAACGCTCCGAATGGAGTTCCGGCACCTTTTTTGGATGAAACCTTGTAGGGTAGGAGAGCTGGGTTGTATGACATGTGTGAGTTCCGGCACCTTTTTCTTTTACAAAAAAAGCACTGACTACAATTATAAAAAGCCTATTTTATCCAAGAACACTTACAGTCATTTTTAATATGACATTTGAGATAAATTTTTAAAGTTTCAGGGATTTAGTCTTATGCCCAACTTACCTATGATTTACACATGCCACTGGTTGAGAAGATAACAGCAGTCAGATGCTCTGCCTGTAGGGAAAGAGTTTTGTTATTTTGCACAGTGACAAGGTAATCCCTTGTATCATTCTATTCATAAAAATAGGGGAGTTAATTTTACAAAACTTTTTCTGAAGCACTTTCTTACTAAGAATGTATTCTTAAGACACTCCATTTTATTCTTCCAGTTAAATTTATATTTTTCAAAGTCAGTTAATTTTAATTACCAGGTTGGCAGCTGTGTAATGGAATGCATTATTGTGGTATACTAATAAAACTGATTCCATCCTACCTCACAGTTTCAGTTGCTAATCCTTCTAATGTCCATCCCATAGAACTATGAATCAATTATCTGTTCTTCCATTATATAGTAATTGTATGGAATTCAAATCTTAATGTTTCCTTTGATAGCAGAATCTTCCAGCAGCTTCTGAAAAGCAAAGCATAGCTGCCCTGTCATATACAATGAACCCAACAGTTTTATCCTCTTCCTTTTTTCTTCAGTGAAAACATTCAAATGACTTGTTTTGGTGAACAGGCAGGAAATTGGACCTTTGCCCTGAAGTAGTGAGAAAAGATTAGTTACATTCCCCAGTTACAGTTCTGTTTGCCTTCTTTAGCTCATTTCTCTATTTACACCTATTGTTAATTTATAATTGAAAGTTCTGTTTCAAATATTTAGATGTATCCTGCTTTATCCTGCTACAATTTTATTATGAACATAACAAGATTCCTCTGCAGAAGGAGCATTTCCTTGTCATTAAATAATTCCTATTTCCAATTTCTTGGTTGTTAGTAAAGGTGTAAGAGAAACAGATTGGTGTAGTGGTTGAGGCACCAGGCTAGAAAGTGGGACTCTTGAGTTCCAGTCCCACCATAGCTACAAAGCCAGCTGTCACTTTCTCTCAGCCCTAGGAAGGAGGAAAAAGCAAACCACTTCTGAAAAACCTTCCCAAGAAAACTGAAGGGACTTGTCCGAGGAGTGTCCGAGAATCGGACCAGATTGAATGGGAAAAAAGTGAAGGTATTATAGTGATAGTACTGCCTTGCGAGCCTTTCCTACATTCGTGTTGTGATATAATTAATTTGGTATTTTGTAATTATTATTTCTGTAAGGAATTAATAGATTTTGTCATGTTTGGGTTGAATTAGAAAGGCAATTTGGTAAACTTAACCAACTTAAATTTGATTTTTTGTTACTTAAAAAAAGGCTGTCTGGTTTGTGTATCAACATATTAAGATGTTTCATTTCCTATGTTTCTTATGAAAATTAGATTCAGTAGAATTCTGTTAAAGGCTTTCAAAGAGATTTTAAAGAGATTTCCATCAGGGCTTCTCAAATGCTAATATAAAAGAGATACAATTTTTGTTTTCTTATCTTTTTAGTAGATACCTTGCAGTTTTTCATTGTACAACAGCAATTAAGAAAAATGCTGGCAAAAATAAAATACTGGAGAAATTACAATATGTATTTTCTGTGGTACATATGAATAATACTAAACTTCAAGTGACAAAAACTTTTAGCTATTGCTAAAAAAGAATATATTTCACATTTTAATTTACTGCTCAATTTCTGATTGGAAGCATTTGTAGTGTAAGTCAGTTCTGGAATGTGTATTCAGGGTCAAGCCCTGGTGGTGCAGTGGTTAGGATGCAGTATTGCAGGCTAACTGCCCACAACCTGGAGTTTGATCCTGATGGGACTCAAGGTTGACTCAGCCTTCTATCCTTCCCAGGTTGTTAAAATGAGGACCCAAATTATTGGGGGCAGTATGCTGAAATTGTAAACTGTCCAATAGCTGCTGTAAAGCACTAGAGGGCGGTATATAAATTTAGGTGCTATTACTATTGAAGTGTTATGTTTTCTTTTCTCTTTCAAAATATCCTGGTTTTGCTGTTGTTTCTTTTTGAAATTTGATTTCACAAAATTACTTAAAAAATAGTGGAGAAAGAATTATAGAAGCTGCAGTTTTTCTAGATGTGTCCTTAGGCAAGAAAAGGCATAGCATATTTGATGCCAAGTACCCCTTTCTATTTTGTAAAAGAAAGAGGTGGCCTGATTTATTATTATTGATAGTCTAGTCCAGGGGTCAGCAACCTGAAACAGTGAAAGAGCCACTCGGAACCAGTTCCCTCACAAAAGGAAAAACTGGGAGCCGCAAAAAAAATTGTGCGCATGCACGTACATGCGCACATGCGCAGAACAGGGTTTTACTGAAGAGTGGAGCCAAGGCGAGATATGCACCTACCCTGCATATTTGAATTGATTGGTTGAACTTTTTTAGTCCCACTTTTTTTTTGGGGGGGGACTGCACATGGCAGAGGACTGGGAGCTGCAGGAGACGGCTGAAAGAGCCACATGCGGCTCTGGAGCCGTGGGTTGCAGACCTGTGGCCTAGTCTAACAGTAAGTTTTCTTCAATTTGAAAAAGAGATAGAGATTCAGAGCATGTGTGCTTCAGGATATCTTATATTCTCTTCAACATGGTGAACATTAGCTGGGCTTCCTCAACTGAAATTTTACAAGGACTGAGGAACATTATCCAAGCTTACCCATTGTATCTTTCTTGGTAAAGGCATTATTCCTACCAACAGGATTTAAATCCTCAGCTGTCTTCTTGAATTTTCTTCTTTGGAAAGACACCTAGGCTTCTGAAGCTTTTTCTGTTTCATCATTGCTAATTAAAAAAAATCCATTGGATGCCTGCCTGCACTAGGATCTAGACTTTTGATTTGTAGTCCTCCTCTTTATGTATATGTTACTGGAGAATTGATTTTGTAGCACAGGGAAAGTTGGTGTGTGTGTTTGAATGCTGCTATTTGCTGTTTTTTAAAGGACTTCTAGCCCTCCGCTGGGGTTACTGCAGCAGGAATTCATACCTGTACTACAGCCCAGCATGCAGACTGCTGACAGGTACAAAGCAGGAGGACATCCCTGCTCATAGTGTGCTGTCTTTTTGTCAATATGTTTTCCTGGTCATGGTTATCAGACCTTTGTTAATTCAATAGTTTTATCCATGCTTTTGTTCTTCATTTGTGCCTACATCATTTGGCAAATTGTTTTTACTATTGTTAACATTTGTTATTTTTTTCATAAGTTACTGGCCCATGTATGTTAAACTTTTAAATGGAACTATATAATAAAATAATGATGCTCTATTTTTTTCTAACAAGCTAGTCCATTCTTTTATAATGTAGCTAAAAAATGACCCTATTTGTTAATATTGGCAAGAATTTCCATATAATTTTTCATATTCTTTCCTTTCACTGCATTGCTTGCTCCTATTTTCTTTGCCTCTCGAGAAGCAAATTTGACTATTAGCGGAAGAAAATTGACCTATGCAGAGTTTTGTTAGTAATCCTAGAAATATATATAGTCTGATTTCTGGTTTGCGGTTTCAGCAATTTGTTTCTTTAACAGAAAATCTGTTAAAATATTATATGGCCAAGATAGAGGCAATGAAAAGACAGCATATTAATAATATGAAGTCTTGTTTAAAATCAAACAAATACAGCATATTGAATATGTGGTTTAAGAACTTAAATGTAAAATTTTTCATAGAATTGAAATTATGCATTTTTACTTTTTTAACAATTAGCCTCAGCTAATTCATGATATTGTATAGTGGGTTTTTTTTAGATAGTCATAATTGTTGTAAACCAAATGTCAGAAGACTAAAAACTTGCAAGTCATTCTTACCATTGCCTCCCTCTTTTTTGTCCATTTTTTTAATTCTCCACCAAAAGTTAGAGGTTGTGTAACACCGAATAGCAATCCATGGTGAATATGCAGCAGTTTCTGGTCTCTTAATAATTCCTTTATGCACTGTTATTGTCCCAACCCATTAAGACAATTGGGTGTGTGTATGTTGAAACATAGTTAAATCTTACCCTTTCAAATTGCTTGAGAATCCATAGGTGAGCACAGGTTCATTGCAATAGGAAAAAATGAAAAGTCTGGAGAAACTAAAATGAAATTTAGAATGCCCATAATGACCTAATCTCATGAATCATTTCTGTAGCTCTTGGTGCTACAGTAGTGGTTATAGGGGAAATTTAGAATTGTATTGGTAATCCTTGACTTACAACCAATCATTTAATGACAATTCAGAGTTCTGATGATGCTGAAAAAAGTAAGTTATGAGTTGTTCTCAAAGTTACAGTTGTACTAACCACATAGTCATATGATTGTAATTTGGGTGCATTGCAACCAGCTCATTTACAACAGTTCTAGTGTTCTACAGTCATGTGATCACGAATTGTGACCTTCCAATTGGCTTTCAACAAGCAAAATCAATGAAGGAGGCCAGATTCCCTTAACAACTATGTTAAAAATGGTCCTGGAATTACTTGCTTAATAACTGCATCACTCAGTGACTAGATTTTGGTCCCAGTTATGGTCATAAGTTGAGGACTACCTGTAATTTAATAGTAAATGGTACTGTTGATTCCTCTTTCCTCATTAAGCTATAAATTATTAATTTCTTATGGAGAGAGTTATGCAGAGTGTTTGGGCAGGGATAATTAGTGATCTGCTTTTACTCTACTTTGGCAAGCAATTTATGCTAAAAATGAAATATAGTATTAGTTCTATTACTTTTTTAACTTGCAGTCATAAAAATATTCTTGTGGCCAAATTCAAACCTGAATACAGTGGCATGGATACTTTAATTCACTGCATCAAGATCTAGACATTTCAGGATTTAAGATTATAAGATATGTTTCCATATCTGAGATTTGACATAAAACCTTATGATGCATGTATGATACTTATCACAGAACATTCTCATTTCATAAATATTTTAAAATGTTAACTGGAATGTTCTACAACAAATACTATGCAGTTTTCATTTTACAAAATGTAGCTCCATGGCCTTTATTTTTTTTGTGTTATTATAATTCCAGACATCACACAATCACCAGAGGAATCACCAAAGGTGTGAAGGAAGATTTCCGCCTGGCAATGGAGCGCCAAGTATCACGCTGTGGAGAAAACTTGATGATGGTATTGCATAGATTTTGTATGAATGAGAAGATTTTGCTTCTTCAGACATTGAGCTGAGTAGACTTCATTTGAGCTCCTTCATTGGAGCTGAGAAGAAGCAAATAAGGAGAAAATTGTTAACATTCCATTGAGGCTAGACAGTTATCCTTAGCTGCTGAAGCAAAGTTGCTGGAAAAGTACAGCCAAACTTCATGACTTTTTGGTAAAACTTTGACTTTGGTATTCTAAATAAAATAGTTTTCAAAATTAATTAAAATCATGATTTTATTTAAAAAAATCCAGTTCAGACCCAAGAGTGGATTTAAAAATTGTGGGTAAATAATATAAATCCATAATTCCATTACAGTCATATTGCAATAATTCATGAGTCACACAAAACAGATACAGATATTCATGATGTTGTTTTGCCTGAGATCATTGTGGTCGAGTATTCTGCCTGACATCATCAAACAGGCAAGTTGGAAGTTGGTATAAGTTATTTGTAAGCCAGATGTGGCTATTGCTAAGGGTATCTTAGTTTTACAAATAAATATCCTAGCTGGATTGAAGCCATGAAGGAGCCTGAAGAGTACTGTTGTTCATTCCATTCTACAATCCTGAGTGGTTTTCACAAGGAGTTGTGGCACAATCAAATGAACAGAATCTTCCTGAGTGTATATAGTTCCACACGTACCACTGTGTGATCTCTGTGATTTTTATGAGACAAATTTCTGAACAGTTGTGTACCAAAAAATCTTTTGAAAATGCCATTATTGGAAATCATTCAGTATGTTTATTTAGAAATTGAATAATGTAGAAAATAAACTTTGAACAAAAGCCTTGTTTTACTAAATGGCACCCCAACAAACCCCAAATAAGCAGATTTCAGTTCAAAATAATCTGGAATGTAAACCAAATACATGACCCTTGGGGGGGGGGAATATGACATTAATATGATAGGGGTGAATACATAGCCCATACTTCTTGATCAGTGTTGAGTTGAATTATATCTTCCAGAATATCCTTTTCCGGCAGAGTATATATGATATGATAACCCATAAAGATGTAGCAATTAGATCCTGAGTCAAATGTTCACTATGTGATTGTGTATCATGCAGCTTCCATTTAAAAGGAAAATAGTTTTCAAATATTTCATGTCCAACATAAACAAGAATGGAGTTCATACCTACAAAGAAATAAAAAATACCATCAGAAAAGTAGTAACGCATTACAGTGTATGTTTGTTTGTTAAATATGTTTGACATCCATCTTGCTTTGAAGCCGCTCAGGGCAGCTTATAACATTAAAAGCAATAACATCATAAAAACAATAAAATAATAAAAATAGAGTTACAATCCAAAGTAAAGTTACAGTTAAAAGATGGAGAGGAGGAGGGGGCATTTTCTCTTCAACCTTCAGTGTGATATTCCCCAAGCCACCGGACAGAACCAGGCCCTTTTGGAAGGCTGGGAGCCAATCTCACCTCAGGGGATAAGATGTCCCAAAGGGTAGGAGCCACAGCTAGAGAAGACCTGAAATTCCTTCTCTGATGGGCCCACAGCACGCCCCCTTTGCTGGTACAGGTAGAGATGGTTCCTAAGTAACCTGAACCCATGCCATGCAGGGCTTTAAAGGTAATAAACAACACCTTGAATTTTACTCAGCAGCAAACTGGCAGCCAGTGCAGCTCAGAACAGTAGTGTAACATGGAGCACCCTAGGGGGTCCTAGTGTACTCTAGGCATCTCTTAATCCTTTTCAGAGTCCGCAGCTCCTCCATGAACCTTGGGGAGAATCGGGAGTGACGGGTTGAGGCCACATAGTCACAATCCTATCCAGAACCCTGGCCGTCCTTTGATTCCAAGATGTTGACTGGGTCATGCAGCAAAATCCCTGGAATGTTCCTCAATTCTCTCTGGAACACATTTGGGTCCATCATGTCGGAAGTAGACCACTCAAATGGGGCTGGCCCCCCTGCATGCTGTGTGTGTGGTGGCATAAGAGAATCTCAAGGATACCAGGGTGCAATCTGACCATAAAAGGGGATAATGCTATATCCTCCACAAGATCGTGTTGCTCTGACAAGAAGATCATTTGTACAACTATTGTCTCGAGTTAGGCCTTAGATGATCTGCATTAGGCCTATGGCTACCATGATGGCCATGAACTCCTGGGCCACTTCAGATGCCGAATCTAGGAAAGGCAGGTTAAAGTCTCTCAGAACCTTAAGTCTGGGGAACTCCACTGCCAGCACCAAAATGGCCTCCAGCAGCTCAGGTAGGGAGATTGTCATGCAGCAGTGATGTTGGTACAATAGCAACAGTCCCAACTGATCCCATGAGCCAGTTTCAGAAACGGTCTCACAACCAGAAACTTGTGGAGCACAGCCTCTGAATGCCAAGAGATTCTCAAATGATCACTGCCACCCTATCCCACCTACCCTACCCTGGAGTCACCAGCTTCATATTCAGTCCTCTTCCATGGCTTCTAAATAACTTGAAAATTTCTATAAAGCACAAATAATGATCCATATATCAAATTACAATAATCATTAAGAGGATCAAGGAAGTAAAAAAATCCTATAAACTACAAGGAACAAAAGGTGTTGTTTTTTTTACAATATGATTTCTAAATATCAATATCAATCCCACAGGTCCTGCCACCAGTATTTTCAGTTGCCCCCAAAGCTACTCAAGTTTCTTTTATAATTTCATCCAAGATTAATTAGATTTTTGTTCCAAAATATTGCTACAGAATAGTCAAGCAAGAAATGAAAAGGTATGCAATTCATCTCAAGAATATGTGGAGTTTGAGTGCTCTCTCTCTTCCAACTTTGTTATTCCATTTTCTGTTAACTCTCATCTCATCTTTGTTCAATTCCTGCATAACAAGGAATATTTAATCCCTCTATTTTTTTCCCAATGACAGGAAAATAGGCAAGGGATGGTGATTTTGGGTAGATAAATGATTGAAGAGGGAGGGATTATGTATCCCCACCCTTATCATTTCAACAGCTATTTCACCCATACTTTAGGGAACCATTAATTCAACCATTGGTTGATGATGGCATATGTCATGATTCCAGGAAATCCAGCCACTTGTTAGCAAAAATTTACTGTGCCACCTGAATTGAACAATGCATCTGATGAAGCAGCTGGAAGGATATAAACCAGTGTAAAACTACTATATTTATTTATTTATTTTTATTTATTTTATTTTATTGGATTTGTATACCGCCCTATTCCCGTAGGACTCAGGGCGGTTTACAGGGCAATTAAAACCATGAATACAAAAAATTAAAAACAAATAAAACAATTAAATTAAATTCAAGCCCTAAGAGTAAATCTAAAACCCAGTTAAATTAACAACCCCACAGTCTGGACCAAACAGATCGAAGAGCCAAGTTTTCAGGTCCCCGCGAAATGAGCGAAGGTTAGGGGCAGTCCTAAGTTCTGTGGGTAGTTGGTTCCATAGGGCAGGCGCACCCACAGAGAACGCCCTTCCCCTGGGAATAACCCGCCGGCATTCATTAACCGGTGGTACCCTGAGAAGGCCCTCCCTGTGGGGGCACACAGGAAAATGATGCCGGCAGCAGGTGTTCCCTTAGATAGTCCGGACCCAAGCCATTTAGGGCTTTATAGGTCATTACCAGCACCTTGAATCTCACCCGGAGAGCAACCGGAAGGGTGGGAGAGATAGAAACTGCCCAGTATGAATCAAAAGATGAAGAAAATCTACCTAGTTCTTCACAGCCATCTTGATCTTTAATCTGAAAAAAGATAATACAATTTTTTTTAAGCATACTCACCTGGATAGAAAAATGGAGCACCTGACCATACCTTCTGAACATCTATAAGATAGTATATCAACAGTAGAAGTATAAAGGCAAAGCTGCTCAGTGTTGTCACGTATGAAATTGACCTGCAAGAACATCAAAAAAGTAATCCAAGATTTTTCTATCAAATATCAGTTTATAGAATAAAATGACTGCATATGTTCCTCACCATAAATTCTTGTTAACTGGAATCAAGCCTTCATCTTTTGAGCATTTTGTCAACGCCATAGAAATGATGCCCTAAAAAAAACCCACAGATATTTTAAATGAAAATAAATGCTGGATTTACAGAATGTTCTATTTGATTTTTCTGCTCACTTGCTTTGTTAGTTCATTCTCTGGAAGACTGCCTTATATTCATAGAATCACTCAATCATTTGTAGTATGCATTTGGGAGCTTTCGGTATATACCTCTTCCAATCAACAGCTTTTAAGATTTTTTTTCCACTCCTCACAGCATACAATCCCTCAGAACATACAGTTTCACTGATTGCTCTTTTTCATTCTTTATGTCTTCCTACAACTTATGTCTTCCTACTGCTCAGCTCCTGACAAACTCCTATTTGATGTCACGCTTGACTTGCTCTGCTGTTGCTTTGCCAATTCTACAACATAGAATAATAGAGTTAGAAGAGACCTCATAGTCTTCTAGTCCAACCCCCTGCTTCAGCAGGAAACCCTAAACCATTTCGGACAAATGGTTGTCCAGTCTCTTTTTGAAAACCTCCAGTGATGGAGCACCCACAACTTCTGGAGGCAAGCTATTCCATGGGTTGATTGCTCTCACTGTTAGGAAATTTCTTCTTAGTTCTAGACTGCTTCTCTGGTTAGTTTCCAATCATTGTTTCTTGTCTTGGCTTTTGGTAAGAGCCCCTCAAATATTAGAAGAGTGCTGTCATTTCATCCCTAGTCCTTTTCATTAGAATAAGGTAAAGGTAAAGGTTCCCCCGCACATGCGTGCTAGTCGTTTCCGACTCTAGGGGCCGGTGCTCATCTCCGTTTCATAGCCGAAGAGCCAGCGTTTGTCCGAGGACGTCTCCGTGGTCATGTGGCCGGCATGACTAGACGCCAAAGGCGCACGGAACGCTGTTACCTTCCCACCATAGTGGTCCCTATTTTTCTACTTGCATTTTTACGTGCTTTCGAACTGCTAGGTGGGCAGAAGCTGGGACGAGTAACAGGCGCTCACTGTTACGCGGCACTCGGGATTCGACCCGCCAAACTGCCGACCTTCTGATCGACAAGCTCAGCGTCCTAACCCACTGAGCCACCGCGTCCCTTTTTCATTAGAATAGACATACTTAATTCCTGAAACCATTCTTCGTATATTTTAGCCTCCAGCCCCCTAATTATTTTTATTGCTGTTATGTACACCAGGGGTCACCAATCTTTCTTGGCGGCCCGCTGAGTAAGGGAGGGATAGGCACCTTTATGCGTGCATGTGCACAAATGCAAATGTGGCTGCGTGTGCGCAAACAGAGCTCTGTAAATGCGGCTGCTAGCACCAGTGCATGGCTCTCCTAGTGCCAGCTTGCGGCTCTCCTAGCGCCAGTGCAAGGGCAGAGCATGCACACATGTATGCATGCACTGGCCAGCCACTCATGCAGCCGGTGATCAATAGGCCACAGCCTGGTAGTGGCCCATGGCCCATAGGTTGGGGACCTCTGCTCTACACTTTCCAGAGTCACAACATCTTTTTTATATTGTGGTAACCAAATTAAAAACAGTATTCCAAGTGTGGTCTTACTAAAGCTTTGTAAAGCGGTACCAGAACTTCACATCATCTTGAGCCTGTTGTTAGCTGCAAAATCATGTCCGACCGATTGCGACCCCATGGACAACGTTCCTCCAGGCCTTCCTGTCCTCTACCATCTTCTGGAGTCCATTTAAGCTCATGCCTACTGCTTCAGTAACTCCATCCAGCCACCTCATTCTCTGTCGTCCCATTCTTCTCTTGCCCTCAAATCTTTCCCAGCATTAGGCTCTTCTCCAGTGAGTCCTTCCTTCTCATTAGGTGGCCAAAGTATTTGAATTTCAACTTCAGGATCTGGCCTTATAAAGAGCAGTCAGGGTTGATTTCCTCTAGGACTGACCGGTTTGATCGCCTTGCAGTCCAAGGGACTCGCAGGAGTCTTCTCCAGCACCATAGTTCAAAGGCCTCAATACTTTGGCGCTAAGCCTTTCTTATGGTCCAACTTTCACAGCCATACATTGCAACTGGGAAGACCACAGCCTTGACTATATGCACTTTTGTTGATAGGGTAATGTCACTACTTTTTAGTGTGCTGTCTAGATTTGCCATGGCTTTCCTCCCCAGGAGCAAGCGTCTTTTAATTTCTTGGCTACAGTCCCCATCTGCAGTGATCATGGAGCCCAGGAAAATAAAATCTGTCACTACCTCCATTTCTTCCCCATCTATTTGCCAGGAATTGAGAGGGCCGGATGCCATGATCTTGGTTTTCTTAATGTTAAGTTTCAACCCAACCTTTGCACTCTCCTTCTTCACCCGCAACAAGAAGCTCTGGAGAAGGAAATGGCAAACCACTCCAGTATGTTTGCCATGAAAGCTGTATGGACAGTACCATCTTGATTCTATCCCTCTGTTAATGCAGCTTAGGTATTGCATTGGCTTTTTTGGCTGCTGCTGTACACTGTTGGCTCATATTTAAGGGATTGTCTTCTAGGATGCCAAGATTTTTCTCACAAGTTACTGGCATTAAGCCAAATTTCACCTGGTTTATACTTAAGACAGTTACAATTTTGTCAGCTAGTTACAAATCCACCTGCTGGTGGTGCTGTCTATCTGTAACTTGCAAACAAGTAGGTTTTGGTCTACTTTATCAAATGCTTTACTGAAATCTACGTATACTAGGTCCACAGCATTTTGCTGATCTATTTGGTCACTTCTGTTTTTGGCTTCTGGTTATAATCTTGTTTGTTTCTAGGTGATCGCAGATTTGTTGCCTGATTATATTTTCTAAGATCTTCCCAAGAAATGATATCAGGCTGATTGGTCTGTACTTTCCTGGATCTATTTTTCCCCCTTTTTAAAGATGGGGGCTATATCAGTTCTTTTCCAGTCTTCAGGCAGTTAGTTCCTTGGTGATCCAAGAACTTTGAAAGATATGTTTCAATGGTTCTAGAATCACATCTTTCAGTTCCTTCAGAACTCTGGGATGTAGTCCATCAAGACCCAGTGATTAGTGTGATCCTCTAAAGAACTCTAAATTCAGTTTACTGCAGCTGAGGAAGTATTCATCTCTTTTGAGCCAAATTTACCAGAAAATAACATTTAAAAAGAATTGAGAAATAAATATAGTACTTGACCTAACAAGGCAATATTTGTAACTTACCATTATTATACTCCATACACAAAATCGAAGAATTATTTGCTTATGCTGATCTTTATAAAACAAAAGAATTTTTCCTCCCTTAAAGAAAAACAACAACATTAAATGTGGCTTAGAATGGCTGTAGCAGACTAATAGAGTGAAATTGAGATCTAGTTCATGATGTAAACATTGCACTCTAATGCAGCATTAAATAGTTCTACTAATATCTTCATCTAATCTGATTTTGGGGTATGTTTTTCTTAACCATATTACATTTTTTCTGTAATGTAGTCTAAATAAGAGCAGTTATTAAATAGTTAATTCTTTAGTTCTATGTCTTGTCTGAAATGTTAAAGTATTTCCTTGTGTTGTTCCAAAAAGCCTATTTGAACAACACTTGGATTATTATTCCTATGGAAGGACCTCCCATCCCTCATACTCATATAGGGAATTATAATATCTATAGCATTTGATGAAGATTTTCTGCTTATGAAGGGCAAGAGAAAACAATACCTGAAGTCCCAAAAATGCCATAAGAACAGAATTTATTGTTCCTAAAATTCCTTCAGGGTCAAAGGGGACAGTAGTAAGATACAATACCTAGGGATTGAGAAGGGTACATTAGAAATTCTGTTTAGCCTTTAATTTTGTAGAAACATTAGTTGCTAACCTAAATACATTTTGATTTAGCACTGAAACAACACTTTTTTTATTTACAAAATTTGTTTGCCATCCATCTCCCTGTGAGATGCCTCTGGACAGCTTACATTAAAAGCAGTAAAATCATAAATATAGATAGATAAGATAGATCTAATAACAGTAATGAGGTATATAAGTATACAAAACAGTAAGAATACAAAGTTATGGTTAAAAATGGAAGCAGGGCTTCCGGTTTGTGCGCACGGGGCTGTCAGACATGCAGGAAGAAGCCTCTCCCCGCCGTCTGGTCTACCTTGGAGAACCCTGAAAAGGGTTAAAAGTTGCACTGGAGAGGCGACCACCATGAGGAGGCGCTCTCTGCAATTGCGGAAGGGCGGCAGCCCTCCGTTTGATCCGGAGTTGCTCCTCTGGCCCGAAGAAGAAGAGATCGGCCATTAACATGGCCAATCACTAAGCCGTTCCCTGCTGAAAGCCAAAATCACTATCAAGCACAACGAAGCAATCTGGAAGATTTGGGTGAGACCTTACCTTTCTTACTTCCCTAATTACTTTCCTGTGGGACTTTCCTGGAAATCTTTTCCCCCCTTCTTGAAAGATCGGCGACTGCTTACTTGAGGAATTAAAACCTTAAAGCCTCAAAAGAAATCGAATGACTAAGCTAAATAACTAAGCAAACCTATTTGTACTTTTGGAATTTTTGGGCCACTAAAAAGTTTTTATTGCTTATTTCTGCGGGGACCTACTACCCTATTTACTGCTAAAAATGAATTAATTGGATAAAAGCCTTATATTATATTAGTCTGGAAAAGGACTGTACATGTTCTTGAGGACATCTTGTGGTGAAACCTGGTATAGCAAGTAAACCTTTTTTTTACTCTTGAGATCTGGCTGTAACAGATTTATCCTTGACATTATCTTTAAAGATAAAAATTGGGAACACCTGGCACTGAAAACAACCTTTAGGAATAGTGGAGGTGGACATTTATTGACTTTTATTAAAATAGCCTCCACTAAAGGCCTAGCTGCAAAATACTAAAGAAATGGAAGAATACATCCCACCACTTGACTATAAACTCATACTTGATACAATTTTGGCAATGACTGCAGAAATAAAAGCCAGACTTAAAGACAAATGTGACAGCATAAACTCATCTAATGAGACTCTGACTTCAATTGACGAACTGACAACCCAAAAACTAACAGAGGATGAGGAAATCAACAACAAAATAGGGGACTTTAAAGTACAACAAGTACAAGCTACTGAGAGCCTTGATACCCAAACTTTGATTTTAACTATAAAAGGTACAATTCAACATACAACACAAACTGAAGAAAGCAATACTAAGATGGAGGATGCCAAAGGCCTTCAAATACAGTACATTAAGACTTTAACCAACCAAACAATAATTACCATACATGACCTCTTATCTAAACCAGATGGATTTGAAAGGAGAAGAAGACCAGATTGAATTAATGACAACTGTACTACGCCAAACATGGAGATTGGATTTATTAGAACGAAAATCTAATGACTATAAAGAGATCATTCTTTGAAAAATTGATAACTGGATGGTCTCCCTGTATTCAAACAACGTGTGTAGGAAGAAAGGGAGACACATTTGAGAAGTTAAAGGCAATGATAGGGAAGCCTGCCTGGCACAAGAAGAAAGCTAGAGTTAGATTTAAAAAATGATTTTTTTTCCTGTTCTACATTAGGATTTGCAATAATAAAGCTTAAATTTTCCTTAAATGGGCCAAGGGAAACTGTTATAAGATATAAACTAATTTTATATTTAGGATCTAGATTTTTAAGGGAATGAAAATTAGCCATAAACAATAAAGCATACTTTGATGACAAATAAAATATGTATGTATTTCAGACACGATAATTACTATATAATGAAATAGATTAGCTATCAGAACATAACTTTGAATTATATTATAGAATCTGCAATGATATAATAAAAGATATTTTAATAATTGATGAACTATTAAGATGATAAATTGAATATATTTGTTGCAATGATAGAGCTTAAACTTTTTCTTAATGGGCTAATGGGACTCTTTAAAAGATACATACTGATTTTATACTTAGCTTTTAGACTTTTAAGGGAAAGGAAAGTTAGCTATTAGAATTGATTTATACTATTAAGATGTTAAACAGAATAAACTTGTATAAAATAAAAATGCACCAAAATGAACAATATATGTATTTTAGACAGAATAATTACTATATAATGAAATGGGGGAAATGGGGGTTACCCAAAAATTAAGTTTTCTTTTATATATTATAGGCTACTTTGGAATATTCTATTGCAATTAGGTAAAACTCAAAAACAGGACATGGACATGGATATGTATAAGTGAAAATATATTGAAAATTGTTCTAACTGATTGTGTTACAATTAGAAATGTACTAATTTGATTAATTTGACTATGTTATTATAACTAAGGGAATCTGAGAGGGAATTTTTGTTGATGTAATTTGAGCTATTTACAAATGATTTTGTTATTTGCTATTGTTTACATTTAACTACCCAACCACCATATTGCTTCATAAATACCTGGATGTAAAATTAACAAATTAATAAAACTTGTATTAAAAACAAAATGGAAGCAGGATGCGCAGCAGGGGAGATAGGATCCACTAATAGTCCATTACCACTGCCAGCATGATACTCCCCCGTTGCGTCTCAGACCAAATGGCACAGCCAGGACTTCAGACTCTTACTGAAGAAGGGTGAAGGCAGATCTTACCCTGGGGGCACAAGATGTTCCAAAGGGCTGGCACCATTGCAGAGAAGGCTCTTATTTCTGGACCTCACCAGCCAGAATTCCTTGACCAAACAGGATCCATAGCATGTGTCCTCTACCCAGCATGGTTGAGATGGTTCCTCAAGTAACCTGGATTCATGCCATGCACGCCTTTATAGGTAATAACCATTATCTTGAATTGCACCCGAAAGCAAACCAGCTGTCAAATGCAGCTCACAGAACAGCAGCCTAACACAGGCCACTCTAGGGGACCCAAAGACTGCCCGGACCTCCATGCTTCGCACCAATTGAAGCATCAGAATGCTCTTGTGTAACCCTATGCACAACTTTAGATCTAGAAATTTTGTCTGCTCAGATATTTCTTCTGACCCTGAACTTCTATGTCACAAGACAGGGACACATAGGCACGGTTATTTCATTCCAGTTAGAAAGTAAGAACTGCATGGGAGTTACCTATGCCTACTGTCACTTAGTGCTAGACATCTGAATGGAGAAAATTAATTTATTTGTTTAATTTATTTTAAATTTATTTTTTTATTTTAAAATAGGAGACCTAAAGTAAATTTAGAGCAGACATGTCAAACTCGCGACATCACGTGACGTTGTGAGACGTATCGGGACTGTTTTGCCATTGCCGGCAATGGGGTGGGCGTGGCTTCCGGATGACATGTCCGGCCTGTAGGCCGGCAGTTTGACACCCCTGGTTTAGAGCTATTACAAATGTATAGGTGTTTTAACAATAGCAGTAACTGACTGAAATTATTGTTCAGTAGGACAGGATGAAGTGAAGACAGGAAAAAAATAGCTATGTGCTTCTACTTATTGCTAGCACTAGAACTTACTGAAAAATAGGTGAGATTGCTCCAGCCATTGTATTTCTTATCTGCCCCTTTTCTAAAGTGTTGGACACAGGGAACCTCAACTATTTCTGCAATATGCAATCATAAAATTACTTTAAGAAATTAAAAAATAGTAATGTTGTTTTCCTATTTTGAATGAAATTGTGAGAAAGTTCTATCACATAAACTGTATTTTCTTTATCTTTTAAAAATAGCATTCTATATCTAATGAAAGTATTATCTAAACATAAGCAGAACAGTAACTTGATTTCAAGGAATAACTACAGAAAGTAAGAAGCTGGCAGCAGCTTTGAAGAATTCCAAAAATTAAAATAAAAGTTTTGCCTTCCAATATTCTTAATAAGCAGTGATAAACAGCAGGTTGAACCATTTTATAAATAGTTGATAGATGTTTGGAATGTTTAACTCACGTTAGAAGATGGGTGTTGATAGATATGGTTTCCTCCTAGAAGCAAATGATCAATATAAGCTGCCGCTCCTCCGGTACAATTGGGAAAATTTCCAAAACTGCCAATACCTCCAGGTCCTATGTAGCCTCTACAGGAGGGGAAAAAAAATCTGAGTCATATGTTAGCATGGATGTGAGCAGGCTGATTTGAAAGGGTCAGGAGCTCTTATTAGTAGTGTTAACATAAAGAGAAAGCAGCTTTATAATCTGATAGATGTACAATGTTTTCTAGAATATGTTGACAATTTCCAGAACTGGCCACAATCCATCATCTCATCTAACTGCCATTCCCACTCTCCATCAAAATCCCAAAACAGGAACCTCATGACAAAATTCTTAGCCTGATTATGTGTCATATCTAAGCCATATTCACAGCCCTTTAGGAGTTTCATATGCAAATCACTGTAAAAAAAAAAGGCAGCCTAAGGATAAATAGCACTCTTGGAATAGCTAGCTCCAACTGATTTCAGTGAGGCTTCCTCATGAGAATATTGTTAACATTAATGTTATTAATCAGAACAGTATATTAAATCCCATAGGTATCCGGAAAAGATAACATTGAAAAAAGAAAAAGGATTTAAGCTTCAACTGACTTTGGACACCCAGGTACACTCAGAAGGAAGGTGAGGCCCAGCCAAAGTCCTTCAAGGGCCAACATAAAAAGCCACTGGGGCCAATATGGAAGAATATCCTGAAGAGCAGGGTAGGAAGTCTCCTATTAAAACACACAAAGAAAAGTAAAATATGAATAATTCAGGTTTCATCATGAAACTCCTACAAGTGCTGGATTTGCTGGAGGTATTCACTCAATACTATTTGTATACTTTCAAGAATTTTTCTTCTATTAAGTATCTTCATAACAGTAGTTAACTTCAGCCACTGACTAACATAGTTCTGGTCCAATCTTTTTTCTCCAGAATGGCAAAGGAGAACTAATAGAAGCTCATACATTTGTATTTAGTGCCTAGGCCAGACATGTCAAACACAAGGCCCGGGGGCCGGATCTGGCCCGTGAAGTGGTTTCATGTGGCCCGCGAAGCCATCCTGGAAACAGTGAGGGAACGGCCCCCGCTGCCTTGGCCCTGGCCCAGAGACCCTCCTTCTGCCAGAGACCCTCAGATCTGTCCCACTCCTGCCCAGGCCCCCATAGGCACCCTTGATGCCAACGATGTAGAGCTGGCCATGCCCACCCAGTAGGCCATACGCACTCCAGCCATGCCCACCCAGTAGGCCACGCCCACCCTGGCCATACCCACCCGGCCCGCCGAGGGCAACTACAATGCTGATGTGGCCCTCAATGAAATTGAGTTTGACACCCCTGGCCTAGGCTATTTCAGTAGTTCTCAGTCCTGATCAAGTATTACAGCCAGATAACTGATTTGTTATCTATTAACTTAATTTCATTATTCTTCCATTTTCTACTTTTCAGAGCAGTCCATAAAAGTGCAATACATTCATTAGCAAAGAAAACAAACAAATGTTAACAATATTAAACTTTAAAAGAGCTAGCAACAGTAAAGCACCTCAGTAAAGCATTAGGAAAGGCCTACTTAATCCCAAAGCTCATTACTCACTCCTTTCTTTGGTTCTTTACCTATCCCAGGGGTAGGCAACTTTGGCTCTTTTATGACTCGTGGACATGCTGGCTCAGGAATTCTGGGAGTTGAAGTCCACGAGTCATAAAAGGGCCAAGGTTGCCTACCCCTGACCTATCCTATCTAGATAAACATTCTATAATCTAACCACATATCAAATATTGAATGACAAGAACAAGAAGCAGAAATTAGCAAAGTTATTCTTGAAAAGTTTAATAATTTTTCATGGGAGACTTCTACGGGATACCTGAAGTCACCTTTTGGACCCAGCTGAAGAATGCTTTAAAACTTTCAGGAACAGCTCCACCAGATGACACTCATAGCAGCACAAAAGCCCTGTTTTGTAGGGCTGGCATGCTCTGAAAATTATTCTGATGTAGTACTCTTTAAAGCATCCTGAAAAAAGATACCTCTATCTAAATCATTTCTGAAACCCTATTGCTTCCTTGCTGCCATCATTACCGTGCCTTCTCTATGTTCAGCGAGAATCACTTCATTTACATAGCTGTGTTCTCACTCACCATTCAGTTTTATTTTATTTGCCACAGCAGTCATGAGTCATCAAAGTGAAAGGTAATGGACTCAAGACACAGCCCTGTGGGGAACCTGTACTCAAGGAGATGGAATTGGAAACTTTTCTTTCAACTCTTACAGCCTGGGGCCTATCAATAAAGAAATCAAGTATCCAGTTATATAGGTAAAGGTAAAGGTTCCCCCGTAAATGCGTGCTAGTTGTTTCCAACTCTAGGGGCCGGTGCTCATCTCTGTTTCAAAGCCGAAGAGGCAGCGCACTTGTCCGAGGACGTCTCCATGGTCATGTGGCCGGCATGACTAGATGCCAGAGGTGCACGGAACACTGTTACCTTCCCACTGTAGTGGTCCCTATTTTTCTACTTGCATTTTTACGTGCTTTCGAACTGCTAGGTTGGCAGAAGCTGGGACGAGTAACAGGTGCTCACTCTGTTATGCGGCACTCGGGATTCAACCCGCCAAACTACCGACCTTCTGATCGACAAGCTTAGCATCCTAACCCACTGAGCCACCGCATCCCTATCCAGTTATATGAAGGATATTAAAACCTAATAGGGCCAGTTTGTTTACCAAGTGTTGAGGAATAATTGTGTTGAACACCGAACTAAATATTCTCTTCACTTTATGTTGGTATATTTCTGTTAAACCATTCACTGACCAGAGTACTGTTCTCAGGTGCAGGTTTGGCAAAGAGCAGTTCTAGTGTCGCAACAACAAAATATGTGCAAGCCAATCTTTGGAGCACACCTGGAATTCGTAGATTATCCAAGGACACTAAAAAAAATAACCAAAAAAAGTAATATAAGTGAGCATAAAAGTGTACAGAATAATGGATACATAAGTAGATCTGATGCTGACCAATATATATTTGTTTCCAAATTAACAGTGTTATAACTGTATTTTAATCTAAGCAAATTAACCCAATTACTTTAAAAAAGATTCTGTAGGAAAAAAGGAAACTTAATTTTCTTGATTGGAAATGGGAAAAGTAATATTGAGATATTGAGGTTAATAATTCCAGTATTAATCTCAGTAGTCATCAATTTCTTGTTAGCCCATCTTATTTAGGTGTCCAAGCTACTCTGTCTATATTGCTCTAAAACATAAACTTCTTAACAAAAGGATACAACGTTTATGAAATTTTTCAACTGGTTACGTTACCAATCAGTCTATTTTCTATGAATAGGATTATAAAGTTGTAGGGCAATTTGTACAGTTAAGATTTTTTTCAGCATTATAACACCAAAAATTTTAACCATAAAATTAATATTTTTTTGTCCTAGTTTATCAGTTTACACAATGACATAAGTATGTAATTAGATAAAATTACATTCATGTTTGAAAATATCAAAATAACAAAGGCTATAGCATATTAGCTTTTAAAGATCAGAGCTCCCCTATTTTCCTACTGTGCCCAGACAAAGACATCCCACTTTTTATTTTGCTATGTTAGAAAAGAGAGTGCTACCTTGTGTGTGAATGTAACAGTAACAGAGTAACAGAGTTGGAAGGGACTTTGGAGGTCTTGTAGTCCAACCCCCTGCTCATGCTGGAGACATGCCATTTTAAATGGGTGTCCAAACTCTTCTGAAAAACCTCCAGTGCTGGAGCACCCACTATTTCTGCAGTAAGCTGTTCAACTGATTAATTGTTCTCATTGTCAGGAAATTTCTCCTTAGTTCTAGGTTGGATCTCCCTCTGATAAGCTTCCATCTGTTGCTTGTCCTGCCTTCAGGTGCTGCGGAGAATATGTTGCTCCCTCCTTTCATTGGCAGTCATTCAAATATCGGAAGAGTGCTATCAGTCACCCCTAGTCCTATGTAATTATTATTTAGTTTAGTTTTAACAGTTCAGTCGTGTCTGATCTTGGCTACTTTATAGGCAAATGTTCTCCATGCTACCCTGTCAAGAATAGCTTCTTTCAGTTGCCGGATGTTCATCTTTGAATCAGTTTGGATGGAATCAAGCCAGCGTGTTTTTTTATTTGTCCCATCTTTTTGGTCCACTAACCATTCCTAACATCATTCACTTCTCCAATGAATTTGCATGCATGGCCAAAGTAAATCAGACACAGTCTTTTGATTTTGGCTTCTACTGATGTTTCTGGTTTTATATAATTCAGCACACCTCTTTGGCTGTCCTGGGTATATGCAATAATTTATGCCACCAACACAGTTCAAAGGCATTAATTCTTCTTCGGTTAGCCATTCTTAGTATCCAACTCTCACATCCATACATCATTATAGGGAAGTCTGTTTCTGTAACTAGTGTGCTTTTTTGTATTTATATCAATAATTCTGCTTTTCCAGATCTTATTCATATTAACCATTGGAGTGCAGTCTAAGGTTATCGTGTGTTTGATTTCAGGTGTGGAACTACCACCTTGAGCAATTTTTTATCCAAGGAAGATAAATTCTCAAACTAATTCAATTTCTTCCTTGTTCATTTTAAACATCTCATGTCCATCTGCATCTTTGTTTTCCTGAAGTTAAGACTCAATCCTACTTTTTTTCACTTTCGTCCTTTATTTTCCAGATAATTTTTTCCAGGTCCTCCTTAGTTTCGGCCAAAGTGAATCTTCACTCTCAAATCAATTCCAGGTCTAATTTCTGCATGATCACTTCAGCAATACACATTGAACAACTATGACAATAAACTGCATCTCTTACTCCCTTACTGATCCCAAACCAATCTGTTTTGCCATAGAGTCTTCTCACTGTTGCCTTCTGATCAGTGTATAGTGATCTGGTAAGTCTAATCAGTTGGATTGGAATACCTGATTACACAAAGCCAAACATCGCTTATTGTGTTCTACACAGTCAAAAGCTTTTCTGTAATCTATAAAACACATATATAGATCATTTTGATATTCGTGTGCCTTTTCCATAATCCATAAGTGCATTGATCTTAATAATTCTGTAGGTATTCCATTAATAACTGGGGCTTTCCATTTCAGCCATTTCTCTATGGCCCATTCTATTTCTTCTTTCGAGATGTTTGCTGTTAATTGAATAGTCATCATTGTCATCTTGATGATATGTCAAACTGCTATAGAGTCCTTCCGTACATTATGTCCACCTGCTCTTTATCTTCTGCTGGTCATTCAATACATCCCCACTGCAGTCTTTTTAACAACTCCTTGTTGTGTTGAAAAGCTGGACTGCACCATTTTCACTACAGCAAACACGACCCTAGTATGTCCCTTCCTGTTAGCTTCTTCCAGACATTGACACTGCTTCTCCCACTGCTTATTTTTGTCTTTCCTGACTTCATGTTGGAAAATTACATTCAGCTTTTTGACTTCATCCTTATTACCTTTGGCTCTGGCGGCACTATGCTGATCATATTTTTTTGATGTCACCAGATAGCCATTTATTTGCTCCCTTTGGTTTTGACACGACACATACTTTCCAGCAATTTCCATGATATTAGCTTGGATCTCTCACCACTGTTCATTTGGGTCTTTCCCTTCCAGATTCAGTGGTTCAACCCTATTCTTAATTTTTATGGTGTACCTAGGTGAGATGGAGTTTATATTGAATTTTGGGAGGATAGTACATTTTTTCACTTTGCACAGTTGGAGCTTCAGTTTAGCCATTAATAGTTGATAGTCTGAGTTATAATCAATCCCAGTAATGTCTTAACAGATGCAACTGAACCTTTGCAGTGTTGTTGGCAATGTGAAGTCTATCTGATTTTATTGTTGTCCACCTGGTACTGTCCATGTGCCTAAACATTGTTTCTATTGAACAAACCATGTATTCATTATGATGAGATGATTTTCCTGGCAAAATTATGCTAGGTGATCACCAGCTTCATTCTGTTCATTTAGCCCAAACTTGCCTACTATTCTTGCAACTTTTTCTTGGCCTGAAATTGCCCATAATACACAAAAAAATCCTTTTCTGGTATTTGCATAAGAGCACCTTGAAGCTGACTGTAAAAAAGTTGTAAAAAAAGTGTAAAAAAGGTTCAGTTTCATCATCATTTCATCTACAGTTGAAGCATACATTTGTAGTACAGCAATGCTGAGTACCTAAATCCAAATCCTATTTATATAATGTGCTATATATATATGCTTAAAAGAGAGAAATAATGTTTATATCTGTGCAATATACATTTTTCTATGATAAAGAGAAAGTCATTGTCCATGTAATGTATCAACCTGCTGATAATAAAGATTGGATTTGAAAGATCAAAAAAAGAGTATATGCCTGGAAATTGCTCACATGAAATGGATTTTAAGTCACGTAATTTAACTGATATGTACTAAATCTCTGTATGAAAGAATGTGTAAAGCTTTCCTTAACCATTTTTTAAAATTCTTAGTACCCAAGATTAGCATAAAGAACCTGGAAGATAATATGAATAAATTAAAAGATTTCAGACTGCAGACTATGGGAGAAGGGGCAGGGTCAATGCCTACATGAAAGAATTTTACTAAACAGCATTAATTTCTGTAACTTCTGAGGTAAATAATAGAAGAAAAAAGAACGTGTTTTCAACCAGGTGTCTCCAAAATGATTTATTGGATTAGAAAAATAAATGAATCAGAACAAAAACTGTTAATTCTGATACCTAAATTAAATATAAATTTATCCTCCAAACTCTCATGTTGCTTTCAAAGTCATATCATTCCACTCCCTTTATAGTACTTAGATTTACCCTCTTTATGTGCATTAAAGTGGGGTGAATGTTACAATGATTTGGAAACAATATGAAAGGTAACTTTTGCAACTTATGTAGTTGCAATGGTTTGTGCATAGTTCCACCATATTTATTTATTTTTTATTTTAATTCCATTTATATCCCGCCCTTCTCCGAAGACTCAGGGCGGCTTACAAGCTTAGCAGTAGCCTTCATTCTATGTATATGCCTGCTTATTAGGGCTTTCACACACCTCCCAAGCAGCATTATTACAAAGTCAGCTTAATTGCCCCCAACAGTCTGGGTCCTCATTTTACCTACCTCGGAAGGATGGAAGGCTGAGTCAACCTTGAGCCTGGTGGGATGCGAACCTGCACTAATTGCAGGCAGCTGGTGTTACTTTAAGGAGGCATTAGCCCACTGCTCCACCAAGGCTCTTGTTTTTTTCCCCAAAATTCTATTATGATATACAAACAAAGGGGCACATTTTTAGTCAATATGAAAAATATAAATCTCTTAGCACTTACAGGGTCCAAGGCAATAATTTGGGTTTACAACTATGAGTCCTATTAAAAATAGGAGGAGACTTCTCCATAAGACTTTGCCCAGCAATTGCCATTTGGAATAACCTCGTCTCAACATGGCACTGAGAGACAGTGAAACAGAAGTGCCCATAATAAATACAAACCTAAAAGGGAAAAGGAGAGAGAGAAAATCAGAAAAAGACATATATTACATGATGATGAAATTATCTCCAAGAACCGAGAAACTGTAGATAAACAGACATGAATCTTGTGAAGGCAATGAAAGAAGGATTATTTGAATATTAGAGAAATAGTTCAACAGTTCCTCTCTTCCCCAAATATCTACAACGAATTCCAGAAAACTAATTCTTCATGTCAATATTACTAGAAAATGCAAAAGACTTGAGTTGTCTTTGACATTCATATTCTCAGCAGTTCTTTTGTGGGCTCCATAGTACAATCCATGTGGAGCACATTTTTATGTGATCAACTACTCCAACATTCTGTTTTTACTCTTACCAGTTTGATAAGAGCCTTCCTTGTATCTGTTACTTTCCAGATTTTCATCCAAAAGCCCTCCTTTACCCAAACTACTGAGATACAGCCTACTTCTTTATCCCCATATAAAAAAATGTGGGATAGACAACATCACCACCAGATGGATTTGCAGTTGGCTGATCAACTGCACTGAGAGTGTAGTCTTCAATGAAACTATATCGATATAGAGGCATGCATGTAATGGGGGACCTCAAGATTCTGTTCTAGGCCTAATACTTTTCACATCTTCATAAACAATTCAGATGAGAGGATAGAAGAGCAACTCATCCAATTTGCAGATGACACCAAGCTGAAGGGAATAGCCAACACTTTAGAAGATAAGACTCAGATTCCAGAAGGAACTTAATATACTTTAACACTGGCCCCTATCCAACTAAATGCAATTCAGTAATGAGAAAAGTAAGTTTTTTTCACTTATGCAAGAAAACCCAAATGCCCAGGAATAGAATAGGTGATACCTGCCCCAAGAGCAGTAAACTGTGATCTGGGAGTTCTAGTGAACAATTACTTAAGTATGAGCTAGCAGTGTGCTGCAGCTGCCAAAAAAGCAGCACAGATTTATAATATATTTATTTATTATTAGTTTTTATAAACCGCCCTTCTCCCGAGGGACTCGGGGCGGTGTACAGAGGAAGGAAGGTATACAGATCGAACAATAAAAATAATAAGAAACACTAATGAACACAAACTGGGACCCCAATTAACGCTATCATGCCAGGCCAGCCTGCTGAAACAGGAAAGTTTTTAAGTCGCGACGGAAGGTACGGAGGTTAGGGGCCATCCGGATTTCTGTTGGTAAGGTGTTCCAGAGGGCTGGCGCACCCACTGAGAATGCCCTCCCCCTGGGGGCCACCAGCCGACATTCCTTGAGCGGTGGCACCCTGAGGAGGCCCTCTCTGTGGGAGCGCACAGGACGGTGGGGTGCTGACATCGGCAGAAGGTGCTCCCGAAGGTAGTCCGGACCCATGCCATGTAGGGCTTTGTAAGTCATCGTTAGCACCTTGAACTTCACACATATAGTGTGTATGTTGAGACTTTGTAAAAAATGCAAAGAGCAACTAAGATGATTAGGGGCCTAGAGACAAAAACATATGAAGAACGGTTGCAGAAATTGGGTATGACTAGTTTAGAGAAAAGAAGGACTAGGGGGAACATGATAGCAGTATTCCAGTATTTGAGGTGCTGCCACAATGAAGAGATCAACTTATTTTCCAAAGCTCCAGAAGGCAAGACAAGAAATAATGGATGGAAATTAATCAGGGAGAGAAGCAATCTGGAATTAAGGAGAAACTTCCTAACAGTGATAACAATTAACCAGTGGAAGAGTTTGCCTTCAGAAGTTGTGGGTGCTTTCGTCACTGGAGGTTTTTAAGAAAAGGACTGGACAGCATCTCTCTGAAATGATATAGGGTTCCCTGCTTGAGCAGGGGATTGGATTAGAAGACTTCCAAGCTCCCTTCTAGCTCTATTTTCATTAATTAAGAACAGAGTGTTATTACTGCTTTATAATCCCTTGGTAAGATCACACTTGGAATACTGCGTCCAGTATACAAAAAAGATCTTGAGACTCAGTGTAGAAAAGAACAAAGATGATTAAGGGACTGGAGTCTAAAATATGATGAACAGTTGCATGAATTGGTATGTGTCTAGTCTAACAAAGAAAAGGAGTAAGGGTGAAGACAGCAGCCTTCAAATATTTAAGGAGCTGTCAAAGAAGAGTGGGTTAAACCTATTCTCCAAACCACCTGAAGGCAGGACGCGAAGTAACTGATGGAAAGCTATCAAAGAAATATCCAATCTAGAAGTAAGGAGAAGTTTCTGACAGTAAAAACAATTAATCAATGGAACAGCTTGCCTCCAGAAGTTGAGGGTTTTTGGAGGTTTTTGAGAAGACATTGGACAGCCACTTGTCTGGAATGGTATAGGGTCTCCTTCTTGAGCAGGAGGTTGAACTAGAAGACCTCCACGGTTCTTCCTATTCTATTATTTTATATTCTATATTCCTAAAGTGTGAGCATTTATAGTCATTATGTTTTGCTTCTGCTCTGTGTCAGAACATGCTTAAAAGCTTTTGGATCAGAGTGCAATCACTAATGAAGTAAAAGAAAGTTACAGTTTACGGGAATAAGTGCCAATAACATAGCACTGATGTTCCCCACTTCTTGTGGTATAACTTCCTCAGTGAAATCACATTATTGTCACTGGTGAATGTTCTTTAAATTCTAAGATGGAAAAAAAGATTGAAATAGACCTCTACTGAAATACCAAATATAGTTGACTGTGAAAGAATGAATACTTACCAATCTAAGATTGCCTGAGAAAAACTGCAAAAGTAAGAACTTAGTGCAAAGGAGAGAGGGAAGCCAGCAGAAAATTATGCCAGCTCAAAGAAGCACTATGTGCATGGACTTCCAAGTCCAGTCCTTTCTCAGCAATGAAACATATGCCTATAATGGAATGCAGATGAGCAGATAGACCACTCAGGAAACTTGAACCAGTAGAAGTGGAAAGAGCAACAAAAGACTTGGTGATGTCACATTTGCAACTAACATTTACAACACAGATGAGATAAGGATTTCATGTATTCCTCTCCTTGAGAAACAGCCAGTGGGTCTCTCATGGTGGGGAAGTGTAGAGCAGCCTTCTGTTAAATGAACTGCGTGGCAGTGTTAAGTTTTTTATCTTTTGGAAATGACTGGAAATTTTATTTAAAAAATAAAAAAATAAAATAAAGATTTGGAACTATGTTTACTTATTACCATTTTACACTAAAACTAAAGATTAAAGAAAGTCACTGGAAACAGTAACTATTAAGATAATTAAGAATCCAAGTCAACTTGTCCTGACCAAACTGACAGTCCAATGAGAGGTATTCCCATATGGATTTCTTCTGAATGGACTTAGTTTAATTCAAGGTATTAGCAATCAACATGAATTACCATGGAAAGACGAGGTCTGCTATAGTTAAGCCTATAAAGAGAAACAGACATTAACAGACAATTAATGTTCATAACAGTGGAGAACTACTAACTATTCTTAAGATACTTAAATAAAATATTTAGTTCTAAAATATTATTAACAGTTAACAAATACACTCTGAACTTTCAAAAACACATAATACAAGGTCACCACATTGAGTAGCAGCATTCTGAAGTGAAAGAAGCTAAAAAAAGAAGCTGTTACAATATTTATTCTGAATCTTCTATTTCAAACTACGGTACATACAGGCCCCATTCTTCCCTCCCCATCCCTCCCTCTCTCCTCCCCCCCCACTTTCATGGCTGCTTGCCCATCCACAACTACTGAACATTAGTTGCAACAGTGAATTTTAAAAACTCCCAAACTCCCAAAGAACAGTAAATGAGACAATTTCATTTTATATAATTAAAGTGAGAGGACAAATGGATTTTGAATATTTTACCATTCCAGCTCTGATGCTTGAAAAACCAATATTTTCCTCCACCATAATTCACAAAGACCATAATTGTAAGTGCCAGGCTATAAAGTCAAACAAAAATCATAATCAAACACTGAATGCATATATTAACAATTCTGAATGAACTTTTTAAATTGTTACAATTGTTACAATGATAAATATATTGTTCTGCAAAAAGTCTTAAATTAATAGATTTGATCAATATTGTTATCTTCCAAATTGTGATAATATAGAGAAAATATTCTTTTAAACATTACCAAAGAATTTTTTTAGGGGGGGGGGGGTTAGGGTGGGATAGTAACATTAAAAGGGACCAGTAGAAATACTTAAAAGATTTTATGAATGCTTTCACAAAATAGCTGCCAAAATGGCATGGTCAATCTTTTTTTTTATTGAAAAGTTTTACAATACATTTTTAAGATAGAAAAAAGAAACAAAAAAAGAAAAAACCCCTCCTCTCCCTCCCCTCTCCCCAACCCACCCCTCCCCCCTCCCTGACTTCCCAGAGCTGAATACAGGGTATAGTATTACAAACATAAGCTAAAATATGCTAACAACCCAAAAGTAAAACATTAAATTCTGTCGTACTTTAACTCTCCATAGTCATCATATTGCTAACAAATAACAAATAACTAATTATACATCATATAAAACCACTACTTATTCAAATGCTAGATGAAACTTTTTAGTCCCATATTTATTCTGAATATATTCAATCCATCTTCTCCATTCCACAATATATCTCTGTTGCGATTGGTCAATCTTAAATGCTCATTTTCTTCCTAGACCGCTCACCCAGCCAGTGTGATGAGAACTTTTAATAGTTTTGGGGGCCAAAATGAAAGCTCTACTCAAGACTTGTAATCACATGAGCAGAAAATGCCCATTTCTCTACTGGGTTTCCAAACAAATACAAGAGGTTTGAAGAAACCTGAAGCAAGAAGTTTCTCAGGTGAGTTCAGCTTGGAGGTGGGGCTTCCAAGATTTTCCCCTTGGGAAAAATGGTAATTTAAAAAAAAATATGCACAATAAAAATTGCCTACTACATCTTAAACATTTTTAGTTACATATTTGCCTTTTGCATTAGAAAGGAGTCTTTTTTTGGTTTGCAAACTATCTTTTCCTTTTTGTTGTTCTTTCTCCTTTTTGGAACTCCAGTAAATGAAATGGTAAGGAGGGGGCATGACAGATATACACTGAACTAAGGAAGCTTGGATTTACCCTTTTCTATTCCTTTTTTACATTAATTGCAAAGTGATAACTAAATTTTCTCTTCTCTTGTGTGTCCTGATTGATTTTTTTTATTTCTCTGCCTGCTTCTTTGTGGATGTATAAGCTGTGTTTTGTGAGTATAGAAGGCTTTCTGATATGATACAATTAGATGAGAAGAATACCTGATTTGTTTTCACGTCGTATTTAAATATTTTTTCAATATGAGGCACAAGAGGGAGCAAAAGACTAATCTTCTAAAATAAGGTTGGTGAATGTATTTATTTATTGAATTTGAATAAATTTATTGAATTTATTAAACTCAAAAAATTCTCTTTGCCATAAGGACCAATGTATTGAAAAGATTGTTAAAAAGATAGTTTTCCTTGTATTTACTGGGATCACAGGGACTTGTTCAGTAGATTAAGCTAAGAATCTGAATCAGAAAATCTACAAGGGAAGATCTATTTGCACCTGTACAACCCTGAAGAGTAACAAGTCATAGAGAAACAGACTAGCACCTTGATGGCTTCCAATGAATGTACTACATTTATATTCCTGCCCATAAAAGGTAAAGGTAAAGGTTCCCCCGCACATGCGTGCTAGTCGTTTCTGAATCTAGGGGCCGGTGCTCATCTCCGTTTCAAAGCTGAAGAGCCAGCACTTATCCGAGGACGTCTCCGTGGTCATGTGGCCGGCATGACTAGACGCTAAAGGCGCATGGAACACTGTTACCTTGCCACCGTAGTGGTCCCTATTTTTCTACTTGCATTTTTACGTGCTTTCGAACTGCTAGATTGGCAGAAGCTGGGACGAGTAACAGGCACTCACTCTGTTACGCAGCACTCGGGATTCGACCTGCCAAACTGCCGACCTTCTGATCAACAAGCTTAGCGTCCTAACCCTCTGAGCCACTGCGTCCCTTATTCCTGCCCATAGAGGACTCAAATTATACATGCACCAAGCGCCAACTGATTGGATTGCTGGAGAAGAAATGATGAGTCTAGAGGCATGTGTAACCCCTTTGAGACTCCTCTGAGTAAATGAAGAATACTTAGCAAAGGCAGACATCTGTATTCACACTGAAAACACGAAGGAAGAAACAACTACCAGGAAAAACAAAGCTCTAGGGCAGACATGTCAAACTTGTGACGTTGCACGACGTATCGGAACCTTTTCCTCATTGCCAGCAATGGGGTGGGCACGATTTTGTTGTGATGCATCTGGCCCGAGGGCTGGCAGTTTTGACACCCCTGCTCTTGGGGAATAGTAATGGCAGCATGTCACTCAGAGGACAAAACAACCCTAAGAAGACTGTCCCAGCCACTGGAGCTCAATAACTTATTTGATATCCTCTCTGTAGGAGAAAACATGTAGGCATCTGGAAAAGGGTCTTCACCAAATATTCCAGTGACAGGAAGAAAACTATTATCACAAAGAAGACTAATCTGCTGAGTTTCCCCCTCCTTTCTAAAAAAGGCTTATGGTACTGACTCACTACCGCAAACCCAGACCCTCACTTTATAAGCAACCATTCCACTGCACATAGTGCATCCAAACCCTCTTCAGAAGGGCCAAGACACACTGCGGCACCACAGCACTAAAAAAAGTGGAAGAGAAATGGCTGCTAGATGTCTTTCTCTGTAATAGCTATCCAAAAAACTTCATATTCTAACACACAGCATCCAACTTACACAATCAACCATTATACAAAAACTAACCCTACCATACACAAAAGGGATGTTGGAAATGACAGACAGAATTCTCCAACCTCTAGGAATATCCAGAAATTATCCAGAACCAAAAACAAGATACAGAAGGATGAAAGAAATAATGTAATTTACTAATCCAACTGTAACAACTGCAACTAATTCTATGTGGGACAAACATCACGTCAATTGAAAATCAGAATCCACAAATACCAGCTGGCAATCAATTACCACGATCCCAAATCCCTAATTTCTATATTGACATCGAACAGCATCAATTCGATTGGAGCAATAAAAAAATCATTGTCCACACTACCGCCCGCTGTGCACATGAATTTATTGAAGCCTGGCACTCCATCAGCAGACACATCGACCCATAACCACCCTACAAACCCCCCAGAATTCAAATCAACTGCACAGCCAACCAGTGATGGCACTGACCTTCAACCAACCCACACAAAACACAAATCAGCACTTCATCTCCCAATGACCCTCACCTCATATGACCTCCCCATCACAAGATCCTCACCTGATGTGACCCTCACCTAACATGACCTTCCCATCACATGACTTACTGACTACACAAGGCCCTTATAAGCAGAACACTGATACTGACATCCCCTAAACTCTACTGAATATATTACCTAGCATGGTAACGAAACATTCAGAAAGCAACCCACAAGCTCGGAGAATGAACCTCCACCCTCATTCTCCACCTGTACAGATATTCGCCACTATCACACACTGACTCACTTCTCAGAGGAACAGAATCAGCAATCTGTAGATCAGACAACCTATATAGAGAGGGAGGTTTTCTCTCAAATGCAAAGATCAAGATGTGACAGAGATCCTTTTTTAAATAATTCAGCTCACCTATTATTACCTCTTTCTCCTTTTTCATGTTGGCATGAACAAGGCAACAAAGAGCCTGAAAAAATTATCAACAGACTGTGAGCAGTTAGGCAAGAAGGCAAAAGAGTTTTGGACCGCAGGTGGTGTTTTCATCTATACTTCCAATGGAAGGACAAAACCCAATAAAGGAATGGAGGAATTTAGAGGTAAAACCTTGGCTGAACAGATGGTGCCACTAACAGAACTTTGGATTACAGGACCATAGTATACATTATTTGCAGAAAGGACTGGCAAGAGATGGGCTGTATTTCACAAAGATTGGGAAGAATGTGTTTGTTAAACATCTGGTTCAGCTACTCTGAAGGGCTATAAACTAAATTTTGAAGAAGAAGGAAACCAATTTTTAGGACAACTAAGGGCTACTCAACCAAGCAGAAGAAACTGAATGTTTTGCTAATCAGTAAACTGAGGTGTGCAGGAAAAACAATACTGTAGTAATTGGGGATTTTAAGTACCCCAACAACAACTGGGAAACAAACTCTGCAACAAACTGGAGACTGAACAGATTTTCGACATGCCTAGCTAACAACCTTGTCACTCAAAGGATGGAGGTACAAACCAAAGGATCAATTATTTAATCTGGACTTAATCCTAACTAAAAGGATTTTGAGTGTCTAGGGACACTTGGAAACGCAGCAAATTGCTGTGTTTTGAAGCACTGTATTCACACACAGGATCTCCCCATCTCCCCAAAGTCTCCATTTGGATACAAAGTATTTGAGCGTTTAGGGACACTTGGAAAGACAACGAATCGCTGCGTTTTGAAGTGTTGCATTGCATACAGAAAAATCTCCCTATCTCCCCAAGGTCTCTGTTTGGATAAAAGGTGTTTGAGTGCCTAGGGACACTTGGAAAGTCAGTGAATCACTGCGTTTCCAAGGCTTCCATAGGCGCTCAATCACCTTTTATCCAAACAGAGACCTTGGGGAGATGGGGAGCTTCGTTTGTGAGTAAATAGGATAGTTGAAAATGCAATGATTAGCTGAAAACCAAAGATCCTTTCCAGTGGCTGAGAACGCATGCTGCAGTCCCTGTCAGTCAAGGATTTTCAGCTGACATGATCTCTGATAAGATGGGTGACACATAAATTTAAGAAATAAACAAATAATAGTGTCCCTCAATATGGATTTTCTAGGTATGTTAAGATACATTTCCCTGATTGCTACCCAATACTGCTATGTCAGTGACAACAGGTTGAGAAAGTTCATCAAAGAAATAGAGGTATTCAAAATAAAGACAGGTATTCTTTCATTTCCTCAGAGAAACCCAGCAGACTAGTTTACCCTCCTCCCAAGTAGGCAAGTTTAAGTCTGATGAGGGCTCAAGCAGGTATGATGTTGCTCACAGTTACCAGATCAGTAATCCCATCCAGAAGAGCCTTAAGTCTGTTGTATTTTCTTTTCTAAGAGCAAGTTCAGTTGTTCAACAGAACAACCTAACAGGAAATCAGAACTTCCAAAACCAAAGTAATGATTTCTATTACTTCAGGGGCATATGAACTGAATCTGAGATGAGTCCAGTTTCTAATCACAGTAAAGAACAGGAAGTGTCCAGATTGTACCAGTTGTATCATTCTGTTGTTACTTACACCATCACTGAATAGGACAAAAGGGTTCCACTCTTGATAGCTGTCATTACTACTTTATGAATGTGAATACTACTGCACCTATAAATCTCAGCTGATAATATCCTCAAAGATATTTACAGAAAAATTGTAAGGAATTATCCAGAACTGTAATTTACCCTCTGAAGGTATCCAGGGAACGAAGTCTCTGTAGAGAGGAAGCAGTGTTCCATACTCCTACTGGGAATTCACCACCAATGGAATCTATTCTGCTTGGAGATCCAAGCTCCTAAAAATGAAGGAGACAAGGAAAAATTAAGTATGAAAAACTAGTTATAAAATTGTTAAGTTTGATAAAGGTCTTGTCTTTTTTTTTTTATTGAAAAGTTTTAACATACAGTTTATCTTTAACAGTCCCCCCTCCCCCTCCCTTCTCCCACCCCCCTACCTCTCCCCCCTCCCCCCCTCCCCCCCGACTTCCCAGAGCTAAATACAAGGTATATATAAAAAAAACAATCGTAAACAACCATATACTAACAACCATAAACTCTAAAATCCATCTCTCTAGCTTTTATAAGATAAGACAAACCTTAATAATATTAAATATATATAGAGAAGCTAAAAAAGAAAAAAAAAAGAAAGAAGACTTATTCAAATGCTACATGAAACTTCTTAACCCTATACTTGTTCTGGATATACTCAATCCATTTTCTCCATTCCATAATATAACGTTCTTGCGAGTGATCTTTCAAATAAGCCGAAATCTTCGCCATCTCTGCCAGGTCGGAAACCTTTAAAGTCCATTCTTCTATAGTCGGCAGTTCCTCTTTCTTCCAATACTGACCTATCAAAAGTCTTGCTGCCGTAATTAAATTTAACATCAACTTAGTGTCCACAACCGTAGCATCCGTGATTATTCCCAACAAGAAGAGTTGCGGACAAAACTTTATCCTTTGCTTAAAAATCTTCTGCATATTCCACCAAATTTTTATCCAGAAAACCTTGATCTTTTTACAAGTCCACCATTCATGAAAATATGTTGCATCTTCATCACCACATCTCCAGCATTTTGGCTGATAATTCGGATACATACTTGCAAGCTTTTTAGGATCTAGATGCCATCTATAAAACATTTTATAAAAGTTCTCTCTTAAATTTTGAGCTTGTGTAAATTTTACGTTCCTCACCCAAATCTTTTCCCACGTGTCCATTGTAATAACTTCTTGGATGTTTTGGGCCCATTTTATCATACAGTCCTTAACAAGTTCTGTTTCTGAATCAATCTCTATCAATGCAAGATATATCCGTTTAATATGTGCTGGTCCCTGATTTCTAATTTGCTTTATCAGATTTTCATCAGTCATTGTAAAGCCAATTTTCTGGTCTTCTTTCCACCTGGCCCGTAACTGAGTATATTGAAACCAATTTTGAACAACCTTCTCATCTCGCAAGAGGCTATATGATTTCAAACACCAAACATTTCTTTCCAAGCTGAGGATCTCCTTGTACGTAGTCACATCATGTTTAAAGCCAGCATGTATATTTTCTATTGCGTGTTTTGGAATTGCCCACAATGGTATCTTGCAATCTAGCTTATGTCTGTACTTCTTCCAAACTCTCAGCAATGCCTGTCTTAAAATATGCACTCTAAACACCTTATCTACCTTCTTATCATACAACAAATATGCATGCCAGCCAAACAGCAAGTCGTGCCCCTCAAGATTTAATAATCTCTCTTGTGTCAAATTAATCCAATCACTTATACCTGCTAACGCAACAGCTTCATAATATAATTTAAGATTAGGCATTTTAAGACCACCTCTTTCACGAGTATCCTGCATAATCTTAAGTTTAACTCGTGGCCTTTTCCCTGCCCAAACAAATTTGTTGATACCTCTCTGCCATTCCTCCAAATTAGAATCTTTCTTAAGAACCGGTATCATTTGAAATAAAAATAAAAATTTAGGCAGGACATTCATTTTTACTGCTGCGATTCGCCCCAACAAAGACAATTGCAGTTTTTCCCAACTCTCCATTTCTTTTTGGATTTTTCCCCATAATTTTTCATAGTTATTTTTATATAATTTTGTATTAGAGGGCGACAAAAACACCCCCAAATATTTAACCCTTTTGACAATCTCAAGTCCAGTTAACCCTTCTAAAAGGGCCTTTTGCGATGCTGTCATGTTTTTAGCCAAAATTTTAGTTTTTTGTACATTAACTTTAAATCCAGAAACCTTCCCATATTGCATTATTATCTCCATCAGGTCCACAACAGAGCTCTCCGGCTGGGTCACTGTAACAACCAGATCCTCTGCGAACGCTCTCAATCTATAATCCTGATCTCTAATCTGTATACCCTTAATTCTTTCCGAATTTCGTATTTTTACCAATAATATCTCCAATGTTAACACAAATAACAAGGGCGATAACGGACACCCTTGCCTTGTGCCCTTCTCAATATTACATACTTCTGTCAGGCTATTGTTAACTATTATTCGGGCAGTTTGTTTTTGATATAATGCCCTAATTGGTTGCAAAAATTTATCCCCAAAATTCATTTTATCTAAAACTTTCATCAAAAATTGCCAATTCAGTTGATCAAAAGCTTTTTCAGCGTCTAAAAAAATTAGCGCCGCAGGGATCTGGTTGTTCCTTTCCAAAAATTCCAACACATCTACTATATGCCTCACATTATTTTTCATTTGCCTACCACTAATAAACCCAGTTTGATCCCCATGAATCACCCGTTGCAGAACCCTCAGAACCCTTGTCTTTTCATAATCTATTCACTGTATTTTTTTCACATGCCATGTTCTGTATTGAATTGGATATTTCTAGCATTGTTTTCCTTCAATCCTACCAGTTTCCTGTCTTTCTTAATTTTTAATTTTATTTTACAGTTTTAAAATAATGTTTTTATATAATATTTAAGGTTATTTTTACTACAACATGTCTGGAAAGTTGTCATGCTACAAAATAGAATACCATTTACCAGTTTTAGTATTTATTATTCAGGTAAATGACGGCAGATGTGATACTGTTGCCATTACAGAAACTTGGTGGGATGAAACCCACAAATGGAACACACAGCTAAAGGGATTCAAATTATTTAAAAGAAACAGACCAAATAAAAGAGGAAGTGGAGTTGCTCTCTCTATAAGAAATAACTACATCTCTACAGAAATAGAGCACAACAATGATGAAAACTGTCTCGGATGCATTTGGGTCAATGAAAAAGGAAAAAAATGACATTGCCATAGGTGTATACTATAGGCCACCCAACCAGAGGAAATAGATGAACTTTTTGCTAGTCAGTTAACTAAGCTATGTAGGAAGCACAATAGTAATGGGGGACTTTAATTACCCTGATATCAACTGGGAGACAAACTCTGCAGCAAGTGGAAGATCAAACAGATTCCCGGCAAACCTAGCAGACAACTTTGTCTCCCAAAAAGTAGAAAAGGAAACTAGGGGATCATCCATATTGGACTTAATTCTCACTAACAGAGATGAAATGATGTGAAGGTGTTGAAGCCACAGGAACATTGGAGGAGTGGGGAGAGTGATCATGCAATATTGGAATTCAACATTATGGAAGCACAAGCAATAGAACATAGTCAAACTAGAGTCTTGGACTTCAAGAGAGCTAATTTCAATAAACTTAGAGACAGCTTGGGAAGGATTCAATGGATGAGAAACCTCAAGGGGAAAACAACTCAAGAACCTTGGGAAATTTTGAAAAGTGAGATTATAAAAGCCCAGTCTAGCACAATACCAATGAAGAAGAAAAATAACAGCTCTCAAAAGAAACCAGCATGGCTGCATAAAGAACTCTCTGATAAACTGAAAGACAAAAAGGACAAGTATAAAAAGTGGAAAGAGGAGCACATAACTAAGACAGAATAGCAGCAAATAGCCCAAGTGTGCAAAGATGAAGTGAGGAAAGCTAAGGCTCAAAATGAATTTTTGAAAAAAGTCAAAAATAAAAAAGCTTCTTTCAACATATAAAAAAGAAGAAAAAATTAAGGAAATGATTGGGCCATTATAGTGGGAGAATGTGGCAAGAAGTGACAAGTAAAAGGGAGGAAGAAGAAGTACTTTATTTCTTTTTGGATCTGTCTTTACACAAAGGGAAAAACAGTCCAACCTATCAAAAACAACACCGTAAAAAACATTAGAAACACAAGTTAAGATAGTCAAGAAAATGGTAAGTGACCACCTGTCCACCCTAGACGAGTTCAAATCACCAGGACCAGATAGATTACACCCCAAGGTTCTGAAGGAATTGGCAGTTGTGATTTTAGAACCACTGAACTATATTTTTCAAAGATCCTGGAGCTCTGGAAAACTACCAGAGGACTGGAAAAGAGCTGATAAAGTTCCCATCTTCAAAAAAGAAAAAAAATGGATCCAGGAAACTATAGACCTATCAGTCTGACCTCAATACCTGGGAAGATTTTGGAAAAAATAATCAAGCAATGAATCAGCAAACACCTAGAAGCAAACAAGGTCATTACCGAAAGCCAACATGGGTTTGTCAAAAACAGATCATGCCAGACAAATCTTATTGCATTCTTTGACCAGATGACAAAACTAGTGGACCAGAGGAATGCTATGGATATAATTTACTTGAACTTCAGTAAGGCATTTGATAAAGTAGACCACAGTCTACTACTTAGAAAAATATGGGTTAGACAGCATCACTAGCAGATGGATTCATAGCTGGCTGATCGACCATACTCAGCATGTGGTTCTCAATGGTCCTACATGAAGGGAAGTGTGTAGTGGGATGCCCCAGTGCTCTGTTCTGGGCCCAGGGCTCTTCAATATCTTCAATGATTTGATGAGATGGGGAACTCATCAAATTTGCAGATGACACCAAGCCAGCAGGAATAGCCAACACTCCAGAAGATAGGCTTAAGATACAGCAGGGTCTTGAGAGACTTGAACATTGGGCGCTATCTAACAAAATGAAATTGTGGTGAAAAAAAGTAAGATTCTCCATTTAGGCAAAAAAAAACCTAATGCACAGGTACAGTAGGTGGTACCTGGCTCAATAGTAGAGGGACCTTGGAATCTTTTTTTTTCTAGAATCCTAGTGGACAATCACTCAAATATGAGCCAACAGTGTGCTGCAGCTGCCAAAAAAGCCAACACAGTGCTAGACTGCATTTACGGAGGGATAGAATCAATATCATGTGAAATGTTAATACCACTTTATAATGCCTTGGTTATGCCCACATGGAATACTCCATCCAGTTTTGATCACCATGATATAAAAAAATGTTGAGATTCTAGAAAAAATACAGAGAAGAGCAACAAAGATGATTGGGGGACTGAAGGCTAAAACATATAAAGAATGGTTGCTGGAATTGGGTATGTCTAGTCTAATTAAGAGAAGGACGAGGTGACATGATAGCAATGTTCCAATATCTCAGGGGTTGTCACAAAGAAGAGGGAGTCAAGCTATTCTCCAAAGCACCAGAAGGCAGGACAAGAAGCAATGGATGGAAACTAATCAAAGAGAGAAGCAACCTAGAACTAAGGAGAAATTTCCTGAGAGTTAGAACAATTAATCAGTGGAACAACCTACCTCCAGAGGTTGTGAGTGCTCCAACATGAAGTTTTGAAGAAGAGACTGGACAACCATTTGTCTGAAATGGGATAGAGTTTCCTGTCTGAGCAGGGGGTTGGACTAGAAGACTTCCAAGGTCCCATCCAACTCTATTACTACTACTACTACTATTATTATTATTGCTATTGTTATTCACACAGTCAGCCAGATGTTCAGACTGGATTTAACATTTCTGTCTACCTATTGAGTCCTTACCAAGGACCTGGGATAGGCAACAGTATTATTACTGGTCATTGACTGTAAATAAAATAAAATACTATGTTATGCTGTCTGTGGGAAAATATATAGTTCGGTATTGAGGAGTTCAGAACTCAACTCTTGAAAGACTAGGGGAAAAGTTAATTGGTTTTTAAGACTCATCAATTTGCTTTTGTTTTGCTTAATAATTTGCCATCTCAGAAATGGATATTTTACTGTGGTATTTAGTCATGCCCTCCACAGCAACTACGTGGTTAAGAGTGCTTCCTATATTCTTAAATGTCCAAATGAGCCCATTAACACCAACAGCTTGGGCTAATTTTGTACATTCACCACTGTACCAATTGGTAATTAAGATTGCAAAAGGAATACAGAGACACATCTGGTGCTCTCGTAATTATATTTGGCCTCATTCTAGAGCATAACAATGAATAAGTATAGCATTCTTCTCTAGCTTAACTAAACATAGGTCAGTACTAATATCATATTAATGATAATTACTCAACATATTTAGGCTGAAACAATGATATTTATGCAGGTATATGCTTTACTAAACTCAGATTGACTTTTATCTCGTTAAGCAAAAAATCATAGAACTAGTGTCTGAAGCACTTACATGAAAAGCAACTCAGATGCAGTGATGCTAGGTTATCTTCAAATACTTTGAAGTTTTGAATTCTGAATATTTACAGAATTATTTCATGATCATAAAGCTCTCAGGTTTTATGGTCAACGTGCACAATTGAGCTCATTAGAAGACAATTCATTTGTAGAGAAAAATCTAATTATCAGCCCATATAGTTAAGCTTTCACGACTTATTTGTCTCAGAAAACAGCAGAGTGAACTCTGAAAACTAATTTATGTGATCCCACTATTAAAGATCTTACTGAATTAATAAGTCGATCAGTTTCTCTAGGATCCATCTTTTTGAAGAACCAATTTCTGACTTGTTCAGTGCTATAAAACAGAAATTTAGAAAATCAACTTTAGTCTTGAGTACCACAAACGTTCATCTAAAATCATCATTATCCAGTCACAATCAAGCACTTTGAAGCTCTTCAAAGCTTTGAAGTTGCTTTCAAAACAAGCAACTCTGGGAGCCCACTGATGAAATTGTAAGTGGAGAAAGTCCCCCTGAAGGCCCTTTCCTTAATAAAGAAAATACTACCCCAAAAATATACATTTTGAGAAAGATTTCTAGGAAAAATCTTAATATACTGCTCTATTGTTCAATGGTTGAACTGACTTTAACATGCAAATATGAAAAAATAATGTATACATCCAATTCATTCTTATTTTAAAATATTTACTTACTTTATGCAAATCTGTCCAATCATCAGAATAATGAAAATAGCCATGTAGATGAGAAATGCAAATAAAATAGCTGCATAAAAGAAAACACAATAGTATATATATTCTAAAACAATTATTTTCATACTTTTTTTTTAAAAAAAGGTCCATTTATATTTATCAGGTTTGTAATTGAAATGGCTTTAGTTTATTTTGAAGGTTGGAAACCAAATTTTGTACAAACACAAAGAAAAACATGGTGTCCCCATGTTTAACCACATTGTTTAATGTAATCCATAAAAATAGATTTCTTTTTCACATTTTGACAAACTTTTTTGTGAAATACCAAATTTTCTAAATTATTCAACTCTTTCAAGAACCATTATAAAAGGTCTTCACTGTAATAAACATTTTTATGTAGGCTTCCTGGAAAAGGAATGGATAGGAAAAAATGATTATACATTATACCATAGCAAAGTGTAACAACATATTAAAATATTAAGATTAAACACTAAGTAAGGTAGGTTCAAGTATAATAAAGATTATATGGCATCCATACAATACCCTAAAAGTAGCCTACATAACTACATTTCTTGCTAATGTGCTTTGACAGCTGCCAGAAAGAAATCATCAGATATTGCAGCAACAGGAATGGAAACAGTTCCGTTGAAATCATGAGCATCAAGAATAACTAAGGAGAGTGGGGGAAGCAGCTGAAATACCAATAATGTAAAAAGCAGTAAATTGATAAAAGATGTGCATGTAAATTAAGAAGATAGTATGTGCTATTATAACATTTCTTTTTATATTTCTTGAACAGATTTGGAGTTCACATTTATTAATTTCTTGCTGCAAAAAGATATCTTTATACAGAATACTGTATGTGGAAAGGAAAATGCTAAAGTCAGAAATAAAACTTTCATAAATATTCTTAAGGCTAGAGCTTGCATGAAAGAAGAATAAAGACAAACTCTATTTAGGGGGGAAACATGGTGATAGGAAAACCTGAGTTATTTAAACTTTCTAACTACCTGTACTCTCCTCTATTATGGAATGAGAGAGAAATCAGTATAAAGATTGAACTGAGAGAGGTGATGAAAACTTTGAGAACATTCGTCCAATCTATACTAACCCTGTTCCAAAGACATGCAACATTTAAGTCTTTCAGACATGGGAAGGAAATAAAAGTTCAGAGGCTCGGCTAACTACAGATAGTCCTCATTCAGCAACTACAATTGGAATTGGGAACTCAATAATTAAATGAATGCTCACTCCAAAATTGAGATAATTGGCAAGAAAGTTTATATTTACATTAATGTTTGTATTTATATTAACGTTTGTGCATTTACATTATTTGGAGAAGAGGAGATTACAAAAGACTAAGCAGGCACACAATGAGGAATAAACATTGAAAAGAATGCATTAACCATAGCTGTTTCCCTAGCCAGTGGCTTAGGTAACAAAAGCCTTCACTGTAATGTGAAAGTAATTAAAGTCTTGTCAGTGTCAGGCAGCAGCCAGCAGGTGGAAGATTTCTAATCTACTAATTAAGAACACAGAGCTGAACTTGTTAACAACTGCTTAGCACTTTTTAAGGGACATGCTGTGCCACAAGCAGCTCAGGAAACTTGTTTAGACAATCTCTGCTCTGTGAGGGGGGAAGGGGAAACAAGGTCAAGCACAGTTCAATAGGTAGTAACTAAGGGTGAAATTTTTCATGATTGCTATCATTCTGAACAGTCACTGCCTGCTAAATGAGAACTACCTGCATCTCTACGTATACTCGTATATGGTTAGGAGTAAAAACTGGGGATGCTTAATTCCAACTGGTTCATGCAAAGTTTAATCCCAACATTCCCTTTCTCAATGGCTACTGTACCACTCCCCAGTTCTGCTTCATATTTTTATATTGCAATCAGAGAGATTCTTGATCAGCCTCTTTTAATTGACATCTTTCAGCATTAACTGAATTTTAAACATTTCTGCTTTTAGAACTGCAATCTAGTTGCACACTTTATATTTTTTTAAAAGGTTGATAGCATTAGAAAATACATCTTGTACCAATGGTGCTTTTTCAAAAGGCAACTAGACTTCCTTTGCTTTTTTCTTGAAAGCCTTTTGAAAAAGCACCTTTGACCTGGATGACTGAGAAGCTCTACAGACATTCAGAAAATAGATCAACAACAATCTTTATTAATTCTGGTGACTGAAGAACCTACGTTATGGGTTAGACAAATAGGACTGGCCATAAGAAACTGACATATTTTTAATAAAGAAACCTGGAAGCATAATCCTGTTTCTCGTTGTCTCAAATCCTTAAGAATTGAAATCTACAGAAATTACTCAAATCCTAAAATACTATTTAGTATCAGATACAGGTTGGTTGGATGAAGAAAAACAGAAGATACATAATCCAAATTGCTAGAACTTCATGTTAATAATAGATCAAGGAATTGCCAGTCATCTTGACTGAAATGTTCAAGAGAAAAGGAACTCAGAAATCCAAAAATAAAAAATGAATACTGTTCCTAGTTTTCCTCAAATATGAAATACACAGACTCTGTTATATAAGTAATACACAAGAGACTTGAATATATTCACATACTGTAGTCATTCTTTATAATACACAAGAAAATGCTTGTGGCTGTTATATAATCTCAGTTATGAAGTCCTATCTTAAACTTAAACTGAATTGTTGCTACAACCAATTTTAATTCCAATTCTTACATGACAGAGAGAAGACCATCCTAGGAAACTGTAGGATGAAGTTGTTCAGATTCACTTGGGGTTAGACTACAGCTGTACAGGTTCTATGGCACTACCTGAGGCATGTTCTTGAGTGATAATCTGGGAAGAATTTGAACCTGTTCATTATGATGAAGTGGATAAAGTCCTTGAACGTGAGTTCCTCTACCTGTTTTAGATCCACATAAGGTTAATATTTTCTTATGGGAGAAGGTGGCTCCATTTGCTTCAAAGAGATAGTTGTCTGCCTTCTCCTTAAGAAGCCCACAATGGACAATATCAACCAGTTTCCAACTTCCCCTTTTTATGGAAGGTGGCACTAATTATGCCTTTGATCACCTTTGGTGGATGTGGGATGGGATAGTTCATCCATCTGGCTTTCTTTGATCTCTCAGTGGGTTTTGATACCATCAATCATGGCATCCTTCTGGACTGACTCAAGAGGCTGGGATTAGAAGCCATGGTGTTGCAGTAGTTGTCCTTTTTCTGAGGCCTGTAACAGTTGGTGTTGATACAGGTAGTCTTCAACTTATGACCACAAGTAAGCCTAAAATATCCATTGATAAGCAAGACAGTTAAGTGAGTTTTGCATCATTTTAAGCCTTTTTTGCCCAGTTGTTAAGTGAATCGCTGCAGTTGTTAAATTACTAACGCAGCTGTTAAGTGAATCTGGCTTCCTCATTGATTTTGCTTGTCAGAAGGTTGCTAAAGGTGACCCCGGGACACTGAAACCATAAAAAAAATGAGTCAGTTGCCTCTGAAAAATCTGAATTTTGATCATGAGACCATGGGGATGCTACAGCAGTAAAGTGAGAAAAATGGCTGTAACTCACTTTTTCCATTGTAACTTTGAAAGGTCACTAAACAAACTGTTGTAAGTCAAAGATTTTTTTCATCAAGCTCCATCATGATTAATTTTACATAATACTTCCATTTATGCTGCTTATATATTCTAAACAATTTTATATCTGTTCATCACAAAACTTTAAAAGAAAACATTAAAATGCTTGCAATAAATAAAGAGCTAAATATATATCCACAGGGCTTTCCTCCAGTGCCAGCTATCAACCATACACTCCTCTGAGGTAAGAAGGGAGCAGGGGGAAACATCCTTATTTTTCCAATCATTTTTTAATTCATAATCATAATAGTAAAGTTGGAAGGGACCTTGGAGGTCATCTGGTCCAAACCCCTGCTCAGGCAGGAAACCCTATACCATTTCACACAAATGGCTGTCCAGTCTCTTAAAAACTTCCAGTGTTGGAGCATTCACCGCTTCTGGAGGCAGGTTGTTCCACTGGTTAATTGTTCTAACTGTCAGGAAGTTTCTCCTTAGTTCTAGATTGCTTCTCTCCTTGATTAGTTTCCATCCGTTGCTTCTGGTCCTGCCTTTGGGCGCTTTAGAGAATAGCTTGACTCCCTCTTCTTTGTAGCAGTCCCTGAGATATTGGAACACTGCTATCATGTCACCCCTAGTCCTTCTCTTCTTAAACTAGACATACCCAATTCCAGCAGCCGTTCCTTATATGTTTTAGCCTCCAGACCTCTAATCATCTTTGTTGCTCTTCTCTGTACTCTTTCCAGAGCCTCAATATCTTTTTTACATCATGGTGACCAAAACTGGATGCAGTTTTCCAAGTGTGGCCTTACCAAGGCATTGTAAAGTGGTATTAATACTTCACGTGATCTTGATTCTACCCCTTTGTTAATGCAGCCTAGCACTGTGTTGGCTTTTTTGGCAGCTGCAGCACACTGCTGGCTCATATTGAAGTGATTGTCCACTAGGACTCTGAGGTCCCTTTCACAGTTACTACTATTGAGCAAAGTATCCCCTATACCAGGGGTCAGCAACCTGAAACAGTGAAAGAGCCACTCGGAACCCGTTCCCTCACAAAAGGAGCTGCAAAAAATATGTGTGCATGCGCTTACATGCACGCATGCGCAGAACAGGGTTTGACTGAAGAGTGGAGCCAAGGTGAGATATGCACCTACCCTGCATATTTGAATTGATTGGTTGAACTTTTTAGTCCCACTTTTTTTTTTGACTGCACATGGCAGAAGACCGGGAGCCGCAAGAGACAGCTGAAAGAGCCGCATGCGGCTCCGGAGCCGCGGGTTGCAGACCTGTGCCCTATACTATATCTGTACATTTGGTTTTTCTTGCCTAAATGTAGAATCTTACTAATTGATTATATTCTTTCATTTTCTCAACAGAAGCATATTCAATATTCGCATAATCACATCATTATGAGTTAGAAGAGTCTCACAGTTAGTTTTCTATTCCAATCCTTATTAATCTATTATTAACTTTTCAAAGCCACAAGGGGACAGCAATAACAACAGCACTTAGGCTTATATACCCCTTTACAGTGCTTTGCAGCACTCTCTAAGCCAGGGGTGTCAAACTCAATTTCATTGAGTGCCACATCAGCATTGCAGTTGCCCTCAGGAGGCCGGGTGGGCGTGGCCTACTGGGTGGGCATGGCTAGAGTGTGTATGCCCTACTGGGTGGGCGTGGCCAGCTCTACATCGTTCGCATCAAGGGTGCCTATGGGGGCCTGGGCAGGAGTGGGACAGATCTGAGGGTCTCTGGCAGGAGGAGGGTCTCTGGGCCAGGCCCAAGGCAGCCAGGGCCGTTCCCTCACTGTTTCCAGGATGGCTTCGCGGGCAACATGAAACCACTTCGCGGGCCGGATCTGGCCCCCGGGCCTTGTGTTTGACATGTCTGCTCTAAGCAGTTTACAGAGTCAGCATATTGCCTCCAACAATCTGGGTCCTTATTTTACCGACTTCGGAAGGATGGAAGGCTGAGTCAACCTTAAGCCATTCAGGATCAAACTCCTGTGCAGTGCAGGGTCAGCCTGCAATACTACATTCTAACCTCTGCACCACCATGGCTCTTAGGATAGCTTACCACTGTTTTAGGCAGACTAAGACTATTGCTTCATTCTTAGAAAATTCTTCCTAATATTCAGCTAAATTCTATAATTTCAACTTATTAGGGTTTTTTTTTGTATTCCCAGTTTCAACAGAGACTAACTACCAAACATATTCTATGTTCTTCCTTTTAAAATGGAGCGCCCAGAAATAGACACAGTGCTTCAAGAGTGGCCTTATCAGCACAGAATATAATAAAACCATTACCTCCCATAACCTGGATGGAATGCTTCCACTAATTCAGCTATTGCTCATCTGATGTCCTACGTTCTTTTCATGCCAAATCTTGTCTCCCCCTGCCTTGTCTAATTTTTCCTTTCCAATGCACAACCTTGTACCCATCATAGTTAAATATAATACTACAGCTGACCCATTGTTGAAGCCTTTAAAGGTTATTTATAATATTATCAAGCATGGGAGAAAAGAGGCTGAAATGTTAGTTAGCAGATTTCCACTCTGTAAGTTTTAAGTTCTTTTTGTTCATAGGATATAGCCGTGGTGGCAAACCTATGGCACGTGTGCCACAGATGCTACGCAGAGCCCTCTCTGTAGGCACACGTGCAATCACCCCAGTCCTAGGCCTTCAGCTGGGTTTTATAAAACCTTTTCACTTTAGGCCATGTGCAAAAAAAAAGTTTCAATCAATCAATGAATTTCAACTTCTTGTGGAGGAAAAAAGATCTCGCAAAGTTGGAATTGATTGATTGAACTTTTTAGTCCTACCCAGTCTGCTGTTACCACTGCAGCCATGCCCACACAATGGGCCACACCCACCCGGCACCCGACAATACATAAGTAGGTTTTGGGTTGCACTTTGGGCACTCGGTCTCTAAAAGATTCACCATCCCTGAAACTGAGATGTGATAGTACAGTTAAATAGAAATACTTAAGCCAAACATGACTATACAACAACTAGTTTTCTAAACAAATTAAGGCAAACATTATAACAAACAAGTTATAAAAGTTTAAAGTAACATACGGAGATAGCTGTTGAGAGGACTTTGATTGATTATTATGTCACATGTAATGTTTATGATGTTGCTCTGGAGATGCCTAATTCTTAAGGAATAGTTTCCATATTCTCCAAAATGATAATGAATCCTAGAGACAGCAAAAAGAAAAAAATACTTGCAAAATTAGATCAAGTTAGAACAATTTTGACAACATATGAACATAGTGCCCTTAAAAGTTTAAAAGAACTAAATATAAACAACTCCATTAAATATAACCTTAAAGTCATCCAGGTTTTCCAGATGTGTTAATATTTGATACATGAGGTTATCAAAATTCTTAAGGAAGAGGTTTCATACTTCTCACAGAAAATGCTATTACTGCTCACATAGCTTGGAGACTCCAACATACCTGAACATTTTATAAGTGCTAAAGAAACAGAGAGCTTTAAGCAATATGAATATACTTGGATGTTTTCTTATTGATATGTATGCTTATGGAATATATGCAAATCTCAACAATTCTCAGTATGTTCACTTTCCTCGTATTATACATCATTTCATTTGCAGTAATTTAGTGATTTTTATCTTTGAACCGTTTATCCTACCATTTATTATCTCTAATATAATTTTTTCACAGATGTTTGGATATGTTAAAGAGCCAGCAACTACTGCTGCCTGTTGAATTTTGTTTACATAACATTAATATTTTAGTATAAAATTAAATAATATATCTAAATAGACATTTCAGTCCCTTTTTGGATAAATTATCTAAATAAATTACTTACAATACCTCTGTAATTTCTCTAAGAGATAACCACACAGCAGAAGCTATGCATCTTAAAAGGACTAACCTGCATAGTTCTCCTTCTTTAAAATGATTGACCCTCAGCGTGAGGGCATGCTGAGTATCTATAGCTACGTGAGCTTTTTTAGATGTTCTGTTCATCTGGATAGAAATCAACTCCTGTTCCAAACACTAAAAAAATGAGGAAAAATTACAGATTGATTTGCCTTGCTATAGGTGAACCAATATTCTTATCTTTAAAATTAAAAACTAATAGAAGGGTTACTGGATCTAAAATAAACAATGTGATTTATTCTAAAAGAAATAGTTACTGGGTGAAGCTATGTTGTTGTTGTTAGTTGCAAAGTCATGTCTGATCCATCGCAACCCCATGGACAACATTCCCCCAGGCCTTCCTGTCCTCTACCATCTTCTGGAGTCCTTTTAAGGTCACGCCTACTGCTTCAGTAACTCCATCCAGCCACCTCATTCTCTGTCATCCCCTTCTTCTATTGCCCTCAATCTTTCCCAGCATTAGGCTCTTCTCCAGTGAGTCCAAGCTATATATTTATATTCTAAGATTTTAAAATTACCTTGATTTTATATATTTAGAATTCTAGTATCTAAAATAAAATGTATTTCATTGGGCTAGCTGAATATATTTGCTTCTGATTAAACCAGTTTTCTTCCATAACAGTCACACAGTTCAAATACAAATCATGATTTACAAGTATGAATTGCAGTTTGTTCAGATGAAGCATTTTAACCAATTTGAATCATTTTACAGGTATTTTGATTATAGGACTTTTCCCTCCCTTCAGGATTTTAATTACCTCATAACAATAATCTGAGACCCAATAAATGGACAAGTTGTCAATGAGCAACTCATTATGAATTTGTAATAAAGCTTGATCCATTTTCAAGTTCCACAGAGGACGTCTGGATATATCTAGAATTAAAAATGAAGGTGATTAAATATTTATGTATTAAAAAAAATCAGAATTGGGTATTTATGTCTAGCTAGTTTGGAAAAATTGAGAATCCTGGAATTGTCTCTTTTTTCTTGTGTACTTTGAGATCTCAAAAACATTTCAGAAATGAAAACATAACCAGCAATATAATGTGATTGTTATATGTTCTCTTAATACCAAGTAACCTTACCAACATAGTTAAATATTGCATTATATAGTGATAACATAAATAACCAATATAATAAAACTGCCTAATAATAATACTATAGCAAATAACATACCAACTGCTACATACTCTCCAAAGGTTTTGTCTTAACTAACTTCTAGAAAATTGCAACAGATGTAACAGAAGGCTATTCCATATCATCTCCTTAAAATACTTTTCTAAGCCTGGAATTAATTTTATTTTAAGATTAATAAATAATGAATAATTTATTATTTTTGAAAAAAAAAGAGAAAAGCCCTCATTGCTGAAGAATATTTTTGAGAAATGTCACTGCATGTTTTTTTAGTTTTGCCAGCTTCGCTCATTCCTAAGTGTACATCTCTTTCTGCTCTGCACCTGTGTTATTATCTTATCATGTAACCATAGTGACTCCAGCTATGTCCAGCCATGTTTTGGTTTTAAACAGTTTTGTGTGCAGGCCTAGAAAAAGTTTCCCACAGTTACTACTTTACTTTGTTCTTCTGCCTGATGAGAGAATGCAGTCAGTCTAGGTTTTTTGTTTTCTCATTAAACAACTTTTACTATAGAACATGTTTTGGATTTCTTTTCTTTGATATTGACCATGCAAATGAACCGGTCGGACTGTTAATTGTCCCGCGACATTTCCTTGTTAAACTGAAGATAAATTCACATATAAAAGCCCAATTTCTTCATTTGCGATTTAGATTTATATATCAGGAAGACCATAGCTGAGTGAAAGCAGAAGAAGAGAAAGAAATCAGTGAGCAAATAGTTGATAGGAATGACCCATCTGGTCTACATTAGATAATATACACAACCACAAGGTGGAGCCAAAGTGCTGTTGGATGTCTGTTATGACATCCCTAATTTTTTAGCATTTGCAAAATTGGTAACTTAATTCGGACAGAGAAGCAAGCTGTGATTTAGGGACAGGTAGGACATCAAGTATGATCACTAGCCAAAAGCTGGAGACTAGAGTGAATACGACAGAGCCAACAAGATCCACAAGAATTGTGAAGAAGAACTGGTCCACAGCTTTTTTATCTCAGGCACTGGATTTAAGTGCATGTTTAGTTTTTGATTGTGGTTTCTAAGCATCTCCTAATCTCTTCAGAGAGAGAAAATAATACAGTAAACTGCAAGCAACTGCGCCGTTAAAGCAAGGCATGATGAAGCCATTCACTAAAAGCGGGGCGGCCTTCCTTCTTTTCCTTCTCTCTCTCTCCCTCCTCCCTAGCTGACTGTCGACTCCCACCGCTGAGGGAGTTCTTCTCGAGTCGAGCCTCTTTTCACTGGGCAAAACAGAAAGCTAAGGAATTCTGCTGCGCCTGTAAAAAGCTCCTGCTAGACCTGCAAAGGACCGAAGGAGGCAACGCTTACGAGGTACGAAGGGAGATACTGCGGCGGGGAAGACAAAGCATACCGTGGGGCTGAGCTAAGCCCGACACAAGGAGCGCGATAAGGGCCCCTCCGAGATAAGCAGCCGAGCGGCCCCGACAATCCGACGCCACCATACTCGCAGCCTCTCTCCCTCGAAAGCGGAGGAGTGCGCCGCTCTGCCAGAAGGAGGGGGAGACCGCTTCCTGCTCTCCGTTTCTTCCCCACGCCTCGCGCGCGCTCCGCGATATTTGGGGATGAAACAACGACTGGTGCTGCTATTGAATAATCGCCGCAGTTGGGTAGAGTAAGGTGGTCTTGACCACTGAAGAGAGCAGCAAAGGCTGTGAAAGCGGGGCTCGAGTGACTAGACTTAAACTTTTTTTCTTTTTCATTCACTCGGCTTTAGGCTTTGTCGTTTGTCAATTTTAAATACTTCTGCTCCTTCAGATATCTGTTTTAAATCACTGCGGTCATTTCTGATAAATTTCTGATTTCTGAGCAGTTAAGCTGCGAGGACCTCAGCTTCATGCTGGGTGAGGAATTCTGGGAGTTGAAGTCTTTTGCATAGCAAGGTTGTCAAGATTGAGAAACATTGCTCTAGTTAGAGAATACATTTCCAATACAATTCTAATTATACATTTCAACTTGATACTTACAAAATAAACTCACAACTTATAATACTGTTTGTTATGTTTCGGGTTCAGACGAGCAGAAAAGACGCCAGGCAGATAAGTACAGAAGAATAGTTGCTTTATTCATAACTAGAACTGTACTGAGGGTTAAGGGTATCCATGCAGTCTTTATATAGTCTCTCATAGTCTTAACAACAAATCAGACTGAACCCATCATTCCCGCCAAGTTAACTGCAGTCTGGACTGTAAAATCCTATCTGTGTTGCTGGAGAACCATTAGCTTTCCAGCGTACAAGTGATAGGGTATTCCCAAAAGCTCAATACATAACACCCCTTCCCCTTTTAAGGAACAAACATTATAACCTTTGACATTTAAGGATTATGATTCACTCTTAACCTCCAATGCTAAATTGAATGTTTGGCCCCATTCAAGGTAGAATAATCATAACGTGACCTCAGACGTGCAGTGTATAGGTTGCATGCAATGAGACTAAAGACAGCTTTGCTGTTCTGCCAGTAGTATTAGGTAAAGGTAAAGGTTCCCCCGCACATGTGTGCTAGTCGTTTCCAACTCTAGGGGCCGGTGCTCATCTCCGTTTGAAAGCCGAAGAGCCAGCGCTTGTCCAAGGACGTCTCCGTGGTCATGTGGCCGGCATGACTAGACGCCAAAGGCGCACGGAACGCTGTTACCTTCCCACCGGAGTGGTCCCTATTTTTCTACTTGCATTTTTATGTGCTTTCGAACTGCTAGGTTGGCAGAAGCTGGGACAAGTAACAGGCGCTCACTCTGTTACGCAGCACTCGGGATTCGACCCGCCAAACTGCCGACCTTCTGATCGACAAGCTCAGCGTCCTAACCCACTGAGCCACCGCGTCCCTTGCCAGTAGTATTACACTACCCTAAGTACAAGTGGACTACAACGAAGTTACAGACACTTTTCTGAGAATTGTTTTCTCTGTTAATCCCCTTTCAGTATGCAATGCAACCTATTACATGTTGATTAACAAAATCCAAAAAACAGTGGGCATGCCCACAAGCTGGTAAACCATTTACAATACTTTGTCTTATTTGACAACATAGTCAGCAAGGTATGCAGGTGGCCTGTGAGGCCATGAAGAACGTCTTTGAGTTCCACCCACTCTGTGGTCTACCAACTTACCTGGCAGGCCAGGCGTGTTCATGCTCTTCTGTGCTGGAGAGTCTGAGGATGGAGGATTGCTCTGGCTGGCCTCACCTGGTAGGCCCACCCCAGAGTCAAAGCTTGAAGCAGCGTGGCCGCAGTGGTCGCTGTAGTTTGGCTGATCTGACTGATCAGAGGTTTCCTGTTGCACCTCCATGCTGTCTTGGTCCTCTTCGGACTCGAAACCTGCTGTGTGCTAAAAATGCTGATAGGTAGGATAAGAGCTAGCCTGTGTGCCAGCTTGATAACTACGAGAGGAACTAGTACCCCCATACTCACTTAGTGACCATTCTGGAAATCTCTTCCTTAGTTGATCCACATGCCGTCTCCGTGGTCATGTGGCTGGCATGACTAGACGCCAAAGGCGCACGGAACGCTGTTACCTTCCCACCGGAGTGGTCCCTGTTTTTCTACTTGCATTTTACGTGCTTTCGAACTGCTAGGTTGGCAGAAGCTGGGACGAGTAACAGGCGCTCACTCTGTTACGCGGCACTCGGGATTCGAAACTATAGACAGAGACATATCTTAGTATAAAAATGGAGTGAAAATAAAACTTCATAACATATTAGAATTATGGGGAAAGAATTGTGGAAGGTTAAAGGCAGCAAAGCTCTAAGGAATATACAGTGAATTGAGAAAATATTCAGACCCTCTTCACTTTTGTCAATTTTGTTATGCTGCAGCCAGATCCTTCAGTTGTTGAAATTCATTTTTTCCTCATTAATCTATACTTAGTATCTGATAATGACAAAATGAAAACAGAATTTTACAATTATTTGTAAATTTATTAAAAAGAAAAATGAATTAACACAGTGGCATAATTATTCAAACCTTTTGCAACAATACTTGAAATTTAGCTCTGGTGCTCCCCATTTCTCTTGATCATGGCAGACATATTTCTACACCTTGATTGGAGTCTACATGTGGTAAATTACATAGGGACAAGAATTGGAAAGGTACACACCACTCTATAGAAGGTCTCACAGCTGACAATGCATACTGTAACAGAGCAAAAGCTATGAGGTCAAAGGAACTGCCTGCGGAGCTCAGAGACAGGATTATTGCAAGGCACAGATCTGGGGAAGGCTACAATAAAATTTCTGCTGCAGTGAAGGTTCTTAAGAGCACAGTGACCTCCATAATTCTCAAATGAAAGAGGTTTGGCACAACCAAGACTCTTCCAAGAGCTGGTCGACCAAACTGAGCAATCATGGGAGAAGGGCTTTAATAAGAGAAGTGACCAAAAACCCAATGGTCACTCTGGCTGAGTTCCAGAGATCTTATGTGGAGATGGGACAGAGTTCCAGAAGGACAACTATCACTGCAACCCTCCATGATATGGGCTCTATGGCAGAGTGGCTAGACAGAAGCCTCTTCTCAGTGCAAAACACATGAAAGCCTGCTTAGAATTTGCAAAAAAGCACCTGAAGGACTCTCAGATTGTGAGAAACAAGATTCTTTGGTCTGATGAAACTGTTTGGCTTCAACTGTAAACATTATGTCTGAAGGAAATTAGGCACCGCTTATCACCTGCCTGATATCATCCCAACAGTGAAGCATGGTGGTGGCAACATTATCCTTTGGGGGTATTTTCAGCAGCAGGGACTAGGAGACTGGTAAGGGTTGAGGGAAAGCTGAATGGAGCAAAGTACAGTATATCCTCAATGAAAACCTGTTCCACAGCGCTCAGGACTTCACACTGTGCCGAAGGTTCATTTTCCAACTTGACAATGATCCTAAGCACCAGTCAAGACAACAGAGGAGTGGCTTAGGGACAACTCTGTAAATGTTCTAGAGTGCCCCAGTCAGAGCTCTGATTTGAACCCTGATGAATATTTCTGGAGAACCTGAAAATAGCGGTCCACCGAAGGTCGCCATCCAGCTTGACTGAACTTGAGAGGCCATCCAGCTTGACTGAACTTGAGAGAATGTGAAAGGAACAATGCGGAATATCTCCCAATCCAGGTGTGCAAAGCTTGTTGTCATACCCCCAAAGACTCAAGGCTGCAGTTGCTGTCAGAGGTGCTTCAACAAAGTACTAGTGAACAGTCTTAATACTTATGCCAAAGTGATATGTCAGGGTTTTTTCCTTTTTAATAAATTTACAGGCATTTCTAAAATTCTATTTTCATTTTGTCATTATGGGGTACTGAGTATAGATTAATGAGAAAAAAGTGAATTTCAACAATTGTAGGATCAGACTGCAGCATAACAAAATTGACAAATGTGAAGGGGATTTGAATACTTTCTGAATGCACTTTATTTTACATTTTTTAGTTAAGCATTTCTATTTTGCATTTTTAATGTCCAAAAAAAATCATATTAAGATTTTAGATATGGTGAGAAAGAGAAAAGCATGAACTAGGGAGTAAAGGACTGTTATTTGGATGCTCTGAGAAGCTATTGTAATACAACGTACATATTGTCCATTCAAATATATATCTATAAACATTTAAATCTCCCAAAATGATCTAAATTGGATTAATGCACAAGTTTGTAGTAAAAGCCAACCAATTATATTTTTAGTTTTCCAAATTTTCTTGTTAAGAAATAAATAGAAATAAGTTTCATCTGTTCACTCCACTGCAGGAAAGGTTTACATTTCAATTAGAATCCAAAAGACTAAAGCAAGGGGATATGTGACTCTACACTGTTTTATCTCTATGCGCAAACGACGGACAACTCATGTGGCTCAAAGCAGAGAATACTGGGATTGTATTATGCCGATATTGACAACAATATATAAGCTGTAAAGATAGGAAACAGGTAAGCCTAGTACAATAGGACAAATCTATTGAATAATAGTTTATTTCATTCTGCCTAGAATTTCTGGGATGCTGCAAACTAGAAAGATTTTTATTATTTTTTTTACTCAGTTTTTCCAGCTCCTATCTGTTTCTATACATTAATTTAGGCATATCGGTAGAAATATATTCCATTACATTCTCTATATAAAACCATCTCTAAGAAGTGAAAACGCGCAAAACTCCCTGAGAAATAGTCAGATTTTAAAAAGCAGTTAGAAAAGAATGTGGCTTCCATGAATTTATATTTTGTTTTCATTTATACGCTTAAATTTATAAATTTTTAAAATTTATTTGAAAGCCTTAGTGAATTCAGCTAGACCTATTTGTCAGTAGTCATGTATACAGTACTATTGAAAGTAAATATTTGCTGCTGAAATCATTAAAGCCAGCAGGACTTAAAATATTGGAATTAGGGTAATACCAATGATGAAAACATTAATTATTTCTAGCAGAGATCCATAGAATTTGATAGTCAAACAAGCTTTATAGTTCATTAAGATACCTATAAGTAGTACAGTAAAGTTCTTATGTAACCAAAGAGCAGAACCAAGTCATGAACAAAATCTGCTTTCCTTTCATAGCTCCACAAGTGATGTGTACATATGTTCCCTTATAATATATTTCATCATGTTCTCTAGAAGGCAATGGAATATTTTGCTTCAGCAAATATAATTTGAAATTATTTGGTTTCTTTACATGAAAATATTAATTGAATCTAATATGTATCAGTGAAACAGATGCAAATAGATGTGTATTTAGCATTTGAATGAATTGGATCAAAGCATATTTTTCCCATGTGTGCAAAATTGTTTCAATAGATCATGATTTATGAAATAACTATCACTTTAACATTAACTCTTTTTATATGTATATTTCTTGCCATATTTTGAGACCATAGAATTGCTATGTACAAAAATAAAATCCTAACAGTATAAAAAATATTCTGAAATATTTAACTTGACTATCACCCCATTTGCTGGTTTGTTATGTTCAATTAATAATTTGTTACTGTTTATTTTTCAGAAATTATGAAAGATGATAGTTACAACATGGACAAAAAAGGCTTGTGATTTTAAAAATGATATTAAGCAAAAGCTGATCCTTTTACCCTTCTTTTTGCTTTTAACTCTGCTGCTTGTGATCTTGTTTCTCTACCAATACTTTGGCAATGTATATTTTTCCAATGGAGAATCCAATGTTGAGCAAAATTTCTGCCCACATGGCAACTTCAAATTAGGAACTATGAAGAATTGCTCACCATGGCTGTCTTGCAAGACTATAAAAAGAGAAGTCCGTAAACTGAAATATGTTGATGAAGGAGCTGTAAAAATGGTTTGTATAAGTTAATGGACTCAAACATAATAAAATATTCTATGAATTCCCAGGTCACTAAATGTCTATGGAGATTCTCAGTCATGCAGGTCATGGTTGTCCCAAATGTGCTTTTTCACAAGGCAACTGGACTTTCTTTTTTCTCTTTGAAGATGTTTTGCTTCTCATCCAAGAAGCTTCTTCAGCTCTGACTGGATGGGAGGGAATGGAAGAATTTATACACTATAAATGACCAGCTGTCAGCAAGGAGTATAAATCCTTCCATTCCTCACATCCAGTCAGAGCTGAAGAAGCTTCTTCAGCAAAACGCCTTCAAAGAGAAAAAAGAAACTCCAATTGCCTCATGAAAAAGCACATTTGGGACTTCCAGATCTCTTTTTGTGACTAATGATAACCCCAATATACATAGAGATGCATAGGCATTCTCAGAATCTATTACTGTTGTCAAAATGATGAAATCAATATTACATTGTTTTGTATAGATAAGCAGTCACAACACATTTACAAAAGAGTAGAGTTTCTGTCATATCAACACAACATTACTTTGGTCACTTCCCCTTTCCATTAAGATGCTGCTGAAGAAATTGATTTTCTTAATATTTCTATTGGAAAAAGTTCTAAATAACGCGTTACATGCATTTTTGTTGTTAATAATAATAATAATAATAATAATAATAATAATAATATAATTTTTATTTTATTTTATTTTAATTCCATTTATATCCCGCCCTTCTCCGAAGACTCAGGGCGGCTTACAAGCTTAGCAGTAGCCTTCATTCTATGTATATGCCTGCTTATTAGGGCTTTCATACACCCCCCAAGCGGCATTATTACAAAGTCAGCTTAATTGCCCCCAACAATCTGGGTCCTCATTTTACCTACCTCGGAAGGATGGAAGGCTGAGTCAACCTTGAGCCTGGTGGGATGCGAACCTGCACTAATTGCAGGCAGCTGGTGTTACTTAAGGAGGCATTAGTCCACTGCTCCACCAAGGCTCTTAATAGAAGTTGGAAGGGACCTTGGAGGTAATCTAGTCCAACCTCCTGCTCAGGCAGGAAACCCTATACCATTTCAGGCAAATGGCTGTCCAGTCTCTTCTTAAAAACTTCCAGTGTTGGAGCATTCACCACTTCTGGAGTGTTTGGAATTGTTTTGTAAGTAAACGCTGATGATTCCAGAGGAATGTGGACGATGTCTAAAAATAAATACAAATTTAAATATAAGTGCTTATAAGTTATTTACATTTACTGAAGTATTTATTTCTAAACAAAATGTTTTTGTTGAGATAAGGCATAGACATGGTATTTACTAATTTTTCTTGTGTTATTTACATCTGATTACTAGATTGATAAATGAACTCTCCTCTTTGAAGATAAAAGTTGGGGATGGCCAAATGGTGCTGTTACCACCTGGATTAGAAAACAATTGAATTTTAATTCCCAGCTGCTTTTTCCATTTTCTCGTTCCACTTACTTGGGAAAAGAAATGCTCAGTGGAATCCTTTCAAGTTTCTTAGCTTTATAGACACTGAGTATGACTGAGCTGAGCTGTAAGAAAAACCCACCCATTTCATAAAGACAGAGAAATATTCTAAGCTAACATTTGGAAGGAGACAATTAAATATTTAGAAATTTAAATAAGGATACTATACTTTAAAATACGCCAATGTCTATCAAATAAAACCTGGGAAGAGATGTATGTATATGTACTATAATAAAAAAAATTCTTGTTCATTTATAGAAAACACTCCATATCTGTTTATAGATATGATTATAGATGGATTTGACCCACTTTTGTAAGCAACACAAATTTACTTAAATGCTGCTGACTAGTTTTCTCTTATGCACGATCGTTTGAAATAATGACATATAGTGGCCTTTGTTATAACTGGATACTTAGTAAAGGTGTGGATCCCAGCAACTCATAAAATAAATAGCATGTTTAAATAATAGTGAACATTAGTGGCTGTATGTGTGAGACACATATGCATAATTCTCTTCATTTCCCCTTTTCTTTCTAGGTTTTTCTTTCTGAGTGGAAAGAAAACAAAGTGGCACTTTCCCAGCTAACTGTGCCAGAGTTACAAGAAGACTTTATTCATGGGCTTCAGGCACTAAAAAAGTTACAAAGCAAGCATGTGGTCAAACTCCTTGGATATTGTGAAGAGGAGTTCACGATTCTTACAGAGTACCACCCATTTGGATCCTTGAAAAATGTTAATGAGATATTGAACCTTCCAAAATATAAAAATTACAATACATGGCATAACAGATTTCTGCTTGCCATAGACTATGTGAGCATTATCCATTTTTTACACAACAACCCCCTTGGCACTTTTGTTATGTGTGACTCCAATGATCTGAATAAAACACTGTCACAATATTTATTGACCAGCAGCTTTCATGTGGTTGTGAATGACTTGGATGCCTTGCCCCTCTTGAACAGGAGGGCTGGTGAATTGATCAAGTGTGGTCATCGGGAACTGGAAGGTGAATGGGTTGCTCCTGAGCAACTATGGCCATATGGAAAAGAAGTACCTTTTGAAAACCATCTCATGCCTCCCTATAACGAAATGATAGACATATGGAAAATCCCTGATGTTTCTAACTTTCTTTTGGGAGATGTCGATGGGAGTGATCTTGTCAGATTTCACTTATTCAGTATACATGCAGCATGTAAAAAAAATGCATCTGAAAGACCTTCTGCTCAGATGGTACTAGACAGATATAAAAATGTTCTTGCCTCACTTGTGAAAGAAGCAACTGTGTCCAATACAAGGGACATGTTATAAAAAAAATAATGGAATGCTTCAATAATGCAAGTAGAATTGGGTATGTTCAATGTCCATTGTTGTATGATTTTTTTTCCAATCAAAAGTAGCTGAGAATGTTATAAGCATAAGTGGGGAAATTTTTAAATAACTTCAAATGTTTGTAAAAGCTTATATAGGAACAAAAACGTGCTTGAAAATTCAAATTGTTTTTATATTATAATTTTAAAATAAAATTCCTGTATCATGGTAGCACTAATGCACTAAAGATCGATCATTTGATAGAGGCAATTCTTTAATTTAAAATTGATGATTGTGCAATTCTTTTTCTTGATTATTTTTTTTAGTATGTTCCCAATTAATCTAATTTCTGTCCTGGTAAAATTGCTCCTTGGATTTTAATTCCATCAAAATGTTAATGCAGTCTTGAATACATTGTGCTAGGATTAATATATGAAGAGTGAACATTTGAGTATATAGTTATAAGAAGTGCAGGTATGTTATGGTTTCAGATATAACTATTGTGGCCTAACGAAGCATTGCTGCTCAGTTAAGCTAGTTCAAATGGTATGAAACAAACTAGTGTACAAATTCTATGTTTCCTTGCATTATTAACAAAAACATCTATTTCCTTAGGAATATCAATGTGAGAGGATTTTAATATTTCGACAAATGCACTTCTGGCAAACATCTGTATAATTAAACCCACTCCAAGAAATCTTTTGAAACTCAAAATGAACTTAAGTGGGAGAAAACAATGCTGATTGAAGCCATTTTTTTAGGTATAATAGTGGATGAATGTTTTCAGCAGGAAGCCATGTTTCCCACTACTTCATATATTAGTTAAATATAGTACACCAAGCAGTGTAGTACATTTTGGTAGTAGCGTACCAAAATATAATAATGTATGGTACCTTACCATTGAGAATATTAATATACCTTTGTTATACTTACAGTTAGCCTTTGCACATTATGCATTTTGCACATTTTAAATATTTATAATATATATTGGATTTCCATGGTGCCCATCTACCTAACATAGCAACTCTGAACAAGCTCAGAATATAATAATACTGTATTTATAGAGAGAAATGCCTATAAAATATTTACATGTGGAAGGAGTGGGTAGAAGATTAATCTTGATCTACTGGTAGAACTACTAGGTCCTAATTATTTAATAATAGTATTCTCCCTAAATTCTTGGATAAATTAAGAATATTTGGATAACCAGAAAGACATTTCTTGCAAAAGGATTGAGATCAGCTCAGATTTGGTGTTCAAAATAAGTTCCCATTTTCTACCTCCCTTAACTCATAAACATATTGTTTTTTGGAAAAAGCTTCATCTGAATTCATTTGTAACAAAGCTCATGCTCATGTTTGAAAGAAAGGATTTTGTTAATGTTTAATTTGAAAAAAGAGGGTTTTTATTTAATCTTAGAAAAGAGCGATAATTCTTCAAGGGCAATTTAAAAAATAATAGTATTAGGCCTACGAGAAAATATCGAGCCAAATTACATTAAACAGTGAGTTTTAGTACCTACCTTACTGTTTCGAGAAAATTGCATAAATATAGAATTTTGAGGAAGTTCTGAAAATATACTTTTAGGCCCAGAAACATTTATCTTTAGTGAATCTTAGCATAAATAATCTGATGTTCAAGCCAAAGATCCAGATTTTCACAATTTGTTAACTAGAGGTAGTAATACAGTACTTGCCTTCCCAGTATATCTGGAAGCTCTAGAAAACATTTTCACTGTAGCTGGCCAGATTTTATGAGACATTTTTTAAGCAGACCATCAGAATAACAAACCCTTAGTTTGTTTTATTGTCAAGCAAGTAGTAATCAAAAAGGATGTTATTTTAAAATTAAAATGTTCCATCCAGCTTTTTTAGCTAATAACCCTAATGACTTTTGTCTAATTACTAGAGACTATTTCTACATGTGGGATCAAATTCAATGAAATAAAAACATAAATAAACATAAATAAATTTTATATAGAAAAATACCATGAACAGTAAAATCTAAATGAAAATTAAAGTTTTACTTTTAAAATTCTCTAATACAATTTTATGTACAAATATTTTCAATTAATATTTAAGAAACTTTAACATTTTAAAACTAAAAGCAAATAAAATTAATAGGTTGAGCAAGCCATTAAAATAAAGAGCCAATGTAGATTTAAATTAAAATGTTAAATTATTATTTGATTTGTGTATTACCCATATCATCTAGAGATGACTCTAGACCAGACATGTCAAACTCGCAACGTCACGTGACATTGCGCAATGTATCGGGATGGTTTTGCCATTGCTGGCAATGGGTGGGCGCGGCTTCTGGATGACACATCTGGCCTGTGGGCCGGCAGTTTGACACCCCTGCTCTAGACAGTTTACAAACATTAGAACTGGCAGGCATTAAAATGATAAAACAATAAATAACAAATATAATATCCTCAACTTAAATCATTCGTTTAGTGACTGTTCAAAATTATAACACCAATGAAAAAAGTGACCCATGATCAATTTTCACAGTAACAGCTAGCAGCATCCCCATGGTCATGTAATCAAAATTTGGACACTTGGCAACTGGCAAGTACTTATGACAGTTGCACTTCCTGAGGTCCTGTGATCACCATTTGTAACCTTCCCAGCCAGCATTCAACAAGCAAAGTCAAGAGTGAAGACAGACTTTCTCTTAACTGCATGATTCACTAAACAACTGCAGTGGTTCACATAATCTGTGCCAAAAAGTTATAAAATAGTACAAAACTCACTTAACAACTGCCTTGCAATAGAAATTTTGGGCTCAGTTGTTATATGTCAGGGACTACCTGTACAGTTAAAAGAAGGGAGGAGAGGAGCACAAAGTACGCACAGAGGGGTGAAGCTTTTCTTAATCCAATAGCCACCTACAGAATGGTACACCCTTGTTGGGGCCCCAGTTTACCTGCAGACCCAGGTCTTCAAGTCTTTATGGAAGGTCAGCAGGGTGGGTGCAGATCTCACTTTGGTGGGATTTGATGTTCCAAAGGGAAGAAAATGATCTTCTCCTGGGCCCCAATAGCAGAAATTCCTTGACTGATGGGGTCCACATGCTTCTTCCAGCACAGGTGGTGCAGGCCAATTCCATTGGGATGAGATGGTTCTTCAGATTACCTGGACCTACTGTACACAATAAAGGGCTTTAAAGGCAATAGCCAACACTGAATTGCATCTGAAAGCAAACCTGGCAGCCAATGTGGCTCATGGAAGAGCAATATAACATGGGCCACCCTAGAACTGCCCATGCTGCTGCAGTCTGCAGCAGTTGTAATTTCCAAATACTCTTCAGGCATGCAATAGTCCAAGCATGAGACTGACATCTTGAATGCCTGAGTGTATGGATCCCCAGTCTGAGAAAGGTTTCAACTGGCACAGAATATGGAGTAATGCAAAGGTTCTAGCTGCAACTGTCACCTGTTTTTTGAGCAGGAGTCATGAGTACAGGAGATATCTCAAGTTGTGCACTGGGTCTGTCTGTGGTAGTACAAGCCTATCCACAATTAAAAATGTTAAAGTTCCAGATCTTGAAGCACTACACATTTAAGTCCTTTTGCTCTTGCCAGGGTTCAGTCAAAACATGTCTCCCATCCAGACCCCCACAACCTCCAGGCACCATGAGTGGGCAGTAACAGCATCCAGGGTGGAAATATAGAGTTGAGCATTATATATGTACTGATGATACTTTAACCCTTGGTTATGGATAATCTCACCCAGCAGCTTTATTTAGAAGTTAAACAGGAGAAACTACGGTGCCCTGGGATTGCCACAAGGAGCTGCATGGACTGGTCCATATTAACACTGATTGGAGCCAAATCAGCATAAGACCCATCTGTAGCCAGTTCAAAACAACACCATGGTCAACACCCAACCAAGCAGAGGAAATAGATGAACTTTTTGCTAGTCAGTTAACTAAGATATGTAGGAAGCGCATCACAATAGTAATGGGGGACTTTAATTACCCTGATATCAACTGGGAGACAAATTCTGCAGCAAGTGGAAGATCAAAAAGATTCCTGACAAACCTAGCAGACAACATTCTCTCTCAAAAAGTAGAGAAGGGAACTAGGGGATTAGCCATATTGGATTTAGTTCTCACTAACAGAGATGAAATGATAGAAAGTGTCGAAGCCACAGGAACCTTGAGCGGAAGTGATCATGCAATATTGGAATTCAACATTATGGAAGCACAAGCAATAGAATACAGCCAAACTAGAGTCTTGGACTTTAAAAGAGCTAATTTCAATAAACTTAGAGAGACCTTGGGAAGAATTCCGTGGATGAGAATCCTAAAGGGGAAAACAATTCAAGAAGCTTGGGAAATTTTGAAAAGTGAGATAATAAAGGCCCAGTCTAGCACAATACCAACAAAGAAGAAAAATAACAGCTTTCAAAAGAAATCAGCATGGCTGCATAAAGAACTCTGATAAACTGAAAGATAAAAAGGACAAGTATAAGAAGTGGAAAGAGGGGCACATAACTAAGGCACAATATCAGCAAACAGCCCGTGCCTGCAAAGATGAAGTGATAGAAGCTAAGGCTCAAAATGAACTAAGGCTTGCGACCAAAGTCAAAAATAACAAAAAAAACTTCTTTCAACATATAAGAAACAAGTAAAAAGTTAAGGAAATGATTGGTCCATTAGTGGGGGAAAGTGGCAAGAAGGTGACAAGCAACAGGGAGAAAGCAGAACTATTTAACTCATTTTTTGCATCTGTCTTTACACAAAGGGAAAAAACAGTCCAACCTACCAAAACCAGTGCCATAAAAAACAGAATAGAAACGCAAGTTAAGATAGGTAAGAAAATGGTAAGTATTTTTCAAAGATCCTGCAGCACTGGGGAACTACCAGAGGACTGGAAGAGAGCTGATGTAGTTCCCATCTTCAAAAAAGGGGAAAAAATAGATCCAGGAAACTACAGACCTATCAGCCTGACCTCAATACCTGGGAAGATTCTGGAAAAAATAATTAAACAACAAATCAGCGAACACCTTGATGCGAACAAAGTTATCACTAAAAGCCAACACGGGTTTGTCAAAAACAGTTCATGCCAGACAAATCTTATTGCATTCTTTGACCAAGTGACAAAATTAGTGGACCAGAGGAATGATGTAGTTATAATTTACTTGGACTTCAGTAAGGCATTTGATAAAGTAGATCACAACCTACTACTTGATAAGATAGAAAAATGTGGGTTAGATAGCATCACCACCAGATGGATTCGTAGTTGGCTGACAGGGCATACTCAGCTTGTGGTCCTCAATGGAACTGCATCTACATGGAAGGAAGTGTGTACTGGGGTGCCGCAGGGCTCTGTTCTGGGCCCAGTGCTCTTCAACATCTTCATCAACAATTTGGATGAGGGGATAGATGGGGAACTCATCAAATTTGCAGACGACACCAAGCTGGCAGGAATAGCCAATACTTCAGAAGATAGGCTTAAGATAGAGGAGGATCTGGGCAGACTCAAACAGTGGGCACTATCTAACAAAATGAAATTCAATGGTGAAAAAAGTAAGGTTCTACATTTAGGCAGGAAAAATCAAATGCACAGGTATAGTATAGGTGGTACCTTGCTCAATAGTAGCAACTGTGTGAGAGATCTCAGAGTCCTAGTGGACAATCACTTAAATATGAGCCAGCAGTGTGCTGTAGCTGCCAAAAAAGCCAACACAGTGCTAGGCTGCATTAACAGAGGGATAGAATCAAGATTGCGTGAAGTACTAATACCACTTTACAATGCTTTGGTAAGGCCACACCTGGAATACTGCATCCAGTTTTGGTCACCACGATGTAAAAAAGATGTCGAGACTCTAGAAAGGGTACAGAGAAGAGCAACAAAGATGATTGGGGGACTGGAGGCTAAAACATATAGGGAATGGTTGCTGGAATTGGGTATGTGTAGTTTAACGAAGAGAAGGGTGAGGGGTGACATGATAGCAGTGTTCCAATATCTCAGGGGCTGCCACAAAGAAGAGGGAGTCAAGCTATTCTCCAAAGCACCTGAAAGCAGGGCAAGAAGCAATGGATGGAAATTAGTCCAGGAGAGAAGCAAACTAGAACTAAGGAGAAACTTCCTGACAGTTAGAACAACTAACCAGTGGAACAACCTGCCTCCAGAAGCGGTGAATGCTCCAACACTGGAAGTTTTTAAGAAGAGACTGGCCAGCCACTTGTCTGAAATGGTATAGGGTTTTCTGCCTGAGCAGGGGTTGGACTAGATGACCTCCAAGGTACCTTCCAACTTATTATTATTATTATTAATGGTACTGAAAGCTGCCAAGAAGTAAAGGAAACCAAGGAAGGTTGCATTACCTCCATCCTGCTCTCACCAGAGATCATCCACAAGTGTAACTAATGTTGTTTATGTCCCATAACCAGTCCTGAATGCTGACTGGAAGAGGTGAAGATAATCCATTTCATCCAGGGCCCTATGAAGCTACCAAGCAGCCATCTTCTCTGCCACCTTCTGTAATGTATTGGGCTTGTTTTGTTAAGGGAACACCACATGGGTAATTGCTGGGAGGTTGCTTGAGCAGGGAAGCTGGCTAATGGCTCCCAACTCCTCAGACAACCCGCCTCCAGTGCTGCTATTGGTTGCCTCTAGGGCGGCAATAGGTTGCTTTAAACCTATTGGCTGCCACCTAGAGGCCAGGGTATAAATTGCTGCATTCGCAGCCCTGTTTCTCAGTTCAGATCCTGCAAGCAATAAACAATGATCTTTGCTGAACTCACTCGTCTCATCTTCGCCATTAAGTAATGAACCCAGTACATCACACTGGCGACAAAGGTGGAATTCTGCTTCTTCAATGGAGCTGAAAGTCACTAGAGGAGAGGCAGCACACGCCTGGCGGGAAAACCAATTCCCCCCCACGGTCGGTTAGCACAGCCACGCTAGTGACCACGCGCTCAGAGAACCAGTCCATGGGCAACGGAGGAGCAGGAGTCGAAGACGCCAAGCACCAGCCGCGAAGACCAGCAGAAATGGCCAAGGTCGGAAAGCTGGAAGAATTCAACACTAAACATCCAGAAGAGTGGTTCTCGTACCTGTCCAGGGTCGAGAACTACCTTCGAGTGAACCAGGTCGCCAAGGACGGACTGAAGGCCACCACACTCCTCTATGTGTGTGGCCCACCAACATTCGACATAGCACAGAACCTGTTCGCGCCAACACCTTTGGAGTCCGTATCCTTTGCGGACTTGAAGATGAAGCTCGGAGACCATTTCCAGCCCAAGCTGTCGGTAATTGCTTGGCACTATGCATTTGAGCAAAGAGTACATCAACCAGGTGAAACTGCGTCCGAGTACATTGCGACTTTGAGGCACGCTGCACGCCTGTGCCAGTTCTCTGATGTCAAGGAGAGATTATGAGATTGGCTTGTCTGCGGTCTCCACAACCGAGAGCTGCAGCAGAAGCTTTTCGCCAAAGAGTTTCTATCATTTTCAGATGCACAGAAGGAAGTCATGGCAGATGAAGCTGCCAGCGGGGCCGTACGAGCCATGCAGCCCGCCAAAACTGCACAACGCAAAGAAGCCGTCCACCACGAGGATGCCAAACACACAGAAGACCCCAAAGACAATAAAGAAGTCAACAAGCTACACAAAGAACTCAACCAACAGCATCACAGCAACAAGCAACATGAGGCCACTTACAAGGCAGATCCCTTCCTTAGATGTCTAGGACTGTAGGTTCCGGAGAGCCACGTGCCGGGCCTGCGGAAAGACAGGCCACATTGCTTCCATCTGCAGAGGTTGCCTAAAGGACTGGCCATCGAATCGCCAGTCAGAAGATCCAACCAGGAGAGGTACTGGGACCCTGAGACAGTACAGCATGGGGTTTTACTCCAGCTGCAGAAGCATTTGCCGTACCAGGGCTCACCGTCCAATTAAGCCCAAGTTTAGACTTTGGGTGGAGCTGCAAGCGGTCCCCTGAAAGATGGAGCTGGACACAGGCTCTGCCGTTTCTATTATTTCCCTTGAAACATTTAATTTCGTTTGTAGTCACAGTAAGAGATGGGCCAAGCTGAGGCCTTCTGACATTGTACTAACTGATTTTCAGAATGCCAGAGTCACAGTCAAGGGTGAGGCCACACTAGCCGTTAAATTTAAGGGGTTTTCAGGGCACCTGGATGTTGTCGTAGTAGGGGGCCAGCGAACGAGCCTGATCGGACTCTATTGGTTTGATGCACTAGGCATCCAAGTAACAGGAATCAAGCAGACACAAGTCACGAGTCTAGCGACAGTATGCGAGGAATTCGCAGATGTGTTTGATTTAGCTCTGGGAACATACACGGGCCCGCCAATAGCATTCAAACTAGATCCAAATGTAATGTCAGTAAGGATTAAACTTCGTAGGGTCCCATTTGCCCTTAAACACAAAAAAGACACTAAACTAGATAAACTTGTTGAACAGGGTGTTTTGCAGCCAGTAGATTGGGTGAGTGGGAGACCCCAATTGTAACACCACTAAAAGCCAATGGGGAGGTCAGAATCTGTGCAGATTATAAATGCACAATTAATCATGCACTCAACCCAGTGGCGTAGCGTGGGGGGTGCAGGGGGGGCCGGCCGCACCGGGCGCAACATCTGGGGGGGGCGCGCTCACACTGAGCTGCTCAGGGAGCCCCAAGGGCTGCACAGAGTCGGCTTGGCTCCGCTCTCAAGCTGCTCTTTCTTGCAAAGCGAAACGAGTCCGGCAGGTGAGATGGGCGGCCACATAAACTGAATAAAATAAATAGAAGCACCCAACTCTCCGCCCAGGCTCAGGCCAACCACAAGCGCCCCGCAGGCACCCCGGCAGGCTTGGCCGAGCGAAGACGGACCTGCCGGCCGGCCGGCCTAGCTTCGTGCGCATGCGTGGCTTTATTTAGCGGGGCTCACGTGCGAGCTTGAATGCAGTGGCTCTTGCAGGTCGGAGCCCCGCCCAGCCGCCCTCGAGAGGGACCCGGAAGCATCCCGCATGCGCGCGACTCTTCTTGGAAAGTCTACGCCGCTGCGGGTCGTGTCTTTTCGGCGGTGCCGTGACGTCACTTGCCTTGCCCCGGGTGCTGACAAACCACGCTACGCCACTGACTCAACCAGCACACATACCCAGTACCAGTAGTAAGCCACATCCTGGCATCTTTGCAGGGTGGCACCATTTTTGCGAAATTAGATTTGGCTCAGGCCTATCAACAACTTCCTGTTGATGAGGCCACGGCTGCGGCACAGACAATTGTAACCCACAGGGGGACGTTTAAAGTAAAGTGCCTGCAATTTGGGGTCAGTGTAGCCCTGGGCATTTTTCAGGGCATCATGGAACGTACACTCAAGAGCATTCCGGGGGTTTGCCCCTATTTTGATGATGTGCTCATCACCAGTGAATCCACTGAGGTGCTAGCAAGGAGGCTCAGAGCCGTCCTGCAAAGGCTGCGAGAAGCAGGCCTCAAGCTTAAAAAGAATAAGTGCAGTATTGAAGTCCCTTCAACTGAATTCTTAGGGTTTCGCATTGATGCTGATGGCATTCACCCCGCTGAGTCTAAAGTAAAAGCCATTCAGTTGGCACCTAGCCCTAAAACAAAAGGAGAGCTGCAGGCATTCCTGGGCCTCCTCAATTTTTACCACACATTCCTTCCTAACAAGGCCGCAGTGGCGGAGCCGCTTCACAGGCTCCTGGATAAAAATGCTTCATGGAAGTGGACTAGCGTTCACAAAAAGATTTTCCAGGAATTGAAGGCACTTCTGTCGGTTAGTTCCCCAGCGGCCCACGTTTTGTCCATCCAGGACTTGTCGGAGTTTCCCCTCCACCCGGGGGACATTGCTGCAGAAACGGCAGCAGACAAGACTCTAAGTAGAGTGCTATCTTGGATACACACAGGGTGGCTGGATAAAAGCCCAGATCCTGAGTTTCAGAGCTATTTTACAAGGAGACATGAACCCTCAGCTCACAAGGGTTGTATTCTTTGGGGGAACAGGGTCATAGTTCCTACTTCTCTAAGAGACAGGGTTTTGCAATCACTGCATGAAGGCCATCCGGGTATTGTTCGCATGAAAGCTTTAGCTAGAAGCTATTTATGGTGGCCAGGATTAGATAGAGCCATTGAGGCCCAGGTGCATGGATGTTATACATGCCAGCAATCAAGGCCTGAAATGCCGCATGCTCCAGTTCACAGGTGGGAGGAGACTCACACTCCCTGGTCTAGGATTCACATAGATTCGCTGGGCCCTTTCAGAGACAGCTCTTTCTTATAGTGGTTGACAGCCACTCTAAATGGCTAGAAGTTATACCAATTGCAAACATGACTACTGCTAGGACCATCCAGGTGCTTAGGAAACTCTTTGCCATGCACAGGCTGCCAGACGTTGTAGTGTCCAATAACAAGGCCCAATTTACTGCGGCAGAATTTCAGGCGTTCCTGAGAGCAAATCTCATTAGGCATGCGATATTGGCCCTGTTTCACCCATCTACTAATGGTCAAGCCGAAAGTATGGTTTGCACAACAAAAGAGTCTTTGAGGCGTATAGTGACTGGGGACTGGCACCACAGACTGGCCAACTTTTTGCTTTGCCAACATTCCATGCCATGCATGGCTACAGGGAAAAGCCCAGTGGAGCTGCACTGGGGGAGGCGACTAATCGCGAAATTGGACAGGTTGCACCCAGACCGGGTGGCAGCAGAGGCCTCTCGCCCAAAACTCCCGAGGGGGCTGCAAGTGGGCGACAGGGTGTGGGCCAGGAACTATGGGCATGGGAACTTGTGAGTGCCAGGGAAAATCACTAAAATGTCAGGTTCTCTCTCATACAAAGTGGGCCTAGAGGGTGGGCGAGTTGTCCGTCACCATATCGATCAGCTTAGGAACTGTTTTCCAGAACGGCCACAAAGCAAGGACTTTGTCACAGGTCATGTGGCCGGCATGACTAGACGCCAAAGGCGCACGGAACGCTGTTACCTTCCCACCGTAGTGGTCCCTATTTTTCTACTTGCATTTTTTACATGCTTTCGAACTGCTAGGTTGGCAGAAGCTGGGACGAGTAACAGGCGCTCACTCTGCTACGCGGCACTCGGGATTCGACCCGCCAAACTGCCGACCTTCCGATCGACAAGCTCAGCATCCTAACCCACTGAGCCACCGCGTCCCTTTTATATATATATATATATATATATATATATATATATATATATATATATATATATATATATATATATATATATATATATATACAGTTTGTCAAGAACTGTTCTTTAACTCAGACCTCTTCCCCCCCCTCCAAGATCAGTGGCAAGGACCTGTGACAAAGTCCTTGCTTTGTATATATATATATATATATATATATATATATATATATATATATATATATATATATATATATATATGAAGGGACGCGGTGGCTCAGTGGGTTAGGACGCTGAGCTTGTCGATCAGAAGGTCGACAGTTTGGCGGGTCGAATCCCGAGTGCCGCGTAACAGAGTGAGCGCCTGTTACTCGTCCCAGCTTCTGCCCACCTAGCAGTTCGAAAGCACGTAAAAATGCAAGTAGAAAAATAGGGACCACTATGGTGGGAAGGTAACAGCGTTCCGTGCGCCTTTGGCGTCTAGTCATGCCAGCCACATGACCACGGAGACGTCCTCGGACAAATGCTGGCTCTTCGGCTATGAAACGGAGATGAGCACCGGACCCTAGAGTCGGAAACGACTAGCACGCATGTGCGGGGGAACCTTTACCTTTACATATATATATATATATATATATATATATATATATATATATATATATATATATATATATATATATATATATATATATATATATATATATATATATATATATATATATATATATATATATATATATATATATATATATATATAAATTCCATTTATATCCCGCCCTTCTCCAAAGACTCAGGGCGGCTTACAAGCTTAGCAGTAGCCTTCATTCTATGTATATATGTATATGCCTGCTTATTAGGGCTTTCACCCCCCCCAAGCGGCATTATTACAAAGTCAGCTTAATTGCCCCCAACAATCTGGGTCCTCATTTTACCTACCTCGGAAGGATGGAAGGCTGAGTCAACCTTGAGCCTGGTGGGATGCGAACCTGCACTAATTGCAGGCAGCTGGTGTTACTTAAGGAGGCATTAGCCCACTGCTCCACCAAGGCTCTTATTATATTATATATATATTCATTTTTATTTTTCCATTTCTTCCACAAACAAGTCAACAAATATACTACAATACATAGATACATACACATAAGTTTGGGTGCTGCTTGTCCATTTCCCCTTTCACTGTATCCACCCTTCTTCTCTCTGTTTCCTCTTCTCTACTTTCTTTCTCCCTTTCTCCTTTCTTTCCTACTTGCCTCTTCTTCCTCTCCTCTCCTCTTTCCCTTATCACTCCCCTCCTGTTTCTCCCCACTTCTCCCCCTCTTTTCCTCCAACCTTCCTACTTCCTTCCCGCTCCTCTACTCTCTCCCCTCTCTCCTCTCATTTCTTCCCTCCCATTCCTCTTCTGATACAATTCAGGGATAATGTCCGAGCTCTCCTTAGATTTTCAATATCTGTATTAGGTATGATAACATTAATTTTCTATTACATCAATATTTTTATAAATCTCACCTTCTCAGTATATACTTCTATAAATTTTTATACTACCTCCGGTTATGCAATACTGTGTCGCCTGGGTCTCCCTCCTAATCTCCTCATTTTTCTTCCATCTAAATTAGTGTTAGCCGTCTTTTAAACATATTCTCTTTTTCACCCACTCGTAAAATTTTCCCCAAATTTCATAATACTCTGACTCTGTCTTATCTTTAATTATCATTGTTAATCTATTCATTTCCGCACATTCCATTATTTTCCTGATCACCTCTTCTTCTGGAGGAGCTTTCAGTGCCTTCCAGTTTTGTGCAAACACAATCCTAGCTGCAGTGGTTATATGAATAATCAAACGTGTTCTTTTTGCTATATTTCTCTGGTAAAATACCCAACAGGAATATTTCTGGTCTTAATTCTATATGTTATTGTATCATCTTTTCTATCCTTGATTTGATTATGTTTCAATAGGTTTTAGCTTCTGCACACATCCACCACTTATGATAGAAAGAGCCTGGTATTTGATGGCATTTCCAACATTTCATAGATCTGTCCTTAAACATTTTAGCTAGTCCTTCTGGAGACATATGCCATCTGTAAAACATCTTGTACATATTTTCTTTATATGCTGTCGCCATTGTCAGTTTATAGTTTCTTTCCCACAATTGCTGCCATCTTTCTAATTCAATCGTATATCCAAAATTTCTTGACCATTTTATCATTGACTCCCTAACTTGCTCCTCATCTAATTCCTTATATAATAAGTAGCTATACATTTTTAATCCATTTTTCTTCAGTTCCCGTATTTCATCTAACTCTGTTCTCCCCAAATTAAAACCATCTATTTTAGCATCTTTTTCATATCTAGATTTTATTTGCATTCTCATGTACCAATCCATCTTTATTCCTTGTTCCTCTAATTGTTTGGCTTTCAGCTTCCCCTTGTCTGTTAGTAGGTCTTTATATCTTATAATATTTTCCATGTTAAAAATATTGGGGTGTATTAACACTTCCATAGTTGAGAGCCAATCTAGAATTCTCAAGTAATGCTTCCTCTTTATTTTCTCCCATCAAGAAAGAATTCCTGATATGATGTCTCTGGAAATAGCTGTTTATTCTATTTTTTCCATACCATATGAACACATGCCATCCCAACTGTAAATCATGTCCCTCTAATGTCAATAATCTAGTATGCCTCAGTAAAATCCATTCTCTCATCCATGACATTGCTGCAGCCTGGTAATATAATTCCCAATTAGGTAAGCTAAACCCACCTCTGAGTCTTGCATCCTGTAACATTTTTAAATTAATCCTTGCCTTTTTCCTCTGCCAAATACATTTCAAAATTATTTTATTTAGCCCCTCAAAATATTTCTTTTCCGATCTTATTGGTATTGTTGAAAACAAAAACAACAATCATGGTAATATATTCATTTTGATTATTACAATCCTACTCATTAAGTTGTACCTTTTTCCATTTATCCAAATCTACTTCAATTTGTCTTTTCAATTTATAATAGTTATCTTCTTTATTGTTGTACATCTTGCTGTCAGGTGAATCCCCAGATATTTTACCTTCTTTACAATCTGTATCTCTAACTTTCCCATCAATTCCTTTTTTTGTTTTTCAGTAATATTTTTCACTAACATTTTTGTTTTATCTTTTGTTTTATCTTTATTATTCAAACCTACTACCTCACCATATTTTTCTATTTGTTCTATTAATACAGGTCCTGTCTCTAGTGGCTCCTCCAAGATAAATACTAAATCGTCTGCAAAGGCTTGTAGCTTATATTCTTCTCTCTTAACTTTCATACCTTTTATATTCTTATTCTGTCTTATAGTTCTATTTAGTATCTCTAGTGTCAATACAAACAATAATGGGGATAAAGGGCATCCCTGCCTTGTTCCCTTCATAATGTTGATCTTTTCAGTCATATATCCATTAATCATTATTTTGGCTATTTGCGTATTGTAGATTGCTCTAATTACATTTATAAATTTCTCCCCAAAATCCATAATCTGTAGTTGTCTTATCATGAATTGCCAATTCACATTGTCGAATGCTTTCTGCGCATCCAAAAACATCAATGCCATCAGTTTTTCGGGATGTGTTTCATAATATTCTAATGTGTTTAATATAATTTGCATATTGTCTCTAATCTGTCTTTTGGGCAGGAACCCATTTTGATCCAAATGTATAAATTCGTTTAGGAACTTTTTAAGTCTTTCGGCCATGATTGATGCAAATATTTTATAGTCCACATTCAGCAAGGAAATCGGTCTATAGTTCTTTATTTTCTGTATTTTTGTTTCTTCCTTTGGTATCAGGGTAATAAGTGCTTCCGACCATGAATCTGGTATCTTAGCTTCAGAGAGGAGTTCATTATAGAGTTCCAGCATTACATTGCCTAACAGTTCCTGCAATATTCTATATAGTTCCGCTGGTAACCCATCTGGTCCTGGTGTTTTGCCATTCTTTTGTTTTTTAATTGCTTCTGTTAATTCCATCATTGTTATTTTCTCTTCTAGTAGCTTTTTAAATTTTTCTGGTACTTTAGGTATCTCTGTTTTTTCCAAGAATTGTTTTATCGTATCAGCATCTTCCAGTTGTTTAATCCATCTCTTCTCTTTCTCCTTTTTAATTTTATATGTCAACCATCTCCCTGGTTTGTTTGCATGTTCCAAAAAGGTTTGTTTAGCTGCCTTTATTTTCCTTGCCACCTCTTCATTTTCTATTAAGCTCATTTTATGCTTGTTCAACTCCATTAAATGTTTTATCTTTTTGTTTTGTGTATCTTTCTCTAATTCTTTCTCAATAGTCTTATATTCTTCCTCCAGTTTTTCCCTAATTTGTCTTTTCTGTTTATTCTTTTCCCCCATATAAGATATAGCAAGTCCTCTCATGTATGCTTTCACCGTATCCCAGACATTTTGAAGTGAGGTATCTTCTGTTTTGTTTTCCTTAAAGAAGAAAGTCATTTCTTTTTCCATATATTGCTGGAAGTCTTTTTCATTCAATACAGTTTGATTTAATGTCCATCTTGTTCTCTTTTTTTTGTCCTTTCCATATAATTGTGACTGGGTTGTGCTCTGCCCATGCGCTTGTTTCTATGTTTATAATTGGTGTACTTGTAAATAAGTCTATTGATGTCCATGTCATATCTATTCTCGACCAGAATGTATCTGTTAGAATAGAATGTATATTGCTTCTTTTCCGGATATTTTTCTCTCCAAACATCTAATATATTTAATTCATCCACCATATTATGAAAAGATTTTGAAAGTGTTCTCCTTAAGGTCTTGGTTTTTTTTGCTGTATTATGATCCAGCCCGGCCTTTATGATAGCATTGAAATCTCCAAAAATACATACGCTTTCGAATTCCAATTCTATTATTTTCTGGTGTAATTTGGAATAGAAATTTTCTTGGTTTTCATTTGGGGCATAAATCAGTACCAATAAAGTTTTTTTACAATTCATAATTACTTCCACCATTAAAATTTGCCCTTCTTCATCTGAATATAGCAATGTAATTTGTATTGCTTTTTGAATATATAATACCACACCTCTTTTATTCTGATCTGCAAGTGAGGTATATAATTCTCCCAATTTTGGATATTCTAGTAGATTTTTATGTTGTTTCTTAATATGAACTTCTTGTAAGCAAATTATGTCCATTTTTAATTTCCCCAATTTACTTAGTGTTCTTTTTCTTTTTATAGCTGAATTTAGTCCATTTACATTTATCAAAATTGCTTTTATCTCTTCTTCCATATTTATTTATTTGAAGTTTTAGTTGCTCTCATTCTCATCTCTTTGCTCTTTTGCCTCTTTTGCTCTTGTCCCTTCTCTCAACACCCTTTCTTCCTGTTCTATATCCATTTTTTATTTTTGTAAATGTGTAAAAATTTTCTTCCTTTTGGAGGGGGAGTTTAAGCCATTGATATTTACTGATAAAATCCCAATTTTATTTATTTATTTATTTATTTTATTAAATTTCTATACCGCCCTTCTCCCAAAGGACTCAGGGCAATAAAATGCAACATACAAAAGTTAAAAAGAAAATTAAATTAATTGGCCCTAACAATAAATAGTTAAAATAAACTCAAACTCTTAGTCCAGGCCGGCCTGTTCAAACAACCAAGTCTTCAGATCACGGCGGAAAGAGCGAAGGTTGGGAGCCGTCCGGAGCTCAACAGGCAGTTGATTCCAAAGGGTTGGTGCACCCACAGAGGATGCTCTCCCCCTGGGGGCTGCCAGCTGGCAATCCCTGACCGACGGCACCCTGAGGAGGCCCTCTCTGTGGGAGCGCACAGGACGAAGGGAAGTTGACGCCAGCAGCAGGTGCTCCCATAGGTAGTCCAGACCCATGCCAATTTTCTCCATCTTTTTCAATTATATCTGGGTCTTAATCTCCTAGTCCAGGGGTCAGCAACCGGAAAAAGGAAAAGAGCCACTCAGAACCGGTTCCGTCACACAAACAAAAAAGTGGGAGCCGCAAAAAGTGCGTGCGCGTGTGTCCACTCACGCGCATGCGCAAAAAACATTTTGCGCATGCGCAAAAAACATTTTGCGCATGCGCAAAATGGGAGGCACCTGCACGGCGACGGGTCTCTCCTTTGGAGAGGTGCGCGCCGTCCCGTCCGGAGACCTGCCGCATTCGTCAAACGGGGCCAGGCCGGCGCATGCAGGGGGGAGGGGGCGACGGGGGCTTTTCTCCTAAGAACAGCGGCTTTTAAAAGTGGGAGGGTCGGAGCACTGCGGGCAGGTCTGGAGAGGCGGGGGACGAAGCCCCGCTTGCCTGGAGGGGGGCAGAGAAGCGAGTTGCTGCAGCCCACCTTGGGCGGCTCCCGCCCTTTGTTCAGGCGCCAGCATCCCAAAGAAGCCCGGCCAGGAAGCCCGCCCCCCGCCCGCTTTTCCGGAGGGTGGCAGAAGGAGGGAGCACGTCCCTCCCTTCTTTGTCTGCTCCGTGGCTGCCCTGCGGGAGGGGAACAACGCCTCGCGTGCCCAACCTGGCCCCTGGCCCTGGTGCAGGGGGCGAGAGAGGCGGCGTTTGGGCCGGGCCAGAGGACGAAGCCAGACCGTGCGAGCTGCGCTCCCCCCTCCCTCTGAGCAGAAACCCGGTCCTTGCCGCTCCCGAGGATCTGCGAGGCTGGGGGAGCTGCCCTTCCCCTCGTTTACCCCGGCGGATGCTCTTGGCGCTGCTGCTAATGGATGCAATTCCATCCGGAGGCATCAGAAAGCTGCCGCCATCCTTGGGAGAGGTGCACGCGCACTCTCCAAACCGCCGCCATCCCGTTTGCACAGCTGCCATGTTCGTCAACGCGGCAGGTCTCCGGGCTTCCTTCGGGGGGCCTTTCATTCTTGTACAAGGAGGAAGAACTCTCTGTGCTTTTGTGTGTGCGTGTGTGTGTGTGTGTGTGTGTATGTAAAGCACGAGAGAGGGAGGAAGGGGGGGAAGCGAGATCTCAAGCCCCGATGTTTCCTGCTTTCCACTGCCGGCGGCCGCCCCGCATTCTTAGCATTTCTAGGCTGTGACTCCGAGGTCGTCGTCGCCGTCTCCGCTGAGCAGCACCGCTTGGAAGATAAAGGGAGCAGGACAGGCACGCTCGCCCCAGCGGAGTGGCCGGCCCTCGTTTTAGTAGCGAGACAGTAATCGCTCCCCTCTGCCCCCCCAATGCTCCCGGTTCTCCCGTTCGCCCGCCGCCCCGCTTTCCTTCCTGAATTTTGCGCTTCCTTACCCAACTCCAAACTTTCTCTAGCGCCCCTATGCTTTAGGAGGGGGAACCAAAGGCGGAGCCATTTCTCTCTCTCTCTCTCTCTCTCTCTCCCCCACTTTTGCCGCTCCCCCAGCCAACCAGTATCCCGCTTCTCCTTCCTCGGCAGCTTTGCAGATGGGCCACACACACACACACACGCACACACAAAAGCACAGAGAGTTCCCCTTCCCCCTTGTACAGGAATGAAAGGCCCCCCGAAGGAAGCCCGGCCTCTTCACTGCTCCTTCCCTTCCCTTCCAAGCGGGAGCCCCGCAGCAAATGACCAGCGTTTGGACAGTGTGTGAATGGGTGAGCGTCGCCGTCCCCAAACAACGCAATTTCTTGCAGCGATGCGGACAAGAGGGAAAAGAAGCCCAGCGGCCGGACCGCACTCCCGCCCCACCTCCCCAAGGGCTCGCGTGCGTTACTTAATGGCTTGCGCGCGGCCTCTCGCGAGGTTGCTGCCCCTCGTGAGCCCGCTGGCTGACACTGGCTCCGTCTCTCTCTCTCTCTTCCTTCCTCCCTACCTCCCTCCGTCCCTCCCTCCCTCAGTCTCCACCTCCCCCTTTTCTGGCTCAGCCCCACGTCACCAGGAGACCAAACGGGGACATCATGGCAGAGTGGAGGAGACACAGGAAGCGGATCTAGGTACCGGGCTGGCTTATCTCCTCCCTCTTTTCGCAACCGCTCTGTGGGATGAGTTTCCCTTTTCCTTCTGTCTCACCCCCCCTCCCCTGCCCGGTCACCCTTCCCTCCCTCCCCCCCTCCGCCTCCTCTGAGGCCGCCGCCAGTCAGCATCTCTCTTACCGTTTCTGCGACTTTTCCGTCCCCCCCACCGCCGCTCCCCCTTCCCCGCGGGGCCGGCTGCATCCAGCGCCTTCTTCCTCTGGAGGGGAAATCGTGGCCCCTCCAGTTCCCGCTTCTCTGGGCCGAGCTCCGCCTTAAAGGTTTGGAGAGCTGCGCATGCACCTCCACCCGTTCGGAGAGGTGCGCGCATACCAGGCGACTGGGAGCCGCAGGAGACGGCTCAAAGGACCCGTGTCCTAGTCGATCTTATCTGTCTCTGGTCTCTTGGTCTTGCGCCATCTTCTGGATAAGAGTATGTAATTTTAGTTTCTTTGGTTTCTTCTCTTACTCTTTGATCAGTCTCACTTTCCACTTGTGCTTCGTCTTGTTTCTTGGATTCCGAGTCATCTGTCTCCAGAAAGGCTCTGTGGCTATCAAAGAACTCCAATGCTTTAAGTGGTGCATCCAGTCTGTATCTTTTCATATCCCAGTAGATTAAGATCCCTTCTGGAATCAACCATCTGAAGTTCCCTCCGTTTTCAACAAGTTTCTTAGTTAAAAAGTGGTAGTCTCTTTGAGCCTCTCTTATCCATCTAGGGATTTGCTTGAGAACCACAATTTCTTTTTCTTTGTATTTCAGCGGTTCATCTCTCACTTTTCTCAGGATCTCATCTCTTGTAGCTCTCTTTAAAAATCTGACATGCACTTCTCTGGGCACCTTATTACTTCTAGCATAGTTGGAGTTAACACGATATACCTGGTCCAGTGAGAACTGGACACGGAACCACTGATTGGTTCAAAATTGGGAAAGGAGTCCGGCAAGGCTGTATACTGTCGCCCTGCCTATTTAACTTATATGCAGAGCACATCATGAGAAAGGCAGGGCTAGATGAATCAAAAGTTGGAATTAAGATTGCCGGAAGAAATATCAACAACCTAAGATACGCAGATGATACCACTCTAATGGCAGAAAGTGAAGAAGAACTAAAGAGCCTCTTGTTGCAGGTGAAGAAGGAGAGTGCAAAACTTGGGTTGAAACTTAACATTAAGAAAACCAAGATCATGGCATCTGGCCCTCTCAATTCCTGGCAAATAGATGGGGAAGAAATGGAGGTAGTGACAGATTTTATTTTCCTGGGCTCCAAGATCACTGCAGACGGGGACTGTAGCCAAGAAATTAAAAGACGCTTGCTCCTGGGGAGGAAAGCCATGGCAAATCTAGACAGCACACTAAAAAGCAGAGACATCACCCTGTCAACAAAAGTGCGTATAGTCAAGGCTATGGTCTTCCCAGTTGCAATGTATGGCAGTGAAAGTTGGACCATAAGAAAGGCTGAGCGCCAAAGAATTGAGGCCTTTGAACTGTGGTGCTGGAGAAGACTCCTGCAAGTCCCTTGGACTGCAAGGCGATCAAACCGGTCAGTCCTAGAGGAGATCAATCCTGACTGCTCTTTAGAAGGCCAGATTCTGAAGCTAAAACTCAAGTACTTTGGCCACCTAATGAGAAGGAAGGACTCACTGGAGAAGAGCCTAATGCTGGGAAAGATCGAGGGCAATAGAAGAAGGGGACGACAGAGAATGAGGTGGCTGGATGGAGTCACTGAAGCAGTAGGCGCGAGCTTAAATGGACTCCAGAAGATGGTAGAGGACAGGAAGGCCTGGAGGAATGTTGTCCATAGGGTCGCGATGGGTCGGACACGACTTCGCAGCTAACAACAACAACAACACCTGGTCCAGTTCCTCTATCATTTGTGACTTCCCGAATCCAAGTACCTCTCCCAGCAACTCTGTCATCAGTTCCAAAGGATCCTCTTCCTTATCTTCCTGTATATTTTGAAATCTTAAAAAGTATGATGCTTACTCCATTTCTATAACAGCCAAAGACTCTTCCAGTTCTCCATTAATTTGCATCAGTTTTTGGTTTTCATCTTTCAGGTCTTCCAGTTTCTAGTCCACCTCCATTGACTTGTGTTCCAGTTTTTGGATTCCTTGTTGATTTTCTACAATTGTCTTTTTAAATTCTTCCATTTGGGCGTCTATATTAATAATTCTTTGGTTCATTTTGTCTAAATCACTTTTCAACTCTTGATGGTTTTTAGATGCTATAACAGACTGGGCAGCGTTAGCATCCTGGATTGCTTGTAGAACTGCTTGAGTGTCCTTCTGTTGGGTGTCAGTCTTCTCCTGTTGTAACATCACAGTAATCGTTTTGTGGCAGACTGGGCTTGCAGAAGTTGAAGCCGGGGCAGAAAAGCCTTTTTTTCCAAGTTTGGATAAGTTAAAAGTACTCATCTTTGTCTTCAAGATGTATGGTGTCTCTACCCAATAGACAGATTTTATAATCCAATAGTCTCCTAATGGTTAGGAGAGAAGAGCCATCAAAGTACCGTATATACTTGAGTATAAGCCGACTCGAATATAAGCCGAGACCCCTAATTTTACCCCCCAAAAATGGAAAAAGTTAGTGACTCGAGTATAAGCCAAGGCTGGGAAATGCAGCAGCTCACCTTATGCTCCTCTTCAGAGATCTTCCCTCAGCAGCGGCCGGCAAAGTAGCTCGCACGCGAAACAAGCCCGGCAGAGGAGCCGGAGCGGCGAGCAGAGGCGCCTGGCCCAGATCCTGCAAGGCCCGGCCGAGACGCGCCCCCAGCAGCAGAGCTGCTCCGGCTCCTCTGCCGGGCTTGTTTTGCATGTGAGCTACTTTGCCTGACACTGCTGGGATCGCGTCTCGGCCGGGGCCTTGCAGGATCCGGCCCGGGCGCCTCTGCTCGCCCTCAGCAGCACCTGGCCCAGAATCACATGCGAAACAAGCCCGGCAGAGGAGCCGGAGCGGCGAGCAAAGACGCCCGCCCGAATCCTGCAAGGCCCCGGCCGAGATGCACCCCCAGCAACGGAGCCGCTCCGGCTCCTCTGCCGGGCTTGTTTTGCATGTGAGCTACTTTGCCTGACGCTGAGAAGACCCGCTTGGGCACTCGGGTTGGTGTCAGTCTCCGCAGGCCCTTCTCGTTTCCAGGAACGTCAAGCGCGCTTGGCTCCCCACCCCCACGGCAGGGCAGGGCAGGGCAGAGACTTGCTCGCCCTTCTGACGGCCCTGAAGAGAAACGAAGGGCTTGCAAACTCCCCGCGAGAAGCTGGGCGAAGTGCGCGGCTGGGCGAATGTGTGCCTGCGCGCGTAATTACGAAAGAAACGCTCCGAGAGTTCTTCTTTCTCCGCCCCCTTGGGGGGAACTCTAGCAACTGCTGTAGCCACGCTTCTCTTCTTGGCTCCGAAAATAGGGATTTCTACTCTCTCTCTCTCTCTCTCTCTCCCCTCCCCACCCCGCATTCTCCTGCCTCTTCGATTGCGACAATAAAAGGGCGAAGGGTGTGCTGGTTTCTTCCTCCTTCCTCCTTCCTCCCCCCCTCCCCTCCCCTCCCCGATTGTCAGGTGTGGCTTCGACTTTAGTTTTTGCCTACGGTGCTAGGGAGTTGCCAGTGGTGGGATCGTTTTCGGAGTTGCGTGCTTGGCCCAGAGGTGCAAACAAAATGTTTGGAAAAAGGGGGGTGAGGTGGGGTGGGGTGGAGGAAGCAGTTTGCGAAGCAGCCGAAATGGGGGTATATAGAGGATGGGAGGTTCCCACCGAGAGAGCCAGCAGAGTTGTTGTCGAAGCGCGTCACACGCCTTTCCAACCACCAGAGAAGGGAGGAATAAGAAAGAAACACACACACACACACACACACACACACACACACACACACCAGGAAATCGAGAGCGCCGCCTTAAGTTAAAGGTGGTGGACGGGCCCGAGAAAAAAGGCTGCAAAACTCCAATCTTTTAAAGCGTGCGGTGTTGTTGTGTTTTTTTTCCCTCCCCCCGAAAGTGAATGGCAGCTTTCCGTACTAGTGTATTTGTACTGCCGCGAGTGACAACTGACAAAGCTTGACGGTGTGATCTTGATTTTGGAACTGATGAAGTCTGTTAACTAATTGATTGGCACTCCGGTCGCTCATCGCCGTGAAACTAGACCTTGTTTTTGGTTGTTTTTTTTGTACTTTGGGCTGATCAAATGGAATAAATGGAATAAATAAAAACACTGGCATGTCAAGACACCAGCACAAAGACCAAGGTACAAGCAGCTCTCCTTCAGTCATTATTGAAACATTTGATCAGCCCAACTTCTTCTTCTTAATATTATTATTAAATCTGTTTTTTAACCAAGCGTGACTTCACTTAGCTGAATAGTGCAGGGTTACCTGCGTGTTTGCTTGTTCCGAGTAGAAAAAACGCTGTCGACCCCGGCATCTTTTGCGGGGAGGGGTGAGGTGGGGTGGGGTGGGGTGGAGGAAGCAGTTTGCGAAGCAGCCGAAATGGGGGTATATAGAGGATGGGAGGTTCCCACCGAGAGAGCCAGCAGAGTTGTTGTTGAAGCGCGTCACACGCCTTTCCAACCACCAGAGAAGGGAGGAATAAGAAAGAAACACACACACACACACACACACACGGAAATCGAGGAAGCTTGCGTAAGATCTGAAGGAGACACGATCGTGGGAAAGGCACCGAGCGTGCCGTGGAAAAAAAAGAAAGGGTGGACTTGGGCTCAGCTGGTTTCGCAACGGGAAATGGGAAATCCCCGCAAAAGATGCCGGGGTCGACATTTTACCTACCTCGGAAGGATGGAAGGCTGAGTCAACCTTGAGCCTGGTGGGATTTTTTGTCCAAATCATTTCTTAAAGTGGTTCTTAATAAACTGCCAATCATCTGTAGGTGCCCAGAAACACCTTTCATGAAGATAGTTTCTTATTAAATACCTTTCTCAGACAAGACACATGTCGAGATAGATCTTTTCTCACTTCCAGTGAAGACTTGACCAGCAGCTGAAACACCCAAGGAATCTTCTCTCTCTGACTGTTGTTTTTCATGGATATAAATAAGGCTGAGAATTTCTTGAAGAAAAGAGACTTGAAAGACGCTCCTGAGAAGAAAGAGGTTTCATTCCATGAAGACAAACTAGAGGGAGTGACTTAAATTTAATGATTTAATTAGTTAGCATGGATTTTTATAAGTTTGATATATCTATTGAAAGAAAGCTTTAGGGTAGCTTTGTATGTATAATATGAGTTTGTAAATGAATGTCTACTGTAATGCTGAATAATTCCCAAAGTTTGTAAAATACTATTGATTAAATTTCCCCTTCATGGATTACTGCCTTGCTGTGGCGAAGGGCCTTGCGTAATTCAATGAAGATATGAGCTATGCTGTGCAGGTCTACCCAAGACGGAGACGATGTAAAAAAGATGTCGACACTCTAGAAAGAGTACAGAGAAGAGCAACAAAGATGATTGGGGGACTGGAGGCTAAAACATATAGGGAACGGTTGCTGCAATTGGGTATGTGTAGTTTAATGAAGAGAAGGGTGAGGGGTGACATGATAGCAGTGTTCCAATATCTCAGGGGCCGCCACAAAGAAGAGGGAGTCAAGCTATTCTCCAAAGCACCTGAAAGCAGGACAAGAAGCAATGGATGGAAACTAGTCAAGGAGAGAAGCAACCTAGAACTAAGGAGAAACTTCCTGACAGTTAGAACAATTAACCAGTGGAACAACCTGCCTCCAAAAGTGGTGAATGCTCCAACACTGGAAGTTTTTAAGAAGAGACTGGACAGCCATTTGTCTGAAATGGTATAGGGTTTCCTGCCTTAGCAGGGGGTTGGACTAGATGACCTCCAAGGTCCCTTCCAACTTATTATTATTATTATTATTATTATTATTATTATTATTATTATTATTATTATTATTATTATTATTAATTATTGCAGAGAATTCTGACAAAATGTGATCCACTGGAGAAGGAAATGGCTACCCACTCCAGTATCTTTGCCCTGAAAACCCCATGGACAGTACCAAAAGGAAAAAAGATATGATGCTGGATGATGAGCCCCTCAGGTCGTGAGATGTCCAATATGCTACTGTGGAAGAGCAGAGGGCTAGTACTAGTAGCCCCAGAATTAATGAAGCACCTGGGCCAAAGCTGAAAGGATGCTCAGTCTGATGCTGTAAAGATTTATTCTCCATAGGAATCTCGAATGTAAGATCCATGAATCAAGGCAAGCTGGACGTGGTCAAACAAGAGATGACAAGACTGAACATCGACTTCTTAGGAATCAGCGAACTAAAATGGACAGGAATGGGTAAATTTAATTCAGATGCCCATCAGGTATACTACTGTGGGCAAGAATCCCTCAGAAGAAATGGAGTAGCCTTCATAGTCAATAAAAGAGTAGGAAAAGCAATACTGGGATACAATCCTCAAAATGACAGAATGATCTCAGTTCAAACCCAAGGCAAACCATTCAATATCACAGTAGTCCAAGTCTATGCCCCAACCACCAGTGCTGAAGAGGATGAAATTGACCAGTTCTATGAAGCCCTTTAGCACCTTATAGAACTAACTGTTATGTATCCAAGTCATCTGCATAGCAACAGCCACCACGGGGCGTTGGTCTGGACGGTTTTGGCAGGAAACCCAGTTTTGGCGGGAAACCTAGGGCCAACCCCATTGGCTGGTTGCCTACCTGGCTGGGTATTTAAGGAGGCCAGGTAGCCCTTGTTCTGGCAGTACGCTACCCTCCCAATAAAGAGCTGAACACGTACTCCGGCTGGCGTCTCTTTCTTGCGTCGGACCCACTACATTACAGTGGCGACGAAGCTGGGATTTGCTGCCGACAAGGAGCTGAAGTCACTTGGGGAGTGCACCGCACGCTGAAGGAAGGAGGAATCTTCTCTTCCTCCCAACGCGACCGCCAGCCACCGACACCGGCCACCGTGAGACACCGGCTCAGGCCACCATGCTAGCAACGGAACCACACGCCGCAACGACCGACGGGACTATGGCACGAGCTGGGCAACCCCGCGAGTTCGACACCCGCCACCCAGAGAAATGGGCCCGGTACCTGTCGCACGTCGAGCTATACATGAGATTTAACCAAATCTCGGAAGACGGCTCGAAAGCGGCAGCCCTGCTCTGCCTGGGCGGACCAGCACTCCTCTAGGTCACCGCAAACCTGTTCGCTCCAGAAGCCATCGATACCGTCTCGTACCAGGACCTCGTAGCTAAGCTAAACACCAATTTCCGGCCCCGCAGATCCAAGCTAGCTGCCCGAGCCCAGTTCGAGAGGAGGAACCAGTGGCCCGACGAGTCCGGGGTCGATTTCATCACCGCCTTACGAGAAGCCGCCGTCGCCTGCAAGTTCTCAAATTTGGAGGAGCGGCTACGAGACAGGCTGGTTTGCGGCCTACGGGACACGAGGCTGCAGGAGCGCCTGTTCGAGAGGGAGGAGGTTTCGCTCCAGGAAGCCCAGGACGCCATCCTGGCCCACGAGGCAGCCTGCAGGGCCGTCCAGGCCGTCCAGGAAGCCAACCCCAGTGGCCTGGCAGCCAGTGTCCACCAGCAGGTCGCCTCAGACGAGGGTGGACAGAGCATTGACCTCCTCCAGCAGAGGTCAACCCCCGAACATCGAGGCAGACGCCCAGACAAGCCCAGGCCCTCTAGCAATGCTACCAACCTGCAGAAGTGCTCAGGGTGTGGTGGAAAGCACGTGTGCAGCCTCTGCAAATTCCGGGCGGCCACGTGTCAGGCCTGCAAGAAAACAGGCCACATAGCCATGGTCTGTCGTAGCCGCCGCCCCCAAGAGGAGATCCACAAGCTGCAACCAGAGGAATCGACGTTCGAAGGTACTGGGGCCCCGACCAAATCGCGAATTGGCTATGTTGAGAGCCGGCTGGCCATCCACCACACAGGTAGCCGCCGACTGCTCAAACCCAAAATTAGATTAACAATCCGCTTGCAAGGCGTCCCTTGCAGCATGGAGCTTGACTCCGGATCCGAGGTCTCCATCATTTCGGACGAGACCCTTAACTACATTAACAGCCGGAGCAAGCAGCGGATTAAATTACGGCCTACAAATTTAACCCTGACCGATTTCCAGAATTCGCCGGTCAAGGTAAGGGGGGAGGCCACCGTTTCGGTGGGGTTTAAGGGTCACGAAGAGCACCTGGAGGTTGTAGTGGTAGAGGGCCGGAGAGCCAGCCTAGTCGGTCTAGACTGGTTTGAGGCCCTGGGAATCACAGTCTCCGGGATCCACCGGATCCAGGAGGACTCCATCGAGGCCGTCTGCAAGGAGTTCGCAGACGTCTTCAATGGGACGCTGAGCAGGTACACAGGGCCCCCCATCTCGTTCAAGCTAAGCCCGAAAGTTCCCCCCATTAGGGTCCGGCCGCGGCGAGTCCCCTTTGCACTCAAACACAAAATCGAGTGCAAGCTGGATAAGCTGGTGGCCCAGGGAATCTTAGAGCCCATAGATGGGGGGGAGTGGGAAACCCCAATCGTCACCCCACTCAAATCCAACGGGGAGCTAAGGATCTGCGCCGACTACAAGTGCTCGGTGAACCGCGCCCTAAACCCGCACGCTTACCCGGTCCCCACGGTCAGCCACGTTCTCGCTTCCCTCCAAGGCGGCGCCATTTTTGCAAGGCTCGATCTTGCGCAGGCGTACCAGCAACTCATGGTTACTAGGGCAACAGCTGACATTCAGACTATAGTAATACACAGGGGAGCGTTTCGGGTGAACAGGCTGCAGTTCGGGATCAGCGTAGCTCCTGGCATTTTCCAGGAAATTATGGAGAAAACACTCAGGGGCATCCCAGGAGTCTGCCCTTATTTTGATGACATCCTGATTGCAGGAGCATCAGCAGAAGAACTGGCAGGTAGGCTGAGGGAGGTACTATCCAGGCTACGCACAGCTGGCCTCAAACTAAAGAGGGAGAAATGCAGCATAGCTGTTCCCTCCACAGAATTCTTGGGATTCAGGGTAGATGCCAAGGTAATCCACCCCACAGAGTCCAGGGTGAGGGCAATCAAACTGGCATCCCCACCCAAGAACAAGGCAGAGCTACAGGCATTCCTGGGCCTGCTAAATTTCTATCATACATTCCTCCCACACAAGGCAGCCATTGCAGAGCCACTTCACAGGTTACTGGATAAAAAGGCAGCATGGGCCTGGACTTCCGTCCATGAGCAAAGCTTTAGAGCATTAAAAGCACTGCTGTCTGACAAGTCCACAGTAACACACTTCATAGAGAGAAAGCCCATATGCATCGCATGTGATGCATCCCCTTATGGTGTGGGCGCAGTACTCAGTCACCTCGAGCCTAATGGGGCTCAAATCCCCATAGCCTACTATTCAAGGACACTGTCTGGAGCAGAGAGGAACTACGCCCAAATTGACAGGGAAGCCCTGGCAATCGTGGCCGGAATCAAGAAGTTCCACGATTATCTGTATGGCAGGGAGTTCACTGTCTACACCAGGGGTGTCAAACTCAATTTCATTGAGGGCCACATCAGCATTGTGGTTGCCCTTGGGGGGGCAGGTGGGTATGGCCAGGGTGGGCGTGGCCTACTGGGTGGGCATGGCCAGAGTGCATATGGCCTACTGGGTGGGCATGGCCAGCTCTACATCATTGGCATCAAGGGTGCCTATGGGGGCCTTGGCAGGAGTGGGACAGATCTGGGGGTCTCTGGCAGAAGGAGGGTCTCTGGGCCAGGGCCAAGGCAGTGGGGCCCGTTCCCTCACTGTTTCCAGGATGGCTTCAGGGGCCACATGAAAGCACTTCGCGGGCCGGATCTGGCCCCCGGGCCTTGTGTTTGACATGTCTGGTCTACACAGATCACAAGCCACTGCTAGGCCTATTCACCACGGACAAGCAGACCCCCCAAATACTGTCCCCCAGAATGCTCCGGTGGTCCATCTTCCTTGCAGCTTACAATTGCAAGCTGGTGCACAAGCCAGGGAAGGAGATGGGCCACGCAGACGGCTTAATTAGGCTACCCCTTGACACCACTGAACCAGACCCGGCACCAGCAACGCAGATCCTAGCTCTGCAGGAATTACCAGAATGCCCAGTACATGCCAAGGACATTGCCAGCAACACAGCCACTGACAACATCCTGAGCAGGGTACACGCATGGGTTTGCACAGGGTGGCAGGACAAGTCCCCGGGGCCTGAATTCCAGGCCTATTTCACCAGGCGTCACGAGCTCTCCACGCACAGGGGTTGCCTCCTCTGGGGAAGCAGGGTCATTATCCCCACCGCAGTCTGGGGCAGGGTATTGGAATCATTACACGAAGGACACCCGGGGGTGGTTAGGATGAAGGGGCTGGCCAGAAGCTACCTCTGGTGGCCAGGGCTAGACAAGGACATTGAGGAACGGGTCAAGGCCTGTTACACGTGCCAGAGATCCAGGCCAGAAGTGCCACACGCACCAGTACACAGGTCGGAGGCCACACACACACTCTGGTCCCGCATCCACATTGACTATGCAGGGCCATTTCAGGGCCAACTGTTCTTAGTGGTAGTGGACAGCCACTCCAAGTGGTTGGAGGTAGTCCCTGTTCCCAACATGACCTCAGCTAGGACAATCCAGGTGCTCAGAGCTCTCTTTGCCACACACGGCCTCCCCGACGTCATTGTATCAGATAACGGGCCTCAGTTTACCGCTGCTGATTTCCAGGCGTTCTTGAAGGCGAATTGGATTAGGCATGCCACCTCCACGCCCTTTCATTCATTGACTAACGGGCAAGCTGAACGGATGGTAAGGACGACCAAGGACGCACTCCAGCGCATCATCAGCGGGGACTGGCATCACAGACTGGCGAAATTTCTACTTGCCCAACACACTACACCATGCGTTGCTACCGGAAAGAGCCCAGCAGAACTTCGATGGGGACGGCGTCTCATCACCAAGCTGGACCGTTTACACCCGGACCGAGTAGCAGCAGAGACGGATAGACCACCACCATCATCATCATCATCACCAGCACACAGGGTTCTCAACGTGGGGGACCTGGTCTGGGCAAGGAACTACAGGGCAGGGCATCCATGGATTCCGGGGACAGTGGTTGAGAAAACTGGACCCCTCTCTTACATTGTGGGGGTGGAGGGGGACAGACACATAAGGCGACACATTGACCAGCTCAGAGGAAGGGTCCCTGAGTGCACCACACATGCCCAACAGGAGAGCCACACCCCAGGGGAGGTCAGCCCAACCGGAAACAACTCAGAACCGGAACCAGAGGAGGAGGGCCTCCTGCAACCAGCTCGGCTCAACCCAGCACAGAGGCTTCAGGAGCCGGCTGTCTAAGTCCAGGGCCAAGCCACACCCAGACGGTCCACCAGGCCCCACAGGACACCTGCCTATTTAGCGGACTATGTGTGCAAGTGACCACCCCACAGTTGCATTGCATTAACACACAGTGTATATAGTTATAATATTGTTCTATAGTTGTTATGTGGTTCTTCTCTAAGGGGGGAGGGGTGTTATGTATCCAAGTCATCTGCATAGCAACAGCCACCAGGGGGCGTTGGCCTGGACGGTTTTGGCGGGAAACCCAGTTTTGGCGGGAAACCTAGGGCCAACCCCATTGGCTGGTCGCCTACCTGGCTGGGTATTTAAGGAGGCCAGGTAGCCCTTTTTCTGGCAGTACGCTACCCCCCCAATAAAGAGCTGAACACGTACTCCGGCTGGCGTCTCTTCCTTGCGTCAGACCCACTACATTACACTAACACCAAAAAATGATGTCCTTATCATCATGGGGGATTGGAATGCTAAAGTAGGAAGCCAAAAGATAACTGGAATAACAGGCAAGTTTGGCCTTGGAGTACAAAATGAAGCAGGGCACAGGCTGACAGAATTTTGTTAAGAGAATATAATTGTCATATCAAACACTCTTTTCCAACAACATCAGAATGAACTTTGGACTTGGAAAATGTGCTATATTATCCATGCAACAAGGAAAAATGGGAAAAATAGAAAGAATAGAACTGGGAAATTGATGTATTGTGAAAGCACTAGCAAAGGATAACAGTTACAAATACTTAAGCATATTGGAAGCAGATAACATCTTGAATGGAAAGGTCAAAGAGTCAGCGCAAAAGGAATACATCAGGAGAGTCCCCAAAATACTAAAATCAAAGCTGAATGCTGGAAATATAATTAAAGCCATTAACACATGGGCAGTCCCAGTGATACGCTACCCAGCTGGAATTATCAACTGGACTTTGGCTGAATTGGAACACCTAGACCGGAAAACACGTAAACTTTTGAATATGCACCATGCTCTCCATCCACGAAGTGACATCAACAGGTTGTACCCGCCAAGAAGAATAGGGAGCAGAGGGCTACTGCAAATCCACCAAACTGTAGAAGAAGAAAAATGAAGTTTGAATGACTATGTGAATCAAAGTACAGAAAAATTACTGCAGGCTGTGAAAACAGAGAGCATTATAAAAATAACAGAAACAAAGGCAGAATATAAGGAAAAACAGTTGGATGACAGATTAAATAGATGGAAAACCAAAGCTTTGCATGGACAGCATTTGAAAAACATTGAAGGAAAATGTGATAACAAGTTGACATGGGCATGGCTCAAGATGGGAACCATCAAGAAAGAAATGGAAGGCTTAATACTGGCTGCTCAAGAACAAGCACTACAAACTAATGCCATGAAAGTGAACATACAAAAATCTGCTGACAATCCAAATTGATGACTTTGCAACGACAAAGTTAAAACTGTTTCACATTTAATATGTGAGTGCAGCAAAATCACGCAAACTGATTACAAAGCTAGACATGACCGAGTTGCTAAACTAATCCACTGGGCATTGTGTAAAAAATATGACTTGCCTGTGTCCAAAAAGTCGTGGGAACATAGGGTGGAAAAAGTTGTCGAGAATGAGAGGGTGAAGATCTTGTGGGACTTCTGAATACAGACAGATCACCATTTGGATTACAACATGCCAGATATCACAGTCATAGAGAATCGAAGCGTACAGTTGATTGATATCGCTGTACCAAGAAATACCAGAGTCAAAGAAAAAGATCTGGAAAAAATTACAAAATACTGAGACCTGGCCATTGAAACTGCACAATTATGGATGAAACGTGTAACAGTGATACCCACTGTCATCAGGGCACTGGGAACTATATCCAAAATCTTTGCAAAACACATCAAGAAATTGCAGCGTCCTGCAATAACTCCAGCAATGCTACAAAAAACTGCGCTACTTGGAACATCTTACATTTTAAGGAGGTACCTGGTGGATACCTAGGATGCTGGCAGCAACCCGTGTCAACCATTAGTGCCAGTCAATTTGAGTGTTCAGTTGACTGAGTTTCATGTTTTATGAATAAAATTTTTATAATAATAATAATAATAATAATAATAATAATAGAATAGATGAGAAAAAAACTGGAGAAGATAACAAAATACAAAGATCTACAAATAGAAATAGAAAGACTGTGGCAAAGGCAAGCAAGGTTAGTACCAATAGTAATAGGCGCCTTGGGAGCACCACTTGAACACCATTGGCATTGACAAATTCGCCATTAGTCAATTGCAAAAGGCGGCCTTGGTAAAGACTCGATAGGTAGACAAACATGCCAAATCCAGTCTGAACATCTGGCTGACTTTGTGATAATTAATAATAATAATAACAACAACTTTTTGTCACTTTGAATGTACACCAGAACAATTTGAACAGCAAAAACAACTTTTAATGTTCTTACCAACAGTTCCGAAAAAGCTAAAAATTTGCCATACCAGCAAAAATTGATGGAGAATAGTAGGTTATTGACAAAATTCTGTTTCCTTCTTGTTGATCTAGAAAGATATCCTGTTCTTTTCTAAGCACATTGTCTGGCCTGGAAATTGGTCCTCCTTGTTGTTAGAGCAAATGAAAGTTAACAGTCAGAAGATAGCACTCTTCCAAGAAAAAACTATTTGCCTATTTATAATTAATGATGATTGAAAAGACAATGTTATTTTTCTATTAAATGAATTCCAAATGGAAAAGGACCACTTGGCTATATGAATATGTTTTTTTTTCATAAGTAGCAAATATTTTCAATAAAATGGATACCAGCTTTCTACCATAAATATCCAAGAGGGTGATTATTTCCATCACCATCCCACCAGATTGTTTGTGAATTGAGGGAGGGGGCTGCTAAGAACAGAAGAAACTGTTGAAAAGAATTGAAGAAGCAAGAGATGCAAAGGCTGGCAAATACTGCTGTTGAAAACTATTTGTGCCCTTGAGATTAGGCTTGTTAAAGTCCTTTGGGCTGAAATTCCCTCTTTTAGGACATCTTTTCTTCCCTTCCGGTTACTTTTTCCTTTCCTCTCTCCAGTTTTTCTCTCACCTTTCTCTCCGGTGCAGCTCCCCATCCCACCCTTATTGTCCTCTTTTTCTTGTCAGGACTAAGAAAGAAATGTGGGGTGTGTGAGGGTCTCTGTGCTGGTGTTTGTTTCTCTGAAAGAAAGGTTTTTGTATATAAGAATTGTCAGGGGATATAGATGGAGATCAGCCAATGTCATAAATGGGGCCATGAATTGTATGAATTCCCAAATCAGCTCTAACTGCTGCAGCAGATGTTCTTGGATCTACACCCAAAATACTGTACATCTCAAATGCTGGGACTGTGTTTGTTCTAGGACTGTGGTTGAGTAAAGACCCCAAATTTCTGTTCCATACAAGAGCATTGTGGCAACCTTAGTCTTATAAACCTTGTTTAATGGGGTTAGGGACCCTGAGTAACTATGGTTCTTTAGTTTGAGCAGTAAATTCAAATGGGCTTTTACTCTAAATGTACTCCGTTGATGATGGCAGGCCCAAGATCCAGTCTCGGAAAAAAGTTACACCCAGGGCTTTTCTTCTCATAGAACGCTCAGAATGGCATTCCAGCACCTTTTTTTGCACACACACAAACAAAAAGCTCCCTCTGAGAGGGAGCCTATTGCAGGGCTAGGCAATCTTCGCCCTTTTTTATGACTCGTGGACTTCAACTCCCAGAAATCCTGAGCCAGCCATGCTGAGGGGAAAGGGAGAGGTTTCCAAGCTGAGCCACGCTGGCTCAGGAATTCTGGGAGTTGAAGTCCTTGAGTCATAAAAGAGCCAAGGTTGCTTACCCTAGGAACTAAACTTTTAGAATCTAAAACAGCTAATTCAAAAAAGCCAACAGGAAAGAACCTCACATTTTTCATCTGCTTCTGTCTTTTGGAAGTTAAAATTAGATAACAAAATAATCTATTTCCTATGTTAACATCTCTGCAATGAAATTAATAAGGTAACAGGAAAGAAATGAGAAACATTTTTCTCAATGTAATATGTCTAATTTAGTTGATGCTAGAAAAAATAGTATCTTTTGTACATACTCTTGAAAACTATTTTGAATCTATTACAACTAAACCACTTTAAATTAAACAATTCTTAAGAATGAAATATTCTTAATTTGGACTTTACTTTTACTGTTTGGATTGTTGTGTGTTTTGAAAAATTGATTATTTAGAATCAAGTTATGTTGCACTTCAGTCTTTAAATAATTAACCTAGTATATACGTAACAATATATGATGTTTTCCATGGTGAGCTTAACATCAATAACAACATTTATTAAAAAGGCTAAAATAATTTCTGGTGGTATTATCTGTACATTAAAATTTTGTTTAGTCACAATCTTTCACTTTTCACATTCTGGACAAGCAATGGTCATGTATCCTAGCAAAAGATGTTACATATGTGCATAAGCGTAGTCAGTAGCATATGCCTTTTTAAAAATATCAAACATGTAAAGAAACAAAAATAAGTCCAAAATATCTGTATTACATCCAGAAATGCCAGGTTTGCAACCAGTATTTCTCATCCATAACTATGGCACCCTAAGGATACCTGCATACATGCAAATGTTTCTCTGGGATCAGTAACGCAACAGGGATTGCTTTTTCCTTCCAGTAACAGATTGCTGGGAAATACCAAACATGGCTTTAAGAATTCCAATGTTTGTTACAAATTTTTCTAGATGTGGTTGGAAAGAGGCCTAGAAATGCCAGCACAAATACATCATACTTGCTGAACGTGCACACACAACTAATTACAATCTTCAATTATATGTGATATATCTAGGGCTTTTTCCCCCCATAGAACGCTCAGAATGGCGTTCCGGCAGCTTTTTCTGCACACACACAAAAAAAGCTGAAGGAAACTGTTCCAGACAGCCAAATTCTCCTCAGGCAGCCAGGTTGCAGAGTAGCAGAATGCATCGCAGCGATGGGCCTTCAGATGGCTCAAATCGAAGGAAATGCAATCCGTACAGGCTAATTTAAAAGTGGGAGGGTAAGAAGGGCCGAGTGTGAACAGGTTACTTAGCAACCTGCTTAAACAGTCTCTGTTTCTTTCAGTTCCTGGTGCCTTGCCTTTTTTAGGCTGGGAAGTTGAAAAAAAGGATAAAAAGAAGGCAATAGAGTGCTATCAAGGAAAATGTATAGAGTCTGATGTGGAGGAATCGGATGGTCTTGAGCATGTTATCTGGACTGAGTTCGATCCAGTTTCCCCTGATGATGTGGACAGGATTATGGGGAGGCTGAGTTCCACCACCTGTTTATTGGACCCATGTCCCTCCTGGCTGATTTATGCAGCTCGGGAGGAGACACGGAGCTGGTTCCAGGCAGTAATATTTGCCTCTTTGAGTGAGGGTGTCTTCCCCACCACTTTGAAGGAGGCGGTGGTGAGGCCCCTTCTCAAGAAGCCTGCCCTGGACCCAGCGATTTTAAACAACTATTGTCTGGTCTCCAACCTTCGCTTTTTGGCGAAGGTTGTTGAGTGTGGTGGCGCATCAGCTTCCTCTGTTCCTGGAGGAAACTGATTATCTGGACCCGTACCAATTGGGTTTCAGGCCCGGGTACAGCACGGAGATGGCATTGGTCGCGCTGGTGAATGATCTCTGGCAGGCTCGGGACAGGGGTTGTTCCTCTGTCCTAGTTCTATTAGATCTCTCAGCGGCTTTTGATACCATCGACCATGGTATCCTACTGTGGCATCTCAGGGGATTGGGAGTGGGAGGCACTGTTTTGCAGTGGTTCTCCTCCTATCTCCTGGGCTGCTCGCAGTCGGTATTGACGGGAGGGCAGAGGTCCGCCCCGAGGCCTCTCGTTTGTGGAGTTCCTCAGGGGTCGGTTCGCTCTCCCCTCCTGTTCAACATCTATATGAAGCTGCTGCATGAGATCATTCATGGTTTCGGGGTGGGGTATCATCAGTACGCGGATGATACCCAACTTTTTTTCTCCACCCCGAACCAACCCAGTGATGCCCTCGCTGTGATGTCCCATTGCCTGAAGGCGGTCCGGGTCTGGATGGGGAGAAACAGGCTTCATCTCAATCCCGCCAAGACTGAGTGGCTGTGCATACCGGCATCTCGGACTAAACAGTTCATTCATTTTTTATTGTTATTTTAATATTTGTATTCACTGTTTTTAGTTGGGCATATGTTTAATTCCTTTTAACTTTTGTATTTTTGTATTTTTTATATATTTGCCCTGTTCACCGCCCTGAGTCCTCCGGGAGAAGGGCGGTATATAAATAAAATTATTATTATTATTATTATTATTATTATTATTATTATTATTATTATTATTATTATTATTATTCCACCTTTAATGATGGGGGTGAGGTGTTACCCCCCCCCGTCGATAGGGCCTGCAACTTGGGCGTCCTCCTGGATTCGCGGCTCAGTTTTGAAGACTATATAGGAGCCATATAGGAGCCTTTGCCAAGGTTTGCCTGGTGCACCAGTTGCGGCCCTACCTGGACCGAGATGCCCTGCGCAGTCACTCATGCGCTCATGACCTCCCGTTTAGACTACTGCAATGCTCTCTACATGGGGCTGCCCTTGAGGACCACTCGGAGGCTTCAGCTGGTGCAGAATGCAGCCGCGTGGGTTGTGATGGGGGTTTCCCGATACTCCCACGTAACACCTCTGCTCCGCAAGCTGCATTGGCTTCCGGTTGCCCTCCGGGTGAGATTCAAGGTGCTGGTGATGACCTATAAAGCCCTAAATGGCTTGGGTCTGGGATATCTGAGGGAACACCTGCTGCCGGCATCAAGCTCCCTTCATCCTGTGCGCTCCCACAGGGAGGATCTTCTCAGGGTACCGCCAGTAAAAGATTGCCGGCGGATAACACCCAGGGGGAGGGCCTTCTCTGTGGGTGCGCCTGCCCTTTGGAACCAGCTGCCCATAGAGCTTAGGACTGCCCCTGACCTTTGCTCATTCCGCCAGGACCTGAAGACTTGGCTCTTTGAGCTTTCTGGCCTGGACTGAGAGTATTAATTGGGGTTTTAATTGGATTTTAATTGGGGTTTTATATTTATTCAAGGTTTAAATGTAATCATTTTAACTGTTCTTAATTTTTGTAATTGTTGTATTGTTATTTTAAAAACCTTGTGAACCGCCCTGAGTCCTACGGGAGAAGGGCGGTATATAAGTCTAATAAAGATAAAGATATAGCCAGCAGACATTTAGGGAACCTTTATTTTTCATACATTGTTCGAATTTTGTTTTAATGCCATGTTGATACACAATCAAATGTAGTCAGTCTTCTTTTTTTAATCCGAAAGTATCTGTTCACTAAATACAGTATAACAAAGTTTTGGACGATGGAATTATTTTTTATCTAAGGATAACTAATGATAACAGCTCTTAAATCTGTTATTTTGTTTTATTTTTGCACAAAAAATTGTATTATTTGCATTTGCATTCATTTACAAATAGAATATGTTGTTAAAATGTATTGGTGTTGAAATAATTAGTGCACCAATATACCTAAAACCAGTTTATTGCATTTGGTAATTGTACTTAAAAAAAATCTCATTGTCAACCAATAAAATTTATTTAATTTGAAATCAAGTGAACAATTGATTTAAATTATTTTATTAAAACAAATTAATGGCAATTCTTTTATAAGAAGTTGCCTCAAACAAAATGAGTTTGACATGCCTGCTCTAGATAGTTGAATGCTCCAAAATAAATTCTAGACCAGGTCTGTACATGCAGCCTACCAAGCACCCTTGGACAGAGCACAGACTTTTTTTTTTAAAAAAAGTAATAAAATCACCACCACTGCCCTGAAATTCATGTTGCCTTGTGCCTCCATGGCTTACCATGACCACGAGCTCTAACACTGTAGATGCTCCTCTAGTCACCAAATCATTGATTAGCCCACCAGCATTCCTTTGCAGACCACAAAGATTTTTAATTTATCAGTGTGGGCCTTTTCCTTCTACAAGTTGCACAGACCTCTTATAGATTTTCCTCTTGCCTTTCCGAGTTAACTCCTTGGTCTGTCATTGAGCAAGAATTGACTTTGTAGGGAAGCATATTAGCATTTGATGTATATTTAACATATGTGACAAGGAGTGGGAGGTGGGTTCTGTGGAGTCCATGTGCACTCCTTTCTTGTGCTCACCTGTGTCAGCCAGGCTGGTGGCCTACCTGGTGCTGGACCTGTGCCACCATCGCCTCGCCCTGCGCACCTAAGTGGCTGCCCTGCTTCACCTGGCCCGCACTGCCTCCGCCCCGCGCAGCCCTGCCATATAGAGTGGGCCCCGCTGCTCCCACAGCACCAGCTGTGCCAGCTCCGGCCCCGAGGAGCAGCCTGCCACCAACACCCCTCGCACTCATGACCGCAGTAGCGCCCCCCCACCTCCTGTGCCCGCCAAGATGAGAGTTCTGGCACATTTTTTTTTAGAAAAAAAGCACTGGATATATCCCCTTGCTGAGACCCCTGTGCCTGGCCTCTATAAGTAGATATAATCACCGCTGACTGTCTTTATCAGATAGCTGAACTCACAAAATACCTTTTCTCATCCACGAAGATCTTTATTGCATGCATGAGGTTTACAGCAGACAACAAGATGTGGCAGATAATGAAATGCACGGTATTTCAAGCTCAAAGACAGTAATGGTCCTACCATGAGAGCAGACCACATGTAATGGTATCCAGGAAGTGATACAATATTCAAGATTAACAAGAAGGAGGAAATACATCACAAAATGGGAGGGATTGACTGAACAGATTAACATGAACAGAACATATTGTAGTTCCCAAAATGACCACATGATGGCAGCACAATATGATAATCCCTAGAGGAAAATTAACCATGTAAATCTAACTCACTATAACACAAAATTAACCAACTATGCCCTGCATAATACTTTTATAGCTGATATAACAGCACATTGGGGGCACTGTGCGAAGACTGAGGTGCCGTGTTGTCTGCCATCACAATGGGAGATATCTCAGTGGTATGCTGAGAGTGGTCTCAAAGTAGAGGAGCAGACTACTGACCTGTTGCTGTGTGCCACCTCACAGGAACCAACAAGTACTCTAGGGCAATGGTGGCTGCAGGACCAACTTAATGGACGCTGGCATACCTGCAACGCTCCTGATGACTGTAATACCAGTTGAAGGCACCTTTGGTGCACTGGTCAGGTCTATTGTGGTGGCAAGATCACCTCAGTGATAACAGACAGCGCACATGTAGTTCACTTAGTGGCAGCAAGATCACCTCAGTGATAACGGACAGCTCACTAGTCCTAGCTGGTGGTGGCAAGGCCAAGAATGGCACAGCCAGTGTACTTTGTCTGTTGGAGTGCACAAGGGAACACCTAGGCTGGGACCTAGGGCTATAACTGTTGCCTCCTGTAATTGACCATCCACTTCTGAGAGGCTTGTCCAGAGAATGTAAGAAGGGAGGCAAGGTAAAGGTGATTGGATCTGAGGTAGGAACAGCAGGAACTAATGGCCACTGTAACCTCAAATGTGTGGCCTGCAATATTATCGCTCTATGGCCTTGATGCTATGCTCAAAAGAAGGGCTCTGGTCCCAGAGTCTTCTGCAGGGCTGGGAAGAAAATAATTATAAAGAACCCCTGCACCTGCTTTATCTATGAAGCCAAGCTGGGTGGTAATATACTTAATTCCACTAGCTCAAAGAAGCGTGCACTCCACCCCCCTGCGGCTGGAAGAGACAGGCCGCACCTGGAGCGATAGCAGCGCTTAAAATGGTGGCCACTACTGAGGACACTCTCAGGAGGGTTAGGCTGATGATAGAGCCAGTAAGGAAAGCAATCGTTTAACCGGTTTTTGAGTGCTGCTGATGTTACAGGACACTAAGCATCTGTAAAGCTGTCAACGCTGAAAGGCAGCAGAGGATTTCCAAAAGAAAAATCTCCCCAAGCGGCTTCCAAAATGGTGCCTGCAATGAGGCCTGGGGCTTCCTGAAGACTGCAGCTCAGTAAGAAGGGCACCGTTACCCAGTTCGGCACTGCGCTGATCCCAGTGCAGCTAGAGAGATGAAGAGGGAACGGAGGCCAAATGCTTCCTGGAGTTTGCAGCTCCGAAGGGAGAGGAAAAACCGCTGAGCTGTTAGGCATTGTGCTGATCCCAGTGCAGAGAGGGAAATGGAAGTAAGTAAGGAAGGAACCATACAACCTGTTCAATTGAATTCAGTCTGCAAAACTGGGAGCCAAAATTATCATGTCTATTCTGGGCACAGACTAAGTCGTGACTGGGAGGTATCCTGGCACAGGAGAGGTGTGGCAAGTTTGACAGACTTAGTCTAATTGGGCAAGAAGACAGAGTTAACCCATTCATGGATTCTCCATCTATCACGCTGGAGAATAAGCAAATTCTAACTTAGCATTATCTGAGAACTAAACTGTAATAAAACGTTCTGATGAGCTTGTACTGATGAGTACAAGCTGCCCTCTATGTCATTAGTCAGGATGGAGTAGATGTTGAAATACTAGAAGGCCCATCTTCTACTTTATTTGTCTTTGTTTAACCTTGCAGATACCAAAGCAGGGATTTTCACAATATGGCCATGGCATCAATTGGCCGTTGGCTATTTCAGGGATAACGGTGATGGTGGGGTAAGGTCTCTGTCCCTTGGCAAAACTTGAGAAATCATAAAAAATCCAATCATGAAAACTCAAACAGAGGCTTCTTAAAGATACAGCACTTTATTTCTGATCAAAATAAATAAATAAATAAATCCTGGGTGAGAACACAATCTGAACATTGGCAGCAGTTGCGTTCAAAAGTGCCACACCTTAGAAAGTTAGTAGCAATGCTTTATAAAGTTTGTTAGCCAATCCAAAACAGACATCAGAGCCATAACATTATAAGGAAGACATCAATCATTCTTGTACGCTCCCCTATTCCCTCCTTCAGGATATACCATCCATGTACATGTTTCCCATGCTTGCATGAAATTTGTCCCTGATGCAAACAGATTACAGAAGCAAAATTGCAATAGTTAGGCTAAACAATTTCTTTTTGTTCCAGTTACAGAACCCTTCATTCCTCCCTTTTTTAAATTTTCCATAATAGTATAAGCTAGCCATTTCTATAACAACAAATGAATCTAATCAGTAAAACCCAAAATTCCCCCTCCCCCTTTTTTTTAGTCATCAAGTTTTTGACATCTTGTTAAGCATTGGTGGTACTCGAATATTATCATGTCCTAAAAAATATTATCATGTCCTAAGAAAGCCCTGCTCCAGAAGATAAACTTAAGATACAGGAGGATCTGGACAGACTTGAACACTGGGCGCTATCTAACAAAATGTAATTCAATGGTGAAAAAAGTAAGGTTCTACATTTAGGCAAGAAAAACCAGATGTACAGATATAGTATAGGGGGTACCTTGCTCAAGAGTAGTAACTGTGAGAGGGATCTCAGAGTCCTAGAGGATAATCACTTAAATATGACCCAGCAGTGTGCTCCAGCTGCCAAAAAAGCCAACACAGTGCTAGGCTGCATTAACAGAGGGATAGAATCAAGATCATGTGAAGTATTAATACCACTTTACAATACCTTGGTAAGGCCACACTTGGAATACTGCATCCAGTTTTGGTCCCCACACTGTACAAAAAATGTTGAGACTCTAGAAAGAGTACAGAGAAGAGCAACAAAGATGTTTAGAGGACTGGAGGCTAAAACATATAAGGTATAGTTGCTGGAATTGGGTATGTCTAGTTTTATGAAGAGAAGGGCGAGGGATGACATGATAGCAGAGTTCCAATATCTCAGGGATTGCCACAAAGAAGAGGGAGTCAAGCTATTCTCCAAAGCACCTGAAAGCAGGACAAGAAGCAACAGATGGAAACTAGTCAAGGAGAGAAGCAACCTAGAACTAAGGAGAAACTTCCTGACAGTTAGAACAATTAACCAGTGGAACAGCCTGCCTCCAGAAGCAGTGAATTTGATGAGTACAATGATTTCCCGTTGCCTGGAGGCGGTCCGGGCCTGGATGGGGAGAAACAGGCTTCGACTTAACCCCGCCAAGACTGAGTGGCTGTGCATACCGGCATCTCGGATTAACCAGTCTATTCCATTGTTAATTATGGGGGGTGAGGTGTTACACCCCCCCCCCCGTAGATAGGGCCCGGAACCTGGGCGTCCTCCTGGACTCACGGCTCAGTTTGGAAAATCATATAGGAGCCGTGGCCAGGGGGGCTTTGCCCAGGTTCACCTGGTGTGCTAGTTGTGGCCCTATCTGGACTGAGACGCCCTACGCACAGTAAACTCATGCGCTTGTGACCTCCCAGATAGACTACTGCAACGCTCTCTACATGGGGCTGCCCTTAAGGACCACTCGGAGGCTTCAGCTGGTGCAGAATGCGGCCGCGCGAGTTGTGATGGGGTTTCCTGATACTCCCATGTACCTCTTCTCCACGAGCTGCATTGGCTTCCAGTTGCCCTCTGGATGAGATTCAAGGTGCTGGTGATGACCTATAAAGCCCTAAATGGCATGGGTCTGGACCAGGGGTCAGCAACCTGAAACAGTGAAAGAGCCACTCGGAACCGGTTCCCTCACAAAAGGAAAAACTGGGAGCCGCAAAAAATGTGTGCACATGCGTGTACATGCGCGCATGCGCAGAACAGGGTTTGACTGAAGAGTGGAGCCAAGGCGAGATATGCACTTACCCTGCATATTTGAATTGATTGGCTGAACTTTTTTAGTCCCATTTTTTTTGAACTGCTCATGGCAGAGAACTGGGAGCCGCAGGAGACGGCTGAAAGAGCCGGATGCGGCTCCGGAGCCGTGGGTTGCAGACCTGTGGTCTGGACTATCTTCGGGAGCACCTGCTGCCAGCATCAACTTCCCATCGTCCTGTGCGCTCCCACAGGGAGGGTCTCCTCAGGGTGCCGCTGGTCAGGGAGTGCCAGCTGGCGGCCCCCAGGAGGAGAGCATTCTCAGTGGGTGCGCCTGCCCTCTGGAAACAGCTACCGGTGGAACTCCGGATGGCCCCCGACCTTTGCTCGTTTCGCCGGAACCTAAAAACCTGGCTATTCGAGCTTGCCGGCCTGGACTGAGGGTTTTTAAGGTTTTAATTTTCAATTTTTGGGGGCTATCTAATTTAATTTTTATTTTAACTTGTATATATTGTATTGTTTTAATCTGCCCTGTAAACCGCCCTGAGTCCCTCGGGAAAAGGGCGGTATATAAATTGAAATAAATAAATAAATAAATTTTGTAATTTGGAGGCTTGCTTTGTGGGCTTTTGTTATTAGATTTGTTTAGCTTGCTTCGCAAAGGCTAGCAATGAGTCTAAAATACTGACTTCCTTAGCTTTTAATCCTGTCAGACAAATGTAATTAATTTTACCCCTTAACTTTAGTCTATTACCTCCATTGAGCTCTCTTTGTGAATCAATAGGCCTGGTTCAATGTTTCCACTTTTCGCAATATCCAGGGGTTTCATGAAAGTTTCTGTATTTCTTTTCCTGAGTTTTATTCTTGTGATTGGGGGCATATAGTAAAAAGGATTGGAGGGGTGCATTCTTACTACATTGCCATAGCTGTCTGTACAATCCAGGCAGCCACCAGAAAAGAGTTAAACCTTTTTAAAAACTGTTTTCTGCCATGTACAAGGAGTTGTTTAATGACCACAGTTGGGATTGACAACTTGATCCTTCAGCAAAGCTGTCGCTAAATGAAACCATGACTGAGCTTATGATCTTATTTCAATTTTGCTTTGCTTTACACAACTGCTCTTGGAATATTTTCTTTACATGCATGCAACATTTAAAGTATCTTAAGAACTGATAAGATTGTAAGGAGCAACAGGGTGCCATTTTTTCAGGGGAGGGGCTAGCCCTGGCATCATGGGCAAGAGTTGCCTTACAGGGACCAGATTACTTCTCCCTAGTAAAATGTAGAGGCACAGCTACTACTATGGGATGGCTATATGAACAGCCAGAAGAGAGGGAAATTCCCACTCTATGAATTTTATGCAGGAAGAAGCCACAAACCTGAAGCTTACAGAAAGAAAAAAATGGAATCTTTTCAATCCATCTGCCACAACATCCATGACAACTCTCTTTTACTGAAACAACTTCATAAATGCTAGCTGTATTCACAACGAATAGCCAAACCTTGAACTGGAGCATTCTATTAGATGCACATTTTGCCCTCCTCTCCATTTCAGTTTTCAGAAATATTTCTGGCTCCTTCTGGCACCTAGAGAATGAATTAGGCAGCACCCACTTTCTGTTTGTTTTTATGTTCATGAGTCCATCCAGTGGACGGTTGCCAGGACCTGTCCAGTTGGCTGAATGCATTTATTACTACGTTCAGTGGTCAGCATGAGTTCAGTTCAGCAACTGTAGATTTGCTCCTGGAGGGAAAAGCCTTTAAATGATTGAAAGGGTCGCTATGCGCTAGCCATAATAAATCATTTTCAACTATTGTACTCAATTACTGTTCTCATTTTTACTGTTGGTTATTGTTCTTAGTTGTGATTTTCTTCTGGGTACTGTTCTGAAGTCTTTGGAAAGTAACAGCTTGGTATAAATAAAAATAAAATAATTCAAAGCACAATATCCCCAACAAGAGAAATGATGGCAAACCAAAATAACTTCCTCCACTTTCCATGTGAGACTCAGTCACTAAGTGTAGCTCTTGCCAATCAAACTGCTCAGCGCCCCTGTCACCTGACCAGCTGCACCCTGTTCAAAGCTCTCCCTTGCCCACAAGTCACCCGAGGGACTGCCTCTTGCCCGCTGAATCTGCATGGGCAGGAAACAAGAGCTCAGCCCAGGAGCCTCAGCCTTTGTCAAAAGAAAAAAGAATCTGAGGGCTGAAGGTGTTTTTCTCAAGGCTCCGACTGAATCCAATCCAAGACACATTCTTTCCATCTCAGCTTTTGCTCAGCTATGGCAGCTTCTTCCTTCTGGATTAGCAGGGACTTTGGGGCCACCCTGGGGCTCTTGCTTGTAGTCACAGGTATGGCTTCTTCCATCTCCTTCGGCTAAATCCATTGATTAAGATGGTTTAAAGTCCTAGATCATTCTGCTTGAAGGCACAGAAGACAGAAAGAAAATCAAACAGCCCCCATTCCAATTTTAGTTGAAGAGGTAAACTGGTTCTTTTTCAAACCATTTTTTCTCTTTCCCCAGGTATGACAATCACCAAAGCTTCTAGTGAAAGAAATGACATTTCTCAAAAACAAGGTATATGTGTACTTTCAAGATAATATTGTCTTTCAGTTCCTATTTCTGAAATTCCCTTGCAATAATCTTTTTTCCAAGGTTGTGTTATTCTGGAAAGCTATTGAGATCTGGCTCTTCTGGAGGAAATTTGGGGGAAAAGCTGATATTTCACTGATGCATAGTGCCAGCATTGTAATAAATCTGGCATGATTTTGTTTCTTGTTTCATGTTCTTCTATATGTGTAAATGAACAAATGTAAAATATGGACAAATAAATGATAAAACACTTGAAATACTTCAGTAACATGCAAATTGGCAAATGATTATTTGAAGATTATTGCCTCCAGACGCAACAAATTGAGCAAACTCAAATATGCTTAAATCAATGAAGGCTGAGAAAACTCATCCTTCCAAGCTTGTTTCTGAGCCATGGGTTCCTCCCACCTCACCTCACCCCTGGCTATGGATGACATAGCCTGATCCCTGCCATTCTCCAGATTTATTGGACTACGGTTCCCATCATGAACAGACACTGAAACAAACCCTCAAAATAGAAGCTTAAGTGATGGGCTGAGGTAAGGTCAAGGAAGAAGCATATATTCTTTTGAAAAATATGAACATAAGGCCCAAGCAGGAAGATAGAGTAAGAGGACCTTACAAAGATGGCAAACAGAGTATATTCTTGGTTTTGCCCCTTTGCGGAAGAAAAATCAGGTCCGGTTCCAAGCCAGGAGAAAGTTGCTGAAAACAAAATGGAGGCTGCAGGAAGGAAGGTCTCTGTTTATTTGGTAGCCGGAAACTAAAATGGCAGCATGTTTCTGGGGTGGCTGACAAAATGGAATTGAGATAAGTGGGATTTTATACACATTGTGGCTTTGTGGTTGATATACCTATTCCTGTGCAAGAATATGTCCTTTAATATTTTAATGGCTGTTGCCAGATCCCTATGGGGTCCCTACAGGCAAAAGTGAAAATGCAAATCCTAGGTGTTTGTCTGAGCGAATCTTGTCAGCTTTGGCTTGCCTAATTGTGTTGCTTATTTGGAGTCTCTGTTTGTGATATGTATTAATGTGTTATGGTACGTTCTAATAGTTATGAGGTAAACCGGCCGGAATACACGGCAGCTTTGACATCTGTCAAAGCTGCCGAAGCTATGCACAGCCGCAGCAGTTTGACAGCTGTCAACTGTCAAACTGCGGGGACTGAGCAAGCGCGGCTAATGTAACAGCTCCGGCTGTCTAAGCCAGCCGCTGCGGATTGGACCTCACCAATCTGCGGGAAACCGGCTAGTTTCTGATTGGTCACCAGCGTGCCAGCTGGAGTATAAATGTCGGTGCAGGAAGCCTGTCAGCGCCTGATTCCACACTACAATAAACAGGTTGTTACTTGAGCCAGCTGTCTCGCCTATTCCTTGCTGAAGTTAAAGCAGTTTGCTCTTTGCTTATGAATAGAGTGGCCCAATCTTTTTTGAATGGATAAAAAATCTCCTAAAGACTAGCCTTTTCATGCTTCTGCTTGAGACTGTTTTCCTATAGCAGGAAGACTAGGGCCGCTTTCTTCCTTTAAGGAGATGCTTCTCCTCTTCTCCTTTAGGGGAATATTCCTAAAAATATTTCAGTCTTTGGTGGAGGGGGGGTTTCTCACACCCTAATCAAATGAATTTCAGAAACAATCTCAAATAGTTCAAAACCAGACATGACCATAAAGTGAGCAGAGACCAAGAAGCAATTTCTCTTTCAAATCATCATATTTCATCTAAAGAGATCTTCTCCAATTAATTAGCCTTTTCTATTGTCCATCAATAAAGAAATATGGTATTTTTAATAAAACATTAAGATTACTAAATAAATAAGCTCAGCAAGAAATAAAAAAGGACTTGAGATGAATGGGTCTCAAGTGATTATCAGAAAAAAAATCAAGCTAATTGAAGTTTGATTATATATCTCTATGTCATTTTAGGGTGACAGAAAAGATGCCTCTGGGGAGGAACATATTTACGAGGTAAGCTTCCGAGTGAGAGATTCTTGGTCTTAACCACATAAAAATGTATGCATTTTTCTTCATATTCCATACTGGCCTATTGTCTTCGGGCCAGAGGATTCTAGCCAGCCATGGAGAAGTCTCTAATTTATATGCAGAAATGTTCAATTCCCCTCTTCTCCATGTGGGGCTTGGAAAAATATCTATTTGCAACTCTGGGGAGCCATTGCCAGTTAAAATAAATAATTTTGTCTTGGATAGATTACGGATCTAGCTCAATACTGTACAAGTCAGCTTCTTTCATTTTTGACTTCTGGTTGAACAGCCCACCAGTCAAGAACTAGACTAGATGGGCTTTTTATTTCACTGAAGAGAATTCCTTTTATGTCCCCATAGGACATTTTTAAGCAGCTCTTTTACTGGCATGCAGAAAGAACAAAACTGAGTTGGACAGCATATTTCTACCCCACCACAACAAAGCACTGCTGATACTTTCAGTTCATAGGCTGATTCCATTTTTGTTCTTCAACAGGGGCTGACAGTTGAACTAGCTTGTTATGTATCCTGGTGCAGGCATCTGCATAGCAACAGCCACCAGGGGGAGTGGCCTGGACGGTTTCGGCGGGAAACCTAGGGCCAACCCCATTGGCTGGCCGCCTGCCTGGCTAGGTATATAAGGAGGCCAGGTAGCCCTTGTTCTCCAGTACGTTCCCCCCCCAATAAAGAGCTGAACACGTACTCTGGCTGGTGTCTCTTCCTTGCGTCAGACCCACTACATTACAGTGGCGACGAGGATGGGATTCTGCTGACAGAAGAGCTGAAGTCACTAGAGGAATGCACCACGCGCTGAAGGAAAGGAGGAATCTTTTCCTTTCTCCACATCGCGACTGCCAGCCACTGCAACCGGCCACCGCAAGAGACCGGCTCTGGCCACCATGCCAAGCAACAAACCCACACTCCACGACAACTGACGGACACCAATGGCATGAGCAGGGCAACCCCGCGAATTCGACACCCGCCACCCAGAGAAATGGGCCCGGTACCTGTCGCACGCCGAGCTGTACATGAGGTTTAATCAAATCTCAGAAGATGGCTCAAAGGCGGCAGCCCTGCTCTGCATGGGCGGACCCGCACTCCTCCAGGTCGCCGCCAACCTGTTCGCCCCGGAGGCCATTGATACCGTCTCTTACCGGGACCTCGTCGCCAAATTGAACGCCAACTTCCGGCCCCGCATGTCCAAGCTGGCTTCGAGATCCCAGTTTGAGAAGAGGGACCAGCGTCCCGACGAGTCCGGGGCCGAATACCTCGCCGCCCTACAAGAAGCTGCCGTCGCCTGCCAGTTTTTGAACCTGGAGGAGCAGCTATGAGGCAGGCTGGTTTGCGGCCTACGTGACATGAGGCTGCAAGAGCGCCTACTCGAGAAGGAGGAGGTTTCGCTCCAGGAGGCCGAGGTCGCCATCCTGGCCCACGAAGCGGTTTGCGGGGCCGTCCAGGCAGCCCAGGAGTCCAAAACCAGCAGCCAGGCAGCCAGCATCCACCAGCAGGTTGCCTCAGCCGTACACAGGCCCCCCCATCTCTTTCAAGCTAAACCCAAATGTTCCCCCCGTTAGGGTCAGGCCGCAGCGAGTCCCCTTCATGCTAAGCACAAGATTGAGTGCGAACTGGATAAGCTGATGGCCCAGGGAATCTTAGAGCCCGTAGATGGGGGGGAGTGGGAAATCCCGATAGTCACCCCACTCAAAGCCAACGGGGAGATAAGGATCTGCGCCGACTACAAGTGCTCGGTGAACCGCGCCCTAAACCCGCACGCTTACCCGGTCCCCACGGTCAGCCACATTCTCGCTTCCCTCCAAGGTGGCACCATCTTTGCAAGGCTCGATCTTGCACAGGCGTACCAGCAGCTCACGGTTACCCGGGCAACGGCTGACACTCAAATGATAGTGACTCACAGGGGAGCGTTCAGGGTAAGCAGGCTGCAGTTTGGGATCAGCGTAGCTCCTGGCATTTTTCAGGAGATCATGGAGAAGACGCTCAGGGGCATTCCAGGGGTTTGCCCTTATTTTGATAACGTCCTGATCGCAGGAGCATCAGCAGAAGAACTGGTAGGTAGGCTGAGGGAGGTACTAACCAGGCTGCGCACTGCTGGACTCAAACTGAAGAGGGAGAAGTGCAGCATTGGTGTTCCCTCCACTGAATTTCTGGGATTCAGGGTAGATGCCAATCCATCCCACAGAGTCCAAGGTGAGGGCAATCAAACTGGCACCCACACCTAAGAACAAGGCAGAGCTACAGGCATTCCTGGGCCTGCTCAACTTCTATCACACATTCCTTCCACACAAGGCAGCCATTGCAGAGCCACTTCACAGGTTACTGGACAAGAAGGCAGCATGGGTCTAGACTTCTGTCCACGATCAAAGTTTCAGAGCCTTATAGGCACTACTGTCTGACAAGTCCACAGTAACTCATTTCATTTAAACAAAGCCCATATGCATAGCATGTGACGCATTCCCTTATGGTGTGGGCACGGTACTAAGTCACCTCGAGCCCAATGGGGCTCAAATTCCTATAGCCTACTATTCCAGGATGCTGTCTGGAGCAGAGAGGAACTACGCCCAAATAGATAGGGAAGCCCTGGCAATCGTGGCAATCGTGGCAGGGATCAAGAAGTTCCACGATTATCTGTATGGCAGAGAGTTCACCGTCTACACAGACCACAAACCCCTGCTAGGCCTATTCACAACGGACAAGCAGACCCCCCAAATACTGTCCCCCAGAATGCTCCGGTGGTCCATCTTCCTTGCAGCTTACAATTGCAAGCTGGTGCACAAGCCAGGAAAGGAGATGGGCCATGCAGACGGCCTAAGTAGGCTACCCATAGACACCACTGAACCAGACCCGGCACCAGCAACACAGATCCTGGCTCTGCAGGAACTACCAGAATGCCCAGTACATGCCAAGGACATTGCAACCAGCACAGCCACTGACAACATCATGAGCAGGGTACACTCATGGGTTTGCACAGGGTGGCAGGACAAGTCTCCAGGGCCTGAGTTCCAAGCCTATTTCACCAGGTGACACGAGCTCTCCACGCACCGGAGTTGCCTCCTTTGGGGAAGCAGGGTCATCATCCCCACCGCAGTCCGGGGCAGGGTACTGGAATCCTTACACGAGGGACATCCAGGGGTGGTTAGGATGAAGGCACTGGCCAGGAGCTACCTCTGGTGGCCAGGGCTGGACAAGGACATTGAGGAACGGGTCAAGGCCTGTTACACTTGCCAGAGATCTAGGCCAGAAATGTCCCACGCCCCAGTGCACAGATGGGAAGCCACACACACACCCTGGTCCCACATTCACATCGACTATGTGGGGCCGTTCCAGGGCCAACTGTTCTTAGTGGTAGTCGCCGTCCCCAACATGACCTCAGCAAGGACAATCCAGGTGCTCAGAGCCCTCTTTGCCACACACGCCCTCCCCGATGTAATTGTGTATGATAACGGGCCTCAGTTTACCGCTAATGATTTCCAGGCGTTCTTGAAGGCAAATTGGATTAGACACACCACCTCCGCACCCTTCCACCCGTCGACTAACGGGCAAGCTGAACGGATGGTAAGGACGACCAAGGACACACTCCGGCGCATCATCAGCGGGGACTGGCATCACAGACTGGCAAAATTTCTGCTTGTCCAACACACTACACCATGCTTTGCCACCAGAAAGAGCCCAGCAGAACTACGATGGGGACGGCACCTCATCACCAAGCTTTACCGTTTGCACCCTGACCGAGTGGCAGCAGAGACAGATAGGCCCTCATCATCTTCACACAGGGTTCTCAATGTGGGGGACCTGGTTTGGGCAAGGAACTACGGGGCTGTTGTGACTCAGGGCCAGCCGGTGGGTCCGGCAGCCGGCTCAGATGTATCGGATGACTCAGATGAGGGGGAGGAGGAGGGTGTGGAAGACGAACCGGCTGATGATGGCTTGGAGGCTTCGCAGAGCCCTCAGCCGGGGCCCTCTTCTCAGCTGCGTGAGCCCGATAGTGCGGAGGATGATGACCCACAGCTGGCCCTGTTCAAGGACGCCCGACGCAGGAGGCAGTCGAGCAGGAACAAACAAAGAAAGGCTGTGGGACTCCTCGGGAGGAGGCACAGGGAGACCACGCCCTGAACTCTAAATAAAAGGAGTGTTTGGGGAGGGGCTGGTTGCTGAAAGCAACCCTTCCGCTTGAGGATTCAAGTTCTTGTGTTTCTTGTTCTGTTGTTTTGCTTGTGAATTAAACTTGGCAGACGCTTTGCAGCCTCAGACGCTCTCCAGTCTCTACTACTTGAACAGGGGTTTGCCTTATTACAAGGCCGGTAGTTGGCTGGTTCAGAACAGGGGCAGGGCATCCATAGATTCCGGGGACTGTGGTTGAAAAAACCGGGCCTCTCTCTTACATCGTGGGGGTGGAGGGGGATCGACACATAAGGCGACATATCAACCAGCTCAGAGGAAAGGTCCCTGAGTGCACCACCCACGGCCAACGGGATAGCCACACCCCAAGGGAGGTCAGACCAACCGTAAATGACTCAGAACCAGAACTAGAGGAGGATGGCCTCCTGCAACCAACTCTGCTCATCCCAGCACAGAGACATCACGAGCCCGCTGCCCAAGTCCAGGGACAAGCCACTCCCAGACGGTCCACCAGGCCCCACAGGACACCAGCATACTTAGCGGACTATGTGTGCAAGTAACCACCCAGCAACTGCATATGTATTAACACACATTGTATATAGTTATGTATGTACATAGTTGTAATGTTGGTTTTATAGTTGTCATATGGTTCTTCTCTAAGGGGGGAGGGGTGTTATGTATCCTGGTGCAGGCATCTGCATAGCAACAGCCACCAGGGGGAGTGGCCTGGACGGTTTCGGCGGGAAACCTAGGGCCAACCCCATTGGCTGGCTGCCTGCCTGGCTAGGTATATAAGGAGGCCAGGTAGCCATTGTTCTCCAGTACGTTCCCCCCCCAATAAAGAGCTGAACACATACTCCGGCTGGCGTCTCTTCCTTGTGTCGGACCCACTACATTACAAGCTGATACGTATGAAAACATTGGTGCTTACCAAGACAGACCAGAGAAGTGGGATTTGGGGGAACATCCATGTGAAGAATGAAAAGGCTAGCAGCTTGGTCAGCCACAGCTGACTTAAACAAAGGGGCACCAATTCCTGGGGCAACCAGGTTCCACTATAAAAATTCCAGTCCAGAGAAGCTTTAAAAATGTGCTTATCTCTTGCTTTCAGCCAATCTGCTAGAAACTACTAAAAAGCAGTATTCACACTCTCCACATTCCCTGGGACAGTTGAGTCAAGGACATACAAATGGGGAGAAGGGAGAAGACAGGCAGACTCAATAAAAATAAAGCAGAAAGAGCTGAGAAGAGAAATGAATGTGTAAGTAGATGGGCTTTGTGGCTTGAGTTTGCTCTATATTCCCTCCCCCAAATGGCACCTTCTTCATTGGTTTCCCGCTCTCGCTCATAACTGGCTAGGCAGCAAAGGATTGAATCTGATAAACTAATATCTAACATCACATTACTTCAATTTCTTTAACTCCAGATTGTCTGGGAGCGGGATTACTATTCCCAGAATTCCTTAGGTTTTCCAGTGGGCTTTCATTCCTCAGGCTGTTGGCACCAGAAGCTACAAAAATTTCTGTAGCCACTTTCTTTTGGATATCATACCTTTTGTCTATATTGTCTGTTGTACTATAAAGAGCTCCTCCAAAAGTAAAAACTTTATTTTATTTTACTTTATTTTTATTTTAACTTTTTAACCTATTTTAATATTGTATTTTTAACCTACCCTTTTAAATTTATTTTAACCTATTTAAACCTTTTAAACTCATTTTTAACCCATTTTAACCTTTTTAAATCTAGTTTTAAACTTATTTTTAAACCTGTTTTAACAAACCTGAATGGGGAAAAGGAGTAAGAGACAGCACTCTGCAGCAGAGAGTTTATCCAAGCCATTGAAGCAGCAGAAAATGGAGGATTATATTGCAAACAGACAATCTGTTCCAGTAAGTAACTCATTCGCAGGCACTTTAACAGATAAATTTAATTTATGTGACTCATTGGAATGGGACTCACAAACCAAACTGGAAAGCAAACAGCATGTAGAGCTGTCCTCATCCCTCTCGGAGAATGGCTCCCCTCCTTGGAACCCAGCAGCAGCCTTCTTTGCACAGGAGGGAGATGTAACAAATTTAAAGGAGGAAAATGTGCCAGACCTCCTCTCCAGACAATGTTTGCTTACAGCTCAAACTGTAAACTCAATATCTTTTGTCTTTTGTCAATTGTCATAAATAAGGTCGATTGCCTGAAAGAATCTTTTGCAAAGTTTGTTAGGAGCCACCCAAATACTGTAGAAGGACTTGGGAGGATAACCATGGACAGACATGGGATGGCTAATTCAGAAAATGAAACTAGAGAAGGACCTTGTCTTCCTTCCAAAAATTTGCACACACATAGAGAAAACACTCAATCAGGAAAAGGCCTAAGAGATGACCAATATAATCACAGTCTGCAAACTAACCAGGTTACTTTGCAAATTTATGACAAGAGAGTAAATAGAGGGCATTGGAGTAATAGAGAAACTGTTTGACAGTCCCTGAGCCAGCTGCTTCGCTGTGAATTCACTCTGATAGATCTACTACATGCAGAGTGACTGCCAGCAAGAACGCAATGTATGAGAATTCTCCTGTCATTCAAGCAGCCCACAATTCCCTCCATGCTCTTCAGAATGAAGCCCTTTCTGAGCACCTTTTCAATATTTCCAATAAGGGTCTTTTGCTCAGACAAATGTGCCCACTCCTGAAACAGCGTCACCAAGAGGGAACCGTCGCTTTAAATCCAGGCTGCAACAGCCCTCACACTACTAAGCCTGAGGCTGCTGCAACTGAACTGACCATGAGAAGGCAAAGGAGCAATATACAAACTGTGTTACCTACAGTTGCAGGAACTGCTGAGGATGTGCCAAAAGAAATGCTGATTGACCTATTCAGTGCATTGCCGGAACCTGAGCAAGTTAATATCATTCAAAGATTGGATGACCTAAAAGAGGCACTGACAAGAACTCAATCTACAGCAAAGCCTCTATTTAATTTGGCTCCACTAATCACGCACCCTTGTGACAATATATTTAATCAACAATCTGCCTTTGCCTCAATAGTAAAAAAGCTACTGTCACACAGGCTGACAGTAGGGTAACTGCACTGACTGACCCAGCCTCTGAGAAACAACTGAAAGACAAAGGGCTTCATCACACAGTGCCCACTAAGCTGACAAACACTAAGGATATAATCCAGCTTCCATCCTCATTTGATTTAGAAGTTCCCACAACATCTTTTCACAAGAAATCCTCAGCTATGCCCTCCAAAAATGGACAGAAATCTACATTTATAGACTTAAGCCGGAGTACCTGCCCATTGGAAAAAAAAATCATTCCTGGAGCAAGAGCAAAGGCACACTGGCAACCAAGATATAGAGGAACAAGTTCTGCAACCCACAAGGAGAAATATAGAACCTCACAACAACTGTGTTTATATGGGAAGCATAGATGATATCGACCTGGCTCCAATGTCAAGTTGACATCTGGTGTTTTTACCATCTAACCAATCAACTAAGCCAGACCACTTTGCCTCTGAGAACCCCATACAGTTGATGACCTGGAATGTAGCTGGCTGGAAAGGGATGGTTGATAGTGGACTAATGAGCTTTCTCTCTAGATTTGATGTAATAGCCTTTCAAGAAACCTGGCTAACCGAAGTGGACGAACCAGAATGCTACTAAGTGGGCTAGAACAATCCAGTCATCTACTACTGTCTGGATGTCAGCCTTCAATGCATTCTCCAATCTTTGTAACATGCTGAAGAAACACCTAACAGCTAAACCTGCTACAGAAAGAGCCTGAGTGGGTAGACCTCGCTGGTTTGATCCTGATTGCAAGCAACTGAAAAAGAAATTGAGGGCAACCACGAGGCTTGCCCAGAGGAATCCTATTGCCCATATACAAGCTAAGATGCTGCACACAAGAAGGGAATATAAAAAAACTATAACATTAAAGAAAAAAAGTTTTGCCATTTCAGTCTGGTCAGAACTCGAGTTGGCTGCCAGAAGTCATAACTCAGTATTATTCTGGCACTCTATAGCAGGTATCCTGAAGGAACGGAGATTTGCATTCGACATACCAATCTCTGCTGAAGACTGGGAGGATTATTATCAATGCTTGCTTGCTTGCTCCCACCAAACCGGTAAAGAAACTATTTTTAAACAGTGATTTAGCAAACCCTAAAACTCCCCCCCCACCAGTCTCAGAAAAGGAGATACAGTCCATCATTAAAAGCTTAAAGAGTAAAAAAGCCCCAGGTGAGGATTTTTTACCAGCAGAATTATTTAAGAAATTTCCCAATTGGTGGGGCCCTGTATTAGCAGGTCTTTTTAAAGACATAAATAACACCTGCCATATACCAGATGGGTGGAAGATGGCAATAGTTGTCCCCATATATAAAAAAGGGAATAAAAAGGATCCTAGTAATTGCAGGCCCATCAGCCTGAATGACATTGTAGCAAAATTATATGCTAGGTACCTTTTGAACAGAATTTAAATCTGGATAGAAGAAAACAACATCCTCACAGAAGAACAAGCAGGTTTTAGACAAAACAGATCTACTATTGATAACTGCTTTGTCTTGAACCATCTAATTGCCAAATATGCCTATAAGAGGAGACCCCTGTTTGCTGCTTTCATAGACTTTACAGAAGCATTTGATATGGTAAATAGAGCAGTACTATGGAGTAAATTGAAATCTTTTAAAATAGAACTTAGACTCCTGGCTTTGATTAAAGCCGTTTACAAAGTACCTATTTGAGGGTGCAGTATGGGGTTAATAGGGCCCTGACTAACAGAATTCAAACAAATAAAGGGATAAGGCAAGGATGTATCCTGGCCAGATTATTATTTAATTTATACATCAATTACTTGCCAGGGTTAATGAAGGATACCATGGTTCACATGCCGATGAGCCTAAATACTTACTGTAACAGTCGTTCCGGCACGAGACAGCGGTAGAGGAGCGGTCGGGGAAGGGCGCCCGACGGTTGTCCGCATGCAAGAGGGTATGACAAGAGAGCGAGAGACGCCGAGAGGAGGCCGGGGCCCACGATGGGTTGTCCCGTCTGAAACCTTCCCCCCTAGGGGGTCAGACCGGGGACACCCATCGCAGTGCCAACCCGCGTGCCCTCCATCCCACGGGCGCGTTCGGGACCAGATGTCGCTGTGCCCCAGAAAAAGCCCGAGGCGGTGCTGACGTGTGCGCTGTTTCCCCCCTCTCTGCACGAGGGGAGGGGAGGTGGATGCGTTGCCGGGCTGCCTGGGCGGTGGGCCTCTGTGCTGGTCGCCACTAAGCAAACCGAGGGGGTGATGACACACGACCATCGGCACTGTGATGACGGCTTCCCTGCCGTCGTTGGCCAGTCTGTGTCTCCCTGCCCTCTGAGTGGGGACTTGGCAGGTCATCCTGCCATGTGGCCACCCACGCCTCCCGCTCCGGGATCCTCTCCTCCTCTCACGACCTCCACCAGGCCTCTGAGCAGTATCGCCACCTGTCATCCAGCTCGTCCTGCCACCAATCTTTGCGACCGAGAGCCATCCCAGTGGACGGGCCCGGCTCCCACCCCTCTCCCCTTTGGGTGCGTCGGACCAATCAGAGGGAAACCTCCGCAGGCCCGAAGGGGGAAGGCGGGTCGTTGCCACGGCCATTCTTCGCTCCGGGGGTCCCCCTTCCGCATGCGGCCAGCGCGCCACCCGGCCGAGGCCAGGACTGGCAGTATCGTGATTGCCGTGCCTGAGGGGGTCGCCTCTTTCCGCTCTGCCTATTTCCCTCCCCAACATGTGGGCTGGGTACCCAAGATGCCCTTCGGGGCAGCAGTTCGAAGCCTTGAGCTGCCTCGCGCAGGGCGAGAGCAGGGAATGGGGAGCTCTGCCTCAACTCCCCCCCAGTGGCCATCGGGCCTCCCGAGCGGAGGGGTCCCGGGCCGAGCCGAGCACCCGGTCGCGTAAACCTTGAAACCCAGCTGTGTCTCATCTTTGTTTCCCTTTAGTAGGGGTGCATTCTCCTCCTCGGCGTGAGGAAGGGGGCGCGACCCGCCACGGCTTATGTACCATACTGACAACTCTTGGCGGTGGATCACTCGGCTCATGCGTCAATGAAGAACACAGCTACCTGTGAGAATTAATGTGAATTGCAGGACACATTGATCATCGACCCTTCGAACACACTTGCGGCCACGGGTTCCTCCCGGGGCTACGCCCGTCTGAGTGTCACTGATGGTTCAATCGCTGCAAGCGCCACCCGCCCACCTGCCCCACCGAGGGTTCTGGGTGCCTCCCCGCCCAGCACGGGGATCAGCGTTCTATGTTCCCTCGTGAGTGAGCGGCGGTGGCACCGCCTCCAGCACGGCTGGGGTTCTGGGGCCCTCATGCCTCTGTCCCCCCAAGTCCAGACCCTGATGGTGTCCATCACACTCCTCTGGTCGGCCCCACCTCCACCCCCCTACCAGGGCGGGAGCAAGGGGGTCTTGTCCGTTACGTGTGTGCGGCGGTCCCATCTGGGGACAACCCCGAGCGCGCTGCAGTGGGATGAACCGAACGCTGGGTTAAGGCGCCCAATGCTGACGAGTCACCTCCTCTGTGGGATGCCATATTGCAAGGCATCCTTTGCTAAAATAGATTATGTTTCTGAATCAATTGGAAGATCCAATCATGTTCAAAAAGAGCTGCACTAGATTGTTAGGTATTCCTTACCAAGATGGCGCAATGAAGGTGAGGGCCAGCACGCGCCGGAGGAGGTGGGATCCTGAGGCCTCCGAGCAGAGGGCGCACCACCACCCCATCTTGCCCGCCCCATCGGGGAGGTGGAGCATGAGCGCCCGTGCTAATACCCAAAAGATGGTGAACTATGCCTGGACAGGGCGAAGCCAGAGGAAAATCTGGTGGAGGTCCGTAGAGGTCCTGACATGCAAATCGGTCATCCGACCTGGGTATAGGGGAGAAAAACTAATCGAACCATCTAGTAGCTGGTTCCCTCTGAAGTTTCACTCAGGATAGCTGGCGCTCCCAGGCAGAAGCCTGTCGCAGAGGGAGAGGGGGAGGAAGATGAAGAAGACTAATCCTAATTATCCAGAGCACTGTTTATTGTTAAATATTTTATTATTAAATACATTATTTGTCATTCATCTTTTTTATTGTTACCCTTATCCTGAGGCTTAAAAATATTTCATAATAGCCATTCTCCCATCTGGAACCACTACAACTGTGTTGGGCTAAAGGTCTTATTACTCATGGCCCTAGTGGCTAGCAATGATAAAATCTATAGGTTTCGTGGTGCCAGAAGGATGTTTTACAAATGTGTAGAACGTCCACATGATGTTTGTATAGCGGCAGGATTACCCCATATGTATGTATTATTTATTTATTGCATCTCTATAAAATCTTCAATAATATTTTCGGGTTCCCAAATGCAGAATACGGTATCAGATCTTTGTATATCTGTAACTAAAACTATGACTATAAACTGTGACATAAAAAATTAGCAGGGAATGAAAGAAGACTCACAGTATGACTAAAAATCCACATTTACAGTACACAATGAAAACATTAATAGGTATTAAAAAGACGGGAAAACAAAATTCACTTGATGGTAAAATAAAAAAATAAATAGGTGTATAAGACTATTCTCCTTTTTTAGTCAAAGCATTCCATTTTCTTTACTTGTCAGGAGCAAAAATAAATAAATAAATAAAACAACCTTTGGAAAAGTTTTCATGGTACAAACTGAAAGATGTGAGAGGACATGCTCCTTCTAAAAATTTAGTCCCAAGTCAAAATAGCATTAGATGTTGAGTCCACAAACATCCTGGGCAGCTAATAAACCACTGGAGTGGCATAGCAAATTGCTCCGTCTCCAAAACTCTTGCAGCATTATTTGGCCTACTGACATTTTAAGACTCTTTGAAAACAACACACTCGGGAAGATGATAGCAACAGGGTGAAGGTGGGCAGGTTGTCACTTGCAGGAAAAACGACAACTAGCTTATCAGCCAAAGCTGATGAAGAATGCTTATTTCTCATCACGGAGACTGCTCAGGTTTTTAGGGGCAACTCTGGTTCAGGAATAAATCTTAAGTGCTATTGCTATTTTTCAAGACTCAGACGTCAGCAAAGACATTAAGAGTATTTTCTAAGTTTTACCCAGGTAAGGTTGGACTTATATTGAATCCTTTGGTCAGGTCAGGTCATCTAATGTCATCTGATCTCGTTTGTCCAAATCATTTCTTAAAGTGGTTCTTAATAAACTGCCAATCATCTGTAGGTGCCCAGAAACACCTTTCATGAAGATAGTTTCTTATTAAATACCTTTCTCAGACAAGACACGTCGAGATAGATCTTTTCTCACTTCCAATGAAGACTTGACCAGCAGCTGAAACACCCAAGGAATCTTCTCTCTCTGACTGTTGTTTTTCATGGATATAAATAAGGCTGAGAATTTCTTGAAGAAAAGAGACTTGAAAGACACTCCTGAGAAGAGGTTTCATTCCATGAAGACAAACTAGAGGGAGTGACTTAAATTTAATGATTTAATTAGTTAGCATGGATTTTTATAAGTTTGATATATCTATTGAAAGAAAGCTTTAGGGTAGCTTTGTATGTATAATATGAGTTTGTAAATGAATGTCTACTGTAATGCTGAATAATTCCCAAAGTTTGTAAAATACTATTGATTAAATTTCCTCTTCATGGATTACTGCCTTGCTGTGGCGAAGGGCCTTGTGTAATTCAATGAAGCTATGAGCTATGTTGTGCAGGTCTACCCAAGACAGAGACGATGTAAAAAAGATGTCGACACTCTAGAAAGAGTACAGAGAAGAGCAACAAAGATGATTGGGGGACTGGAGGCTAAAACATATAGGGAACGGTTGCTGCAATTGGGTATGTGTAGTTTAATGAAGAGAAGGGTGAGGGGTGACATGATAGCAGTGTTCCAATATCTCAGGGGCCGCCACAAAGAAGAGGGAGTCAAGCTATTCTCCAAAGCACCTGAAAGCAGGACAAGAAGCAACGGATGGAAACTAGTCAAGGAGAGAAGCAACCTAGAACTAAGGAGAAACTTCCTGACAGTTAGAACAATTAACCAGTGGAACAACCTGCCTCCAGAAGTGGTGAATGCTCCAACACTGGAAGTGTTTAAGAAGAGAGTGGGCAGCCTACTCTAGGTTAACAGGTTTTGAGGGATTTGCATAAAGATTTTTGGTGGATTTATTTATTTAGCTATCATTGTTTAAGTGTGTTGCTTCATATCTATGTTGACTCCTGGCAACCACCTAGATTAGTCCCTGCAGTTTTCTTGGAAAGATTTAAGATGCATAAGGTGTGACTAGAACTCGCTACCTCCTGATTTCTAGCCTGATATCTAAACCACTGCACCTAACTAGGTCTAGTCTGATGTCTAAATCCACTGCCCCAAACTGGCAGTGGTGTATGCCCATGTTCAAAGAAGACAGCCTCAGCCAGAAAACCTAATTGGTATCCCCTGCAATCTATAGATGCAGTATATGAATAGATCGTCCAGATTTTGCAGTCAGCAAGAGCAACATCTGCAATTTCACACATTATTCCTTCTTGCAGAAATGTTGTGGGGGTTTTTCAATGGAATAAGAAAGTAAGCATTGTAGAATGCCACATGTTTACCTCTATAAAAATATTTGGATGGCTGCAGATGTTAAACAAAATTCTGGGTGGCTCATAACAATAAAACCCATAACTATAAAACCATAAAATGAGAACAAACACCAGGCTTCTCAGTCATCCCCTTGGGATGTACCGCCATTGGCTTTAGACATTCTTTTCTCCATCCCTTCATCCAGGTAAAAGCCCAGGTATTGACAGTCTTCAAAAGGCTAAAAGAGTGAATGCTTGCTGAATCATTTGAGGGTGAGTATTCCAGTGGTGGGATTCAAATATGTGAACAACCAGTTCTCTGTGTGGATGCTGCTTCCATTCTGGGCCTGGGCAACAAAAACTAGCTACCGGTTCTGCCGAATGGGTACAAATCAGCTGAATCCCACCACTAGAGTATTCCATAAGGTAGGCACAGCCACAGGCGAAGGCTCACTTCTGAGATCCCTCTGGAAAGACTGAAAGACTCCAGGGAGGCAGATACTGTCAGGGAGAAGCGATCCCACAAATATCCTGGTCCCTGCCATGTAGGGATTTAAGGGTAATGACCAGCACCTTGAATTACACCCAGAAGGAAGCTAGCAGCCAGCACAGTTCATACAACAGAGGTGTAACATGGGCAAACCTAGAAACACCCAATACTGCATGTGCCAGTGCTTTTTGGACCAGTTGAAGATATTGAGTTGCCTTCACAGGCACTTGATGTTATGTCCGGATCGACGACACGTACAGCGAGGTATTTGCAACAGTGATATTTATTAGTACACGTGGAGCCAACTGGGGATCCCCGTCCGGGTGGCTCAATATATGTCCAGCAGCCGCTGGACGCTAGCCAACCCCCGGCCGGGAATCTCCCGCCAAAGAAACAACACCCAACCCAGAACACCCAATACTGCATGTGCCAGTGCTTTTTGGACCAGTTGAAGCTTCTGAGTTGCCTTCACAGGCACTTGAAGTGATCTCCAAGAATTTAGTAATGAAAAATATAAAGATGTTTTCTAAGTTGCAGAATGGGACTATTCCCCCTCTAGTCTTACTTTGATCATGTCAGGAGGGGAATTCACTGGAGAATGCAATTACATTTGGAAGAGTTAGCAGTAAAAGGAAGCCAGGCTGTCAAAGAACATGGTGGCCGTACTCCATCAAAGCTGATATCAAACAGGGCAGACAGAAACTCAAGTACTGCAAGATAGGAAGATGTGGCGAGACTTAGTCCATAGAATCGTCAAGAGTTGGACATGAGCAAATGCATCATCACCACCACCACCATCATCATCATCATCAAGCTTTGTCAGTTTCTTTCTTGTAATATGTTCCAAAGAGGAAAAAATGAAAGAAAAATACCTGATTCTAGCACAATTAAATATCTCTTCCTCTTCTGAGGATTCTTCTTTGTATAATTCTGATCCAATGTTGGATCCTGACTTCAAGAAGAAAAGTGACTTAAACTTTAATCTAGACTATTTGAGGCCTGAAATTGCAGTTGTTACTGTTGCAATATATGCATGTTCCTCTTTTATGTCTTTCAGGTCTTCAAGACAACAAGCAAATCACAAACATTTATTTGTATTTGCATAACTACCGTTATAGCATACAGTATATAGTGATATTTACAATACCAGACGGGGAGTGTGCTGTTACATCAGCTATAGAGTATTTGAACAGTCAGAATATGGAGAGGGGGTGGGCCATTCTGAAGCCTTTGTCTTTTTGCACACACCATGAGCAACCTGGCCAAGGAGAGCAAGCCAAGCAGCAGAAGCCTTGAGGAGGTAAGCACAGCCAGGCACCCCCTTGGGGAAGGCTGGGCACTTGCCTTCCACTGCCCAGGGCTCCCTGTACTGCTAGGGATCCTCTGTGGGGCCTGAGAGGGATGACAAGGCTCCTCTGGTGGACAAGGATATGGTGCTCGCCATGGTCTCACCTTTCTCTGTTGGAGACAATGGATCCCCTTCAGCCCCACCTGGGCCACCACAGGTTTCCTCCCCCCCAACATCAGCTACATCAAGTTGGCCATGCCCATCCCAGCCACACACCCCGAGATCAACCACAACCCTGATGCGGCAAAACTCAGTGATACTGAATTTGATTCCTTCTAATTAACATTTACTATATATGAAGCTCCTGTGTGAGGTTATCCGTTGTATGGGTCAGGTGTAATTGGCATGCTGATTATATAGCTCAGTATCATGTGCATCTTGAGTGTGGACAACCAACTCATACCATAAAGTACTTGAATCAGTACTCGGAGATTGTAGGGCAATGCATTTAAGCTCAACCCTAGCAAGACAAAGTAAATACTGATGTTGTTGTGTATTCACACGTTAACTGTTATGTTACACACACAAGTTATATATATATACAAGTTCAATGGGGCTGAGGTAAAAGCCGCGGCAGCTTTTGACAGCTGTCAAAAGCTGCCGGAGAACGACTACGCAAGCGCGAGCCGGCTGACAGCTCTCGGCTGTCAAAGTCTGCCGGCTACCGCGCAAGCGCAACCAGTTTGACAGCTCCGAGCTGTCAAACCAGCAAGACACCGATTGGCTCTAACTAAACAAGCGGGAAACTGGCACAGCCCTGATTGGCTAATGGTCAGACAGCTGTAGTATAAATAGAAGCTCTGTTAACTTCTTCCTTGCCTGGTTCCTGAATAAAAGTTGGTTCTGTTAGCCTGCTGTCCTGCCTGCTTCTTACGATAGACTACTGGCGACGAAGGTGGGATTCTCTGCTTCGCGTGGCTGAAGTCACTATCCAAGGGAAAGAAGAGATTTTTTTTCCTTGGTTCCGAGCTAAGTCACAGCTGAAGTCACTGACTGGAAGCACAGCTTCCTCTATAACGCGAGCAGTACCCACGACCGGACAGTATGGCGAACCACGGCCACATCCGCGAATTTAACATTTGCCACCCAGAGAGCTGGGAGTCACACTTGGGCCATGTGGAAGTGTACCTGGTGGTGAAAAAGATAACAGACGACCGGGCCAAAGCAGCAGCGCTTCTTTGGCTCAGCGGACCCGCCGTATACGATGCGGCCGTAGGTCTATTCAGCCCGGAACCCATCGCAACCATCTCATATGCGGAACTCACCGAGGGACTGAGCAAACATTTTATGCCGACCAAGTCCGAGCTTTTTTGGCGAGTGAACTTCGCCCGGCGCGTACAACTCCCCGATGAACCTGCCAATGACTTCATAACACGAGTCAGGCATGCCGCACGCCGATGCCAGTTCCCTGACCTGGAGGACCGGATCCGTGACCAGATAGTCATCGGGCTGAAGGACGAGCGCCTACGAAAAAAGCTAATCGCCAAACCCACTCTAACGTTGGCAGAAGTATCCATGGAAGTCGTGGCTTACGAAGACAGTCACAGCGACAACCCCCGACCTCCTGATAGCGGACCCAGCAGGTCCGTGCACCAGGAGGACAGTGCCTATAGTGTCCCAGAGGAGGACGACGTCTCCACCGACATCGATGCCGTTCAACGCAGATTTGAGAAGCTCAAGTTCCAGCGCAACAACCGAGGGGGTTCCTTCAACAACAAAAGCCCTAGCCATCAGCCCAGCAGAGTCAAATGCGCCAGCTGCGGAGGGAACCACCCGAGAGCATCGTGCCGCTTCCGCAGTGCCAAATGCCACGGCTGTGGCAAAACAGGTCACCTCAGAGCCGTATGCCGTAGCCAGAGCCGAGAAAACCTGCACGAATTGGAAGTGACATCCGCAGGTACGAACCTACCTACGCCCAGGGGGGAAAAAAACTTCCAGGTCCTTAGTACTAAATGTCAGGAAAAATACGAGAAAGGATACGGTCCACCTAGTTCTTAAGCCCAAAGTTAAGGTGGACGTCCTGCTCCACGGGGTTCCCTGTGAGATGGAGGTTGACTTGGGGTCCTCCGTCTCCCTCATCTCATGGCAAACTTATAAAAACATTTGCAGCCGAAGTCGGCAGCAACCTGTTTTGCGACCCACTAACCTGCGCCTCGCTGATTTTCAAAAAAAACCCATCAGGCTCAAGGGAAAAGCCACAATTCCGACGGAATTTAGGCACTTTAAGGGACCCCTCACAATATTAGTCACACAAGAAAACAGAACCAGCCTGCTTGGGCTTGACTGGTTCGAAGCGTTAGGAATAGCACTGACAGGCGTCAACGCCACCCAGCTGGTAAACCTAGACACCGTTTGCCATCAGTTTGCGGACATTTTCGATGGCTCGTTAGGGAAGTATACAGGACCCCCCGTGTCACTAAAGCTGAATCCTAACGTAATGCCCATAAGAATTAAGGCTAGAAGGGTCCCATTCGCACTAAGAAGCAAAATTGAAAACGAACTAGACAGACTAGTCAAACTGGGAGTATTAGAACCAGTCGAGGGGGCCGAATGGGAAACACCTATAGTAACCCCAATTAAACCCAATGGCCAAATCAGACTCTGCGCTGATTATAAAGCCACCCTGAACCATGCATTAAATGCCCACACTTACCCTGTCCCGGCTGTCAAAGACATCCACGCAGCCATTAAGTCAGGCGCCATTTTCGCTAAATTAGATTTGGCGCAGGCATACTTGCAACTGCCTGTCACCCCTGACACCGCCTTAGCACAGACAATTGTCACACACCGGGGAGCCTTCAAAATTAACCGCCTACAATTCGGCATATCTGCAGCCCCAGGGATTTTTCAAGAAATTATGGAAAAGACACTTAAAGGAATCCCTGGGGTCTGCCCATATTTCGACGACGTTCTTATCGCAGGGGAATCTGAAAGGGATTTAGCGACCAAGCTGGAAAAAGTTCTCCATAGATTCAGAGCAGCAGGGCTTAAATTAAGAAGGGACAAATGCTCCATAGGGGTGCCATCTGCAGAATTTCTAGGCTACAAGATCGATGCAAAGGGAATACACCCCACCGAGTCAAAAATCAAAGCCATCAAAACAGCCCCTATCCCAAAAAACAAACAGGAACTTCAAGCCTTCCTGGGGCTACTTAATTTTTACCACGCCTTCCTGCCTCATAAGGCTACCATAGCTGAGCCTCTACACAGGCTCCTGGACAAGGGTACCCCTTGGTCCTGGTCCCCTCAGCACGATTCAAGTTTCAGGCTCCTTAAAAACTTACTTTCCAGCAATGCCACCATAGCACTGTTCAATGAACAGTTACCCCTTTGTCTAGCATGTGATGCTTCCCCCTACGGCATCGGGGCAGTCCTAAGTCACTTAACGGAGGAAGGGACCCAAACCCCAATAGCATTCTATTCCAGAACGCTGTCAAAACCAGAGCGCAATTACGCTCAAATTGACAGAGGCTTTAGCCATAGTGGCTAGCGTGAAGAAGTTTCACGACTACCTCTATGGACGCCATTTCACCATTTTTACAGATCACAAGCCTCTGTTAGGAATTTTTACATGCGATAAGCAGACGCCCCAAATTTTGTCTCCCCGCATTCTCAGATGGTCTACCTTTTTATCTGCTTATTCCTTCAGACTAGTACACAAGCCAGGGAAGGACATGGGTCATGCGGACGGGCTAAGCAGGCTTCCCCTGCCCGAAATAGACCCCGCCCCCGCTGGCAATATTCTGGCCATATCTGAATTACCAGAATGCCCCTTATCAGTCAAAGACATATCTTCCGCCACAGCTGCAGACAAAATCCTGGGCAGAGTCCTTGGCTACATCACTTCAGGGTGGCAAGCCACATCCCCGGGGTCTGACTTCCAACCTTACTTTTCAAGACAAAAAGAATTATCTTCCCACCAAGGGTGCATATTATGGGAAAGCAGAGTAATAATCCCTGAAAAACATAGGACCAAAGTCCTAGCAACCTTGCACGAGGGCCACCCAGGCACCGTTAAGATGAAAGCTTTAGCCAGAAGCTACGTTTGGTGGCCTGGCCTCGACAAGCAAATAGAAGCACATGTGGCTGGTTGTTACCCATGCCAATTTGTCAGAGCCGCCCAGCCCCAGGCTCCCGTACACAGGTGGGAAACAATGAAAAAACCCTGGTCCCGCATCCACTTAGATTTTGCAGGTCCCTTCCAGGGACAGATGTTTTTAATCATGGTAGATAGTTATTCTAAGTGGTTGGAGGTGGCTCCTGTCACAAGCACGACCTCTGCAGCCACAATACAAGTATTAAGGGTTTTTTTGCCACACATGGACTTCCAGATGTTCTAGTCTCCGATAACGGGCCCCAATTTACTTCCCACGAATTCCAGAATTTCACAACGGCGAACTCTATTAGACACACCACTACGGCTCCGTTTCATCCCTCGTCGAACGGCTTGGCTGAGGTCATGGTAAAGTCAACCAAAGACGCACTGCGGAAAATCATCACTGGCAATTGGCACCACAGACTGGCACAATTTTTGCTGGCGCAACATACGACCCCCTGCACGACCACCGGGAAGTCGCCAGCAGAACTCTGCTGGGGCAAGCGACTCATGACCAGACTTGATCGATTACACCCAGATAGAACCCCCGCAGAACCAGAAGTACCCATCCTGCACAGAACTCTCAATGCCGGCCAAGCCGTCTGGGCCAGGAACTACGGGGGTGGGAATAAATGGATTCAGGGGGTTGTACTAGAACAAACAGGACCTTTGTCATACATCATCGATGCAGGAAACAACAACCACCTCCGCAGACACATCGATCAGTTGCGACAACGCAGCCCACAAAACATGGGGGGAAGGGGTAGCAACGAAATGCCATCACACCGCAACCCCCCCGAGCATAGCGACTTCCCCCCACGGCACGCGTCCAACGAAAGGGACCCAGAACCCGAGGAGCCAAACCCAAACCCCGACATATTGCTCCCCGAGCCAGACTCTAACATTGACACAGCACCGTCCGAACCAAGGGAAGCAGAACGGACAGAAGAAACACCCACCCCCCCCGACATAAAGTAAGAGCAAAGAAACCCCCCGCCTACTTAAAAGACTTCGAATGGGGAACATCTCAAAGGAACAACCGGGGGAATCTTCAAACCAGTCAGAGGGAGGGGTAAGGGGTGTTGTGTATTCACACGTTGTTATGTTACACACACAAGTTATATATATATACAAGTTCAATGGGGCTGAGGTAAAAGCCGCGGCAGCTTTTGACAGCTGTCAAAAGCTGCCGGAGAACGACTACGCAAGCGCGAGCCGGCTGACAGCTCTCGGCTGTCAAAGTCTGCCGGCTACCGCGCAAGTGCAACCAGTTTGACAGCTCCGAGCTGTCAAACCAGCAAGACACCGATTGGCTCTAACTAAACAAGCGGGAAACCGGCACAGCCCCGATTGGCTAATGGTCAGACAGCTGTAGTATAAATAGAAGCTCTGTTAACTTGTTCCTTGCCTGGTTCCTGAATAAAAGTTGGTTCTGTTAGCCTGCTGTCCTGCCTGCTTCTTACGATAGAGCAGATGTGGGTATGAACTTCCAGTTCTGGGAAATTTGTATCTCTAATTCTAAATAAGGTTACACTCCCCACATGGAACTGATGTACAATTTGAAGTTCTTCTTGCACTCCTGCTCAAAATTCCTAGTCAAAGAACATGTGATAGCTGTAGTCAGGAAGGCCTTCTCACAAATTTGTCTTCTACACCAATTGCATCTCTTCCTGGATTGGGAAGCTCTTCTCATAGTCCCTTATGCTTTGATTAGCCCAGTTGCAAGCCTGCTTTTCTTTAAATATGGCTTAACTATTTCACCAAGTTTGGGGTTAGGGCAGCTTATGATCTCCCTGTGTGAGATGTTCTTATGTCTGCTGCATTTGAATAAACCTTCCCATTGCCTGATAATTGTTCTTTCTGCGGTTTTCAGCTTGTATTGTCTATCTCTGAGAAACTGGACAGCTTTAGAATTATAAATGATAAGAACAAGCATTATAAATACATTTTCAATAGAGATGCAAAATATGGGTGTATGTAAGGCTGTGTCTTTAAGGGAAATTTTATTCTCAAAGTAGTTTAACACTTTTAAATATAGTTTATAAAATAAAAAGGTCCCTTATTTTAAAAAAGAAAACATTTGTGATAATTGCAGGATATTTGCTAAAATATTTGCTGTTGGCATTTAGAATATGTAACTTCTTAATTCCTTTGAATTTTGAAAGGTGTTTTTAAAAGATGATTTGGGATTTCTAAGTAGCCCCGTAGCTACTTAGGTATTGTGATTTGTTTTCTGCTACAAGGTAATATGCTTCCTTCAAGAAAAAACACTTTTCATTGTCCAGTATAGAAAGAGGTAATCATCAATATTCATAAGCTCTATCAGAACAACTTCTTAAAAATTAACATTTAATGCTTCTTTTCCTGGGATTTGTCTTTTAGTAACATACCAAAAATAAGAGATGGCAGTAATGGAAATAGCTTGCCAGGACCAAACAGAGCCAGCTACCGGATCTCCAAAGGATCTCCTAATGGGCAAAAGGCCAGAAGAAGTAGTGAGTGAAAAGAAAAGCAATGTTTGCAAAATAGAGGAGCCAGATAAAAAGATGTTTCATGGATCATGGAAGATCTTTAATGATGTGATTGCTAAAGGAACTACCAAGGAAGACAGCGGAGAAAGGAGCTTAGCCTCAATCTCCATCATTGCCCAGGCAGAATGTAAGTGGAAAATAATATATTAATGAAAGGAGGAGGAGCTGAAGGTGTGAGTGTGTATGTGTGTGTTAGAGAGAGAGAATGTTAATGTTTATGTAAGTATAACTATCTTCTGGAAAGATCAATTGGTAGCCTTCTAATAGATTTTTAGTCTTAATAAGGACATTCAATTAGATATCATGATGATTAAGGGAGAAGTGCTTTCTGAATATTAATTGCTCTTAATTCACTTTTCTATTTCTCCTGGCATTTTCATCTCTCTCTGTAATTCTGAGTCTGAATTCTAGTAGAAACCTCTAACTTTGAAAGTGTAAGTGATTTAGAGTAAATACTTAGAATAGAATTACAATAAACCCTTGACTTAAAAGACCACTGGGGACAGGAGCATCTGCTATATCTGAATGTTCATGAAATGTTGAAAGGGAATTTATGCATGTGTTATACCATTGTATACAAATTTAGTTGTTCTGTAACAACTAATGTCAAATGGAATTCAATGCATGCATAACATGGCATTACATGTACAATGCTGAACAGATTGTGTTTCATCTGAAGTCCACTATATTAAGATCTGATAAACTGGGATTTTAATATAATTTAGGCATATCTAAAAAAACCATGTGTTCTCCTATTCTCAATTGATCAGCACTCTTAAATTCAGAAGTAGTCTGAATTGATTGATATTTACCATCAGTTTGTTTTTGACTCCTAGAAACCATAGATTTCCTCCAGGAAATCTCTGTGCTATTATATGTATATATAAGTCTAGATTTCCATTGGGTATTTGAAACAAATTATGCTGTTCTTTAGATTCTAGCTTGACTCTTTTAATGTAATATTTGACTCCCTTCCCTTCTCAATTCTCTGAAATACATTTGCAGTCTTCCTTTATGTTTTCTTGATATTTTATCAAATTTTAACTCTAATACTGCTATTCTTTGATCAGAAATGTAGGTATAAATTGAACACAATAATAATAAATGGCCTCACACTTTAGTGAAGCCAGGTTCTATAAATGTTTGTGATTTTGATATTTCTTGCATCATTATGGCATGTTTGGACTTCTTTTTTAAAAACTTTCTTCAGGTGAGATAAGCCAGGAGTTCAGTCCCACCTATTCAGAGAGGCCTTTTATTGCCCACACTAAACGATACAGGTAAGTTCTCCTTCATAAAATGCAAAACCACAACACCTTCACCTGCTCCATACCCCCAATTCACTTGCATAAAAAGAGGAGCTTTCTCCCAAACGCACTCTTTTATTAAAGTTTTTCCTCAAATGGAAAGACTATGGGCACTATCTCAAAAGGGTCCAGCAGCAGCTAAAGGATCCAACACTCGAGAAGGAAATGCAACACCTCAAGCTGATAAACAAGGAACGCGAGTGTTTCTTAGAAAGTAAAAAATGCCTCCCTGAGGGCGAGCTACACCTGGAAGACATACTGCACGAGAAGGCCAAGTATGAAACCTCCCGCCACTCCAAAATATCTCATCATAGCCACTCATCCCGATGCCTCAGGGCAGTGCAAGCACAAGTCGATGCCACGGTAGCCGCAGCACTTTTACCTGTGGCAAAGGAAGAGCAGCTGATAAAGGCAGAAATGGCTGAAGCAGCTCTGCATTGGGTGAAAGCCAAGCGGCTGCTAAAGGAAGAAATGGCCAAACCAGAGGCCAACACAGCTCTACAAGTGGCTCTACATGTGGCTGGACTAAAGAAAGAAATGGTCATACTGGAGGCTAGACAAAAGGAAGAAATGGCCATAGCTCAGAACAGGCTTGACTTTCTACAGTATCAACAAGAAGCGGCAGAGAGTGCGGCAAGAGTGGAAGCTTTACAGAAGGCAATCCAAGACGCTACCTTCAAGTCCAATTCTAGAAAGCCAGAAGTTATAAACCCACATGACCGTGTGCAGACCTACTTTGACGACCACAGTGCGATCTGATATGAGTAGGCAGGAGCACCGCAGTCATCCACAAGTCCTCAGAAACCAGGTGGACAGGAAGGAGAATCTCCACAACCAGATGTGCCCATTAGCCAGAGAACCAACAGAGCACCATCTGGATCACAAGACCTTCCCTCTGGAGCTACACAACCAGCTCCAGCGAACCAAGTCACAGATGGTAACCTGACAGGTCCATCTGCAACGGTGACAAGTCCACAGCAGGAAGAGCAGCTGCTGCAAGACGAGATTGCCAGGACTCAGGCCAGGCTAGAGTCCCTACTGTGTCAACAGGAAAAAGCATCCCGAGGTGCTGCCTACATGCCCAACCACAGAGGAGAATCTCAGCCACCAGATCTGCCAACAGGCCAGGGAGCCGGCGATTCACCACCTGAACGACGAGATTCTCCCCAACAAGTAAGCACATAAGAGGTCAGACCTCCTCAGCTTAATGTAAAGGCAGGCCAAACCCTCAAGGTCCCTCTTGTGAGCCATGGGAAGTTACCCTCAACAAGAAGAATTCTGAAAAAAACTGCCAGCTGCCTGTGCCCCATTCTCTTGCTCTTGAGAGCAATGCTTATGAGGATCAACAAGAAGCTACTGATCATGCCCCTGATGACCTCAACACTGTACCAGCCCAGCCTGATGGCAAATCCTGCACAGAACCAATGAGTCCTCCAGCATCCTGGAGAAGGTTGGATTCAGAAGAATACAAGGTTTGCTTTGAATGCTGTGAGTGTACGGATCACGTGGCCAAAGCTTGCACAGCTAAGGGGAAGTGCCACCCAAGTGATGGTGAAAAATGCCTCATGTGGGCCGGGTACCCGAGACACCCTCCGGGGAAGCGGTTCAAAACCTTGAGCTTCCTCGCATGGGGCGAGGCCTGGGAATGGGGAGTTCTGCCTCGACTCCCCCCTGGTGGCCGCAGGGCCTCCCGAGTGGAGGGGTCCCGGGCCAACCCGAGCGCCCGGTTGCGTAAATGTTGAAACCCAGCTGTGTCTCGTCTTTGTTTCCCTTTAGTGGGGATGCAGCCTCCTCCTTGGTGCGAGGAAGGGGGCACGACCCACCATGGCTTATATACCACACTGACAACTCTTACTGGTGAATCACATGCATCGTGTGTTGATGAAAAACGCAGCTTGCTGCGAGAATTAATGTGAATTGCAGGACACATTGATCATCGACCCACCTGTCCGCCCGCCCCGCTGAGGGTTCCAGGTATCAGCCCCCCGTCCAATGAAGCAAAGAACGCAACCAGAACGAGAGCTGGTTCTCCTGAGCAACGTTTATTCCGCTCCATAAACAACCACTCGGAGACAAAAGAAGTGAGCGTTGGTTGCACAGCTCAACCAACGCTGTTAAATAGCCGGCGAGGCCGACACCCAACACCACGCCCAAACAAGCTGATTACCCACAACCCTACGTAAGCACCACCCACCCTGGCCTCCGCCCTTTGGACCCCGCCCTCCAGGTACGTGCCCTCCCTGGCCCCGTCCCACCACCACTGCAGCCGGCAAGCCACCCCCCAGCCCAGGCTACTCCCCTCACGGCCTCGAGCCCCTACCCCCCAGCACCCCCCACAAGTTCCCAAACCGCCGCGTCCAGCACAACCCGGGCCATCTTCCGGCGTCGCGTGCCTCATAGGTCTTTGGCAGGGCCGGCAGGCAAAGCCGCGAAGTGTGCCGTCTGCTGGGGAGGGTTTCCAGGGGGACGCGGTGCAAACGCGCTCTTCCCCGGGCCGCCGGAAGCCGTCCGGGTCAAACTCGGCCTGCCAGAAGGCCCTGGCGGCTGCTGGGCCATCCCGGCGACCGCGCACTTCCCCGGGCCGCCGGAACTCCTTGGAGGTGGAGAGGTTGGTTGCAGGCGTCTGCGGCTCCTGCCCGGCCTGCCGGAAGGCTCCGGTGTCAGCTGTGATGCCCCGGCGGCCGCATTCATCCCCATGCCGGCGGAGAGCCCTGGGCACGTCAGGGCTGGCTGCTCCCATCGGCGGCTGGACACGGGGCCTGGTGAGGTGTTCTGCGGCCTCGCTGGGTGTCGGGCCTGCCGGGCCCGACATGCCACCCCCCCAACCAAGGGTCCTCCTGCAGGAGTAGAAGACAAAGGTAACTGGTCATGTCCCCCACGCGTACCGTCACTCCTCCGCCCCCCTGGCCTGTCGGGGTAGGCAGAGTGGAATGCCGGGACTAGGCGAGGCACGTGGACGTCCTTTCCCGGCACCCAAGAGGACTCCTCCACAGGGTACCCCTTCCACCGGAGAAGGTATTGTATAGCACCCCTCTGCACCCTGGAATCCAGGACTTCCTGCACCTCATAATGGTCAGCAGAGACGGGCCCAGGACCCCCCTCCCCTGCTGCCGCTGTGGCCGTTGGAGCGGGCTTTAACAAGCTACTATGAAAAACTGGGTGGATCTTACCCAGGAACTTCGGTAAGCGTAACCGCACTGTCACCGGGTTAACCACCTGCACCACCCGGAACGGCCCAAGGAACTTGGGTCCTAGCTTCCTGCAGGGGACCTGAAGCCGTAAGTACTTGGTTGACAAGTATACTAAGTCCCCCAACTGTGGAGTAACAAACAGTCTTCGCTTTGTGTCTGCCTGCTCTTTGCTGCAGCAGCAGACCGTTCCAATGCCTTCTTAGCTGCCCCCCACGCATCCTCAATCTGTTGCATCCACTCCTGCGGCAGGCACGGGGTCCCCTCCCTCTGGACGCATTCAGTGATGGGAGCAAAGTCGTGACTGGAAACCACCTGGAAGGGGGAGAGACAGTTACTGCTGTGGACGGCGTTGTTGTATGCCACTTCGGCGAGTGCTATTAGGTCTACCCAATCGGTCTGTTGATAGAAGACGTAGCTCCTAAGGTACCGCTCCACAGCAGCGTTGGCGCGTTCTGCTGCCCCGTTGGTGCTGGGGTGATAGGCCGTGCTCAGCCCCTGGGACGAACCGATGTATCGCAGGAAACCCCTCCAGAACCGTGCCGTGAACTGCACCCCCCGGTCTGAGATCACACAGCGTGGCACTCCGTGCAACCGGTAGATCTGTGTGACGAACAGCCACGCCAACCACCGGGCCGATGGCAATCCCTTGCAAGGGATGAAGTGTGCTTGTTTATTTTTGGGACCATAAGACGCACTTTCCCCCCCCCAAAAGTGGGGGGGAAATGAGGGTTCGTCTTATGGTCCGAAGGTGTGGTACCCCAGAACATTTGTTTGGGGGCCTGCGATCCGATATGAGTAGGCAGGAGCACCGCAGTCATCCACAAGTCCTCAGAAACCAGGTGGACAGGAAGGAGAATCTCCACAACCAGATGTGCCCATTAGCCAGAGAACCAACAGAGCACCATCTGGATCACAAGACCTTCCCTCTGGAGCTACACAACCAGCTCCAGCGAACCAAGTCACAGATGGTAACCTGACAGGTCCATCTGCAACGGTGACAAGTCCACAACAGGAAGAGCAGCTGCTGCAAGACGAGATTGCCAGGACTCAGGCCAGGCTACAGTCCCTACTGTGTCAACAGGAAAAAGCATCCCGAGGCGCTGCCTACACGCCCAACCACAGAGGAGAATCTCAGCCACCAGATCTGCCAACAGACCAGGGAGCCGGCGATTCACCACCTGAACGACGAGATTCTCCCCAACAAGTAAGCACATAAGAGGTCAGACCTCCTCAGCTTAATGTAAAGGCAGGCCAAACCCTCAAGGCCCCTCATGTGAGCCATGGGAAGTTACCCTCAACAAGAAGAATTCTGAAAACAACTGCCAGCTGCCTGTGCCCCATTCTCTTGCTCTTGAGAGCAATGCTTATGAGGATCCACAAGAAGCTACTGATCATGCCCCTGATGACCTCAACACTGTACCGGCCCAGCCTGATGGCAAATCCTGGGTTAAGGCGCCTGATGCCGATGCTCAAAGTCACCTCCACTGTGGGATGCCATATTGCAAGGCATCCTTTACTAGTGTCAGATGACAAAGAGAGGATGTGCAGCATGAGATGTGTTGCCACATCTACTACCCAACTTTTTTTTGTTGGGATCCTTTTGGTGTATTTTAAAAGGTTGGATGTGGTCAAATCGGTCGTCCGACCTGGGTAGAGGGGCATAAAACTACCGGTAATCGAGCCATCTAGTAGCTGGTTCCCTCTGAAGTTTCCCTCAGGATAGCTGGCGCTCACGGGCACAAGCCTGTCACAGTTTTATCCAAAGCACCTGAAAGCAGGACAAGAAGCAACGGATGGAAACTAGTCAAGGAGAGAAGCAACCTAGAACTAAGGAGAAACTTCCTGGCAGTTAGAACAATTAACCAGTGCAACAACCTGCCTCCAGAAGTGGTGAATGCTCCAACACTGGAAGTTTTTAAGAAGAGACTGGCCAGCCATTTGTGTGAAATGGTATAGGGTTTCCTGCCTGAGCAGGGGGTTGGACTAGATGACCTCCAAGGTCCTTTCCAACATCTTATTATGATTATGATTATGATTATGATTATTATGATTATTATCCGGTCAAGCAAATGATTAGAGATCTTGAGGCCGAAACAATCTCAATCTATTCTCAAACTTTAAATGGGTAAGAAGCCTGGCTCGCTGGCGTGGAGCCAGGCGTGGAATGCGAGACGGCTAGTGGGCCACTTTTGGTAAGCAGGACTGGCGCTGCAGTGGGATGAACCGAACGCCGGGTTAAGGCGCCTGATGCCGACGCTCAGAGTCACCTCCACTGTGGGATGCCATATTGCAAGGCATCCTTTACTAGTGTCAGATGACAAAGAGAGGATGTGCAGCATGAGATGTGTTGCCACATCTACTACCCAACTTTTTTTTGTTGGGATCCTTTTGGTGTATTTTAAAAGGCTGGATGGATTCAAACTTCTATGCCTAGTGTCAAAGATTAATTGTAGAAGGAATACCGATTCTCCCACTTATGACAATCTGCCTATTCAGGAGGCACTTGGTAATTCTATTGAAATTGACAGTCCATCTATTTTAAAATCAGTGAGTAAATTACTGTATTTTTCGGACCATAAGACGCACTTTTCCCCCAAAAAAGTGGGGGGGAAATGAGGGTTCGTCTTATGGTCCGAAGGTGTGGTACCCCAGAACATTTGTTTGGGGGCCTGCGATCCGATATGAGTAGGCAGGAGCACCGCAGTCATCCACAAGTCCTCAGAAACCAGGTGGACAGGAAGGAGAATCTCCACAACCAGATGTGCCCATTAGCCAGAGAACCAACAGAGCACCATCTGGATCACAAGACCTTCCCTCTGGAGCTACACAACCAGCTCCAGCGAACCAAGTCACAGATGGTAACCTGACAGGTCCATCTGCAACGGTGACAAGTCCACAGCAGGAAGAGCAGCTGCTGCAAGACGAGATTGCCAGGACTCAGGCCAGGCTACAGTCCCTACTGTGTCAACAGGAAAAAGCATCCCGAGGTGCTGCCTACACGCCCAACCACAGAGGAGAATCTCAGCCACCAGATCTGCCAACAGACCAGGGAGCCGGCGATTCACCACCTGAACGATGAGATTCTCCCCAACAAGTAAGCACATAAGAGGTCAGACCTCCTCAGCTTAATGTAAAGGCAGGCCAAACCCTCAAGGCCCCTCATGTGAGCCATGGGAAGTTACCCTCAACAAGAAGAATTCTGAAAACAACTGCCAGCTGCCTGTGCCCCATTCTCTTGCTCTTGAGAGCAATGCTTATGAGGATCCACAAGAAGCTACTGATCATGCCCCTGATGACCTCAACACTGTACCGGCCCAGCCTGATGGCAAATCCTGGGTTAAGGCGCCTGATGCCGATGCTCAAAGTCACCTCCACTGTGGGATGCCATATTGCAAGGCATCCTTTACTAGTGTCAGATGACAAAGAGAGGATGTGCAGCATGAGATGTGTTGCCACATCTACTACCCAACTTTTTTTTGTTGGGATCCTTTTGGTGTATTTTAAAAGGTTGGATGTGGTCAAATCGGTCGTCCGACCTGGGTAGAGGGGCATAAAACTACCGGTAATCGAACCATCTAGTAGCTGGTTCCCTCTGAAGTTTCCCTCAGGATAGCTGGCGCTCACGGGCACAAGCCTGTCGCAGTTTTATCCAAAGCACCTGAAAGCAGGACAAGAAGCAACGGATGGAAACTAGTCAAGGAGAGAAGCAACCTAGAACTAAGGAGAAACTTCCTGGCAGTTAGAACAATTAACCAGTGCAACAACCTGCCTCCAGAAGTGGTGAATGCTCCAACACTGGAAGTTTTTAAGAAGAGACTGGCCAGCCATTTGTGTGAAATGGTATAGGGTTTCCTGCCTGAGCAGGGGGTTGGACTAGATGACCTCCAAGGTCCTTTCCAACATCTTATTATGATTATGATTATGATTATTATGATTATTATCCGGTCAAGCAAATGATTAGAGATCTTGAGGCCGAAACAATCTCAATCTATTCTCAAACTTTAAATGGGTAAGAAGCCTGGCTCGCTGGCGTGGAGCCAGGCGTGGAATGCGAGACGGCTAGTGGGCCACTTTTGGTAAGCAGAACTGGTGCTGCAGTGGGATGAACCGAACGCCGGGTTAAGGCGCCTGATGCCGACGCTCAGAGTCACCTCCACTGTGGGATGCCATATTGCAAGGCATCCTTTACTAGTGTCAGATGACAAAGAGAGGATGTGCAGCATGAGATGTGTTGCCACATCTACTACCCAACTTTTTTTTGTTGGGATCCTTTTGGTGTATTTTAAAAGGCTGGATGGATTCAAACTTCTATGCCTAGTGTCAAAGATTAATTGTAGAAGGAATACCGATTCTCCCACTTATGACAATCTGCCTATTCAGGAGGCACTTGGTAATTCTATTGAAATTGACAGTCCATCTATTTTAAAATCAGTGAGTAAATTACTGTATTTTTCGGACCATAAGACGCACTTTTCCCCCAAAAAAGTGGGGGGGAAATGAGGGTTCGTCTTATGGTCCGAAGGTGTGGTACCCCAGAACATTTGTTTGGGGGCCTGCGATCCGATATGAGTAGGCAGGAGCACCGCAGTCATCCACAAGTCCTCAGAAACCAGGTGGACAGGAAGGAGAATCTCCACAACCAGATGTGCCCATTAGCCAGAGAACCAACAGAGCACCATCTGGATCACAAGACCTTCCCTCTGGAGCTACACAACCAGCTCCAGCGAACCAAGTCACAGATGGTAACCTGACAGGTCCATCTGCAACGGTGACAAGTCCACAGCAGGAAGAGCAGCTGCTGCAAGACGAGATTGCCAGGACTCAGGCCAGGCTACAGTCCCTACTGTGTCAACAGGAAAAAGCATCCCGAGGTGCTGCCTACACGCCCAACCACAGAGGAGAATCTCAGCCACCAGATCTGCCAACAGACCAGGGAGCCGGCGATTCACCACCTGAACGACGAGATTCTCCCCAACAAGTAAGCACATAAGAGGTCAGACCTCCTCAGCTTAATGTAAAGGCAGGCCAAACCCTCAAGGCCCCTCATGTGAGCCATGGGAAGTTACCCTCAACAAGAAGAATTCTGAAAACAACTGCCAGCTGCCTGTGCCCCATTCTCTTGCTCTTGAGAGCAATGCTTATGAGGATCCACAAGAAGCTACTGATCATGCCCCTGATGACCTCAACACTGTACCGGCCCAGCCTGATGGCAAATCCTGGGTTAAGGCGCCTGATGCCGATGCTCAAAGTCACCTCCACTGTGGGATGCCATATTGCAAGGCATCCTTTACTAGTGTCAGATGACAAAGAGAGGATGTGCAGCATGAGATGTGTTGCCACATCTACTACCCAACTTTTTTTTGTTGGGATCCTTTTGGTGTATTTTAAAAGGTTGGATGTGGTCAAATCGGTCGTCCGACCTGGGTAGAGGGGCATAAAACTACCGGTAATCGAACCATCTAGTAGCTGGTTCCCTCTGAAGTTTCCCTCAGGATAGCTGGCGCTCACGGGCACAAGCCTGTCGCAGTTTTATCCAAAGCACCTGAAAGCAGGACAAGAAGCAACGGATGGAAACTAGTCAAGGAGAGAAGCAACCTAGAACTAAGGAGAAACTTCCTGGCAGTTAGAACAATTAACCAGTGCAACAACCTGCCTCCAGAAGTGGTGAATGCTCCAACACTGGAAGTTTTTAAGAAGAGACTGGCCAGCCATTTGTGTGAAATGGTATAGGGTTTCCTGCCTGAGCAGGGGGTTGGACTAGATGACCTCCAAGGTCCTTTCCAACATCTTATTATGATTATGATTATGATTATGATTATTATGATTATTATCCGGTCAAGCAAATGATTAGAGATCTTGAGGCCGAAACAATCTCAATCTATTCTCAAACTTTAAATGGGTAAGAAGCCTGGCTCACTGGCGTGGAGCCAGGCGTGGAATGCGAGACGGCTAGTGGGCCACTTTTGGTAAGCAGAACTGGCGCTGCAGTGGGATGAACCGAACGCCGGGTTAAGGCGCCTGATGCCGACGCTCAGAGTCACCTCCACTGTGGGATGCCATATTGCAAGGCATCCTTTACTAGTGTCAGATGACAAAGAGAGGATGTGCAGCATGAGATGTGTTGCCACATCTACTACCCAACTTTTTTTTGTTGGGATCCTTTTGGTGTATTTTAAAAGGCTGGATGGATTCAAACTTCTATGCCTAGTGTCAAACATTAATTGTAGAAGGAATACCGATTCTCCCACTTATGACAATCTGCCTATTCAGGAGGCACTTGGTAATTCTATTGAAATTGACAGTCCATCTATTTTAAAATCAGTGAGTAAATTACTGTATTTTTCGGACCATAAGACGCACTTTTCCCCCAAAAAAGTGGGGGGGAAATGAGGGTTCGTCTTATGGTCCGAAGGTGTGGTACCCCAGAACATTTGTTTGGGGGCCTGCGATCCGATATGAGTAGGCAGGAGCACCGCAGTCATCCACAAGTCCTCAGAAACCAGGTGGACAGGAAGGAGAATCTCCACAACCAGATGTGCCCATTAGCCAGAGAACCAACAGAGCACCATCTGGATCACAAGACCTTCCCTCTGGAGCTACACAACCAGCTCCAGCGAACCAAGTCACAGATGGTAACCTGACAGGTCCATCTGCAACGGTGACAAGTCCACAGCAGGAAGAGCAGCTGCTGCAAGACGAGATTGCCAGGACTCAGGCCAGGCTACAGTCCCTACTGTGTCAACAGGAAAAAGCATCCCGAGGTGCTGCCTACACGCCCAACCACAGAGGAGAATCTCAGCCACCAGATCTGCCAACAGACCAGGGAGCCGGCGATTCACCACCTGAACGACGAGATTCTCCCCAACAAGTAAGCACATAAGAGGTCAGACCTCCTCAGCTTAATGTAAAGGCAGGCCAAACCCTCAAGGCCCCTCATGTGAGCCATGGGAAGTTACCCTCAACAAGAAGAATTCTGAAAACAACTGCCAGCTGCCTGTGCCCCATTCTCTTGCTCTTGAGAGCAATGCTTATGAGGATCCACAAGAAGCTACTGATCATGCCCCTGATGACCTCAACACTGTACCGGCCCAGCCTGATGGCAAATCCTGGGTTAAGGCGCCTGATGCCGATGCTCAAAGTCACCTCCACTGTGGGATGCCATATTGCAAGGCATCCTTTACTAGTGTCAGATGACAAAGAGAGGATGTGCAGCATGAGATGTGTTGCCACATCTACTACCCAACTTTTTTTTGTTGGGATCCTTTTGGTGTATTTTAAAAGGTTGGATGTGGTCAAATCGGTCGTCCGACCTGGGTAGAGGGGCATAAAACTACCGGTAATCGAACCATCTAGTAGCTGGTTCCCTCTGAAGTTTCCCTCAGGATAGCTGGCGCTCACGGGCACAAGCCTGTCGCAGTTTTATCCAAAGCACCTGAAAGCAGGACAAGAAGCAACGGATGGAAACTAGTCAAGGAGAGAAGCAACCTAGAACTAAGGAGAAACTTCCTGGCAGTTAGAACAATTAACCAGTGCAACAACCTGCCTCCAGAAGTGGTGAATGCTCCAACACTGGAAGTTTTTAAGAAGAGACTGGCCAGCCATTTGTGTGAAATGGTATAGGGTTTCCTGCCTGAGCAGGGGGTTGGACTAGATGACCTCCAAGGTCCTTTCCAACATCTTATTATGATTATGATTATGATTATGATTATTATGATTATTATCCGGTCAAGCAAATGATTAGAGATCTTGAGGCCGAAACAATCTCAATCTATTCTCAAACTTTAAATGGGTAAGAAGCCTGGCTCGCTGGCGTGGAGCCAGGCGTGGAATGCGAGACGGCTAGTGGGCCACTTTTGGTAAGCAGAACTGGCGCTGCAGTGGGATGAACCGAACGCCGGGTTAAGGCGCCTGATGCCGACGCTCAGAGTCACCTCCACTGTGGGATGCCATATTGCAAGGCATCCTTTACTAGTGTCAGATGACAAAGAGAGGATGTGCAGCATGAGATGTGTTGCCACATCTACTACCCAACTTTTTTTTGTTGGGATCCTTTTGGTGTATTTTAAAAGGCTGGATGGATTCAAACTTCTATGCCTAGTGTCAAACATTAATTGTAGAAGGAATACCGATTCTCCCACTTATGACAATCTGCCTATTCAGGAGGCACTTGGTAATTCTATTGAAATTGACAGTCCATCTATTTTAAAATCAGTGAGTAAATTACTGTATTTTTCGGACCATAAGACGCACTTTTCCCCCAAAAAAGTGGGGGGGAAATGAGGGTTCGTCTTATGGTCCGAAGGTGTGGTACCCCAGAACATTTGTTTGGGGGCCTGCGATCCGATATGAGTAGGCAGGAGCACCGCAGTCATCCACAAGTCCTCAGAAACCAGGTGGACAGGAAGGAGAATCTCCACAACCAGATGTGCCCATTAGCCAGAGAACCAACAGAGCACCATCTGGATCACAAGACCTTCCCTCTGGAGCTACAAAACCAGCTCCAGCGAACCAAGTCACAGATGGTAACCTGACAGGTCCATCTGCAACGGTGACAAGTCCACAGCAGGAAGAGCAGCTGCTGCAAGACGAGATTGCCAGGACTCAGGCCAGGCTACAGTCCCTACTGTGTCAACAGGAAAAAGCATCCCGAGGTGCTGCCTACATGCCCAACCACAGAGGAGAATCTCAGCCACCAGATCTGCCAACAGACCAGGGAGCCGGCGATTCACCACCTGAACGACGAGATTCTCCCCAACAAGTAAGCACACAAGAGGTCAGACCTCCTCAGCTTAATGTAAAGGCAGGCCAAACCCTCAAGGCCCCTCATGTGAGCCATGGGAAGTTACCCTCAACAAGAAGAATTCTGAAAAAAACTGCCAGCTGCCTGTGCCCCATTCTCTTGCTCTTGAGAGCAATGCTTATGAGGATCAACAAGAAGCTACTGATCATGCCCCTGATGACCTCAACACTGTACCAGCCCAGCCTGATGGCAAATCCTGGGTTATGGCGCCTGATGCCGATGCTCAAAGTCACCTCCACTGTGGGATGCCATATTGCAAGGCATCCTTTACTAGTGTCAGATGACAAAGAGAGGATGTGCAGCATGAGATGTGTTGCCACATCTACTACCCAACTTTTTTTTGTTGGGATCCTTTTGGTGTATTTTAAAAGGCTGGATGTGGTCAAATCGGTCGTCCGACCTGGGTATAGGGGCATAAAACTAATCGAACTATCTAGTAGCTGGTTCCCTCTGAAGTTTCCCTCAGGATAGCTGGCGCTCACGGGCACAAGCCCGTGTGGTACCCCAGAACATTTGTTTGGGGTCCCATGCACCCACTTACTGTCCGCTGCCGTTCGTATGCTGTGGATTGCTGTGTGTTCGGGGGAAGTCCCGCCTCCTGGAGTCTCAATGTCAGTCAGTCAGGTCACATGATCGGCACAGCGCAAGCCTCTCCTGTGTGTGTGTGTGTTTGTGTGTGTGACATTGACAGACTGACAGGATTAGAACGTTGAGAGAGGAGGCAGCTAGGTACGGTACCAGGTAACGTCCCACCCAGGACTATGTGATGCAGCACAGTGCCCTGACAGGCAGGCAAGGAGCTTGTCATGGCAGGGGAGACACACATAGTCTCTCCTGCCATTCACAGCCCTGCCTGTCAGGTTGGTTGGTGCCCTTTAATAGTTATTAGTTAATATTTATTATATGAGAAAAAAAATCAGATAACAAGGAAGCAACTCATATTTTTCCCGTAAATTGTCTATTAGTTTTGGTTTGGAAGTTTGCAAAACAAAAAACAAAAAAACGAACCCAGCTCCCTTATTGGTTTTCCTAAGCCTATTGGCCTTTTCATGGATTACTGCCTTATCGTGGCGAAGGGGCTTGCGTAATTCAATGAAGCTATGAGCTATGCCGTGCAGGGCCACCCAAGATGGAAAGGTCATAGCAGAGAGTTCTGACAAAACGTGATCCACTGGAGAAGGAAATGGCAACCCACTCCAGTATCTTTGCCATGAAAACCCTATGGACAGTACCAAAAGGCAAAACGATATGACGCTGGAAGATGAGCCCCAGGTCGGAAGGCGTCCAATATGCTACTGGGGAAGAGCAGAGGGCTAGTACTAGTAGCGCCAGAAAGAATGAAGCGACTGGGCCAAAGCCAAAAGGATGCTCAGCTGTGGATATGGCTGGTAGTGAAAGGAAAGTCCAATGCTGTAAAGATTTTTTCTCCATAGGAACCTGGAATGTAAGATCCATGAATCAAGGCAAGCTGGATGTGGTCAAACAAGAGATGACAAGACTGAACATCGACATCTTAGGAATCAGTGAACTAAAATGGACAGGAATGGGTGAATTTAATTCAGATGACCATCAGGTATACTACTGTGGGCAAGAATCCCTCAGAAGAAATGGTGTAGCCTTCATAGTCAATAAAAGAGTAGGAAAAGCAATACTGGGATACAATCCCCCAAATGACAGAATGATCTCAGTTCGAATCCAAGGGAAAACATACAATATCACAGTAGTCCAAGTCTATGCCCCAACCACTGGTGCTGAAGAGGATGAAATTGTCCGGTTCTATGAAGCCCTACAGCACCTTATAGAACTAACACCAAAAAATGATGTCCTTATCATCATGGGGGATTGGAATGCTAAAGTAGGAAGCCAAACGATAACCGGAATAACAGGCAAGTTTGGCCTTGGAGTACAAAATGATGCAGGGCACAGGCTGATAGAATTTTGTCAAGAGAATACGATGGTCATAGCAAACACTCTTTTCCAACAACCCAAGAGACGGCTCTACACATGGACATCACCAGACGGTCAACACAGAAATCAGATTGACTATATGCTCTGCAGCCAAAGATGGAGAAGCTCTATACAATCAGTAAAAACAAGACCAGGAGCTGACTGTGGCTCAGACCATGAGCTTCTCGTTGCAAAGTTTAGGCTTAAACTAAAGAAAGTAGGGAAAAGCACTAGGCCAGTCAGGTATGAATTAAATCATATCCCTGTTGAATATACAGTAGAGGTGACAAATAGATTTAAGGAATTAGATCTGATAGACAGGGTGCCTGAAGAACTATGGACAGAGGTTCGCGACATTGTACAAGAGGTAGCAACCAAAACCATCCCAAAGAAAAAGAAATGCAAGAAAGCAAAATGGCTGTCTGAGGAAGCTTTGCAAATAGCTGAGGAAAGGAGGAAAGCGAAAGGCAAGGGAGAAAAAGAAAGATACACCCAATTGAATGTAAAATTCCAGAGAATAGCTAGAAGAGATAAAAATGCCTTCTTAAATGAACAGTGCAAAGAAATAGAAGAAAACAATAGAATAGGGAGGACCAGAGATCTTTTCAACAAAATTGGAGAGATGAAGGGAACGTTCAATGCAAAAATGGGCATGATAAAGGACCAAAATGGCAGGGACCTAACAGAGGCAGAAGAGATTAAGAAGAGATGGCAAAATTACACAGAACTATACAAGAATGAGCTTAACGTCCCTGATAATCACAATGAGGTGGTCACTGACCTCGAGCCAGACGTCCTAGAATGTGAAGTGAAGTGGGCCTTAGAAAAGCTGAGCAACAACAAAGCTAGTGGAGGTGACAGTATTCCAGCTGAGCTATTCAAAATCTTAAAAGACGATGCAGTAAAAGTGCTACACTCAATTTGCCAGCAAATTTGAAAATCTCAACAGTGGCCACAGGATTGGAAAAGATCAGTTTACATTCCAATTCCAAAGAAAGGCAGTGCCAAAGAATGTTCAAACTGTCGCACTATTGCTCTCATTTCTCATGCTAGTAAAGTTATGCTTAAAATCCTACAAGCTAGACACCAGCAGTATGTGGATCGAGAACTACCAGAAGTACAGGCAGGATTTCGAAGAGGCAGAGGAACTAGAGATCAAATTGCCAACATACACTGGATCATGGAGAAAGCTAGGGAGTTCCAGAAAAACATCTACTTCTGCTTCATTGACTATGCTAAAGCCTTTGATTGTGTGGATCATAACAAACTGTGGCAAGTTCTTAAAGAGATGGGTGTACCAGACCATCTTATTTGTCTCTTGAAAAACCTATATGCGGGGCCAAGAAGCAACAGTGAGAACTGGACACGAAACCACTGATTGGTTCAAAATTGGGAAAGGAGTCCGGCAAGGCTGTATATTGTCGCCTTGCCTATTTAACTTATATGCAGAGCACATCATGAGAAAGGCAGGGCTAGATGAATCAAAAGTTGGAATTAAGATTGTTGGAAGAAATATCAACAACCTAAGATATGCAGATGATACCACTCTAATGGCAGAAAGTGAAGAAGAACTGAAGAGTCTCTTGTTGCGAGTGAAGAAGGAGAGTGCAAAAGGTGGGTTGAAACTAAACATTAAGAAAACCAAGATCATGGCATCCGGCCCTCTCAATTCCTGGCAAATAGATGGGGAAGAAATGGAGGTAGTGACAGATTTTATTTTCCTGGGCTCCAAGATCACTGCAGATGGGGACTGTAGCCAAGAAATTAAAAGACGCTTGCTCCTCGGGAGGAAAGCCATGGCAAATCTAGACAGCACACTAAAAAGCAGAGACATCACCCTGTCAACAAAAGTGCGTATAGTCAAGGCTATGGTCTTCCCAGTTGCAATGTATGGCAGTGAAAGTTGGACCATAAAAAAGGCTGAGTGCGAAAGAATTGAGGCCTTTGAACTCTTGTGCTGGAGAAGACTCCTGCAAGTCCCTTGGACTGCAAGGCGATCAAACCAGTCAGTCCTAGAGGAGATCAACCCTGACTGCTCTTTAGAAGGCCAGATCCTGAAGCTAAAACTCAAATACTTTGGCCACCTAATGAGAAGGAAGGACTCACTGGAGAAGAGGGTCGTGATGGGTCGGACACGACTTCGCAACTAACAACAACAACAAGCCTATTGGAGAGCTAGCAATCTTGGCTCTTTTTTATGACTCGTGGACCTCAACTCCCAGAAATCCTGAGCCAGCCATGCTGAGGGGAAAGGGAGAGGTTTCCAAGCTGAGCCATGCTGGCTCAGGAATTCTGGGAGTTGAAGTCCTTGAGTCATAAAAGAGCCTGCACTAGAGGACATTAAAATTATTTACAGGATTACTTCTTTAGGAACTAAACTTTTAGAATCTAAAACAGCTAATTCAGAAAAGCCAACAGGAAAGAACCTCACATTTTTCATCTGCTTCTGTCTTTTGGAAGGTAAAATTAGATAACAAAATAATCTATTTCTTATGTTAACATCTCTGCAATGAAATCAAAGGTAACAGGAAAGAAATGAGAAACATTTTTCTCAATGTAAAATGTCTAATTTAGCTGATTCTAGAAAAAAATAGTATCTTTTGTACACTCTTGAAAACTATTTTGAATCTAAACAATTCTTAAGAATGAAATATTCTTAATTTGGACTTTAATTTTACTGTTTGGACTGTTGTGTGTTTTGAAAAATAGATTATTTAGAGTCCAGTTATGTTGCACTTCAGTCTTGAAATAATTAACCTAGTATACACATAACAATATATGATGTTTTCCCTGGTGAGCTTAACATCAATAACAACATTTATTAAAAAGGCTAAAATAATTTCTGGGGGTATTATCTGTATAGTAAAATTTTGGACAAGCAGTGATCATGTTACATATATGCATAAGCGTAGTCAGTAGCATATGCCTTTTTAAAAATATCAAACATTCAAAGAAACAAAAATAAGTCCAAAATATCTGTATTACATCCAGAAATGCCAAGTTTGCAACCAATATTTCTCATCTATAACTATGGCACCCTAAGGATACATACAAATGTTTCTCTGGGATCAGTAATGCAACAGGGATTGCTTTTTTCCTTCCAGTAACATATACCTAAAACCAGTTTATTGCATTTGGCAATTGTACTAAAAACAAAATCTCATTTAATTTGAAATCAAGTGAAAAATTGATTTAAATTATTTTATTAAAACAAATTAATGGCAATTTTTATAAAAAGTTACCTCAAACAAAATGAGTTTGGCATGCCTGCTCTAGATAGTTGAATGCTCCAAAATAAATTCTAGACCAGGCCTGTACATGCAGCCTACCAAGCACCCTTGGACAGAGCAGACTTTTTTTTTACAAAAGTACCGTAATAAAATCACCACCACTGCCCTGAAAGTCATGTTGCCTAGTGCCTCCATGGCTTACCATGACCACAAGCTCCAACACTGTAGATGCTCCTCTAGTCACCAAATCATAGATTAGCCCACCAGCATTCATTTGCAGACCACAAAGATTTTTAATTTATCAGTGTGGGCCTCCTGATGGGAGCTTAAAGGACAGTAGCCATCTTGTCTTGTTTTTGACTCAGTGCCTGGAAGGGGAAGGCAGCCATTTCATATACTATGAAGGGATTTGAGGATATGAGAACAGACATGTGTCTGTCAAGGTTTTTTCGAGATGGTTGGATGGTGAAGAACACATTTTGTTCAAAACCACCAAATATGAGAGGTTAAAGGCTTTGGGCCCACAGCTACACTTTTTGCTGCATAAACTACATAAAAAACTGAGAAATCACACTCCCAATAGAATTGAGTGTCTTGGGATTTGTTCCTCTCATAAGAAAAGTTTTTTTTAGGAAACGAGTTCAGGAGGATGGGGCCCTTGAGGGCTATACCCTGATGGGAGCTTAAAGGACAGTAGCCATCTTGTTTTGTTTTTGACTCAGTGCCTGGAAGGGGAAGGCAGCCATTTCATATACTATGAAGGGATTTGAGGATATGAGAACAGACATGTGTCAACCTGTCAAGGTTCTTTCAAAATGGTTGGATGGTGAACACATTTTGTTCAAAACCACCAAATGTGAGAGGTTAAAGGCTTTGGGCCGACAAGTCCTGGAATTGGACAGATTTCAACTTTGACTCTGGACATGACTGTCAAGGTGCAATTTACTTCTTGCTAGAACTTTCAATTTTCTAATGCTCAATTTTGCAAGATTCCTAAAAAGTAGATGAAAATGAAACTTACACAATAACTTTCCCCACCTATATTTCCCATCTATGTTTATAGGATTACATTTTGTCAGTGATTTATGAAGATTTAATGTTTACAGACTTATTTTTTTATAAGATACATGTCTTGCATGTTCCCTTTTTATAATCCCTCCATTTCTTCTGTTGGATGATTATGCTGTGCACTGGGCTTGTAAATAGTCTTTATTCTGTAATCTTCCAGATCAGCAAGGCCCTACTATGTAAAGCATAATTATAATCAATGGGCAGGAGAAAGAGAAAGATACTCAGAGTAAACAAAACACAAAGTTTTGGAAAAAGAACTTAAGACTCAGGAATCAATAAAGGAAAACCTACTCAGCTACTTAATAATTGAAGGAAGCAAATCCATGATTTCTTGCTCAAAACAGTAGAACAAACTCTCCCCTGATCTGAGACCCAGATCAAAACATGCAACAGCTTTTTCTACCATGACACTCAGTACTGTTCTGGTTTCCTATTGGCTGGATATTAACAAGCTCACAACCTATCCGGAACCACTATTAATAAAAACAACCTATCAACATGATATCACTAACTCTCTGTTGCTTTTCTTGCATAAATTAGTTATTTTTAGAATGTGACAGTTAAGCTATTCCTCAGAAAGTACCCCCTCCCCTCTCTTATTTCTTCTGGACTTTTATAAACCATTTGACTGTAAGAACAATACTGCTTTAACTAATTTTTCAAAAAGTCCCTTAACTTTCTAGTTCCTTATTTTCTCTATTCTGCAAAACTGAAACTATAATGAAACACTGTTTTAGAAGCAATACTTCACATACTTTATATTTCACAATGAACAAACCACCTCTTTCATTTGATGTTTTTTGGTCAGCCATTGACCAGGCTACAAACCTGGTGAGTTTCCCCTTGGGCATTAAGCCAGCAGGGTGACCTTGGCTCAGTCACTCTCTCAGCCCTAGGAAGGAGGCAATGGCAAACCACTTCTGAAATCTTCCCAAGGAAACTCCAGGGATTAATCCGAGCAGCTGCCATGAGTTTGGATTTATTCCATCCCTTCAACATTTTCAGTGACTCTGAAAAAAACCTGTTTTCAGATTTCTGCAAAGTGAATTTATAGGCTTAAAAATGCAGGCATGTTGATCACTGAATGAGAGTTCACATGTCACTGCAAATCTCTCTTCTGAGACTGCCATAGCTCCCTGTACAATCCAGGCAGCCACTAGATGGCAGCAAAGAGCTAAACCTTTTAAAAGTGTTTTCTGCCATGTACAGGGAGTTGTGTAGTGACCACAATTAAGATTGGCAACTCAGCCCTTAAGCAAAGCAGTCATGAAATGAAACCATAACTGAACTTGTGATCTTATTTCAATTTTGCTTCACTTTATAGACCTGCTTTTGGAATATTTTCTTTATATACATGCAATATTATAACATTTGAAATATCGTAAAGAACTGATAAGATTGCAAGGAGAAACAGAATGCCATTTTTCAGGGGAGGGACAGCCCTGTGAAGGCCAAATGTGGCTTGCGCCTCGGCATGCATATTTTCCAATGAGACAAATCAAGACAGGAAGATCATTTTATTACAGCATTTAATCTTAATTACATCCTTGGGTCTTTTGCAGAAAGAAATAAATCATACTCAGATGTTACCAAGGTGCAGGAAAAAAATCTCCAAAACAATCACCCACAAACATGCAGAGGTTTCTTAATTTAAGAAAGGGAGAAACAGAAATAATTCCTTCAGAAAAGATCTCAAATACTATGTAACCAGTGAGTTAGCCAAAAAAATAATACAGCCACAGACATACATGTTATGTGTTCCTGGCTACTTTCCTTCGTGACCAGAGGCAATCTTGCCTAACCAATAACCAGCCAAGACACAGTGAAGGCATTTTTGTTTTGTTTATTGCAATAAGCGGAAGAGAAGCTTTCAAAGCTTGGTTCTCTTCAAAGTTCTAACCCAAAATATGGGCTTCTTTATACAATCCTGCCACGGCTGCACATCCCTCCTCTTTCCCCATTGGCTGAGGTACTATGAGGTTTCACTCTTTCCGTCCGCTTCTTACACATTTCCTGCTAACATATAAAATCATATTCACATATACAATAATAATGACACAAATTAGACATTTAAATGGTTATTTTGAACTCTGTAGATATTTATGTCCCCCTTTAGGAACAATAGGTTCTTTCCTGTTTTTCAATTCAGTATATCTTTCCTCTTATTTTATTCAGCTTGTTTTCCTGTTTTTCAATTCAGCATGCCTTTCCTGGCTAGCCATTTCCTCTTATAGCTGTTTTTTTAATACTTTCTGAAAATACTAGGTTTATTCACATCCCAGTGATAAACAACCTTAATATGATGTTTCTAGAGATTTTTTGTAGGTCACCATCACAAAATACAAAAACCTAGAGCATAAACAAGCAGACAATTATGAACATTCAATGTGGTCTTGATGGAAATTAACAGTTTATATGGAAGTTATGAAATTTGAAACATATGTCATTTCCTAATTAGTACAAGTCACTGCTATTTCTATGACAATGAAGGCACAGCCAGTGCAAGCAGACTTAAACCCATTTAAACTACTGGGCCAAAAATACTTTGGTTGGTTCTCTGGGAAAGGATCTTTTCTAAACAAATAGTGGTCTTCGTCAAGAGTTCTGATATCTTCACAGCTGCAGTCTAATAGCTACATGACAACATACTTCACTAGAACCAAACTATATATAGCAATGAATTAACAATTCATGCTTTAGGATTTACTGCATTCTACATATCGGCAGAAAAGTACTATTAAAATGCTAGGTACAAGGAACCTACATTTTAAACCGGTTCTGTCAGTTTGTTTTAACAAAAAGTTTACTTAATTCTACCAAGATACAAAACATAAGGCTGTAAGTAACTAATAGTTGTATTTAGGCTATTACAGTGCAGATAATCCTCAAGGCCACATACACACTGTTTCACTGCTGCTTGCATTCTGCTGGGTTTTGATCCTTCTTTGGATCATAATCTGGATCATTTTCTTCATCTGCTTCTTCCTCCCCTTCCTCATCATCAGCTTCCTCACCTTCTTCATCATAATCATCATCATCATCTTCAATGGCTTCTCCTGTAAAATACAATACTGATCGTGGAACTATGCGCTCCCGTAGAAAATGGCCAATTTCAAAATCAGCTGCAAGAATTGCTTCAGCATCATCATCCAAGTCTCCACTTTCAGGAACTTCTGGAGGACTGAAAAAATTGAAGAAGGAATCGTTGGAAACTGTTTTTGTCACTGTTCTAACTGTTCCATGCCCCTTGTGCTTTTGTTTCTTCTTTATAGTTTTCAAAGTAATATTTTCCCCCTTTTTCCAGTCTATTTGGCACCCTGTGCAACCCATAATTTCTGGTCCATCGAAGGAGAAAGGATCAGAATCATCAGGTTCTGACCTCATTCTGTATGTTTTTGTTACTACTTCATTTGTGAAAAATTCATTAGGTTCAAAGTGGAATTCTAAAGTAAAAGTCATACGTTCTCCAGCTTCTGAAAACTTCACTTTAATATCTTTTAAATGCTTCAGGATAGGTTCATCATGTTCCTGAACCATATCACTGAGTAAATCGACATTCTTGAATACCGTCAGCCAAAATTCAGGAATTCCTTTAGGATCATCTTTTTCTTGATCTTTTTTCTCCTCTTCAAGCTTGGCCTTCTCTTTCATTTCTGAAATTTCTTCTTCTGTGTCTGTTTTCCATTCATATTCTTCTTCAGTAGGTTCATAAACAGCATTGATTATTTCACTTCTCTTGTCAAATAAGGGCTGATAAACTTCTTCATAAAACTTTGCTTCTATCTGTGCACATTTAACTTGAAGATTCTTGAGTGCATTTACTCGTCTCTTAACTACTTTAGGCAAGCTTTCTATATATCCTGTAGGCGTTCCCACCAAGCCATCAAGCCTTTCCTGGAGGGCTGCAAGAATCTGAGGATTCTGCATCATTTGTACATGTAGTTGGCATGCTTTACTGTTAGCATCCTCACCAGATTCTTCTTCTTCTACTTCTTCAACGTCTTCCATATCTTGCGGGTCAAGCTCAGCCTGTTCTTTATTGTCAATGTCTGCCATATTTCCAGACCTCAGCAAACCTCTGCGCGAGGCCGGGTCTCACAGTGATTCAGGATTGAGGAAGAAGCGTCTCGCAGCCGCCGGTTTTTTTAATAGTTTGTTGTCTTCCTTTTCCCACTCTAAGACTCAGCTAATTTTTGCCTACGTGTTTATCTTACTGTTATGTAGTGAGTTCATTGGAAGCAGGAAGCGAGACGAGAGGTTGAAAACAGGAACATTGCTTTATTGAGGCAAACAGGAACAGAACTGAGTCAGAGGCTTCTGCGCAGTTACTTATATGGTTGGCCACTAGGTGGCAGCCAATAGGTTTAAAGGAACCCATTGCCACCCCAAATCATCCAATGAGCTTCTTGGAGACTGCATGTCTGGTTAGCCAGCAACCATTACGCAGACAACTCAATTGAGCAACCTTAAGCAGCATTCAAAAGACACGTGAAAGCAGTTCAAGTAAAATCCCAATACATTACACCCCTCCCCTCCAGAATGTATACACATTCTTAATATTATTTGAGAACAAAGTCTTGCAAATGTGGTGGTCTGCACGACCTTGCAGACCGCCTGGGGGATCCAGGCAATTCCCGGTCCACCAGCTTGCCTGCCGGGCTGGGTAGACCAGAACTCATGAGTTCACGACAGTCGGATTGACTCGAGACCCTTTGGCTGGCTATTCCAGGTCAGCCCAGACCAAAGCCCAATGAAGATGCAGAGTTAGCACAGTGGTTGTCTCGTTCAGGTTGACTTTCCCTGTCAGGGGACCCATGTTGCACTCCCAGGCTGTGTCCGTCTATGACCACCTCCTCATTGTTCTGACTGCAAGAGTCCTCAGAACGTGTGAACTGCTCTGTTGAGTTGCCAGTTTCTGGCTCTAGGAGTGGACCCGTCATGAGGTCCTCGCTTTGTGGCTGTTCTGCAAACCGCTTCCGCAGCTGATCAATATGGCGGCGAACGACTTGCCCCCGCATCCAGAGCCACCTCATACGAAAGAGGGCACAAGATTTTGATAATTTTTCCGGGCACTCACGAGTTCCCATGCCCATAGTTCTGGGCCCACACCCAATCACCCACTTGCAACCCACTTGGAGCCTTTGGGCAAGAGGTGTTTGCTGCCACCCAGTCAGGATGTAACCTGTCCAGTTTTGTGATGAGCCTTCTCCCCTAGCGTAGTTCTGCTGGGTTCTCTCCCTTTGCTGTGCAAGGCGTAGTGTGCTGGCAAAGCAAGAAATCAGCCAGCCTATGGTGCCAATCTCCAGTCACTATGCGCTTTGGTGACTCCTTCGTTGTGCGCACTATGCGTTCGGCCTGCCCGTTAGTCGAGGGTTGAAAGGGAGCCGATGTTGCATGCCTTATAAGGTTAGTCCTCAAGAAGGCTTGAAACTCTGCCGCTGTGAACTGGGCCCCGTTGTCCAAGACTACGACATCCGGCAGCCCGTGAGTGGCAAAAAGCTTTCTAAGCACCTGGATGGTCCTAGCAGTAGTCATAGTTGCAATAGGAATTACTTCCAAACATTTAGAGTGGCTGTTGACCACTATCAAAAATAGCTGTTCCTGAAAGGGCCCAGCGAAGTCAATGTGCATCCTTGACCACGGTGTATGAGTTTCCTCCCATCTATGGACAGGAACATGTGGCATTTCAGGTCTGGACTGTTGACACGTGTAACACCCGTGTACTTGGGCCTCGATAGCTTTATCTAACCCTGGCCACCATAGGTAGCTTCGTGCCAATGCCTTCATCCAGACTATGCCCCGATGTCCCTGATGCAGAGACTGAAGAACACGGTGCCTTAATGAACTGGGGACAATAACCCTGCTCCCCCATAAAATGCAGCCTTTGTGAGCTGAATGCTTGTGTCTACATGTGAAGTAGCTCTGGAACGCAGGTCCAGGGCTATTTTCAAGCCACCCAGTGTGAATCCATGCCAAAACTCTACTTAAAACCTTGTCTGCAGCAGTTTCTGCAGCCACATCCTCAGCATGGAGTGGAAACTCAGGCAAATCCTGAATTGACAAAATGCGAGTTGCTAGAGCCGGATCTGGCTCCACCTGAGGCAATGGCAACCTGCTAAGACCATCTGCGTGGCCCATGTCTTTGCCAGATTTGTGAACCAGCATGTACAGTAGCTGTAGGCTTACATAAAAATGGACCACCTTAACATCCTAGGGGACAGTATTTGAACTGTCTGCCTATCTGTAGTAAATAACCCCAACAGTGGCTTGTGGTTAGTGAAGACCGTGAATTCCCTGCTGTACAAGTAATCATGGAATTTCTTCACCCCGGCCACAATGGCCAAGGCCTCTTTGTCAATCTGAGCGTAATTGCACTCAGCTAAGGACAATGTCCTTGAATAATAGGCAATGGGGACTTGAGTCCTATCACTTGACAAATGGCTTAGAACAGCCCCCACCCCATAAGGGGATGCGTCACACGCAATGCATACAGGCAATGTTTCATTAAAGTGTGTAAGCACTGAATTGGAAGACAGTAGTGATTTTACTGACTGAAAGCAGTTTTCCTGAACCTTGGTCCACTTCCAAGGGGTGTTTTTGTCTAAGAGCCAGTGTGACAGCTCTGCCACTGCAGCCTTATTAGGAAGGAACGCATGGTAAAAATTAAGGAGACTCAGGAATGCCTGAAACTCTCCTTTTGACCTGGGGCTTGGTGCCTGCTGAATGGCCTTCAGCTTGGATTCGGCAGGGTAGATGCCTTCAGCATCAATATGGAATCCCAGGAACTCAGTGGAAGGGACCCCAATGTTACACTTGTTCCTTTTTAATTTAAATCCCGCTGTGCAGAACCGTTGAAGGACAGCTTGGAGCCTCCTTGCAAGCACCTCAGTGGACTCACCAGCAATGAGCATACTGTCAGGGAGAAGCGATCCCAGAAATATCCTGGTCCTTGCCATGTAGGGATTTAAGGGTAATGACCAGCACCTTGAATTACACCCAGGAGGAAGCTGGCAGCCAGCACAGTTCATACAACAGAGGTGTAACATGAGCAAACCTAGAAACACCCAATACTGCATGTGCCAGTGCTTTTTGGACTAGTTGTAGCTTCTGAGTTGCCTTTACGGGCACTTGAAGCAATCTTCAAGGACAGCCCCATGCAAAGCACATTGTAGTGATCTAACTTTGGACAAATCCAAATTTGTCCCAAGAATTTTGTAATGAAAAATATAAAGATGTTTTCTAAGTTGCAGAATGGAACGAACCCCCCTCTAGTTTTACTTTCATCATCTCATGTGGGGAACTCACTGGAGAATGCAATTACATTTGGAAGAGTGAGTAGTAAAAGGAAGCCAGGCTGTCAAAGAATATGGTGGTCATACTCCATCAAAGATGACATCAACCAGACCAGACAGAAACTCAAGTAGTGCAATGTAGGAATATGTGGCAAGACTTAGTCCATACAATCGCCAAGAGTTGGACACTAGTGAATGCATCATCATCATCATCATCATCATCATCATCATCATCATCATCATCATCATCATCCTTCTTTGTCAGTTTCTTTCTTGTAATATGTGCCAAACAGGAAAAAGGGAAGTGAAAATACCTGATGCTGGCACAATTAAATATCTCTTCCTCTTCTGAGGATTCTTCATTATATGATTTATCATTGTTGCATTTTTTCAATATTTTATCAAATGCTTTGTAAGTTTCCTGAAGCCAAAGAGCCTTCTCAAAAGAAGATGCTGAAGTCTAAGCATGAGGAAAGGTTGTGAAAAATGATCATAAAACTGCAGTCTGACATTTTAATTTTCAGATTGCATTATCACTGTATTTATATCTCAAATTCAAATTCCAGATTCTGGAATGAAGGTTTTTCATGAAGGAATATGTGGTTACCAAATTAGAGCAAATGTTACTGTGAACTCCTAATTAGGTCTCCGGTTTTAGCTCCCTCTTTATCTATGATAGAGAATCCTGGAACATATTTTGTATTTCTGCTAATTAGTATTAATAGCCAGCAACATTATTTAGTTAATAGCTGCTGTTAAAAAAATTCCTCCAGTACTGGCATTTTTAAACTTTGCAAGTGTTGTTATGCTTAATTATAATCTATGAAATAAATGTATGGCTTAATGTTTTATGGGAACAAGGCTTTTAGTAAGTGAATTGTGTATTCCTATGCGATCATTTCAAAAGACCAATCTTGCTTCATGCATGCTGTCTCCTAAATTAATGGTTTGAAAAAGCTGGAAAAGATAGTTGCAAACTCCACAAACCATATGTTAATTTTGGTATATTTAATAAGTCACAAATGATTGCAGCAAAACTTTTCTTCTGAAAAGATCCCAGAGGAATAATGATAAATACACAAAATTCATGAAACTGTAAGATCTGGTTTACATATTTTACTCAATACACCTTACACATTTAAATCAGATTTTCCCTTCAAGCTTTGTGAATCCAGCCATTGTGATTTATTCCATAAATAATTTTCTGGTCATTTGAACTATGTCATAAAAATGTCTACCAAAAATGGTTCAAAACACTGCTTTTTTCTAAACACTATAATACATATTTGGGCATTTCAAACTGTCAGTCATCTCGAAATCACAGGTGTAGGACAGGCTGGGCTCAAGACTGTTGGCTGTGACAATTGCCTTCTTCTCCCTCTGCAGAGAGAACCAGAGTGGTTCTGAATGACTTCTGGGCGGGCAGAGAACCAGGGTGCCTCCTGTTCCTGAAGACAACCGATTGGCTTACAGGATCCAGAAGAAACGGTGAAAGGCAGCAGAAACTGGCAAATTCAGGAGGAACGGCTGGGAAGCTCCCATCTTTATCCGCACTACTGTGAACAGGGAATGATTATCCTGCCTGGCTTAGATGACTTTAAAACACAATGAGTGACTTTTAAAAAGGAAGAGCTACATTTAGAGGGAACACATCAAATGGCTTTAGACATCACTTACCAAGTAAAAGCCAATATATGTCAAACAGTGCAACCCAATCCTAAAGCGTATTTACTCAGAAGTAAGTTTCACTGAGTTTAATATATTCCAAAATTGATAGGATTACATATTTTTAATTTAATTAAATGTATATAACTGTCGAGCTCACCAATAAGTGATTCTAGGCAGATTACAAAATTTTTAAAAAATCCACCATCCAGTCACACTTTAATTTGTATTATTATTAAGACTTGCTAATTGAAGCTTGCCCAAACCACAACTGTAATATTTATGGGAATATGGAGCTATGTTTTCCTGGTCCAATAAGAAAATTGGAGCAGACCACCAGTGGTTGCTTCTGCATTTACATACCTGCTTTTCAGGTGTAGATTTCTTCTTTCGACCCAGAAATGTCCTTAAAAAACAATTAAAGAGTAAAATGAAAGCTCCCATTATCTTTTTGAAGTTCCCTACCTCAGGGATCAACAAAGGGATCCTCGTCAAAAACCTCCACTACAGCCATTGACTGGCATGTTTATGACAGGGACTTTGGGGATTTGCAGTAATGAGCACAACCATAGAATTCATGCCTTTTCCATGAGCATGGCATGAATTGGGAGAAATTAAAGAAACTCTGCCAAGCGCCTAAAGAGGAGCTTTCTCCCGAATGCATTCTTTTATTAAAGGAGTTTTTCCTCAAATGGAAAGACTACGGGCACTATCTCAAAAGGGTCCAGAAGCAGCTAAAGGATCCAACACTCGAGAAGGAAATGCAACACCTCAAGCTGCTAAACAAGGAACACGAGCATTTCTTAGTAAAAAATGCCTCCCTGAGGGCGAGTTACACCTGGAAGACATACTGCGCGAGAAGCCCAAGTATGAAACCTCCCGCCACTCCAAAACATCTCGTCATAGCCATTCATCCCGATGCCCCAGGGCAGTGCAAGCATAAGTCGATACTGCGGTAGCCGCAGCAGTTTTACCTGTGGCAAAGGAAGAGCAGCTGATAAAGGCAGAAATGGGTGAAGCAGCTCTGCACTGGGCGAAAGCCAAGCAGCTGCTAAAGGAAGAAATGGCCAAACCAGAGGCCAACACAGCTCTACAAGTGGCTCTAGATGTGGCTAGACTAAAGAAAGAAATGGCCATACTGGAGGCTAGACAACAGGAAGAAATGGCCATAGCTCAGAACAGGCTTGATTTTCTACAGTATCAATGGGAAGTGGCAGAGAGTGCGACAAGAGTGGAAGCTTTACAGAAGGCAATCCAAGACGCTACCTTCAAGTCCAATTCTAGAAAGCCAGAAGTTATAAACCTACATGACCGTGCACAGACCTACGTTGACGACCACAGCGTGATCAGATATGAGCAGGCAGGAGCACCACGGTCATCTACAAGTCCTCAGAGACCAGGTGGACAGGAAGGAGAATCTCCACAACCAGATGTGCCTATTAGCCAGAGAACTGACAGAGCACCATCTGGATCACGACACCTTCCCTCTGTTGTTACACAACCAGCTCCAGCGAACCAAGTCACAGATGGTAACCTGACAGGTCCATCTGCAACGGCGACGACTCCACAGCAGGAAGAGCAGCTGTTGCAAGATGAGATTGCCAGGACTCAGGCCAGGCTAGAGTCCCTACTGTGTCAACAGGAAACAGCATCCCGAGGTGCCACCTACATGCCCAACCACGGAGGAGAATCTCAGCCACCAGATGTGCCAACAGGCCAGGGAGCCGGCGATACACCACCTGAACGACGAGATTCCTCCCCAACAAGTAAGCACACAAGAGGTCAGACCTCCTCAGCTTAATGTAAAGGCAGGCCAAACCCTCAAGGCCCCTCATGTGAGCCATGGGAAGTTACCCTCAACAAGAAGAATTCTGAAGAAAACTGCCAGCTGTCTGTGCCCTATTCTCTTGCTCTTGAGAGCAATGCTTATGAGGATCAACAAAAAGCTACTGATCATGCCCCTGATGACCTCAATGCTGTACCAGCCCAGCCTGATGGCAAATCCTGCACAGCACCAATGAGTCCTCCAGCATCCTGGAGAAGAAGGTTGGATTCAGAAGAGTACAAGGTTTACTTCAAATGCTGTGAGTCTACGGATCACGCGGCCAAAGCTTCCACAGCTAAGGGGAAGTGCCACCCAAGTCAGGGTGACAAACGCCCAGGAGAGCTGCATCCAGACTCTGAGCAGCTACAACAAGCAACTTCTACTCCTTCTTTAAACATGGAGCCCCAGCATGGCTCCAAAGAGCACCCAGAGACACTCACCAAGGTCAACTGCACGTCAGTAGGTAGCAACTCACCATTACCAAGTGTACCCCCAAGCACAGAAACACCTTTCACAACATGCACTGTGTGACAGAACATGGCGGGGAGGAAAGATGCTGAATGGGAGCTCACAGATCCTACCATCACCATTGCCAGTCACTGAACTCCGCATCCAGTTGTTAGATGGGAGCTCACAGATCCTACCAATGCCATTGCCAAAATGGGACACCTTACAAGATGATCGCAGTCAAATTTAACCAGAGGTAACATGCACCATACCTCACCTGAAGCACATGGATGATCACCTTCCTGATCACCTAAATCCTGAGGCTGAAATCTTGCCTCTGTTGAGAATAGACGCCCCTGACACCTTTGCCTACCATGGAATGGTCAGAGGCCCAACAAGTTCCCCAATTCCCTTTGGGATGGAACCTGGATGGTTCCTCCCAAGAACAGTCCATGTTGACCAGCTGCAAACTCCAACCCAGGTGATGTTCTCAACAAGCTCCATTCTCAGTAACGGGAGAGCAATCCACCTGAAACCATACCAAGAACGCTTCACACTTGTGATTCTTAGTAATGGGAGAGCATCCCACGTTTTCACCTTTAGAACCCCTGTGAAAGACAATGCTTTCACAAGAAGAGGAGTCCTGTCTACAGTAAACAGCCTATTCAACCCTCTACGTTTTGCTGCAACAGCCCAAGGAAAGCTTCTTCTGTGCTCACTCTCCCAACACATCTCGGATTGGGACAAGCTGCTCCCACAAGAACAGAAGCAAGACTGGGAGATGTGGCGTGGATCCCTAAGTTGTCTCAAAAGCGCCCGTGTACAGAGCACACATGTTCCCATCTCACTTGCCACCACAACAAACAAGGAGCTGCACATGTTCTCAGGCGCTGCAAAGAAGGCAATAGCAGCTGTAGGATACTTAAAAGTCTGCAGCGGGGAGAGCTGCAGCATCGGTTCTGTCATTCAAAAGGTGAAATTAACACCACTACAAGGTCACACCATGCCCAGATTCGAACTCCACAGCGCTGTTTTAGCCATAGAAACTGCAGACCTGATAACTAAAGCAATGAACCTTGAGTTTCAATCCATCACCTTCTACACAAACCGCAAGGTGGTGCTGTACTGCTTCTACAACCAAACCAGACACTTCTACATCTATGCAAACAACAGAGTAGAAAAGATTAAAGATCTCCAAGCCCTGAGCAATGGCAATATGTGCCAACAGATCACAACCCTGCAGGCTAGAGTCCCTACTGTGTCAACAGGAAACAGCATCCCGAGGTGCCACCTACATGCCCAACCACGGAGGAGAATCTCAGCCACCAGATGTGCCAACAGGCCAGGGAGCCGGCGATACACCACCTGAACGACGAGATTCCTCCCCAACAAGTAAGCACACAAGAGGTCAGACCTCCTCAGCTTAATGTAAAGGCAGGCCAAACCCTCAAGGCCCCTCATGTGAGCCATGGGAAGTTACCCTCAACAAGAAGAATTCTGAAAACAACTGCCAGCTGCCTGTGCCCCATTCTCTTGCTCTTGAGAGCAATGCTTATGAGGATCCACAAGAAGCTACTGATCATGCCCCTGATGACCTCAACACTGTACCGGCCCAGCCTGATGGCAAATCCTGGGTTAAGGCGCCTGATGCCGATGCTCAAAGTCACCTCCACTGTGGGATGCCATATTGCAAGGCATCCTTTACTAGTGTCAGATGACAAAGAGAGGATGTGCAGCATGAGATGTGTTGCCACATCTACTACCCAACGTTTTTTTGTTGGGATCCTTTTGGTGTATTTTAAAAGGCTGGATGTGGTCAAATCGGTCGTCCGACCTGGGTATAGGGGCATAAAACTAATCGAACCATCTAGTAGCTGGTTCCCTCTGAAGTTTCCCTCAGGATAGCTGGCGCTCACGGGCACAAGCCCGTGTGGTACCCCAGAACATTTGTTTGGGGTCCCATGCACCATTACTGTCCGCTGCCGTTCGTATGCTGTGGATTGCTGTGTGTTCGGGGGAAGTCCCGCCTCCTGGAGTCTCAATGTCAGTCAGGTCACATGATCGGCACAGCGCACGCCTCTCCTGTGTGTGTGTGTGTTTGTGTGTGTGACATTGACAGACTGACAGGATTAGAACGTTGAGAGAGGAGGCAGCTAGGTACGGTACCAGGTAACGTCCCACCCAGGACTATGTGATGCAGCACAGTGCCCTGACAGGCAGGCAAGGAGCTTGTCATGGCAGGGGAGACACACATAGTCTCTCCTGCCATTCACAGCCCTGCCTGTCAGGTTGGTTGGTGCCCTTTAATAGTTATTAGTTAATATTTATTATATGAGGAAAAAAATCAGATAACAAGGAAGCAACTCATATTTTTCCCGTAAATTGTCTATTAGTTTTGGTTTGGAAGTTTGCAAAACAAAAAACAAAAAAACGAACCCAGCTCCCTTATTGGTTTTCCTAAGCCTATTGGCCTTTTCATGGATTACTGCCTTATCGTGGCGAAGGGGCTTGCGTAATTCAATGAAGCTATGAGCTATGCCGTGCAGGGCCACCCAAGATGGAAAGGTCATAGCAGAGAGTTCTGACAAAACGTGATCCACTGGAGAAGGAAATGGCAACCCACTCCAGTATCTTTGCCATGAAAACCCTATGGACAGTACCAAAAGGCAAAACGATATGACGCTGGAAGATGAGCCCCAGGTCGGAAGGCGTCCAATATGCTACTGGGGAAGAGCAGAGGGCTAGTACTAGTAGCGCCAGAAAGAATGAAGCGACTGGGCCAAAGCCAAAAGGACGCTCAGCTGTGGATATGGCTGGTAGTGAAAGGAAAGTCCAATGCTGTAAAGATTTTTTCTCCATAGGAACCTGGAATGTAAGATCCATGAATCAAGGCAAGCTGGATGTGGTCAAACAAGAGATGACAAGACTGAACATCGACATCTTAGGAATCAGTGAACTAAAATGGACAGGAATGGGTGAATTTAATTCAGATGACCATCAGGTATACTACTGTGGGCAAGAATCCCTCAGAAGAAATGGTGTAGCCTTCATAGTCAATAAAAGAGTAGGAAAAGCAATACTGGGATACAATCCCCCAAATGACAGAATGATCTCAGTTCGAATCCAAGGGAAAACATACAATATCACAGTAGTCCAAGTCTATGCCCCAACCACTGGTGCTGAAGAGGATGAAATTGTCCGGTTCTATGAAGCCCTACAGCACCTTATAGAACTAACACCAAAAAATGATGTCCTTATCATCATGGGGGACTGGAATGCTAAAGTAGGAAGCCAAACGATAACCGGAATAACAGGAAAGTTTGGCCTTGGAGTACAAAATGATGCAGGGCACAGGCTGATAGAATTTTGTCAAGAGAATACGATGGTCATAGCAAACACTCTTTTCCAACAACCCAAGAGATGGCTCTACACATGGACATCACCAGACGGTCAACACAGAAATCAGATTGACTATATGCTCTGCAGCCAAAGATGGAGAAGCTCTATACAATCAGTAAAAACAAGACCAGGAGCTGACTGTGGCTCAGACCATGAGCTTCTCGTTGCAAAGTTTAGGCTTAAACTAAAGAAAGTAGGGAAAAGCACTAGGCCAGTCAGGTATGAATTAAATCATATCCCTGTTGAATATACAGTAGAGGTGACAAATAGATTTAAGGAATTAGATCTGATAGACAGGGTGCCTGAAGAACTATGGACAGAGGTTCGCGACATTGTACAAGAGGTAGCAACCAAAACCATCCCAAAGAAAAAGAAATGCAAGAAAGCAAAATGGCTGTCTGAGGAAGCTTTGCAAATAGCTGAGGAAAGGAGGAAAGCGAAAGGCAAGGGAGAAAAAGAAAGATACACCCAATTGAATGTAAAATTCCAGAGAATAGCTAGAAGAGATAAAAATGCCTTCTTAAATGAACAGTGCAAAGAAATAGAAGAAAACAATAGAATAGGGAGGACCAGAGATCTTTTCAACAAAATTGGAGAGATGAAGGGAACGTTCAATGCAAAAATGGGCATGATAAAGGACCAAAATGGCAGGGACCTAACAGAGGCAGAAGAGATTAAGAAGAGATGGCAAAATTACACAGAACTATACAAGAATGAGCTTAACGTCCCTGATAATCACAATGAGGTGGTCACTGACCTCGAGCCAGACGTCCTAGAATGTGAAGTGAAGTGGGCCTTAGAAAAGCTGAGCAACAACAAAGCTAGTGGAGGTGACAGTATTCCAGCTGAGCTATTCAAAATCTTAAAAGACGATGCAGTAAAAGTGCTGCACTCAATTTGCCAGCAAATTTGAAAATCTCAACAGTGGCCACAGGATTGGAAAAGATCAGTTTACATTCCAATTCCAAAGAAAGGCAGTGCCAAAGAATGTTCAAACTGTCGCACTATTGCTCTCATTTCTCATGCTAGTAAAGTTATGCTTAAAATCCTACAAGCTAGACACCAGCAGTATGTGGATCGAGAACTACCAGAAGTACAGGCAGGATTTCGAAGAGGCAGAGGAACTAGAGATCAAATTGCCAACATACACTGGATCATGGAGAAAGCTAGGGAGTTCCAGAAAAACATCTACTTCTGCTTCATTGACTATGCTAAAGCCTTTGATTGTGTGGATCATAACAAACTGTGGCAAGTCCTTAAAGAGATGGGTGTACCAGACCATCTTATTTGTCTCTTGAAAAACCTATATGCGGGGCCAAGAAGCAACAGTGAGAACTGGACACGAAACCACTGATTGGTTCAAAATTGGGAAAGGAGTCCGGCAAGGCTGTATATTGTCGCCTTGCCTATTTAACTTATATGCAGAGCACATCATGAGAAAGGCAGGGCTAGATGAATCAAAAGTTGGAATTAAGATTGTTGGAAGAAATATCAACAACCTAAGATATGCAGATGATACCACTCTAATGGCAGAAAGTGAAGAAGAACTGAAGAGTCTCTTGTTGCGAGTGAAGAAGGAGAGTGCAAAAGGTGGGTTGAAACTAAACATTAAGAAAACCAAGATCATGGCATCCGGCCCTCTCAATTCCTGGCAAATAGATGGGGAAGAAATGGAGGTAGTGACAGATTTTATTTTCCTGGGCTCCAAGATCACTGCAGATGGGGACTGTAGCCAAGAAATTAAAAGACGCTTGCTCCTCGGGAGGAAAGCCATGGCAAATCTAGACAGCACACTAAAAAGCAGAGACATCACCCTGTCAACAAAAGTGCGTATAGTCAAGGCTATGGTCTTCCCAGTTGCAATGTATGGCAGTGAAAGTTGGACCATAAAAAAGGCTGAGTGCGAAAGAATTGAGGCCTTTGAACTCTTGTGCTGGAGAAGACTCCTGCAAGTCCCTTGGACTGCAAGGCGATCAAACCAGTCAGTCCTAGAGGAGATCAACCCTGACTGCTCTTTAGAAGGCCAGATCCTGAAGCTAAAACTCAAATACTTTGGCCACCTAATGAGAAGGAAGGACTCACTGGAGAAGAGGGTCGCGATGGGTCGGACACGACTTCGCAACTAACAACAACAACAACAAGCCTATTGGAGAGCTAGCAATCTTGGCTCTTTTTTATGACTCGTGGACCTCAACTCCCAGAAATCCTGAGCCAGCCATGCTGAGGGGAAAGGGAGAGGTTTCCAAGCTGAGCCATGCTGGCTCAGGAATTCTGGGAGTTGAAGTCCTTGAGTCATAAAAGAGCCTGCACTAGAGGACATTAAAATTATTTACAGGATTACTTCTTTAGGAACTAAACTTTTAGAATCTAAAACAGCTAATTCAGAAAAGCCAACAGGAAAGAACCTCACATTTTTCATCTGCTTCTGTCTTTTGGAAGGTAAAATTAGATAACAAAATAATCTATTTCTTATGTTAACATCTCTGCAATGAAATCAAAGGTAACAGGAAAGAAATGAGAAACATTTTTCTCAATGTAAAATGTCTAATTTAGCTGATTCTAGAAAAAAATAGTATCTTTTGTACACTCTTGAAAACTATTTTGAATCTAAACAATTCTTAAGAATGAAATATTCTTAATTTGGACTTTAATTTTACTGTTTGGACTGTTGTGTGTTTTGAAAAATAGATTATTTAGAGTCCAGTTATGTTGCACTTCAGTCTTGAAATAATTAACCTAGTATACACATAACAATATATGATGTTTTCCCTGGTGAGCTTAACATCAATAACAACATTTATTAAAAAGGCTAAAATAATTTCTGGGGGTATTATCTGTATAGTAAAATTTTGGACAAGCAGTGATCATGTTACATATATGCATAAGCGTAGTCAGTAGCATATGCCTTTTTAAAAATATCAAACATTCAAAGAAACAAAAATAAGTCCAAAATATCTGTATTACATCCAGAAATGCCAAGTTTGCAACCAATATTTCTCATCTATAACTATGGCACCCTAAGGATACATACAAATGTTTCTCTGGGATCAGTAATGCAACAGGGATTGCTTTTTTCCTTCCAGTAACATATACCTAAAACCAGTTTATTGCATTTGGCAATTGTACTAAAAACAAAATCTCATTTAATTTGAAATCAAGTGAAAAATTGATTTAAATTATTTTATTAAAACAAATTAATGGCAATTTTTATAAAAAGTTACCTCAAACAAAATGAGTTTGGCATGCCTGCTCTAGATAGTTGAATGCTCCAAAATAAATTCTAGACCAGGCCTGTACATGCAGCCTACCAAGCACCCTTGGACAGAGCAGACTTTTTTTTTACAAAAGTACCGTAATAAAATCACCACCACTGCCCTGAAAGTCATGTTGCCTAGTGCCTCCATGGCTTACCATGACCACAAGCTCCAACACTGTAGATGCTCCTCTAGTCACCAAATCATAGATTAGCCCACCAGCATTCATTTGCAGACCACAAAGATTTTTAATTTATCAGTGTGGGCCTCCTGATGGGAGCTTAAAGGACAGTAGCCATCTTGTCTTGTTTTTGACTCAGTGCCTGGAAGGGGAAGGCAGCCATTTCATATACTATGAAGGGATTTGAGGATATGAGAACAGACATGTGTCTGTCAAGGTTTTTTCGAGATGGTTGGATGGTGAAGAACACATTTTGTTCAAAACCACCAAATATGAGAGGTTAAAGGCTTTGGGCCCACAGCTACACTTTTTGCTGCATAAACTACATAAAAAACTGAGAAATCACACTCCCAATAGAATTGAGTGTCTTGGGATTTGTTCCTCTCATAAGAAAAGTTTTTTTTAGGAAACGAGTTCAGGAGGATGGGGCCCTTGAGGGCTATACCCTGATGGGAGCTTAAAGGACAGTAGCCATCTTGTTTTGTTTTTGACTCAGTGCCTGGAAGGGGAAGGCAGCCATTTCATATACTATGAAGGGATTTGAGGATATGAGAACAGACATGTGTCAACCTGTCAAGGTTCTTTCAAAATGGTTGGATGGTGAACACATTTTGTTCAAAACCACCAAATGTGAGAGGTTAAAGGCTTTGGGCCGACAAGTCCTGGAATTGGACAGATTTCAACTTTGACTCTGGACATGACTGTCAAGGTGCAATTTACTTCTTGCTAGAACTTTCAATTTTCTAATGCTCAATTTTGCAAGATTCCTAAAAAGTAGATGAAAATGAAACTTACACAATAACTTTCCCCACCTATATTTCCCATCTATGTTTATAGGATTACATTTTGTCAGTGATTTATGAAGATTTAATGTTTACAGACTTATTTTTTTATAAGATACATGTCTTGCATGTTCCCTTTTTATAATCCCTCCATTTCTTCTGTTGGATGATTATGCTGTGCACTGGGCTTGTAAATAGTCTTTATTCTGTAATCTTCCAGATCAGCAAGGCCCTACTATGTAAAGCATAATTATAATCAATGGGCAGGAGAAAGAGAAAGATACTCAGAGTAAACAAAACACAAAGTTTTGGAAAAAGAACTTAAGACTCAGGAATCAATAAAGGAAAACCTACTCAGCTACTTAATAATTGAAGGAAGCAAATCCATGATTTCTTGCTCAAAACAGTAGAACAAACTCTCCCCTGATCTGAGACCCAGATCAAAACATGCAACAGCTTTTTCTACCATGACACTCAGTACTGTTCTGGTTTCCTATTGGCTGGATATTAACAAGCTCACAACCTATCCGGAACCACTATTAATAAAAACAACCTATCAACATGATATCACTAACTCTCTGTTGCTTTTCTTGCATAAATTAGTTATTTTTAGAATGTGACAGTTAAGCTATTCCTCAGAAAGTACCCCCTCCCCTCTCTTATTTCTTCTGGACTTTTATAAACCATTTGACTGTAAGAACAATACTGCTTTAACTAATTTTTCAAAAAGTCCCTTAACTTTCTAGTTCCTTATTTTCTCTATTCTGCAAAACTGAAACTATAATGAAACACTGTTTTAGAAGCAATACTTCACATACTTTATATTTCACAATGAACAAACCACCTCTTTCATTTGATGTTTTTTGGTCAGCCATTGACCAGGCTACAAACCTGGTGAGTTTCCCCTTGGGCATTAAGCCAGCAGGGTGACCTTGGCTCAGTCACTCTCTCAGCCCTAGGAAGGAGGCAATGGCAAACCACTTCTGAAATCTTCCCAAGGAAACTCCAGGGATTAATCCGAGCAGCTGCCATGAGTTTGGATTTATTCCATCCCTTCAACATTTTCAGTGACTCTGAAAAAAACCTGTTTTCAGATTTCTGCAAAGTGAATTTATAGGCTTAAAAATGCAGGCATGTTGATCACTGAATGAGAGTTCACATGTCACTGCAAATCTCTCTTCTGAGACTGCCATAGCTCCCTGTACAATCCAGGCAGCCACTAGATGGCAGCAAAGAGCTAAACCTTTTAAAAGTGTTTTCTGCCATGTACAGGGAGTTGTGTAGTGACCACAATTAAGATTGGCAACTCAGCCCTTAAGCAAAGCAGTCATGAAATGAAACCATAACTGAACTTGTGATCTTATTTCAATTTTGCTTCACTTTATAGACCTGCTTTTGGAATATTTTCTTTATATACATGCAATATTATAACATTTGAAATATCGTAAAGAACTGATAAGATTGCAAGGAGAAACAGAATGCCATTTTTCAGGGGAGGGACAGCCCTGTGAAGGCCAAATGTGGCTTGCGCCTCGGCATGCATATTTTCCAATGAGACAAATCAAGACAGGAAGATCATTTTATTACAGCATTTAATCTTAATTACATCCTTGGGTCTTTTGCAGAAAGAAATAAATCATACTCAGATGTTACCAAGGTGCAGGAAAAAAATCTCCAAAACAATCACGCACAAACATGCAGAGGTTTCTTAATTTAAGAAAGGGAGAAACAGAAATAATTCCTTCAGAAAAGATCTCAAATACTATGTAACCAGTGAGTTAGCCAGAAAAATAATACAGCCACAGACATACATGTTATGTGTTCCTGGCTACTTTCCTTCGTGACCAGAGGCAATCTTGCCTAACCAATAACCAGCCAAGACACAGTGAAGGCATTTTTGTTTTGTTTATTGCAATAAGCGGAAGAGAAGCTTTCAAAGCTTGGTTCTCTTCAAAGTTCTAACCCAAAATATGGGCTTCTTTATACAATCCTGCCACGGCTGCACATCCCTCCTCTTTCCCCATTGGCTGAGGTACTATGAGGTTTCACTCTTTCCGTCCGCTTCTTACACATTTCCTGCTAACATATAAAATCATATTCACATATACAATAATAATGACACAAATTAGACATTTAAATGGTTATTTTGAACTCTGTAGATATTTATGTCCCCCTTTAAGAACAATAGGTTCTTTCCTGTTTTTCAATTCAGTATATCTTTCCTATTTTATTCAGCTTGTTTTCCTGTTTTTCAATTCAGCATGCCTTTCCTGGCTAGCCATTTCCTCTTATAGCTGTTTTTTTAATACTTTCTGAAAATACTAGGTTTATTCACATCCCAGTGATAAACAACCTTAATATGATGTTTCTAGAGATTTTTTGTAGGTCACCATCACAAAATACAAAAACCTAGAGCATAAACAAGCAGACAATTATGAACATTCAATGTGGTCTTGATGGAAATTAACAGTTTATATGGAAGTTATGAAATTTGAAACATATGTCATTTCCTAATTAGTACAAGTCACTGCTATTTCTATGACAATGAAGGCACAGCCAGTGCAAGCAGACTTAAACCCATTTAAACTACTGGGCCAAAAATACTTTGGTTGGTTCTCTGGGAAAGGATCTTTTCTAAACAAATAGTGGTCTTCGTCAAGAGTTCTGATATCTTCACAGCTGCAGTCTAATAGCTACATGACAACAGACTTCACTAGAACCAAACTATATATAGCAATGAATTAACAATTCATGCTTTAGGATTTACTGCATTCTTTGGCTGGCTATTCCAGGTCAGCCCAGACCAAAGCCCAATGAAGATGCAGAGTTAGCACAGTGGTTGTCTCGTTCAGGTTGACTTTCCCTGTCAGGGGACCCATGTTGCACTCCCAGGCTGTGTCCGTCTATGACCACCTCCCCATTGTTCTGACTGCAAGAGTCCTCAGAACGTGTGAACTGCTCTGTTGAGTTGCCAGTTTCTGGCTCTAGGAGTGGACCCGTCATGAGGTCCTCGCTTTGTGGCTGTTCTGCAAACCGCTTCCGCAGCTGATCAATATGGCGGCGAACGACTTGCCCCCGCATCCAGAGCCACCTCATACGAAAGAGGGCACAAGATTTTGATAATTTTTCCGGGCACTCACGAGTTCCCATGCCCATAGTTCTGGGCCCACACCCAATCACCCACTTGCAACCCACTTGGAGCCTTTGGGCAAGAGGTGTTTGCTGCCACCCAGTCAGGATGTAACCTGTCCAGTTTTGTGATGAGCCTTCTCCCCTAGCGTAGTTCTGCTGGGTTCTCTCCCTTTGCTGTGCAAGGCGTAGTGTGCTGGCAAAGCAAGAAATCAGCCAGCCTATGGTGCCAATCTCCAGTCACTATGCGCTTTGGTGACTCCTTCGTTGTGCGCACTATGCGTTCGGCCTGCCCGTTAGTCGAGGGGTGAAAGGGAGCCGATGTTGCATGCCTTATAAGGTTAGTCCTCAAGAAGGCTTGAAACTCTGCCGCTGTGAACTGGGCCCCGTTGTCCAAGACTACGACATCCGGCAGCCCGTGAGTGGCAAAAAGCTTTCTAAGCACCTGGATGGTCCTAGCAGTAGTCATAGTTGCAATAGGAATTACTTCCAAACATTTAGAGTGGCTGTTGACCACTATCAAAAATAGCTGTTCCTGAAAGGGCCCAGCGAAGTCAATGTGCATCCTTGACCACGGTGTATGAGTTTCCTCCCATCTATGGACAGGAACATGTGGCATTTCAGGTCTGGACTGTTGACACGTGTAACACCCGTGTACTTGGGCCTCGATAGCTTTATCTAACCCTGGCCACCATAGGTAGCTTCGTGCCAATGCCTTCATCCAGACTATGCCCCGATGTCCCTGATGCAGAGACTGAAGAACACGGTGCCTTAATGAACTGGGGACAATAACCCTGCTCCCCCATAAAATGCAGCCTTTGTGAGCTGAATGCTTGTGTCTACATGTGAAGTAGCTCTGGAACGCAGGTCCAGGGCTATTTTCAAGCCACCCAGTGTGAATCCATGCCAAAACTCTACTTAAAACCTTGTCTGCAGCAGTTTCTGCAGCCACATCCTCAGCATGGAGTGGAAACTCAGGCAAATCCTGAATTGACAAAATGCGAGTTGCTAGAGCCGGATCTGGCTCCACCTGAGGCAATGGCAACCTGCTAAGACCATCTGCGTGGCCCATGTCTTTGCCAGATTTGTGAACCAGCATGTACAGTAGCTGTAGGCTTACATAAAAATGGACCACCTTAACATCCTAGGGGACAGTATTTGAACTGTCTGCCTATCTGTAGTAAATAACCCCAACAGTGGCTTGTGGTTAGTGAAGACCGTGAATTCCCTGCTGTACAAGTAATCATGGAATTTCTTCACCCCGGCCACAATGGCCAAGGCCTCTTTGTCAATCTGAGCGTAATTGCACTCAGCTAAGGACAATGTCCTTGAATAATAGGCAATGGGGACTTGAGTCCTATCACTTGACAAATGGCTTAGAACAGCCCCCACCCCATAAGGGGATGCGTCACACGCAATGCATACAGGCAATGTTTCATTAAAGTGTGTAAGCACTGAATTGGAAGACAGTAGTGATTTTACTGACTGAAAGCAGTTTTCCTGAACCTTGGTCCACTTCCAAGGGGTGTTTTTGTCTAAGAGCCAGTGTGACAGCTCTGCCACTGCAGCCTTATTAGGAAGGAACGCATGGTAAAAATTAAGGAGACTCAGGAATGCCTGAAACTCTCCTTTTGACCTGGGGCTTGGTGCCTGCTGAATGGCCTTCAGCTTGGATTCGGCAGGGTAGATGCCTTCAGCATCAATATGGAATCCCAGGAACTCAGTGGAAGGGACCCCAATGTTACACTTGTTCCTTTTTAATTTAAATCCCGCTGTGCAGAACCGTTGAAGGACAGCTTGGAGCCTCCTTGCAAGCACCTCAGTGGACTCACCAGCAATGAGCATACTGTCAGGGAGAAGCGATCCCAGAAATATCCTGGTCCTTGCCATGTAGGGATTTAAGGGTAATGACCAGCACCTTGAATTACACCCAGGAGGAAGCTGGCAGCCAGCACAGTTCATACAACAGAGGTGTAACATGAGCAAACCTAGAAACACCCAATACTGCATGTGCCAGTGCTTTTTGGACTAGTTGTAGCTTCTGAGTTGCCTTCACGGGCACTTGAAGCAATCTTCAAGGACAGCCCCATGCAAAGCACATTGTAGTGATCTAACTTTGGACAAATCCAAATTTGTCCCAAGAATTTTGTAATGAAAAATATAAAGATGTTTTCTAAGTTGCAGAATGGAACGAACCCCCCTCTAGTTTTACTTTCATCATCTCATGTGGGGAACTCACTGGAGAATGCAATTACATTTGGAAGAGTGAGTAGTAAAAGGAAGCCAGGCTGTCAAAGAATATGGTGGTCATACTCCATCAAAGATGACATCAACCAGACCAGACAGAAACTCAAGTAGTGCAATGTAGGAATATGTGGCAAGACTTAGTCCATACAATCGCCAAGAGTTGGACACTAGTGAATGCATCATCATCATCATCATCATCATCATCATCATCCTTCTTTGTCAGTTTCTTTCTTGTAATATGTGCCAAACAGGAAAAAGGGAAGTGAAAATACCTGATGCTGGCACAATTAAATATCTCTTCCTCTTCTGAGGATTCTTCATTATATGATTTATCATTGTTGCATTTTTTCAATATTTTATCAAATGCTTTGTAAGTTTCCTGAAGCCAAAGAGCCTTCTCAAAAGAAGATGCTGAAGTCTAAGCATGAGGAAAGGTTGTGAAAAATGATCATAAAACTGCAGTCTGACATTTTAATTTTCAGATTGCATTATCACTGTATTTATATCTCAAATTCAAATTCCAGATTCTGGAATGAAGGTTTTTCATGAAGGAATATGTGGTTACCAAATTAGAGCAAATGTTACTGTGAACTCCTAATTAGGTCTCCGGTTTTAGCTCCCTCTTTATCTATGATAGAGAATCCTGGAACATATTTTGTATTTCTGCTAATTAGTATTAATAGCCAGCAACATTATTTAGTTAATAGCTGCTGTTAAAAAAATTCCTCCAGTACTGGCATTTTTAAACTTTGCAAGTGTTGTTATGCTTAATTATAATCTATGAAATAAATGTATGGCTTAATGTTTTATGGGAACAAGGCTTTTAGTAAGTGAATTGTGTATTCCTATGCGATCATTTCAAAAGACCAATCTTGCTTCATGCATGCTGTCTCCTAAATTAATGGTTTGAAAAAGCTGGAAAAGATAGTTGCAAACTCCACAAACCATATGTTAATTTTGGTATATTTAATAAGTCACAAATGATTGCAGCAAAACTTTTCTTCTGAAAAGATCCCAGAGGAATAATGATAAATACACAAAATTCATGAAACTGTAAGATCTGGTTTACATATTTTACTCAATACACCTTACACATTTAAATCAGATTTTCCCTTCAAGCTTTGTGAATCCAGCCATTGTGATTTATTCCATAAATAATTTTCTGGTCATTTGAACTATGTCATAAAAATGTCTACCAAAAATGGTTCAAAACACTGCTTTTTTCTAAACACTATAATACATATTTGGGCATTTCAAACTGTCAGTCATCTCGAAATCACAGGTGTAGGACAGGCTGGGCTCAAGACTGTTGGCTGTGACAATTGCCTTCTTCTCCCTCTGCAGAGAGAACCAGAGTGGTTCTGAATGACTTCTGGGCGGGCAGAGAACCAGGGTGCCTCCTGTTCCTGAAGACAACCGATTGGCTTACAGGATCCAGAAGAAACGGTGAGAGGCAGCAGAAACTGGCAAATTCAGGAGGAACGGCTGGGAAGCTCCCATCTTTATCCGCACTACTGTGAACAGGGAATGATTATCCTGCCTGGCTTAGATGACTTTAAAACACAATGAGTGACTTTTAAAAAGGAAGAGCTACATTTAGAGGGAACACATCAAATGGCTTTAGACATCACTTACCAAGTAAAAGCCAATATATGTCAAACAGTGCAACCCAATCCTAAAGCGTATTTACTCAGAAGTAAGTTTCACTGAGTTTAATATATTCCAAAATTGATAGGATTACATATTTTTAATTTAATTAAATGTATATAACTGTCGAGCTCACCAATAAGTGATTCTAGGCAGATTACAAAATTTTTAAAAAATCCACCATCCAGTCACACTTTAATTTGTATTATTATTAAGACTTGCTAATTGAAGCTTGCCCAAACCACAACTGTAATATTTATGGGAATATGGAGCTATGTTTTCCTGGTCCAATAAGAAAATTGGAGCAGACCACCAGTGGTTGCTTCTGCATTTACATACCTGCTTTTCAGGTGTAGATTTCTTCTTTCGACCCAGAAATGTCCTTAAAAAACAATTAAAGAGTAAAATGAAAGCTCCCATTATCTTTTTGAAGTTCCCTACCTCAGGGATCAACAAAGGGATCCTCGTCAAAAACCTCCACTACAGCCATTGACTGGCATGTTTATGACAGGGACTTTGGGGATTTGCAGTAATGAGCACAACCATAGAATTCATGCCTTTTCCATGAGCATGGCATGAATTGGGAGAAATTAAAGAAACTCTGCCAAGCGCCTAAAGAGGAGCTTTCTCCCGAATGCATTCTTTTATTAAAGGAGTTTTTCCTCAAATGGAAAGACTACGGGCACTATCTCAAAAGGGTCCAGAAGCAGCTAAAGGATCCAACACTCGAGAAGGAAATGCAACACCTCAAGCTGCTAAACAAGGAACACGAGCATTTCTTAGTAAAAAATGCCTCCCTGAGGGCGAGTTACACCTGGAAGACATACTGCGCGAGAAGCCCAAGTATGAAACCTCCCGCCACTCCAAAACATCTCGTCATAGCCATTCATCCCGATGCCCCAGGGCAGTGCAAGCATAAGTCGATACTGCGGTAGCCGCAGCAGTTTTACCTGTGGCAAAGGAAGAGCAGCTGATAAAGGCAGAAATGGGTGAAGCAGCTCTGCACTGGGCGAAAGCCAAGCAGCTGCTAAAGGAAGAAATGGCCAAACCAGAGGCCAACACAGCTCTACAAGTGGCTCTAGATGTGGCTAGACTAAAGAAAGAAATGGCCATACTGGAGGCTAGACAACAGGAAGAAATGGCCATAGCTCAGAACAGGCTTGATTTTCTACAGTATCAATGGGAAGTGGCAGAGAGTGCGACAAGAGTGGAAGCTTTACAGAAGGCAATCCAAGACGCTACCTTCAAGTCCAATTCTAGAAAGCCAGAAGTTATAAACCTACATGACCGTGCACAGACCTACGTTGACGACCACAGCGTGATCAGATATGAGCAGGCAGGAGCACCACGGTCATCTACAAGTCCTCAGAGACCAGGTGGACAGGAAGGAGAATCTCCACAACCAGATGTGCCTATTAGCCAGAGAACTGACAGAGCACCATCTGGATCACGACACCTTCCCTCTGTTGTTACACAACCAGCTCCAGCGAACCAAGTCACAGATGGTAACCTGACAGGTCCATCTGCAACGGCGACGACTCCACAGCAGGAAGAGCAGCTGTTGCAAGATGAGATTGCCAGGACTCAGGCCAGGCTAGAGTCCCTACTGTGTCAACAGGAAACAGCATCCCGAGGTGCCACCTACATGCCCAACCACGGAGGAGAATCTCAGCCACCAGATGTGCCAACAGGCCAGGGAGCCGGCGATACACCACCTGAACGACGAGATTCCTCCCCAACAAGTAAGCACACAAGAGGTCAGACCTCCTCAGCTTAATGTAAAGGCAGGCCAAACCCTCAAGGCCCCTCATGTGAGCCATGGGAAGTTACCCTCAACAAGAAGAATTCTGAAGAAAACTGCCAGCTGTCTGTGCCCTATTCTCTTGCTCTTGAGAGCAATGCTTATGAGGATCAACAAAAAGCTACTGATCATGCCCCTGATGACCTCAATGCTGTACCAGCCCAGCCTGATGGCAAATCCTGCACAGCACCAATGAGTCCTCCAGCATCCTGGAGAAGAAGGTTGGATTCAGAAGAGTACAAGGTTTACTTCAAATGCTGTGAGTCTACGGATCACGCGGCCAAAGCTTCCACAGCTAAGGGGAAGTGCCACCCAAGTCAGGGTGACAAACGCCCAGGAGAGCTGCATCCAGACTCTGAGCAGCTATAACAAGCAACTTCTACTCCTTCTTTAAACATGGAGCCCCAGCATGGCTCCAAAGAGCACCCAGAGACACTCACCAAGGTCAACTGCACGTCAGTAGGTAGCAACTCACCATTACCAAGTGTACCCCCAAGCACAGAAACACCTTTCACAACATGCACTGTGTGACAGAACATGGCGGGGAGGAAAGATGCTGAATGGGAGCTCACAGATCCTACCATCACCATTGCCAGTCACTGAACTCCGCATCCAGTTGTTAGATGGGAGCTCACAGATCCTACCAATGCCATTGCCAAAATGGGACACCTTACAAGATGATCGCAGTCAAATTTAACCAGAGGTAACATGCACCATACCTCACCTGAAGCACATGGATGATCACCTTCCTGATCACCTAAATCCTGAGGCTGAAATCTTGCCTCTGTTGAGAATAGACGCCCCTGACACCTTTGCCTACCATGGAATGGTCAGAGGCCCAACAAGTTCCCCAATTCCCTTTGGGATGGAACCTGGATGGTTCCTCCCAAGAACAGTCCATGTTGACCAGCTGCAAACTCCAACCCAGGTGATGTTCTCAACAAGCTCCATTCTCAGTAACGGGAGAGCAATCCACCTGAAACCATACCAAGAACGCTTCACACTTGTGATTCTTAGTAATGGGAGAGCATCCCACGTTTTCACCTTTAGAACCCCTGTGAAAGACAATGCTTTCACAAGAAGAGGAGTCCTGTCTACAGTAAACAGCCTATTCAACCCTCTACGTTTTGCTGCAACAGCCCAAGGAAAGCTTCTTCTGTGCTCACTCTCCCAACACATCTCGGATTGGGACAAGCTGCTCCCACAAGAACAGAAGCAAGACTGGGAGATGTGGCGTGGATCCCTAAGTTGTCTCAAAAGCGCCCGTGTACAGAGCACACATGTTCCCATCTCACTTGCCACCACAACAAACAAGGAGCTGCACATGTTCTCAGGCGCTGCAAAGAAGGCAATAGCAGCTGTAGGATACTTAAAAGTCTGCAGCGGGGAGAGCTGCAGCATCGGTTCTGTCATTCAAAAGGTGAAATTAACACCACTACAAGGTCACACCATGCCCAGATTAGAACTCCACAGCGCTGTTTTAGCCATAGAAACTGCAGACCTGATAACTAAAGCAATGAACCTTGAGTTTCAATCCATCACCTTCTACACAAACCGCAAGGTGGTGCTGTACTGCTTCTACAACCAAACCAGACACTTCTACATCTATGCAAACAACAGAGTAGAAAAGATTAAAGATCTCCAAGCCCTGAGCAATGGCAATATGTGCCAACAGATCACAACCCTGCAGACCAAGCTAAGTGGTCCATTTTTGCATCACAGTTGGCAGACACAGTATGGCTAAAGAGTCCTGAGTTTTTGGCTCATTCAGACAGCCTGATGTCACTGAGACCAGAATGCTATGCACCTCTAGATCCAGGTGAAGACACCAACGTTCAACCTCAGGCACAGGACAAGGAAACAGAGAAACCGCCAGCTAGCCGTTTCCTAGAACCAGCCTGCCTTAAATGCTCCTACAAACGGAGACCCCCACATATTTGGTGTAGCAGTAATCTTCTTTGGAGAAGCCTCTTTGGCTTCAGGAAACTTATCAAGCATTTGATAAAATATTGAAAAAATGCAGCAGTGATAAATTATACAATGAAGAATCCTCAGAAGAGGAAGAGATATTTAATTGTGCTAGAATCAGGTATTTTTCTTTCATTTTTTCCTCTTTGGCACATATTACAAGAAAGAAACTGACAAAGCTTGATGATGATGATGATGATGATGATGATGATGATGATGATGATGATGATGATGATAAGTCTCGCCACATCTTCCTATCTTCCACTACTTGAGTTTCTGTCTGCCCTGTTTGATGTCAGCTTTGATGGAGTATGGCCACCATGTTCTTTGACAGCCTGGCTTCCTTTTACTGCTAACTCTTCCAAATGTAATTGCATTCTCCAGTGAATTCCCCTCCTGACATGATCAAAGTAAGACTAGAGGGGGAATAGTCCCATTCTAAAACTTAGAAAACGTCTTTATATTTTTCATTACTAAATTCTTGGAGATCACTTCAAGTGTTGTATAGGTAGATTAGCAGGGGAGTGGTTTCCCACCGGCAGGAAATACACGAGCCTGGGTTGGGTGTTGTTTCTTTGGTGGGAGATTCCCGGCCGGGGGTTGGCTAGCGTCCAGCGGCTGCTGGACATATATTGAGCCACCCGGACGGGGATCCCCAGTTGGCTCCACGTGTACTAATAAATATCACTGTTGCAAATACCTCGCTGTACGTGTTGTCGATCCGGACATAACAAGTGGCGATGAAGGTGGGATTGTACGGCGGAACAGCGAAGGAAGAGGCGGAAGCAAGCAACGCGCGAAGCAGGAATTTCAAATCGCCGTCAACCGAGAGCAACCGATCGCCGCGAACTAAACAGCGAGCATGGCACAAGTCGGATCCCTGAAGGAATTCGACCCAAACTTCCCCGAAGACTGGGAGGAGTACGTCGGCCAGGTCGAAGGATTTATGCTCGTGAATGGCATAACGGATGACCGGAAAAAGGCGGCAGCACTCCTCACCATCAGCGGCACACCGGTTTAGCGGGTCGCCGTGGGACTGTGTCAACCGTTGCCGGTGGCCAGCGTATCGTACGCCGACCTACTGGCCAAGCTGAAAGTTCACTTCACCCCCAAACGATCGGAACTGTACTGGAGACGGATATTTGAAAAAAGGAACCAGAAGCTGGGCGAATCGATCACCCAATTCGTGGCCGCCATGAGAGAAGCTGCCCTGCGCTGCAAGTATGATAACCTAGACATCCGAATCCGCGATAGGGTGGTCCTGGGGCTGCGAGACGAACAGCTACAAAATAGAATAATCGCAAAGCCCACAGGAAACTTGCAGGAGGTTCTGGACGAGCTTCTCACGTATGAAAATACTGGGAGACGCGACCCCCCCACAACAGCAATGGCGCCGCCACAGAGATCAATCAGGAGTGCCATGTGGACGGTGGGGAGGAAGACTACACGTGGGAAGCCGACATCGATGAGATCACCTGGAGGGTCGGAAGAATGCCAGCAAGGACCAACCGCCCAGAGGGCACGGACCGATTCAGAAGGCAACAACCACTGCCGCAACAAAGACCTCAGAGGGAGAACTCAAACCGACCGAGAGACCCCGATGCTAGATGCGGCAGCTGCGGAGGCGGCCACCCCCGATCAACCTGCAGGTTCCGGAACGCTAAATGTATGAACTGCGGAAAAACGGGTCATATACAATTTATCTGCCGCAGCAGACCCCGAGACAACCAACTGCACGATATCGACGCGTGGGGCCCAGGTAAGGTAACCCCCCGACATAGTGGCAGAGAGACCCCCAGGCCAAAGGCACGACCCTCCAACCACGGGAAGGGGGTGGGGGTCAACCACCTACTGAGCCCTAAGTTAAAAATTGAAGTCCGCTTGCAGGGCATCCCCTGCAAGATGGAAGTGGACTCGGGGGCATCGGTATCGATTATTTCAGACAGTACCTTGGCAGACATCGAAGCTAGGAGCAGGCAGAAAATCCCTCTAAAACAAACACAAATCTGCTTGGCTGACTTCCAAAGATCGCCCATAAACATCAGAGGGAAGGTCACCGTTCCCGTCAGTTACAAGGGTTTTAAGGGCCCCTTAGACCTACTGGTTACCAAGGGCCAGAGAACCAGCCTAGTAGGCCTCAATTGGTTCAGGGCCCTCGGCATTTGGGTGGGGGGAATTAACACTGTACACCAGCGAACCCTCAAATCTGTCTGTGATAATTTCGCAGACGTATTTGAGGACTCACTAGGGAAATATAAAGGCCCCCCCCATTAACTTTAATTTGGATCCAGAGGTTAAACCCATCAGGCTTAAGGCCCGGTGGGTACCCTTCGCACTAAAACAAAAAATCAAGGCCGAGCTAGAAAAGTTAGTAGGCCAGGGGGTGCTAGAACCTGTAGAAGGGGGCCCCTGGGAGACACCAATCGTCACTCCCCTTAAACCGAACGGGGATGTGAGGATTTGCGCCGATTATAAGGCTACTCTAAACTTAGCAATGAAAAAACATGCTTACCCGGTCCCAACAGTGAAGCAGGTCCTCGCGACGATCCAGGACGGCGCCATCTTTGCCAAGCTCGACTTGGCGCAGGTGTATTTGCAACTCACTGTTTCTAAGGAAGCCGCCGAGGCTCAAACGATAGTTACCCACAAGGGGGCGTTTCGAGTCCACAGACTGCAATTTGGAATTGCTGCAGCTCCAGGCATCTTCCAAGAAGTGATGGAGAGGACATTAAAGGGCATACCTGGAGTATGCCCTTACTTCGATGATGTCCTGATTGCTGGAAAAACTGAAGAAATCCTAGCTGACAGGCTTGAAAAGGTACTGGGGAAATTTAGAGAGGCAGGACTTAAGTTAAAAAGGGAAAAGTGTTTTATTGGAGTAAAATCCACTGAATTTTTAGGATACAGGATAGATGCTCAGGGCATACATCCTACTGAGGGAAAAATAAAAGCAATTAAATTAGCACCAGAACCTAAAAACAAGGCAGAACTCCAAGCATTCTTAGGTCTCATAAATTTCTACCACTCATTCTTGCCACATAAAGCAGCTTTAGCTGAACCCCTACACAGGCTTTTGGATAAAAAGACCCCGTGGCAGTGGCAGGAAAAACACAAACAGAGCTTCCAAACGCTGAAGGACATATTGTCCAGCAGATCCACAGTCACACATTTCATCGAGGGTAAACCAATCTACCTTGCCTGTGATGCATCACCTTATGGGGTGGGAGCAGTGATAAGCCACATGGACGACCAGGGGGTACAGAGGCCAATCGCATATTATTCCAGAACCCTAACCAAAGCAGAGCGGAATTATGCACAAATTGACCGGGAAGCACTAGCCATAGTGGCTGGTGTAAAAAAGTTCCACGACTATCTCTATGGCAGGAACTTCACAATACTGACAGACCATAAACCCCTTTTAGGCCTGTTCACTACAGACAGACAGACACCCCAAATCATGTCTCCAAGGATGCTCAGATGGTCCATCTTTTTAGCAGCTTACACTTTCATCATCAAGCACAGACCGGGGAAAGAGATGGGTCACGCGGATGCTCTTAGTAGACTGCCCCTATTAGATACAGGGCCAGACCCAGTGCCAGCAGGGCAAATCCTATCACTGCAAGAACTGCCTGAATGCCCACTAACAGCTTGGCACATTGCCAAAGCCACTAGCAAGGACCACATACTCAGCAGGATAGCAGCTTGGGTCCAAGGGGGATGGCCCAATGAGAACCCAGACCCTAAATTCACACCATACTACAGAAGGAAGGACGAAATGTCATCACATCACGGGTGCCTACTGTGGGGAAACAGGGTAGTAGTACCAGAGGAACAAAGGGACACAGTCATCACAGAACTGCATGAGGGACACCCAGGGATCGTGCGCATGAAAGCCCTAGCCAGAAGTCATTTATGGTGGCCGGGGTTGGACAAGGCAATTGAGGACAGAGTAGCAGGGTGTTACCAGTGCCAGAAGTCTAGGCCAGAACAGGCACACAATCCAGTACACAAGTGGGAGGTGGCTCGCAACCCTTGGTCCCGCATACACATAGATTTTGCGGGGCCATTCCAAGGCCAGATCTTCTTGGTTGTGGTAGATAGTTACTCCCGGTGGTTGGAGGTTGCGCCTGTTAAGACCATGACATCCGCCAAGACAATACAAGTCTTGAGGGGACTCTTTGCCACCCACGGGTTACCTGACGTACTGGTCTCTGACAATGGCCCACAATTCACATCTAATGAATTTCAGGATTTCCTCAAGGCCAACTGGATTAGACACGCAACGTCGGCCCCCTTCCACCCCTCCTCCAACGGGTTGGCCGAGAGGAACGTCAGGACTACCAAGGAAGCGTTAAAAAGAATCATCCAGGGCGATTGGCACCAGAGGCTGGCCCAGTTCTTGTTGGCTCAACACACAACACCTTGCACTGCAACGGGGAAAAGTCCAGCTAAAATGAGGTGGGGCAGAAGATTGACGACGAAATTAGACAGACTCCACCCTGACCGGCTGCCCGTTGAAACAGAACAGGAAAGTGCAACCAGGTCTTTGAACATCGGGGACCTAGTGTGGGCCAGGAACTATGGACTGGGGAAAAAGTGGACACAAGGGGTAGTCATTGACAAACCAGGGCCACTATCCTACATCATATAGGGGGAAGGGGGAAGGCAGATCAGGAGGCACATCGATCAGTTGAGGAAAAGGTCTCCTGAGTTCACACAGGTGGCGACCGGCGGGGACTTCCTAACATAAGACAACAACAATAGTCTTGACGGGCGGGTCATCACACCATCTGTCGGGGGACCAGAAACACAACCAAGAGGGTCGGGACCATTTCCTCAGGGGAACTCGGTTCCATAGTCAAAGGCCATCATTGTAACGCAACAACCTGTAGGACCTCCACCAGCAGCGACACCCCAACAGACAGCTAGGCCTGACGGGGAACTCAACAACAGAGCAGACAGTCCCATGGGGAGATACCCGGCCAGGGTCCATAAGCCACCTAATTACTTAAAATATTATGTTAGATAAGAACTCTCATCTGGGGGGGAAGGGGTGTTGTATAGGTAGATTAGCAGGGGAGTGGTTTCCCACCGGCGGGAAATACACGAGCCTGGGTTGGGTGTTGTTTCTTTGGCGGGAGATTCCCGGCCGGGGGTTGGCTAGCGTCCAGCGGCTGCTGGACATATATTGAGCCACCCGGACGGGGATCCCCAGTTGGCTCCACGTGTACTAATAAATATCACTGTTGCAAATACCTCGCTGTACGTGTCATCGATCCGGACATAACATCAAGTGCCTGTGAAGGCAACTCAATATCTTCAACTGGTCCAAAAAGCACTGGCACATGCAGTATTGGGTGTTTCTAGGTTTGCCCATGTTACACCTCTGTTGTATGAACTGTGCTGGCTGCTAGCTTCCTTCTGGGTGTAATTCAAGGTGCTGGTCATTACTCTTAAATCTCTACATGGCAGGGACCAGGATATTTGTGGGATCGCTTCTCCCTGACAGTATCTGCCTATCCTACTAGATGAGATAGGGCAGTTATGCTCCAGGTCCCTTCCCTGGAGTCTTTCAGTCTTTCTAGAGGGATCTCAGAAGTGAGCCTTCGTCTGTAGCTGTGCCTACCTTATGGAATACTCTAGTGGTGGGATTCAGCTGATTTGTACCCGTTCGGCAGAACCGGTAGCTACTTTTTTGTTGCCCAGGCCCAGAATGGACTTCTAGAAGCAGCATCCACACAGAGAAACGGTTGTTCACATATTTGAATCCCACCACTGGAATACTCACCCCCAAATGATTCAGCAAGCACTCACTCTTTTAACCTTTTGAAGGCTGTCAATACCTGGGCTTTTACCTACCGTATTTTCTGGCATATAAGATGACTTTTTAACCCATGAAAATCTTCTCAAAAGTCAGGGGTCATCTTATACGCTGGGTGCTGAAACTTTAGGGACAGGGCTGGCTGGAAAACCTGGAGCAGATCTCCCATTTGCTCTACACAGGGAAAGTGGGACCAATTGGAGAAGAAGCTGCAGTCTGTGATTGTTTACAGGCTGGGGTCTGGGCGTCTTTCCTTCTAAAGTTGAAGAGCAGCTGCAGTCTATCCCAACTTGAAAGACAGGTGGGGAATGCAGCAGCCAGAGCAGCTGCTTAGCTCTAAGGACACATTTGACTCAGGAACTGGGCGGGCTGGCTGGAAAACCTGGAGCGGATCTCCCATTTGGTCTGCGCAGGGAAAGCTTTAGAGTGAATTAGGAAAAGTTTAATCCACTTGCACTGTTTTATGTTTACATGTTTGATGACAAACAGCCTTATGTTTATAAGTGACAGTTTTCCTACTAAGTACCTGCATGTCATAAGCATTTGAATTAAAATTACCATATTAAAATCAAATCTGATGTTTTTTAATTTTTATTTGGTGTGTGTTGGAAGAGGGTTAGTCTTATATGGCAAGTATAGCCCAAACCCTATAATTTAACAGGAAATGTAGGGGGTCGTCTTATATGCCCAGTCATCTTATACCCTAGAAAATATGGTAAACTCTGAAATAATACAATGGGGGGAAAGATAAGTTTGTGTACAACAAAAGGCAAATTTCCATGGGCTTATTTTAACTGAACATTTAAAACAATTTAAAAAATGTAAATCAGGACACTTACTTGTTGAAAGCAGTAATCTTGAAGTTAACTCATGGAAAACTTTTTGTTCCACTAAGCTCCCCAATTATATTTATCAGTGCTTTTTTTCTCAAAAAAGGTGCTAGAACTCTCATCTTGGCGGGCGCAGGAGGCAGGGGTGGGTGGGGTGGGGTGACGCTGCTGCGGTCACGGGTGTGAGGGGTGTTGGTGGCAGGCTCCCCCCTGGGGACAGAGCCAGCACAGTTGTTGCTGTGGGAGCAACAGGGCCCGCTCTATATCGCGGGGCTGTGCAGGGTGGGCAGTGGAGGCGGTGCGGGCCAGGCGATGCAAAGCGGCCACTTATGCACGCAGGGTGAGGCAACGGTGTCACAGGTCTAGCACCAGATAGGCCACCAGCCTGGCTGACATGGGTGAGCACAAGGATGGAGTGCACATGGACTTCGCAGAACCCACCTCCCACTCCTTGTCCTCTCTTACTTACCTAGTTGAGATGGTGTAGTTGGGCAGCAGGAAGGGATGCAAAGTTCCTGCCTACTTGCTTTCGCTGCAGACAACTAGCCGGTGCAACGTTTGCTAGCCAGGTTTGAAAGCCAATAGAGGGATAGCATAGCTTGTGCAAAAGCTTTTGTTGTGTTGTTGTTGAAAAAAGGTGCTGGAACACCATTCTGAGCGTTCTATGAGAAAAAAGCCCTGCTTTTATGTTTTAATCTTATGATTTTAAATATATATTTTTTTCTATTGTAAATTGCCCCAATATGTACAGTAGTTCCCATATTCAAAAAAGGGGGGAAATAGATCCAGGAAACTACAGACCTATCAGCCTGACCTCAATACCTGGGAAGATTCTGGAAAAGATAATCAAACAACAAATCAGCGAACACCTTGATGCAAACAAAGTTATCACTAAAAGCTAACGTAGGTTTGTCAAAAACAGATCATGCCAGACAAATCTTATTGCATTCTTTGACCAAGTGACAAAACTAGTGGACCAGAGGAATGCTGTAGATATAATTTACTTGGACTTCAGTAAGGCATTTGATAAAGTAGATCATAACCTACTACTTGATAAGATAGAAAAATGTGGGTTAGATAGCATCACCACCAGATGGATTCGTAGCTGGCTGACAGGCCATACTCAGTGTCTGGTCCTCAATGTAACTGCATCTACATGGAAGGAAGTGTGTAGTGGGGTGCCCCAGGGCTCTGTTCTGGGCCCAGTGCTCTTCAACATCTTCATCAACGATTTGGATGAGGGGATAGATGGGGAACTCATCAAATTTGCAGATGACACCAAGCTGGCAGGAATAGCCAATACTCCAGAAGATAGACTTAAGATACAGGAGGATCTGGACAGACTTGAACACTGGGCGCTATTTAACAAAATGAAATTCAGTTATGAAAAAGTAAGGTTCTACATTTAGGCAGGAAAAATCAAATGAACAGCTATAGTATGGGTGGTACCTTGCTCAATAATACAGGTGAAACTCAAAAAATTAGAATATCATGCAAAAGTTCATTTATTTCAGTAATGCAACTTAAAAGGGGAAACTAATATATGAGATAGACTCACTACATGCAAAGCAAGATAGTTCAAGCTGTGATTTGTCATAATTGTGATGATTATGGCATACAGCTCATGAAAACTCCAAATACACAATCTCAGAAAATTAGAATATTACATGCACTCAATAAAACAAGGAGTGTACATAGAACAATATCGGACCTCTGAAAAGTATAAGTATGCATATGTATTCAGTACTTGGTTTAGGCCTCTTTTGCAGCAGGAGGATCTGGACAGACTTGAACACTGGGCGCTATCTAACAAAATGAAATTCAATTGTGAAAAAAGTAAGGTTCTACATTTAGGCAGGAAAAAAAATCAAATGCACAGCTATAGTATAGGTGGTACCTTGCTCAATAGTACGTAGTAACTGTGAGAGAGATCTCGGAGTCCTAGTGGACAATCACTTAAATATGAGCCAGCAGTTTGCTGCAGCTGCCAAAAAAGCCAACATAGTGCTAGGCTGCATTAACAGAGGGATAGAATCAAGATCACGTGAAGTATTAATACCACTTTACAATGCCTTGGTAAGGCCACACTTGGAATACTGCATCCAGTTTTGGTCACCACGATGTAAAAAAGATGTCGAGACTCTAGAAAGAGTACAGAGAAGAGCAACAAAGATGATTGGGGGACTGGAGGCTAAAATATATAGGCAAAGGTTGCTGGAATTGGGTATGTGTAGTTTAATGAAGAGAAGGGTGAGGGGTGACATGATAGCAGTGTTCCAATATCTCAGGGGCTGCCACAAAGAAGAGGGAGTCAAGCTATTCTCCAAAGCACCTGAAAGCAGGACAAGAAGCAACAGATGGAAACTAATCAAGGAGAGAAGCAATCTAGAACTAAGGAGAAACTTCCTGACAGAACAATTAACCAGTGGAACAACCTGCCTCCAGAAGTGGTGAATGTTCCAACACTGGAAGTTTTTAAGAAGAGACTGGACAGGACTTCCGGTGGCTACGCCACGCCGAATGGCAGCTTTTCTTTGGCCACTCGCCCTGAGGCTTCATTTGACCCGCGGAGACAGTGACAATGAGCTGTTCCATGGCTCATAAACTTCCCCTTCGGGAGAAGAGGGGGAGGTGAGCTTTCTCGGATAGTGGTAGAGTTCCCCAAAACCTCCCAGAATTATCTGGGGTTTGGAGGGTGAGAGCTCCCACAGAGTCCGAGGCTTTCTCCGAGTCCAGGACGTCTTTGCTCAGCACAGGGGCGAAGCTAGATGCTGCATCCACATCTGCAGATTATAGTGATTTATGATTGCTTTTAAAGCAGACAGAGCTTACCAGGAGGAGTAAAGTTGCAAATATTCAGAACTTTAACTCAAGGTGCTTTAATCTTCTCCATATATAAATTAGACTTTGAAGAAAGAGAAAAAATGGCACCAAAATGTTTTTTTCTTTTTAAAAGAATAAATTACGAAGACTTTGTTAAAATTTAAACAATATATTGGAATTTTTTTCTCTTTTTCTTATTATTATTGCTATTAAGAGTTCCTCTCCTTTTTTTGGATTTTATTTTTTTTCTCCGGAGTGCAGAGGGAAAGTGAAAGTGATAAGAGAAAGTGATTTGTAGCAAGTGAAAATGGCTTCAAGACGGCAGGCAGTTCCTGTTGTTTCTAAAACCTCAATCTCTTCTCCTGTCATTCAACCCACTGCAAAACCCAGATCCCCTCCACCCTCTCCTCCACCACCAGCACTTACACTTAAAGACCTGCAGGATGCTTTGAAGTTGCAGGCACAAGAAATGACTTTACAAATAAAGGAAGAGGTAGCTGATCTTCTTGAGCTTAAAAATAGAGAGATGGGAGAAGACATCTTGTTTGCATTTCAAGGGCTGGCTGCACATATTGAACGTTTAGATGACCGCGTGGATGAGGTTGTGGAAAATAGTGAAAGACTTGAAAATAGAATTGCTAAAGGAGAAAATAAAATTGATAAAACTGAGGATGAGGTGATAATTTCACAATTTAAAGAAATGGAATTTGCTCTGAGAATAAGGGGGTTGAGAGAAAACCCCCATGAGGATTTACTGGAAGAGGTGATTAAGGTCATTGCTCCCATCTTGGGATGGGATCCTAAGGAGTTATCAAGGGAGGTGGAAAAAATTTTCAGGGTCAATTCCTGGATTGCGAGGCAGAAGAATCTACCTAGAGATGTGGTGATTTATTTTTCTAAGAGGTCACTTCAAAATGAGATCATCCAGGCCTTCTATCAACAGAGATTTCAAATTGCAGGTCAAGATATTATAATTTTGAAAGAAATACCTCCTAAGATGTTGAGAAAAAGGAAGGATTTTGGTTTTTTGTCTGACGAACTTAAAAATTGACAAATTCAGTTCAGATGGGAGATCCCTATTGGAATAGTGGTGAATCATGCAGGGACACAATATAGACTTAACACGATTGCTAAGGCAAAAGAATTTTATACTTATGTCCTGAAAGCAGGTTCACCACCATCTCCATTGCTTAAAAGAGTGGAAGAAGATAAACAACAAGTTGAAGGCGCATCAGCACAGTCTGTTGGAGAGGCACAATTGGCTGAACCCACTGAACAGAATTTGATGTTAAAGGGTGATCCAAAAAACCAGAGAATGACACGTGCGGCGCATAAACGGAGAGAAAAGGAACAACTGAAACAGAAGATGGATTCTGGGCCTATGATACAAGGCCCTGTTATCACGGAGTCGGTGGGAGAGGCGCGACTGAAGAAACCAACAGCGAATCTCCAGGTGGCGTTCCATAGGTTCCAGGTCGCTGAGGATGGTGATAAAGCTTTTGACATGGAATGTTAATGGCTTAAATTCACCACAAAAAAGAAAGAAAGTGTTCCATGATTTGAAGCAACATAAAAGTGATATTGTTTGCCTACAAGAAACTAGAATTGATTTTTTTAAAATTACTGGTGACTTACTTCCTGAGTCAAAAATGTTAAGATTTTTCCTAGAACGTTGTCGGATCATAGTCCGGTATGGATGGAATTATTTAGAGAAGATGGGATAAGAAGATCTTGAAGGTTGAATGAAAATTTATTTAGATATGACGTACTTTCAGAAAAATGTAAAGATTATTTGAAAGAATTTTTTGTTTTGAATATGCATAAAGGAACACCAATTGAAATGGTTTGGGATGCCAGTAAAGCTTATATGAGGGGGATTTTGATTCATATGAACAATGGTCATAGGTGTAAGCAGATGCAAAAATGTAAAGAACTGGAAGAAGAGATTAAATTGAAGGAGAAAGCTTTTATTTTGAATCCATCAGATAAGAGATTAAGGACTTCAATAAATTTGTTGAAAGAACAATTTAATATGTTAATGGTGGATCAGGTTGCAACTAATTTGAGATATGCAAAACATAATACTTTCTGTAATGCAAAGAAGCCTGGTAGGTGGTTAGCTTATCAATTAAGGAAAAAACAGAAGTTACGTACAATAGAGAAAATAGAATATAAGGGTAAAGAAACATATCAACAAAATTTGATTAAAAAGGGTTTTTTGGATTTTTATGAAAAGTTATATGCTAGTGAGAATATACAAACTTTAGAGATAGATAAATATTTACAGGAAGCACATATTCCTATGCTTTCATATGAACAACGGGAAGGGATGAATTGTTTAATCACTTCTGAAGAAATTGTATTAGCAATTAAACAGTTAAAAGTGAGTAAGGCTCCTGGTACAGATGGCTTAACAGCAATTTATTATAAAACTTTACTTGTAGACATGGTAGAACCTTTAAAGGAATTATTTAATAATATCCAGGCCGGAGGGAAGGTGCCTCCATCTTGGAGAAGGGCTTTTATATCGTTGATCCCAAAAGAGGATCAAGATCTTACTCAGCCTAAGAATTATAGACCTATATCGCTTTTAAATACAGATTATAAGATTTTTTGCAAAAATATTGGCAAATAGATTAATGTTAGTTTTGAAACAGATGGTTCATACAGATCAGTCTGGATTTATAACTGGAAGATATATGAAATATAATGTAAGACAAATAGTTAACTTAATTGAGTATTTGGATAAGAATAACCAAGTCCCTGCGGCATTGATATTTTTGGATGCTGAAAAAGCCTTTGATCAGTTGAATTGGCAATTTTTATTGAAAGTTGTGGAAAAGATGAATTTTGGGGATGAATTTTTGCAATCTATTAAGGCCATATATCAACAACAATCGGCGCAAATTATAATTAATGGGGGATTAACAGATGCATTTAAAATTGAAAAAGGTACAAGACAGGGGTGTCCCCTGTCACCATTATTGTTTGTTTTAACATTGGAGATCTTATTGATTAAAATTTGGGAATCAATTAAAATAAAGGGAATAAAAATAAAGCAGAATGATTATAGGTTAAGAGCATTTGCAGATGACTTGGTTGTTACATTATCTCAACCGATTCAATCGGTTTTAGATTTGATGGAAATCATAACAGTGGCGTAGTGTGGGTTGTCAGCACCCGGGGCAAGCACCCGGCCGCTGCACTGTCCCTCCCCCAGATAGTCCCTCGCTCTCTCTCCGCACTGCACCGCACGCCTGGCAACCCCCCTCCACAGTGGGCGGCGACCCAGCGGCTCGGATCGGATTCGCACAGCCAGCACTACAGTGAGAGAGAGTGAGTGAGCCAGGCAGGGGCAGAGAGCTGCGAGTGCGAGCGCCCCCCCAGATGTTGCACCCGGTGCGGCCGGACCCCCCTGCACCCCCCACGCTACGCCACTGAATCATAAGACGATATGGGAAAGTTTCGGGTTTTAAGGTAAACAATAATAAGACTAAAATATTATCAAAAAATATGACTGAATGAAAATTATATGTTAGTAAAATTGACAGGTTATTAAATTGTGAAAAAGGTTAAATATTTGGGGGCATATATTACAGCCTCTAATGTGAAATTATATAAGAATAATTATGAGACGTTATGGTTAAAAGTACAAAAGGATTTAAATAATTGGAAAAAACTACAATTATCCTTGTTAGGTAAAATTGCAGCTGTTAAAATGAATGTTTTGCCAAAGTTTCTCTTTTTGCTTCAAATGATACCTATTTTGAAAAAAGATGCTAATTTGGATAAATGGCAGAAGGGTATTAATAAATTTATTTGGGTGGGGAAAAAACCGAGAGTGAAACTTAAGATTTTACAAGACACTCGGGAAAGAGGAGGACTTAAGGTGCCTAATTTGAAACTATATTATGATGCAGTAGCTTTAACATTGGTTAGTGATTGGCTTAATTTAACTAATAAAAGTTTACTTTATCTTGAGGGATGGGATTTATTATATGGGTGGCATGCATATTTGATTTATGATAAGAAAGTTGATAAGGCTTTTAAATCTCATATTTTAAGAAGTGCTCTATTGCGTGTTTGGAAAAAGCATTATTATAAGTTGAATTATAAAATACCAATTTGGGGGATTCCTGGACACGCAATAGAGGGGGTATCTATGGGTGTGAATTTGGATATGATCTCTTATAAGCAATTACTTAGATTGGTAGGGAATGATTGGCAATTAAGGTCATTAGCTGAGTTAAAACAAGAAAATATCATACAGTCCTGGTTTCAGTATACTCAACTGCAAGCTAGGTGGAAGTTAGATCAGAAGGTTGGTTTGACACTGATGGATGAAAATTTGGTAAAACAGATTAAAGATCAAACTCGAGCGCATATAAAGAGAATTTATAATGCCTTAATAGAATTGGATTCGGAAACGGAATTGGTGAAAGATTGTATGGTAAAATGGGCTCAAAATATTCAAGAACCGATTCCATTGGATGTGTGGGAGGTAATTTGGGTTAGAAATGTAAAATTTACTCAAGCCCAAAATTTAAGATAAAATTTTTATAAAATGTTTTATAGATGGCATTTGGATCCTAAAAAGCTGTCTTGTATGTATTCTAATTTACAGCCCAAGTGTTGGAGATGTGGTAGTTTGGATGCTACTTATTTCCATATTTGGTGGACTTGTAAAAATGTAAAAGCTTTTTAGATTAAAATCTGGTGGAACATTCAAAAGATTTTTAAGAGAAAGATAAAATTTACTCCACAATTATTTTTATTGGGTGTTATCACAGACTGTGATACTAAAGAAATTAGTTTGATGTTGAATTTGATAACAGCTGCGAGGTTATTAGTAGGGCAATATTGGAAGAAGGACTGTCTGCCTACTATAGAGGAGTGGACGCTTAAAGTGTCAAATCTAGCAGAAATGGATAAGATTTCGGCTTACTTGAAAGATCATTCACAAGAAAGATACATTTCGGTTTGGAGAAGATGGATAGATTATATTCAGAAAAAATATGGGACTAAAAAGTTCCATTTAGCTTATGAGTAAATTATAGATTGTTATTGTTATAATTTATATTTTAGAGTGTTTGTAATTATGTTAAAGGCAGGTTAAAGTATATTATGTATTTGGTTTTTATATAGTTGATTAATGTTATTTAGATTATGATTACTATATATTTGTAACCCTGTTATATATTTGTAACCCTGCCTTGGTGGAGCAGTGGGCTAATGCCTCCTTAAGTAACACCAGCTGCCTGCAATTAGTGCAGGTTCGCGTCCCACCAGGCTCAAGGTTGACTCAGCCTTCCATCCTTCCGAGGTAGGTAAAATGAGGACCCAGATTGTTGGGGGCAATTAAGCTGACTTTGTAATAATGCCGCTTGGGGTGTGTGTGAAAGCCCTAATAAGCAGGCATATACATAGAATGAAGGCTACTGCTAAGCTTGTAAGCCGCCCTGAGTCTTCGGAGAAGGGCGGGATATAAATGGAATTAAAATAAAATAAATAAAATAAAATAAAATAAAATCAGCTTTGGTAAGTGGGGGAGGGGGGCCTAAGGGGGGGTTGGGGATGGGATAATATTGTAACCTTTTATAAAACTTTTCAATAAAAAAAAGAAGAGACTGGACAGCCATTTGTCTGAAATGGTATAGGGTTTCCTGCCTGAGCAGGGGGTTGGACTAGATGACCTCCAAGGTCCCTTCCAACTTATTATTATTATTATTAAACCTCACGATGTGGATTGCATACAAATATTATATAATTGGTAAATAAAGGTAGAACATATGTTAAATATACATCAAATGATAATATGCTTCCCTACAAAGTCAATTCTTGCTCAGTGACAGACCAAGGAGTTAACTCGGAAAGGTAAGAGGAAAATCTAGAACAGATCTGTGCAACTTGTAGAAGGGAAAGGCCCAGACTGATAAATTAAAAAATCTTTGTGGTCTGCAAAGGAATGCTGCTGGGCTAATCAATGATTTGGTGACTAGAGGAGCATCTACAGTGTTGGAGCTTGTGGTCATGGTAAGCCATGGAGGCACTAGGCAACATGACTTTCAGGGCAGTGGTGGTGATTTTATTATTTTTTTTTTTCAAGTCTGTGCTCTGTCCATGGGTGCTTGGTGGGCTGCATGTACAGGCCTGGTCTAGAATTTATTTTGGAGCATTCAACTATTAAGAGCAGGCACGTCAAACTCATTTTGTTTGAGGCAACTTCTTATAAAAGAATTGCCGTTAATTTGTTTTAATAAAATAATTTAAATTAATTTTTCACTTGATTTCAAATTAAATGAATTATATTGGTTGACAATGAGATTTTTTTTAGTACAATTGCCAAATGCAATAAACTGGTTTTAGGTATATGTTACTGGAAGGAAAAAGCAATCCCTGCTGCATTACTGATCCCAGAGAAGCATTTGCATGTATGCAGGTATCCTTAGGGTGCCATAGTTTTGGATGAGAAATATTGGTTGCAAAGTTGGCATTTCTGGATGTAATACAGATATTTTGGACTTATTTTTGTTTCTTTGCATGTTTGACATTTTTAAAAAGGCATATGCTACTGACTACACTTATGCACATATGTAACATCTTTTGCTAAGATACTTGATCACTGCTTGTCCAAAATTTTAATATACAGATATTATCACCAGAAATTATTTTAGCCTTTTTAATAAATGTTGTTATTGATGTTTAGCTCACCAGGGAAAACATCATATATTGTTATGTATATACTAGGTTAATTATTTAAAGACTGAAGTGCAACATAACTAGATTCTAAATAATCTATTTTTCAAAACACACAACAGTCCAAACAGTAAAAGTAAAGTCCAAATTAAGAATATTTCATTCTTAAGACTTTTTTTAGATTCAAAATAGTTTTCAAGAGTGTACAAAAGATACTAATTTTTTTAGAATCAGCTAAATTAAACATATTACACTGAGAAAAATGTTTCTCATTTATTTCATGTTACCTTTGATTTCATTGCAGAGATGTTAACATAAGAAATAGATTATTTTGTTATCTAATTTTACCTTCCAAAAGACAGAAGCAGATGAAAAATGTGGGGTTCTTTCCTGTTGGCTTTTTTGTGTTAGCTGTTTTAGATTCTAAAAGTTTAGTTCCTAAAGAAGTAATCCTGTAAATAATTTTAATGTCCTCATCTAGTGCAGGCTCTTTTATGACTCAAGGACTTCAACTCCCATAATTCCTAAGCCAGCATGGCTCAGCTTGGAAACCTCTCCCTTTCCCCTCAGCATGGCTGGCTCAGGATTTCTGAGAGTTGAAGTCCATGAGTCATAAAAAAGAGCCAAGATTGCTAGCCCTGCAATAGGCTTAGGAAAGCCAATAATAGAACTGCGGGGGGGGGGGGGTTCCTGCAAAAAAAGGGGGCGGAACGCTGTTCTATGTGAATAAAAGCCCTATCCATAACTATGGCACCCTAAAGATACCTGCATACATGCAAATGCTTCTCTGGGATCAGTAACGCAGCAGGGATTCATTTTTCCTTCCAATAACAGATTGCTGGGAAATGCCAAACATGGCCTTAAGAATTCCAATGTTTGTTACAAATTTTTCTCGATGTGGTTGGAAAGAGGCCTAGAAATGCTAGCACAAATACATCACACTTGTTGAACGTGTACACGCAACTAATTACAATCTTCAATTATATGTGATATATCTAAAATGAGATGTCTCAACTGCAACTTGCAAACTGTTCCGTTTTGTGGCAAAACAATCCAGGACAAGCTGATCAGCAGAGCTAAGAGAGGACTCATTAACACAATTTCTGGGAAGGAAAGAAACAGAAGGACAGTTTAATATCTTCCAGTTGATGTTATCTTATGTAACATCTTCTGGGAGTTGAAGTCCACGAGTCATAAAAGAGCCAAGGTTGCCTATGCCTGGCCTACTGGCTTGCTGCTGAGTGTGCCAAAAGAACTGGCCGACAAACGTTGCACAGGCAAGTTGTCTGCAGCGAAGGCAGAAACATTGCACGCCTCCCTGCTGCCCAACTACACCATCTTAACTAGGTAAGTAAGAGAGGACAAGGAGTGGGAAGTGGGTTCTGCGGAGTCCATTTGCACTCCTTCCTTGTGCTCACCCGTGTCAGCCAGGCTAGTGGCCTACCCTGTGCTGGACCTGTACCACCGTCGTCTCACCCTGCACACCTAATTGGCTGTGCTGCATCACCTGGCCCACCCTGCCTATGCCGCCCGCCCCATGCAGTCCCACCATATAAAGCAGACCCCACGGCTCCCACAGCACCAGCTGCGCTGGCTCCTGCCCCGGGGGGCACCCTGCCGCCAACACCTCTCGCACTTGTGGCTACAGCAGCACCGCCCCCCTGCCTCCTGTGCCTGCCAAGATGAGAGTTCCGGCACCTTTTTTTTTTTTTTTTAGAAAAAAAGCCATGGTGAGTATGATGATAAAATCATATCATCAGCATAAAGCAAGCTGTTAAAATAAATATTTACGCTCATTGGCATGTGTACCATGGTATCCTTCATTAACCCTGGCAAGTCATTGATGTATAAATTAAATAATAATGGGGCCAGGATACACCCTTGCCTTATCCCTTTATTTGTGTGAATCCTGTTAGGGCCCCATTAACCCCATACTGTACCCTCAAACAGGTACTTTGTAAAGGGCTTTAATCAAAGCCAGGAGTCTGGGTTCTATTTTAAGAGATATTAATTTACTCCATAGTACTTCTCTATTTACCATATCAAATGCTGCTGTAAGGTCTATGAAAGCAGCAAACAGGGGTCTCCTCTTATAGGCATATTTGGCAATTAGACAAAGCAGTTATCAATAGTAGATCTGTTTTGTCTAAAACCTGCTTGTTCTTCTGTGAGGATGTTGTTTTCCTCTACCCAGATTCAAATTCTGTTCAAAAGGTACCTAGCATATATTTTTGCTACAATGTCAATCAGGCTGATGGGCCTGTAATTACTAGGATCCTTTTTATTCCCTTTTTTATATATGGGGACAACTATTGCCATCTTCCACCCATCTGGTATATGGCAGGTGTTATTTATGTGTGTAAAAAGACCTGCTAATACAGGGCCCCACCAATTGCGTAATTTCTTAAATAATTCTGCTGGTAAAAATATCCTCACCTGGGGCTTTATTGCTCTTTAAGCTTTTAATGATGGACTGTATCTTCTTTTCTGAGACTGGTGGCCAGGGGGGGAGTTCTAGGGTTTGCTAAATCACTATTTAAAAATAGTTTCTTTACCGGTTTGGTGGGAGCAAACAAGCACTGATAATAATTCTCCCAGTCCGCAGCAGAGATTGGTATGTTGAATGCAAATCTCTGGTCCTTCAGGATACCTGCTACAGAGTGCCAAAATAATACTGAGTTATGACTTCTGGCAGCCAACTCGAGTTCTGACCAGATTGAAATGGCAAAACTTTTTTTCTTTAATGTTATAGGTTTTTTTTATTTTCCCTTGTGTGCAGCATTTTAGCTTGTATATGGGCAGTAGGATTCCTCTGGGCAAGGCTCATGGCTGCCCTCAATTTCTTTTTCAGTTGCTGGCAATCAGGATCAAACCAGACAGGTCTACCCACTCGGGCTCTTTTTGTAGCAGGTTTAGCTGTTAGGTGTTTCTTCAGTATGTTACAAAGATTGGAGAATGCATTGAAGGCTGACATCCAGACAGTAGTAGATGACTGGATTGTTCTAGCCCACTTAGTAGCATTCTCTATTTTAAGGCATTCTAATATTGCCTTAGTATCAACTTTGGCCCAAATTAACCTTTTATTTTGGGTCACCTCTACCTTTTTGGTGAGCCATCTGTCAGCCATGTTATATGGTCTTAAATGAGTGGCCTCGCAATGTCACGCTTACAGGCTGATGGTCGCTATTGTCATTAAGGTGTACTGTGACCTCCGAAAAGAGGACAGCCTTATCTCTAGACACATAAAAGAGATCCAGTACACTACTTGAATTGGCTGAGTGGTATGTATAAGGGTACCGTATATACTTGAGTATAAGCCGAATTTTTCAGCCCACTTTTTGGGCTGAAAAAATCCACTTCGGCTTATACTCCAGTGAACAAAAAAAAGAACTTACCGAGGCCTTGCGCGTGGCCGAGCTACTTTGCCTGACGCTGCTGGGGTCGCGTCTCGGCCGAGGCCTTGCAGGATCCGGCCCGGGCGCCTCTGCTCGCCCTCAGCAGCACCTGGCCCGGAATCACATGCGGAACAAGCCCGGCAGAGGAGCCGGAGCGGCGAGCAGAGGCGCCCGGCCCAGATCCTGCAAGGCCCGGCCGAGACGCGCCCCCAGCAGCAGAGCTGCTCCGGCTCCTCTGCCGGGCTTGTTTTGCATGTGAGCTACTTTGCCTGACGCTGCTGGGGTCGCGTCTCGGCCGGGGCCTTGCAGGATCCGGCCCGGGCGCCTCTGCTCGCCCTCAGCAGCACCTGGCCTGGAATCACATGCGAAACAAGCCCGGCAGAGGAGCCGGAGCGGCGAGCAAAGACGCCCACCCGGATCCTGCAAGGCCCCGGCCGAGACGCGCCCCCAGCAATGAAGCCGCTCCGGCTCCTCTGCCGGGCTTGTTTTGCATGTGAGCTACTTTGCCTGACGCTGAGAAGACCCGCTTGGGCACTCGGGTTGGTGTCAGTCTCCGCAGGCCCTTCTCATTTCCAGGAACGTCAAGCGCGCTTGGCTCCCCACCCCCACGGCAGGGCAGGGCAGGGCAGAGACTTGCTCGCCCTTCTGACGGCCCTGAAGAGAAACGAAGGGCTTGCAAACTCCCCGCGAGAAGCTGGGCGAAGTGCGCGGCTGGGCGAGTGTGTGCCTGCACGCGTATTTACGAAAGAAACGCTCCGAGAGTTCTTCTTTCTCCGCCCCCTTGGGGGGAACTCTAGCTCGGGCTCGCTCACGCGCAATTCTCTCTCTCTCTCTCTCTCCGCCGTGGCGATGGTGGGGCGCCAAGGTAACCTGAGAACGCTGCAGGGAAGAGCCATATTTAACTACCCTGTTCCCTGCTTTCCGTGTGGCAGACCCGTATGTGCCAGCTCTCGGGTCTCTGGGGACTGGCGGCTGATTAGGCTGGGCCTTCGGCCGTCCGCAGGGGAGGCGGCGGTAGCGGCGGCGGAATCTGATGCCGAGGCAGCGAGAAAGAGTTTCTCAAAAGCCCCGAGGGCTCCTGAGGAAGGCATTGGGGAGGAGGAGCTTTGCACCTTGGAGACACGATGGAGCCGCTGTGACGGTTACTCCAGAGAGAGTTGCACGAAGCCAAGGCGTCCCTCTTCCTCCTCCTCACCGTTTCCTTTGCTTTTCTTCGTGCTTTTTATTCCTCTGCGGAACTCTGCTGCTGGATTTTTTAGCGACTGCTGTAGCCGCGCTTCTCTTCTCGGCTCCGAAAATAGGGATTTCTACTCTCTCTCTCTCTCTCTCTCCCCTCCCCACCCCGCATTCTCCTGCCTCTTCGATTGCAACAATAAAAGGGCGAAGGGTGCGCTGGTTTCTTCCTCCTTCCTCCCCCCCTCCCCTCCCCTCCCCGATTGTCAGGTGTGGCTTCGACTTTAGTTTTTGCCTACGGTGCTAGGGAGTTGCCAGTGGTGGGATCGTTTTCGGAGTTCCGTGCTTGGCCCAGAGGTGCAAACAAAATGTTTGGAAAAAGGGGGGTGAGGTGGGGTGGGGTGGGGTGGAGGAAGCAGTTTGCGAAGCAGCCGAAATGGGGGTATATAGAGGATGGGAGGTTCCCACCGAGAGAGCCAGCAGAGTTGTTGTCGAAGCGCGTCACACGCCTTTCCAACCACCAGAGAAGGGAGGAATAAGAAAGAAACACACACACACACACACACACACACACACACACCAGGAAATCGAGAGCGCCGCCTTAAGTTAAAGGCGGCGGACGGGCCCGAGAAAAAAGGCTGCAAAACTCCAATCTTTTAAAGCGTGCGGTGTTGTTGTGTTTTTTTCCCCTCCCCCTGAAAGTGAACGGCAGCTTTCCGTACTAGTGTATCTGTACTGCCGCGAGTGACAACTGACAAAGCTTGCCGGTGTGATCTTGATTTTGGAACTGATGAAGTCTGTTAACTAATTGATTGGCACTTCGGTCGCTCATCGCCGTGAAACTAGACCTTGTTTTTGGTTTTGTTTTTTTACTTTGGGCTGATCAAATGTTTCAATAATGACTGAAGGAGAGCTGCTTGTACCTTGGTCTTTGTGCTGGTGTCTTGACATGCCAGTGTTTTTATTTATTCCATTTCTAAAGCTCCACATCTCGGCCAAGTGAGGAAACAATTCTAAAACAGTTAAGACAATAAATTAATAATAAAAACATCCAAAAAATAACTTCCACTCTATTGACTGTTTTTAAAATTCACTGAAGTATGTATTTTAACTTCTGTGGTTTTTGATAAGCAATATCAAATCTGCTGCTGGATTTTTCAGCGACTGCTGTAGCCACGCTTCTCTTCTCGGCTCCGAAAATAGGGATTTCTACTCTCTTCTTGGTCACTTTGCTGGGATAAAATGCCATTTCTGGCTCTGGGTGTGTAAATTGAGAGGCAATCTGGATATAAATTCTAACTAGCACCCGAAGTTGAAGTCATTAGAGATGCGTCAGGCAAAGTAGCTCACATGCAAAGAAGCCCGGCAGAGGAGCTCGCCACTCCGGCTCCTCTGCCAAGAAGAGAGTAGAAATCCCTATTTTCGGAGCCGAGAAGAGAAGCGCGGCTACAGCAGTCGCTGAAAAATCCAGCAGCAGAGTTCCGCAGAGGAATAAAAAGCACGAAGAAAAGCAAAGGAAACGGTGAGGAGGAGGAAGAGAGACGCCTTGGCTTCGTGCAACTCTCTCTGGAGTAACCGTCACAGCGGCTCCATCGTGTCTCCAAGGTGCAAAGCTCCTCCTCCCCAATGCCTTCCTCGGGAGCCCTCGGGGCTTTTGAGAAACTCTTTCCCGCTGCCTCAGCATCAGATTCCGCCGCCGCCACCGCCGCCTCAGCTGCGGACGGCCGAAGGCCCATCCTAATCAGCCACCAGTCCCCAGAGACCCGAGAGCTGGCACATACGGGTCTGCCACACGGAAAGCAGGGAACAGGGTAGTTAAATATGGCTCTTCCCTGCCGCGTTCTCAGGTTACCTTGGCGCCCCACCATCGCCACGGCGGAGAGAGAGAGAGAGAGAGAGAATTGCGCACGAGCGAGCCCGAGCTAGAGTTCCCCCCAAGGGGGCGGAGAAAGAAGAACTCTCGGAGCGTTTCTTTCGTAAATACGCGTGCAGGCACACACTCGCCCAGCCGCGCACTTCGCCCAGCTTCTCGCGGGGAGTTTGCAAGCCCTTCGTTTCTCTTCAGGGCCGTCAGAAGGGCGAGCAAGTCTCTGCCCTGCCCTGCCCTGCCGAGGGGGTGGGGAGCCAAGCGCGCTTGACGTTCCTGGAAACGAGAAGGGCCTGCGGAGACTGACACCAACCCGAGTGCCCAAGCGGGTCTTCTCAGCGTCAGGCAAAGTAGCTCACATGCAAAACAAGCCCGGCAGAGGAGCCGGAGCGGCTCCGTTGCTGGGGGCGCGTCTCGGCCGGGGCCTTGCAGGATCCGGGCGGGCGTCTTTGCTCGCCGCTCCGGCTCCTCTGCCTGGCTTGTTTCGCATGTGATTCCGGGCCAGGTGCTGCTGAGGGCGAGCAGAGGCGCCCGGGCCGGATCCTGCAAGGCCCCGGCCGAGACGCGACCCCAGCAGCGTCAGGCAAAGTAGCTCACATGCAAAACAAGCCCGGCAGAGGAGCCGGAGCAGCTCCGCTGCTGGGGGCGCGTCTCGGCCGGGCCTTGCAGGATCTGGGCCGGGCTCCTCTGCTCGCCGCTCCGGCTCCTCTGCCAGGCTTTTTTCGCGTGCGAGCTACTTTGCCGGCCGCTGCTGAGGGAAGATCTCTGGAGAGGAGCATAAGGTGAGCTGCTGCATTTCCCAGCCTTGGCTTATACTCGAGTCACTAACTTTTTCCATTTTTGGGGGGTAAAATTAGGGGTCTCGGCTTATATTCGAGTCGGCTTATACTCAAGTATATATGGTAAGCTGACTTTGTAATAATGCCACTGGGGTGTGTGTGAAAGCCCTAATAAGCAGGCATATACATAGAATGAAGGCTACTGCTAAGCTTGTAAGCCGCCCTGAGTCTTCGGAGAAGGGCGGGATATAAATGGAATTAAAAATAAAAAAATAAAATAAAATAAAAAAGAGATCAGATGACATTAGATGACCTGACCTGACCAAAGGATTCAATATAAGTCCAACCTTACCTGGGTAAAACTTAGAAAATACTCTTAATGTCTTTGCTGACGTCTGAGTCTTGAAAAATAGCAATAGCACTTAAGATTTATTCCTGAACCAGAGTTGCCCCTAAAAACCTGAGCAGTCTCCGTGATGAGAAATAAGCATTCTTCATCAGCTTTGGCTGATAAGCTAGTTGTCGTTTTTCCTGCAAGTGACAACCTGCCCACCTTCACCCTGTTGCTATCATCTTCCCGAGTGTGTTGTTTTCAAAGAGTCTTAAAATTTCAGTAGGCCAAATAATGCTGCAAGATTTTTGGAGACGGAGCAATTTGCTATGCCACTCCAGTGGTTTATTAGCTGCCCAGGATGTTTGTGGACTCAACATCTAATGCTATTTTGACTTGGGACTAAATTTTTAGAAGGAGCATGTCCTCTCACATCTTTCAGTTTGTACCATGAAAACTTTTCCAAAGGTTGTTTTATTTATTTATTTATTTATTTTTGCTCCTGACAAGTGAAGTGAAGAAAATGGAATGCTTTGACTGAAAAAGGAGAATAGTCTTATACAGCTATTTATTTTTTATTTTACCATCAAGTGAATTTTGTTTTCCCCCGTCTTTTTAATACCTATTAATGTTTTCATTGTGTACTGTAAATGTGGATTTTTAGTCATACTGTGAGTCTTCTTTCATTCCCTGCTAATTTTTTATGTCACAGTTTATAGTCATAGTTTTAGTTACAGATATACAAAGATCTGATACCGTATTCTGCATTTGGGAACCCGAAAATATTATTGAAGATTTTATAGAGATGCAATAAATAAATAATACATACATATGGGGTAATCCTGCCGCTATACAAACATCATGTGGACGTTCTACACATTTGTAAAACATCCTTCTGGCACCACGAAACCTATAGATTTTATCATTGCTAGCCACTAGGGCCATGAGTAATAAGACCTTTAGCCCAACACAGTTGTAGTGGTTCCAGATGGGAGAATGGCTATTATGAAATATTTTTAAGCCTCAGGATAAGGGTAACAATAACAAAGATGAATGACAAATAATGTATTTAATTATAAAATATTTAACAATAAACAGTGCTTCTTAGTCTTCTTCATCTTCCTCCTCCTCTCCCTCTTCTGAACTTCTGTAGATAGAAAAGGAATAAAAGATGATATTACAATGTGCTTATAAAACTTCTAATAGGTCTCTTCAACTTTTGTCAAGCTGCTATTATTATTATTATTATTATTATTATTATTATTATTATTATTATTATTATTATTATTATTATTATTATTATTATTAATCCAGAATCCTTATTCTTTTCTGAGAAGAGCAAGGTTTTCAGTATTTCAGACCTGTTGAATTTCTGCCATGCTGAGTAGTTACCCTGCAGAAAAGAGCAGAAGAGAGCAACTATACGTAGCAAAGATCAAGGGAGTCCTAAGACTGGCTTGTCAAAGTTCTGCCTCTTGATTGATCCTGCTTGCCTTTTCCAACTGTTCAACAACATTAGTAATAGTTCGGTAGTACATGTAGTAACTCACGTTATTTCCACAGGAGGAGGCTCAGGGATTTCTTGAGATCTGATAAATAAAGAAGAGCAGAAATTACAGAGTTTGTTGTACAACAATAAGGTTTAAAATTATTTTATTTTTGCAACTTGCATGGTTTGTTCTTCATGTACAGCTCTTGTATATGAAGGTTATAAACAAACCTATTTTCAAGACAATATTACATTGCTGTATGCCCATGTTCAGAGAAGACAGCCTCAGCCAGAGAAGCTAATTCATAATTTAGAAGCAGTATATGAATAGAACATCCAGATTTTGCAGTCAGCAAGGGCAACATCTATAGTTTCACTCATTATTCATTCTTGCAGAAATATTGCAGGTTTTTTTCAGTGGAAGAAGAAAGTAACCATTCCTGTAGAATGCCACATGTTTTCCTCTCCAAAATATATTTGTGCTGCTGCCTAACTTAAACAAAATTCTGGGTCGTTCATAGGTTCATAACAATAAATCCAATAACTATAAAACCATAAAATGAGAACAAACACCAGGATTCTCAGTCATCCCCTTGAGATATTCCACCACTGGCTTCAGACATTCTTTTCTCCATCCCTGCATCTGGGTAAAAGCCCAGGTATTGACAGCCTTCCAAAAGGTTAAAAGAGTGAAGGCTTGCTGAATCATTTTGGGGGGGGGAGTATTCCGTAAGGTAGGCACAGCCACAGGCGAAGGCACATTTCCGAGCTCCCTCTAGAGAGACTGCAAGACTTCAGGGAAGGGACATGGAGCATACCTGCCCTATCTGCTCTGGTAGGATGGGCAGATACTGTCAGGGAGAAGCGATCCCACAGATATCCTGGTCCCTGCCATGTAGGGATTTAAGGGTAATGAACAGCACCTTGAATTACACCCAGAAGGAAGCTGGCAGCCAGCACAGTTCATACAACAGAGGTGTAACATGGGCAAACCTAGAACACCCAATACTGCATGTGCCAGTGCTTTTTGGACCAGTTGTAGCTTTTGAGTTGCCTTCACGGGCACTTGAAGTGATCTTCAAGGAGCTCATTGCAGTGATCTAACTTTGGACAAATCCAAATTTGTCTCAAGCATTTAGTAGTGAAAAATATAAAGACATTCTCTAAGTTGCAGAATGGGACTATTCCCTCTCTAGTCTTATTTTGATCATGTCATGAGGGGAATTCACTGGAGAATGCAATTACATTTGGAAGAGTTAGCAGTAAAAGGAAGCCAGGCTGTCAAAGAACATGGTGGCCGTACTCTATCAAAACTGACATCAAACAGGGCAGACAGAAACTCAAGTAGTGCAAGATAGGAACATGTGGTTAGGCTTAGTCCATAGAATTGTCTAGATTTGGACATGAGTGAATGCATCATCATCATCATCATCATCATCATCAAGCTTTGTCAGTTTCTTTCTTGTAATATGTGCCAAAGAGGAAAAAATGAAAGAAAACTACCTGATGCTAGTACGATTAAATATCTCTTCTGAAGATTCTTCACTATCTAAGTTATCCTTGCTGCATTTTTTCCACAGTTCAGCAGATTTATAGATTTCCTGAAGCCAGAGAGGCTCCTCCAAAGAAGATGCTAAAGTCTAAGCATGAGGAAAGGATGTGAAAAATGATCATAAAACTTCAATCTGACATTTTAATTTTTGTGTTGCATTATCATTGTATTTATATCACAAATTCAAATTACAGATCCTGGAGTGAAGTTTCTTCCTGATGGAATGTGTGGTTAACAAATTAGAGCAAACTTAACTGTGAACTCTTAATTACATCACCTGTTTTAGGTCCCTCTTTATCTATGATAGAGAATCCTGGAATATATTTTGTACTTCTGCTAATTAGTGTTAGTAGCCAATAACATTAGTAGTTAGTAGCTGCAGTTAAAAAAAATTCCTCCAGTACTAGCAATCCTAAACTTTCCAAGTGTTTTTATACTTAATAATGTTATTTAATTTGGGTTTAATTATAATCTATGAAATAAATGTATGGCTTAATATTGTACGGGAACAAGGCTTTTATCAATTCATATGGTCGATACAACAAGTGATTTGTGTGCATCACCACTATTTCTATGGGATCCTTACAAAAGACCATTCTTGCTTCATGCAAGCTGTCTCCCAAATTACTGGTTTGAAAAAGCTGGAAAAGTTAGTTGCAATGCACAAAACCTCCACAAACCATAATCTGTTAATTTTGGTATATTTAATGTCACAAATGATTGTAGCAAAACTTTTCTTCTGAAAAGATCCCATAGGAATAATGATAAATACACAAAATACATAAAACTGTAAGATCTGGTTTACATATTTGGCTCAATTTAAGTCAGATTTTCCCTTCATGTTTTTTGAATCCAGCCATTGTGATTTATTCCATAAATAATTTTCTGGTCATTTGAACTATGTCATAAAAATGTCTACCAAAAATGGTTCAAAACACTGCTTTTTTCTAAATACCAGAGTATATATTTGGGCATTTCAAACTGTCAGTCATCTAGAAATCACAGGTGTAGGACAGGCTGGGCTCAAGACACTTCAAGAGGAAAAGATACAATAGACATCTTAGAGAAGGAAACTGTTATGCGAGGATTTGGTACAAATTAATATACAATGTGTAACAGAACAATTGGAGACATTTTTTCATGGATATAAATAAGGCTCAAGCTTCTCCTTGATTTTATGTCAAAATGGAAAGTAAAAATTGTAGCTAACTGAATTATTGCAGTCTTTTTAGCCAGCTTTCCTTCTCGGAAGCCATTTAGACCTGCAAATTACCTATTCAATCTGCACATTGCAGTGCCATCTTTTTGATTCGCTTTTATGTCCTTACTCTTGGCAGAACATTACCCTTGCTTAAGAATGCTTTGTTGTTGTTGTTGTTAGTTGTGAAGTCATGTCTGACCCATCGCAATCCCATGGACAGTGTTCCTCCAGGCCTTCCTGTCCTTTACCATCTTCAGAGTCCATTTAAGCTCACGCCTACTGCTTCAGTGACTCCATCCAGCCACCTCATTGTCTGTCATCCTCTTCTTCTATTGCCCTCAATCTTTCCCAGCATTAGGCTCTTCTCCAGTGAGTCCTTCCTTCTCATTAGGTGGCCAAAGTATTTGAGTTTCAACTTCAGGATCTGGCCTTCTAAAGAGCAGTCAGGGTTGATCTCCTCTAGGACTGACTGGTCTGAACGCCTTGCAGTCCAAGGGACTCGCAGGAATCTTCTCCAGCACCATAGCTCAAAGGCTTCAATTCTTTGGTGCTCAGCCTTTCTTATGATCCAATTTTCACAGCCATACATTGCAACAGGGAAGACCATAGCCTTAACTATATGCACTTTTGTTGGCAGGGTGATGTCTCTGCTTTTTAGTGTGCTGGCTAGATTTGCCATGGCTTTCCACCCCAGGAGCAAACGTCTTTTAATTTCTTGGCTGCAGTCCCTGTCTGCGGTGATCTTGGAGCCCAGGAAAATAAAATCTGTCACTACCTCCATTTCTTCCCCATGGACAGTACCAATATATATATAAGTGATTCTAGGCAGATTACAAAATTTTAAAAATTTACAAATTTACAAGTTTAATTTGTATTTTTATTATTAAGACTTGGTAATTGAAGCTTGCCTAAGCCACATCTGTAATATTTATGGGTATATGGAGCCATGTTTTTCAGATCCAATAAGAAAATTGAATAGCCAGACCACCAGTGGTTGCTTCTGCATTTACATACCTGGTTTTCAGGTGTAGATTTCTTGTTTCTACCCAGAAATGTCCTTAAAGAAACAATTAAAGAGTAAAATGGTGAGTTCTTAGGCTAGATAAAACCCTTTTAACAAAGTTCAAACCAAATATGGCATACATTTCTGTATTGGAGGAGTATACAAACTCTTATTATATATATTGCTGTTTCTCAAAATGGACTCAAAAGGCCTTTTCGTTCACAAAACTCTTCTATGCATGTACAACCAATGTGCAAGCCATAGGATGCTTGTTTGCTTCTTATGCTGAAACACACACCTGCGATTGTCTCTAGAATTATAAGAGCACATGTTGCAGGTAACCACGTATCTCTTTAGAGTTTTACTTATTTTTGGCTTCGTTAGCATGGATATCCTCCAGGCAATTTCACGTTTAATATTTGTTCAGTACTGAAAATAATTTGAAGTTTCCAAGAGGAGTGTTTTAGGGAACAAAGGATATGGGTCCAGCTGAGGAATGTAGCAGGAAGCCAATGCTAAACATACAAATTCAGCCAGCAAAAAAAAAAAGATTTTTTTAGTGATGTGTTCAGTGTTTTCAACTTTTAGATGCAGCATCTTGTAAAATAAAATTCGCTTTTTAAGAGTGAAACTCAGGTGCATTGGCACCTAATCTTGAGACTGGTCCTCATGAAGAGGATTTTCAGAGTAGAGAGTTGCAAATAACTAAGTATCTCCAGGGAAGAGTTACCGGTTTTCCTGAGGGGTTCCTTCCATTCTTTTTGCAGAGAGATGAGAACAGATCTGTTTAATCCGAAAAGAGAGGTGTGGTTGTAAGGGATAAATGTACAAGATTTTTCACAGTGAGGAAAAAGAAACAATGACTGACACAGGGAACTATGGGTTTTTTTCTCTGCTTCCCAATAAGAAACTCTTCCTTTTCTTCATCTGTAAAAAGGTCTAAAGCCTCCAACATGATCTTGGTAAGCCTCAAAAGAAGGTCTTATAGACCACATCAAGCCCACCAGCCAGATGTTCCCTATCAGAATTGGAGGTGGAATGAATCCAAGCTTAATACACCTGTTTAGTTACCCTATTTGCCCCCCCCCTCAATAATTTTACAAAAATCAGTCCCACACTAGCTCTTCACTAAAGCAGTATATTGAGAGTTTGGGGAAGTTTATCTTTTTATTACTGGACTTTGAGATATAGTGGGTACATAAATTAATATAAGGATCTCTAGCAAAATACTTTATCTTACCTCAATCAAACAAATTACTGCAATAATGACCACCATCACTGTTGTCACTGAGACAGCCAACGGCCAATTGATGCCATGCCCATATTGAGAAATTCCCTCCTTTGGTAACTGCAAAGATAAACCAAGAGAAATAAAGTGGAAGATGGACCTTCTAATATTTCAACATCTACTCCATCCCAATTAATGACATAAAGGGCAGCTTGTACTCATTGGTATGTATCAGACCGTTTTAGAACAACTTCATTCTCATATAATGCTAAACTAGAATTTGCTTAATTTGAATGTCTTAGCTCATATCTAATAAGATTTGAACAACAACTATAATCTAAACCCATATCTTGAAGTTAGTTTACTAAGCCATACCATGTTTAATTATTATTATTATTATTTTGAGCTAAGAATCCTGGTTTATTATTGGTTTATACTTTGCCATACTGGAGGCCCTTACCATTTCATGGTGAAATCAAGGCAAGACAAAGGCAAGTTTCCGAAATCTTGTTCCCCTCCATGCAGTCTTGTAACTTTCCCTGGCAACCTTTTAACCATCCATCTTGTCTGCTGAATACCAGACAGATGGAAAATTCTGAAGTCTGTGTGCCAAATCATCTACTGTATTAGCCCCTCAAAACCTAAAAATACCCATTGGATTTTTTTAAAAATGTAATATCAGAAAGAAAACCCATAGGCACAGTCTTATAAATGCATGCTCATAATAAACCACTTTGGAATTATAAGATTACAGTAAAAATGGGAAACATATATAAAAATAAATTTATAAAACATTAATAAAAATCCTCATAAATCACTGACAAATGCTCAATATAGTACTTCTATAAATATAAATGGGGAAAATATTATTGCTGCTAGGACATGGAAGATATAATATGTCTAAAGTTAAAAAAAATTTTTTTAAAAGTAATTAAGTAAACAAGTGACGATTACTCTCTTTATGTGCAATACGATGTATAGATCTATACATGTATTAGAGGTATTAGAAATATTACAGCAAATCTTATTTAGTATTATGTGAAAATAAATAACATGTACTATATACTATTATCCAAATTCATTTTCATTTGCTGTTTAGGAAATTTCAAAATTTAGCATTAAAAATATTTAGATATTTCTTATAATATATATTTTGCTCCTTTAGAATGGCATGTCAAAATTTAAAAGGAGAAATTAAGTTGATAAATCAGACCAGAGACAATGATATATCATTGCAATCATCATCATCGTCATCAACTTAATGCAGGAAACAATTTTTTTTTATCTCTTAATTGAAAACTTTATTGAGTACATCATTTTGGCATGTATCAAAGCAAAACCAGCTCTGGCAAAACCCCACCCAACTCCATATAGTTCCATATAGCATGGAATTCTCCCTCTTCCTTGCTCAGGTCACGTTGCTCAATTAAACGGAAAAATATTGTTATGAGAAAGTGTCTCTGGGTCTGATCAGAAACCTGGTGATGCCGTCCTTGATTCTCTTTTTTTTTTTTTATAAAATTTTATTAAATTTATTATTTAAAAACATTGGACACAGTACCAGCGAGCTGACAAACCTTTTTGTCTACAATGTTTAAATATATATATATACATGTATATATGTACATCAAAAATACACTTAAATACACTTAGATTACAAATCGGTGAAATACCACAATATTTAAAACAGTGAGCTAGTCTGTAAAACCTAATAGAGACCTTTCTTTTTATCCATCCAAAGATACAATTTGTTCCAAATTCTATAATAGTCTGATTGATCTTTATTCTTTAATTCCAAAGTTAATTTGTCCATTTCAGCGCAATCCCAAATTTTCCTAATAACCTCTTTTTGTCCTGGGATCTCATTCTTTTTCCATTTTTGCGCAAATGATATTCTAGCTGCTGTGATAATATGGATCATTAAGTATAGCACATCTTTAGGATATTTCTCTTTCGTGATTCCCAACAAGAAAAGTTCTGGACTAAACTCCAGATCTTGTTTCAATATTTCTTTCAGCCAAATCCAAATCATTCTCCAAAATTTTTGTGTTTTACTGCAAGACCACCACGTGTGGAGGTATGTGCCTATCTCTTCAGAACACTTCCAACATTTGGGAGATGCTGTTGTGTACATTTTTGCTAAGCGGGCTGGGGGAAGATGCCATCGGTAAAACATTTTAAATAAATTTTCTTTATACGATGAGGCCAGTGTTATCCTTTTATTTCTATCCCAAATTGTTTGCCAAGTATCTAGGTCGATGTTATGTCCTAAATTGTTAGCCCAGGTCAACATGGGGTCTTTCACTTGCTCTTCAAACAGCTTATATCCCAAAAGTAATTTATAAAAATTCCTTATTTGTTTAGAGTCCGGTCCCAATAATATTTTGTCCAATGCTGTTTCAGAGGTATATATCCCCCATTCATTTTTATCCTTCCTAAATCTCGATTGGATTTGTAAGTAGGCCCACCAATCGAGTTTTATACCTTGTAATTCTAGTTCATTCCTAAGTTTCAATTCCCCCTCCTCATTCAGAATATCCTTGTATGAGATTATGTTACCCAAATCAAACAGATTTGGGTAAACTATCGCTTCAAGGGTGGATAGCCAGACCGGTATTTTGGTGTAATTGTGAGATCTAATTTTTTTCCAAGTATTAAGTAGCGCTTGCCTGATCCGATGTCTTTGAAAATGCGAGAAAAGACCTTGTTTCTCCGTCCATAGGAAAGCATGCCAGCCATATTGCAAATCGTGACCCTCTAAAGTTAATAGTCTTCTATTTCTCAAGATTACCCATTCTCTAATCCAGCTCAGGGCCGCGGCATGGTAATATAATTCCCAGTCTGGCAATCCAAAACCCCCATTTTCCTTCGTGTCCTGTAAATATTTCAATTTAATTCTTGGTTTTTTCCCCTGCCAAATAAAACTTAGTGATAATTTATCCAAATTTCGAAAAAATTTAGAGTCGAGTTGAATTGGGATATTCTGAAACAGAAACAGGATTTTAGGCAGAATATTCATCTTAATGACAGCGATTCTTCCCAATAATGAGAGTTTTAGGTTTCCCCATCTTTCCAGATCACCTTTTATTTGGTTCACTACATTATCATAATTATCCTTTTTGAGTGAAGTGCATCTAGCCGTAATGTTAATCCCTAGATATTTTATTTTCTTGACTATTTCTATATCCATGATTCCGGCCAGATTACCTTTTTGTTTATTGGTCATATTTTTAACAATCATCTTGGTCTTATTTCTATTTATTCGCAGTCCGTCAACCTCACCATATTTAGATAATTCTTCCAATAGCTTTGGTCCCGTCTGACATGGATCCTCCATAATAAAAACCAGATCGTCCGCGAAAGCTTGCAATTTAAAGGTTTCCTTTTTAATGGTTAATCCTTTTATCTTTGGGTCGTTTCTTATAGTTCTCGTTAATACTTCAAGAGTCAATATAAACAGCAATGGTGATAAGGGGCAGCCTTGCCGTGTTCCCTTTTGAATTTGAAACTTGCTAGATGCTTCCCCATTAATAATTATTTTTGCTTCCTGATTGTCATAAATTGCCCTAATTATATTTATAAATTTTTCACCCATATTCATAAAGCTAAGTTGTTGGCACAAAAAAGACCATTTAACATTGTCAAATGCCTTTTGGGCATCTAAGAAAAGTAATGCCATCTGTTGTTCGCTATGTAATTCATAGTACTCCAATGTATCTAATATTATTCTAATGTTGTGCTTAGTGTGTCTCTTAGCGAGAAAACCATTCTGATCTGCGTGTATGAAATCATTCAGAAATCGTTTCAATCGTTCCGCTATAATTGATGTAAATATCTTGTAGTCCGAGTTAAGAAGTGATATGGGTCTGTAATTTTGGATTAATGTATGGTCCGTGTTATCTTTCGGGATAAGGGTTATGTTTGCCTCTAGCCAAGATTTAGGCGTCCTTGCGCCTTCTAATACTGCGTTAAATACCTCCACTAGGGGTTGAGCTAGGATATTTTGTAATTCTTTATAAATTTCTGATGGAAGACCGTCGGGTCCCGATGCTTTATTATTCTTTTGTGCATTAATAGCTTTTATCACCTCAGATAGTCGAATTTCCTCGTTTAACATATTTCTGGTATCTTCTGTGACCTTGAGTAGTTTGGCTCTTTGAAAATATTCCTCCATTTTCTCCACACTTGCCTGACTATCTTCTTTGTATAAACGTTCATAAAATTCCTGGGCTATAATTTTTTTTTCCCTCCTGGTGGAATATTCTCCCTTCCTCATCTCGTAGTTCGTGAATCCAGTTTTTCCCCTTTTGTTTTCCCAATTTATATGCGAGCCACCAGCCCGGTTTATTTGCATTTTCAAAAAAAATTTGTTTCGTGTTTCTCAATTGTTGTGCTAATTTCTCTTTGTCTAGAATGTTAAGTTTGTGTTTAATCAGATCCATAGATTGCTTGATATTCTCTTTTTGTGGATCTTGTTGGAGTGTAACTTCTAAGCTCTTATATTCCTCTTCTAATCTTTCCCGTTGTTGTCTTTTCCCCTTATTTTTATATACCATATATGCCCTCGCTACCCCTCTCATCATTGCCTTAGCTGTATCCCAATTGTTTTGTACTGAGGTGTCTATAGCTTTATTTTCCTTAAAGAAAAAACTTAGTTCTCTCTCCATCTTAGATTTGAATTCGTCTTCTTTTAAAATTGCTCTTTGAAGCGTCCATCTGGGTATTTTTTTGGAACCTTTCCAGATAAGTTTAATAGGATTGTGATCTGCCCAAGTACCTGTCGCTATATGTACCTCATCTATTTCTGAACTAATTTCTTTCGTCATCCATACCATGTCTATTCTAGACCATGAGTTATGTCGGTTGGAGTAATATGTATATTGTCTAGCCTTACGATTTCTTTCCCTCCAGACATCTTGGATATTTAGTTCCTCAGCCAAGTTGAGAAAAGATCTCGGTAGAGTTCTTCTCTTCTTTTTCCTAAGCGTCTTTCCCATATAATCCAAATTTATATCTAGGATAGCATTAAAATCTCCTATTAAACAAATCTCCTCATAATCAATGCTACATATCTTATTGTGAAGTGTTTTGAAAAATTGTTCTTGGTTATGGTTTGGGGCATATATCTCTACCATCATGACCTTCCTGTGATTTATTATAACCTCGACTATCAGTATTCTACCCTCTTTATCGTTATAAATTTGTTTTGCAGTCAATTTTGGGTTTACATATAGTGCCACTCCTCTCTTTTTCTTGTGTCGGTCTAAGGAAACAAATAGGTTCCCTATTCTTGGTTGTACTAACAAATATTTTTGTTGTTCCTTTATATGGACTTCTTGTATTGCCACGATATCCAATTGTTGGTGAATAAGCCTATTAAAAAATTTCCGCCTTTTCACTGGCGAATTCAATCCATTAATATTCACAGACATAATACTACACTCACCTCCCTTCATCTTACTTATTTCTGGTTTTTGTGGATCTCGTGATTCGGGGCTCTCTCTCTTCCTTGTCTCTAGTTCCATGTTTCTCTGTTAACTCACCGGATTTGTTCCTTCTATCCTCTGTAGCTAAGATCTTCCCATCCATTGCCACACGTATTGTATCTCTTTCTCTTACCTCCCTTCCATCTTGATCTTCTAAATCTACTTCCTCTTGGCTATGGAAGTGGCATTTGTAAAAATCTTCTGCCTTCTCTATCGTGTCCAGTCTATGCCTTCTATCCTGCCACGTAACTAGAATACCCTCTGGAGTTAGCCATCTAAAGTTTACATTTTCTCTTATTAATTTAGATGTTAAGAATTGATAGCCGCGTCTCAGATCCCTCATCCTTTTAGGTATCTGTTTAAGGATGGTGATTGGTTGGCCCCGAAATTCTAATGGTTCCTCTCTAGATCTATGCAGAAGCTCATCCCGAATTGATTTTTTAACTAACCTTACATGTACTTCTTTTGGGAGGTTGTGCCTTCTCGCATAATTAGTTTGGACCCTGTATGTTTCATCAATTTCCGCCAGCATTTCCTCCTTCCCTACACCGAGTGCCTTTGCCATCAGTTCTGCCATCATGACCAACAGATCTTCCCCTCTTTTTTCTTGAACGTTTTGGAAGCGTAGATAATGAGCAGCCTTTTCTGCTTCCAGAAAAATGACTGTTGTTTCTAACTCCTTATTAGCCTGAAGGAGTGTTTCATTTAAATCATCTACTCTCTTTTCCTCTTTTTCCATTCTAGCTTCCATATCTTGAAGTCTTTGTTCATTTTTGACTAATTGTTGTTGAATCCCTTCAAATTTATCATCTATTGCTTGGATTTTCCCCTTTAATTCACCAGTGTCGTTTCTTATTTGGCCTATTTCTCTCTTCATCTCCTCGTGGTTTTTGGCCATTGCCTCGTGTAGGTTTTGCAAAAGGGCATGTAAATCTTTAAAGGAATTCGAGTTAGATCTTTCCCTTTGCAGCATATCCTCTATAGATTTCTGATTGGAGGGACTTGAGGCCATCCCCTGTCCCTGTGCTGCCGCCTTTTTGCCAGCGCTAGGCTTAGTTGCTCCCGAGATACTTGTCATGTTTCCCCAATTATAACAGCGTTATATCAATGTGTAATACCCTGAGTCTTATATAAACCTTTTAACTCTATGACAAAAGATATATAAAACAGTTACCACCAGATACTTATTACCAACTAAGCAATTTATATAATAGAATTCTATAGTATGAATATATTCAAAGTCACGTTCTTCTTCTTTTTTTTTTCCCCCCCGTTTCCGGCGCAGAAATTGGCACCTTTTCCGTCTTCCTCTGCTGTCAAAGACCAGTAGGTGTCCCACTAAACAAACCTCCAGTTACTAAATTGCTATATCAAATGGCCGCCCGTGACAAGTAGAGTAGAATTTCAAAAGTTTCAAAAGTTCACAAATTCAAAATTTACCAGGATAGACCAGACTAGACCAAGCTGATCGCTTTCCACGCCCGACAATCCAGAGTTCAGTCTCTAAGGCTCCAAAGCTCAGACTTTGACCTGTTGTAGCTTATCTCCAGCTAGAATACAGTCATATAGTCTTCGGCTTTCTTTCCCTTGCTGTTTTTGCCAAACGCCTCCCTCAAGACTTCTATCGCCGCTTATTCCCTCTCCGTGAGGCTCCCACTTCGAACCAGTACCTCTTTCACAAGCGCTTCCTATTTAATATTCGGATACACTCTCCGTCAGCTCCGCTCTACCGTTGTCCCGCTGCTTACGTGCTAGCTCCGTCCCTCTGTCAGATCTTCATGTCGGCCATTACTGGCCTCCTTCTCCCCGGTTCGCTCGCATCAGACTTTCTCCGGATCTTCAACACGAACTGCCGCTCATGAAGGTTCTCCGGGCTGCCTGCAACTTCGGATGTCCCTACAGGACCTCCTGAAGCTCCGAAAAGCCCCCGCGAACACTGGGTGAGAGGTTGTGCGTGGAGAGAGCTCCGTTCACACAGCCGCCCGCTCTGACAGTTGGCTCCCCTTAATGCAGGAAACATTTGATTATATCCTTTTTCAGTGTATCGTTTTCTTTAATGACCAGTTATCTACTTTATGAAACAAATCCTGCAGACTCTTGCAGTTCTTCTAATCTATATAAAAGCTCTTTTCTCCAGAAAAAAGTATTTTTGTGTCTATCTACCCTTTAAAAACAGTAAAATCCAGCTTTCCTAAAATTATCATATCTGAAATTTCTCTTTTAATTCTGATGAACCTCATTCTGTTTTTATTTGCTTTCATGCTTCAATTACTTTAGCTTTGTGCTAAACATCACTCTCCCAGAGATGCTGATCACAATTTGTAAGAACCTTACATCAGTACACATGAAACGTATCCTAGTATACAGATATGGGAATTAGGTAGAAACGGAGTCTTTGCACCTGCACATTATTATAAACAGTCTAACAAGGCTTTTACTCAAAAAACCATAATTGTCTTTCATAAATGAAAGGCAATTTGTTTACATCAATTTGGTCTCCTGGGGGAAAAAAAGGACACATCTAGGTAACCAAATCTTGTAATACTCCTATTTGGGCAGCTCTTAGGACTATTTATCTAGGTTGCTTTTACCTCATCAGAAGGTTTCTCCATTTTTCTAGAGCTTGCTGTAGTTATATTCTTTACATTTTTACCCTTCAACAAGGAGGATTTCCCAAGCTCATGATCTTCTTCTCCAGTTCCCTGAGGGGTCTTTAGTCTTTCCAGAGTGCTTTCCTTCTTCTGGCTGATGTTATCAGAAGCCACACAAATTTCCGTAGCCACTTTCTTTTGGACATCATACGTTTTGTCTATATTGTCTGTTATTTTTGCTTTGGGAGACACCCGTGGCTGCCTGTTAACCTCCATAGGCCCTTTTTGCCCTACAGACTTCCACCATTGTTCAATCATTGTATATGGGACCGGTTTTACTTGCTCTCCTGTACGTTTTCCAACATTTTCTTCAAATTGTTGCCTTTTTGTTAGGAATCTAAGAAATAATTCTTCTCCCTTTGGATTTTTCCCAAGCTCATGATCTTATTCTCCAGTTCCCTGAGGGGTCTTTAGTCTTTCCAGAGTGCTTTCCTTCTTCTGGCTGATGTTATCAGAAGCCACACAAATTTCCGTAGCCACTTTCTTTTGGACATCATACGTTTTGTCTATATTGTCTGTTATTTTTGCTTTGGGAGACACCCGTGGCTGCCTGTTAACCTCCATAGGCCCTTTTTGCCCTACAGACTTCCACCATTGTTCAATCATTGTATATGGGACCGGTTTTACTTGCTCTCCTGTACGTTTTCCAACATTTTCTTCAAATTGTCGCCTTTTTGTTAGGAATCTAAGAAATAATTCTTCTCCCTTTGGATTTTTCCCAAGCTCATGATCTTCTTCTCCAGTTCCCTGAGGGGTCTTTAGTCTTTCCAGAGTGCTTTCCTTCTTCTGGCTGATGTTATCAGAAGCCACACAAATTTCCGTAGCCACTTTCTTTTGGACATCATACGTTTTTTCTATATTGTCTGTTATTTTTGCTTTGGGAGACACCCGTGGCTGCCTGTTAACCTCCATAGGCCCTTTTTGCCCTACAGGCTTCCACCATTGTTCAACCATTGTATATGGGACCGGTTTTACTTGCTGTCCTGTACGTTTTCCAACATTTTCTTCAAATTGTCGCCGCTTTGTTAGGATTCTAAGAAATAAATCTTCTCCCTTTGGATTTTTTCCAAGCTCATGATCTTTTGCTCCAGTTTTGTGATGGCTCCTTAATTTTTCTAGAGGGCTTTCATTCCTCTGGCTGGTGTCATCAGAAGCCACAAAAATTTCCGTAGCCACTTTCTTTTGGACATCATACGTTTTGTCTATATTGTCTGTTATTTTTGCTTTGGGAGACACCCGTGGCTGCCTGTTAACCTCCATAGGCCCTTTTTGCCCTACAGGCTTCCACCATTGTTCAACCATTGTATATGGGACCGGTTTTACTTGCTCTCCTGTACGTTTTCCAACATTTTCTTCAAATTGTCGCCTTTTTGTTAGGAATCTAAGAAATAATTCTTCTCCCTTTAGATTTTTCCCAAGCTCATGATCTTCTTCTCCAGTTCCCTGAGGGGTCTTTAGTCTTTCCAGAGTGCTTTCCTTCTTCTGGCTGATGTTATCAGAAGCCACACAAATTTCCGTAGCCACTTTCTTTTGGACATCATACGTTTTGTCTATATTGTCTGTTATTTTTGCTTTGGAAGACACCCGTGGCTGCCTGTTAACCTCCATAGGCCCTTTTTGCCCTACAGGCTTCCACCATTGTTCAACTATTGTATATGGGACCGGTTTTACTTGCTGTCCTGTAGGTTTTCCGACATTTTCTTCAAATTGTCGCCGCTTTGTTAGGAATCTAAGAAATAAATCTTCTCCCTTTGGATTTTTTCCAAGCTCATGATCTTTTGCTCCAGTTTTGTGATGGCTCCTTAATTTTTCCAGAGGGCTTTCATTCCTCTGGCTGGTGTCATCAGAAGCCACAAAAATTTCCGTAGCCACTTTCTTTTGGACATCATACGTTTTGTCTATATTGTCTGTTATTTTTGCTTTGGAAGACACCCGTGGCTGCCTGTTAACCTCCATAGGCCCTTTTTGCCCTACAGGCTTCCACCATTGTTCAACCATTGTATATGGGACCGGTTTTACTTGCTCTCCTGTACGTTTTCCAACATTTTCTTCAAATTGTCGCCTTTTTGTTAGGAATCTAAGAAATAATTCTTCTCCCTTTGGATTTTTCCCAAGCTCATGATCTTCTTCTCCAGTTCCCTGAGGGGACTTTAGTCTTTCCAGAGTGCTTTCCTTCTTCTGGCTGATGTTATCAGAAGCCACACAAATTTCCGTAGCCACTTTCTTTTGGATATCATACATTTTGTCTATATTGTCTGTTATTTTTGCTTTGGGAGACACCCGTGGCTGCCTGTTAACCTCCATAGGCCCTTTTTGCTTTACAGGCTTCCACCATTGTTCAACCATTGTATATGGGACTGGTTTTACTTGCTCTCCTGTACGTTTTCCGACATTTTCTTCAAATTGTCGCCTTTTTGTTAGGAATCTAAGAAATAATTCTTCTCCCTTTGGATTTTTCCCAAGCTCATGATCTTCTTCTCCAGTTCCCTGAGCGGACTTTAGTGTTTCCAGAGTGCTTTCCTTCTTCTGGCTGATGTTATCAGATGCCACACAAATTTCCGTAGCCACTTTCTTTTGGACATCATACGTTTTGTCTATATTGTCTGTTATTTTTGCTTTGGAAGACACCCGTGGCTGCCTGTTAACCTCCATAGGCCCTTTTTGCCCTACAGGCTTCCACCATTGTTCAACCATTGTATATGGGACCGGTTTTACTTGCTCTCCTGTACGTTTTCCGACATTTTCTTCAAATTGTCGCCGCTTTGTTAGGAATCTAAGAAATAAATCTTCTCCCTTTGGATTTTTTCCAAGTTCATGATCTTTTGCTCCAGTTTTGTGATGGCTCCTTAATTTTTCCAGAGGGCTTTCATTCCTCTGGCTGGTGTCATCAGAAGCCACAAAAATTTCCGTAGCCACTTTCTTTTGGACATCATACGTTTTGTCTATATTGTCTGTTATTTTTGCTTTGGGAGACACCCGTGGCTGCCTGTTAACCTCCATAGGCCCTTTTTGCCCTACAGGCTTCCACCATTGTTCAACCATTGTATATGGGACCGGTTTTACTTGCTCTCCTGTACGTTTTCCAACATTTTCTTCAAATTGTCGCCTTTTTGTTAGGAATCTAAGAAATAATTCTTCTCCCTTTGGATTTTTCCCAAGCTCATGATCTTCTTCTCCAGTTCCCTGAGGGGACTTTAGTCTTTCCAGAGTGCTTTCCTTCTTCTGGCTGATGTTATCAGAAGCCACACAAATTTCCGTAGCCACTTTCTTTTGGATATCATACATTTTGTCTATATTGTCTGTTATTTTTGCTTTGGGAGACACCCGTGGCTGCCTGTTAACCTCCATAGGCCCTTTTTGCCCTACAGGCTTCCACCATTGTTCAACCATTGTATATGGGACCGGTTTTACTTGCTCTCCTGTACGTTTTCCGACATTTTCTTCAAATTGTCGCCGCTTTGTTAGGAATCTAAGAAATAAATCTTCTCCCTTTGGATTTTTTCCAAGTTCATGATCTTTTGCTCCAGTTTTGTGATGGCTCCTTAATTTTTCCAGAGGGCTTTCATTCCTCTGGCTGGTGTCATCAGAAGCCACAAAAATTTCCGTAGCCACTTTCTTTTGGACATCATACGTTTTGTCTATATTGTCTGTTATTTTTGCTTTGGGAGACACCCGTGGCTGCCTGTTAACCTCCATAGGCCCTTTTTGCCCTACAGGCTTCCACCATTGTTCAACCATTGTATATGGGACCGGTTTTACTTGCTCTCCTGTACGTTTTCCAACATTTTCTTCAAATTGTCGCCTTTTTGTTAGGAATCTAAGAAATAATTCTTCTCCCTTTGGATTTTTCCCAAGCTCATGATCTTCTTCTCCAGTTCCCTGAGGGGACTTTAGTCTTTCCAGAGTGCTTTCCTTCTTCTGGCTGATGTTATCAGAAGCCACACAAATTTCCGTAGCCACTTTCTTTTGGATATCATACATTTTGTCTATATTGTCTGTTATTTTTGCTTTGGGAGACACCCGTGGCTGCCTGTTAACCTCCATAGGCCCTTTTTGCTTTACAGGCTTCCACCATTGTTCAACCATTGTATATGGGACTGTTTTTACTTGCTCTCCTGTACGTTTTCCGACATTTTCTTCAAATTGTCGCCTTTTTGTTAGGAATCTAAGAAATAATTCTTCTCCCTTTGGATTTTTCCCAAGCTCATGATCTTCTTCTCCAGTTCCCTGAGGGGACTTTAGTCTTTCCAGAGTGCTTTCCTTCTTCTGGCTGATGTTATCAGATGCCACACAAATTTCCGTAGCCACTTTCTTTTGGATATCATACGTTTTGTCTATATTGTCTGTTATTTTTGCTTTGGGAGACACCCGTGGCTGCCTGTTAACCTCCATAGGCCCTTTTTGCTTTACAGGCTTCCACCATTGTTCAATCATTGTATATGGGACCGGTTTTACTTGCTCTCCTGTACGTTTTCTGACATTTTGTTCAAATTGTCGCCGCTTTGTTAGGAATCTAAGAAATAATTCTTCTCCCTTTGGATTTTTCCCAAGCTCATGATCTTCTTCTCCTTCCAGCCTTTTAAAATATAGCAGAAGGATCCCAACTAAAAATAGTTGGGTAAGAGATATGGCAATCCATCTCATTCTGGACATCCTCTCTTTGTCAGTAAAGGATGCCTTTCAATATGGCATCCCACAGTGGAGGTGACTCTGTGCGGTTACCAAGCAACCACATGTCATTCCCTATGGAGGCTGCAGGAGAAGGCCACTGCAAGCTGAGAGTTCTTTCTGATTGTGATGTCATTTTACCATGATTCCTATTGTGTAGTAGGCTTCATAGGCAATGACCAGACCAGTATGGTACAACAGTGTTTATTAAGTAAGAACAGAACTGAGTTAAAACTGGCAAATGCCTGCAATTTATACTTTCCACCTCTAGGGCATCAGCCAATCGCAAAGTTATTTCGCTCCCACCCAAACTTATATTCTTGAAGTTTCCCTCCAAAGCAGTTGGAGATATGTTACTTCACAACACATTAACATTAGTACTTAATATATAACACCCCGCCCCTCAAAGGATAGTTGTTATCCTTTGCTTGATAAATGCACATAGTCCTTAAGGTAAACAGGGGGACTGCGGATTTGGGCGGACTGCCATAATGTCATTTGGGAGTCCTGTTCTACTGTACGATCATCCGTCTCTAATTGACCCATGACGTGATGGCCATTTAGGTCATCTGATGGAAGAGGTGGTTTTCCAACCTGTGGTGCTTCTGTTTCTGCAGAGCCGGCCCTGGCAAATGTGGGCAGATTCAGAAAAACATAGTCACTCAGTGTGTCTGAATTCCTCCCTAACTCCCAGGATTGGCCCAGCCTAACGGTGCCGTAACTGGTCAATGTGGCATCTGAGCACGTGACCATTTTCCAGAGCCACCTCATAAGACAATGGCCCCATTACTTTAGTCACTCTAGGTCCTAGGTTCCTGGGAAGCTTTGGTTGAGCTATTTCTGCTGCTGTCCTGTTTGGGTGGAATTGGTCAAGCTTCGTTGCGAGATTGTTGATAAATGGGAATTTAACTGACAAATTTGATATCTGTAAGGGCACTAGGCAGGGTTGTCCACTCTCCCCACTTTTATTTATTTTAACTTTAGAACCCCTATTGAGAATAATAAGGAAAGATGAGGACATTACTGGGCTTCAGATAAGAGACTAAATTTATAAACTGCAGGCGTTTGCAGATAATATGGTCTTTGTTTTGGAAAACCCTCTGGAATCCAGCACGGAGTTACTAAAAAGGATTGAGGAATTTGGAAATGTGGCTGGTCTACAAGTAAATAAAGATAAGACGAATATATTAACGAAAAATCTTTTGAACAGAAGTAAACAGATGTTAGAGGACATTACAGGGTTTAAAATCGTAATAAATTACTGATTTAAACAAATTACAGTTTAAATTACTGATACAAACAAAAATGGACTTGGGAAAGTGGGGTAGGATACAGTTGTCATTATTAGGAAGGGTAGCCATGGTGAAATCTTATACTTTGCCGAAATGGAATTTTCTTTTCCAGACAGCACCAGTTAAACTTTCGATGAAATTTTTTAAAGAGTTAGATGGGGTAGTTTCTAGATTCATATGGCAGGAGACACGGCCCAGGATTGGAAAAAGAATGATGCAAGAAATTAAGGAAAGAGGGGGCCTTGGCCTGCCGAATTGGGAACTTTACTATCAGGCTGCCCTTTTAGTTTGGGGCAAGGAATGGATAAGTTTAAGGAATAATCAATTGTTGAGTTTGGAAGGATTCGATTTGTTGCAGGGATGGCATGCTGCCCTCTGGCGGGAAGGTACTCCTCCAAGCAAACAGTTTACTTGTCATTACATAAGGGATATACTGATTCGGAATTGGGATAAGATAAGGGCCAAGTACTATGTGCAAATTCCGTGATGGTTATCAACCTTGGAAGCTTTGACCCATCCGACCCTACTCAAGAAGGGAAGAAGACCAACTTGCAAAGAACTTTTAGATAGCGGGGGAGAACTCAAAACGTGACAAGATCTGGCTCAGAAAGGGTTTCAACTGGAGTGGTGGGCCTACCTGCAGATTCAGTCAAGGTATAAGAAGGATAAGGAAGGAAGGGGTATTTATCTGAACCTGCAGGAATTAGATAAGATTCTGCTGGGTCCGGAGAGAGGGATGATATCTAAGTGCTATAAATTTTTGCTAACCAGGGTAGTAGGGGAGGAGGTGGTAAAAGACGCGATGATTGCCTGGGGAAGAATTTTGGTTATGCACTTCCACTTGAGAAATGGGAAGAGATTTGGTGAATTAATATGAGGCTGGTGGTTTCCACGTCATATAAGGAGAACATATACAAAATGCTTTATAGATGGCATCTCCCATCTAAGTGGTTAGATATTGGATGAGGATTCAAAAACGGATAGAGGAAATTACAGGGTGTTTAGTTGATCTTAAACCAGAGACATATCTGCTTGGCTTCAGACTTGGAAATATTAAGAGGGGAATATGGTATTTAGTTTTACATATCTTAATGGCAGCGAGGATGGGGTATGCTCAATTTTGGAAGGCAAATCATACTCTGCCGGATGAAGCTATACTTAGAATACTTGATTGTGCAGAAGCAGATACATTGACCAAGAAGTTGAAGGGTAAAGAAGAGACACCAGCATTTCTATCATGGAATAAATGGTATATTTGGATGGATAAAAGATTAAAGAAATGAGGGTGGCTTGGAGGTTGGTCCAAAATTAAATGATATAGTTTTTGTTAATGAATAAGCTTTGGAGTTGGATAGTTATAAGAGATTTAATGAGTGGAATACAATTGTCAGTTTAGAGTAGATTTAATTTGAAATTTTTGAAATGGTTTTCAATTTTTTGATTTCTTCGTTTTCTGTATATTGTAAATGTTTTTTTTTGTCTTTGTTGGTGTATGGTGTGTTTTTAACACGAAATGCAAATAAAGATTTATTTAAAAAAAACGATAAATGCACATCGTCCTTAAGGTAGAAAGGGGGACTGCGGATTCGGGCGGACTGCCGTAATGTCATTTGGGAGTCCTGTTCTACTGTACGATCATCCGTCTCTAATTGACCCATGATGTGATAGCCATTTAGGTCATCTGATGGAAGAGGTGGTTCTCCAACCTGTGGTGCCTCTGTTTCTGCGGAGCCGGCCCTGGCAAATGTGGGCAGATTCAGAAAAACATAGTCACTCAGTGTGTCTGAATTCCTCCCTCCCAGGATTGGCCCAGCCTGACGATGCCATAACTGGTCAATGTGGCATCTGACCACGCGACCATTTTCCAGAGCTACCTCGTAAGACAATGGCCCCGTTACTTTAGTCACTCTAGGTCCTAGGTTCCTGGGAAGCTTTGGTTGAGCTGTTTCTGCTGCTGTCCTGTTTGGGTAGAATTGTTCAAGCTTCATTGTGAGTCTGTGGCCCCACCTTAGTTCTGTAGGGATGCGACCAATTGCAGTGCTAGGAGTCATGTGCTGGCACAGGAGAAAATTTGCAAGGTGGTGATTCCAATCTCCCATTGTCATCCACTTGAGTGATTCCTTGGTGGACCTCACCATTCGCTTGGCCTGATGGTTGGGAGCGGGATGGGAGGGAGCAGACGTTGCGGCCATATGATGTTGGTGTTTAGGAAGGATTGGAATTTGGCTGTCATGCCTCCGTCTGAGCCTGACTCTGAGGAAGATATGGAGTGCTTCGTTGAGGCCCAGGAGGGGGTTTCTGTGGTTTTGGAGGACTGTACGGAAGAACAGGCTGAGGCAGGCCAGGGCCCTTCAGGTTCGGAACAGGAAAGGCATAGTGCAGGTGAGGAGCAAGCCCCCCCCCTGATCCTAGACCAAGGAGAGCAGAGAGAAGGAGAGAACAACGGAGGCAGGCTCAATTGCTCGGGAGGAGAGCATCCCGCTCCACTTAACAAGGCATTGTTGTTGTTAGTTGTGAAGTCATGTCTGACCCATCGCGACCCTATGGACAACGTTCCTCCAGGCCTTTCTGTCCTCTACCATCTTCTGGAGTCCATTTAAGCTCATGCCTACCACTTCAGTGACTCCATCTAGCCACCTCATTCTCTGTCGTCCCCTTCTTCTATTGCCCTCAATCTTTCCCAGCATTAGGCTCTTCTCCAGTGAGTCCTTCCTTCTCGTTAGGTGGCCAAAGTTTTTGAGTTTTAGCTTCAGGATCTGGCCTTCTAAAGAGCAGTCAGGGTTGATCTCCTCTAGGACTGACTGGTTTGATCACCTTGCAGTCCAAGGGACTTGCAGGAGTCTTCTCCAACACCATAGTTCAAAGGCCTCAATTCTTTGGCGCTCAGCCTTTTTTATGGTCCAACTTTCACTGCCATACATTGCAACTGGGAAGACCATAGCCTTGACTATACGCACTTTTGTTGACAAGGTGATGTCTCTGCTTTTTAGTGTGCTGTCTAGATTTGCCATGGCTTTCCTCCCGAGGAGCAAGCGTCTTTTTTTTATTGAAAAGTTTTATAAAGATTACAATATTATCCCCTCCCCAACCCACCCTTAAATCCCCCTCCCCCTCCCCCACTTCCCAGACCTGAGTACAGGGTTACAAATATAATAATCATAATCTAAGTAACATTAACCAACTATATAAATAACCAAGTTCATAATGTGCTTTAACTCCCCTATAGCATAAATACAAGTAAGATAAAAGTATTCAAGTTATTAAACAATTGTTGTTGTTGTTAGTTGCGAAGTCGTGTCCGACCCATCGCGACCCTATGGACAATGTTCCTCCAGGCTTTCCTGTCCTCTGCCATCTTCTGGAGTCCATTTAAGCTCACGCCTACTGCTTCAGTGACTCCATCCAGCCACCTCATTCTCTGTCGTCCCCTTCTTCTATTGCCCTCAATCTTTCCCAGCATTAGGCTCTTCTCCAGTGAGTCCTTCCTCCTCATTAGGTGGCCAAAGTATTTGAGTTTTAGCTTCATGATCTGGCCTTCTAAAGAGCAGTCAGGGTTGATCTCCTCTAGGACTGACCGGTTTGATCGCCTTGCAGTCCAAGGGACTCGCAGGAGTCTTCTCCAGCACCAGAGTTCAAAGGCCTCAATTCTTTTGCGCTCAGCCTTTCTTATGGTCCAACTTTCACTGCCATACATTGCAACTGGGAAGACCATAGCATTGACTATACGCACTTTTGTTGACAGGGTGATGTCTCTGCTTTTTAGTGTGCTGTCTAGATTTGCCATGGCTTTCCTCCCGAGGAGCAAGCGTCTTTTAATTTCTTGTCTACAGTCCCCATCTGCAGTGATCTTGGAGCCCAGGAAAATAAAATCTGTCACTACCTCCATTTCTTCCCCATCTATTTGCCAGGAATTGAGAGGGCCGGATGCCATGATCTTGGTTTTCTTAATGTTTAGTTTCAACCCAACTTTTGCACTCTCTTTCTTCACTCGCAACAAGAGACTCTTCAGTTCCTCTTCCCTTTCTGCCATTAGAGTGGTATCATCTGCATATCTTAGGTTGTTGATATTTCTTCCAGCAATCTTAATTCCAACTTTTGATTCATCTAGCCCTGCCTTTCTCATGATGTGCTCTGCATATGTTAAATAGGCAGGGCGACAGTATACAGCCTTGCCGGACTCCTTTCCCAATTTTGAACCAATCAGTGGTTCCGTGTCCAGTTCTCACTGTTGCTTCTTGACCCGCATATAGGTTTCTCAAGAGACAAATAAGATGGTCTGGTACTCCCATCTCTTTAAGAACTTGCCACAGTTTGTTATGATCCACACAATCAAAGGCTTTAGCATAGTCAATGAAGCAGAAGTAGATGTTTTTCTGGAACTCTCTAGCTTTCTCCATGATCCAACGTATGTTGGCTATTTGATCTCTAGTTCCTCTGCCTCTTCGAAATCCTGCCTGTACTTCTGGTAGTTCTCGATCCACATACTGCTGGAGTCTAGCTTGTATGATTTTAAGCATACCTTTACTAGCATGAGAAATGAGTGCAATGGTGCGATAGTTTGAACATTCTTTGGCACTGGAATGTAAACTGATCTTTTCCAATCCTGTGGCCACTGTTGAGTTTTCCAAATTTGCTGGCAAATTGAGTGTAGCACTTTTACTGCATCGTCTTTTAAGATTTTGAATAGCTCAGCTGGAATACTGTCACCTACACTAGCTTTGTTGTTGCTCAGCTTTTCTAAGGCCCACTTCACTTCACATTCTAGGATGTCTGGCTCGAGGTCAGTGACCACCTCATTGTGATTATCAGGGACGTTAAGCTCATTCTTGTATAGTTCTTCTGTGTAATTTTGCCATCTCTTCTTAATCTCTTCTGCCTCGTTTAGGTCCCTGCCATTTTGGTCCTTTATCATGCCCATTTTTGCATTGAACGTTCCCTTCATCTCTCCAATTTTCTTGAAAAGATCTCTGGTCCTCCCTATTCTATTGTTTTCTTCTATTTCTTTGCACTGTTCATTTAAGAAGGCATTCTTATCTCTTCTAGCTATTCTCTGGAATTCTGCATTGAATTGTGCGTATCTTTCTTTTTCTCCCTTGCCTTTTGCTTCCCTCCTTTCCTCAGCTATTTGCAAAGCTTCCTCAGACAACCATTTTGCTTTCTTGCATTTCTTTTTCTTTGGGATGGTTTTGGTTGCTACCTCTTGTACAATGTTGCGAACCTCTGTCCATAGTTCTTCAGGCACCCTGTCTATCAGATCTAATTCCTTAAATCTATTTGTCACCTCTACTGTATATTCAACGGGGATATGATTTAATTCATACCTGACTGGCCTGGTGCTTTTCCCTACTTTCTTCAGTTTAAGCCTAAACTTTGCAACAAGAAGCTCATGGTCTGAGTCACAGTCAGCTCCTGGTCTTGTTTTTACTGACTGTATAGAGCTTCTCCATCTTTGGCTGCAGAGCATATAGTCAATCTGATTTCTGTGTTGACCGTCTGGTGATGTCCATGTGTAGAGCCGTCTCTTGGGTTGTTGGAAAAGAGTGTTTGCTATGACCATCGTATTCTTTTGACAAAATTCTATCAGCCTGTGCCCTGCTTCATTTTGTACTCCAAGGCCAAACTTTCCTGTTATTCCGGTTATCTTTTGGCTTCCTACTTTAGCATTCCAATCCCCCATGATGATAAGGACATCATTTTTTGGTGTTAGTTCTATAAGGTGCTGTAGGGCTTCATAGAACCGGTCAATTTCATCCTCTTCAGCACCGGTGGTTGGGGCATAGACTTGGACTACTGTGATATTGAATGGTTTGCCTTGGATTCGAACTGAGATCATTCTGTCATTTTGAGGATTGTATCCCAGTATTGCTTTTCCTACTCTTTTATTGACTATGAAGGCTACTCCATTTCTTCTGAGGGATTCTTGCCCGCAGTAGTATACCTGATGGTCATCTGAATTAAATTCACCCATTCCTGTCCATTTTAGTTCGCTGATACCTAAGATGTCTATGTTCAGTCTTGTCATCTCTTGTTTGACCACGTCCAGCTTGCCTTGATTCATGGATCTTACATTCCAGGTTCCTATGGAGAAAAAATCTTTACAGCATCGGACTTTCCTTTCACCACCAGACATATCCACAGCTGAGCGTCCTTTCGGCTTTGGCCCAGTCGCTTCATTCTTTCTGGCGCTACTAGTACTAGCCCTCTGCTCTTCCCCAGTAGCATATTGGACGCCTTCCGACCTGAGGGGCTCATCTTCCAGCGTCATATCGTTTTGCCTTTTGGTACTGTCCATAGGGTTTTCATGGCAAAGATACTGGAGTGGGTTGCCATTTCCTTCTCCAGTGGATCACGTTTTGTCAGAACTCTCTGCTATGACCTGTCCGTCTTGGGTGGCCCTGCACGGCATAGCTCATAGCTTCATTGAATTACGCAAGCCCCTTCGCCACGACAAGGCAGTAATCCATGAAGGGGTATTAAACAATACTAATACTAAAAATAATAATAATACCATATAATTAGAGATAATAATAAAAAAAGAAAAATTTCCACTATAATAAACTATAACAATCTATAATTTACTCATAAGCTAAATGGAACTTTTTAGTCCCATATTTTTTCTGAATATAATCTATCCATCTTTTCCAGACCGAAATGTATCTTTCTTGTGAATGATCCTTCAAATAAGTAGAAATCTTAGCCATTTCTGCTAAATTTGACACTTTAAGCATCCATTCCTCTATAGTAGGCAAGCAGTCCTTCTTCCAATATTACCCTACCAATAACCTTGCAGCTGTTATCAAATTCAACATCAAGTTAATTTCTTTAGTATCACAATCTGTGATAACACTCAATAAAAATAGTTGTGGAGTAAACTTTATCTTTCTCTTAAAAATCTTTTGAATGTTCCACCAAATTTTAATCCAAAAAGCTTTTATATTTCTACAAGTCCACCAAATATGAAAATAAGTAGCATCCAAACTACCACATCTCCAACATTTGGGCTGTAAATTAGGATACATACAAGACAACTTTTTAGGATCCAGATGCCATCTATAAAGCATTTTATAAAAATTTTCTCTTAAATTTTGGGCCTGGGTAAATTTTACATTTCTAACCCAAATTACCTCCCATATATCCAATGGGATTGGTTCTTGAATATTTTGAGCCCGCTTTACCATGCAATCCTTAACTAATTCCATTTCCGAATCCAATTCTATTAAAGCATTATAAATTCTCTTTATATGCGCTCGATTTTGATCTTTAATCTATTTTACCAAATTTTCATCCATTAATGTAATACCAATCTTCTGATCTAACTTCCACCTAACTTGCAATTGAGTATACTGGAACCAAGACTGTACCCTATTTTCTTGTTTTAACTCAGCTAACGATCTTAATTGCCAGTCATTCCCTACCAATCTAAGTAATTCCTTACAAGAAATCGTATCCAAATTCACACCCATAGATAACACCCTCTGTTGCGTGTCCAGGATCCCCCAAATTGGTATTTTATAATTCAACTTATAATAATACTTTTTCCAGACACACAATAAAGCACTTCTTAAAATATGAGATTTAAATGCCTTGTCAACTTTTTTGTTATATATTAAATATGCATGCCACCCATATAATAAATGCCAGCCCTCAAGATAAAGTATTCTTTTATTTGTTAAATTAAGCCAATCACTAACCAGTGTTAAAACCACCGCATCATAGTATAATTTCAAATTAGGCACCTTAAGTCCTCCTCTTTCCTGTGCGTCTTGTAAAATCTTAAGTTTAACTTTTGGCTTTTCCCCCGCCCAGATAAATTTATTAATACCCTTCTGCCATTCGTCCAAATTAGCATCTTTTTTCAAAATAGGTATCATTTGAAACAAAAAGAGAAACTTTGGTAAAACATTCATTTTAACAGCTGCAATTTTCCCTACAAAGATAATTGTAATTTTTTCCAATTATTTAAATCCTTTTGTACTTTTAACCATAACATCTCATAATTATTTTTATAACAACAACTTTATTGATTAGCCCTTGGGCCATATCAAAGTGCAAAGTTCCAGCAACAAACCATCACCAAAACTTGATAAAAGCAATCCAAAATGGAATTTGATAAAATACAATTTAAAATGGAATTAAAATAAAATACAATTTAAGATGAAATAGTAATAAAATACAAATTTAAGATATAGATAAAATATGATAACATTATATTTCGGAGTCGCCCTTGCAATCTACCCCAATCAGTCCCACATATGCAGATCTTAACCGGATCATTTTGTTTAAATACTGTGCTACGCAGGGCTTTTTTTCTCATAGAACACTCAGAACGGAGTTCCAGCACCTTTTTTGGATGGAACCTTGTAGGGTATGCAAGGCGGGTTGTATGACATGTGTGAGTTCTGGCACAGATTTGTGATTGTAGTTTTATTTGTTCTAGTAGGCATAATTTCGGGAGTCTATCAGTCTCCATTTCATTAACTTTGCACCAGTAGTTATAAGCTCTAATTTTAGATAATGCCTGAATTGTATGAATTCCCAATTCAGCTCTAACTGCTGCAGCAGATGTTCTTGGATCTACACCCAAAATACATCTCAGATGCTGGGACTGTGTTTGTTCTAAAACTGTGGTTGAATAAAGACCCCAAATTTCTGCTCCATACAAGAGCATTGTCGTAACATTAGCTTTATAAACCTTGAGTAATGGAGCTAGGGACCCTGGGTAACTATGGTTCTTTAGTATGAGCAGTAAGTTCAAACGGGCTTTTTCTCTAAATGTACTCTGTTGATGATGGCAGTCCCAAGATCCAGTCTTGGAGAAAGTTACTCCCAAATATACAAAGGTATTAACCTGCTCAATTGGTTCACCATCTAATTGCCACTTATGTCTCTGATGGTTTCTTCCAAACACCATTATTTTCTATTTGGATTTGCTAATGATTAGAGAGTTATCCTGGCAATAAGAGCTGAATCTTCTTAATAGCCTACGTAATCCTACTTGTGAGTATGATAATAAAATCATATCATCAGCATAAAGCAAGCTGTTACAATAAGTGTTTAGGATCATCGGCATGTGTACCATGGCATCCTTCATTAACCCTGCCAAGTCATTGATGTATAAATTAAATAATAATGGGGCCAGGATACACCCTTGCCTTATCCCTTTATTTGTGTGAATCCTGTTAGTCAGGGCCCCATTAACCCCATACCGCACCCTCAAACAGGTACTTGTGTAAAGGGCTTTAATCAAGGCCAGGAGTCTGGGTTCTATTTTAAGAGATGTCAATTTACTCCATAGTACATCTCTATTTACCATATCAAATGCTGCTGTAAGGTCTATAAAAGCAGCAAACAGGGGTCTCCTCTTATAGGCATATTTGGCAATTAGATGGTTCAAGACAAAGCAGTTATCAATAGTAGATCTGTTTTGTCTAAAACCTGCTTGTTCTTCTGTGAGGATGTTGTTTTCCTCTACCCAGATTTCAATTCTGTTCAAAAGGTACCTAGCATATATTTTTGCTACAATGTCAATCAGGCTGATGGGCCTATAATTACTAGGATCCTTTTTATTCCCTTTTTTATATATGGGGACAACTATTGCCATCTTCCACCCATCTGGTATATGGCAGGTGTTATTTATGTGTGTAAAAAGACCTGTTAATACAGGGCCCCACCAGTTGGGAAATTTCTTAAATAATTCTGCTGGTAAAAAATCCTCGCCTGGGGCTTTATTGCTCTTTAAGCTTTTAATGATGGACTGTATCTCCTTTTCTGAGACTGGTGGCCAAGGGGGGAGAGTTCTAGGATTTACCAAATCACTGATTAAAAATAATTTCTTTACCGGTTCGGTGCGGGCAAACAAGCACTGATAATAATTCTCCCAGTCCGCAGCAGAGATTGGTATGTCAAATGCAAATCTCCGTTTCTTCAGGATACCTGTTACAGAGTGCCAAAATAATACTGAATTATGACTTCTGGCAGCCAACTCGAGTTCTGACCAGATTGAAATGGCAAAACGTTTTTTCTTTAATGTTATAGTTTTTTTATATTCCCTTCTTGTGTGCAGCATCTTAGCTTGTATATGGGCAGTAGGATTCCTCTGGGCAAGCCTCATGGCTGCCTTCAATTTCTTTTTCTGTCGCTGGCAATCAGGATCAAACCAGCAAGGTCTACCTACTTGGGCTCTTTTTGTAGTAGGTTTAGCTGTTAGGTGTTTCTTCATTATGTTACAAAGATTGGAGAATGCATTGAAGGCTGACATCCAGTCAGTAGTAGATGACTGTATTGTTCTAGCCCACTTAGTAGCATTCTCTGTTTTAAAGCATTCTAATATTGCCTTAGTATCAACTTTGGCCCAAATTAACCTTTTATTTTGGGTCACCTCTACCTTTTTGGTGAGCCATCTGTCAGCCATGTTATATGGTCTTAAATCTGAGCGGCCTTGCAATGACACACTTACAGGCTGATGGTCGCTATTGTCGCTAAGGTGTACTGTGACCTCTGAGAAGAGGACAGCCTTATCTCTAGACACACAAAAGAGATCCAGTACACTACTTGAATTGGCTGAGTGGTATGTATAAGGGTATGTATAATTCTTGTCCTTACCTCCCAAAATTTGGAGATTACCCTTAAAAATTAAGGAGACTAGGAGCAGTCCAGCGGCATTACTTTTACAGTCTCTCTCGAGCCACTGAGGATGGTTATCGAAGAACTCCCCTGGGATTCCCTTCTTCTGGGCAAGCTCATACAGAGAGGGACCCAGTCTAGCATTCAGATCTCCTAATAATACCACTATGGACTGAGGGTACAGTATAGATATATCTTCTAAGATAACTTCCAAGCCCATCCAATATTCCAAATTATAGTGCTGGGATGTGCTTGGAGGAATATTTTTATATAATTTTGCATTAGAAGCTGTAATATATACTCCCAAATATTTAACCTTTTTCACTATTTCATAACCTGTCAATTTTACTAACATTTCCTTTTCATTCATGGTCATATTTTTAGATAATATTTGGTCATTATTACTTACGTTAAAACCAGAAACTTTCCCATATTTAGTTATAATTTCCATCAAGTCTATAACCGATTGAATCATTTGAGATAGTGTAACAACCAAGTCATCCGCAAATGCCCTTAGCCTATAATCATTCTGCTTTATTCCCTTTATTTTAGTTGATTCCTGAATTTTAATCAATAAAATCTCCAATGTTAAAACAAACAACAATGGTGACAGGGGACATCCCTGTCTTGTACCTTTTTTAATTTTAAATGCATCTGTTAGTCCCCCATTAATTATAATTTGCGCCGATTGTTGTTGATATATAGCCTTAATAGATTGCAGAAATCTATCCCCAAAATTCATCTTAGCCACAACTTTCAATAAAAATTGCCAATTCAACTGATCAAATGCTTTTTCAGCATCTAAAAATATCAATGCCGCAGAGACTTGGTTGTTCTTATCCAAATATTCTATTAAATTTACAATTTGTCTTACCTTATATTTCATATACCTGTATCTTCCAGTTATAAATCCAGACTGATCACTATGAACCATTTGTTTCAAAACTTGCATTAATCTATTTGCCAATATTTTTGCAAAAATCTTATGATCTGTATTTAAAAGCGATATAGGTCTGTAATTCTTAGGCTGGGTAAGGTCTTGATCCTCCTTGGGGATCAGCGATATAAAAGCCCTTCTCCAGGATGGAGGCACTTCCTCTCCAGTCTGGATATTATTAAATAATTCCTTTAAAGGTTCTACCATCTCTGCAAGTAAAATTTTATAATAATTTGCTGATAAGCCATCTGTACCAGGAGCCTTACCCACTTTTAACTGTTTAATTGCTGAGATAATTTCCTCAAAAGTAATTAAACGATTCATCCCTTCCCGTTGTTCATGTGAAAGCATAGGAATATGCGCTTCCTGTAAATACCTATCTATATCTAAAGCTTGTATATTCTCAATAGCATATAACTTTGCATAAAAATCTAAAAAACCCTTTTAAATCAGATTTTGTTGATATATTTCTTTACCCTTGTATTCTATTTTCTCTATGGTACATAACTTCTGTTTTTTCCTTAGTTGATAAGCTAGCCACCTACCAGGCTTATTTGCATTATAAAAAGTATTATGTTTCGCATATCGCAAGTTAGTTGCAACCTGATCCGCCATTAACATATTAAATTGCTCTTTCAACAAATTTATTGAGATCCTTAGTCTCTTGTCTGATGGATTCAAAATAAAAGCTTTCTCCTTCAATTTAATCTCTTCTTCCAATTCTTTACGTTTTTGCATCTGCTTATACCTATGACTATTATTCATATGAATCAAAACCCTTCTCATATAAGCTTTACTAGCATCCCAAACCATTTCAATCGATGTACCTTTATGCATATTCAAGACAAAAATTTTTTTCAAATAATCTCTACATTTCTCTGAGAGCACATCATATCTGAATAAGTTTTCATTCAATCTCCAAGATCTTCTGATCCCATCTTCTCTAAACAACTCCATCCATACAGGACTATGATCCGACAAAGTCCTAGGAAAAATCTTGACATTCTTGACTCTGGAAATAAGATCACCAGTAATTAAGAAAAAATCAATTCTAGAAAACGATTGATGCCTGTCTGAGAAAAAAGTAAAATCTCTGTCCTCCAAATTTTGCTCCCACCAAGTATCTCTTAATTCCAAGTCATCTTTCAAATCAAAAAAAGCTTTAGGCAATCTAGAATGATTAGGAGAATTTTTAAAAGATCCCTTCTTGTCCTTGCATGAGTCCAAAACACCATTCCAATCACCCATCAAAATAACAGATTTGTAATCCAATTGAGTTAATTTGTCATGTAAAAACTTATAAAACTTTCCTTGCTGTTGATTAGGAGCATATAATCCAATAATATGAATTCTCTTGCCTTGTAACACTAATTCAATAATAACATATCTTCCCTGTAGATCAGACTCAATTAATCTAGCCGATAAGTCTCTTCTTAGATAGATAACCACCCCACTCTTTTTATCTGGGGCAGATGCTATAAAATGTAATCCCAACTGGGAATTAATCAAACACTTTTGATCTTTTGCACAAATATGAGTTTCTTGTAGACAAACAATATCATTTTATTTTGCTTCAAATAGTGAAATACTTTCTTTCTTTTTTGTGGTGAGTTCAGGCCGTTAACATTCCATGTCAGGAGCTTTATCGCCATTCTTAGTAACCTGAAGCCTACGGAACACTGCCTGAAGATCCGCCATTGGTCTCTTTGGTCATGCCCCTCCCACCGGCTCCGTAGTAACAGGGCCTTGTATCATAGGCCCAGAATCTATCTTCTGTTTCAATTGCTCCTTTTCTTTACGTTTATGCACAGCACACGTCATTGGAGCAAGCGTCTTTTAATTTTGTGGCTACAGTCCCCATCTGTAGTGATCTTGGAGCCCAGGAAAATAAAATCTGTCACTACCTCCATTTCTTCCCCATCTATTTGCCAGGAATTGAGAGGGCCGGATGCCATGATCTTGGTTTTCTTAATGTTTAGTTTCAACCCAGGTTTTGCACTCTCCTTCTTCACCCGCAACAAGAGGCTCTTTAGTTCTTTTTCACTTTCTACCATTAGTGTGGTGTCACCTGCATATCTTAGGTTGTTGATATTTCTCCCGGAAATCTTAATTCCAACTTTTGATTCATCTGGCCCTGCCTTTCTCATGATGTGCTCTGCATATAAGTTAAATAGGCAGGGAAACAGTATACAGCCTTGCCGGACTCCTTTCCCAGTTTTGAACCAATCAGTGGTTCCGTGTCCAGTTCTCACTGTTGCTTCTTGAGCCGCATATAGGTTTCTCAAGAGACAAATAAGATGGTCTGGTACTCCCATCTCTTTAAGAACTTGCCACAGTTTGTTGTGATCCACACAATCAAAAGATTTAGCATAGTCAATGAAGCAGAAATAGATGTTTTTCTGGAACTCCCTAGCTTTCTCCATGATCCAGCGTATTTGATCTCTAGTTCCTCTTCCTCTTTGAAATCCTGCCTGTACTTCTGGTAGTTCTTGATACACATACTGCTGGAGTCTAGCTTGCAGGATTTTAAGCATAACTTTACTAGCATGAGAAATGAGTGCAATGGTGCGATAGTTTGAACATTCTTTGGCACTGCCTTTCTTTGGAATTGGAATGTAAACTGATCTTTTCCAATCCTGTGGCCACTGTTGAGTTTTCCAAATTTGCTGGCAAATTGAGTGTAGCACTTTTACTGCATCGTCTTTTAAGATTTTGAATAGCTCAGCTGGAATACTGTCACCTACACTAGCTTTGTTGTTGCTTAGCTTTTCTAAGGCCCACTTCACTTCACATTCTAGGACGTCTGGCTTGAGGTCAGTGACCACCTCATTCTTGTATAGTTCTTCTGTGTAATTTTGACACCTCTTCTTAATCTCTTCTGCCTTTGTTAGGTCCCTGCCATTTTGGTCCTTTATCATGCCCATTTTTGCATTAAATGTTCCCTTCATCTCTCCAACTTTCTTGAAAAGATCTCTGGTCCTCCCTATTCTATTGTTTTCTTCTATTTCTTTGCACTGTTCATTTAAGAAGGCATTCTTATCTCTTATAGCTATTCTCTGGAATTCTGCATTCAATTGGGCGTATCTTTCTTTTCCTCCCTTGCCTTTCCCTTCCCCCCTTTCCTCATCTATTTGCAAAGCTTCCTCAGACAGCCATTTTGCTTTCTTGCATTTCTTTTTCTTTGGGATGGTTTTGGTTGCTACCTGTTCTACAATGTTGTGAACCTCTGTCCATAGTTCTCAAGGAACTCTATCTATCAGATCTAATTCCTTAAATCTATTTGTCACCTCTACTGTATATTCAACAGGGATATGATTTAATTCATACCTGAGTGGCCTTGTGCTTTCCCCTACTTTCTTCCGTTTAAGCCTAAACTTTGCAATGAAAAGCTCCTGGTCTGAGCCACAGTCAGCTCCTGGTCTTGTTTTTACTGACTGTATAGAGCTTCTCCATTTTTGGCTGCGGAGCATATAGTCAATCTGATTTCTGTGTTGACCATCTGGTGATGTCCATGTGTAGAGCCATCTCTTGGGTTGTTGGAAAAGAGTGTTTGCTATGACTATCGTATTCTCTTGACAAAATTCTATCAGCCTGTGCCCTGCATCATTTTGTACTCCAAGACCAAACTTGCCTGTTATTCCAGTTATCTTTTGGCTTCCTACTTTAGCATTCCAATCCCCCATGATGATAAGGACATCATTTTTTGGTGTTAGTTCTATAAGGTGCTGTAGGGCTTTATGTTGTTGTTAGTTGTGAAGTCGTGTCTGACCCATCGTGACCCTATGGACAACATTCCTCCAGGCCTTCCTGTCCTGTACCATCTTCTGGAGTCCATTTAGGTTCATGCCTACTGCTTCAATGACTCCATCCAGCCACCTCATTCTCTGTCATCCCCTTCTTCTATTGGCCTCAATCTTTCCCAGCATTAGGCTCTTCTCCAGTGAGTCCTTCCTTCTCATTAGGTGGCCAAAGTATTTTGAGTTTTAGCTTCAGGATCTGGCCTTCTAAAGAGCAGTCAGGGTTGATCTCCTCTAGGACTGAACGGTTTGATCGCCTTGCAGTCCAAGGGACTCGCAGGAGTCTTCCCCAGCACCATAATTCAAAGGCCTCAATTCTTTGGCACTCAGCCTTTTTTATGGTCCAACTTTCACTGCCATACATTGCAACTGGGAAGACCATAGCCTTGACTATATGCACTTTTGTTGACAAGGTGATGTCTCTGCTTTTTAGTGTGTTGTCTAGATTTGCCATGGCTTTCCTCCCGAGGAGCAAGCGTCTTTTAATTTCTTGTCTACAGTCCCCATCTGCAGTGATCTTGGAGCCCAGGAAAATAAAATCTGTCACTACCTCCATTTCTTCCCCATCTATTTGCCAGGAATTGAGAGGGCCGGATGCCATGATCTTGGTTTTCTTAATGTTTAGTTTCAACCCAAGTTTTGCACTCTCCTTCTTCACTCGCAACAAGAGGCTCTTTAGTTCCTCTTTACTTTCTGCCATTAGAGTGGTATCATCTGCATACAGTATCTTAGGTGTTTGATATTTCTCCTGGCAATCTTAATTCCAACTTTTGATTCATCTGGCCCTGCCTTTCTCATGATGTGCTCTGCATATATGTTAAATAGGCAGGGCGACAGTATACAGCCTTGCCGGACTCCTTTCCCAATTTTGAACCAATCAGTGGTTCCGTGTCCAGTTCTCACTGTTGCTTCTTGGCCTGCATATAGGTTTCTCAAGAGACAAATAAGATGGTCTGGTACACCCATCTCTTTAAGGACTTGCCACAGTTTGTTATGATCTACACAAGCAAAGGCTTTAGCATAGTCAATGAAGCAGAAGTAGATGTTTTTCTGGAACTCTCTAGCTTTCTCCATGATCCAGCATATGTTGGCCATTTGATCTCTAGTTCCTCTGCCTCTTTGGCTTTATAGAACCAGTCAATTTCATCCTCTTCAGCACTGGTGGTTGGGGCATAGACTTGGACTACTGTGATATTGAATGGTTTTCCTTGGATTTGAACTGAGATCATTCTGTCATTTTGAGGATTGTATCCCAGTATTGCTTTTTCTACTCTTTTATTGACTATGAAGGCTACTCCATTTCTTCTAAGGGATTCTTGCCCACAGTAGGATAACTGATGGTCATCTGAATTAAATTCACCCATTCCTGTCCATTTTAGTTCGCTGATACCTAAGATGTCAATGTTCAGTCTTGTCATCTCTTGTTTGACCACGTCCAGCTTTTCTTGATTCATGGATCTTACATTCCAGGTTCCTATGGAGAAAAAATCTTTACAGCATCGGACTTTCCTTTCACCACCAGACACATCCACAGCTGAGCATCCTTTTGGCTTTGGCCCAGTCGCTTCATTCTTTCTGGCATGACTAGTACTAGCCCTCTGCTCTTCCCCAGTAGCATATTGGACACCTTCTGACCTGAGGGGCTCATCTTTCAGCGTCATATCGTTTTGCCTTTTGGTACTGTCCATAGGGTTTTCATGGCAAAGATACTGGAGTGGGTTGCCATTTCCTTCTCCAGTGGATCACATTTTATCAGAACTCTGTGCTATGACCTTTCTGTCTTGGGTGACCCTGCATGGCAAAGCTCATAGCTTCATTGAATTACGCAAGCCCCTTCGCCACGACAAGGCAGTAATCCATGAAGGGGCATGTGTCCATAATAGTACCCCATTTTCCCTTTGGAATGATACAGGAAAAGCAACATGATTTGATCCCACTAATGTAAACTACCAGAAAACCATCCAGGTTCTAGCATTCCAAAACAGGAAAAGTCAGGGTCTTCTATTAGGACAAAATACCAGCACCTCCACTAGTCCCAAAAGCCAGATCTTCTTTGATGCCTGCTATGCCTTAAAGTTCAGTCCTTGGGCCACCTGTTGGGACCTAAGTTGGCAACAAAGCTATCTCATAGAAAGAATATATATATATTCAGCTTACAGCAACAATGGTAACACCCAGACCCATTGGTATACAAATGGTAGCCCACCCACCTCCAGGGTGTGGCCAGGGCAGAACAATTGGTTTAATCTAACCAATGGTATTGGAAAATCTGATTGCTCAGAAGACCATTATACCCCTGTATGCTTGCATTTTGTGGACCCCGAAGAAGGATCCCAAGAATACGGAATGGGAATTGAGAGTACAGGGAGGGACCCAACTACCCTTATCATCATCAATATAACTAAAATTAATCTGACCTCAATAGAAAAGAGACTGTTCCATTCCTTTTACGAGGAATTGGAAAAGAAAATTGAAATTCCTTCTGTTACCAAGAACCTTTTTATCAATTTAGCAGAACAAATCACTGGTTCTTTAAATGTCACCAACTGTTATGTTTGCTGGGGGACCAACATGGGAGAACAGTGGGCACAGGAAGCTAGGGAGCTTAACATATCCAGTGTAGATTGTTTGAACCTAATGTGGACTGGTCTTGACCACCTTCCACGATGTGTAATTCAAATGTCCATCATTGGTCAGCTCTACTTCTCAAGAGAAGAGTCTGAGACCTTTTCCTTAAAAGTCAGAGTGCCTACATGTAAAAGTATGGTTGTGGCTAATAATACAAGCTCCACCTAGTGGAATGGGACCAATATAACCCAACCACCCAATTCTTTCAAAAATTATACCCAACTCAAAGCCATATGAGAGCAGCCATATAAGCCCTCTTATATGTGGCAGGCTCCAGATGGATTTTATTGGATTTGTGGGAGATATGCCTATGCAACCCTTCCTCAGAACTGGACAGGCACTTGTCGCCTGGGGACCATAAAACCCAGCTTCTTCCTACTACTCATCACCCAGGGAGAACGCTTGGGAGCCCCTGTCTCTGAGGAGGTAGGCCACCGGGCAAAGTGATCTTTGAAAATAGGAACCTGGAAAGATGATGAATGGCCCCCTGAGCAAAACATTCAAGTATATGCTCCTGCAACCAGGGCTGAGGATGGGTTTTGGGGATCCATTTACCTGCTTAATAGAATAATCCATTTACAAGCTGTGCTAGAGATAATAGCTAACAAAAATGCTCTAGCTTTGAATCTTCTTGTCTAACATAACACCAAGCGCCACATGGCAATCTATCAAAACAGACTCGTCCTGGACTATTTACTCACAAAGGAAGGCAGTGTCTGTGGAAAATTTAACTTGACCAAATAGATGACCAAGGTAAAGCTATTCTTACCGCAGTCCCAAAGGAATATGCCCCTAGTTTCTACCAGATAATAGTAAGCATACTGCCGATTTAAAAAAGGGGGGGATATGAAGAAGCTTTTGTACACTATGCTTCTGCAGGAAGCACCAATCAATTGTTTCTTTGCTGCTATGTGCAATTGCGACTGGGCAAGACACTGTATAAAGATGAAGCCCTCCCCACTTCTAGGTGTGGCTCTTCCCTGGAATGCTGCTGCCTGTGTACCAGGAGGTTCTCCACCCAGCTTCTTCACTCAGCTGAATAAAGAGCTGTTTTCCTGTTCCCGAGGCCTCCGTGTCTTTTGGCTCAGATTTTATTCGCCATGTGCTATTGCTAGTATGAAAAAAAATTAAACTGCAAGTTAATAAGATTATCGGAGTGGTGATCTTTTAGGGTTTCTTCGTGTAGCCTTTTATTTGGATTTGTTTGTCTTAATTTTCTAGGAATTAAAGTGAAGGAAAATTACATTTATAAACAGGTTTCCAGATACCTTGTTTTGAGCAGAATAGCTGTCTGACAGCAATATAGTGATTTTGTGTACAATGAGGTCAATGCCTTTAGGGTTGTGTTCTTTATCTTTTAAGAGACAGATCTAATTGAGCCAGTCAGCTTATACCAATCATTCTTCAGCGGCAAAATTGCCTTTATTTTTGCAGAGATATCAGGGAGCATTGAGGGACTTCACAAACAGCAGGGCCTTGAAATGCAGTCAGTTGCTTTCGACTTGACTCAGGCATGTAGGTAGTTGGCGCAGCAACAGCCCATTCACTTTTCCAGGTTCTAGGAAACTGTGCAGGAAAAGTGGAATGGAGTGGCGGGTCTTTTTTGCCTTTAGGGGACGCAGCTGATTTCTCTGAAACGACGGCATTTCATCACTCGCAGGAAAGTCTCCACTTTGTGCAGGTCTTTCCTGAAGCAGGACAAGAGATCGTAGTTTTTCAGCAAAGCAGCTTCACTCCGGAGATTGATTTCAAACTTTTCATAGGTGGGTCTAAGCAGCTGAAGGCCCTGGGAAGTACCATCCTCCACCTCCTGGAAGTAGATGTTGTAAGTGTACAAAAGCATTAAGCATCTCATTCTGCTTCAAAAAAAAATCACTATCTGAATATAGTCTGAACAACATATTGTTTAGCAACTTTTGAGTTCTAGAGTAGGAGGCCAAGGGCTGTGCTGGTTTCAAATTAATGGGAGAGTTAAATATGTCTGGAAGACACTGAGTTGAATAACTATAACCGTGGTGGCGAACCTATGGCATGCGTGAGCCCTCTCTGTGGGCACGCGCACTGTTGCCCCAGTCCTAGGCCTTCAGCTGGGTTTTATAAAACCTTTTTACTTTAGGCTTCTGCCACCATGTGCAAAATAAAAAAAAGATCAGTCAATCAATCAATTTCAACTTCTCATGGGGGAAAAAAAGATCTCGCAAAGTTGAATTGACTGATTGAACTTTTTAGTCCCACCCAGTCTGCCTTTATGACTGCAGCCATGCCCACCCAATGGGCCACACCCACCAGCACCCTACGATACATAAGTGGATTTTGGGTTCCAGTTTGGGCACTCGCCTCTAAAAGGTTCGCCATCACTGAACTATAACAATACCTATGAAGGTCTAATCTCATTCTGCAGATTCCATGATCACTGAGCACATTTTGGAGTTTATTCATTTTGGGGTTTATTTTTCTTTTGCTCTTAAAGAATACCATAAATCCATATACTATCAGTTACAATCTCAAAATCAGGTAATTTTCTTCATCCTTTATCAATAGCCCCATTTGTGTCACAGTTTTATACAGGTAGTCTTCAACTTATAATTGTAATTGAGTCCAGAATTATGATTGTAAGTCATGCTTGTTATTAGGTGGGTTAAGCAAACACAAAAAGCAAGACCATTTCCTAAGCAATCCCCCTCTCCCTCCAAAAAAGCAGTGTTGTTTTTTTCCCCTTGCTGGAACCTGGAAGTAAATGCTAATTTCCCACAAGAAACATCATAAATTGCAGAGTGCTGGAAGGCTGTAAATGGGGACCATTTGCCAAGAGCCCAAAATACAGTTATGTGACCAAGGAGGGAGCAGCCATTGGAATTTTGAATCTGGGTCACGAGAATCCTTTTGGCAATACATTGTACCCTCAAATGGTCACTAAGTGACTGGCCATAAGTCAAGGACTACTTATATTTTTCTATATTTCTATATTTTTCTAGTGTTGATAAATCATAATAGCAAGGCTTTCTCAATGGAAGGTAATATTCTTGAGGGCTGGGATTGTTCTGATTTTATGCATAGAGAGGTCTGTCTTCTCTAATTTCATAACATTAACCAGGTGGGACAGCATAATCTGTGACAGTACTTAAAAAGTGCTCCTTAGGAGGTATTGCTTACCCTCATAAGAACTTGGATGCCTTGTTCCAAGTCCTGGAGTTTTTCGTAGACTCTGTCTGAGGTCCCAAATACAAGACTGTTTGTAAACATCCTGCTTAGAAACCGTATAGGATTTAGCCAGGACTGAATGAGAATCAGTGAAACCCGCAGCAGTTCTGTATCCTAGAAAAATGGATACACTTTAGAAAAGCAGTTTAAAAATGTATGTTTTCTATCCTGACCTCTTAGAGCTCAAAGGAAGAGAGCAAAGACAGTAATCTGTTGCCTGTCTTAAGACAAATGGCAATAGAAGTTCAACAGGCAAGAAAAATTCCAGCCAGGGCAAACCACCTATTTTCTGATCAGTTCGTTGAACCTGCTTTAAACTTAGTTTCTTGCTAAACAGCAGTGATACATTTTCCATTATTGGAGAGAACATGTATGGACAGTAATAGATAAAAATGCTTCCTGAGTGGGTTTTAGATATTTATAGATAGAATATGTCTCCTTGCTTGACCTGATTTCTTTTTGGCTTAATGTGGAAGTTTCTCTATATAGGAAATAATTGCTTATAAGCCACACTGGATGGGTTTTTATACATTTAATTAAGCCAAAAAAACAGCATTCTTGCCTACCTTAGGTATGATATTGATTAAATGAAAGAAGCAATAAGGAGAAAATTTGCAGAGATACCATTGGCAGAGTAGCATATTCTGTGATGGATTGGCATAATATGACTGAGTTCATTAAACAAAACCATAATCTATGTTTGCCTTTAACCATGTGCTATATGAATCCAGACTTGTGACTTGTAAAGCATGATTTTGGCTTAGTAAAGTAGGTGACTTTAGCTTTTGGTCTTTCTCAGTGTTGAGTTCAAATGCTATCCAGAAGATCCCTGCATTGATAGAAAAGTACAGTTTGTTTGCAAAAAATGTGTTGCCTCTATTGCTGATCCTCATTCTGACTCACTATTTAATAGTGTTACTCTGATTATGAATATAGCTCATGAAAACAAAATGATAGCCATTTAGTCTTGTGGCTTTGGTGCCTTCCTTCTTCACATCACTAGCTGATGGGAAAAATACCCATTATTTGAGAGCAGATTCACTCTATTGCCTCACAAGGTCGTCCTATGTGTGCAACGTCGCAAGGAATGTAGAGAAGGTGTGGGGCTGTGATGTCACCCTCTTACCCTCTTCTCTGAAGCACTGATGTACTCATAGCACTCCAGTTAGAAGAGGAAGGATATAATTTCACAACTGTTGTATCACTAGGGTCCTTTTTGTGCTGACTTTCCAAACTGAATAAAGAAGATTGGAGTCATGAAGGGAACTAAATGCGAAACAAAACTTTTGTTTAGCATTCTTCTCCCTTACCACATTCTTTTTATATTAGAAACTTCCAGATACTTCAGTGCTGGAAGTATGGAAAGAGTTGGTCCCATGACTGCATTGTAATGCTACATACAATACTGCTGGGTAAGCAGTTTGGCACCATCATGCAATTGTGATAGACCACTGCCAAGTGCTGCTGAATCAAATTCTTTAAGCAGGGACAAAAGCAGAATATCAGCAGAGGAGTTGGAGCGGACTAAAGAGAGGGGCATGCCTGCATCATCCTGGACCAGTCCCTAAGCATCTTTCTACTCCCAACCACTGTTGGTCCCCTGACTTTACCTCTGATGAATGGGTGATGAAGCATAACAGATTTTAAAAATTTTATGGCTATTGAGATATGGAAAACTGACCTGTACAGCTTGGGAAGTATGCCTAGATAAAAGACAGCTTAAGTATATCTTACTCATGGGTTGTGGTCAAGATAAAAGTAACATCATAAGGAAACATCAGAGGAAATGCAAGAGAGGCACAGCCTATGTCCAGATCCTTGCCTGAATCTTGGCCAAAGATATTTGAAATGTGCAAATGTGATAAAGTGTAGAGTTTCTAATGCTCTGTCTTCTAAGAAATCAGATTCTGCAACATAGAAATGAGGAATTGGCAGCCCTACAGACAGTTGACTATATTATCTAGTCCCTTTCATTTTTACCTGGGTATCTGATTAGCTCTCTGGCTCTCCTCCAATATTTAGAATACGCTTACTGCTCTTTGTTTTGATTTATTTTTCAAATGAGTATAAAGATTTATTACAAGTTTCAGCTCTCTACAAGAATCTGAACTACTAACCGCTCCACAGAAAGGGCAGTAGATAATAACAATAACACTAATAATAGAGTTGGAAGGGACCCTGGAGGTCCTCTAGTCCAACCCCCTACTCTGACAGGAAACCCAACACCACCCCAGACAAACGGCTATCCAATCTCCCCTCAAAAACCTCCATTGCTGGAGCATCTACAACCTCAGGAGGCAGGCCGTTCCACTGATCAATTATTCTAACTGTTAGGAATAGTTGGGATGTCTCTGTGGTCAATAAATACTGATTTGTGTAGGAGATGACCAGTCTGAACTGAGGGAAGGAGGGGTCAAATGTGTCATCAGTCATGAGTTCCTTCATGCCCACAAGATCTAAGTCCAGCCCACTTTGAATTCCTTCTATCCTTATCTACTGTCCATTTCTATTAAGTTATCCACCTACTGCTCTTCGTTGAACATTTCTTGAGAACTTTGTGAAAGTGGGAAGTTTTCACATAGGCAACACAAGACTATATATCTGGGGCACCAAAATAATTCTTCAATGGAAAAAAAACATGACAGGAGTCTGCTTACTGTTTTTTGTTGAGTTTCCTCTTTCCTCGTGGGAGAAGGAATAGCTTCAGAGTAACAATATACAGTCTGAGAATTCTTGTTGGAGTATCGCTGCTCTTCTGGGATATAGGAACGCTCCTATATAAGACCCATAAAATGCCACAATTTACAAAGAAGTAGGAAAGATGAGAGTGTGCAGAGCTTTGAATAACATTATCTGAAAATTCACTAACTGAGAAAAACATTAAAATCAGAAGCAATGAAGTTCTAATACTACTTGGGAGAGTAAGCAGATAGTAAATGTTTCAAAAGACAGCCTTATCTAAAAACTGTTCTGGTTTGTGGCAACTCTTAGTTGATATGGTAATGGAAGATTTGAGAAGATATAAAAAATGTGAGGGGGAAAAAAGCACTTTTCCGTATCATTTTAACAATTAAAGTGCTACTTGTCATGCTTTGGATACCTCTTTTTTTTAGCTTTAATATATCCTGCGAGCCTAGGGAATTCCCCATGTTACTTTTAGATGAACCTGTTCTGTTTCCAAACTGCTAAACACTAGCTTGCTTTTACCAGGAATGATGATGCGACCTAAATGTTTAGCTGACCTAAACCGTGGACCGCTACTCACAAATTCCTTGTAGGTATTTGTTGCAAGCTGATGGAGATGCTGTGCTCTTAGCACAGCGTTGGTAAAAAGACTGGAGAGTGGTATTGTGGGGAAGGCTCCTCCGTCTGCCCATTGCAGAGCCAAGATAAACAAGCCAATGGTAAGCAAAGAGGAAGGTCTACTGGTTCCTGCAGAGGAAGGTGAAGGAGGTTGGCTTCTTAAATAAAATATTGGTAAGTTCTCTGCTGTAAAGCATAATCAAGCACTAACCCCAAATTCTTTTCATGACTGGAAACTTATACATGTGCAAAAGAGGCACATGCACAAAGATTCCACCTTGCTGATGCTTCAGTTGAGCAGAGCACCAGTTGAGTTTCTGGGTGGCAGAAGCAAATAGGAACCCATGTAAAACAGAAACACTGCTATACACAACCGCACAGTATACATGATTTGTAAATCCACCCCCTCTTTCTCTTCAAACTGACCATCCTAATGCTTCTAGATGAGTTGCTTTACAAGTTGCCATTGCAGCAGTGTCAAACACTTTTCACACATGCAATTCCTGTTTTCTCCATTTGTTAGGTGAACATTTTTTCAGATACCTGGATGTGACTAGTAAACCACAATTAGTGGCTGTAGAGATTCTCAGCCATCCAGGTCATAGTTATCCCAAAGATGCTTTTTCATGAGGCAACTGGACTTTCTTGTTTTTCTTTGAAGACATTTTGCTTCTCATCCAAGAAACTTCTTCAGTTCTGACTGGATGGTGGGGAATGGAAAGATTTATACACCTGCAGACAGCTGTTCTTTTTCATTCTTTTAGCAAGTCATTAAAGCTACCTGGAGGCTTATCTGTGTCTTCAGGGTCACCTGAGTTGTGCAAGACTTCTTGGAATTGTTGAAAGGACTGTGTTGTAGACTGGAGATAGGTGATGTCGGATCCCTCCCCCTTTGTCGAGAGAGGGCTGTTCACAGATAAGCCTCCAGGTAGCTTTAACGACTCACTAAAAGAATGCAAATGAACAGCTGTCTTCAGAAGTGTAAATCTTTCCATTCCCCACCATCCAGTCAAAGCTGGAGAAGCTTCTTGGATGAGATGTGAAACATCTTCAAAGAAAAATAAGAAAGTCTAGTTGTCTCGTTAAAAAGCATCTTTGGGCACAATTAGTGGCATTCTCTGATTGTTTTTTATTTCTCCTTTGGGAGAATTGGGTCTAACTGTTGCTTCAGTCTCTATGAAACTCACCAGCATAAAATCTTAAAATGTCAATAAATGAAATAAAAATAAATACCCCTTCTAGCTCCCAAATTTAATAACAACCAGGATTGCTGCCTATATTTTGCTTGATAGATATATATCACATGGAAAATTAGTAAACAAGCATTTTTTTCCAATGTAAAAGCTGCACCCACTGAATGGATGCCTTATAGCTATTAAAGATTCCAGCTCACCATCCATTAAGAAGTAGTAACTTCCCTATTGATGCTCAGAAGCTTACCTGAAGCCATGTCCTATTAGGAAATCACAGAGGTGTTTCACACTTTTCTTGCTGATGCTGTTGATGCTCTGTTCTCAGCCGTTTTTATACACGAATATAATACATATATACACAATCATATGTTTATTGATCTCTGGAAGCTCATCAACATGCACTGAGGCATATACGAAGGGGTGAACCATGTGAATGGATGAAGGAGGCATGCTGAAACCTGGATTGTATCACTTGGAGGGGCTGATGGGGAAATGGTCTCAGCTGTGGCCCCCTGGGTTTTTGGTGGCAGCACCACCACAGGATTGTAATCATGGAATGGCATATTAATAATAAATTACAATTATCACAATATATAATATTCCATAGTTGAGCAATAAAATAATCTGGCAACCTAAATCATCCCCTTAAAAGGTGCCAATTAGAAGAAAATCTTCTGATGCTGAAATTAAGCCCAAAAGCGTTCCTATCATATTCCATGGAAAAAAGAATTTTAGAGAGAGGTACCATTGCAGCAAAGATCATGGCTCCTGTTTCAACCATGTGGTTTCAGATGCTGTGAAGGAGCTAATCCTCATGAGCTCCTTCACAAAACCGTTTCAGGGGGGGAGGAGGGTTGATGGATACTTTGAATTGTATTCAGAAACTGACCAAACCAAAAGTAACTGCAGCAAGAATTGACATGATCATTTTTGTAGAACCATCCCAGCAAAGACTTCCATTAGAACTTGGGTCTAATGGTCCTATCTGACTCTCCTCTGATATTAGAATACATTTACTGCTCTTGGTTGAAGACTTCTTGGTTCTTTTCAGCACAGGTCCAAGACATTTCATAACTAAAGCAGACTTCAATTGTGCAAAAAAAGAATAGATTATGTTCTGTAGTGGGTGCCACGTGTAATGACCAGGAGACAACAGTCAGGGTCTATATCTTTATTGAATACAAGATGGAACTGAACTCTTTCTCCCCCAGGTGCCCTCTTATAGCTTTTCCACATCCCCGCAGTCAGCCAATCCACTGGCTCTATTTTCCCACCAGACAGGTGACACCCAACCCGGTGTCCTACTTTTTCCCGCCGGACAGGTGAACCAATCGGTCACCTGACCCATGCCACCAGGTGTGGGGTGGCATACACAACAGATTACACCAGTTTCTCCCTAACAGTCTCCTTGTCATGGATTCTGCCTCAAGCAGGTTGCTTTTAAGAAGGAGGCTTTTAAGAAGAGACTGGAGAGCTATTTGTCTATTTGTCTCCTGCTTGAGCATGGGGTTGGACTAGAAGACCTTCAAGGTCCCTTCCAACTCTGCTATTCTATGTTCTATGCTTTGCACTATTAATGTGTCTGCTTTTCTGCTGAACAAAGTTTTCTCAGCCAAACGTTTTTGTTTAATACTGTGTGGGGAAGTATAGATTGATTGATTGTATTAGTAGCCCACCATTCATTCTGGAGGTCTAGGTGAAGGACATAGCTCCCTCTCCTATTTTTCCCATATGCAAACCATTTTCTTACCCAGCAGTCTCCCTGCCTGAATTTATGAAGATGCTCTTGGACATACAAGCAGTGCTATGGAACCTTAGGCTACTGGTCTAGGTTGAGAGTGACATCAGCAACAGTTTCCATGGCCAAACCTTGGCATCTCCATTTAAAAGGATCAAGTTTCCCTTCCTTCAATCATAGGAAATGCTTAGATCTCTGAGAACATGTGGCCCAGTGCTTTGTGTTGCTTGCTGAGCCTGGAGAGCCTCACCCACTTCCCAAATCCTACTTTAAGAATGGGTAGCTGTTTCTGTCGTGGGCTGCTATGCTTTGCCTTTATATTCTGTCTGGAACCCCAGGAATCATGGCACCATTGGACTGGGTGTAGCTAGCAGGTCAGACTTCTTTGAGGGGACTTAAAGCATGATATATAGCCCTTCTTCCAAACCACGAAAAATAAACTTCTTTTTGTGATTTTTGTGGTGGTGGTGATGAAATAGTTATTAAAAAGTGGAATAGGTGGCACATCTTTGGCTTTCTATCTCCCTCTCACAAATCTTTAAAAGGCCCACCATTTTTGACTTTCCACCTTGGGAGGGGATTTGGATTGGAAAAATAGTTCTTGGAATTGGGAGGGGGACAAACTGCCTGACTCTGATCTAGCTAATTAACCAGGATTATGGGGAGGAAATAAACAGCGACACCAAGACAATCTTCGTAAAGATTCAGGATGGGGAACTTTAATTTTGTTCCCCCAACATTTTAAGGTAAATTGTAGTTGGATATTGTATAATTTTATTCTTTTATGCTGCCTTCTATAGGTTTTCTAGCTCATCCCAGCTGCCTACATGCTTTTTTCTCCTTTGGGGCAGAAAAGCGTGGCCTTCATCGAGAAGACACTTTAAAAGTCAGGAGTTCACACTGCTGAAGTTCTTTTTTTGCGATATTTTTATGCTGCCTATTATGCTGTATCTCTCTCCAGAACTCATCACTTAAACAATTTCATCTAGTGGGATCCAAGAGACATGCTTCTCTATTGCCGTGTCTGCCTTATGGAACAGTTTGAAATGTGGATGGCCCTGTTTAGGCTTTCTTTCTGGAGGCTTTTTTCCCTAAGCAATAAGTCTGGAGATTTTGTGTCCAGCTGCATTGTTCTTGACTGGATGAAATTGTCCATGATATGCTTTATTACCTTTAATATACATTTTGTCATTCTCAGATGTAAAGTATCTGGAGGATACATTAAGCTGAAGCTCAGAAGATTTATTTTTCAAGCCTATACTCAAGAATCTAGTCAACTAAAAGTTCAGCACTAAACTGGCACCAAATAAGGGTCAGCGGAATTCAAGAGGGGTTGGTTTTAGACTGTTTATGGGTCCATAATGACTCTAGGCTGATGTTTAGCTCCACCCACCCAGCTCTGGCCGTGCCATCTCCTGCAGTCATTATATGTGATTTCCGTTTATGTGTGCTGCCCTAAATCACTTCCTGATTATGTAGCTATATAAATTGTTCAAATACGTACCAACTTTAAAACACTTTTTGCATCATTTAAAAGTTGCTAATAATTGTCATTGTGGAAGAGAAAACTGAGTTCTTATCCATTCCTTAAAAATCCCTTTTGGATTCTAAACAAAGATAACAATTGCTGCAATTTGTATAATGGCTCATTCGATACAATTATGGCATTGATTTATTTCTCTGTATGCTTAAATGAAACTTTTAGGCTTTTTTCTTTCAAATGCCGAACCAAGGAGGATTTAGTAATTGAGAGTAAAGTTCTGTTATCTAGGTCAGGATGCTGAGAGTGTTAATCTTTACATATCAAGTGCATTGCCTGCTCATCAATTACGAAGTTGGTAATACGCCCACAGGGGCTTATGCAAGCCAACCAGGGATTTCCCAGTTTGTGGCATTTTGAGAAAAGGCTTGATGTCACTCCATTAATAAACACAGATTTAGGAGATGAGTTGTGGGCCTCTTCTCAGAAACCCCTCATATGAGTATGATGATAACATCATATAAAGGTCATCTCCTAGGAAAGCCATTGTGGGAGGGAAAGTTACATCTTTGATGTCTAGTAACTGAGAAGGCAGAAACACCTGGGAGTGTTTTTTAAAATCCCTTCCCTCAGAGCTGGCTTTAGATAATGACCATACTTTGAATACTTTATAAAATTCTGGGCACTTGCACCTCATGAGGTTACATCATTGCTGGAGACTACACAAAAGACAAAATGGAGCACATTTTCTTTGAAGACATGTTTCCTAGCTTGCCAGCTCCAATACATTAAACTATGAAGCTTGCTCACTGAGATGCTAGGAGTTGTAGTTAACAAAGAGAGGACTGGGGTGTGGAAGACAGTGTGACTTAGGAAATTATCAGTAACAGAAAAGGCATCTATTAGGCAACTAACAGCATCAAATGGGGAGGAAAATTGCTTCAGAGATCTTCATTAGCACTCAGCCTTGGTCAGCAAATTGCACAGACATTATAGTGTGGTAAGATGCATTAAGTACCAAATTAAATCAAATCTTTATTACAATCAAGACCATCACAAAGAAGGTGGAGTACAGTTATTAAAAAAGCACGAAGGACAAAAATTTAAATCATAAAAAATTGAAAAGCCAGAAGATATAAAAGATATATGATTTAAAATTAGGTAGGTATAGGATAGGATAAAAGTATGTGGAAGACTGTATGAAATTACAAAGCTCTCTAACATGTAAACTAGTGGCTCTTTAAGTCTAGTTTATAGCACAGGTCATTAACCAATGAATTTTGAGCACTGCTGGGTAGAATGTGGCATATTTCAATATAGTTATTGTTTCTATAATTTTGTGATCATTTTAATGACTAATAGAGCCAGTTTGGTGTAGTTGCTAAGACACAGTCTAGAAGTGAGTAGTCTGTGAGTTCTAGTCCTGACAAAGTCTACTAGGTGAGTCTGGGCCAGTCACTCTTTTTCAGCCTTAAGAAAGAGACAATGTCAAATTTAGACACTTTGTATCTAAGGCATGACTAGAACTCACAGATTCCTCTTTTCTAAGCTGTGTCTTAATAACTACACCAAACTGGCAAACCATTTCAGAAATCTTGCCAAGAAAACTGTGGGATTCATGCAGGCAGTCTCCCGGAATCAAAAGGCACTGAAATAAATGAATAACTAAAATAGAAACTAATTGGTTTAATCTTACTTAAGCTTTTGTGAATCAATCCAATTCATCAGGTGACTTCCAGATTTTGCTGGAAAAGTTTAACTCAGAAGTCCTGTGGAAACAATTACTGAATTTGCATCTGCACATCTAAGTTGAATGGGAATCTGTACTCCTTTTCAAGTGATAGAATTCTTCCTCATCAAACACCATCAGTTCAAATACCCTTCAATTGTATTTCTGATCTGCTTTTGGGATAATTCAAAGTGATGTTTCCCTTAGTGTTAAAGGAATAAATGGGAATAAAATAAAGAGTAACTCTCCCAATGCCAGCTTGCCCTTATATTAGGATGTTCTGCTGAGGCCCTGCTCCAAGATTATTAAAGAAGAACTTTTCAGTGGTTTCCCATGCCCGGTTTTGGACTGCCCTAATTTACAATATTCTTGGCAGCAGAATAAATTGCCTTGTTTTTTTATCTACAAACATATAATTGGAATAGTTATTTGCCATTTTTTGTTATGATGTTTTGATAAGATAAAATAAGATAATCTTTATTGTTATTTTTTACTGTGGGCACAATGACACACTACAGAAATGAAATTCTTAGATCATTTAAAATAGCCTTGATATTCATAGTCTCTGTAGGAAATGACCAGGCTGAGCCTGAGGGAGGAGTCAAACATGTTATGAGCTTCAAGTCCCTTTGCACCCACAAGAGATCTATCTCCAGCCCTCCTTGCATTCCATTGACTCTTATCTACCACCAATTTGCTTTGACCACTCTTGTAGGGAGCTGAGGCTTGCAATAAACATTTGAACTGCCTGGGTTTCCTGATTTCTGCTCTGGACAGCCTCCAAGCACCAAGTAAAAATATTTAATCTTTCAAAGATCCTGGAGCATTGGGGAACTACCAGAGGACTGGAAAAGAGCAGGTGTAGTTCCCATCTTCAAAAAAAGAAAAAAAAATGGATCCAGGAAACTACAGACCTATCAGCCTTACCTCAATACCTGGGAAGATTCTGGAAAAAGATAATCAAGCAACAAATCAGTGAAAACCTAGAAGCAAACAAAGCCAACATGGGTTTGTCAAAAACAGATCATGCCAGACAAATCTTATTGCATTCTTTGATAAGGTGACAAAACTAGTAGACCAGAAGAATGTTGTGGATATAATTTACTTGGACTTCAGTAAGGCATTTGATAAAGTAGACCACAGCCTACTTGGTAAGTTAGAAAAATGTGGGTTAGAAAGCATCACCACCAGATGGATTCGTAGCTGGCTGACCAGTCGTACTCAGCATGTGGTCCTCAATGGAGCAGCATCTACATGGAGGCAAGTGTGGGGTGCCCCTGTGCTCTGTTCTGGCCCCTGTGCTTTTCAATATCTTCATCAATGATATGGATGAGGGGATAGATGGGGAACTCATTAAATTTGCAGATGACACCAAGCTGGCAGGAATAGCCAACACTCCAGAAGATAGGCTTAAGATAAAGAAGGATCTTGTCAGACTTGAACATTGGGCACTATCTAACAAAATGAAATTCAATGGTGAAAAAAGCAAGGTTCTACATTTAGGCAAGAAAAACCAAATGCACAGGTATAGTATAGGTGGTACCTTGCTCAATAGTAGCAAGTGTCAGAGGGATCTTGGAGTCCTAGTGGACAATCCCTTAAATATGAGCCAGCAGTGTGCTGCAGCTGCCAAAAACGCCAACACAGTGCTAGGCTGCATTAACAGAAGGATAGAATCAAGATCAGGTGAAGTGTTAATACCACTTTATAATGCCTTGGTAAGGCCATACTTGGAATACTGCATCCAGTTTTGGACATCATGATGTAAAAAAGATGTTAAGACTCTAGAAAGAGTACAGAGAAGAGCAACAAAGATGAATAGGGGACTGGAGGCTAAAACATATAAGGAACGTTTGCTGAAATTGGGTATGTGTAGTTTAATGAAGAGAAGGACTAGGGGTGACATGATAGCAGTGTTCCAATATGTCAGGGGCTGCCACAAAGAAGAGGGAGTCAAGCTATTCTCCAAAGCACCTGAAGGCAGGACAAGAAGCAATGGATGGGAACCAATCAAAGAGAGAAGCAACCTAGAACTAAGGAGAAATTTCCTGACAGAACAATTAATCAGTGGAACAACCTGCCTCCAGAAGTTGTGAATGCTCCAACACTGGAAGTTTTTAAGAAGAGACTGGACAGCCATTTGTCTGAAATGGTATAGGGCTTCCTGCCTTAGCAGGGGGTTGGACCTCCAAGGTCCCTTCGAATTCTGTTGTTGTTGTTATCTAGGTGGATGATGTATAATTGAACATTCTGTATGATATCTGTTCATTTTGAACCTTTGTTTTTTTATTGAAAAGTTTTAAAATACATTTTATCTTTAACAATCCCCTCTCCCCCTCCCCTACCTATCCCTCCCTACCCCTCCCCCCCCTTTCCCCCCTCCCCCCCCCCCGACTTCCCAGAGCTAAGTACAGGGTATAAAAACAAAGAACAATCATAAACATCCATATGCTACCAACAATAAATTCTTAAATCTATCACTCTCTAGCTCATATAAGATAACTACAAACAATACTAATATTTCATATAAAAAAAAAAGAAAATAGAAAGGAAGACTTATTCAAATGCTAAATGAAACTTTTTAGTCCCATATTTCTTCTGGATATATTCAATCCATTTTTTCCACTCCATAATATAGCATTCTTGCGAATGATCTTTCAAATAAGCCGAGATCTTTGCCATTTCTGCCAGGTCAGAAACCTTTAAAGTCCATTCTTCTATAGTCGGCAGTTCCTCCTTCTTCCAATACTGACCTATTAAAAGTCTTGCTGCTGTAATTAAATTCAACATCAACTTAGTGTCCACAACAGTAGCATCTGTAATTATACCCAACAGAAAGAATTGCGGACAAAACTTTATCTTTTGCTTGAAGATCTTCTGCATATTCCACCAAATTTTTATCCAAAAAGCCTTGACCTTTTTACAAGTCCACCATATGTGAAAATATGTTGCATCTTCACCACCACACCTCCAGCATTTTGGCTGATAGTTCGGATACATACTTGCAAGCTTTTTAGGATCTAAATGCCATCTATAAAACATTTTATAAAAGTTCTCTCTTAAGTTTTGAGCTTGTGTAAATTTTACGTTCCTCACCCAGATCTTTTCCCACGTGTCCATTGTAATAACTTCTTGGATGTTCTGGGCCCATTTTATCATACAATCTTTAACAAGTTCTGTTTCTGAATCAAGTTCTATCAATGCAAGATATATCAGTTTGATATGTGCTGGACCCTGATTTCTAATTTGCTTTATCAAATTTTCATCAGTCATTGCAAAACCAGTTTTCTGATCTTCTTTCCACCTGGCCCGTAACTGAGTATATTGAAACCAGGTTTGAACAATCTTCTCATCTTGCAAGAGATTATACGATTTTAAACACCATACACTTCTTTCCAAGCTTAAAATCTCCTTATACGTGGTCACGTCATGTTTGAAACCAACATTTATGTTTTCTATTGAGTGTTTTGGAATTGCCCACAATGGCATCTTACAGTCTAACTTGTGTCTATACTTCTTCCAAACTCTCAACAATGCCTGTCTTAAAATATGCACTTTAAACACATTATCTACCTTCTTATCATACAACAAATATCCATGCCAGCCAAATAACAAGTCATGGCCCTCAAGATTTAATAATCTCTCTTGTGTCAAATTAATCCAATCACTTATCCCTGCTAACGCAGCAGCTTCATAGTATAATTTAAGATTGGGCATTTTAAGACCACCTCTTTCACGAGTATCCTGCATAATCTTAAGTTTAACTCGTGGCCTTTTCCCTGCCCAAACAAATTTATTGATACCCCGTTGCCATTCTTCCAAATTAGAATCTTTCTTAAGAACCGGTATCATTTGAAATAAGAATAAAAATTTAGGCAGGACATTCATTTTCACTGCTGCGATTCTTCCCAACAAAGACAATTGCAATTTTTCCCAACTCTCCATTTCTTTTTGAATTTTTCCCCATAGTTTTTCATAATTATTTTTATATAACTTTGTATTAGAGGGTGACAAAAACACCCCCAAATATTTGACCCTTTTAGCAATCTCAAATCCAGTTAATCCTTTTAAAAGAGCCTTTTGCGATACTGTCATATTTTTGGCCAGAATTTTAGTTTTTTGTACATTAACTTTAAATCCAGAAACCCTCCCATATTGCATTATTATCTCCATCAGGTCCACAACAGAGTTTTCTGGCTGGGTCACTGTAACAACCAGATCGTCTGCAAACACCCTCAGTCTATAATCCTGATCTCTAATTTGTATACCCTTAATTCTTTCCGAACTCCGTATTTTTACTAGTAATATCTCCAATGTTAACACAAATAGTCAAGGCGATAACGGACACCCTTGCCTTGTGCCCTTCTCAATATTACATGCTTCAGTCAAACTATTGTTAACTATTATTCGGGCAGTTTGTTTTTGATATAATGCCCTAATTGGTTGCAAAAATTTATCCCCAAAATTCATTTTATCTAAAACTTTCATCAAAAATTGCCAATTCAATTGATCAAAAGTTTTTTCAGCATCTAAGAAAATTAGCGCCGCAGGGATCTGGTTGTTCCTTTCCAAAAACTCTAACACATCAACTATATGTGAGTTATCTTGAGGGACGACAGCGAGACAGCAGGCACGGTTCAAATAACGATTTATTTGGGCAGAGGTCCCGGGCGAAACAGTGCCGGGAATCTCTTGTATTTATAGTAAACAGGGATGACAACAACAACAATCAAGAACCAATAAACATGCAAGAATCTCCCGCCAGACTAGGACGCCCAATGAGAAGGAGACCGGCTAGAAGGTAGGCGCGGCTGAGGCGGCTTGTTGCCGGGGCAAGCTGGCAGCTTTGACAGCTCTGGCCAAGCTGCGCATGTGCGGTTCTCTGAAGTTTGACAGCTGTCAGTGTACTGCGCATGCGCGGCAGTTTGACAGCTGTCAGAGTCGGCCGGTTTGACAGCTGTCAGTGCACTGCGCATGCGCGGCAGTTTGACAGCTGTCAGAATCGGCCGCTAGCCGCGTGTGTGTGGGGGGGAATGCCGCGGCAGCCTTTTGACGGCTGTCAACGGCTGCCGGGGATCCCTTATAAAATGTGAGGGGGTTGTTGTGTGTGTGTGAATATGTAACACCCCTTCCCCCCTTGCCCCTGGAAGTTTAGCTGGGGTCAGTTCCACTAGTCCTGCTGCCGGCCCATTCATAGTCCGCCAAGTAGGAGGGGGCCTTCCGCGGTCTGGATGAGCGGCGGAGGCTTGGGCTGGGCTGACTTGTGCTGGGCTGGTCTTCCCTTTCCATGGTGGGGAGATCTCCGGGGTTGGTAGGTTGGGGGTCGTCGTCGACGTCAGGAACGAGCGGTAATGGGCTAGATGGCGTTGATGGTGATGCTGGGGAAAATAGTGTGCCCGGTTGGGCTCGGGAACTGCGGTCCTGCGGTGTGCGTTTCCTCAGTTGGTCAGCGTGTCTCCGGACGAGCCTTCCGTCCCCTAAGTCGACAAGGTAGGAGACTGGGCCAGTTTGGTCGGAGATCACGCCTTGCAGCCACTTGTCGCCGACCCCGAAGTTCTTAGCCCAAATGGGCTGGCCGGGGGGGAAGACCTTGGCAGTCGGTGTGTTGGGTTGTTCGGCGGCTGCCCTGTCGGGGTGCAAGCGGTCCAGTTTTGTGACTAAGCGGCGCCCCCAACGGAGTTCGGCCGGAGACTTGCCGGTGGTGGTGCATGGTGTGGAGTGCTGGGCCAGGAGGTATTTTGCCAGTCTGCAGTGCCAGTCGCCGGAGATGATTTTTCTTAGGGCATCTTTGGTCGCCTTCACCATGGCCTCTGCGAGACCGTTCGTGGAGGGGTGAAAGGGCATGGAGGTGGCGTGTCTAATCAAGTTGGCCTTGATGAAAACCTGGAAGTCATTAGAGGTGAATTGGGGCCCGTTGTCAGATACGATGACATCAGGCAACCCATGGGTGGCAAATACCCTCTTTAAACCCCTGATTGTGGCTGCTGATGTTGTGCTGGCAACCGGAATGACCTCGAGCCACTTGGAAAAACTATCTACTATTATTAGAAAATTTTGTCCCTGGAAGGGGCCAGCGTAATCAACATGGATACGGGACCAGGGGTTTTTTGTCACTTCCCATTTATGGACAGGAGCGTGAGGAAGCGGTGGCCTGGTCTGTTGGCACATGTTGCAGGTTGCGACAAAGTGTTCGATGTCTGCATCGAGCCCTGGCCACCACAAGTAGCTGCGGGCGAGGGATTTCATCTTGACCACCCCTGGGTGGCCTTCGTGAAGGGAGGTTAAAACTTGTTGCCTGTGTGGGGCGGGTACGATGACCCTGCTGCCCCAAAGGATGCAGCCGAGGTGAGCTGACAATTCCAGGCGCCTTAGGAAAAAAGGCTGAAATTCTGGCCCCGGGGATGTGGATTGCCAGCCGGTTTGGACCCAGGTCAGGACCCTGCCCAGGATTTTGTCCTTGGTAGTTGCTGCAGCTATTTCTTTGGCTGATACGGGTTGGTCAGGCAATTCCTGGATAGCCAGGATTTGGCCGGCGGGTGCGGGGTCTGGGTCGAGGTTGGGCAGGGGCAGTCTGCTAAGGCCATCTGCATGGCCCATTTCCTTGCCTGGTTTATGTTCTATTTTAAAAGAGTATGCTGCTAGGAATGTTGTCCAGCAGAGCATTCTGGGGGATAGGATTTGCGGGGTCAATTTGTCCCAGGTGAAGAGCCATAGCAGGAGTTTGTGGTCAGTGAAGATGGTAAAGTGGCGGCCGTATAAGTAATCATGAAATTTCTTCACGCTCGCCACCAGTGCTAGGGCTTCCTTGTCAATTTGCGCGTAATTGCGCTCAGCTTTGGACAAGGTCCTGGAATAATATGCGATGGGCAATTGAGTTCCATCGCTGTGGAGGTGGCTGAGGACAGCGCCTATGCCATAGGGGGAAGCGTCGCAAGCAACACAGAGGGGCATTTTCTCTTTGTAGTGTGTAACGGTGGACTTGCTGGACAGGAGTTGTTTTAATTTGTTGAAGCTATCTTCGTGGGCTTGGGTCCAGAGCCACTGGGCTCCTTTGTCTAATAGCCTGTGGAGCGGCTCTGCTATGGAGGCTTTGTGGAGGAGGAAAGCATGGTAGAAGTTTATTAACCCCAAAAAGGCTTGTAATTCAGACTTATTTTTTTTGGGGGGGGTGCTGCCCTGATGGCCTTGACTTTAGAATCCATGGGGTGGATTCCTTTAGCGTCGATTTTGTACCCCAGAAATTCCGTAGAAGGAACTCCAATGGAGCACTTTTCTTTTTTTAATTTGAGGCCGGCGGTGCGAAATCTTTGAAGCACCTCCCGCAGCCTGTCAGCTAGTATGTCTTCCGATTCCCCTGCGATGAGCACGTCATCGAAATAGGGGCAGACCCCAGGGATTCCCTTAAGAGTCCGCTCCATGGTTTCCTGGAATATTCCAGGTGCTACGGCTATTCCGAACTGCAGGCGGTTCACTTTGAACGCTCCGCGGTGGGTGACTATGGTTTGGGCATTGGCGGTTCGATCTGAGACTGGCAGCTGCAAGAATGCATGGGCCAGGTCTAATTTGGCAAATATAGTGCCTGCCTGAATAGAAGAAAGCACGTCCCTGACAGCTGGGACTGGGTAGGCGTGGGGGTTTAAAGCTCGATTCAGGGTGGCTTTATAGTCCGTGCAGAGGCGGACTTCCCCGTTAGGCTTGACCGGGGTGACTATGGGGGTTTCCCAAGTGCCCCCATCCGTTGGTTCTATGACTCCCAGCCCTATTAGTCTGTCCAGCTCTGCGTCAGTCTTGGATTTGAGGGCGAAAGGAACTCTTCTTGCCTTAATCCTAATGGGCAGGACTTCAGGATTTAATTTTAGGTCAATGGGGGGGCCATTGAATTTCCCCAGCGAGCCATCAAACACGTCTGCGAATTGTTGGCAGACGGCCTGTAAATGGTGGGGCTGGGAGTGGTTTACGCCCAAGATTTTTATCCCTAGGGGTTCGAACCAGTCGAGGCCAATGAGACTGGCTCGTTTACCTGTTGCAATTTGGGCTATTAATTCCCCCTGGAATTGTTGATAGCTAATAGAGAGCCTCGTTTCCCCCTTTAATTTGATAGGGGCGCCCTGGAAATCAGCTAGCAGAATTTTTGAGGGGGTAATAGGAAAACGGCGCCTGCATTGGCACGCGATCCCTTGGAGAGTGTCCCAGGACAGGATGGAGACTGAGGACCTGGAGTCCACCTCCATTTCGCAGGGGATTCCCTGAATCCGGACCTGAATTTTAATTTTGGGGCGGATAAAGCTGGTAGTTAGGGCCCCCTGGTCCGTATTAGTGGTCATGACAGATGACTGTAGGGCCTTCCCTGGCAATTTGGGGGAGGGAATATTACCTTCCTGGGCCGCCTCCAGGTCATGAAGTGTCTAGTGGCCGGTGCTGCGGCAGGCGGAGCGAATGTGGCCAGTTTTGCCGCAGCCATGGCACTTGGCGTTTCGAAATTTACAAGATGCCCTGGCATGGTTGCCACCGCAGCTGGCGCACTTGGAGCGGTTGGTGGTCTCCCTTTGGCCTCCGGCCGGACGATCTGGCCCTTTGTTTCCCTCCCGGAGAGTCTGGGGGTTGGTGGGTCTTGGACGGATGGTATCCACGTCAGTCTTCAGTTCGGTTGTTCCTGGGTCAGTACTTCTAGGGCAGTTGTGGTGGACTGACCCCGTGAAGGGATTTCCAGGTGGCGGCGCGTCTTCCCGATGGCTATCTTCATATGCCATAATCTCTATAGTTAATTCGGCCAGGTCCATCGTCGGCTTAGTAATAAGCTTCTTCTGGAGCTTCAGGTTTCGCAGGCCGACGATGACCTGGTCCCTTATGCGGTCCTCGAGGTCCGGGAAACGGCAGCGACGGGCCGCTTGTCGGACCGTGGCTATGAATGCCTTGGCCGACTCGCCTGGTCGTTGGTACTGGCGGGCGAAGTTCAACTGCCAGTATAGCTCGGACCGCCTCGGGGCAAAGTGACGATTGAGGCGATCGACCAGCTCGGCATAAGGCACAGAGGCCACCGGAGCAGGGTCACAGAGCCCTACGGCGACATCGTAGACCGCCGGGCCGCTGAGGCACAGGAGCGCTGCGGCTTTGGGGCGATCCTCGACAATGTTGTTGACGAGGAGGTACCCCTCCACTTGCCCGAGATGCGATTCCCAGCCCTCGGGCTGGGAGACATCAAATTCTCGGACGTGCCCAAGATTTGCCATACTGTCAAAAGTCCACGGGTCTGCTTGGGGCGGAGTGCGTGGAGGGCTCTCCCGACCAGCAAGTGACTTCAGCGGTGTCAGCTGGTGGGACGGCTTCCCTCCTTCACTTGTGGCTTCAGCTAGTGACTTCAGCTAACAAGCAGACCCGAATCCCATCCTCGTCGCCAGGTGAGTTATCTTGAGGGACGACAGCGAGACAGCAGGCACGGTTCAAATAACGATTTATTTGGGCAGAGGTCCCGGGCGAAACAGTGCCGGGAATCTCTTGTATTTATAGTAAACAGGGATGACAACAACAACAATCAAGAACCAATAAACATGCAAGAATCTCCCGCCAGACTAGGACGCCCAATGAGAAGGAGACCGGCTAAAAGGTAGGCGCGGCTGAGGTGGCTTGTTGCCGGGGCCAGCTGGCAGCTTTGACAGCTCCGGCCGAGCTGCGCATGCGGGGTTCTCTGAAGTTTGACAGCTGTCAGTGTACTGCGCATGCGTGGCAGTTTGACAGCTGTCAGAGTCGGCCGGTTTGACAGCTGTCAGTGCACTGCGCATGCGCGGCAGTTTGACAGCTGTCAGAATCGGCCACTAGCCGCGTGTGTGTGGGGGGGAATGCCGCGGCAGCCTTTTGACGGCTGTCAACGGCTGCCGGGGATCCCTTATAAAATGTGAGGGGGTTGTTGTGTGTGTGTGAATATGTAACAATATGCCTCACATATTTTTCATTTGCCTACCACTAATAAACCCAGTTTGATCCCCATGAATCACCTGTTGCAGAACCCTCATCAATCTGTTAGCCAACACCTTAGCAAATATCTTATAATCTGTATTTAAAAGTGATATCGGTCTATAGTTTTTAACTTGAGTAACATCTTGATCTTCCTTCGGAATCAAAGAGATAAAAGCAGTTCTCCAAGACGGAGGCACCTTTCCCCCTCTCTGAATTGTCTGGAACAATTCCTTTAACGGCTTTATCAGCTCCATTTGTAAGTTTTTGTAATAAACCGCAGTCAAACCATCCGTACCTGGCGCTTTATCCAACTTCAATTCCTTAATTGCTATGAGAATTTCTTCTTCTGTTATCAACTGGTTAATCTCCTCTTTTTGTGCTTGCGTAAGAACCGGGATGCTAGCATTCTCCAAGTATACATCAATGTCTTTTTCATTAATCTTCTCCTTAGCATATAATTTAGAATAAAAATCCACAAAGGCTTCCTTAATAAGATCCTGTTGAAACACAACCTTTCCCTTATGTTCAATTTTATCTATATTAGAAGCCCTTTGCTTTTTCCTTAGTCTATAAGCTAGCCATCTGCCTGGCTTATTAGCATTGCAAAGAGTATTATGCCTAGCAAACCGCAAGTTGGTTGCCACTTGATCAGCCATCAATTTATCAAATTGTCCTCTTAATAGCTTAATAACCTCCTTAGTCTTCACATCCGATGGGTTCAAAATTAAGACCTTTTCTTTTTCCCTAATTTCATTCTCCAATTCTTTCCTTCTGGCTTCCAAAGTACGTCTGTATTTATTATTCATATATATCAACACCCCTCTCATGTAGGCCTTGCTAGCATCCCAAACCATGTCCATAGAAGTATCCTTATTCATATTAATTTCAAAAAAATCCTTCATCCTCTGTTTACATTCTTCCACATTTCTCTGATTTCTAAACAAATTCTCATTTACGCGCCGCGAGCGCCTATCCCTATTGTCCTTATTGATCTTTAACCAAACTGGACTATGGTCCGAAATAGTTCTTGCACAGATCTTTACCTTCTTAATCCTAGAAAAAAAATCATTAGTCAGCAAAATAAAATCAATCCTAGAAAAAGATTGATGTCTGTCAGAAAAAAAAAGTATAATCCTTTTCATGTAGGTGTATGTCACGCCAAATATCTCGCAATTCCAAGTCATCCTTCATTTCAAAAAAAGATTTAGGCAATCTGGCATGGCTTGGAGCACGCTTAAAAGAACCAGCCTTGTCCATCTGTACATCCAAAACTCCATTCCAATCCCCCATAAAAATAAACGATTTGTAATCCAATTGAGTAAGCTTTGTATGAAGTGAATCAAAAAAATCAGCTTGTTGTTGATTAGGAGCATACAGTCCAACTAAGAGCGTTTTTTACCTTCTAACAACAAATCTATCATAACATATCTTCCTTGCTTATCTGCTTCAATTAATTCCGCTGTTAGAGTACTTTTAACGTAGACAACCACTCCATTTTTCTTATTCATCGCAGAAGCAACAAATTGCGTGCCCAACCTTGAGTTCGATAAATACTTTTGGTCCATAACCCTAATATGCGTGTCTTGCAAACATATAACATCAGTCTTAAATTGTTTTAAATATTGAAAAACTTTCTTTCTCTTCTGTGGTGAGTTTAATCCATTAACATTCCAGGTTAGAAACTTAGTCACCATGCGTGGCATCCCGAAGCTTTTGGAGCACATCTTTAATAGCCCCTATATTTTCTTTGGGCCGCGCTCCTCCCACAGCTTCGCTGTAAGTACGCTTTGAGAGCTCCATAAACCTCTGCTGGTCTTGCTCTTGTACTTGTCTTGCTCGTTTTACAGCGGCACGCGTCAACCTCTGCTCTCCAGCAGCAGCCGATGAAGCTGTTAGATCCCCTCCAGCACCATTCTCCTCTGTCTGTCCATCTTCAGCCTCTTGAGGTTTTCCCTCTCCAGATCCCTTTGCAGCTTCCAGGAGTGATAGAGGAGTTGCTTTTAAAACATCATTGTAGAAATCACGCGCCTGAGTCACAGTAACCAGATGGTATCTTTTACCTTCGTGCATCACCACCAATCCAACTGGAATCTCCCATCTAAACTTAATATCACGTTGCTTAAGTTCCTGTACGAGAAATGCAAAATCCTTCCTTCTCCTTAAAATCTTTGGAGGAATTTCTTTTAGAACCAGAACTTCTTGGTCAGCAACCACAACTTTAGTATCATAAGCAGCTTGAATAACTTCATCTCTAGTTGCTCTCTTTGTAAAATAGACCACCACATCTCTAGGTAACTTCCTCTGCCTTGCAATCCATGAATTTACACGAAAAACTTTATCCATGCATCCCTCTATTTCAGATGCTGGCTGGCCCAATACTGCTTCCAAAGCCTCAGAAATCAGCTGCTTTAGGTCTTCTTTAGGATTCTCTTTTAAACCCCTAATTCTAATAGCATACTGCATCTGATGATACTGAACAAGGCTCAATTCTCCGTCCATTTTATCCCTTAAATTTTCATTCTCCAGTACCTTTACTTCCAATATAGTGTTCTTTTGACTAAGATCCTCCATTTTTTCTTCCAAACATTGCACACATTCAGCCACGCTTTCCACTGTAGACAAGATGTCTACCCTCATTGCACTAAACCTCTCGTTAAACTTCTCTTCCATCCTCTCCTCCAATTTCTCCAATTTCTCCTCCAACTTTGTCATCTTATCATCCAGCATTTCTGACATTACCTGGGATTGCTTTGCAAAGGCATCTTGTAAGTCCTTAAGCGTCAATGCCACAGGAGGTGCAGGAGGAAGCAAAGCTTGCAACGATGTCTGTTGCACCGGGGAAGTTCCCGCACTCCGAAGAACTTTAGAGGAAGATTTAGCCGCCATCTTTCCTCACTTTCACTTGTTGCGCACTTTCACTTTAAGTTTATAAAGTCCATTAAGCTAGGGAGTAAGAATAAAAATCCTCTTCACCTTGACCTCCTGTACTGCTCTGCCTGCTCCTTTTACTCCAAAGTCTTTCCTTCTGGCAGGGGTGGTCGCAAACGCCTGGCTCTGCTCCAAAAATCCCGGAGCAGAGACGCTAAGCAGCTGGGAGCAACCCAGGCTACGGGGGTGTTCAATCCTTCAGCCGCCCAAGCTTTCAGCTCAGGCGGCCCCGGAGAACTCAACCCCTACCTGGGGCCTCACCCCCTCCTCTTCTCCCGAGGAGGGGGCTTCAAATCCACATAAACAGCTTATCAGCGCTGTTTTAGGTGGAAAAAACTCAGCTGTGAAGCGGATAGCCCGAAACGGCTATCTTCGGCGCCGCGCCGCCACCGGAAGTCGCCATTTTGAACCTTTGAATAACCTCTTCCAGCAGCTTCATAGAAATATTATATGGATTGATTCCTACCACATCCCTTCATACCTGTGGCTATAGGGCAGTGACAGTGAACCTTTTAGAGACTGACTGCCCAAACTGCAGCTCAAAACCCACTTATTTATTGCAAACTACCAGGGCCTCATCAGCATTGCAGTGCCCTCAGGGAGGGTGGGGGGCATGGCCCACTGGGTGGGCATGGCTTCAGTGTTCATGGCAGACTGGGTGGATGTGGCCAGAGTGGGCTTGGCCACCTCAAAGGTGCTCTTGGGGACCCCTGTGGGGGCTGAGCAGGGTTGGGGGAGATCCAGGGAGTCTCTGGTGGATGGGGTGGTGGGCAGGTGGCTCATCTTGTGGGGGGAGGTGAGGCAGGGGGCAGGGCAGGGGTGCCATTGCTATGGGGCAAGGCAAGGTGAGGCAGGGACTGGGGTAGCTGCTGCCTGACATCATCAGCCCCCGCACACAGAGGCCAGCGAGCGCATGGGGGATGAAGGCGTCCATCAGTAGCCATAGACTGCTGGCCCCTCAACCGGCACATTATGGGGCTCTGCATCCTGCTGGCAATACTGGGCCAGCCCTCCAGCAGCAAGTGAAGTAGGGGAGTGGGAAAGCACATGATGCAGACCGCCGGACATGCCTACTCTGTCCCATCTGTTTTTGCTTGCAGTTGGAGAGCAGCTTGTTGCTGGTCATCTCCTCGGCCCTCTTGCAGATCTTGCCCTTGGCCCATGCATGGAGCCTGTTCCCCTCATGCACCTGACACACCTTGGCTCTGCCTCAGGCTGCCACCGCCAGCAACCTGCGCAGGTCCATTAGGCTTCTGCTGCTGCCCGGAGTGCCTGGCCCACCCAGCACAAAGGAGGCAAAACAGCTGGCTAGCAAGCTCAAGTAGAGGTGGTATTGTGTGCTTTCCCCCCCATCTCTGCTGGGTCTGGGCAGTCATGATGCCCATGGGGATCTGGCTTTCCCTGCTAAGGGTGGCCTTTTGCCTATCACCTCTATGCTTCCTAGCCAACTGCTTTACCTCCTTCGTGCTGGGCAGGTCTGCAGCTCTGGGCAGTGGCCTAATGGACCTGCATGAGTGGCTGGCGGCCACATTAAGTACCAAGGGGCATGAGGGGAATGCACTTTACCTGCAGGCCAAGGGCAAGACCCTCGAGGGGGCTGAGGAAATAACCAGTGGTGACCAGCTCTCTAACCAAAAAGAGATGGGATGGACATGCTTCCCTGACTCCATGCACTGCCAGTGCTGCCGGCCTGGTATTCATAGCAGGCTACACAGCCCCTGCTGCCAGATGCTGTTGGCCCCTGTGTGTTCATGTGCCTTGGGGGCTGCCAGGCTGGGAGGGGCCAGGGTGGCGGGGGCCAGTCCCTTGCCATCTCCGGGGCATCCCAGGGGGCCAATGCTGCTTGCTTGTTCCTGCCCTGTCACTTCCAAACGCCACTGCTATAAGGTCAGAGTTCAGTCAAAGCCTGTTGTCCCCCATCCAGGTCTCCGCAGCCATGGCATCACTTGTATCACCAATAGTGGAAATATAGAGTTGGTTGTCATCAGAATACTGTAGATACCTCATCATATGGTGATGGATGATCTCACCCAGCAGTTTCATATAGATGTTGAAAAGGATTGGAGACAGTACTGAGCTATGTGCACACCACTAAATAGTGTGAAGGGTTAGACTTTTTACTCCCTACCAGTTCTGACTGGAACCAGCCATAGAGAAAGGAACTGAACCAGCACAGAACTGTGCATCCCAGTTCCTGAAGTCGACCCAAAAGGATACAATGTTGATGGTATCGAAAGCCACTTAAAGATCAAGGAGAGTGAGGATGGTTGCACTACCCCCATCTTGCTCTCACCAGAGATCACTGACAAGTATGACCAGTGCTGTTTCCATCCCATAACCAAGCCTGACTGAAAGGGATCCAAATAATCTGTTTCATCCAGCACTTTCTGCAGTTGCCAGGGCACCACCTTTTCCACAACTGAAGTGGCTCGGAGCGTAAGGATCACGCGGAGACAGCAGGCTTTAGTTGAATATTTATTGAGGTACCCGACACAGACTTTGCCGGCTTCTGCTCTTTTTATAGCCAGCTGGGGGCTGGCTGGACCAATCAGTCTTTCAGTTTCCTCCCGCCTGAAAGTTGGACCAATTGGCTTCGTCAGGTTTTGACAGCTAAGGAATCCTCGTGGCGGCTGCGCATGCGTGGTCGGCAGTCGGGCTGACAGCTGAGAGCTGTCAGCTGCTGTGCTTGTGCATTAGCCTGCGGCAGCTTTGACAACTGTCAAACTGCCGCGTGTGTTCCTGTCAGCCGTTATTTACCTCATACAACTGTCGTTAACTTTAACTAGTAACAATAATACATATAACATTAACATTAATATATAACACCAACCTTCCCTAAAATGGGAGGTTGGAAATTGGATGAAAATAGTCAAAGCAGGTGGGATCAAGTGATAGTTATTTAAGGAGGGGATGAAACAGGATTCCCTTAAAAGCATCCAGAAATGTCCCCTCCTTCAGTGAAGTATTAATCACTGCCTGGACCACCTGCTAGTCACTATCCTGGAGGCTTTCACCATTCAGGAGGGACAAGGATCAAGGATCAAGGGACAAGAGGCCACATGGACACAATCCTAATAAGAATAGGAAGAATAGGAAGGAGGAGGAAGAGGGGGAGGAGGAGGAGGAGGAGGAGGAGGAGGAGGATTGTTATTGCACTGATTCCTCTGTCAACAAAACTGAATAACTGAGACCATGGCTATCAAACATCAGAAATATCTGCAAGACTATCTGCTACCTCCTTTACATGGATGATTTGAAACTGTATGGAAAAACACCATCTGAAATATTACCACTGTTTACCACTGTTCATATATACAGTCAAGATATTTCAGTGGAGTTTGGACTGAACAAATGTGCCATGCTCACCAACAAACAGGGAAAAATAGCAAAAATTGAAGGAATCAAGATGCCCTACAAAAATAACATCAAGAATCTGGATGAAGATGATTACTATAAATAGCAGGGTATCCTTCAAAACTAAAAGCAACGGATAGGAAGACCAGAAAAATAATGACCATGAATCATGCCCTTCATCCCCACAACATCATTGACAAACTCTACCTACCAAGGAAAATAGGTAGGCTTGGAATGTTGCAAGTACATCAGATGGTTGAAAAAAATAAGGACATTGAAAGAATATCTAAAGGACAATGAAGAAGATGCACTGAAGTTAATTTGCCAGGAAGGCTTACTGATTACTGGAGAGACCAAACTGGCTTACAAGACAAAATGAAGAACAGAATGGAGGCATGGGAAGACAAAGCATTACATGGCCAATACATTTTTTTAAAAAGGAAAGCAGATAATAACAAGACCTGGCAATGGCTAAGAGCAGGAAAGTTGAAGAAAGGGACAGAGGGACTAATTCTGGCTGCACAAGACCAAGCCTTAAGGACAAATGTCAAAACTGAGAAGACAGCAACAGACAGTAAATGCCACCTATGCAAAGAAGCTGAAGAAACAGTGGACCACCAGGTAAGCTGCTGCAAGAAGGTCGCACAGACTGACTACAAGCAGGGCATGACAAAGTAGCAACAATGGTGCATTGGAAGATCTGCAAGAAATATCATTTGCCTGTAAGCAAGAATTGGTGGGATCATAAAACAGAGAAAGTCATAGAAAATGATAAAGTTAAACTGCTCTGGGACTTCAGAATTCAGACATAACACCCCAGACTTAACAATTGTTTTTTTTTTTTATTGAAAAGTTTTAAAATACAATTTTCCCTTGAAAAACCCCCCTTCCCCCTCCCTCCTCCCCCCCTACCTCCCCTCCTCCCCCCTCCCTCCTCCCCCCCCTACCTCCCCCCCTCCCCCCCCCCTACTTCCCAGAGCTGAATACAAGGTATATATATATAAAAAAAAGCAAACCTAAGCAGCCATATACTAACAACTATAAATTCTAAAATCCATCACTCTCTAGCTTATATAGGATAAAACAAACCTTAACAATATTAAATATATATATAAAAAAAACTAGAATAAGAAAAGGACACTCTCTAGCTTATATAGAATGGAACAAACCTTAATAGTATTAAACATATATTAAAAACAAAAAAAAGGAAAAAGAAAAAAAAACCCTTCTCAACCCTATACTTATCCTAAATAAACTCCATCCATTTTATCCATTCCATGATATAACATTCTTACAAATAATTTTCCAAATTAACCAAGGATCCCAAATCAAAAAACTTTAAAGTCAACTCTTCTGTAATCGACCGTTCCTTTTCCAGTACCACATCTATAATTATTCCAAACACAACAAAAAAGAGAAGAAAAAAAAAATTGCAAACAAAACTTGAACTTTAATCCAAAAAAGCTCACCCTTTCCACAAAACCACCAAATATAGAAATATATTGCGTCTACACCCAAATCTTTTCCCCCCTCCCCTACTTGACTACTTGACTATATCGTAAAAGTTCCAAAGACTTCTGCGATTCCTGCTACTTTCTCTTCTTAGATCGTTTTGCAGCAGCACGCGTCACCCTCTGTTTTATAGATTCATCCAACGAGGTTGTATCTTGATCTCCTCCAACACCGTTGTCTTCTATCTGACCATCTTCGGCCTCTTGATGCACTCCTTCTCCAGATCCCTTTCCAGCTTCCAAAAGTGTTAATGGCGTTGCATTTAAAACATTATTGTAGAAATCACGCGCTTGCATCACAGTAACCAAACGGTACTTTTTACCTTCGTGCGTCACCATCAACCCCACTGGGATCTCCCATCTGAACCTTATATCTCGCTGCTTGAGCTCTTGCACAAGAAATGTAAAATCCTTCCTTCTCCTTAGAATCTTTGGAGGAATTTCTTTTAAGACCAAAACTTCTTGATTAGCAATCATAACTTTAGTATCATAAGCAGCTTGTATAACTTCATCTCTAGTTTCCCTTTTTGCAAAATATACCACCACATCTCTAGGCAACTTCCTCTGTCTGGCAATCCATGAATTCACACGAAACACTTTGTCCATGCCTCCTTTTATTTCAGATGCTGGCTGTTTCAACACTATTTCAAAAGCCTCAGAAACCAGCTGCTTTAGATCTTCCTTAGTATTCTCCTTTAAGCCTCTAATTCTAATGGCAAACTGCATCTGGAAATATTCAGCAAGACACAGTTCCTTTTCCATTTTATTTTCATTCTCCAATACTTTTGCTTCTAATATAGCATTCTTTTGAGTCAAGTCTTCTAGCTTTTCCTCCAATTCTTCCACACACCGAGCCACTTTACACACTGAAGTCAAGATGTCTACCCTCATCGCTTTGAGCTTCTGTTCCATCCTCTCCTCCATTCTCTCCTCCAATTTCTCCAATTTCTCCTCCATCTGTGCAAATCTAATATTAATTGATTCCAAAATTACCTGGGTATGTTTTTCAAGAGCATCTTGTAAGTCCTTTGATGTCAATACATCAGGAGGATGCAGCGCCTGCAATAATGATTGTTGCACGGGAGAAGTTCCAGCACTCCGAAGAGTTTTAGGGGGTGGTTTAGCCGCCATCTTTTACCAAATATGACGCACTTTCACTTCAGATTTGTAATCCAAAAAAGTCCATCAAGCTGGAGAGTAAAACATAGTAATCCTCTTTACCATTTCCTCTTGTATCGCTCTGCCTGCTCCTTTAAATCATAGTCATTCCTTCAGGCAGGGGTGGTCGCAGACGGCTGGCTCTGCTCCAAGAATCAGGAGCAGAGGCGACGGCCAGCTGGGAGCAGCCCAGGCTACGGGGGAGTTCAATCCTTCAGCCGCCCAAGCCATAAGCTCAGGCGGCCCTGGAGAACTCTACCCCTACCTGGGAGCTCGCCCCCTCCTCTTCTCCCGAGGAGGGGGCTTCGGATTCGCCCGAACAGCTGATCGGCGCTGTTTCGGGCGAAAAAAACAACAGCTGAGCCGCGGGCAGCCCGGGAAGGCTCCCTCCGTCGCCGCGGAGCCACCGGAAGTCCCCCAGACTTAACAATTGTTGATTAGAAAGACAAAAAAAAAGTCTGGATAGTGGATGTGGCAATGCCTGGAGACAGCAGAATAGAAGAGAAAGAACTGGAGAAGATAACAAAATACAAGACCTACAAATAGAAATAGAATGACTGTGACAAAGGCAAGCAAGGGTAGTACCAACAGTAATAGGCGCCTTGGGTGCAATCCCAAAACAACTGGACCACTTGAATTGACAAAATCATCATCTGTCAATTACTAAAGGCAGCTTTACTGGGAACAGCTTTTATCCTGCAGTGATATAACTATCCTAGGTCCTTGGTAAGGACTCAATAGGTAGACAAAAATGTCAAATCCAGTCTCTGCAGTGACTCTTGTGACTGATGGTCATGGATAGCCTTGTGCTTCCTTATCTGTCTTTCAGTTGGCATAAAACAGGCTCTGGGCCTAGCTGTCTCAGGACAACTTAAGTTCTTACAGACTGGAGAGAAAAAGTGCTACTTTTAAATGCAGCTGAATTTGAACTCCTAGTTCAGGGCTTTTCAACCATTGGTATGGGTACCACCTGTGGTACATTGGCACCTGGCTGGTGGTACGCTACCATCCTAGAAAAGTGGTAGCGGGGGAGGGGAATGAGCTGAACTGGTGGCAGCACTGCACAAGCCTGAACGAGAGATGGCTGGAGCTGCAGGGCTGTCAGGGCTCAGCAGAAGTGCCAGGATCAGTGCTTCTTCTGGGCTGTCAGGGCTCAGTGGAAGCACCAGGATCAGCGCCAGGCTCCAGCTGGAGCTTGGCGCTGATCCTGGTGCTTCTGAGCCCAGAAGAAGCACCGATCAGCTGGAATGTTGCAGCATCTACAGGCTCTTGTAATTTACATTCAGATGCTTGGCAACTGATTCATATTTATGATGGTCACAATGTACCAGGGTCATGTGAAGTGACCAAAACCTGCTGCAGCCACCCAGCAGACAGGGGGGGGGGAGGAATAAAAACCAAACACCCCCCACCCCACTCTCGCTTCCAATCCTCAACAGAAATGCTCAGAACAATGGAAACTTTGGACAGGAGGAAGAGCACCACTGGGCAGGCAGGCAGGTGTCTTGTTCGGCTGTGGCTTGGGGGCACTTTTTTCAGTGCCATTGTAACTTTGAACAGTCACTAAGCGAACTGCTGTAAATCAAGGACAACCTGTACTTCATCACTTTATTCCTTTTTTTTTGGTCATCAAGTTTTTGACACCTTGCTAGGTGACTGGTGGTACTCAGATGTTGCCACATCCTAAAAGTAGTACAATGGGTGAAAAAGTTGAAAAGCCCTGCCTTAGTCCACCTGCTTCCCACATCCATTTTCCTTTTTTTAAGGTATTTAGCTATGCTTTGTGAAAAAACAGGAAGCAAATGGTTCCAGTCAGCAATTTGCAGAAAAAGATGTCCAAACAGTTTGAAATTGAGCATCCTGTAACAGTTAAAAGGACATTTGGGGCAGTGTCTCGATAACAACCGTATACATGTTTTATACGTAAAATGTGGCTTCGAATTGCCACTTTCTTGATGTGAAGAGTGTTTAGTGGCAGGGTAACCTTAACAAGTATAAAAGGATAATACAGGCTCAGTTATAGTTTTCTTTTGGACTTTTTCTGGTGAAGCAATGGAAAAATGACTTGCAGTATTTTCTGCCTCAAGCGTTCACTGGAAACACTTGATCTGTGTGAGGGAACAAGAGACACGTAGGTGTTTTGGAGGAAGGGATAAATTTGCAAACCATTGCAACACAAGCTCTTACCCTTGGATAGTCATCTGTGCAACATTAGTACAAAAGGTGGAGCTTGTGGTATGACATCACAACAAGCCTTTCACTATTTTTATATTGCAAATAGATGTCTATGTGAACACAATTGTTACATTTTGGGCAGCAAAATACCTTTGACCAGGTTGATGTGTAGCAAAGCCTCTGTCTGTATTTGCCAACAGTGACTAGGTCTCTACTTCAAAAGGTTTTTTAAAAAAATATTTTTGTTTTCTTTCTTTTATATATATAAACATTTTATTAATTTTCTAGTTTTACAATCAAATACTTAATAGACAACTTGTTGTCTGGGTCTATTAGTAATTCAGTGGTATATATTAGCTTCTTCAATGTAGATCCAATATTACACCGTCGAATGTTTCCTCTCTTCTTCCAGTAGTACCTGTTTTCCCACACTAGGCAAATACAATTCTTGTTGTTAGTAATAACTTTACAATTGAATATCAACATCTTTGTTACATTTTTTCTCATAATATCAATAATGTCAGTTTTATTTTTTATTTATTTATTTTATTAAATTTATATACCGCCCTATTCCTGTAGGGCTCAGGGTGGTTTACTGGGAAAATTAAAAGCATAACATACAAAAATTAAAATCAGTTAAAATTAAAATCAGTTAAAACAAAAGTTTTAGATAACTTTTCTCATCAAAACATATCTTATTTGCATTTGCACTTAATATCCATATGTCAATCAGTATCCTGTTTTCGCTTTTTTTAAATTTTAATTTCCCATCAGTGTTCAAAATGTCTCTATTGTTTATAATTTCAAAGTTACTTATATTTGGGTAACCAAAAATTCTTATTCAAACTTTTTAGCATTTTTCTGTTTCCCTTCTCATACCAAAATCTAATATTCTAATTACAAATCTCATCTTTTTGGTTATGATAGTTCTTCTATTTCTAGCAATTATCTATTCACCATATTCAAACAACTAGTTAGTAATGTAATATCCCATCTAATGGATCAAAACCTCTATTTTCTTCTGTCTTACTCTAGCTTTCTTCCTTTGCCAACTAACTTTCCAAGTCAATGCATTTGAATCATCAAGTAATTTTACCTCTGTTTTTGTGTATATTCTTTGGAATAAGAAAGACCATTTGGTTAGTATTTTTGGAAGAACAAACCCATTGATATTCATTAAACATTTCCTTCTCCAAATCCCCACAGTCCTCCTAACAGATCTATCTTCCATCCAATCAGTTCTTCTTTCTTTTCCTCAAATATGTCCTGAATTTTTCTTTGGTAAGATGTCTTTTCCATTTCCAATATTATCGCTCCATCTTCTAGTTCTTCAGTGGTCTGAATCTGTCAGTTAATTCCTTCCTTTTAGGTCCTCAATCTTTGGATCTGTTCTTCTAATTTTCCTTCTATTTTCTGGGTTGCTAGTTCCTTCTTTGTTTTCAAAATGGAATCTCTGAAGGTCTTCCTATTGACAGATGTGTTCACCTAGGAGGAATAAAAACCATATATCAATCTTCCAACCTGGTGCCTTCCAGATGTGTTTGAATTAAACACTTGTGATCTTCACCCAGCTTTGGCAATTGACCATGCTGATGGTTTAAAATCAGCCCAGCTGGAAGGCACCTGGAGCTTCATAGACCAAAGACATAATTATTTACAACTTTTATTGTTCACTGCCCAGATGGAAAAGTTTATTCCTAAGAAGCTGGTTATGCATCTTTAGATTTCTGTAATGTAGTACTTTGAAAACACACAAGTGCTTGCATACATTTTTTCATGCTCCTGAAATAAAGATTAAAAGGTAAAAGGTAAAGGTTCCCCCGCACATGCGTGCTAGTCGTTTCCGACTCTAGGGGCCGGTGCTCATCTCCGTTTCAAAGCCGAAGAGCCAGCGCTTGTCCGAGGACGTCTCCGTGGTCATGTGGCCGGCATGACTAGACGCCAAAGGCGCACGGAACGCTGTTACCTTCCCACCGTAGTGGTCCCTATTTTTCTACTTGCATTTCTACGTGCTTTCGAACTGCTAGGTTGGCAGAAGCTGGGACGAGTAACAGGCACTCACTCTGTTACGCGGCACTCGGGATTCGACCTGCCAAACTGCCGACCTTCTGATCGACAAGCTCAGCGTCCTAACCCACTGATTATGCTAATTCAAAATTTGGAAAAAAACCATAAATATTAAACTTTTTATTATTTTGAAAAGTTCAGCATATAGGTTTGAAATTTTTTGATAAAGGTGCTAGAAACATTTTTTTTAACATGAGCCTAAGGAAGGAAAATCCTAACTTAGGGACCACTACGGTGGGAAGGTAACAGCGTTCCGTGCGCCTTTGGCGTCTAGTCATGCCGGCCACATGACCACGGAGACGTCCTCGGACAAGCGCTGGCTCTTCGGCTTTGAAACGGAGATGAGCACCGGCCCCTAGAGTCGGAAACGACTAGCACGCATGTGCGGGGGAACCTTTACCTTTTACCTTTTAATCTTTATTTCAGGAGCATGAAAAAACTGTAAACTGTAAATCTCAATAGTAATCATTGTGTCCTATAGCTAATATATTCCATATATTTTCACCATAAATATCTTGGAGAAGAATCCTGGAAGTAGTAGTCCCAGACTATCTGGAGGATCCTGGGTTACAGAAGCTGAAGTAATGTGATGTTAGATACTAGTATACGGTATCTCTTTACTCTCCTACCATCCGGTAGGAGATATAGGAATATAGCCAGCCGTACCGACAGGCTGAAGAACAGCTTTTATCCGTGGGCTGTTAGGCTTTTAAATGGGATATAATCTTATGCAGAGTTGACTTGGGAGGCAGGTGTGTGGTGTAGTTGGTTCACATAGTGTGGTGGGATGGAGGGTTTGTTGTCACTGTGTGTTGGGGGGAGAGAGCACAGGGGGAGGCTCAGCTAATCTCAATGTACACATGTTGTACTTTGACAATAAAGGTTTATTATTATTATTATTATTATTATTATTATTATTATTATTATTATTATTATTATTATTATTATTATTATTATTATTATTATTATTATTATTATTATTATTATTATTATTATTATTATTATATCCAGTCCTTTGTTGCCTAGCCAGTTAGGAGTGAGAGCAGAAATCCATTCAGTTAAGAATATGCCATTGTGGAATGTGGAGCAAACTCAAGCCAGAAAACCCATCTACTCACAAATCTATTTGTCTTCTCAGCTCTTTTTGCTTTCATTTTTATGGTGTGCCTCAAATTGTGTTTGCCTCCCTTCTCCCCATTCATATGTCTTTGACTCAACAGTCCCAGGAAATCTGCTTTTTAGTAGTTTCTAGCAGATCAATTGAAAATAACAGATAAGCACATTTTTAAATCTTCTCTAGAGTAGAATTTTTACACTGGATTCTGGTTGCCCCAGGAATTGGTGTCCCTTTGGTTAAGTCCGCTGTGACTGACCAAGCTGCTAGCCTTTTCATTCTTCAAACGGATGTTTCCCCAAAATCCCACTTCTCTGGTCTGTCTTGGTAAGCACCAATGTCTTCATACGTATCAGCTAGTTCAACCATCAGACCCTGTTGGAAGAACAAAAATGGAATCAGCCTATGAATGGAAAGTGTGTTAGCCAAAGCAACAAAGTAGTTTATTTGCGGAGGGGAGTAGAAACATGCTGACAACTTAATTTTGTTCTTTCTGCATGCCAGTAAAAGAGATGTCCTATGGGGACATAAAAGGAATTCTCTTCAGTGAAATAAAAAGCCCATCTAGTCTAGTTCTTGACTGGTGGGCTGTTCAGCCAGAAGTCAAAAATGAAAGAAGCTGACTTGTATAGAACTGAGCTAGATCCATAATCCATTCATGACAAAATTATTTATTTTAACTGGCAGTGGCTCCCCAGAATTCCAGATAGGTTTTGTCCTAAGCCCAACTTGGAGAAGAGGCGAAAACTGAACATTTTTGCATATAAATAAGAGACTTCTCCATGGCTGGCTACATTCTCTGGCCTGAAGACCATAGGCCAGCATAGAATATGAAGAAAAATGCAAACATTTTTATGTGGTTAAGACCAAGAATCTCTCACTCTGTTGCTTACCTCATAAGTATGTTCCTCCCCAGAGGCATCTTTTCTGTCACCCTAAAGTGGTATAGCCTAGGGATATATAATCAAACTTCTATTAGCTTGATATTTCTTCTGATAATCACTTGAGGCTCATTGGTTAATCCTTTTCTTTTTTATTTCTTGCAGAGCCTATTTATCCAGTATTCTTAATGTTTTATTAAAAGTGCTATATTTAGAAAATTTTATCAATGGACAACAGGAAAGACTAACTAATTGGAGAAGATCCTTTTGAATGAAATGTGATGATTTGAAAAAGAAATTGCTTGTTGGTCTCTCTGCTCACTTTATGGTCGTGTCTGGTTTTGAACTATTTGAGATTGTTTGTGAGATTCATTTCATTAGGGGCAAAATCAAGAAAATACTCTGTTCGCCTTCTTTGTAAGATCCTCTTACCCTACCTTCCTGCTTAGGCCTTGCATTCATATTTTTTACAGAATATGTGCTTCATCCTAAGAAAAGCACTTGACCTTACCTCAGCCCATTACCTCAACTTCTATTGTGAGGATTTGTTTCAGTGTTTGTTCATGATGGGAACTGTAGTCCAATAAATCTGGAGGATGGCCGCGATAAGGCTATGCCATCCATAAGCATGGGTGAAGTGGGAGGAATCCATGGCTCAGGAACAAGTTCCAAAACTTTAACAGAATAACAAAGTTGGAAGGTACTTTGGAAGTCTTCTAGTCCAACCCCCTGCTCAGGCAGGAAGCCCTATACCACAGGTCTGCAACCCGCGGCTCTGGTGCCGCATGCGGCTCTTTCAGCCATCTCCTGCGGCTCCCAGTCCTCTGCCATGTGCAGTCCAAAAAAAATGGGACTAAAAAAGTTCAACCAATCAATTCAAATATGCAGGGTAGGTGCATATCTCGCCTTCACTCTTCAGTCAAACCCTGTTCTGCACATGTGTGCATGTACACCCATGCGCACACAATTTTTGTGGCTCCCAGTTTTTCCTTTTGTGAGGGAACCGGTTCCGAGTGGCTCTTTCACTGTTTCAGGTTGCTGACCCCTGCCCTATACCATTTCAAACAAATAGCTGCCCAATCTTAAAAACTTCCAGTGCTGGAGCATTCACAATTTCTGCAGGCAGGATGTTCCACTGATTAATTGTTCTAACTGTCTGGAAATGTCTTCTTAATTCTAGGTTGCTTCTCTCTTTGATTAGTTTCCATCTGTTTCTTCTTGCCCTGCCTTCAGATGCTTTGGAGAATAACTTGACTCCTCTTCTTTGTGGCAGCCCCTGAGATATTGGAACACTGCTAGCATGTCACCTCTAGTCCTTTTCTTCATTAAACTAGATGTAGTGTATGCAGTTCCAGCATACACAAACTGTCAGCACAGCAGGAGGTGCGGGGCTGGACAGCTCCAGGCTATAACCGCATTTGGCGGGAAAGCCTGGTTTAAACAGGTATGACAGCCCCGGGCTATAGCCAGACCTGGCGGCAAGCCAGGGTTTAAAACGATTGGCTACCTGCACTGGCAGGAAGCCCAGGTTTGAAGCTATTGGTTGGCATTCACCTGGGCAGGTATAAAAGCACGCCAGGTAAACCCCTTGTAAGCTTGCGAGTCCTGACTTCAATAAAGAATCTTTCACACCAACCTGAGTGTTCCTCTTTGTGTGACCACATGATCTTACACTAGACATAACCAATTCCAGCAACTTTTCTTTATATGTTTTAGCCTCCAGCCCCCGATCCTCTTTGTGGCTCTTCTCTGCACTCTTTCTAGAGTCTCAGCATCTTTTTTACATTGTGGAAGCCAAAACTGGATGCAGTATTCCAAGTGTGGTCTTTCCAAGCCATTATAAAGTGATATTAACACTTCACCTGATCTTGATTCTATCCCTCTGTTAATGCAGTCTAGAACCCTGTTAGCTTTTTTGGCAGCTGCAGAACACTGCTGGCTCATATTTAAGTGTCCACTAGGACTCCAAGATTCCTCTCATAATTACTACTCTTGAGTCTGGTACCACCTATACTATACCTGTGCATTTGATTTTTCTTGCCTAAATGTAGAATCTTACTTTTTCCACTATTGAATTTCATTTTGTTAGATTGGGCCCAAAATTTAAGTCTGTCAAGATCCCTCTGTATCTTAAGCTTGTCTTCTGGAGTGTTGGTAATTCCTGACAGTTTGGTGTTGTCTGCAAATTTGATGATTTCCCCATCTATCCCCTCATGTAAATCATAGATGAAGATATTGAAGAGAATGCAATATGATTTGTTTGACATGATTTGTTTCTTCCTGCATAAAATTCACAGAGTGGGAATTTCCCTCTCTTCTGGCTGTTCCTATAGCCATCCCATAGTACTAGCTGTGCCTCTACATTTTACTAGGGAGAAGTAAACTGGTCCCTGCAAGGCAACTCTTATCCATACCTGATGCTAATCAGGCCTGCCTGCTGAAGGGTCAGCTTGACATGTACGCACAACTGCCCACACAGCTAGAATGTATCTTTAAATTCATCAGCCCCTTCATTCTCCATTCCTGTTCATCATCAAATCAGGTTTCATGTTAACTTCCTGGTTCCAGTAAAAACAGGTATTGTATCAGATGATATACTGTATGGACCCAACTTCTTACTCTGTTGCCTGTACTCTTTGTTCTAAGCGGACATTTCTCGGACATTCAGAATTAATGTTCAACAGGGACACACTGTTCCCACAGATAAGGAAAACATTACATAATGGATATATTAGCAAAAGAATTGAAAATAGAAAACAAAGGACATCATTGAATGGTCATGGAAAGAGATCCGACGCTGCTTGTTTTAAATAATGCAGCTCCCATCTAAGTTACCTTTGGAGATGGGGAACTTAAAACTTTTGCCTGCATATGCTCTATTCACCAAGAGTGGTTTGTACTTTTTTTTTTTACTGCTGATGTGGTATCATCATGTTTTTTTTTTAATGAAATCAAAGATAATACACCACAATGCCCTTTCTCATATCTAAGAAATAGTTTAAAATTATATATGGATATGTCGGGGAAATATCCAAACGACTCAAAACCAGGATACATGAACACATATACAGTGGGCCCACATGGCTGAACATGGCCACACCTTTGATTTCAAAGGAGCAAAAGTCATCTCTCAAGACCCCACTAAAGGTGGCCATCTATTAAAAGAGGCTTTGTTGTCTGACTACCACTCAATTAATAGGCATATCAACTTATTACCACCATATCAAACTCTGAGGAGACATTTACAACAATACAAAATATCTAAACGTTTCAATACAATCAACAAAGACACAAACACACTACCCCACCCATCTGTCAAACACCATATCAACATAACAGATGAGTTTATTCCAACACAATCCACTTCAGTTGAGCTAAATAACAGACAGAATTCTAACACAACCGTGATGGTTTGCATAACCAACATATCATCTGACACTCCTGCACATAAAAACAACACCACTTCTGACCACAACACCCAAGATACAAATCCTACAACCAAGGTGGCGAACCTATGGCATGCGTGCCACAGGTGGCACACAGAGCCCTCTCTGTGGGCATGCATGCCACCGCCCCAGTCCTAGACCTTCAGCTGGGTTTTATAAAACCTTTCTGCTTTAGGACTCCATCTCACTGTGCAAAAAAAAAAGGTTCAATCAATTTCAACTTCTCATGGGGAAAAAAAGATCTTGCAAAGTTGGAATTGATTGATTGAACTTTTTAGTCACACCCAGTCTGCTGTTACCACTGCAGCCTCACCTACCCAATGGGCCATGCTCACCTGGCACCCAATGATACATAAGTGGGTTTTGGGTTGCAGTTTGGGCACTCTGAATCGAAAAGGTTCACCATCACTGTCCTACAACATCACTAAACAACCACACGCAACAAAACAAGCACACACAACACCCGAACAACAGAGTATTGAGACCATGACCAAAACTGAAATCTGTCTCACCATATTTGATGAATCAAGAAATGACAGTCCAGATTACACATCCCACAGAATCACTCACAGCTGACACACATGACACTTGCCTTCATTCAAACACACCAAGTAACCGTGCACAACAAGCAACTACACACCAAAAGAACTTTGAGATCTGGTAAACCAAATCCCACAACAGAGCTTATCTTACGGCAACTGGGTAAAGAAGTACGAGGGAGGGCAAATCACTTATATGTCCCACGAGGACATCTGCTTTCTTCCACAGCAGAGCCGGACCCACAGCGACCACACATGGGAGAATGGGACAGCCTTCCTGCCTCCAATTTGCACGAGGAACCTACCAACCAGTGCATGACTGTGTTCGGCATGATGAAGCTTGCATGCCAGGTAGCTGATGGGTGCAATTTTGGGGTCTCAACCAGAGACCAGCTTGCAGCAGCAAAGCCAGAACCACCATGGTTATATGCGAGCATGTCATGAGCATGCCCCACCCACGTTTCACATCTTGACTGTTATAACTGCCTTATAAGTGTATAAGAGACCCCTGTTAATGCCAAATGATGTGAGAGATTTCCTGAAATTAGTATCCTAACTTTTACAAAGAAACAGTTCACAAAATATTGGAAGCATTAGAATTTTAATGTCAGGGAATAGTTCCATTGAATCTATATTGGTAGCGTAATGCAAGTATAGGTGGTCTTTGCTTAGTGACTGCCTTATTTAGCAACTGTTCAAAGTTAGGACAGTATCAGAAAAACAGCTTCGCAACCAATCCTCATATTTATGAACATCGCAGTGTCCTGCAGCCATGTGATTGCTATTTGTGTGCTTCACAATTGGCTTCTAACAAGCAGAGTCAAGAACATGTGATGCCTCAATGATTGGAATTGGGAAGAGAAAATTTTCTGTTTTCTGCTGTTTGATTCTACTCTTCTACTTTCCTCATGATATTTCTTTAACTGGTGATTTTTAAGTACATGTATATTATAACATATCATTTTTTATATATTAACATTTATTCAGCTAAGGGGAATGTGATGCTCTGGTCTAAAGCATTGGGGTAGGGAGGCCTTGCGAACTACCAGTATATAGGAAATGAACAAAATGCTTCACACCCCCAACTTTAGGATTTTCTCCCCCTCCTCTATTCATTGTACTTCTTATTGATAAGAAACCTAACATATGAATTTTTTGCCTTGTGACATCCAACAGTGACATCCATTCAGTTTCCAAAATCTGGAATTTCCAAGATCAGTAATCTTTTCCCATTCCCTCCATCAATTTCAAGGAAATAGGAAACATGACAGAACATGTTTCCTTACCACTCTCTGCATAACCATTCTATCTGAAACAGTGATACTTCTAAACCACACAGTAATGCAATATGACGGGATGCTTTCAATCATCCCTCTATAGAAAGTAGTAAGGATAGGGGAAGATATGATGCAAAAAATGCAGTTGCTTTTCACCAGTGTCCCACTGTTCAGCTAAACTGCTTGTCAACTGCACACCCAACAACTAACCATCTCCATATAGTTGAATCTTTTGTATAGAGGTGTATAGCTCAGCATGCCTTTTCTGAAAGCAACAGTGATCTCTTTTGTTTTTCCTACATTTAAAACCAAGCTGTTTTTATATATACCAGACCAAACCCTCACCAAACCCTCTACCTCCTCCTGGTAAGCACCTTCATTATCATCCTGAATAAGGTCCATACTATTGTATCATCTGCATACTTCACAATATGGTTTGAAGCAAACTTTGCACAACAGTCATGGTCATCAGGGTCAACAACTGCAGACTATAGATACAGCAAAAATACATATAAAGATAGAGCTTTATTTTCTTTATTTACATCTTTATTATTTTCATAGTACATATATCTGTAGCAGAGATTTTGCAGCCACTACATTTTTCCATTTGGATGTACCACAGGTCATTTATTTAAAGGGCATGACATAATTTAATTGTTGATTGAAGGCCACAATGGCAGCCATTAAGGTAGACTTTGAATAATGGGACAAGTAAAAAGGAATTCTGTTTGATAAAGGGACAGGCAGAAGAATAATGTTAAGAAATAATCTCTCTCCTGTTTTATTTTTCTTGTGCTGATTCCACACTGATAAAGATACAAATTGCTGAGGAAAATCTTCTTCTGTAAATGCTTTAAAAATAAGTAAAACATTCACAAAACTGCACTACTATGCTTAACAGATACTATATACTCTAATCTCAACAAAATTTATTAGGAAATTTTTGATGGCATACCTGCTATCAGATTTCCTCCCTGTTCAACTTTTGGGCACAAATCATCTCCTGGGAAATGTATCTTTTCCTCTGGGACACCCTTTCCTCTCGGTGCATGGGAATTCTGCTCCTCCTAACTAGTTAATGGAGGAGAGAAGGGGAAGAGGCAAACTGCAATTTGGACTGTCAAGTGGAATGTCATGCATGCCACATTCTAAAGCAGAGCTCTTTAAAGAAGAAAACAGTGGATAGGCAAATAAAAATGCAGCTTACATTCCAAGATTATTATCTGTAGTGTTGAGAATTAATTTAGAAAAATTACTAAGTTGGCAATAAACGTTTAGAATAGATTAGCACAGCACATTTGATTTTTTTTGTTGTTTAAAAGAAATAAAGCATATACATAATTAAGACTTAATTGGACTTTCAGCCACTTCTAACAAAAATTTTTTTAAGCCTGCTCAAATTATTTAAATAAATTGAACCCCATTTAAGACATTGCAGTTTTGTGTTCCTAAACTGTGCTGTTATCTCAGCTGTTACTCCATGCCGTTCACTTTACACCCACTCCTGCTAGAAAGAATCCTAAGCCCAAATTTATGTCTATTATTTTAAAGAAATCAGAGTTGCTAATGTCTGAGGACCAGTACAGATCCTAACTTTCACTCCCAGCATCTTCAAGACATACAAAGGAGGGAGGAAATTGCTAAAGATGAGTATTTCCCCACCATTTCAAACTGGATTTAAGAAGCACTAGTCACTAGGGTCTATTTTACTTTTTACTTTCCACGATCATACCCAGTTTCTGCATATGGGCAGAATTTGGCAATGGGCATTAATTTGAGCCAACTGGAAACTTCAGGTTTAACTGAAAAAGCAAGCATATTTCTAGTTCTTGGTTATGATCTTTAAGTCCTTACATGGCATGGGTCCGGGTTACCTCGGGGACCACCTGCTGCCGGCGTCAACTCCCCTCCGCCCTGTGCATTCCCACAGAGAGGGCCTCCTCAGGGTGCCTCCAGTCAGGGAATGCCGACTGGTGGCCCCCAGGGGGAGAGCCTTCTCTGTGGGCGCCCCGGCATTATGGAACCAACTGCCGGTGGAGCTCCGGATGGCATCAGACCTCCGAACCTTCCGTCGCGGTCTGAAGACCCACTTATTTGAATTAGCTGGTCTGGCCTGATGGGGGATTATGGGTTTTAAATTGTTGTTTTAGAATGGTATTATTGTTTTAATTGGGCATTGGTTTAATCTTTTTTAACTTTTGTATTGTTATTTATATATGCCCTGTGAACCGCCCTGAGTCCCCAGGGAGAAGGGCGGTATATAAATTAAATAAAACCTTAAACCTTAAACCTTAGTTCTTATGGCTGAATAAGAACTGAAAGAATATTAACAAGTAAATGAATTCTCAGACATGTATATGTCTATATATTGTTCAGGGATTCAATTCAAGGCTTCCATGCCCAATTACATCTCCCCAGCATTAGCAGAATAAATTAGTAAAATATACAGCCTTATGAAAAATTGCATAATTGATCAGAACAATAACTAAATAATGGTTATTCTTGGCACATTTTTTTAGCAAATGGAGCTTAAGAAATTCTGGTGAAATTCTCCAGAAATGATCTGTTTTCATTCAAAGCTTGAATGTGATTGCAGGGAATTAAAGACTTCCTTCTTTTCCCCTTTATTTCTAGCACTGCTTAATCATTCTTCTAATAAAGAGTTGATTCTCAACTCATTTGATATGATTCGGTATTTAGTCTCATCAGAACCAATTCTGGAGCATTAACATGAAACCTCTTTTCACCAGAAGAGGAGATAATTGACATTTGCATTATGAGAAAAGAAGACAAAAAAGTACTTTGCACATTGTGGTGAATTTTAAAAACAAGCAAACAAGCCAGAAACCAGACGGAGTTCTGCTTTCAATGTTGAACTGTGGTGTGAAGTACCTGAAATCTGGCAAAAAACAACACCACCATCTTGTTTGTGTATTAAAATAGAAGATGCCAAAAGGATTTTGTGAAAAAGGTCATTTGGAAACATACAGCAACAAATGTGTGTTCATTATACAGATGATTCTTTTACACCACGTTTGGCTTTCTCACTTTTTTTAGTTTTTCCAGAGTCATCTTCCTTCTTGCCATTATTGTCCTGCTCCTTCTTTTCACCAGAATCCTTCTTAATCTCTTTGCTACTTATTGGCTCAAGTATGAGAGATGGAGCTGTTTCTGGGGACTTTTCCACTTCTACTTGTGAGCCATACATTGCATTCATTTTCTCTGCAATCATTCCTTCTTTCTCTGGGGCGCCTTCTTTCGGTGTTTCTATATCTTGACTCTGCCTGTATAGATATGAAGCTTGTTTCACTGACCGTTTTAACAGATATCGACGGAATGCTCTTTGGATTTTGGTGGCACAGACTTCCTCCTGTTTTCTTTTTAGTGTTGTGGTAATGGGCTCATAAGATACTTTGGAGGGATTTGCAGCCATAAATTTCTCCTCCATTGATTCCTTCAGGGCATCCATTTCTCCAGAGTCTCCCAAAACTTCTTTTGTCAGGGCAAAGAGAATGTCCAAGCAATGTATTTTATCTCCAGGAACCATAGGCAAGTCCATAGTGATCAGTTTGATTTTATTGGGTTTAGCAATTCGCAGTGGCTCTTGCAGGGTATCCACAAAATCAGAAAGTGCACTGTAAGTTATAAATTGTGTGGCATCAGGGTCAAACTTCTCCCATGTTTCATAGAACATTTCAAAGTCATCTTCACAGAGAGGCTCACTGCTTTCCTCTGTGGCTACATTAAAATTCTCCAAAATGATGGCAATGTACATGTTAACCACAATCAAGAAAGAGACAATGATATAACTGCAAAAAAAGCAGATGCCCATGGAGGGGTTGCCACAATCACCTTTCACATGACTACCAGGGTTATCTAGATGAGGATCACAATCTGGGGGACCACTGTTCAGGATAGGATTCAATAAGCCATCCCAACCAGCTGACGTGGTGATCTGAAAAAGACAGATGATGCTGTTGCCAAATGTCTCAAAGTTGAAAATGTCATCAATGCCAGATTCCTTCTTTACATAAGCAAAGTTTGACATTCCAAAAATGGAATAAATGAACATAACCAGAAATAGGAGGAGACCAATGTTGAATAGTGCTGGCAAAGACATCATCAAGGCAAAAAGCAGTGTTCGGATGCCTTTTGCTCCCCTGATCAGGCGAAGAACACGACCAATTCTGGCCAACCGGATGACCCTGAAGAGAGTGGGTGATACAAAGTATTTTTCTATAATGTCTGCGAGGACAAGTCCTGAAAAACAGGAAAATATTTTTCTCAGCAAGCCACAAAATACCACATCAATTTTCAAAAATCATTATTAATAATTCATTTTAATGACATAAACATTGTACATACAAAATTTCCCCCACTGTTTTATTTTCAGACTGACAGGCATTCAATAGACCACCTAAAAGTAAGAATGGCTTCTAAATATTTGCGAAAAACTTTAGATGCAGAAAGGATACAAAAAGGTGCATAATATGTAAAAGAAAATGACATGAAATCAAATTAAATTTCTGTATAGCAAACACATATTAAAACAGATTGAAGAGTATTTGGACACAATATAACTTACAAAACTGATTCAACAAGAAAAGGAAACTTTTAATAAATCAATTACTTAGGAGGAAACAAAAACATAATTCAAAAATGGAAACTGAAAAATCTCCAGAACCAAACAGATATTCTTAAGTGCACTACAAGATATTCCAGAAAATTTTAAATCATTAACTCAGGAAATGAATGAAATATGATAATGTCAAGTAATTCCTTGTTTTTGAAAGAAAGCTTTAATTTCTTTGATTTATTAAAGAGGGAAATGACTTCAGTTGTCTTGACTTATATAGAGGTTTATGTCTTGAGTTATATTTAATTACACAATTATAGATTTTTTTATAACAATAATTGCAAAGAGAGAAAATGGCCTTTAACTGAAGTGATATACCCACATCAGGCTGAATTTGTTTTGAAGAGATACAGTATTTGAGAGATAATATTAGATATATTTTGAATGCTATTGATAATTAAATCAGAAAAATAAGGAAATGACCACAATATTTTTAGATATAAAGAAAGCATCTGATAATTTGGAATGGCCATCTATGTTCATAACTATGAAAAAAGATGAATTGTGGCAAGAACTTTCTTACATGAATCTTACATATTTATAAAGAAGAAACAATTAAGATAATAAATATATTACAGGTGCTTCTTGCTTCCTAACAACCATTCATTCAGTGACTGTTTAACTGTATTAAACAAGTGGCATTTACAACTGGTCCTTGTATTTTCATTGGTTGTATCCCATTGTGGCAATGGGTGCGTCCTGCAGTCACATGCTCATGATCTGGCTTGCAATCATGATATTGAAGCACCTACAGTCACACGATCATGTAATTCTTCATTGCTGGCTTCCTACAAGCAAAGTCCTGGGGAAACCAGCAGGGAGTCCCAAATGGTGACCACACAATGTTGCACTTAATGACCTTATGGGATTTGCTCAGGGGTGGGATTCAGCCAGTTTGCACCACTTTGGTAGAACCAGTAGGTAATTTTTTGTTGCCCAGGTCCAGAATGGACTTCCGGAAATGGCATCCACACAGAGAACCGGTTGTTCACATATTTGAATTCCGCCACTGGATTTGCTTAACAATGGTTACTGGAACTGTCATTGCTAAGGGATGCAATCATGTGTCACTGTATTTTATGTCCACATTGTTTGGTAAGAGAAATTCTGGTTCCAATCATTGTTGCTAAGTGAGGACTACCCATGTTATCATAAAAACTGACAAATAACATGATAACAAAAATATTCTCAGGAATCAAATTATCAAAGCAAAAACATAGGTAGATTAGAAATATGTGCAGTTGACGTTTCATTCATAGTTCTTTTAGGACAAGTCACAACACGTAACTGGATTTGGGGACGACTCAGCACCCCACCAATTGCTTCCTTCCCCTAACTCTTGGCAGCCAAGCATGCATACACAAACACACACACACACACACACACACACACACACACACACACACTTCTGCATTTGGAGACTTTTTATCCGTGCCAAGAAACTGCCAATGGTGCTGGGGTTGGAGAGAAGGGCTTCTTCTTTAGCATGCTGGGTGCTTGTGTGTGCCTGCACACACACAAACACACACACACACACACACACACACACACACCATTTGAAATTTGGGGATTTTTATAAACTGTTTTCCTTCTTGATTAGCAAGCTCGAGGCTCCCTTTGAAGCACACATTTTCAATTCTGCAAATGCAGAATTTAGGAATTTCAGTTTCCCTTTAGTATTGTGTTTGCAGTACCTCCTTTTGCAAGCTTCCTCCAGATCAAACTTGTGATGTCTTGTGTCTTGTGATGGCTCTCAGCTATCCCTGCTGATCCATGATCTGCATCTTACTGCCAACATGATGCCAGAATGAGGCAAGTCCCTAAGTGTGTGTGTGTGTGTGTGTGTGTGTATGCGCGTGCGTGCTTGAGCATACAGAACACCAAAGAAGAGATCTTTCTCCCAAAGCCTGGGCACGATTGGCAGCTTCCCAGCACAGATCCAGATAAAAGTCCTCAAACTCAGAATGGTGTGCATGTGCATGTGTGGGGAGCACCCAGCACATCAAAAGAGAGGTCCTTCTCCCCAAGCCGGAACACAATTGGCAGCTTCCCAGCACAGATTTTCCCAGCATGCTTGGCAGCCAGCAGTTGGGGGAGGCAAAGAGCTGGTGGGGCACCAAGTTGTCCAGTTAGCTGGTTCTATGCCGACCCAGCCATGTCCACTCATCTGCGCCCAGCCAGCCGCATCCACTTGGCCATGCCCACTTGTCCCTGCCCCTCTATCTGCACCAAGTCAGCAGCACTCTCCTGCACCCACCAAGCTGCACCCACCCATCCACGTTGACCTATCAGCTGTGATCATCCCATTCTGCCTTCTCCATGCCTATGACCTGTCAGTTGAGGTCATCAGATGTGGTCTTCTTCTGGAATACCCATAAATCTGTGTTTAAAAATAGCCTGGCTAAAGATTAAGCCTGTTGAGGATGGTCATGAAATGAAGCAGGAGGCAATGCTAATGAGGTCAGCTGCAAGAAAATGGCAATGCTGATAGCAAAAGTCCAAGGAGTCCAGTTCCATTTTTTTGGTACCATTGCTCCCAAATCCAGATGGAATAGGCAAAAAAGCGCAGCTCTTCCTCCATGAAATAAGCAGTAAAAAGTATGTCAGTCCTTGTCAGCAGATGCAATCGAAATCCTATAAAGGTGGCAGAACTTATTTATCTATCTGTCTGTGTCCGTCCATCTATCCTTCTGTCCATCCATCCATCATCTATCTTCTATCATCTATCTGCATAGATGAAGTCAGGAAAATTAAGGCCCAGAATGAACTAAGACTTGCAACAAATGCTAATAGTAGTAGTAGTAGTAGTAAAATTATTTCAACATGTAAAAAACAAAACAAGAAAAAGTCAATGAAATGATTGTTCCACTATTGAGAGAAGATGGCAAGGAAGTTACAGGCATCAGGGAGAAAGTGGAACTGTTTAATTCATTCTTTGCTTCTGTCTTTACAAAAGGAAGAAACAGACCAACCAAACAAAAGCAGTACTATAAAAGACAGATTAGGAATACAAGTCACAATAGGAAAGAAAATAATAATACATCTACCCACTTGAGTGTGAGTTAAAGTCACTAGGACCAGTTGGATTATATCCCAGGGTTCTGAAGGAGCTGGCAGATGTGATCTCTGAACCACTGAACTGTATCTTTCAAAAATGTTGGAGCACTGGGGAAGTACTGAAAAAGAGCTAATGTAGTTCCAATGTTCTAAAAAGAAATAAAATGAACCCAGAAAACTACAGATCTATCAGTCCGACATTAATACCAGGGAAGATCCTGGAAAAAATAAGCAGTGGATCCATGAACATCTAGAAACAAGCAAAGATATTACTAGAAGCCATCATGGGTTTGTCCAAAACAGGTCATGTCAGATAAACCTTATTGCATTCTTTGACAAAGTGACTAAATTAGTGGACCTGTGAAATGAGGTGGGCATAGTATATTTGGACTTCAGTAAGGTATTTGATAGAACAGACCATAGCCTACTTCTTGGTAAGATAGAAAAATATGGAATAGACAGGACAACCTTTTGGGCACCAGGGACTGGTTACGTGGAGAGAGGTTTTTCTGTGGACCAGAGGAGGCATGGTTTTGTGTGCTGCCTGCATCCAGTGGATGGGGCTTTCCTTGTTTGTGTGGCCCAGTTGCTGGCATGCTGCGGCCCAGTACTGGTCCATGGACTGGGGGTTGGGGACCCCTGGAATAGACAACATTACCACCAGATTGATATCTAATTGGCTAACTAACCACACTCATTGTGTAGTTTTTAATGGAACTATTTCTATATAAAAGGAAGTATGCAGTGGGGTGCCTCAAGGTTCTGTCTTAGGTCCAATACTCTTCCACATTTTGTAAATAATTAAATGAAGAGATAGAACAGGAACCCATCAAATTTGCAGATGACATGAAGCTTGGGGGAATAGCCAACACTTTAGAAGGCTCAAGACCTAGAAGAATCTTGAGAGATTTGAACACTGGGCCCTATCCAAGAAAATACAATTCAGTGATGAGAAAAATAAGTTTTGATATTTAGGCAAGAAAAAACAAATGCACAGATATAGAATATATGGAACCTGATACTAGGAGAAGTGGTAGACAACCAATTAAATATGAGCTTGACTGCTTGTCAGATAGCAGTCAAAAAAGGCCAATGCAATCTTAGGTTGCATTAACAGAGGGACAGTATAAAGATCACATGAAGTGTTAGTATTTCTTGTACTGCAATGGTGAGATCACAGTTGGAATACTGTATCCAGTTTTGGTCTCCACGATAACAAAAAGAAATCGAGACTCTAGAAAGAGTGCAGAAATCAATAAAGATGATAAATTTCCTGTCAGTGAGAACAATGAATCAGTGGAATGGCTTGCCTCCAGAAGAGTGAGTGCTGTATCACTGGAGGTTTTTAAGAATTTGGATCGCCATTTGTCCAGTATAATATAGGGTATCCTGCTTAAGCAGGTGGTTGGACAAGGAGACCTCCAAGATCCTTTCCCACTCAGTAATTCTGGTTTAAAACTAGATCTGCTAAAGACAATTTTAAGTGGTCAGTTCTGCATTGGGGATGCGATGAAGGCAACATTATGAAGATATGACAAGAAGAAATCATTACCTGGTAAATTTTGTCATTTGTTTAGGAACAGGTAAGGGATAGTGTCATGCAGACATGATAAATAGCAAGAGGTAGAAAGAATGGTCAAATCATCCCCTTTTAAAGGATGGAGGCAGAATGTAGCTTGAATTGCAGTTCTCACTTACAGTCATGAAATTTTCTAGTTTCATAATCAGAAATATGGATTGCCCATAAACAGCAAAGAAAATTCAATTCTTTTAATAATTGAGGAGATTTGGCAATATTCCTGGAAGTGCCATTAGATCTAGGTAAGAAATCAAATGGATTTTCTTTCAGAGGATGGATGATGTTGCAAAGGCATGGGAAATTCCCCTGTCAAGTAATGAAGGCAACAGATAAACTCTGGAATAATTTTTAGAGATGATTTTGCTTGTTTTGTAGAACAGGAATATTTTATCACAACCTTCTACCATAGATACTTCAGGGTTCAAGATTTGTTAAGGAGAAAGTTGGTATACCACTTTAGCACTTTAGTTATTTGGAACAATTTGTCAGCTCAGCTTCAATTGCAGTTTGCTTTGTAGATGGACACAACATGCCATTAAACAGTGGTGTGATTCAGCTGGTTTGCACTGGTTCGGCGGAACCAATACCTAATTTTTTGTTAAATTCGGCAAACCAGTTATGGCAAATCTGTGTTTTCTGGAACATGTCTGTTTTTTGTTCAACTTCCTTCCAGGCAGCAAAAAAAAAAAACTCCCCCAAAGTCCAAGAGCAGAAACCAAACGGAGACGCGGCACCTTCGATCATGTCACTCAGGTAAAAACTAGGTGATGCTTCTCAGAATAATTCCAGGAATAGATGCTTCATCTTTCTAGTTTCCCAATTGGTGGATATGGGAAAGGGGGTGAGGCCAGCAAGAATTAGCTGGGATTGTGGCTCTAGAACTATACAGAGCATAACTAATGATGAGCAGGAAAGCTCTTAAAGGGTTCTGTGATTTCATGCATTAAACTATAATGTACTTCTTTGTAGCAGAATGGGCTTTCCTACATTATACCATGACCTACGATTTAATTTCCCCTTTGTGATTACTGCCTTGTCGTGACAAAGGGGCTTGCGTAATTCAATGAAGCTATGAGCTATGCTGTGCAGGGCCACCCAAAACGGACAGGTCATAGCAGAGAGTTTGACAAAATGTGATCCACTGGAGAAGGAAATGGCAACCCACTCCAGTATCTTTGCCATGAAAACCCCATGGACAGTACCAAAAGGCAAAACGATATGACGCTGGAAGATGAGCCCCTCAGGTCGGAAGGCGTCCAATATGCTACTGGGGAAGAGCAGAGGGCTAGTACTAGTAGCGCCAGAATGAATGAAGTGACTGGGCCAAACCCGAAAGGATACTCAGCTGTGGATCTGTCTGGTAGTGAAAGGAAAGTCCGATGCTGTAAAGATTTTTTCTCCATAGGAACCTGGAATGTAAGATCCATGAATCAAGGAAAGCTGGACATGGTCAAACAAGAGATGACAAGACTGAACATCGACATCTTAGGAATCAGTGAACTAAAATGGACAGGAATGGGTGAATTTGGGCCGTTTCTATTTGCACCGGCGTTTCTGGGACTGTTGCCCCGTCTGCGGGGGCCGGCTGCTGGCTTTGGTGCCTTTTTTGGGCTTCTGACCCTTTTCGCCGGCGGCGGGACTCCCATGCTGCTCCAGGCCGCCTTGGCCCGCTTCGGTGGTGGTGTCGCCCTCGGGCCGCTTTGGCGGCGGAGAGGGCGACTATTATTCATCTTGGCGGTGATGGTTGGTCTTTATCCTTGCTTCAGGCCGCCTGCTATGGCGACGGCGTCTTCGGACCGCTTCGGTGGCGAAGAAGACGACCGGGGGTCATCTTACCGGAGCAAGGACGACATGGGGCTCCTGCATCGCCTTTGGACTGCTTCTGCAGTGACGTCGGCGACTTAGACTATCCCTTTTATTCTGGCTTGCCTACCCTTTTTGCCTTGGACATATTTTTTATCATCTGCCTGCCTACCCTCCCCCCTCTCCCCTTGGATTTTCGACATACCTGGGTATCGGCCACGGTGGGAGAGTGGCTGGACTTCTCCATTTGCAGCCTCATAGAGGTGGGAGCTCTATGGGGTTTACCTACCCAGAGGATACCTGGTCCACCCCCAGGAACGGAGTCTCAACCCGTCGTGAGAGGGCGGGGAGCGGCCTGTCTCTGTGGGCACCCAACTGAGTGGCAGTGAAGTTGGGTGGGGACCCAGACATCTGTCTTCATGTTCGATCCTCCCATGGACAATTAAAGGGATGCCTATCCTGGACTTCCTGGACTTTCTAGACTCATGCGGCAATACACTAGCACGGACTTGTACGCCCTCAGGGGTGCCCCCCTCTCCTGGGTGCGACCCGCCTCCTTAAACATTTTTAACCTCGATGACGGGCCCGAGTTTTGGGTCCCTGAGAGATGGCTGGGCAGGGGCAGGGGCCGTCAATGCAAATCTAATAGAAGGCCTCTGATTACTTTTTTATCAAAATTTTTTATAGGGTTAGGGAGAGGGGTGGGAGATAGGGGTTGTCTGGCTATGGGGGGTGGCCAATCAACCATGGCTCAGGCCAGACTTGGGTCTGACCGCACGGGGGGAGAACGGGGTGCTGTTGTCTCCGGGGCTCATGAGCGGGTCGTGGGATTACCAATTCCCACGACGGGGAATGGCAGCAGGCGGATAGACAGGGGGCCGTATCCCTACCGGGAGGGCCGTCTCCGCTACTTGCAAGCGGTGAGGCGCTCCGACCCTCTGCTTCTTCCCCGAGGTCCCGGGAGCGAGGATGTGCAGCCTCCTGAGCTCCGGCTGGTGTACCTGAATGCCAGGTCCGTGGTTAACAAAGCTCCCCTCGTCAGGGATTTAGTTGAGGGTGAGCATGCGGACCTGGCTTGCATCACGGAGACTTGGTTGGGCCCAGAGGGTGGGGTCCCTTTGGTTGACCTCTGCCCACCAGGCTTCCGGGTGCTACGAGCTCATGGTAGGGGTGGGGGAGTGGCGGTCACTATTAGGGAGACCTTATGTCCGCGGGAGACCACCGTTTCTCAGATAGTCGGGTGTGAGTCTCTTTTTGTGAGATTTGGTTCTGGGGCGCAGTTGGGCTTGCTGCTGGTGTACATTTCGCCTAGTCGCACAGCGGCAGCCCTGCCCGAGCTGCTCGATATCCTCTCGGGGTTGGTGGTTGAGTTTCCCAAACTTATAGTTTTGGGAGACTTCAATCTACCATCCCTGGGAGGTTCATCTGAGCTAGCTCGGGAGTTCATGGCTTCCATGACGGCCATGGACCTGACGCAAGTAATTTCTGAACCAACTCATGAGGGAGGCCACACCCTTGACCTGATTTTTTTATCTAGACGGTGGTTGGATGATCTTGGTGGGGGCTCTCCATTTATTATGCCCCTGTCATGGACCGATCATCATCTCCTGCGGCTGGTCTTCCGTTTTGCCACCCCCCGCCGTGGGGGTATGGAGCCAATTAGATGGTACCGCCCCAGACGCTTAATGGATCCTGATAGATTCCAAGCGGCGCTGGGGTCCCCACCTGCCTCCATTGCTCACAGCTCGGCGGATGCCTTAGTGGAAGCCTGGGAAAGGGCAGCCACTGAGGCACTTGACCGGGTTGTACCCTTGCGGCCCCTGACCCGGCGCAGATCCCAGCGAGCTCCATGGTTCTCCGCAGAGCTCCGGGAGATGAAGCGTCGGAAACGGGGCCTAGAGAGCTGTTGGAGGTCTAGCCGATCTGAACCCGACCAGTTGCGGTTAAGAACCTATATTAGGTCTTATCTCGCAGCGATGAGGGTGGCGAGGTGTAACTACTTCTCCACCCTCATCGCGTCCGCAGATAATCGCCCAGCCGCCCTGTTTAGGGTGACTCGCTCACTTCTTAATCAGGAGGTGAGGGAGGATCCCTTGCAGGGTCGTGCCGAGGAATTTAGTCAACATCTGTCGGATAAAATCGCTCGGATTCGGACCGGTTTGGACTCCAACTGGGCAGAGTCTGGCGATCAGGACACGGGCGGTCTTGTCAATGTTACCTGGGAAGAGTTTGATTCTGTGACCCCTGATGAAGTGGACAGGATTATGGGGAGGCTGAGCTCCTCCACATGTTTGTTGGACCCGTGCCCTTCCTGGCTGGTTTATGCAGCTAGGGAGAGGACACGAGGCTGGCTCCAGGCGGTTATATCTGCTTCCTTGAGCGAGGGTTATTTCCCCACCGTCTTGAAGGAGGCGGTGGTGAGACCTCTCCTCAAGAAGCCTGCCTTGGACCCAGCTGTATTGAACAACTTTCGTCCAGTCTCCAACCTTCGCTTTCTTGCGAAGGTTGTCGAGAGTGTGGTGGCGCATCAGCTCCCTCTGGTCCTGGATGAAGCGGATTATTTGGACCCCTACCAATCGGGTTTCAGGCCCGGGTACAGCACGGAGACGGCATTGGTCGCTCTGGTGAATGATCTCTGGAGGGCTCGGGATAGGGGATATTCCTCTGTCCTAGTCCTATTAGACCTCTCGGCAGCTTTCGATACCATCGACCATGGTATCTTGCTGTGGCGTCTCAAGGGATTGGGAGTGGGAGGCACAGTTCTTCAGTGGTTCTCCTCCTATCTCCTGGGACGCTTGCAGTCGGTGTTGGCAGGGGGGCAGAGATCGGCCCCTAGGTCTCTCGTTTGTGGAGTTCCTCAGGGGTCGGTTCTCTCGCCTCTCCTGTTCAACATCTACATGAAACCGCTGGGTGAGATCATTTGTGGTTTTGGAGTTGGGTAGCTTTGCAAATAGCTGAGGAAAGGAGGGAAGCGAAAGGCAAGGGAGAAAAAGAAAGATACGCCCAATTGAATGCAGAATTCCAGAGAATAGCTAGAAGAGATAAGAATGCCTTCTTAAATGAACAGTGCAAAGAAATAGAAGAAAACAATAGAATAGGGAGGACCAGAGATCTTTTCAAGAAAATTGGAGAGATGAAGGGAACGTTCAATGCAAAAATGGGCATGATAAAGGACCAAAATGGCAGGGACCTAACAGAGGCAGAAGAGATTAAGAAGAGATGGCAAAATTACACAGAAGAACTATACAAGAATGAGCTTAACGTCCCTGATAATCACAATGAGGTGGTCACTGACCTCGAGCCAGACATCCTAGAATGTGAAGTGAAGTGGGCCTTAGAAAAGCTGAGCAACAACAAAGCTAGTGGAGGTGACAGTATTCCAGCTGAGCTATTCAAAATCTTAAAAGACGATGCAGTAAAAGTGCTACACTCAATTTGTCAGCAAATTTGGAAAACTCAACAGTGGCCACAGGATTGGAAAAGATCAGTTTACATTCCAATTCCAAAGAAAGGCAGTGCCAAAGAATGTTCAAACTATCGCACCATTGCACTCATTTCTCATGCTAGTAAAGTTATGCTTAAAATCCTACAAGCTAGACTTCAGCAATATGTGGATCGAGAACTACCAGAAGTACAGGCAGGATTTCGAAGAGGCAGAGGAACTAGAGATCAAATTGCCAACATACGCTGGATCATGGAGAAAGCTAGAGAGTTCCAGAAAAACATCTACTTCTGCTTCATTGACTATGCTAAAGCCTTTGATTGTGTGGATCATAACAAACTGTGGCAAGTTCTTAAAGAGATGGGAGTACCAGAACATCTTATTTGTCTCTTGAGAAACCTATATGCGGGCCAAGAAGCAACAGTGAGAACTGGACACGGAACCACTGATTGGTTCAAAATTGGGAAAGGAGTCCGGCAAGGCTGTATACTGTCGCCTTGCCTATTTAACTTATATGCAGAGCACATCATGAGAAAGGCAGGGCTAGATGAATCAAAAGTTGGAATTAAGATTGCTGGAAGAAATATCAACAACCTAAGATATGCAGATGATACCACTCTAATGGCAGAAAGTGAAGAGGAACTGAAGAGTCTCTTGTTGCGAGTGAAGAAGGAGAGTGCAAAAGTTGGGTTGAAACTAAACATTAAGAAAACCAAGATCATGGCATCCGGCCCTCTCAATTCCTGGCAAATAGATGGGGAAGAAATGGAGGTAGTGACAGATTTTATTTTCCTAGGCTCCAAGATCACTGCAGATGGGGACTGTAGTCAAGAAATTAAAAGACGCTTGCTCCTCGGGAGGAAAGCCATGGCAAATCTAGACAGTACACTAAAAAGCAGAGACATCACCCTGTCAACAAAGGTGCGTATAGTCAAGGCTATGGTCTTCCCAGTTGCAATGTATGGCAGTGAAAGTTGGACCATAAGAAAGGCTGAGCGCAAAAGAATTGAGGCCTTTGAACTCTGGTGCTGGAGAAGACTCCTGCGAGTCCCTTGGACTGCAAGGCGATCAAACCGGTCAGTCCTAGAGGAGATCAACCCTGACTGCTCTTTAGAAGGCCAGATCCTGAAGTTAAAACTCAAATACTTTGGCCACCTAATGAGGAGGAAGGACTCACTGGAGAAGAGCCTAATGCTGGGAAAGATTGAGGGCAATAGAAGAAGGGGACGACAGAGAATGAGGTGGCTGGATGGAGTTACTGAAGCAGTAGGAGTGAGCTTAAATGGACTCCAGAAGATGGTAGAGGACAGGAAAGCCTGGAGGAACATTGTCCATAGGGTCGCGATGGGTCGGACACGACTTCGCAACTAACAACAACAACAACAACAACATCATCAATATGCCAATGATACCCAACTTTTCTTTTCGACCCCAAACCACCCCAGTGATGCCCTCGCTGTGATGTCCCGTTGCCTGGAGGCGGTTCGGGTCTGGATGGGGAGGAACAGACTTCAACTCAACCCTGACAAGACTGAGTGGCTGTACATCTCGGCATCCCGGGACATTCAAAATGTTCCATCTCTTTCTATGGGGGGTGAGCTCTTACCCCCCGTGGATAGGGCTCGCAACTTGGGAGTCCTCCTAGATTCACGGCTTACCCTGGAAGATCATATAGTGGCCGTGACTAGGGGGGCTTTGGCCCAGGTTCACCTGGTGCGCCAGTTGCGGCCCTATCTGGACCGGGATGCCCTGTGTACGGTCACTCATGCGCTCGTGACCTCTCGCCTTGACTACTGTAATGCTCTCTACATGGGGCTTCCCTTGAAGACCACTCGGAGGCTCCAACTGGTACAGAATGCGGCCGCGAGAGTTGTCTTGGGAGTTTCCCGGTACTCCCATGTTACACCTTTGCTCCGCGAGCTGCATTGGCTACCAGTTGTCTTCCGGGTGAGGTTCAAGGTCTTGGTTATGATCTTTAAGTCCTTACATGGCATGGGTCCGGGTTACCTCAGGGACCACCTGCAGCCAGCGTCAACTTCCCTCCGCCCAGTACGTGCCCACAGAGAGGGCCTCCTCAGGGTGCCTCCGGTCAGGGAATGCCAACTGGTGGCCCCCAGGGGGAGGGCCTTCTCTGTGGGCACTCCGGCATTATGGAACCAACTGCCGGTGGAGCTCCGGATGACATCAGACCTCCGAACCTTCCGTCGCGGGTTGAAGACCCACTTATTTGAATTAGCTGGTCTGGCCTGATGGGGGATTATGGGTTTTTAAATTTGGTGTTTTTAGTATTGTATTATTGTTTTTAACTGGGCATTGGTTTAATTTCCTTTTAACTTTTGTATCGTTATTTATATATGCCCTGTGAACCGCCCTGAGTCCCTAGGGAGAAGGGCGGTATAGAAATCAAATAAAACATAAACATAAACATATTCCAGCTGAGCTATTCAAAATCTTAAAAGACAATGCAGCAAAAGTGCTACACTCAATTTGCCAGCAAATTTGGAAAACTCAACAGTGGCCACAGGATTGGAAAAGATCAGTTTACATTCCAATTCCAAAGAAAGGCAGTGCCAAAGAATGTTCAAACTATCGCACCATTGCACTCATTTCTCATGCTAGTAAAGTTATGCTTAAAATCCTGCAAGCTAGACTCCAGCAGTATGTGGATCAAGAACTTCCAGAAGTACAGGCAGGATTTCGAAGAGGCAGAGGAACTAGAGATCAAATTGCCAACATACACTGGATCATGGAGAAAGCTAGGGAGCTCCAGAAAAACATCTACTTCTGCTTCATTGACTATGCTAAAGCCTTTGATTGTGTGGATCACAACAAATTGTGACAAGTTCTTAAAGAGATGGGAGTACCAGATCATCTTATTTGTCTCTTGAGAAACCTATATGCGGGTCAAGAAGCAACAATGAAAACTGGACACGGAACCACTGATTGGTTCAAAATTGGGAAAGGAGTCTGGGAAGGCTGTATGTTTCGCCCTGCCTATTTAACTTATATGCAGAGCACATCATGAGAAAGGCAGGGCTAGATGAATCAAAAGTTGGAATTAAGATTGCCGGGAGAAATATCAACAACCTAAAATATGAAGATGATACCACTCTAATGGCAGAAAGTGAACTAAAAAACCTCTTCATGTGGGTGAAGAAGGAGAGTGCAAAAGTTCACTTGAAACTCAACATTAAGAAAACCAAGATCATAGCATCTGGCCCTCTCAATTCCTGGCAAATAGATGGGGAAGAAATGGAGGTAGTGACAGATTTTATTTTCCTGGGCTCCAAGATCACCGCAGATGGGGACTGCAGCCAAGAAATTAAAAGATGCTTGTTCCTGGGGAGGAAAGCTATGGCAAATCTAGACAGCATACTAAAAAGCAGAGACGTCACCCTGCCAACAAAAGTGCATATAGTCAAGGCTATGGTCTTCCCAGTTGCATTGTATGGCTGTGAAAGTTGGACCATAAGAAAGGCTGAGCACCAAAGAATTGAGGCCTTTGAACTATCATGCTGGAGAAGACTCCTGCGAGTCCCTTGGACTGCAAGGGGATCAAACCGGTCAGTCTTAGAGGCCAGATCCTGAAGTTGAAACTCAAATACTTTGGCCACTTAATGAGAAGGAAGGACTCACTGGAGAAGAGCCTAATGCTGGGAAAGATTGAGGGCAAGAGAAGAAGGGGACGACAGAGAATGAGGTGGCTGGATGGAGTCACTGAAGCAGTAGGCATGAGCTTAAATGGACTCCAGAAGATGGTAGAGGACATTCCTGGAAGAATGTTGTCCATGGGGTTGCGATGGGTCAGTCACGACTTTGCAACTAACAACAGCAACCATTTAAATTTAAATAGCAGAATTTCAATTTCATATATATCAAACCTTAGTTTATTGTTTTAATATAATAAGCACTGTTTAAGTGACAGGTACTATTTTAGACAGTGGTTCAGTGGCAGCAACCTGTGATTTCATATAGCAAATGCTTATTTAGTTAAGCAATGTTGTCATTTTATGGAGTAAACTGTTATAAGTAGCAGAGATTTCATGAACTGTTATTCCAGAAACATTGGTTTTAGCCCAAAGATATGTAATTGCATACACTAAACATTGATTTAGTCAGAAATAGCTTCTAAACAGGCAGTCCTCAACTTACAACAGTTCATTTTGTGACCGGCATTGAAAAAAGTAACTTATGATCATGTTGCCATGTAACTTCCAAAAAATATATTTTTTCTTTTCCCCTATTCTCTGTGATTATAAATTTTTTTGTTCCCTTATATATTTATCTTTTATTCTTGAAATACCTTATTTCTAAATACTGATACTAATGTAGTTTATACATATTGTTTGACTAATAATATTTTTTCTACTTCAGCAATATCAGCTTATTTTTATGATATTTTTGTTTTGTCCCACCTATTGGCTTATCTTTTACAATTTTTCCTTTTTCTTTCAATTCTAATTATTGCCTACTCTTTATTCTACAACTTTCTCTGGCAAATGTAGTAATATGTTACAAAACTTTGCATTCTTTATTACATATCCTTGCTTGGTTATTGATGCATATACACTTTTCAATGTTTTTGTACAATAACTTGTAATCTTCAATAAACGGTATTAATGTCTGTAAATAAATATTATTAAAGGTAAAGGTTCCCTCGCACATGCGTGCTAGTCGTTTCCGACTCTAGGGGTCGGTGCTCATCTCTGTTTCAAAGCCGAAGAGCTTGTACGAGGACGTCTCTGTGGTCATGTGGCCGGCATGACTAGACGCCAAAGGCGCACAGAACGCTGTTACCTTCCCACCGTAGTGGTCCCCATTTTTCTACTTGCATTTTTATGTGCTTTCGAACTGCTAGGTTGGCAGAAGCTGAGACGAGTAACAGGCGCTCACTCTGTTATGCAGCACTCGGGATTCGACCCGTCAAACTGCCGACCTTCTGATCGACAAGCTCAGCGTCCTAACCCACTGAGCCACTGCATCCCTTTAAATATTATTATAATATACTAAAATAAAGCATTTTTAATTATTTGCAGTACCCCTTAAAAGGATGAAAAGGCAACAGAATTTGACAGATTTCTTCAATAGGAAACCAAAATCGGAATCAGTTGTATCAGAATTGGCCTTAGATAGTACAAAATAGTCACAAGCACAACCACTCCAATTTGAAGAAAGCAGCATGTGAATTACTGAAATAAAAAATGATAACAATTCCAAAATTGAAAATAGTCTTCTGGAATGTTGGACAGTGCAAAAATATAACAATTTTAAGGAAAAATATGATTGGGCTAGTAATTTTTAACAAAAAAATAGGTTACCAGTATTGTGCAAAATATGACTTCATAAAAGAGAAGTCTTCATGTGTTAAAAGAATGGAAATATTTTCAGATTGAGGCATCAGGGAAAAATAAAGACGTACAATAAGCTTCTCTAAGGGAAAAAATGAAAACATTTTTCATCAAAAACTCATAACATTTGTAAAGAGAATTTAAAACAATGTGAGCAGGATTCAATAAAAAAACTAATAGATACGATGAATGAAAAATATCTATGTACTACTTACAGAGTATTTAATACTGTTTACAGCCTGGCAAAAAGATGTAAACCATTTTCAGACACAGAAGATGAGATAGAAGTACAAATTAAAAACGGATTAGATATTGAAATAGGATTACATTCATGTAAAACTGCTGTGAAAGTAACTGATTTCATTGCAAAGGAAATTAAAAAAGAAATATTTACTATAATTATTGAAAATAATCTGAAAATGTTTGATTATTGACAAAGCCTCAATGATATCTTGCAAACCAGTTATATTTTTCTTAAAAGTTGAAGATTCAGTTACATCACCAACAATTTTTGTTGAGCTAGTTAAATTGGAAAAACAGATGCAGAGACATTATGTTCTTCAGTTATGGAAAGTTTAAATAGTGTTGGGCTTACAAAGAACTACCTAGAAAAAATAATAATAGGATTTTGCTCCAATGGTATTAGCATTATGCTTGGGAGAAAATCTAGAATAAGCACTAGCATAGCAAAAGTGTTTCCAAACATAATAATATGGCACTGTTTAAACCATCTCCTCCAACTTGTTTTAGATGATTTGATAAAGGAAATAAAGCAAGTAAATCATTTTCAAATATTTATTGATAACATATATACTATTTTTCATCAACCCAATAAGAACCAAACTGAACTTAACAAAATATCCGAACAACTTGGAATTGAAATTATAAAGATTGGTAGAGTTTTGGGAGCAAGATGGGCTGCCTATAGTTTAAGGTCAATCCTGTGTGGTGCACTTATCCCATTCTACATCACTATTTTTATTCAAATGAAAAGTACTTTAGGTATGTCTGCCCGACTTGAAAATATATATTTTATAACTGATTTGGCATTGATGATTGATATTTTAAATGAAATTTCTCTTCTTTCAAATGCACTGCAAGCAAAAAATATACACATAATAAAGGCTGAAAAACTTGTGATAAGATATATTAAAGCATTTCAAATGCTTGGAAAGGAAAAGGGCCCATGCAAAAAAAAAAAGTTGGTGAATTAATTACTTCAGAAACCTTCAAAAATATAAAATTTGTAGAAAATCATCGATTTGTCGGGCTTCCTCAGGAAAGACTTTTAGAAAACATCATAACAATTTTTTAAAAAAAGACTAATGGATAGTGAACATTTAAAAGCAAGTTGTAGCCAGTTTCAAGATAAGAATAAATTACAATTTCTCATTTTTTGGAGCCAAACTACTGGAATATTAAAGAAGTACTAGTTCCATGGAAAGCAGCTGAAGAACAATTGCTCGTATTTAATGTCACTTTTAATTATCAAATTGATATTAATGATTAATGATTATAAAATAATGATTATTATTTTGTGGAAAATGTTTTTTAAAATTCCCAAAACTAGGGCTTTTTTTGTCACAGAACACACCGGAACAGAGTTCCGGGACCTTTTTTCGATGGATTTTCCAGAGTTGCATTCTTTTCTATTGTTTCCCTTCCTATCCTCATTTGCTTTTGAAAATGCCCCCCTGGCTGTACAGTGCGAGCGGGGTCCCCTCCGACGCTGTCTGCCTCCTCTAGGAGGAGCCATGAGGCGCCGGAGCACCACAGCCAGAGCATGGCTTGATTGACTGGGTCAGACCATGTGGTGTGGATGGTGGTTGTGGGAGACACATAAACATGGAGGCCATCTTTCATGAGAGGGTGAGTGAGCCTTTTGCGTTCCCTTACAGAAGGTGGGGTGTGAGGTTAAAAAGAGGCAAAGCGGTAGGAAACAAAGGCGACTGGCGTGGAAGCTTGCCCAACAGTGAAACTTTGCTGTTTCGGTTCCTTGGGTAGTTCAAAGGCTGGGATGTCTACGAAAATCTCTTTTTAGTCTTTTATACCTTATATTCAAACTGCAGAGGGGAAGAATAAGAATAAAGCCAATGTCTTGTGATTTGGAGGTATTATTATTATTAATAATATATATTAATTATGTATTGGTCAGAGGTAAAGGTAAGACCTACAGTATAAGGTTTAATCAGATCTATTTATTAAATTGGCTTTAACGTAAAGGTAAATTAAAAGAAATCTGTTCACTGACAAAATTTCAACTTTAATTTGTTTCAAGTCAATATCCATATTAAACTCCAAATGTAAATTTTTCCACCTTGTTTGACAACTTCTTAAAAATAATTCCGTCTTTTGCAAGCAACCAAATTTTGCTTCATTGGGCCAATTTCATTCCACAAAGAAAGCTGATATTTCCATATTAAACTAAATGGGTATGCCAGTGATAAATGTTCCAAAAGATTAATAAAATGCCTTCTTGTAATTTAAAGCCACACAGTGCATGGTAACATTAATAGTATTAACTTACCTTAAACAAAATCCTACTCTTTTAGATACATTAAAAATTAAAGGGTTTTTTTTTCAACTACAAAGGTAAACCTTGTAGGGTAGGCAAAGTGGGTTGTGTGACAGGTGAGAGTTCCGGCACTTTTTTTTTAACAAAAAAAAGCACTGCCCAGAACTATGCAGTTCCTGAAAGTGTTCAAAGAGCTAAATATATTGTTAGAACAATTGCTGTAAGTTCAGCAGAAGTGGAAAGGGTTTTTTCAAAGATGAGCATATGTTCAGAGAAGAGAAATCACCTGTTTCTAATATATCAAACACAATGACTATTAGTCTAATTGGCCTACCTCTAAAGGAATGGGATCCTACTCCTACAGTGAAAAAAAAGATGGCTAAGGATTACTCACACAGCTCGATGATGCTCCGAGCATCAAGCGATGAAAATTGTAAGTGAGAACTTCAACCAAGAAGCAATATGGAATTATTTTAAATAACAGTTTTATTGGTTTTTGTCAGGTATTATTGAATATTTTTTCATTAATATTTTAAAACTTTCTTGTAACAATCTACTTTTGTGTACCTCTTTTATTGTTATTTAAGTATTAAATGCATGAAATAATAAACTACCTTTTGGTATATTGGTTTTTTTTATACTTAAAACGGGCATTAGGGCAGAGAAAAGGCTGTTAAATTATTTGAATCCCACCATTGCCATTAACTATTAGTCCAGTTTATCCATTATTTTCCATCTTGATTTTCTCTTCATTTCAGGCACTTTTAGAAATATTTTAAACTGTTTATTCATGCATGACTTTATTTTTAATATTGCTTTGAAAAAGGCTTTGATTATATGATTATATCTATGCAAAATCTGCTCCAGGAGTTGGGTTTAGGTGTATATGTTACATAATAGCTTTTAGCTAATTGTAATTACGGTATCCTATACCACCTTTGTTCCTGCCCTACTATTTCCATTGCACATACCATTGATAGAAGTATTTTAGAAACAAATCAATTGTGCTTATATTTTTTCTTACCTACAATGGAGAGAATGACCACAACAAAGTCAAAGATGTTCCAGCCATTAGTGAAAAAGTAATGCCTCAGGGCAATCATCTTGAGAAAGCATTCAGATGTGAAGATGATAATGAAGACCAAGTTGATCTGACTAAGGATATTTATCTTGGTTTGGCTTTGGTCATCTGTTTCCACCATCATTGTTACCATGTTAAGACAAATGAGGATCATGATGACTATATCAAAAGCTTGCTGAGTCACAAAGTCAAAGATCATCCCTTGATACTTGTTCTTCGATAATTTGGAAGGTTTCCATGCGTGTACGACAGAAAGACAGGAAGGGTGCAAGACACATGGACAATGACAAACATGAAAACGAAAGAAAGGGAAGAAAAATGGAAAAAAAACTCAAAGAAAAAAGTTGAAGTGGTGAAAGACTAAACCTAAATCATCCACTGTGTCACCCAAAAATAAATTTTTCCAATTTGTACTGCCTTGAAGTGGTTGAAGACACAAAAAGTAGCAAACCTCACTTTTTAAAAGAGTCTCTTGACTTTGATTTTTTTTTAAAAAAAAGTTTAAAATTCCTTATATTTTAAGAAAAAAAAAGATCACTGTATTCTGCTAAGACATCTGACTCTGTGACTTGTGAGATTTCCTAAGAGAAGGATTGGTGATTCACAGTCCATTTACTTACTGAGATAGTGCTGTTGAACTTTAGTGAGGAAATGCCTAATGTTGGGATGTGGTACTTTCCCGTAAAGTCTAATTCATCCAATGTCACTCTTAATATTTCCTAACTTCTACAAAGTAAACTGAAATATTTTAATCTCACCATTTGTGGTGACATCATTATCCTCTAACACCTGATCCATGAGGCCTTGAAGAGAGATAATGATCTAAGGAATTACCAGGAATCGCTTATAATATCAGTTTGCCTCTGTAGGAACCATTAGTATACAGTACTCAATTTCACAACTGCTGTAAAGATGTTGGTATTAGAAAACAGTAGGAAATGTAGGACTTGGAATCCAGAAAAAAGAAACTTGGATGCAAAGGAAAGAATGACATAGAAAAAGTTGGTAGAAAAATATAGTTATCAATTAAGGGTATATGAAGAGTTGTTAGGAACCTCAATTTTTTTTGTTCATGTTTACCTTCTGTAAAATAGACTTCACAGCAATTGTCATAACATAGCAATTCTTTATTTTATGATCCCGAGTCTTGTACAGTAAATTCTCAATTTACCAGACTAAAGGGAGAAGGAGAACGTACCTGTTAAAGCAAAATTTCCATTAAATCCAAATTGGATTTTATGCGTGTGCAGAAACTCATTGTACAAGAGTTTTTGCCAGTTGTGTCTGAAATCTCCCCTGCCAAGGTCCATTGAATCAAAGATTCACTGTGCTCTTTTATTTCTTGTAGAAATTTTGGCTCAAGGGAAGAGTATTTTGTTTACATGTATGTATATGAAAAAAATGACTGACCTTTGCAAACTAACTTAGTTCTGCATGCAACTTTTATTCTGTTTCTTTATAGCCAAGAAAAATCACTAATTTGTGGAAGTAATATAGTACTATAATTTAGTGAGACAAAACTAACATTCTGAATAGTTAGGTTAGCTTTTATATCTAAATTCAAGTGGAGTGGAGGTCTGAGAAATTTTTTTCCCATGAATACTGACCATAGATTTGGATCTTGAGAATGGCATACCTGGGGCCTTGGAATGGGCTTCACTGGTTTTTTTGAACCTAGTTTCTTCATAGCATTGTAGTATTTTTTTTGTTCCTCTGTCATAAAGATATCTTTCCCTCCAAAGTAAAAAAAGAAACGATCTTATTAGACATGGTGTGAAATCATCTATTATTGTTATTGTTGTTATTGTTGTTGTTGTTATTCATTGCACAATCAGTAAGTTGTTCAGATTGGATTTGGCGTTTTTGTCTACCTATTGAGTCCTTATCAAGGACCTGGGATAGGCAGATCTGGATGTTTGACGGTGTTAAAGATATTGTCGCACAATGGAAAACGTTCCCAGTAAGGCCGCATTTTGCAATTGACTGATGGTGAATTTGTCAATGCCAATGGTGTTCAAGTGGTGCTCTAGTTGTTTTGAATTGTACCCAAGGCATCTATTACTATTGGTACTACCCTTGCTTGCCTTTGCCACAGTCATTCTATTTCTATTTGTAGGTCTTTGTATTTTGTTATCTTCTCCAGTTTTTTCTCTTCTATTCTGCTGTCTCCAGGCACTGCCATATCCACTATCCAGACTTTTTTGTCTTTCTTATTGAAATTGTTAAGTCCAGAGTGTTATATGGCAGGTACTTGTCTGTTTGAATTCTAAAGTCCCACAGCAATTTAACTTTTTCATTTTCTCTTGTCTTTCTCTATTTTATGGTCCCACCAGTTCTTGCTTGCAGGCAAATGATATTTGTTGCAGATCTTCCAAAGCACTATTATGGCTATTTTGTCCTGCTGCTACTTGTAGTAAGTCTGTGCGATCTTTTTGCAGCAGCTTAGCAGAAGGTTCAGTGTTTCTTCAGCTTCTTTGCATAGGCAGCACTTACTGTCTGTTGCTGTCTTCTCAATTCTGGCTTTGTATGCATTTGTCTTTAAGGCTTGGATTTGTGCAACCAGAATTAATCCCTTGATCTTTTCTTCACCTTTCCTGCTCTTAGCCATTGCCAGGTCTTATTATCTGCTTTCCCTGATTTTTTTTAATGTATTGGCCATGTAGTGCTTTGTCTTCCCACACCTCCATTCTATTCTTCATTTTGTCTTGTAGACCAGTTTGGTCTCTCCAATAGTCAATAAGCCTTCCTGGTAAACTAACTACTGTGCATCTTCTGCATTGTCCTTCAGATATTCTTCCAAAGCACTTTTTTCTTCTTCAACCATCTGCTGTACTTTCAACATTCCACCCCCATCTATTAGCCTTGGTAGGTAGAGTCTCTTAAGGCCGCTGCGAGGATGAAGGGCATGATTCATTGTCATTATTTTTCTGGTCTTCCTATCCATTGCTTTTAGTTCTGCTTAAGTCCAATCCACTATTCCTGCTGTGTATTTAATGACTGGAATTGCCCAGGGGTTGATTGCCTTGATGGTAATTCCTCCATTAAATTTAAGATCTTCACTCTCTTGATGTATTCACCTCTAATCTTTTTCTTGACTTCAGTGTGCTTGATGTTATTAGCTTGAAGGATACCCAGGTATTTGTAGTAATCATCTTCATTCAAACTCTTAATGTTATTTTCATGGGGCATCTTGATTCCTTCAGTTTTCCCTTTTTTCCTGGATTGATAGTAAGTGTGACACATTTGTCCAATCCAAACTCCATTTCAATATCTTGGCCATATATATGGACAGTGTTGAGCAGCAATTCTATTTAAGATAGTGATTTTCCTATACAGCTTCAGATTGCCCATGTAAAGAAGATGGGATAGTCTGGCAGATGTTTTTGATATTTGATAACCATGACCTGAGTTATTCAATATTGATGACAGATGAAACAGTGCAATTACAATGATAGTGAATCTCCTTGAAATATTCCTCTCTTGATATTTAGCCCTATATTTAGCCCTATCTAGACCGGGATGCCTTGCGTACAGTCATTCATGCGCTCGTGACCTCTCGGTTAGACTACTGCAACGCTCTCTACATGGGGCTGCCCTTGAGGACCACTTGGAGGCTCCAACTGGTGCAGAATGCAGCCGCGCGAGTTGTGTTGGGGGTCTCCCGATACTCCCATGTTACACCTATGCTCCGTGAGCTGCATTGGCTTCCAGTTGCCTTCCGGGTGAGATTCAAGGTGCTGGTAATGACCTATAAAGCCCTACATGGCATGGGTCCGGAGTACCTTAGGGAGCACCTGCTGCCGGCGTCAACTTCCCTCCGCCCAGTGCGCTCCCACAGAGAGGGCCTCCTCAGGGTGCCACCGGTCAGAGAATGCCGACTGATGGCCCCCAGGGGGAGGGCGTTCTCTGTGGGTGCGCCTGACCTTTGGAACCGTTTACCGGTTGAGCTCCGGATGGCTCCCGACCTTCGCTCCTTCTGACGTGATCTAAAAACCTATTTGTTTGAACAAGCCGGCCTGGTCTGATGGGTTTCGGGTTTTAATTATTGTTTTTAAGTAATTTATTTATTGTATTTGGGCACTATGGTTTAATCTGTTTTTAATTTTTGTATTTTGTATTTTTGGTATTTATTGCCCTGTTCACCGCCCTGAGTCCTTCGGGAGAAGGGCGGTATACAAATAAAATAAAATAAATAAATAAATATTAACCTCTCCTAATCTCTCACCATTAACCTGCATCTATGTCTTCCATTGTGCCATTGATCTTTTCACAAACTCTCTGATATTTATACTGACTTCTGTTATTTCTAGGCACTGGAATGATTATAAGAAAGCATACACAGCTGGACTGAGAAACGTTTAGACATTTTTGGAATTAGGAACAACATTCACAAATTCCTGAAGACTTCCATGAAGTCATGGCAAACTAAGTTGATGGCCTGTGGTGATGAACTTGGTGAAGTTGAAATCAGATGAGGAATCATTGTCACCTCTGTTATTTGTACTTTTGATGGTGCCACTAGCAAACATTTTGAACAAAACAAACTGGCTAAAAAAGGCTTGAAAATGTTCCATTTGTTCTACATGGATGATTTAAAATTATTGGAAAAAACAAAAGCTGAATTGGGATCATTGCTGAAAAGCACTGAGGAGTTTAGCAGAGACATTGAAATGCAATTTGGCATTGACAAATGTGCAACAATTGCTGAAAAATTGTTGAAGATGATGGATTCAAACTTGATAATGAAGAGCTGATAAAAGCAGTAACACCAGAAGAAGTAAATACTTAGGAGTTTTGGACCTGTTGCACAACCAAGCCAAGAGAGCTACTTCAACAAAATACATAAAGTGAATGTGGAAAATCTTGAAATCAGAGCTGAGTGGAGGAAATATCATAAAGGCAATTAACACCTGGGAAGTGCTTGTAATACAATACTCTACTGGCATAAGTGATTGGACTCAACTAGAATTTGATAACTTGAATCAAAATCTGGATGTTGGGCATGCATTGTGTTCAAAGTCAAGAGTCTCCAAACCTGGCCACTTTTGAGACTTGTGGACTTCATCTCTCAGAATTCCCCATCCAGCTAGCTGGGGAGTTCTGGGAGTTGACGGGTCTTATAGTGGCCAAGTTTGAAGACCCCTGCTCTTAAGTCATGGCTTTGCTGTTGGCCTCCATTGGTTGGGGTCACACTAAATCCAGCCTAATGCCACCACATCATGGCTTAGTGACAGCTATGAACCCAGTTAGCTACATTTGGACTCATATCCAGACTTCCAACTACATTGAGACTTTGGAAAAAATGCAGAGAAGAGCAAGTAAGATGATTAAAGGCCTGGAGACTAATGTGGTTGCAGGAATTGGGTATGGCTAGTCTGGAAAAAAGAAGGACTGGGGGAGACACAATAGCAATATTCCAGTATTTGAGGGGCTGCCACATAGAAGAGGGGGGTCAATCTATTTTCCAAAGCACCAGAGGGCAGGACAAAAAACAATGGATGGAAACTAATCCAGGAGAGAAGCAACCTGGAATTAAGGAGAAACTTCTTAACAGTGAGGACAATTAACCAGTGGAACAGCTTGTCACCAGAAGTTGTGGGTGCTCTATCAATGGAGGTTTTTAAGAAGAGACTGAACAGTCACTTGTCTGAAAGGGTATAGGTTGTCCTGCTTGACCAGGGGGTTGGACTAAAAGATCTTCAAGGTCCTTTCCAGCTCTATTCTGATTAAAAGACAAGAAAACTAATGACAATGAACCATGCTTTGCACCCAAAAAGTGATAATGATCAATTGTACTTGGCTAGATCTCAAGGTGGCAGAGGACTGTTACAGATAAAACAAACTGTGGAAGAGGAAAAAACACAGCTTAAATGACTACATTAAAAAATGTAAAAGAGCCTCTGCTAAAGGAGGTGAACAAGGGAAACCTCTTGAAAACAACAAGATTGAAAGTAGAATATCGAAAGGAAACAATTGAGTATTGAGTTTCTAACTGGAAAAAAAGCCTTTGCACAGTCAATACCTGAAGGACATTGAAAGAAAGGTAGATACAAAGCTAACATGGAGCTGGTTGAGATCAGAAGTGCTAAAGAAAGAAACTGAAGGCTCAAGAACAAGCCTTGCAGACTAATTCCATGAAAGCAAAAATTCAACATGTCAGCAACAACAGCAAATGTTGCTTTGCAACAAGAAAGATGAAAAAGTGGATCCCTTTCTCAGTGGCTGCAACAAAATCTCACAAACTGATTATTTACAACATTATGATAAATTGCCAAAATCATGCATTGAAGCTTTGTCAGAAGTTTGGGTTCAAATGCAGCAAAAATTACTGGGAATACTAAATTGACAAAGTTATTGAAAATGAAATTCTTATGGGACTTTTGAATCCAAACAGACAGACGTCTGGCCACAACACACCTGATATCACTATTGTGGACAAGAAAAAAGTCTGGTTCATTGATATTGAAATACCAGGCAATGCATGAATTGAAGAGACATAACTAGAAAAAGTAATAAATGCCATGATCTGCAAATAGAAGTTGAGCTATTGTGGAGGAAGAAATCAATGGTTGTACCAATAGTAATAGGAACCCTAGGAGCAATACCCAAAGGCTTCCCTAGATACATGGAATTTTTGAACTTACTAGACCTGAATATTCTGACTTTGCAAAAAAGCCACCTTACTCGGAAGTGCTTATATACTCAGACATTGCCTTAACAGCTGTTAGGTCCTTGGTTAGGACATGAACTGTTAAGTTTTTACCAGTCCCAGATTGTGAATTGAATTGATGATGATGATGATGATGATGATGATGATGATGATGATGATGATGCACTGAAGTTAGTATACCAGGAAGGCTTATTGACTACTGGAGATAACAAACTGGCCTACAAGAAAGACCAAATGAAGAACAGAATGGAGGCATGGGAAGACAAAGCATTACATGGCCAGTATATTAAAAACTTAGCTGGAAAAGCAAATAATAACAAGACCTGGTAATGGCTAAGAGCAGGAAAGTTGAAGAAAGAAACTGAGGGACTAATTCTGGCTGCACAAGTGCAAGCCTTAAGGACAAATGCCTACAAAGTCAGAAATGAGAAGACAGCAACAGACAGTAAGTGCTGCCTATGCAAAGAAGCTGAAGAAACAGTGGAGCATCCAGTAAGCTGCTGCAAGAAGATTGCACAGACTGACTACAAGCAGTGGCATGAGAAAGTAGCAACAATGGCACTGACAAATTCACTATCAGTCAATTGCAAAAGGCAGCTTTACTGGGAACAGCTTCCATTCTGTGATGATATCTGTAACACCATCAAAAATCCAGATCTGCCTATCCCAGGTCCTTGGTAAGGACTCAATAGATAGACAAAAATGCCAAATCCAGTCTGAACATCTGGCTGATTGTGCAATGAACAACAACAACAATATAAATAAGGTTATTATTAGCAGAGACCATGCATCAAAGTCCCAAAGCATGCCATTATTGGTAATATGTATTCGTCTCCCCCCCCAAATTTGTTGGAATGCTTTAATAAAAGGATTTTTCTTAATCTGTATTAGCACGGAAAGTTTCTCTTCGTTGTAAGTTAAATGTGCTTCTCAGGAAGGAATGAGCTCTCACTCAGATTAACTTTCCATTCTTTACGTGCTCATTATTTCGCTGCATGTCCTATACAACAGCCTTGGTTTTTAGGATATTCTTGGGCTCTAGGAACTCTGATTCCAAGGCTGTAGTATAGGAAATGCAGTGAAACTTAACTATAATTCAGTTATTCAATCTGAAGTTACAGGTTCACAGATTATTCATAGCAATCTGTGAATCAGTTCTAAGTAATGTTTATAAGATTATCCCATGCTTCTGCCTTGATCAGCTCCAGTATATGTAATTCAAATTCTTGGAAAGTAGATAGCAAACTTTATGGAAAACCAGACCAACATTTGTCATAAAGTTCCAAACATTCTGCCTTTGTTAAAGACCCTGAACCCCTGCACTGTACTATTTTTCGCATAAGAATAGCCAAAAGGAAAATAGTCTGGCCCTATTCAATACTTGCAGGGAGCTTGCAATTTGGGTAATTTAATTTTCTGTACTGCTGGTAAAAACATCTCCAGAACTACTTGTTTGAAAGAGCATATGCTTTAAAAAAAATTAAAGACACTTATCTTTTTCTTCTGCTGGTTGAAATTGTCAATGATTACGCCAATAAAGAGATTGAGAGTAAAGAAAGCCCCAAAGATAATAAAGATGACAAAATATATATACATGTAGAGATTCACTTCATATTGAGGCTGTTCCTCCTGCTGGAAAAGTAAAGGAAGCAATGAATCCCTTGTTAATTCTTCCATTAAAGCTTCAGAAGAGGGAAAGCAAATTTGTCTTTTCAAGTTACCTCACGGGAGTCAACAGCTGCATACATGATGTCCATCCAGCCCTTGAAAGTGGCCTACAAAGTAGAATAATGCAGGACATATTTATTTTGATTGAGAATAGAGCAGAGGTCCCCAACCTTTTGGGCACCAGGGACCAGTTCCATGGAGACAGGTTTTTTCACAGACCGGAGGGTGCGTGGTTTTGTGTGCTGCCTGCATCCCGCGAATGGGGCTTTGCTTGTTTGTGCAGACCAGTTACTGGCATGCCGTGGCCTGGTACTGGTCCACAGACTGGGGGTTGGGGACCCCGGAAATAGAGGACACTGAATTTGTAAAACTCATAGCCCAGAGGGGGCAACTCAAGTTGGAAGTTACATGTTTCGTTTCTCATTTTCTAAACTTTTTAGGAAAAAAAGAATAAAAAACAGAATTCTTTCATGAAGGGAGAATAAGAAAGGATGAGGACAGCCATGTTTATTTAATCACACAACTGGGTTTGTTAAAACAGGGAGAGAAAGGAAATATTATCTTATTAGCATGTTCTTTTTAATGAAAATTAGAACCATCTGCTAACGTATATTGAATAAGCAGATACAGGAGGAACAAATATGTTTGTTCTGAATAATTTGGCTTAGTTTTTAAAGAACAAACAGAGAAAAGGAAATAGAATAGTATATGCTTACATCAGCAGGTAATGTCTTCATAAAAACACATAAAAATAGAAACCCATCTCCCATAGATTGAAATTATTTTCCTGTATGGTGTAACTGGCTGGAACATATTTCTGAATGTGAACCCTTGGAGGGGGATATATGATCCAAAGCGTTTTGAATAATAGTAGTTTCGATGAGGGTAAAGGGTAAGCACCATCACTCCTAATTTAGAGGGGGAAATAGAATTCATTTTGAAGGAACACGAGACATTATAGAAATAAAAGCATATTTTGAAAGCTGTGTTTTCTCCTGATCACACAAGCAAAGAAAGTTTGGTTTGGTTCAGGGGAAATTAGTTTAAATCAGGACAAAACATAGGAAATAAATAGAAAAAATTACAACCTAGGGAGAGACAGCCACAGACATCACCAAAATTAATCTGAAAGCATCCTCACACTGATCATAGCAAACAGTTGGTGAGTGTCCTAGATAGTTCTGCAGACCAGTCTGCTGACAAAAATAAGGCATTCCAATCAGATCAGTCAAGCTGAATGTTAGTAGGGGCACTATTAATTTTGAATGCCAGGGCTGACTAAGAATGCAACATATCAAAACATACAAAACATATCAAAACTTACAAAAACTATCTCAGCCAAAGGTGATTTTTCTTTCAACACCCACCCCCCGCAAAACAAGAATTGAGTAGGGCTAATTAAAGAAATCTTTTAATGTTTGTATGGGGGAAAACATTAGAAATGTCATGTATTAAGAAGGATCTACTAAAATGGATGCCGCCATTGCAATAATAAGAGGTTTTGGTTCCCTCTCTCTACACATCTTCCTTTTTATTCTCTAGAGTATCTCTCTCAGGCCCAGACATTTTAAACACTGGACTAGACTAAAAACTAGTGACAATAATTTGGTTCAAAGCTATTTCTTCCAGGAAGAAATCAACTTATTGGCTAGGATTAAATAGGTCAAAGGACCAGCTGAGGAGGATAGTTTTAGCTAGTGCTTTAGTTGGCAGGGTCTCATATGCGCCTCTATATAAGAAAGACAGGTTCCAGCTAAAATAGAACATTTCCTAAGGGAAAGCATGCTTACTTACCACTTGCAAAAGGGAGAGATAGCCTAAGCCCACATTGTCAAAATTGACCTTGACATTGACCCAACGGACATCAGTGGCATTTTCAACATTGATAAGATTGATGCAGTCACTTTTGTTGTTTACATGTTGGAGTTCAAAGAGTTCACCTGTGGTGGTATTGACACAGCGATAGTACTTCCCTGCAAAGAGGTTCACCCCCATAATGCTGAAGATGAGCCAGAAGATCAGGCATACCAAGAGGACATTCATGATGGAGGGGATGGCCCCCAAAAGAGCATTTACAACCACCTAGTATCAGGAGAAAGAATCTACTCAGGATTTAATAAAAGTAAATCAATTTCAATATTTTACAAATTCACAATAAGGCCCTTTTAAAATGTTGTTTTTGGCTTATATCTATAGACATGTTAGAGAAGAGAATTTAAGTTAAATTTATATTAGTACAGAAAAGGCAACAACCTGTCTATAGATATTTCACAGTTATTGACAATCTGCGAATTCACTTGCTATAGATAATTTAGAGATACCAGTAGTCTATACATTTATGTAAAGCAATAATCAAGGGAAATGATTCCTAAAACATCATATCATAATAAATAAATAATTACATAATCTTTTATAACACAATTTAAAAATAATGTTATAATCATTTTTTTAAAAAAGAAGTGAAACTCTCAAGGATCTGTCCCACTGCCTGGGGGTATAATGGGTTATGAGAATGGGAGACAGGAGGAAGAGATGCAGCCAGGGCAACAGGCAGAGAAGAATTATGTTAGCCATAGAAGGAATAAGGGTGGAGGAAGTGTTTCAGGAGGGATCCTTCCTTGTTCTCTGGAAAGTAAAGGCAAGGGAGGGGACAAACGTGACTCTTTACCTAGGTCACTTGCCGTAGTTTTTTCTTTTGGGGTGGGTGGGTTATAATTTCTTTGTTTAATGTTGTGAGCCATTTAGAATCATTGAGAATTGGGCATCATCATCATCATCATCATCATTCCCGGAGGGAATGGCTCCAATTTTCTCCTCATCTATTTATAACCTTTAGAATAGTTTTGTGTTTGTGATCAACTCTCAGGACAAAATGGAACTATCCCAAGTTTATTATAGTAACTTCATTCAAAGAAAGCAAAATGTAAATACAGTGGAGAGAATGGTAACCTATACTGTAAATTCTTTAAAAACAGGCTTGAGCTTTACTGCTATTTTCTATAGGAATGATATTCTGACCCTTGGAAATTTCCACTGCATGGAAGGAAATTGGAGATATAAAATCATGGACTGTCATACCACACTTACTCTCATGCCTTCAAATCTGGATAATGCTCGAAGCGGTCTCAATGCTCGGAGTGTCCTCAGGGATTTGATAGGTCCCAGCTCTGAATAGCCTAGCCAGTTTGCTGTTAGGCTAATTAGGGAGACCTGATTAAAAAGAAAAATGAAATGGTTAGTAGTAACAAATGACCGAAATTACAGAAAAAGGAATAGTTCCATATCTTGCACTAGGTCAGATTTCCTGTATCGCCTGAGCATTTTTATGCTTGAATATAAGTATGATTCAAACATATATTGGCAATATATTTTCTACCATTTCCCTATAATGTTGCTTTCATCTTGTGCCCAGCCCACGAGTGAGACAGTTATCCAGTGTTAAAATATTGTACCCCTTTAAGCAGACAACATCCAGTGACACAAGACCGCGTACATATACAGTGTGCCATCCATTACACTAATTGATGGAAAGTCAATGATCAGGAGTAGGTTCTTTCAGAAGGAGGTTTACTGGCTAACTTAGATTCATCCCTACACATCGCTTCCAGGTTAGCTATGTCTGCAGTTTTTCTGTTGCCTCCCTTAACAGCTGGGGAGAAAAGCGGTACTGAACCAAAATTTTTCAGTTCTATGCAAGAGCAAAGAAGCTATATATTTTTTTTAGCATTCTACTAGTTATTCTGTTCTACAGATGGTGTCCTGCAATCAGACCCAGTCCATCTCTGCTGCAGTCCAAAGAATAATGGAAGATTTCTGCCAGCTGGTAAGATCCTAAAGAAGGTGGCAAAGCCAAAAGAATTAAATAAGTGACTGGCTGATTATACACTGAAATCATAAACAGTACAACTTAAGTCAGCAACCATTCAGAGCAGATTCAACAGAGGGAATATAGGGATCAGCAACAGGAACATCAAATTACATGGTAGCATAGTTTTCTGCCAACTTAGTGGAGGGTCAATAGCATTTTGATTCAGCTATGGGGAAAGAATCTGATTCCTGAATACATGTTAAGTGGCCTTAAGTACTGATCAGAGGAATAAAGGGGGCTAGAATTTGAAATGGAAGCTAACAGAATCACGTGATTAATCAGTTTTAATGCAAACCAAAGGAATCTTTGGCAATCTTTCCCAGAATGCTCACTTAAGAAAACTGCAACTTACATCAACAATAAGGAAGTCCAGCCAGCACCAAGCATTGGTGAAGTAGACCTTGAACCCATAGGCTACCCACTTGAGCAGCATCTCAAGAATGAAAACATATGTGAAGATCTTATCAGCATACTCCAAGATGGTGCGAATTATATGTCTGCGTTCTATGTAGATGTCTTCAAAAGCCTGAAAGGGGAATTAAAGCAGAGCAGTATATGAGACCTTTCGACAATACATACAAGTAGCAAAAGCAGCCACAGCATGAGTGGCCTTTACCCTCCTGGGAATATCTTTGTATTACCGAACAGAAGTTATACTATACACAACGATTTGTACATTGTAAAGATAGGTATGGAAATACATAGAAAATTCCTGGGAATCCCATCTTCAGTGTCTAATACTTTGCAATGAATGCTTCTAAAATGAATGAGTAGAAACCAAGATGGATCTAAGCAATGTTTCTAGATGACAGAAGGAAGAATATGGGGATACATTCAGTTCATCTCTGCTAAGCCTGTGCTCAGAGACGTGTTGTTCCACAATGTTATGTTCACTTTCCTACACCATTATTTAGGTTACTAGTAGTGGGATTTCAGGGTTTCAACAGAAAACAACAGTATTATAAGCCTAACATCAAATTTTGGATCTAGATGATATCTTAACCATATCATTACCCTCAGTTTTTTTTAATGTACATCTTTATTTTGAAAGAATAGAAGATTAGCACAAGTGCTGAGTGCTATTATTCTATTTAAAAAAACATTGTTTTTCTCTTGTATAATGATATTAGACATGTGAGCTTATTCTTGCTTTGATATATCTTCTTATTACTCTTTTAATTAACACAACGTTTATAGGCTTGTAAAATTTAAATGAGCACTATATTAAATGAGCACAAGAACTATATAAAAATATTTTAGGAACCTATATGTAACTTTTTCTAATTGCCATTTAATATCTTGTTTACTTCCTATTTCCCATATCCATATTTCCCATAAGACATATTCTACTATTTAAAGATAATTTAGCAAATTATAAGACTAAATGATCATTTCTGTGAATTTAAAATAATTTGTTTATGGACTGAGGAACCATTGCTCCTCAGGTAAATAGTTTTTTCTGCATCCAGAGATCTATCATGCCCATTAGATTTTGACTCCACATTGTGCTACAGCTGATCCAGAGGTGAACAGATGCTTGTTGCAAATAGCCACAAGGAACTTAAAAATTACCATTTGAAGTCCTGATGTTATCCCTTCTTGATTTCTTAGAATGTTACTGGTTGGGCTGATAAAATTCTAGCCAACTGCTTTATTAGCCACTTAGCGAACCATAATAGTTTATTCCTATAAGAAATCTAAATAAACAAGAAGGTAAACTTTGTTGGATATTATTTGCAGTTACCTGGTGCTACACTTATCAAGGAGCCTATATTCTTTAAAAAAAGCACCTTATTATTAGAGCAATTTAAAATCACTCTCATTCTAACTTGTATTATTGTAGGGGGGAAACTCACTGCAAAAGAGAAATACTCACCAGGGCACCACTACTGAGGAGAATCATAAAGATAATGAAGGTCTCAAACCAATTGTGTTCCACAATTTTGAAACATGTTTTACGAAGATTCCACCACTTTGCTCCCTTTTCTGTTTTGATATCAACATACAGGCAAGGACACCTTTGAACACAGGCTGCAAGGGAAGAAAGAGTGAGCCAATTAACAGTGAAGGTGCACTACCTTGTTTTAAATCTATGACGTGTATTTGGAATGTTCATTCACTGCAAATTACACAGACACAGAATTTTGTAATTTTCTCATATGCTCTTAATGCTGACCAAACAATTTGGGATTCTCTAATCTTGACAGGAATGGAATGGAATACTTTATTGGCCAAGTGTAATTGGACACACATGGAATTGCTCTCCAGTGCAAAAACACTTAGTGCACAGACAAACAACAGAGTAATATTATCCTAACTTACCAATTGGAGAAGATAGTAAAGAAAAGATGAGAAGGATCATAGTAATTATCCTTAATACACAAATGATTAATTAGTTATGCATTAATTATGTATTTATACATTAAGTAATAAAATTATGCAATAATAATTCACACATGCACTGGAAGAGAATATTTGAAAAGCATAGAAGATAGAGTTCCCTTGTTGCAAGATGGGTGACAACAAATTTAATATACGTAAATTAAACAAACAAATAAATAAATCGGAATAATAGGGTTGGATGTGACCTTGAAGGAAATTTCTCCTTAGTTCTAGGTTGGATCTCTGATAATCTCCCATCCATTGCTTCTTGTCTTTCCCTTATGCTTTGGAGAATAAGTTGACTCTTTTTCTTCTCTGTGACAGCCTTTCAATTACTGGAAGATTGCTATCATATCATCCCTAGTACCTCTCTTCATTAAACCTAGAGGAGATCAACCCTGACTGCTCTTTAGAAGGCCAGATCCTGAAGCTAAAACTCAAATACTTTGGCCACCTAATGAGAAGGAAGGACTCACTGGAGAAGAGCCTAATGCTGGGAAAGATTGAGGGCAATAGAAGAATGGGACAACCGAGAATGAGGTGGCTGGATGGAGTCACTGAAGCAGTAGGCGTGAGCCTAGATGGACTTCAGAAGATGGTAGAGGACAGGAAGGCCTGGAGGAACATTGTCCATAGGGTCGCGATGGGTCGGACATGACTTTGCAACTAACAACAACAACAACAAAGTTCCTTCAATCATTCATCATATGATTTAACCTCCAGATCACATATTATCTTTGTTGCTCTTCTCTGCACTCTTTCTAGGATCTCAACATCTTTTTTGTATCATGGTGAATGACAAAGTATTGACAATGTGGTCGCACCAGTGTAGCATAAATCAGACTACCACTTCATGTGATCTTGAAACTATCCCTCTGCTGCTGCACCCTAGAATTGCATTTGTTTTTGTGGCAGCTGCAGCACACTGTTGGCTCATAAAAACAGTGGTCTACCAGGACACCTAGTCATCTCTCACAACTGCTACTAGGTACCACCTATCTATATCTATGAATTTGGTTTTTTTTGCCTAAGTGTAGCTCCTTACTTTTTTCATTACTCAATTGTATTTTGTTAAATAAGGTCCAGTGTTCAAGTCTAACCTAGTCCTTTTTAAGTCTTGAATCTATTATCTAAAGTATTAGCTATTTCCCAATGAACTTCCAGTTTTGTGCCGTAGTGCACAGCTGAGAGATTTCAGAGCTCCGCATCCCATGACTAGTTTCACCTGCCAGGGGATCCTAAATGGGTCTAAAGTCACCCCAGAGAGGCAACAAAGAAAGAGGGGCACCCCAATGATCACGGAACAACAGCAGTCATCCCGTTCAATCTGGGAGAAGCCCTCTAACTTGACAGGAGAAAGGCTGGTCACACCAATCAGAACAATGGTGAACAGCATGCTTGAAACTGGGTGAGGAATTCAATCTTCTCTCTTCTATTTTGTATCTGATTTCCTGGAAAATATCCCCAAGAAGCAAAAGTCCTCCCAAAGTGAGAAGTGAGGGAACTACACCCCCACCCTCCCATAGACGGAAGCGGTGAACTAAACTCTTATGGGGAACAAAAAGAATGAACAAATAAATCAGACAATAGATCACAAATTAGAGGAAAATGACTAACATATGAAAGCTATAAATGAAGAGAACTATAACTTAATACAAACAAAAGAAAATCCACAAAATTTTGCTACAATAAATAAAATAAAAAAGATGTTTTATCTATCAGGACTTCAAAACAAACTTGAGGACAAAAAAGAAGATTTAATAAAATGGATTAAAGAGTTTTCAGGTGAATCATTAAAGCTTGGGAGACAAAAAATGAATACTCAGTTTGTCTTTTTTATCCCCAACAATATCTACAAAAATACAACCTGGCAAGCTAAACCTACTGATTTAGAAAGCAACCTGGCAAAAGAAGAAGATTAGAATTATATTTAAGAGATGTGATTCAATGTACCAGATGGAATACTGTATGACTAAACACCTGTTTAAATATGGTTAAAAAATATAAAGTTTGATATAAAGAGGCCCTATAGTAAGATTGCTAGATGCTGTATTATATGATTAAATACTTGTTTGAAAATGGTCAAAAGAATAGATAAAGCTTGGGCAAAAAGGGGCCCTATAGTAAGAGGGATAAGATATATAAGCAGTATAATATTGTTATAATATAGTAAAGGTAAAGGTAAAGGTTCCCCCGCACATGCGTGCTAGTCGTTTCCGACTCTAGGGGCCGGTGCTCATCTCCGTTTCAAAGCCGAAGAGCCAGCGCTTGTCCGAGGACGCCTCCGTGGTCATGTGGCCGGCATGACTAGACGCCAAAGGCGCACGGAACGCTGTTACCTTCCCACCGTAGTGGTCCCTATTTTTCCACTTGCATTTTTACGTGCTTTCGAACTGCTAGGTTGGCAGAAGCTGGGACGATTAACAGGCGCTCACTCTGTTACGCGGCACTCGGGATTTGACCCGCCAAACTGCCGATCTTCTGATCGACAAGCTCAGCGTCCTAACCCACTGAGCCACCGCGTCCCTTTGTTATAATATATGAAATGTAAAAATATTGAGATGTTGTATTTGAATGAAAAGTTTGGATATTGAAAGGTAATGAATTTTGAGAAAATTTTCACTGATAAGAATGGTTCATTACTGAGGGGAAATAAAGCTTAAATAAGAATCTTGAAAACAGGACATATAATAACTTAAGATGGCTTCTGTAAAGACAATTGAAACATAAGCTGATTAGAAAAGATGTTATATGTTGATGTTATTGTTATATATATAAATACTAGAAAAAAGTTTATACCTAACTTTATATGTATTGAAAGTATTAAGAATTATATTTCTTTAATGTAGACAAAGGGAGAATATTGCTGAAAGAAGAGAGGAATATATTATCAACTAACATATTGATCAGCTATAGAAAATAATAATAATTGATTGTTTTTAAATATATGAATCCAGACAACATATTGTTCACTAAGCACTAAAGATTATTATAAAAAAATAATAAAATATATATTTCTTAAAAGTATTAGCTATCTCCCCCCCCCCCCGCAAACTTGGTGTCATCTGCAAATTTGATGAGTAGAGCTTGTTTTCTGACCATGATACCTTCAGTGAAGCATTCCTCTGGACCATCATTCTCCACATTTTCTTCAACTTCTGCTTTCTCCTCCAACGGATCTGGAGGCTTGTAATCCACAGTGCTGCATATGGATGAATCTGTTCCATCCGACAGTGGCTTCTGAGGACAGTAAGAGAATAGCAGATGAAACCTTTGGTTCATCTCAGGAAGCAAGAATAAATCTGTCCAAAGCATTTACCCCAAATTTAAGACTGGTTGTGCTGAATCGCTGTTGGGAGACTAATGAAAAGATAATTCAGCATATCCTGAATATCTGAGATGGGGTGTGTGCAGGGCTTTTTTCTCATAGAACGCTCAGAACAGAGTTCCGGCACCATTTTTGGATGGAACCTTGTAGGGTAGGCAAGGTGGGTTGTATGACATGTGTGAGTTCCGGCACCTTTTTCTTTTACAAAATTAGGACTGGGTGTGTGTGTGTGTGTGTGGAAAATGGATTGTCATAATGAACATCAATTAACAATGACCTATCTGAGAGGAGGACCAGGATCCAGTGGCTTACATAGGTACTTTTGAGGGCAAGAGATTATCTTTCAGATTAGACTGGAAATTACGTTACATTTTTATCACTCTGAGGGCACAAAATTGGCCCATGTTATTTTGACTTGGGAAAAATGTTCAGTTAAAGAGATAAATTGTACTTGCACAGAAAATTTAGTGGGGAGAAAGGATGCATAAATGGGGCTAATGGGCTGGCAGGAAGTTTGCTTGGTGTTAAATTTGAATAACTGGTGAACCAGAATGGATGTTAGACACCTTTAGCTCTTAAAGAGTTGCTCCTTTTAAAGTGATTCAGGATAAGACCACAGAAGTATTCCTGAATTTGGGAAACCACTGAAGAATGAAGATAGGGAATATTGTGGCTTGGAATGTGTCTACTTGGCCCAGATGGTCTAAAGCTAAGAAGCAATAACAGCTTGTGAGATTGTCAACATAATTAATGCTCCTGTTTAATTCTAATAAAATAAAGGATTTGCAAAATAATTATACACATCCAAGAGTTTATATCTTTGGATTTTAGAAACAGCTTTACATCATGGGAAAAGGGATAAGATGCTAAGAAGTGCTTGAGCAAGCACATAATAATAGATCGTTGCTTTTTATTTCCTGAAGTTTGTGAAAGGAAATTAAAAAAAGGAAGTATGGGTAGATTAGCCTGCACAAAAGCTGCAAAAAAACAGGGGCACAAGAATCAGGTCTTGCAGTAATTATAATTCAAAATGAGTGCAGCCTAGTTCCATTATCAGTCTACTGCAACAGGGCTTTTCAACCTTTTCACCCATTGTATCACTTTTAGGATATGGCAACATCCGAGTACCACCAGTCACCTAGCAAGGTGTCAAAAACTTGATGACCAAAAAAAAAAAAAGGAAAAAAGTGATAAAGTTTGCTTAGTCACTGTTTTACAACAATTCGCTTAGTGACTGTTGAAAGTTACAATGGCACTGAAACTGCCCCGCCTCCCTGCCCACCCCTGCTCTGCACCCCCCATGGCCACCCACCTCCATGGCCCACCACAGCAGATCACCCAGGCAGCCCAGCAGCGCCATGGCAGCCACGCCCTCCACCCATGCCCTACAGCATCATCTGCGTGAAACAGGGTGTGAGGGCAGAGTTTTGTCTCCGCTGCCTGGCTGCCATGCCCCTGGCTGTGCTGCTCTGTGCGGACTGTGCTCAGGGGCAACTCTCCTCTGGGAGGGCCTGCTGCTGAGGAGGAGGGGGCCATGGGGAGAGGCAGGGCTGGGGCGATGGTGCACATGCCCACAGAGAGGGCTCTGAGCATCACCTCTGGCACACGTGCCATAGGTTCGTCACTACTGGTCTAGAATAATAGTTAACAAGATAAGCATTGGCAGCAATAGTTATTGATTTTTGAGTAGGACCTAGATTTAGAATTGCATGGAAAGATCTGCAGGTTAAGTATGTCATACTTTTAAATAGTTTCTCATAAGTAGACAGCACAAATTCGATTTTTCCTAGAAAACACCAATGCTCTGCGCAAAAGACATTTATATATTACACAGACAGTACTAATCCTGTGTTGATTCTTGACAGTCATATGGATTGATAGTGGTTTATTTATTTATATTTATTTATAATTGAATTTCTATACCGCCCATCTCCCAAAGGACTCAGGGCGGTGTACAGGGCAATAAAAGCTTTACATACAAAAGTTAAAATGAAATTAAATTAACTAAGCCCTAACAATAAATAATTAAAATACGCCAAACCCTTAAACCAGGCCGGCCTGTTCAAATAAATAGGTTTTCAGATCCCGGCGGAAAGAGCGAAGGTCGGGAGCCATCCGGAGGTCAACCGGTAATTGATTCCAAAGTGCTGGCGCGCCCACAGAGAATGCTCTCCCCCTGGGGGCCGCAAGCCGACACTCTCTGGCTGACGGCACCCTGAGGAGGCCCTCTCTGTTGGAGCGCACAGGACGAAGGGAAGATGACGCCGGCAGCAGGTGATCCCGTAAGTAGTCTGGACCCATGCCATTTAGGGCTTTATAGGTAATCACCAGCACCTTGAATCTGCAATTCTTAAATTTTTGGATGATGGAGATCCACTTACTGGAAGACTATTTCATTTTATAAAAAGCCAGTATACAAAATCATAAAGAAAACCACAGTCAATCTACACATGAAACATGGGAAGGGGTCTTAAATCTGATTTTACAAGCATTACCAATATTTAATGAGGTTTATAGTTTGTTTTCTTATTAAATTTATTGCTACCTATCTCACAGTTCTGGGTGGCTTACATGTTATCTACCACTGGCTCGCTAGCAAAACCTTGTGAAAGTACTGGTGTGTTTAAAACAGCAGAGCCGCAATGGCTTCTTTATGTGGTAGTTTGTCAAAGAATGGCTTATAATAATGCTAGAATTAACCCTTTGTTGCCAGCATAGGATGGAGATATGAGTCTATACAGCATAATGCAAGAATATGCATTAAAATAGAAGTGAACCAAATATATTGAATACATAATTAAAATTAAGATGTATAATTAACAGATTAAATTTTCAAAAGATGTTTATATATTTTTCAGATCTTCTTTGCTTCCTCTTTTACTGCTTCAGGCGTCAAGGGAATTTTTCAGATACTTAATACAAAAGAGATTATTTAATGGATGGTAATTATACACAACAATAAAAATTGTTCACAAAGAGTAAGACAAAAGACAAAGTCAGAGAGGCCTAAGATGGCAGGGCATAGTTTCCCGCTCCTAAAAAACAAAACATTATGTAGCACACTTTTATCATATATGTCTAGCAATAGCAATAATTTCTGTATTTTGACAACAATTGACATAAATATTACAAAACTGGCTATTTTTCTACCATGATGTAGTTGGGTAATCAAAGATGGCTTGAGGATATTTTAATGAACTCTTATTTCTACATTTTCTTTAATTTAATAATTTCTGAAGTAGAAAACCCTGGCAATATTTTCCCATGAAAATATCCCCATGATTCAGAACAACCTAGGTGAAAAATCATGTAATAGGAATTTGCTCACAAATTCAGATCACATCCCTGTGTTTATATCTAAATCATTACATCAAACCACAGTGTATTCCTTGCTGTGGTCCTGGATTTATCATCTAACCCCCAATCTCTTTTGGGGGAAGATGATTGAGATGGTGATGGATCAGCTACACAGCATCCCAGAGGAACTAGATTATCTGAAACCTTTCTATTTTTTCTCAAATTATGTTATTAAGAATTATAAATAGAAAAATTAAAAACTAATTTAAACCCATTTTTCACTTCTCATAAAGTCCTCCAAGACTTTAACAGATCTCTTTAGTAAATCCAGAAAAAAGGTTATCCAAATTTATATCATAAACTATTTATGTTATAAAATAGAGCCAGTTTGATTTAGTGGTTTGTTTATTTGTATCAGAAGCATCACAATAAAAATAAGGCATACTGCGCAACATAAAAGTTAAAATATAAAATACAGGATTAAATTATGTACATGTTAAACAGATCTTGCCCAGAAATTAGCAACATTAATTGCATTCTGTCTGGCTGCCATGAAGTCCTCGAGTGCACACTGATCAGGACACTAAGGGCAGGTATACATATAGGTTGTTTTCTGCATGTCACCACAATCACAAATAACAGGAGCCACTGGATAGCCCCATTTGTTCAGAGTGTCTTTGGATCTTCTTATATCTGTGCGTAGTCTCTTCAACAGTTTCCATACTTCCCAGTTTTTGTCAGACCCAGATGTCAGCAACTTTATTGGTTCCATCCTCTAGTTCCCTCTAGTGTCAAACCTTCAAGATCCCATTATTATATTTCTTCTTTAAAAAACACAATTGCCATTTTCCCTGGGAAACATTCTTCTAATTAATTCAAAACCCAGGTCCGTCTGGACCCTTAATCCATTATTAGCTTTCCCAAATTCATATTCTAAGCATCCTTTTGCTGTTTAATCCAAAAACTATTTTCCAAAGCAAAGAAGGCAAGTCACGTAATAACAATAAAGGGGAGAGAGTTGAAACAACAATGTTAATCAGGCTTATCTGGATAACAGGTGTGGAGTCTATTTAGCAATCTAGGGGCTCTGACATGTTTTTTATGTACCCACTCATTATGGGATGGTGGGAGATCTTTCTACGCTACCAAGTATTGGATTGACCCATGATCTTTCCTGGAGTCTAATATCTCTTTAATTTCAAAATGTTGTTCCCCTTCCACCATAATGGGCTGTGGGGAGGGGCTTTTGCTGGCCTTAAGGGAGAAGTCAGCTCTCGTTTAAGCAGGCTGCAATAAAATACAGGGTGAACTTGTCTTTTGGGGAGTTTCAATTCCACTGTTATTGGGTTATGTGTTTTGTGGGGAATGGCCCTATGAATTTTGGGGCCAGCTTTTTTGAGGGCTGCAAAGATTTAGGAACTTGGTTGAGAGATCTACTTTCCCCCCCACTTTGAATACTTTCGGTTCCATTTGTTTTTTATCTGCCTGTGCCTTATAAGACTCCCACACCTCGTCCAAAGCTTTTCTAACCACAGGCCAAGTGTTTTGTAGTTGTTTAATTCACTCCTTTAGGGAAGGGATGGTGGATTCATTGACAGGTAACTCAAGCATAGGATTGAAGCTTTGTCCTGTTGCCACCTAGAATGGGGTGTAACCAGTGCTCAAATGCACTGCGTTGTTGTAAGCCACTTCCGTGAAAGGTAATAGCTCAGTCCAATTGTCTTGCTGGTAATTTATGAAGCACCTCAGGTACTTTTCTAGTACTGAGTTTGAATGTTCTGTCCCACCATTCACTTGCAGATGACAAGCCCTTGACCAGATGACAAGCCCTGATTGATACCAAGTAGATCCAAAAAGTCTTTCCAGAACTCTGAAGTGAATTGAACCCCCCTATCTGAAATAATGCATTGTGGGGGCCCACGCAGTTGGTAGATATGCTGTATGAACAATTTGGCCAAGGCTTTGGTAGCAGAGTATGAAATGGACTTGTTTGGAGAATAAGTCTGTTACTACCCAAATGACAGTGTTTCCTGCACTTTCTGGCAGCTCTTCTATAAAATCCATAGAAATCTTTCTCTAGGGTGCTGAAGGACTAGCAGCTGCTTGTAATAATCCTGGTGCTCTCCCCTGTCTTTGCTTTGCTGTTGCACAGACAGGGTAGCTAGCCACATAGCTTTCAATGTCCTCTTTTATAGAAGGCCACCAGAATTCTCTCTTGGTCAGATGGAGGGTTTTCACAAACCCAAAGTGCACAGCCACTTTCAAGTCATGGCAAAGCTGCATGAATTTTACTCTCTGGGTTTTTGGCATGTATAATTTTTCTCCTACCCAGAGCAACTCGTCCCTTATTAACCAAAGGTTTTTATGGCAAAGGAACCATTTGTCCCTTTCTAATGCTTGTCTAAACTCAGTTCCTGCTTTGCTGTCAAGAGGGCTTTTCCTCTGTGGTGGTCAGGGCCTCTATATTACTGTCCAGGTTCTTTGCCTGAGGTTCTTTGCCTGAGCTCTCGTAGTGATGGGGCCACTAATTGTTTTGGGGTCATCAAGGGTTTGATCATGTCAGATTTTACTTTATTGTACTGCTGCATCCTTGACATAGCATCAGCTAAAAAGCTCCCCCCCCCGTGAGATGTACTTAATAGAAAAATCAAATCAATGGAAATGTTGGGTCCACTGAGCTTGCTTTGGGGATAACTTCCTTGGGATTTTTAGCACCTTGAGGTTTTTGTGATCAGTCCACACCTGGAAGGGGATTTTTCTCCCTTCCAGGAAATGCCTCCAAGTGAGAACGATCCAGCATACTGCATACGCTTCCTTCTCCCACACTGCCCACCTCTGTTTAGTTTCAGTGAGCTGTTTGGAGGTGTATGTGCAAGGTTGCAATTACCCTTTCTGATTCTCTTGGAGCAGTACTGCCCCTACCTCCACATCACTAGCGTCAGCCTGGATGACAAATGGCTTCTCCATGTCTGGGTGTTTTAATACCGGCTTGGCAGAAAAAAGCCTCTTTAGTTTCTCAAAAGCTGCTTGGCACTCCATTGTCCACTTCAATGGTTGACTGGGCTTTGGCTTGTCCACCCTCTTTGTTTTTAGTAGATTGGTGATGGGGAGGGTGATCTGAGTGAAAGAGGGAATAAATTGCCTGTAGAAGTTCACGAACTCAAGGAAGCTCTGCAGCTGCTTCCTCGTGTGGGGTGGCACCCACTCTAACACTGCCCGTACCTTCTCCAGGTCCATCTCTATTCCTTAGTGGGAAATCCTATAGCCCAAGTAATTAATTTTTTCATTGTGGAATTTGCTCTTTGAAAGTTTGACATAGAGGCGGGCTGCAGGGAGCTTGTTTAGGACTGCTCTGACCAGTTTAACATACTCCTCCTTTGTTTCTGTAAATATTAAGAAGTCATCCAAGTACACCAAAAACCTCTTATACAGGTGCTCCTGGAGGACCTCATTGGTCAGCTGCAAGAATACTGTGGGTGCCCCTTGCAGCCCGAAAGGCAACACTCGGAACTGGAAGCACCCCAAGGGGCAATTGAACACTGTTTTCCACTCGTCTCCTTCTTTTATCCTAACTCAATAATATGCTTCTCTTAGATCCAATTTGGAGAATGTTGTCCCTTTGGAAAGATGAGCTAGCATGTCCTTCATTAATGGCAAGGGGTAGACATTGTGCTCAAAAACAGTGTTCAGAGTCCACACATAGGTGAAGAGATCTATCTTTTTTCTCCCAGAATAACACAGGGGCAGCTGTCTTCAACTGTGCTGGCTGAATAAATCCCCACACCAAATTCTTTTCAATGAACTTCTGCAGCTGCTCGAGCTCTCTAGGAGTCATCAAATAGAGCTTGGGCTTGGGCAGCTTAGCTCCTGGCAGAATTTTGATGGCACAGTCAGTGGGTTGATGAAGAGGTAGTTCATTGGACCTCTCCTCACTGAAAACTTTGGCCAGATCTCAGTACTCCTTAGGTATGCCTTCTAACACCCCATACTCACTGCTGCCACCACCTTGGACCTTCTCCCCCCTTTTTGCTTTGGCTCCCTGCCCTGTGCCACAGCCTTCCTTTTCGGGAACCTCAATTCTCCCATTCTCCAATTACTCTCAGATTCCAAGTTCTCAAGCACATCATCCCCAAAATCAGAGGCCATTCCATGCCAGGGGCTACAATAAACACCAGAGTCTCTGTATGATCCCCCATTGTGAGTTCAATTGGCTGAGTGCCCAGGGTGCCTGGAACTCCCCCTGAAATGGACCCATCTAACTGGCCAAAGGAAATGGGTTTCTTCAGTTTCCTGACCGGAATCCCCAAATTCCCCACTGGGGTTGGACTGATTAGGCAATAGGTGCAACCCAAGTCTATTAGAGCTCTAAGGACTACTTTCTCTTCCATCTCTGGACTGAACAGTTCTATGGGTCTGGTGAGGAGCACGAGGGGTCCATTTACCAGGAGACCATCATGTGAGTTGCTCTCAGTGCTTTCCGATGGTTTCTCCAGTGAGGTCGGAGTTCCCCCTCCCTGAGTTTTGGAGGGTTGGACCTCTACAATCTCAGCGCCTTTCATAGCAGTGTTCCGGGGACGCAGTGGGGTTTTCCTGGGTTTTCCCCCTCTGATTCAGTCTGCCCTCAGGATTGATGCCTTTGAATGGCACTCAGCTGCTCAGTAGCCTTCTTTACCACCTCTGAAATAGGCAGTTGAGCATAAGTTTGCAATTGGGGGCTTAGCAATCTCCCTCTTCCCTTCTGGGGGGGAATGCCTGCAGGTTCGACCAAGTTACTGTTGGCTAGGTGCCAGGTCAATTTCTCCCTCTTTAGCCACAATGTACCAACCGTGAAGGCGTGCTGGGCCCCCTGGGTGATGCAAGACTTGTAGAGGTTGTTGTTCAGCCCATCTTTGAAGAGGCCAATCAGAATTTCTTCTGGCCAGTTGAGACGGCTGTCCAGGTCCCAAAATTCCTCAGTGTACTCACCCACCAGTTGCCTGTCTTGATGCATTCCCTACCTTTCCAATCTGCTAGGGCGTCCTTGAACCTCCATCTCAGGGTCACCATGAACAGGTTAAAGTTCTGAAGTTCGGGTGTGTTAGCGTTATGCAGGGTCACGATCCACCTGGCTGCTGTGCCTTCCAGGGCCATGGTTACAATCTTGATGCATCTGCAGTCCCCAGGGGTTTGTGCATGTAGCTCAGGACATGGGCTAGGAAGAAGCCCAACTGCTGGGGAGATTCATTGTACTTTACCCCCAGGGCTGGGACTTTTCAGTCAGGTTAATGAGCTCTCCTCCTTCTGGCCCAGCATCTGTCTCCTCCAGCTGGGGTGACACAGGCTAGGGTGGCAGCCTCGGCTGCCACTCCAAACGTTTCTGAAGTACTAGTAGAGGGGCTGGGGTTCACAAAACCAGTCTCCTGGATCTTTTCTTCCTCGTCCCGTCTCATGGTTACTGAGCCGCAGGAGGGGTCAGCTTCTTCCTCCTGGAGGTTTTTGAATGCCTCCATCAGCATGCTGATAGCTTGCTTAAGAAAGCAGTTGGAGCATGCTGGCCTTTCACCCTCCTCTTCACTGATAATGAGTGATCTCTCCATCTTGCACTTCCATCCGGGTTGATGGCTGCCCCATTTGAGGGTTACTTTTCTGGCTTTCATCTCCCAGTCATCCTTTTTTACCACTCTGATCGACCATCTCGGTTTCTCACAGGTGTCTGCCTCAGCTGGCGGAGTCCGAGCTGCTGCTAGTCAGGCAAGCTTCCAGGGGGGCCTCCTCCAAGTGCTCATTTTCCCTCTTCTCACTGCCGTGGTTTGACATTATCTTGCACAGTCTCCCTGGTAGGAATTGTCCTCCAGGTTGACCACTTTGCAGATCCTATCTAATGGAAGGACCCGCCTCTGTTTCCCTACCAAGAAAGCAGAACTCTTGAAAATTGCATCATTTCAAAAGGAACTTTTATTGGCAGGTACAGACAGCAGGAAATCTAAGCAGGATCTGAGGGCTTCCCGCTCAAATCAATAGGTAAAAGCGTGAAATAGAAACCCCACCCCAACTGTCCATCTGGTCTGTTCAAACAGGACAAACCATGGGTGACAATGAGCTGTGGGAAATAAGCCAATAAGGTACCTCTCTCAAGGTTCTCAGGTCTTCGCAGTTTCCTCCCTCCATACCGAAATAAGGCAGATGGCCCCAAGGCATTCCGTTCACACTCCAAAGAGGGTACATCAAAGAAGATAGAGGAAGCATGCACTACAAACACTACAAGCCCTTTTTCCCCCTCCCCTCCAGGAGAATGGCGGAACCAACAACTAAAGCAGAAAGAATTATAAAATGAGGGTTCTAACAAGTCTTAATATTTCCAATATAGTTTAAAAAAATCCCCAAAACTGGTCATTTAATGTATAAACCTAAGAAACAAGGCTTGGTTGAACTTTATGCTCTTAAAACGCTGCATTATGAATGTGAACTTGATGGTATCCCTTAACTCCCAGCCATTTAACTCCGAAGCAGATTGCAAAACAATATTTTCTGAATTGTACCCATGAGAAATGGCTATCTGTTGATGATTTCTCCTTCCTTCAGTGACATTTCCCAAATATCTTGAAACTTTTCAGTCTGAATTCAATTTTGCGATGTGAAACTGAGATGGTATTTGTCAGGACCCACCCCAATCCACATCTTAGGAAAACCAAACTCTTGGAGTCAGTTCTAGTCCAAAAGGAATTTTACTAGGACATGCTTGGTTATGGAAATACAAGACAGGACTTGGTATTGTTTTACAGATTGAAACTTTATAAAGAGTTCCCAGTTCAACCCCCCTTCCCTCAACCCCATTTGGTCAGCCCCCCATCATTTTACTTCGTGTCATCCCTTTCGTGGGAAAAAGGGAACTTCAAATCTTTATGGTTGTTGCCTTCTTCCTTTACAGATTCAAATGGAGACACAGGCCAGATGCCTTCTTCCCTAACCCTCCCTTTTGTTCCCCCAGTTCAAAAGGTTTCCCTTGGTCTTTGAAATAACCTAAGGCAGGCTGAATCCACATGCGCTCCTCCTTCCTCGGGAGATGGCAGAATCCATGGGGGGGGGGGAAATAATATTTTAAACATACATTTATGAATGTGATATAAATGGATTCTGACAGCATTGGTTGTTCTTCTGGGTGATCTGTGTTTGAACCAGGATAGTGGTAGTACATCTGACTTTGTCTTTTTGACTCTCAGTGGCTTTTGTGACTGTGATACATTGGGTATAATCTACAGTGCTAGCCTGGGCTGTGGGGAAATGCTGTTGATATTATACTCTGATGAATGGATAATGACTGGAACCCATTTGAATAGACTCAAACTGAATGCAAACAAGATGGACTTGTTTTTTGTACGTGGGGTTCTCTTTGGTGTACCAATTACATCCTTACCTGATATAAGAGGACCTAGCAACATGCTTCACCACTTAAATTACTACAGTGTGCTTTGCCTGGACTGCTTCTAAAATTACTTGGAAATTATTATTAGTTCAGAGTATGGTGGCCCCTGTCTTAACTGGTCCCTGGAATTGGGAGAATATTACACTTATATTGTAAGGCCGCCACAGATTACCAGTACTGTTCCAAGTTCAATTTTAAATGTTAACCTATACTGTAAAAGTCTTAAATGACTTGGGACCTGGATAGCCATAGGACTATGTCCTCCAATCATATTTATTTTATTTATTTATTTTAATTCCATTTATATCCCGCCCTTCTCCGAAGACTCAGGGCGGCTTACAAGCTTAGCAGTAGCCTTCATTCTATGTATATGCCTGCTTATTAGGGCTTTCACACACACCCCAAGCAGCATTATTACAAAGTCAGCTTAATTGCCCCCAACAATCTGGGTCCTCATTTTACCTACCTCGGAAGGATGGAAGGCTGAGTCAACCTTGAGCCTGGTGGGACTCGAACCTGCACTAATTGCAGGCAGCAGGTGTTACTTAAGGAGGCATTAGCCCACTGCTCCACCAAGGCTCTTGCAACCAAGTGTATTAGATAATATAGGTGTTGCTTCTCTGTAGTAGCATGGTCTCCTCACTGAAATCAGCATGGCCCCCTCCCTGGAATTTTTGGTGAGCTATTAAAAAATAAACTTTTTCAAAGAACCTTCATATACCTGCAATCTGAATGTCTTGTTGTTCTTATTACTTTTCTTTTCTTTCTTTGTTTTTTTTGCTTGCATATTGTTTTAATTCTATCATGTTTATTGTGAAACTGTAATCAGCATGCAATAAAGTGAAAAAAAATGTGGCAAGATAAAAATCTGTACCTATGAAACAAATAAATATCCAGGGAGGGGAGAGAAGGGAAGGGAAGGGAAGGGAAGGGAAGGGAAGGGAAGGGAAGGGAAGGAAGGAAGGAAGGAAGGAAGGAAGGAAGGAAGGAAGGAAGGAAGGAAGGAAGGAAGGAAGGAAGGAAGGAAGGAAGGAAGGAAGGAAGGAAGGAAGGAAGGAAGGAAATTTTGGCAGGCACAAATAAAACAATATGATAGCTCAAGTTCATTACAATTCAGCTGCTTACTAATGTTTTGCAGATTTCTCTGAAATTCTGCTAAACTTATATCTCTTTTTTAACTGATTCATAGTCTCTATCAAATTATATACTTGCTGAACCTGGCATTTTTAGATTACAGTAAATGAAATTCTTGGAGCAAATAACATGGTAGAATGTTAAGAAAGGTGTCATTTTAATTACAGAGCTTCAACTGTATAATTGATGCTAATGTTTAAGAAAACATGTTTTAAGGGGAGGAGGATATATGTGGGATAAACTATAAATAATTGTGCATACATTTATTTGTTGTTGTTTATTTAGAATATGCCACTAGGTGTCGCTTTAATACAGTCCTATTCTCATAAACATTATGGGAAATCTGCTATCAGCTGCATCATTGATAATGTGCTTCTTAAAAAGCTTTTAGCTTCTCTTTATATTTAGGAAGCTTGCTCTCCTGCTCCTAAGCCTTGACATTAGGAAAGAAGCTCCCAAACAGCTTTATTTCTAAATTCAGAGAATACTGAGGCTTCAGGATATGCTGGAGTGTCTGAGTTGGAATTCCTATCTCCTAAATTTCAAGCACTGATATCTACATGTGCAGGACACTGATTGTAGGCTCTTAGTAGCTCAGGAAAAAACAGTTCATGACTTTGTTTTATTTATCACCATTTATTGTAAACAAAACATTGAAAACAGGAACAGATATTAACCACACAGCAGCGTCTTCAACTTGGTATCTCCTAAAATTCCCATCATTTCTATTTAAATGCTCCAGTTCTTGGGAGGGCATTTATATATGAAAGCTGGCTTATAATTTACATGTGCTTAAAAGGATTCCTCTCTATATATTCTACTTTTAATTGCTGACATCCAAAACTCACAACATCCAGCAGTACTAATATTATGGTTGCCCTGAGTACTCCTGAGTGTCCAGGCCTAAAACCTGCTCCAGAATTTGGGGGTTTACAGCATTTTAAGAGATAAAATCTTTAAGCACCTATTTAATTAATTTTAGATCCTATCATATATATATATATATATTTAAATTCCATTTATATCCCGCCCTTCTCCAAAGACTCAGGAAGGCTTACAAGCTTAGCAGTAGCCTTCATTCTATGTATATGCCTGCTTATTAGGGCTTTCACACACACACCCCAAGCGGCATTATTACAAAGTCAGCTTAACTGCCCCCAACAATCTGGGTCCTCATTTTACCTACCTCGGAAGGATGGAAGGCTGAGTCAACCTTGAGCCTGGTGGGACGCGAACCTGCACTAATTGCAGGCAGCTGGTGTTACTTAAGGAGGCATTAGCCCACTGCTCCACCAAGGCTCTGTAAGCACCACATGGTCCTTCTACTACCAAAGTTCTGAAAACATTAACTACATTTCCTAACTCAGCATCACCCATCAGCCCAGTTGAGAATAGCAACATATTGACCCAATGTATGTCAATGGTCAAAACAATTAGATGGACCATTATGAAATATGTAGCTGATATACTAAAGAGTATTTCAATACATCTCAACCACATTTGTAAACATTCAGAACCAAGAATTATTCAGTCAAGAACTTTAAAAATAATACAGTATCTCTATACATCAGAATCAGTGCTCCCAAATCCTCCAGCTTTTATGCAAAGAAAGTGAACCAGCATATATATTTGTAAAACCAAAACCAACTTTGAATAAATTGTACTATGCTTAGAAAATAATATGGACAGAGAACTTAAAATTTTCCATATTTTGTTCAACTTCAACTTTTAGTACTCCCAACATAAATAAATAAATAAATAAATAAATAAATAAATAAATAAATACCTTTATTGTCAAAGTACAACATGTGTACATTGAGATTAGCTGAGCCTCCCCCCTTGCTCTCTCCCCCCAACACACAGTGATAACAAACCCTCCATCCCACCACACTATGTGAACCAACTACACCACACACCGGCCTCCCAAGTCAATTCTGCATAAGATTATGCCCCATTTAAAAGCCTAACAGCCCACGGATAAAAGCTATTTTTCAGCCTGTTGGTACGGCTGGCTATATTCCTATATCTCCTACCGGATGGTAGGAAAGAGATACCGTCCAGGGTGTGAGTCATCCCTGAGAATCTTCCTCACTCTTCCAAGGCAACGAGCCCTGGCGATGTCATCCAGTGGTGTCAGGGAACAGCCCACAATGTCTTGTGCTGTGCTCACTACCCTCTGTAATACTTTCCTATCCGCAGCTGTCAGACCAGCATACAAAAGCACAATACCATACGAGAGGACGCTCTCTATAGTAGACTGGTAAAAGAGGGTCATTAGCTGTTGTTCTACCCTGTTCTTCCGCAAGACCCTAAGAAAGTGAAGCCTCTGTTGGGCCTTTCTAGCCACCTGAGTTGTGTTAACTTTCCAGGTCAGATCTTCACAGAGGTAGACTCCCAGAAATTTAAAGGAGGAAACTCTGTCTACACAGTTCTCTCCGATGTAAAGTGGGGCAGGTTCCTCCTTTTTTCTCTAGAAGTCTAACACCATCTCTTTCGTCTTGCCGATGTTTAGGTGCAAGTTGTTGTTACTACACCATATGGATAGTTTTTGTACCTCCGCTTTATATGCTGTCTCATCCCCACCTGTAATAAGACCCATCACAGTTGTATCATCTGCGAACTTGATTATCACAGTGGATGGGTCAGATGATACACAATCATAAGTGTATAAAGAGTACAGGTAGGGGCTAAGCACACAGCCCTGTGGCATGCCGGTGCAAAGCTTCAGGGGGGTGGACAAAGCAGAGCCGACCCTCACTGTTTGTAACCGATCCCTAAGAAAGTCTTGAATCCAATCGCAGATGGCGGGGGAGAATTTGAAGTCAGTCAGCTTCTCAATGAGAATGCTAAGAGTTCCCTTTGTAATTTAAAGATAACTTAAGGATCTCAATTCCAAATATATTTGTCTATTTGTGAAATCAAATTGAGCATATGGATATTAATAAAAAATAATTTACCATAAAAATATTAGCAAAAAGAAATAACATCTATGTGTGATGTGTGAATTTATCTGTGTATCCATTGGTTTCTACATATGGGAATATATGCCAAAGTAGGAGGAAAATCTTTACCGAAAAGATGAATGCATTAGTCATATACAGAGACACTGATCTCACTAGGTTAACTGCCTATCTACTTTGGTACTCTCTTTCTCATAGAAATCAGCCATATATCCTTGGAAATTTCACAAGCATAGATGTAATAGGGAATTAATAATATTTTATAGGAATCTATAGCTAAAGCATTCTCAATCACATTGGCACCAGAACTGGATTTCACCTCTGGTTGCAAGAGATTGTTTTCTGTATAAAGATCTCACATTTTTCCATACAGTTTTATACTGATGTAAGAGAAGAGCAGGCAGAGTTGGAGCCAGGCGGAGTTAAATGGGTCATCAGCTTAGAACCACTGCATTCCCACATGGACTCCAACCCTTCCTGAATTTCATTAGCACCAATTTAATGTCAAAGTTTAGTTGACCTAATTCTTGTATATAGGCTTGGATAAGTCTTCTATGTTGCAACCTTATGAATGGTCCTGATTCTTTGTGCCTGACAATTAGCAGCCAAATAAAACTGGATGGGGAGGAACAGGCTTCGACTCAACCCTGACAAGACTGAGTGGCTGTGCGTACCGGCATCTCGGGACATTCAGTATATCCCACCCCTCACTATGGGGGGTGAGTCATTACCTCCTGTAGATAGGGCTCGCAACTTGGGAGTCCTCCTAGATTCACAACTCTCCTTAGAAGACCATATTGTAGCTGTGACTAGGGGGGCCTTCGCCCAGGTTCGCCTGGTGCGCCAGTTGCGGCCCTATCTAGACCGGGATGCCTTACGTACGGTCACTCATGCGCTCGTGACCTCTCGTCTTGATTACTGCAACGCTCTCTACATGGGGCTACCCTTGAAGACCACTCGGAGGCTCCAGCTGGTACAGAATGCAGCCGCGAGAGTTGTACTGGGAGTTTCCCGATACTCCCATGTCACACCTTTGCTCCGCGAGCTGCATTGGCTACCAGTTGTCTTCCGGGTGAGGTTCAAGGTGTTGGTAATGACCTACAAAGCCCTTCATGGCATGGGTCCGGAATACCTTGGGGAGCACCTGCAGCCGGCGTCAACTTCCCTCCGCCCAGAACACTCCCACAGAGAGGGCCTCCTCAGGGTGCCACCGGTCAAAGAATGCCGACTAGTGGCCCCCAGGGGGAGGGCGTTCTCTGTGGGTGCACCGGATTTATGGAACCATCTTCCGGTTGAGCTCCGGATGGCGCCCGATCTCCGCTCCTTCCGGCGCGATCTTAAAACCCATCTTTTTAAACAAGCTGGCCTGGCCTGATGGGACAGGGTGGAATTTTTATAAATTAACTTTAATTTTAAATTTGTATTAATTCTATGGGCATTGTTTAATCATGTTTTAATAATTTTAATTTTTGTATCTAGTTTTTATGTATTGCCCTGTTCACCGCCCTGAGTCCCCTGGGAGAAGGGCGGTATATAAATTAAATTAATAATAATAAATAAAAATAAAAACTGTAAGCTATGGAAGAGACTCACATGACAGTCTATGGTGTGAAATAGTTTTTATATTTAGTTCAGAATTTGCTGTATTTAAAGCTTCTGGAATCATCCTGGTTAAAATGATTTATGCCCTACTGGTCTTACAAACATCCATTGTCTATATATTAATGTTTGGCCAACAAAATTAGTCTGCATAAGTTCTCCTACCTTGATACCATTTGGGGAAAGAGATCTATTAACAATGCAAAGCATCTGAATATTCTAAATTCTGCTCATCTCACTTGCTCTTCTACTACAAGAACAGTCATCAAACAAGTCAGAGAAAGAAAGAGGAGGAAGAAAGAGGCACATATGATAGAAGAAGGTGCCAGGTTATGGAATATTAATAGAAATGCATGCATGTGCAGAAGATTGTTTTCCTTATCACAAATTGACTATAGCTATCCCAATTCTCAGTGTCTCTCTTTTTCAGGAGTTAAATGCAGATTTCCCATTCCCTCAAAGGCACTAGAGAAAAACAATTCTGAGAAAGAGATTTGTCCCATATTATACCCCTATTTAAAAGGGACGCGGTGGCTCAGTGGGTTAGGACGCTGAGCTTGTCGATCTGAAGGTTGGCAGTTTGGCGGGTCGAATCCCGAGTGCCGCGTAACAGAGTGAGCGCCTGTTACTCGTCCCAGCTTCTGCCAACCTAGCAGTTCGAAAGCACGTAAAAATGCAAGTAGAAAAATAGGGACCACTCCGGTGGGAAGGTAACAGCGTTCCGTGCGCCTTTGGCGTCTAGTCATGCCGGCCACATGACCACGGAGACGTCCTCAGACAAGCGCTGGCTCTTCGGCTTTGAAACGGAGATGAGCACCGGCCCCTAGAGTCGGAAACGACTAGCACGCATGTGCGGGGGAACCTTTACCTTTACCTTTTTATACCCCTATTTGCAAAATAGTTTGATGATTGTGTTTTTACAATCATCATTTTAAAATCTGCACTGACACTGTGTATGGAAGTGCCTAAGTCTACATACTTCCATACTTCAAAGACATCCCGGAGAACAGGATAATAAAATAAAAGCTTGTCTGGATTATGATACTGTAAATTCATCAGTATGCATAATTTTTCAAGTTTAAATTATAAATGACTGTGAAAGGGAAAAACAGAGAAACCTATTAATTAAAGAAACTTGCTGAATCTACTTTAATGTGATCTAGTACAGGGCTTTTCAATCTTTTCACCCATTGTACCACTTTTTGGATATGGCAACATCCTAGTACCACCAGTTGCCTAGCAAGGTGTCAAAAACTTGATGACCAAAAAAGTACAAGTAGTCCTTGACTTACAACAGTCCGCTTAGTAACTGTTCGAAGTTACAATGGCACTGAAAAAAGTGCCCCCCAAGCCACAGCCGAGCAAGACAACTGCTTGCCTGCCCGGCGGCACTCTTCCTCCTGTCCAAAATTTTCATTGTTGTGAGCATTTCTATTGAGTATTGGCAGTGGGGGGGGGGTGGTTGGGTGTTTGGTTTTCATTTCGTCTGCTGGGTGGTTGCAGCAGGTTTTGGTCACTTCACATGACCCTGGGACACTGTGACCATCATAAACAGAATCAATTGCCAAGCATCTGAATGTAAATCACAAGACCCTGGAGATGCAGCTACATTCCAGCTGATCGGTGCTTCTTCTGGGCTCAGAAGCGCCAGGATCGGCACCGAGCTCCAGCTGGAGCCTGGAGCTGATCCTGGCGCTTCTGCTGAGTCCTGACAGCCCTGCAGCTCCAGCCATCTCTCGCTCAGGCTTGTGCGGTGCTGCCACCAGTTCAGCTCATTCCCCTCCCCCGCTACCACTTTTCTAGGATGGTTGCGTACCACCTGCCAGGTGCCAATGTACCCAGGTGGTACCCGTACCACTGTTTGAAAAGCCCTGATCTAGTATTAAGATTACACAGAAGATCATTCTGACCATGTGATTATAAGCCTTGGGTGGTGGGCTCTCCATGCAAATATTTCTGGTATTTTAAGACTGAATTGATACCCTAGGAAAAATTGTGAAGTGACTTTGGCTGGAATCTATAAAGTTTATTTTTCTCTTTGCTGGTGCTACCCAGATTTCCCCTCTACTTGGATGGACATTGATTATACCATCTAGATTCTCATCATTATCAAAGTATTCCGTGCTATACTTCTTCATTGCTTTTTATATTCCTTCCAGGATTTTACTTCATTTTTAAGCTATAATCCAACAAGTATCCCTTCTTCAATTCTACAGTTCAATTCTTTTATTTTTGAATGTTTGTTTATGCTTTGGATCCAAATTCTCTGAATAGTGTTATTTCTATGGTCTTCATGATAACCTATTCTGTAGATAACAGCAGACATAAAAGCTTGCTGTTATAGCCTGACATCCAAGAAATATGATTTTTTTTCATTTCTATCAGAATATAATTCTTTTTCTTTACTGCTCCCATTTGGCTCAAGGATTCGTGTTATTGCCTTGATATGTAATGCTTTCTTAGTCATTCTTCTTATCTCCTTAATTATATGATTGTCTCCTTATTTTCAGAGTCTGAGACTCTTCCATCTCTTTTGGTGCCCATTTCATTGCTGTCCAATTAGAATCTTACACTGGAACCTGGAAAGCATCCTTAATATCCCATCTACTGTTATGGAAGCCTAAAATATGTCACTGCTCAGGAGCCCACTACAATTTTCCTTTGGCTCCTGCCTTGCTTTGAGTGAATGGAGTATCAAGAAGAGTAGCTAACCCTCCACCCCTACCAATTTTGTGAGTCTCTTTGTGTGAACTAATGGTAACTGAGTAATGCATTATGCCCTAGTTCCTGAGAGATAAGAGAAAAATCAGGTACTAGAAAAGAAGGGAGTTCTAAACATTATGACTTTCCACTAAAGCTGGCAAGTGTCTATATTAGTATACCATACAGTGGGCAAAAAGCGACAGTGAAGCAGGCTGGAAGCAGTCAGTTGACTGTTAAAAAACAACTAGGAAAAATATAATGGTTAGAAGAAAGAGATGATGAAAGAAGGTGGTTTGGAGGGGTGCTGTTGATAGGAATTTTGCAATTACTGAAGAGTTTATGGAGTTGTGGCATGGCAAGAAAAATAAGGAGAAGGCAAAGCTGGATTAAAGAGGTTTGGACCAGAGAGAAAAGCAGACAAAAAGTAAACATCTCAATTGTGAGAAAGAAAAAGGAAGTAACAAACTGTCAGGAAGGAAGAAAAATGTGATTCATTAACATCTAAGCTGGGTGGCACAGAAATATATTGACTCAGTGGTAGCTAAAAAGTAATTGGTCGGATTGTCACTGAGAGCACCATCACTGAGAAAGCAACAATACCCAGGATCAGGGTAGTCTGGTTGAAACTCAGACTTAAGAAGGAGGACCTCCTGGAGGGCAGGAGAAGAAGATTCCTGCTTTCATCAGCCAAGTAAGAGTGAACTGAGAAAACAGGGGAAAAGTTAAGGAATGGGGTATTGGTATGAAAGTGAAAAAATGTAATGGGAATTTTTTTTTTAATCCCATTTATATCCTGCCCTTCTCTGAAGACTCAGGGCGGCTTACAATTTAAGCACAAACTAATGTGCTTAGCAATAGCCTTCATTCTATGTATATGGCTGCTTATTAGGGCTTTTGCCCCCCCCCAAGCGGCATTATTACAAAGTCAGCTTATTGCCCCCAACAATCTGGGCCCTCATTTTACCTACCTCGGAAGGATGGAAGGCTGAGTCAACCTTGAGCCTGGTGGGACTCGAACCTGCACTAATTGCAGGCAGCTGGTGTTACTTAAGGAGGCATTAGCCCACTGCTCCACCAAGGCTCAGGAATGTATGCAAGGGGGTACCTTGCTCAATAGTAGTAACTGTGAGAGAGATCTCGGAGTCCTAGTGGATAATCACTTAAATATGAGCCAGCAGTGTGCTGCAGCTGCCCCAAAAGCCAACACAGTGCTAGGCTGCATTAACAGAGGGATAGAATCAAGATCACGTGAAGTACTAATACCACTTTACAGTGCCTTGGTAAGGCCACACCTGGAATACTGCATCCAGTTTTGGTCACCACGATGTAAAAAAGATGTCGAGACTCTAGAAAGAGTACAGAGAAGAGCAACAAAGATGATTGGGGGACTGGAGGCTAAAACATATAGGGAACGGTTGCTGGAATTGGGTATGTGTAGTTTAATGAAGAGAAGGGTGAGGGGTGACATGATAGCAGTGTTTCAATATCTCAGGGGCTACCACAAAGAAGAGGGAGTCAAGCTATTCTCCAAAGCACCTGAAAGCAGGACAAGAAGCAACGGATGGAAACTAGTCAAGGAGAGAAGCAACCTAGATCTAAGGAGAAACTTCCTGACAGAACAATTAACCAGTGGAACAACCTGCCTCCAGAAGTGGTGAATGCTCCAACACTGGAAGTTTTTAAGAAGAGACTGGCCAGCCATTTGTCTGAAATGGTATAGGGTTTCCTGCCTGAGCAGGGGGTTGGACTAGATGACCTCCAAGGTCCATTCCAACTTCTTCTTCTTCTTCTTCTTCTTCTTCTTCTTCTTCTTCTTCTTCTTCTTCTTCTTCTTCTTATTATTATTATTATTATTATTATTATTATTATTATTATTATTATTATTATTATTATTATTATTATTATTATTATTATTATTCTAGTTAGAAGACTGGTTTGTTTGGATAGGTGCAGGTTAAAGGTGGAAGTTAGGTGCAGGTTAAAAAAGATGTGGGGAGGAAGGAGGTCTAGGATATCAGAATTGAATATAGAGACAGCTCTGCTGGCTATAAATAGGAACGGCCAATTTAGAAAATCTGATGGAATTATAGAAACCAGTCTAGTAACAGATCCAGGTATCTATCTTGCTCCAACATCTATAAGAAAAGCACTAGGAGGACACAAATGAGGTTTGAGGTATCTTCACATACTTTTCCTCTAATGTGATATATGCCGTAATCTGCCAGCAATACCTCTCTGGATTCTACATGGGACAAATGAGACAAATCTTACATAAAATAATTGATGAATACAAATTTAAAATTGGAGCTCAAAACAAGAACAAAATAGTAGCAACAGATTTCAGATTCTTAAAAGACTTTATATACCTATTTTGGAACAGCAAAAAGAGTTTTGGAAAAGTACACATCATTTACAACACGGTTGGGTGAGAAATTCTTAAACTCACAAACATCAAGAGATTTCAGCAATTTCACAAAGTCTCAACAAACACAATGGGTTTTTATTTATTATTTATTTTATTTATTTATTTAATTCCATTTATATCCCGCCCTTCTCCGAAGACTCAGGGCGGCTTACAAGCTTAGCAGTAGCCTTCATTCTATGTATATGCCTGCTTATTAGGGCTTTCACACACACCCCAAGCGGCATTATTACAAAGTCAGCTTAATTGCCCCCAACAATCTGGGTCCTCATTTTACCTACCTCGGAAGGATGGAAGGCTGAGTCAACCTTGAGCCTGGTGGGATGCGAACCTGCAATAATTGCAGGCAGCTGGTGTTACTTAAGGAGGTATTAGCCCACTGCTCCACCAAGGAGCCCACTGCTCCACCAATACAGTACAATTTTTAATTGATAATGTACTTGCAATTATTTATTCATTTGTTCATCCATTCATTCAGTTTATATAGCTGCTCATCCCACATGCTTGATTCTAAAAAGCTTACAATTTAAAAAGTCTATTTTCCATTTAACCTGCCTATGAATAACTGCCCTATCTTCCTCTCCCTTCTCCCCTGCGGCCTCACCCCAATTTAAATACTACTTCATTCTAGCCAGTCTATGCAATTGGTGAAGTGAGATGCAGGTCATGAAAAGGCAGGTTATGACTTTTACTAAAATACATTAATGCCTTAATAAAATGGTCACTTCAGGTTTTTTCCTCAGCAGCCTGGTGGCAGTTCTGCCATACAGAGGGACAGAAAAGATGCCTAGTGAGATTCTGGTGAGAAAGACTGGAGTGTGCTTGATTGAAGATGGGCATGAGCTCAGGACCAAGTTGCAGCAGGATGATAAAAGATGATTTTTACTTATAAATGGTGCACTGGTCATTTCATTTAAGCTGACTTTTTACCTTTTAAGAATGAGAATCAGCAAGATCAGCATTACATTATTTCTGCCTCTTTTAGTCTTGCTTTCTTTAACACTATACATTACAACTGTTCTTTTGTTGCTAGACTTATTATACTGTACAGTATCTTCCTTCTATCCACATTTCTGCAGTATTTTTTAAAAGTGTTTTTCCTCATCCAAACTTCTTCCTAATTGCACCAAAGATCCCTTATCATACGTTCTATTTGGTGACTTCACAATCATAAGTGGTAACTTTAGACAGTTCCACATCTTTTTTTTTCTTTTATCATATTTCCATATATTCTACAGGTGACTTATTCTACCTTTTAGTCAGGACACTCAACTTTCATTTTAGATTTTTGTCACTTCTTTCCATTTTTCCCCATGTCCACTTTCCCTGTAAGATCCTCTTCTGACACTAAGTGAAAAAAAGATGCATTCTTCAATCTTTCTAATAGAATAACCTTTTTTCCCTAGTCGTGTTCCTTCAAAATTCTGCAGTCCATCTCTGCAGCTATCGTAAATCTAAGAATTTGTTTGTACTCACTACAACTAGATAATAACCAATATGTAGGTTTTTTTAAAGTACCCTTTAATCCCTTCATTCATAATTAAAGCTTCACCTTCATTTCCATCATGCATCCATTAACCTCATTGTTCAAGATTAATTACACTATTCACCTTTCTCTTAACTTCACAAACACAAAGTATACCAATTTTTCTTCCATTTCATTTAATTCAGGGGTATCAAACTGCCGGCCCATGGGCCGGATGCGTCATCTGGAAGCCGCACCAACCCCATTGCCGGCAATGGAAAAACCGTCCTGATACGTTGCATGATGTCACGTGATATCGCAAGTTTGACATGTCTGACTTAATTCATGATTTTTCCTATACTCCTCTCTTATGTTCTCAATCTATTTTATATCATAATTAAATAGGCTCCTGTATATTGACTTTTGCTGCCCGTTATGATATTATTTAATGATGACATTTATATAACACATTTTGCTAGGAGAAAAAAAAGCATATTAGGTTACTTTAACAACACCCACATTATATTCAGCATTTCCTGCTACATTCAAGGGTGCAATACAAATGAGATTTTCGCCCACTTTGAACAATATATCTCAATTGCTACTCTAAAAATGAATATCTTACCAAAATTGCTTTTCCTATTTCAAACAGTACTCATAAAAAAGAGAATTTTTTTTTGACAATCTAAACACACTGATTTTGAAATTTATTTGGTAAGGGAAGAAAGCCAGAATTAGATTTAAAATGCTACAAGAATCTAAAGAAAATGAAGGATTTGGTTTAACGGATTGGGTCTTATACTATCAAACATGTGCTTTAAGATGCTAAAAGAATGGATAAACCTTAGACATAAAAGATTATTATACTTAGAAGGACATGATTTATAATTAGGATGGCATGCCTTTGTATGGCATGGGAAGAATAAAATTCATAGATACTTCCAAAATCACTATGTAAGGAATGCATTACTTTTAGTATGAGAAAAGATAAAAGCTAAAATTTATATGAAAATACCAGGATGGCTTTCAACAATGGAAGCTTTTGTTCACCCAAATGTAACTAATTTTTGAGAAAATTGTAACCTTTAAAGATATTTTAAATACTAAAGGGAAATTAAAATTTAAACAAGCGTTGGAAGGTCAGGGTATTGATTTATCATGGTGGCCTCAATTGCAAATACAATTGAGATATGAGAATGATGCTAAAATACATGGTTTTTATAAAGACCAGACAATGTTTGATCAGATGCTGTTGACTTCAGAAGAAAAGCTGATTAAGAAACTGTATAATTTTCTATTAAATTTAAAAATGGAAGATGAACAAGTGAAAGAAACAATGATAACATGGGCAAAAGATTTTGGACATAATATAGAATTAGCAAAATGACAAAATCTTCAGGAAAGAAATTATAAATTGACAATGGCAACTGCTTATAAAGAAAATTTATATAAATTTATATAAAAAGGTTCTCTTGTAAGTCATCATACTGTTGCATATAACCCACCAACTAGGAGGTACCAATAATGTGATTATGTGCCATCCAGTCATTTTTGAGTCCTAGTGACTTCATAGATTCTCTCCATGTAAGCAGCCTACTAATATACGAAGTTAATAATCATCACATGATGCATTTAAAAAACAGCAGATATTTTTAAAAGGCTGTAAGAGGAGTTATGTAAAAAAATGGCATTACTGAAATGTACTGTATGTTTGGAAATGTTGCCACTGTAGGGAAGTAGCTTGACATAATCTCCTTTATTTTTTCTCTCTCAAGTACTACTCATTCAATTTTTGTTCTACCCAATTTCACTCCCTCCATAAAACTACATACCTTGTGAACAGAAATTGTTTTAGAATTGTCTTCAGTGCATAATGCAATTGGTAATGACAGACAACCTACCTTTTGGACAAACAGTTCTGAGAATAGTCTCATCAAAAGATCCTGAATGTGGATATGTTTTAAACAGTTCCAACCAGCTGCATCTCTGCACTAACCTTTTTGGAAAAGAACTCACCTTGATGTCATCAGCAGTTTCTTCACCTGTATCAGTTTCATCATAAAGATCAGACTCCTCAGATGCTATAGGCACATTTATAGTCAGGTTGGGATTATTAATGAAGTTCATTTGGTCCAGCTCATCAATGAGTTGCTCTTTTTTTACTATTCCATCCATGTATTCAGACTTGAAATCCTGGCCTGCGTCCACATGGTTGAGAGTGTCCATGTGGTTGAGAACAAAGTTCTCCTTTTTACTGTCATCTGGTTCCTCAGATGATAGCTCTGTTTTCTCTTTCAGTTCTCTGTGAAGCAGGAGGAGGACATGTTTCTTTACAAAATCAATCCCTCGGGTGATTCTGCCAATTGCAATTTGCAAATTGTTCATCTCATTATCATCATCAGATCCTGCCAGGCTATCAGCACTGAAGGAGCTAAGCAGTAAAGCTAAAAACAGGTTGAGTACCTAAAGAGACAAAAGCAAATATCACTTAAAAATTTATTCAGAATGGGGACTTTGTCCCCAGTGCTGATGTTTTGACCACAAGACAAGGAAATAATCAAGGATAGGTTCTGCCAGCCAATTCACAATGTTTAAGAAAAATAAAGATAATGGGAAGAAATGTAAAAAAAACACCTTATGTTGCTAAGTAATCTATGTTCTCATTGAAGAAAATCCAAATTTTAAATAAATCATGCAAAGTATATGCTGTATTACAACACAGTTTGTTTTGTTTCCAAAGATGCTGTTGTATCCAAGCATTTCCTACAATTTTAACAGGATATTATGCTTTGCATATAAGGCCAAAGTCTGATCCTTATTTTATTTATCAATTTGTCAGCCAGGAACTTTGTGGCAGGTTGGTTATATTAAAACACATCTAGGTCTTGAGGCATAACCTATTTGTATTACACTGTTACATCAACCGTGTAACAGTTCTATATGGCCTACTTTCTGATAATTGTGAAGAACATGCAGTATAGTAAAAGCCAATGAAACAGATGTTAAAATAAATAAAATAACCCCTTCCTAATGATCTGCTTCTTAGACAGTGTCCAGAGGAAGATGGAAAGAAAACTATAGCAAATGTCTCCCCAAGTTAAAAACCTTAAAGCAGACATATCAAGGCCCGCAGGCCAGATCCGTCCCATGATATCTTTAGATCTGGCCCCAAGTGGACTAGTAGGAGGAAGTGATTGAGTATGTGGAGGTGGGGGGAAGGGGGGAGTTGAAGTGGCAGCAGTGCCAGAGAAGCTCAGGGGAAAGTCAGCTGGAGCTGCAGTGTTGCTGGGGCTCTGCTGAGGTCCCGTGCGGCTCCAGCTGATTGGGGCTTCTGGTGACCTGGGGATGGTCGACAGCCATAAGCAGTCTTTGGGCAGAGAGTCAGTTGGAGCTGTGGTGTTGCTGGGGACGCGTGAATCAGCACATGCAGCTGATGAGCACTGCATGAAAAGGCTAGCCAGGCAGTGAGTGAATGCCTGGGGGAGAAAGGAGAGGATATAAAAGGAGGGTTTTGGCAGGAAAGAGGAGGAATGGGGGAGGGGGGAAGAGAAGGTAATAGGAAAGAGACAAGAGATGTCAGTGGGACAAGCCTGAGGGCGAGAAGAGGATAAAATAAGAGAGGCTTCTGTGGGACAAGCCTGAGGGAAAAAAGGGGACAGCAACTGGCCCTTTCAGGGCAACCATAATGCTGATATGGCCCTCAATGAAATTGAGTTTGACACCCCTGCCCTAAAGAAATCAATATTTTGTTTACTTTTGTGTAATGGTAAGAATATGAAATCTAACTTGATTTACTCTTGCTTGATTCAAGATTATTACATTCGATAAGCAAAAAACATATTAAAATATTTGTTCATCTTTGGAAAAAAAAGGAAAAATACTTGCTCAGTTTGGCAAACAATATTATGAGATAACGCAATGTAGTGATTGCTAAATCACAATGACACACAAGACCTATACATGTGAAAGAGTTATTATTTGCACTATGTTTCATGTTGAAATTGGTCATCTGGAGAGAAACCTGAGATGGCTTATGAGTTCCTAAAATTTTTAGAATGGTGGCAACCTTGATGATCTGGGAGAGGTCAAAGAAAAAAGTAGGGAAAGGATAGAAAGTTCTTCTCTCATGAAATAAATCTGATGAGCAATAGGCAGTTTTGGACTTCAGGATTTAGTGACTGTGGTATAGCAACAGTTCATACCAGAAAAAATGGAAGCTTTTCATCATACAATACATCATTAATTTACAAGAGTTATTGCCAAAAGGTGAGTGATAGTCATGAACATATATGAGTGGGATTAGACCAGGGGTGTCAAACTGCTGGCCCGTGGGCCGGATGCATAATCTGGAAGCCACACCCATCACATTGCAGGCAATGGCAAAACAGTCCCGATAGATCTCACGACATCATGTGACATCGCAAGTTTGACATGTCTGGATTAGACAAATTTCTGGTGATTCCGCTAATTTTAGCCATGACAACTAAGCAGCTCCTCCAATATTCAATGTTACATGAATTCTTAAGGGCAAGCAGCCCTTAAGGGGAGTCTGTATGATCTACTTTGGGATTTCTTGTAGTCATCAATCTGACTTCTGTTGGAAACAGGATGCTGAATCAGTTTGCTCCAGTAAAAAAAAAAGTTCTTTTGAATTTGAGATCTTGCTTTTGGTCTGCCATATTTTGCCAAAAGTAAAACCCTCTTCTGTACATTCCCACAATTTTCTTATCATAAAAACCCTTAGGACTGGTATGCTGGTACAGTAACATCAGCAAAAAAGTGAAATGTGCTTGCTGTGAAAAGCCTGCTTCCTGCCTACTCACAGCTGTTGATGTTTGTGCTTCTATCTTGCCAAAAATACATTTGAGAAGGGATTTTGCTGATATTCAAGGTCATGGCTATTTACACATGTCTTATGCCTCATGACTTAACTAGGACCTTTATATAAACTCTTTTGGTTTCCTTTAAGCTAGGAGGCTTCTTTTAAATACTACTTATAGCTGGTTATCATTAATAACTGTAACATTGGGGCTTTCACTCTTATAAAGCTACTTTATGTAGGTAGTGAAACTTGATAGAAAAAGATAGCTAGTTTAAGAGACCCCAAAATATACTAAGTTTCTTAGGTCAATCTACAACATTCTTAACATGAAAAATTCTTGGCTTGAGATGAGAGATAACAGAATCGGAGACTGGAAGCCACATGCATGCAAATGGAATTATTTAGTATTGTGGAGAGGCTTTCTCTTTGTTAACTTCTTTGCCTAAATTATATTTCCATTTGTTTATTTTCCTATAGAGAAAATGTGTTTCAATTTAAAATAAATCAACCATATTTGAATCTAGTAATAACTTGTGGGGGGAAAAAACTCTTGGCAGAAAAAGAATCATAAGCTAGCAATTGTAGGGTGTTACCTACACTGTATCAACACTGATACCTGATTGCTTACACTTCTAAAATTAAAATTACGGGGATTGTAGGGTATATTTTCTTTTTTTCCAGGAAAGAAAAGAGAATGGAAGGGGATTTATAATGAAGCCATAGCCCTTTCTGCTTCTTCAGTGAGTACATGCAGATTACAGATCTTTATTTTTTTGTATTTTGTTTAGGTAAATCATTCACACACTGAGTTCATGGTATATACTGCAGCTGAATCTATCTTTGGGGATTTGTTTTGAGTAATCTTCACTCCTTTTCACAGTCTTCCCAGGGGCTGTTTCATGCATCACAAAGGATAGGACTGATGCACATTAATAAGAATAATGTTTATCAACAACAACTATTGGCCAATACCTGGAACAGCAAGTTCAAGATTTTGCTGCAATTATTTTTAGGGAAAGATTTTTTATATTTACTTCTGAAATGTTTGTTTCTATATTTGCTTATGTGTGTAGATGCCTCCATTGGTATATACCTGTCTCTTTCATTTTTTGAGATCCTTTTTATTGAAGCTAAATAGAAAGTTATTATGCTACAAAGCAAAGCACCATCCTCTAGGTCCTGGATTAGCTTCCCTCACAGTACTGCCTCTAGGCTGCACCTAACTCCTATAAGACAGGGGTCTTCAAATTTGGCCCTTTTATGACTTGTGGACTTCAACTCCCAGAATTCCTCAGCCAGCATGCCTGGCTGAGGAATTCTGGGAGTTGAAGTCCACAAGTCATAAAAGGGCCGGGATTGAAGAGCCCTGTTGTAAGCATTGCTAGAAATTAAAAGCAGAGGCTCCTGTAATAAAATAGTTTGCTCAGAATGGTACCCACTCGTGTATCAAAAGCCATGCTCATGGTAAAGAATCTGGGAGTGGGGTATTGTTGCCAACACCCAGATAAGCAGGGAGCTCCAGACAAATAATCAAGCAAAAGACAAAACCCCAGTCAAGAACTACCGAGGAGAAAACCACAAGACCACTAACACTGGCAATACAAGCTACCATATATAAACAGAGTAGACCCCATTCTGATTAACACTGATATTACCTAATTGTTGGGTTTCTCTTAACACAAGGCTTTACTATAATTCATACTATACTGTTTATTGTAGCTACTACTGCACATTTGCTTGATTTTAAAATTTTCAGTCAATACAACACAGTATACTTTAACATGCAGCATTATTAGAGCCAATTTAGCAAAGTGGTTAAGACATCAAGCCAGAAACTGGGAGACTTTGAGTTGTAGTCCTGTCATACACCTGAAAACTGTTAGATCTTAGGCGACTCCCTCTCTCTCAGCCCTAGGAAGGAGGCAATGACAATCACTTTTGAAATATTGCCAAGAAAACTGCAGAAACCTATCTAGTCAGTTTCCAGGGGTCAAAAATTGATTCAAACATGTGCAGTGTGCATACATGTGCACCAGCACACATGTGCATGCACACAAACACCTGCACATCACTACATCGTCTGCATTTTGGGTCTTGTCTAGTATGGTAGATCCCTGCTTCTGTGTATCTGGTGTTGCTCTACTTGATCTTTCTCTCACATCTGCTGCTGCCTCAGACATTCTCTCAGCTGCTCAACTTTGGATGCCCTCTTACTGATGTACTTCTGGGTTTCATCCATGACAGCAGCTTTGATACTCACTAAATCCTGACTACCCTCTTTTTGTGCGGCGTATAGTCTCTAGGTCAGGGGTAGGGAAGCTTGGCTCTTTTATGACTTGTGGACTTCAATACCCAGAATTCCTGAATCAGCCATGCTGACTCAGGAATTCTGGGAGTTGAAGTCCACAAGTCATAAAAGTGCCAGGTTTCCCTAACCCTGCTCTAGGTGTTGGACTTGCAGTGGAAACCTTCATACTTTGTGAGGAGCTTCTGGGTCCTCACATTGGCAGCTCCCTTATTCTTCTTTGGCCAGTTCACTATACTGGCAGGGTATCTTATGACTCGCAAGCCTACCTATTAATGGCATGGATCTTGTTATTTCCATTCAGCTGACTCTTCAGGACCTGTCTGTACCTTCAGTGGTATTTGGATGTAGCTGTTTTCCTTGCTTCCTCATTGTGGTTCCCACAATGACTCTGGGATTCCAAGGTAACTGGTCTATATGCCTACTATGTGATCGTCTGGTAGTTCCACCCTATCATTCTTAACTATTTTCCCTCTCTTGACTACCATCTGACTATACTTCTCCCGTCTAAATCCCATCCCAATGTCTTTACTATTGATCAGTGTGAGATGGATCAGTGATGTCTTGTTCATTATTTGCATACAACTCACTGTCATCCATGTTTAAGAGAGGGCTGATGGTAGTTCCACTCTTGAATTGGTATTCATATCCATTTTTTGTGATTATCTCACTAAGGGGGTTCAAGCCTATGCAGAACAGCAAATCACCTTGGTATATGCTGCAACTGATGGGCACTTGTGTGAGTGTTGTTTTTCCACAGTCCCATTAAGTACTTGAAGAAGGTTCTTAGTGTCCTTGTCAGGTCCCAAAGAAATATATTTTATAAGTATACCCATTTTCTATTTTCTTTGTGTCCTGCCATTCTGTTGGGAGGGGGGAGCCCTCGGGAATGGTTTGCACTGTATGCTGAGATGTCCTTCCCCCAGGGGATAGAATGTCTCTCCCTTATCTAAGAAATGGTTTGCACTTGGAACCAGAAGAAATCAAAAGCTTTTGTCATTCAAGCCAATGCTAGTGATGTTGCCGTAGCAGCACTCCTGCTCCAGAAGAATGAGGAAAGCCAACTGCAACCCTGTGCTTATGCATCTAAAAAACTCTCTGAGACTGAGCAGCAATGGGCAGCCTGGGAGAAAGAAGCCTATGGTGTGCAAAGGGCACTTCTGACCTTGGGACATTTCCTAGAAGGGAGCAAAATACCGTTCCAAGTGTGGACTGATCAAAAGAACTTGGAGGCGATGAAAACCCCTAGGAAGTTGTCCCCTAAACAGGCATGGTGGTCCCGATATTTCCACTGATTTAACTTTACAATCCACTACCTCCCTGGGGGGAGGAACTTCCTAGCAGATGCCTTATCTAGATTGCTACAATAAAACAGTGTTAAATCGGAAGTAGTTGAACCATTTATGCCTCCTAAACAATTTGCAGTGCTGGTCACAACCCAACACAAAGCAAGGCGACAATGCCAATAAACAGAACCACATGCCAAGATTTCAAAAAAGCACTAGAGACTGATGAGTGGTTTCAGAGTCACAAGAACCTATGCTTAATCAAACATGACCTAGCCTGGGTTTGGGAAAAACTATACATCCCAGAAACCTTAAGATTGAGAATAATGCAAGCTGGGCATGATTCAAATGTGGGACATTTTGGATTCATAACAACCTTACACCTCCTAAAAAGGCAATTTTGGTGGCCATCCTTGAAAAAGGACATAGAAAGTTTTGTGGCGAGCAGCCCCACGTGTGCTGCAGCTAAGCGGAGACAAGGGAAGACACTGGGACTATCACAACCAGTGACAAGCCCTTCAGCATCCTGGAGAGAGATCTCTATGGATTTTATTGTGGAGCTCCCTGAAAGTTCTGGGAGTACAATTATTTGGGTGGTTACGGATTTGTTCTCTAGACAAGCCCACTTCATCCCATGCCCAAAGATCCCTACAGCCAAAATGCTGGCTAAACTGTTTGTGCAACATATCTACTGATTCCATGAGGCTCCACAATACATCATTTCAGACAGAGGGGTCAGTTCACTTCTAAGTTCTGGAAAGCTTTTCTGAGCCCCTTGGGTTCTAGTCAATGGCTATCATCTAGTCATCATCCTCAAATGAAAAGAAGGGACAGAGAGACTGAATTCAGTTCTAGAACAATACCTTAGATGCTTTATCAACTATCAGCAAGATAATTGAACTGATCAGTTGCCTTTTGCTGAAGTGACATATAATAATACGGTGCATTCGAGCACTGGTTATACCCCTTTCCAGGTTGCCCATGGGGAGACATTTGTCCTCATTCCAGAATTGCCCTCAAAACAACCTGACATCTCCTCTTTACAGGAATGGATCAAACAGTTACAAAACACCTGGCCAGTAGTGCACAAAGCATTTAATGAAGCCAGAAAATCCTATAAGACCCAAGCTGATAAAAAGATGGTAGAGCAGAAACCTTTTAAGATTGGAGATAAAGTTTATCTCTCTACAAAATATTTGCAAACCTTGCAGCCTTCAAAAAAGCTAGGGCCTAAATTTGTAGGACTTTTTCCCATTAAATGCATTATTAACCCAGTAACCATAGAACTAGACTCCCTAAGAGCCTAAGACAGATCCATCCTGTCTTTTATTGTAGTTTACTTAAACCTGAGATTATGTCTAATCTTAGGCCTCTGACCCCTCCCGTGCCTGTACCAAGCTATGGGTGGAAGGGGAGCAACACTGAAATATGCTACATCCTCGATTCTCGCAAACACTATGGTTCCACTCAACATTTAGTAGCTTGGAAAAACCTTCCCTCTGCTCAAAATGAATGGGTATATAAAAACATGTTAGAGCTCCTAAACTACTTAAACATTTTCACAAAAAGTATCTTGATAAGCCTGATTAATGTGGTTGTTCTATTTGTTTTCCTCCCTTTCCCTTTTTCTGTTTTACAGGTGGATTACCCATTTTTCTAGGGGGTCTGTATGTCAGGTCCCAAGGAAATATATTTTATAAGTATACCCATTTGCTATTTTCTTTGTGTCTTGCCATTCCCCCCTTTGGGGATGCTTTGTACTGTCTGCTGAGATGCCCTTCCCCCAGGGGATGGAATGTCTCTCCCTTATCTAAGAGACAGTTTGCGCTTGGAGCCAGAAGAAATTGAAAGTTAGAAAGACCTTGAGGAGCTCGCCGAAAAGACTGGTTACCAAAACATGAAGCCACCTGTGGATTGGCTGGGATTCAAATGAACACTGGGACCTTGTGAGGAGGAGTATTGAATGTTGCTTTTAATGTATTACTTCACGGGTTTTTCTCTCAGATCTCGCCTTGATTCCCTGCTGTCACTAGCTCCTAATAAAAGTTCCTTTTGAGACAATGCCTGTTTCAAGAGTTCTGCTTTCTTGGGTGGCTTAGCTGAGGTAGGTCCTTACAGTCCTGTTAATTTTGTATAGTGTCAGGTATTCACAGACCATGTGTGTGGCATTCAGTCATAGACTGTAGTCAATCCAGGCTATGCTCAAATCTGTCTAGACCTTAAGTGTTGGGTGACTGCTTTATCTACCTGTATGAGCAATTTATGTTTTGAACTTCTGTGTAGTTCCTGATGCTGTGGTCATATACTGGCCAACCACAGTTCTGTATCATGACAGCTCTGATGCTGTCGCAATAAGGCAAATATCAGCTGGTAGTTGAATGGTGCTGTTCCCTAGTGGGGATCTTTCATGATCAATACTGTCCTTCCTTGTGGTAGCAAATCTGGTGGGAGCCTGATACTAATAGCTGATTCATGTGTGCTGCTAAAGGTTCATGCATTGTTGTTAGTTTCTTTAGCTAGTACATATGGATCATATCTGGGTCAGGTGCTGTCTAGCTCTTAACCTGCTGTTGGATGTCTGCTACTGTGCTGATTACTGGCCCCATTCTGGAATATTGCTGAGGTCTGGTCTCAGATCTTGTAGCCATTTTCCACTGGTTTTATGTGTCTTCTCTTTCTCTCATATGTTTTTACCTTGTGCTGTTGGTAACTGCTGCTGCACTGTACTGCAGTTGGGAGTACACCTTGGATGGTTATTTGGAGAACATCCCATTTATCATCTTGGCCTCTGCTTCTCGAGTGTATCTCTTTAGTCTGGTAGCCAGTGCTATCCATATTTCCTTTTATTATTGTTCAATTTTTGCTGTTGGTGCTTCTGCTGTTACCAGTTTATTGCTCTGTAATGGAGAGGATGATAATGATGTTCCAGCTTCAGGTGTTGGCTGCACATCCATCTGTTTTTCCAGATCTTCTTGAGTATGGGATGTAATGTGTACTTAGTCTGTCTCCAGTTGTGATAGCAACTTTTCTTCACTATGTTGAAGGATTGGTTAACTAGCTGTTTCTCAGTGTGGATACAGGTCTTCTTTCTATCCATAGTTCCCTCGTATGCTTCATATAGCTCTTCTAGGTACGTCTGTTGTCGTAGCATTCCATCAGTTCCAGGTTCTCTGGTGTCATCCATGTATGGCTTGTTCCAGTAGCCAACTTATCGTTAGATTGTCCTTCTTACCATTAGATGTTCTTCTTCAACATCTATCATGGACCTTGTTAATGCGGTTGAGATCCTAGCTAGCATGACTTTCCTAGTTCATGTCACTCTCATATTTTAAGGTAGCCGGGTGAGGTGTTAGGGGGTCTTCACCCAAGGACCCCTATTGCTAAATAGATATTAATTGGGATTTGAGCCTGGTCTCCTAATTCAAAGGCCATTATGCTATCCAGCCACTTTCACTTAGTAAATTTTCAAAAACATAATAATAAAGAAGATACACACACACACACACACACACTGTGTGTGTGTATACTGTATGTATGTGTGTGTTTGTGTGTGTGTTTGTATACATACATATATAGTAAAGGTAAAGGTTCCCCCGCACATGCGTGCTAGTCGTTTCCAACTCTAGGGGCCAGTGCTCATCTCCGTTTCAAAGCCGAAGAGCCAGCATTTGTCCAAGGACATCTCCGTGGTCATGTGGCCGGCATGACTAGACACCAAAGGCGCACAGAATGCTATTACCTTATCACCATAGCAGTCCCTATTTTTCTACTTGCATTTTTATGTGCTTTTGAACTGCTAGGTTGGCAGAAGCTGGGATGAGTAACAGGCGCTCACTCTGTTACACGGCACTCGGGATTCGACCCGCCAAACTGCCAACCTTCTGATCGACAAGCTCAGCATCCTAACCCACTGAGCCACCGCGTCCAACATATACTGTATTATAAAATCTAAAAAGGGAGTTTAAAGAAATACTGTATTTTACAAAGAAAACTGAAAAAAGATCTGAATTTGTTTTAAAAAGGTGCAGCAATTGGCAACTTGTGGCCTATTTTCACAGAATCTTGAGGTCATCAAGGAGAGCATAACACTGAAATCCAATATCAAATAACTAATTTTCGTCAGCATTATTTTGTCCTTTCTAAAATAGGAAGTATAAGGACAAAATAAGGCACACCTTTCTGCCTTTAAGTAACATTCCAAGTCTTTTAACAAACACACACACAACTGAATCCCTTCTAAGTAACATTAGTGAGTCTTTTTCACATATCTCTGTGACTTTCACAAAAGTAAAAGTAAAAAAAAGTTCATCACCCATTCTCTATTGTATTTCCTCAGTCTTATATTCCTGTTACTCACCACTAAGTTTCCGATGACCATGACCATCAGAAAAACAATGAGGCACATGGGCTGTCCAGCCACTTCCATGCAATCCCACATAGTCTCAATCCATTCTCCACAGAGGATTCGGAAAACAATAAGAAAGGAGTGAAAGAAGTCATGCATGTGCCAGCGTGGCAGCTCACAGTCGCTGGAAATTTTACAGACACATTCTTTGTAGCTCTTCCCAAATAGCTGCATGCCCACCACAGCAAAGATGAAAACTATGATGGCAAGGACTAGAGTGAGGTTTCCCAAGGCACCTACTGAGTTGCCAATGATTTTGATTAGCATATTGAGGGTTGGCCAAGATTTGGCAAGCTTGAAAACTCTCATCTGAAAAAGAAAGATGGATCATGATTAATTTATGGAATAGTGCTTTTAGCCAAAGTAATACAGACATCTCTAGTTCATTAAAGTTACATATTTTGAAATCACAAGCTTCTGCTTCCATTTTAGTTGTTATGAGTTGTTTCCACTCATAACAACTTTTTGCTACTTTTTTTTCTTGTTTCCATATACAACATAGAAAGGCCATTTCTACATGTGTTGCATGTAATCCTCATAGGCTTCCTAGGTGGCTTTCCATAGGGAAGCATTCCTTCCCAAATCACAACGTCTTGAAAAAGCTGAGAAAAAGCTGTAAGCTGTTTTTGATAAAATGGCAGCAAAAATTGCAGTGATGTAAACTGCATTGCTATGAGGAAGGGAGAGTTAAAAGAACAGGATGCATATTTATTTGTGTTGCTCATTTTTTTATATGCATGTGTATGTATGCATGTGTACGCTCTGCTAGCTCCACAAGGGTTAGAAATTGTTTTCTTATGAACAAAATGTATTCAAGAAATTTAGAAGGCTAAATCTGCATGGTAGTTAAGCCTGCAGTTCTCAAATACTTTGGTCTTAGCCCTCCCCTCCCCCCCACACACACTTTACATATTTAAAAAGAACCAAGAATCCAAAGAGTTTTGATTTGTGTGGATTGGATCTATTGATCTAATATTTACTGTATTAGAATTTAGAACTGAGAAATTTTAATATATTTATCATAACCCTTTGGCAACGGTTCCCAAAACACGCTTGGTAAACTGTTGTTAAGCCATTATTACTGTAATGGCAGATGGTCTGCAATTTCCAGCAGTGCGCCACTAACAACAGTCATGCAATTAGTATAATGCAAGCCAAGGGATTGTCCTCAGGCAAGCATTTCCCAATTTTCACACTAACAATTTAGTTTTCCGCACTGCTAAGCAGGTCTGAATACCGTATATTGCTTCCCGATTTGCAGCAAACATCATAACCTTGTCTAATCTACTATAAGGAGGAAAAAAAGATTTATTTTATTTTATCATCAATCAAATTTATATAGCTGCCCGTCTCACTAATTGATAGGAACAATAAATAAAAACAACAAAAATGTACAATATATAAAACCTTATTAATCAAAATCAAAAAAGTGAAAATACAAACCACAGGAGAGGGAGGATAAAAATGGACGCCTTAATAATGGAGCCCCTGTGAGCAGGTATCTAGTCACCTGAGAGCCTCAGGCCCCACAACATGGCCAAAGCCTGAAAGCTTTTTTGAATACCAAAAGGCGTGAAGTGAAGAATGTCGCATAAAGTGGGTATCAGAGAAGAGAAGGCACATCTCCTGGGACCCATCAAATAAAGGTCCTTGACTTATGGTACCCACAACATGCGTACTTTGCCAGATATAGTGAAGATGGCTGATGTAACCAGGAGAGTTGGTCTTTTAGATGATCTGGTCCCATGCCAAGAAGGGCTTTTGCTCTCAGTGGTGTGGTATCAAATATTGAAACTGCAGAAAACTTTCCATAAGGTCACTTACCAGACGAAAGGATCGTAGTACAGACAGACCTTGAACATTGGCAAGACCAAGCTCAACTAAGCTGAGAGTAACAATAATGCTGTCAAAAATGTTCCATCCTTGCTGGAAGTATTCATAAGGATCTAGAGCAATCAGTTTAAGCACCATCTCAGCGGTGAATATCCCTGTGAATACCTGCAGAGAAAAAGGAATATATAAACTTGATTGCTAAAAATGGGAAGAGAGAAAAGCATTCCAGTAAAAAATATTAAATTCAAAATGTAGTACTAGATCACTTTCTGTACACTACAACTAATAAGAGCAGGCAGTTCTTATTTTAGGTGGAAGACAGTTTTCCAGGGAGGGAACTACCAGAGGTCACTGCAGAGGTTTTCCCTCTGCCCAAATTATGGACCAGGATATCAATTATAGGTATAGGCTTCGACTCAGTCCCGCCAAGACTGAGTGCATACCGGCATCTCGGGAGAACCAGTTTTGTCCATCGTTAACTATGGGGGGTGAGGTATTACCCCCCGTTGATAGGGCTCGCAACTTGGGCGTTCTCCTGGATTCACGGCTCAGTTTGGAAGATTATATAGTCCAAATTCAGAATATAGGGACTTGCATCTGGTTATCTGCAGAGAGTCACTTGGATAATTAAAGCCACTCCCACACCCCTATCCTTAGATCATGGCTCAGATTGTGAATATGAGTAGCCATATTTCCTAGAGAGGCACTTCTTCTATGTCCCGCCAGGTCTCAACCATATATACTAAGACCGTGGTAGCGAGCCTATGGCATGCGTGCCACCGGCAGTCCACAGAGCCCAGTCCTAGGCCTTCAGTCCTGTCCATGAGCAACCTGCATCAATACCCGTGCAAGGTAAGGTTATTTTGCCCGCCCCTGCCTCCACCAAGCATTTTTTTACTAACCTGTCTTTCAGCTGCATTCCATTTCTCCATTTGCCACATGTCTGTGGGATGATTGGTTTAAAAAAAGTTCCCTCAGACTTTTTAACTTCTCGTGAGATCTCAAGAAGTTAGAAAGTCTGATGAAACTTTTTTAAAAAAATGATAGTCCCACAAACACACGGTGAAGGCTGAGAAGCAAACAGAGAAACAAAATGCAGCTGAAAGGCAGGTTAGTAAAAAAAAGCGCTTGGGGGAGGTGAGGGCATCTGGGCAGGAGCTGGCAAGGCAACCTTACCCTGCATGGTGGTGGGAGGGTGGGGCGCATTCCCTTCCCATGCCAGGCCAGCCCCTGCAGCCCCAGGGCACCTGTGCTGGGTGGTGGTGGGCAGGGCATTGAGGTGGGGGACCAGCAGGCTGACCAAAGCAGCAGGTGGAGCACTGGAGGCTTGGGGAGGGAAGGCGCTGAAGTGGGCAGTCGGGCTATTGGCAAGAGCAATGCAACTGAGTGGAAAGCAGCCTTGGAACATGTGGGGCAGGTAAGAAAAGAAATCCTCGCTCCCCCCAGAAATTGTCTTTGTTTCCTTTCCTGACTCCCAGCCCCATGCCGTTTCTCCTTCGCGATCCACCGCCGCCACTGTTTGCAAGGAAACAAGGAAGATTTTTTGGGCAAAAAGGTCAATCAATCAATTCCAACTTCTCTTGAAAGATGACGAAGTTGGAATTGATTGATTGACCTTTTTCCCCCGAAAAAACCCCTTCCTTTGTTTCCTTGCAAACAGCGGTGGTGGCAGATCGCAAAGGAGAAATGGCACGGGGCTGGGAGTCAGGTAAGGAAAGAAAGGCAATTTCTGGGTGGAGCGAGGATTTCTTTCCTTACCTGCCACACTTGTTCCAAGGTGTTTTTCCACTCAGACACGTTGCTCTTGCCAATGGCCCAACAGTCCACTTCAGCACCCTCCCTCCCTGAGCCTTCAGTGCTCCACCTGCTGCTTTGGTGGCTGTGTAGGCAGAGCTGCAAAGTTCTCTTCTCTGTCAGAGAAGAAAACTTTGCAGCTCTGCCTACAGAGCCACCAAACTGTAGCTGAATGCTCAGGTGAGGGGGGAACCTGCCCCACTTGTTCCATGGCCACTTTCGGCCAAGCCGCATTGCAGCGGCATTGGGTGCAATATGCAAGGCGGCAAACAGCTGTGTCATGCTGAAACCAGCCGTTTGCCGCCCCCTGCCCAATGTCACTGCCATGAGGCCGTGGAACAAGCCGGGTGGTGGTAAGAAACCAGTGTACTGGTTCCTTACCTCTGCCCAGCTTGTTCTGGGGCCTCATGGCAGCGACACTGGGTGCGATGCACAAGGCGACAAATGGCCACAGCCAGTGGCAAACAGCCACGTCGCACTGAAACTGGCTGTTTGCCGCTTCTTGCCCAATGCCACTGCCATGAGGCCGCGGAACAAGCCAGGCGGTGGTAAGAAAGCAGTATAACAGTTCCTTACCTCCACTCAGCTTGTTCTGCAGCCTCATGGCAGTGGCATTGGGTGCGACATGCGAGGCAGCAAATGGCCACAGCCAGAAGCAAACAGCTATGTTGTGCTGAAACCAGCCATTTGCCACCTCCTGCCCAATGCCACTGCCAATGAGGCCCCAGAATAAGCCGGGTAATGGTAAGAAACCGATATACCAGTTCCTTACCTCCGCCCAGCTTGTTCCGCAGCCTCATGGTAGTGGCATTGGGTGCAATGCGCGAGGCGGCAAATGGCTGCGGCCAGCAGCAAACAGCCATGTTGCACCGAAACTGAGGGGATGGCAGGCTATGGCTGCTAACAGACACAGTTGTCTCCCATGTGCTCGCTGTGTGCGGGGGCAGCAGACACCCTGCCCCCTGCCTTGCCTCACCTCACCCCACATGACGAGGCTCTGTCCAAGCCACCAGAGACCCCCTGGATCTCCCCCAACCCTGCTCCCCCAACCCTGCCTGGCCCCCACAGGCATCCCTCCCCACAAGGAACATTGAAGTGGCCATGCCCACCCTGGCCACGCTCACACAGTCTGTTGTGACCACCACAGCCACACCCACCCAATGGGCCATGTCCACCTAGCACCCGGCAATACATAAATGGGTTTTGGGTTGCAGTTTGGGCACTCAGTCTCTAAAATGTTCACCATCACTGTACTAAGATCTCTTATGCACAAATGAGGTAGGTAGGCAACCAGGAATTAAGTAGCAGCAGCTACACACCTAAGGCCCAATGCCCTGGCAAATTGTCCAGGTAGGTGAAGCACCAAATCGATACTAAACACTAAGACTTCATTCCTCAAGAGTAGCCTGCCCACTGTTCCTGCTATACCTTCTCCTGCCCTTTACCCATGAGATTTCATTGTCTTTCCTTAACTCCCAGCATATAGATCCATCTTCTGTGTCACCTGTGTGTACGTACATACACACACACACACACACACACACACACAGAGGTGACATATATATGAACATTGTTTTAAAATGCAGATTTCCCAAAAGTTATTCTGAATCATTTTTGTTAGATAAATCTCCCCCAAATACTGTACATTTGTTTTTTTCTGAACATTAAAGAAGGTTGTACACAAGTGTTTCTCAAACATGGCAACTTTAAATAGAGTTGGGATCTGAGAAAACAATGCTGCATGTAAATTAATAAAATGTAATTAATATAATGAAACTTTGTACTCCCTCTCAAAGAACTAATAGTCAACCAATTAATTATGATCAAAATTAAAGACAAAAGAAAATTTTTTTAAGAAGATATCTATGCAATTTGCTATTCATTCTCAAACAGTATGAAAATGATCAATAATAATGCTGACAAACAAGCATCATGGAGGATACAGGTGTACCAATTGTTTTAGGCATCAAAGATATATATCAGAGATATCTGATATAACAGAGGCATCATCTGTTTTTTCCATCTTGTCAATTGTTAAATTATTGAGGGATTAGTGGTTATTTCTCTCTTGCATGCACCTCAAAGTTGTCACATTATCAAATCAAAGAATGTAGAGCAGTTCTCCTACCAGATTGCCCACATTCAATACACTGTTGAACTCTTCGGTCATTGGGTAGTGTTCCATGGCCATGAAGACAGTATTGAGGACAATGCAGATGGTGATCCCCAAATCAACAAAAGGGTCCATGACAATGAGCTTAACAATGTGCTTCAGCTTCACCCAAGGTGGGCAACAGTTCCATATTAATACAACCTTAGCAAACTTATACCACCATGGTGGGCATTTCTGGTGTGCCTCTTCCAGTTCTAAAAACAAAAATCAAAAGGGATATCCACAACAAAATCACTTCTGCTAGAGGTAAATCATGAATTACTAAGAGTGCTAACTTTAGCCAACTAATCAGCAAGATTGATTGATGCATTGTTCCTCAAACTGGCTCTTAAAATAGTATCAGATTACAACTTCTCTACTGTAATCTCCACCCATCTTGGTGTGGCAATTATTGGAATTTGCTTATCAACTCTGCTGGAATGTAATTTTTTAATCTTCTCATTATGCTGGGCTGGGGTTGTTGGATTGTTGCACAAAACAACCAATAGAACTACAACCATTTTATATTTTAATACTGTATTATCATGTGTGGAAATTGGATAATAAATAAGAGAGAAAAATTCTTCTATTATATAAGATTATTTTAAAAGGCATAAAACTTATGGCAGAGAGTTATTCTCTTTCAAAACACTCTTTCATCAGCACGTCAAATGTTTCTGAAGCTACCTTTTCACTGCTTACTAGAGTAAAATAGCAGGTCCTCGATTTCTATGATTTCTGGCTAAACATTATAGTTTTTATCAAATAATGTTCTTCAACTCTTTCAGAGCAATCTTCAACACACTGAATATGGAAATAGCTGTTTTTTTAAATTCAAAAGTAATCTAGTTTCTTCTAAAGTCAAGGCATTTACCTTCAAGAGTACTGGAGACCACACTGACTGCACTCCCTACTCGCTTCTCCAAGCCCTTTCCCTCAACACCATCTACACACAAATGGTTTTGATCAGATTTCTCATGTTCTTCCCTTGGATTTGACTGTAATAAAAAATGAGATCCAAGATTAAAAAAACAGTGCCAATAAAAAAAGTCTCTATTAGAATCTGAAGTGGCACTTGAACTAGAGATGTAACGAGGAAGGAATTCAAGCTGTTTGCTATGATATGACTCTAGTTAAAGGAAGAGTGAGGGTGAGCTTAAAGTTGAAAAATAACTATAACCAAGGAAGTCACTTTGTACCAGTAAAAAATTATTCTTGATACTCCTTGAATTCTGTAAGAATTTCACTGTCAAGGTTTGCTAGGACTAAGCCATATCAGGTGGCTACACATTCAGTTAGTTAATTATCGATTATTAAATTTATTATTGCTATATTTTCAGTGCCAGATGCAAAGACACTTTCTGCCTCAAGCACCAAAACAATTCAGCTGACTTCTGAAAATATGAAACCAGACTTGGATGGGGTAATATTTACTCAGACTCAGCAGAAAAGCTATCTTTACTACAAACTTTTCTCTCCTACCAACACCGTTCTGATTTCACAACTATGTCCGTTAATCAGTGTTTCTTGCTGATTTTATTACACTGGGATAGAAATACAGAAAATGAAACAGGAATTTTAATCTTACAGTCCTGTTTGGTGGACTCCTCTCATATTTGGACAATTGGCTAACACTCTTCATATGTTGGACTAATCTGTTCATATAATGTTCTCTAGCATTAGACATGCAGAAATATGAAGGGAAGAGAGAGGGAAGGTCCAATGGGCCAAGATTTTAGTCCTTTCAAACACATGTGGAAGTCTGTAACTGTAAGAGATTGTCTATTTTGGGGGATCAGCAATGCGGCTAACTGTAATTCAGAACGCAGCCTTCATTTTTAGTCCAGCATGCCATAAACATTTGCTGCCTTGGCCTCTTGTGAAAACCATGAAGTTGGCCACTTACAATCCATAGCTAATCTTTTCTAGAAGCATCCACACATCAGCTTGTATCAATACAGTTCTAATGAGAATTTCTATAACTATTGAATGGGCAGTAAGCAGTGTAGTTTATGTTTTTATCTTTGGTTCCTAGTTGATGGAGAACATACCTCATCTACTGTAGCTGATCTCTCCAACACCAAATGTGGGATGACCCGACCATTGCAATCGTTTGGTCCCTCTTGATCACTCTGAGCCTTTTCATCTGATTCTCCTTTTTTCTTTTTTTCCACTATAATGCTTTCTCCAGAGCTGCTATTTGCTGTTTGTGCTTGAAGCTACAAAAATATAAGAGATTTAGCATAAGAAAATCAGGAAAAGGCTGTTGATATTACTGAAATGGTGATTTGTTTTCTCTTGAATTTTGAACTTATATGGTATGTATTTGAAGGATCAGATGAAAGAATGTATGTACAGATGGGGAATTAAGGATCAGATGAAAGAATATACATAAAGATGAGGCCCTGGGGATCAGAAGGATCACATGTGGAGATAGGACCCAGGTGCAGGTGTGATGAACATGAGAGTGAAGAAGATGAATTCTGAGAGAAACATTTACTCTTAAACAATTAAATAACTCTTTCTTTCCACGTACTTGGGAATTTGCAATACAAGCTTGCTAACGGTTGACATACTTGATAGCATTGCGAGGGGGGCTGCGATGGCAGGGGGGGCTACAGGGGCAATGAAGCAAGACAGAATCACCTATCAGAAACCACTTAGCCAGGATGTTGGGTACATGAATAGCTCACTTACAAGAAAACCCAAAACCACATAGCTGGAAGAGGAAACTTGAAACTTTGCAAGATACTCATGATCTGAGGTGGGTAACAGGTGGCGTGACATTTAGCTATTTTTCATAGCAAGCAAGAAAGCTTTAGGGGACTGCAATGCAGGTAACCAATCAATATTATATGTTATGCATGTATTATTGGGGAAGGCAAAGGGGTGTATGTGATTCACCTTTGACTATAAAAACTACTGTAAAACTGTGGTCAAGGCTTTGGTAGCTTTCAAAGCCAGGGCCCTATATCTTGGTACCAAAATAAAAGTATTTTTGTTTCACACCTTGTGTTTGGTGGTCAATTGGCTTCGACACCAAGCTAAGGCCCAGTTTTGGGGACAACAGTTTTATTTTACTTATAATACTTTTTTAGAATCTTCTTGTATTTGGTGCCCTTCAGTTATGTTGGTCAGCAATTTCCATTTGTCCCCAGCCAACAGGACAGCCAAGTTACTACCGTGTTTCCCCAAAATAAGGCCTGCCCTGAAAATAAGCCCTTGCTTGATTTTGGGGGTTGGCCTAATATTAGCCCCACCCCCAAAATAAGCCCTAGTTTTGGGGTGAGGCACGCACCTACATGCTAGGGTGGGGGTGGGGGGGTGGAACTGCAGTCAGGCCTCTCCTTGTCTACCTACTTCTTCTGCAGCATCCCCAGGCCTGCATTTTGCAGTCAGAGGCCTTTCCGGAAGGCCTCTGCAGCCGAGAACTGAGCTATGGATTAAATCCATAGGTCAGTTCTCAGCTGCAGAGGCCTTCCAGAAAGGCCTGACTGCAAAATGCAGGGCGGAGCTCCATTCTCAGCTGCAGAATGAAGCTGCTTCTTTGGCCTCAGAAGAAGTAGACCAGATGGGTGGGACTATCAGTGCCAGAGGTGAGTATAAAAGAACCCCCCCCCCAAAAAAAACCTGGTCTTATTTTTGGGAAAACACGGGTAAGACTGATAGAAGTAGTGATCCCAGACAGAGAGGTAGAAATGTCTATTTCTATGAAAATTATTGTTGGAGAAGATGACTTGGAGTAACAAATATGATGCTAGAAATTCATACAGTAAAGCATTCTAAAGTATCCAAAGAATTTTGTAAATATCAACTCAGTAATATTTATAAAAAATTGTAACATATATTACTATTATTAGCTTAAATTATTTGATTTCTAATGATAAAACAAGATATTTTTCAATATGATTTTGTATATTTGCTTGTCAATGCATATTTCCAACGTCTAGATTGTTTGCCCTTTAATAGTTATTTATTCTATATATTATTTTTTTCTGCAGAATAGAAGCAATTTTTCCACTGTTCAAGTGTAATCTGTTGATGCATTAAACAGCATAAAATAATAAGTAATAATAATTTGTTAAACTTGTAATGTTGCCCAAATCTCAGCGGCTGACAGTAATCAAAGAAATTACAATAAAATCAATTAAACATAAAAGATAAAGATAAAAGATTGCAAGCATGACAAAAAAGATAGAATGATGTATGTGGTCTCACTCTCCCTCACCAAAAGCCAGGATAGAGACTCATATCTTCATCACTTGTCAACAACAGCAGCAGAGTGTGGTGATCCAGATCTTATGTGGGAATCTTGTTCTAGTGGGTCAGAGCTATTATAGAGAATGCCCACTTTCAGGGTCCCTATACATGAAATTGTCCAAAAGAACCTGCACATGCCAACCCAACAGATCAAATCAGACATGGAGAGGATATGGGAGATAAGCAGACCCTCAAATAATGATACCCTGTGCCATGTGGGGCTTTATCGATAACAACAAGCACCCAGTTGCCAAATTGACAGCTAGTGTAGCTTATGAAGCAGAAGTGTTATGTAAGCATATTCAAAATAGTGAGACAAAAACATATTACATAAATAAATGCATACAGACAGACATGCCAAAGCATACCCATTATTGTTCACACCACCTCATTTGGACCAGTTGAACTTTCTGGGTGGTCTTCAAAGACAGCCCACGTAGAGTGAGGTGACTACAGTGTGAGTGATTGTCTGAAGGGCCTCCCACTCTAGGAAAGGGTATAACTGGCAAACCAAATGGAGTTGCTTAAAGGCCTTCTATACTCTAAGGTAATGATGGTAAACCTATGACACAAATTATCAAAGCTGACATGCCAGCAGTCACCAAAACCCAACAACTATTCTCGAAAGGACACTCTGTTCTTTTCAGAGGCCATGCAAAAATGGGGTGTGCTTTTCTGTGTCCTGTGGACTCTCTGGAAATTAATGAGAAAGCTGTGCTCTTGCACAGACTCCAAAGTCTCTGAAAATCATGCAAAAATGGGGTGTACTTTCATGAGGTTTTTAGAGACTGAAAGCTATAGAAGAATATTCTCCAAACCTGTTTCAAGAACAAAGGCCTTGTGCAACATGGAGATGCCTTGGGCAGGCTGGAGGGGCCTGTCAACAGAAAGTGAACACTGCCTGAAGATAAGCAGCAATGTCTGATGTTGTTGATAGTTTGGCATGAGTTATATTGTTGATAGACTGAGCTGAGATTGCAGTGCTTTGTTGTCATGGATGTCAGAGAATGGCTGATAGTCTATGATTATTAGGACCAGCAACTTGGTTTGTTAAGCAAAGCAGCTGCAAATAAAATCATGACTGAGCTTATCTTCAGTTTTCCTTTGCTTTATGGTTTTTGTGAAAGTTGTAAACACAAGGACTGGTCATCAGTAATTGTAATTGTGAACAGTTGATGTGCAAGGCAGTTGCTAAATGAGGATTACCAGCACTCCATTCTATGTTCTTTAGAATGTTATGTTGAATATTTATCCAAGAAGTTTGTTGAAGGGATAAAAATATTACCTACATGTGTTCTATTTAAGTAGCTCCAAGAAGCCAGTCCTGTTGGCAATCCTGTAAGTAAATCTGGCATTGAGTCTGAGAGGCTATGTCACTGCTCAGGAATGAAATAGCAAGCAAATTGCTGGCTAACAGTTGATGTTTAAAACTCTAAGGCAGCAATGGCTGGAGGAGGGAGTGTGCAATCTTAAGAGTGTGTGTGTGATACAAATATCAATTTCTCACAGATTTTGTACTAAAATAATAATAATACCCCCCCAAAAATGGTACAACAAAGTAGCAACAATGGTGCATTGGGATATCTGCAAGAAATGCCATTTTCTTGCAAGCAAGAACTGGTGGGACCACAAAATAGTCGAAGTCATAGAAAATGAAGAAGCTAAAGTGCTCTGAGACTGTAGAATTCAGACAGACAAGCACCTACCACGTAACATCCAAGACTTAACAACTATCAATAAGAAAGACAAAAAAGTCTGAAAATGGACATGACAATACCTGGAGACAGCAGAATAGTATAGAAAGCAATTGAAATAGCACTTAGACATATACCACTCCACAGTGCTTTACAGCAGTATCGGAGGGGTTTACAACATCAGCATGTTGCCCCCAACAATCTGGGTCCTTATTTTACCAACTTACGAAGAATGGAAGCCTGAGTCAACCTCAAGCCTGTCATGATCAAACACCAGACTATGGCGGAGTTAGCCTGCAATACAGCATTCTAACCATTCTGCCATTAGGGCTCTTCAAAGAACTGGAGAAAATAACAAAATACAAAGACTTGCAAATAGAAGTAGAACGACTATGGCAAAAAGTACAGCAAGAATAGTACCAATAGTGATAGGCACCTTGCATGCAATCCCAAAACATCTGGAGCAGCCCTTGAACACTACTGGCATTGACAAAATCACTATCAGTCAATTGCTGAAGGCAGCTTTACTTGGAACAATTGCATCCTGTGACAATACCTATAACACCATCAAACAGCAACATCTGCCTATTCCAGGTCCTTGGAAGGACTTGATAGGTGGATAAAAATGCCAGATCCAGTGTAAATATCTGATTGACTGTGCAACCAACCATAATGACTTGAAATAATCAGCAAGCCAAATAATAACGTAAAAAGAAAATTAAGAATTCCAGCAGCACTGACCCTTCTATCCATTTTATACCAAATAATAGTTAAATAAAACCACACACACACACACACAAACACAAACACACACACACACAGTTTTTTTCAAGTCAATAGAAGTGATTAAATCACTTTTGAAAAAGGAGTATTCAACTAATAATTGGTCAGATTAGAATTTGGTTAGAAATACTAGTAAACCCTATGGAATTCTTGGTACTATCTGAGCTTGGTTCTTTGCCTGCAGATATTTTATTACCCAACTATCATCAGCAATAGTGAGTGTGGGATTCACTGCCTATTTATATACAGTAGTTTGGCCTGCCAGTGTTAGTGGGATGAGCCTTCTCAGGGATCAACATGAGGCTAAAAAGAAGTTTTTCAAACTAGTCTCTGATAGGATTCTGATAATAAATAAATTCCTAAAGTTGCTATTTTCAGGGATGGGATTATTTGCAGGTAGAGCTAGGGGCTAAAAGGGGCTCCAATTTGCTTCTGAGGTTTTCTTTAAAAAGTAAGTAACCATGTTAGATTTTGGAGCTGAGTAGGCTGAGTTAAGTCCACCTCCTCTGGAACTGCTAGCTACAGTACATAACCAAGCAAGTTAACTGCATTTCTGCAATGGCCATATCTAAAGTGGCTTGTGTTGAAGGAGATTTTCAAAATGTAGTAGTTGCTGAAAACTGTGAGAAAAGAAAAGAAGTTTATCACCTCCTCTTCTACCACTACAACTGCAGAGGCTCAATGATTCAAAAAAAAAGCTTTACTATGGTTTCTTATAAATTGGCACTGCATCACTGAACTATTGCCAAATCCCCAAAGTAGGTAATATTATGTGAGTCCTAAGCTGATTCCAGAGCTGCTGCAAACCTTTTATGTGGAGGTGTCCTCTCCCTGACATCCAAAATGAAGTTGAACTATCAAAGTTGCCTTGAATCCCTTGAGGAATGAGAATTGTATACTTAAACCTTCTGAAACTGGATAATTCAAACAGACATAAATAAAAAAGGTTCTGACCAGTCTTTGTTGCTCCTCCTGATGCTTTTTCAGCTGTTCCACCATCATCTGGAACTCTTCTTCTTTTTCTTTTTCTTCCTGGAAGGTGGCATCATTCTGCTCTGCATAGGCCATTGCCACCACAGCCAGGATTAAATTGATGAGATAGAAAGAGCCCAAGAATATGATCACCACAAAAAAAATCATGTATGTTTTCCCAGCTGCTCGCAGGGTCTAGAGAAAAAGAAGAAAAAATTCATCCTTCTTGATATCTGGTAATCCAGAATTGCATTCTCATATATAACCTTTCTAGACAGTCATTGAGATGGGTCTCAATGATTAGTCTCGATGATTACCATCCAGTTGTACTTACATCCATCATTATGAAATGCTTTGAGAGGCTGATAAAGGACATTATTGTATCTAGCCTCCCACCAGCATTTGACTCACTTCAGTTGCTTACCATCCAAATCGCTCTACTGTACAGAGGATGCTATTTCTTCTGTTCTCCACCTGAGTTTGGAGCACTTAGAGGAAAGAAATACTCATGTGCAAATGCTGTTTGTTGACTTCAGTTTGGCATTTAATACAATCGTTTCTCAGCATCTAATAGACAAACTGGGCCTTTTAGGCCTTAATGCTCCTTTGTGAAACTGGATTCTTGATTTTCTTCTTGATAGGCCCCAGTATGTGCGAGTTGGGACTAATATTTCTAACACCATTTTCTTGAGCACAGGTTCTCCTCATTGTTGCATCCTAAGTCCGCTGGTGTTAACCCTGTTGACCCATGACTGTTGCGCAAGGTTGCCACCAACCATATTGTGAAGTGTGTGGATGATACAACAGTAGTGGGCCTTATTCAAGATGACAATGAGGGTGCTTACCACAAGAAGATAGAGGGTTTGTGAACTGGTGTAAGAAAAGCAGCCTAGTTTTAAATGTTGGAAAAACTAGAGATCATTGTCAATTTCAGACAAGGCAGGCACAGCCACACTCCTCTATGTATTAATGATTCACCTGTGGAGCTGGTTAGCAGGCATCTAATTTCTGGATGTGCAGCTAATGAGTAGGCTGGTTTGGTTGCTCAACAGCAAGACATTGATGAAGCGGGCACAGCAGCACCTGCATTTTCTGCGTCACATGAGAAAAGTACGTCTTCCTTCCCCTGTCCTTACCACTTTCTACAAAGGGACAATTGAGAAAATCCTATCATATCATATTACTGCCTGGTTTGGAAGCATTACTGCTTCAGACAGGAAGGCGGTGCAGAGAGTGGTGATGACAGCAGGAAAGATTATTGGCAGTTCACTCCCTTCTATCCAGGATGTGGCATATAAGCAATGCTTTAGCAGGGTCCGCAGGATTGTCTGGGACATTATACATCCTCTTCACAGCCTATTTTCCTTGTTACCTTCTGGGAGGAGGCTTCATGATATCCAAAAGAGAACATCCAGATTCAGTCACAGTTTTGTTCCGTACAGTATCAACCTTGTTAAACCAGTGTGCCCACAGTAAAAAAAAAGTTCCTTATTAGTCTAAGCCAGGGGTAGGCAACCTTGGCTCTTTTATGACTCATGAATTTCAACTCCCAGAATTCCTGAGCCAGCCGGCCGGTGTAAGGTCCACGAGTCATAAAACAGCCAAGGTTGCCTACCCCTGGTCTAAGCAATGTATTTTGAACATATTCAAAGCCTCTGTTCTATATTTCACATATTGCTTGGCATTTTGAAATAGATTTCTGAGGTTTAGGACCAAACTAAATAAACTGATGGTTGGTGGTCATTATGGAAAAGAAGCAGATACAGAAACAGACTTTGAATTGACCCAATTAGATCCTTACGTTCATATCTTCTCAGTGGAGCTCCCACTTCTCCATCTTTTTGTAAAACAATCAAAGGAGAGGAATCTGAACTGGTGCTGAGTCCCTGCACTCTGTTTTCCTTTATACTGGTTCCCATTATTTCTCCTATTAAGGAAAATTAAGAGGGGTCTACATACAAGTCCATGTGGGAGAAATTTTAACTGGAAAAATAGCATGGGAAGAAGTCTCTCCACCCTTACACCTGCATGTATTCCATACACGTTTAGAAAAGTTTAAAAGACAGAATATCTGGACCAATGTCTTCAGTGTCTTCTCTAGTTGGGGTTTATTTCATCTGGTGAAATAAAAGCAATCCCATCATATGATCAAAAGCTTTCATAAACATTGGCAAAAATGCTGGGGAACAAATAAAAGGAAAAAAATTAAAGGAAGTTCCTGAAACAGTAATATTATATAAACTTACCAGCTGGAAGAGATTCTCCCAATAGTCCTGAGTCATGAGGCGAAAGAGTGAAAGGAATGCCCAGCTGAATGTGTCATAACTTGTATAGCCATAATTTGGGTTTTGGCCAGCTTTCATGCACAAAAACCCTTCCGGACATTGTCTACGGTGGATTATACAAAAAAATCCAATATAATATTATCATATTAAAAGAGAAGCATTTTCTTCCTGAATCTAATGCATAATCTAGATAGTTACCATAACCATTCTTGTCCCTAGTTATAGATTAGACTCATTTCTGCCTTCTAGTATTGTACAATGAGCTGACAATTATCATATTGTATATAGCTTTTCCTAGCAATTAATTCCAAAACCCAATTGTTTGAAATTATTTTTACAATATGTTCTTGTCAGTTTTATGGATTATTTGGGAAACCAGAAATATATATATTCAAAAGGAACAGAAATTAGTGAATTGCTAGGAGCCAGTACTAGTTTTATTCTACCTTTTAATATATAACTCGGGGTGGTGAACATCAGTGCTTTTTTTCTAAAAAAAAAAAGGTGCCGGAACTCTCATCTTGGCGGGCGCAGGAGGCGGGGTGGGGTAGGGGTGGGGCGCTGATGCAGTCACAGGTGCGAAGGGTGTTGGCAGTGGGCTCCCCCCCTGGGGCTGGAGCCGGCGCGGCTGGTGCTGTGGGAGCAGCAGAGCCCACTCTATATGGCGGGGCTGCGCGGTGCGGGCAGCGGAGGCGGTGCGGGCCAGGCGATGTTTTAATCTTATGATTTTAAATATATATCTTTTTCTATTGTAAGTTTCCCCAAACCTCGCCATGTGGATTGCATACAAATATTATATAATTGGTAAATAAAGGTAGAACCTATGTCAAATATACATCAAATGATAATATGCTTCCCTCCAAAGTCAATTCTTGCTCAATGACAGACCAAGGAGTTAACTCAGAAAGGCAAGAGGAAAATGTAGAAGAGATCTGTGCAACTTGTAAAAGGGAAAAGCCCACACTGATAAATTAAAAATCTTTCTGGTCTGCAAAGGAATGCTGCTGGGCTAATCAATGATTTGGTGACTAGAGCAGCATCTACAGTGTTGGAGTTCGTGGTCATGGTAAGCCATGGAGGCACTAGGCAACATGACTTTTAGGGCAGTGGTGGTGATTTTATTACTTTAAAAAAAAGTCTGTGCTCTGTCCAAGGGTGCTTGGTAGGCTACATGTACAGGCCTGGTCTAGAATTTATTTTGGAGCATTCAACTATCTAGAGCAGGCATGTCAAACTCATTTTGTTTGAGGCAACTTCTTATAAAAGAATTGCCATTAATTTGTTTTAATAAAATAATTTAAATCAATTTTTCACTTGGTTTCAAATTAAATGAATTATATTGGTTGACAATGAGATATTTTTTTTAGTACAATTGCCAAATGCAATAAACTGGTTTTAGGTATATGTTACTGGAAGGAAAAAGCAATCCCTGTTGTGTTACTGATCCCAGAGAAACATTTGCATGTATGCAGGTATCCTTAGGGTGCCATAGTTATGGATGAAAACTATCGGTTGCAAAGTTGGCATTTCTGGATGTAATACAGATATTTTGGACTTATTTTTGCTTCTTTGCATGTTTGATACTTTTAAAAAGGCACATGGTACTGACTACACTTATGCACATATGTAACATGATCACTGCTTGTCCAAAGTTTTACTATACAGATAATACCACCAGAAATTATTTTAGCCTTTTTAATAAATGTTGTTATTGATGTTAAGCTCACCAGGGAAAACATCATATATTGTTATGTATATACTAGGTTAATTATTTAAAAGTGAAGTGCAACATAACTAGATTCTAAATAATCTATTTTTCAAAACACACAACAGTCCAAACAGTAAAAGTAAAGTCCAAATTAAGAATATTTCATTCTTAAGAATTGTTTAGATTCAAGATAGTTTTCAAGAGTGTACAAAAGATACTATTTTTTTTCTAGAATCAGCTAAATTAGACACATTACATTGAGAAAAATGTTTGTCATTTCTTTGCTGTTACCTTTGATTTCATTGCAGAGATGTTAACATAAATGGATTATTTTGTTATCTAATTTTACTTTCCAAAAGACAGAAGCAGATGAAAAATGTGAGGTTCTTTCCTGTTGGCTTTTTTGAATTAGCTGTTTTAGATTCTAAGTTTAGTTCCGAAAGAAGTAATCCTGTAAATAATTTTAATGTCCTCCTCTTTTATGACTCAAGGACTTCAACTCCCAGAATTCCTGAGCCAGCATGGCTCAGCTTGGAAACCTCTCCCTTTCCCCCCAGCATGGCTGGCTCAGGATTTCTGGGAGTTGAAGTCCATGAGTCATAAAAAAGAGCCAATATTGCTAGCCCTGCAATAGGCTTAGGAAAGCCAATAATGGAGCTGGTTTGTTTTTGGTTTTTTGCAAAAAAGGTGCCAGAACGCCGTTCTGAGCGTTCTATGAGAAAAAAAGCCCTGTTGAACATTCCTAATGCTCCTGCCTTCTCTTTTTCTCACAGCAACAATCCTATGAGGAATTTGGGCTGAGAGAGGATGACTGGTGCAAAGCCACTCATCTGGCTTTCATGCCTAAATGAGAGCTAGAACCCAGAGTCTTCTGGTTGCTAGGCCAGCACTTTTTTGCTGCAACAAACCGGATCTCATGTTATTTTCTTAGACATGAAGCCCCCTCCTCACTCCATAAAAGATTCAATCATTGTGAGAAACCTTACTCACCCAGCATCAGAGCTGTTCCCACAGAGCAAGGCATCAAGTGCTCCATCGAGGAAATAGAAATTGTCTTCATGAGCAAACACAAAATAAAATAAAAATAAAATAACATTTTAAAAAGCAGGAATGAAAATTGACTTTGGAACAATTTCGCCTTCATTTAAAAATTGTCAGAAGAATACCCAAAGAAATCATAAATTAGGTGAGCCAGACTTGTAAGCAGAAAGTAAAACATCTATGCAGATGCTATGAATAGGAATTAATCAAGTTGAACCATGGCCATGACATTGAAAAATGAGAGTACATATTTATTTTAGCCTTGAGATTAAACATATACCTACTATATTATCACAAATGAATCCCCTCCCTATAAATGCTTTGACTAAAAGTAAAATAAAATTTCACTAGAATGAAAATTATCTTGGATCTCATATAGCTGCATCTACAGTAAGATACTTAATGGGAATCTGTGTGATAAAGAATGGCTCATATTTCCTTCCTTCCATAATCATGAAAGTCACTACTATGGGTAAATTATCTTTTTTTGTTTTTGTTTTATCTGTTTCATAGGATTCTTTTAAAATGGAAAGTGATTTGGTCATGGCAATCTAACTTCCTTGGAGACAGATCAGAAACTGAGTGCAAAAGAATTGAATAAAATTAAAACTGAATATGAAAATCTAAAGTAATTTAGTGACTTCTTTCTTCAAACACAAATAAAAGCTCATATATTAGAAAATTTGAAGTGTATATGAGAATTTGTGGGTACATAAAATAGCAAAGGAGAAGTGAAAACAACAATTAGTCTTAAGAGAAAACTTTCACTTGATTTCTGTTTGATTTAGGGACTGGTGAGAAGAATTTCCATGAAAATTCTGATCCTGATCTTTCACACAGTGGGCAAAGTTTGATTTGCCACCTTAAATGCTAACACTGAAAGGATGGGGGTGGGAGTGAAAGTGAAATATTAAAGAAAAGAACTGTACATCTCTTCTCCCATTCTGAAATTGGCATTAGAGGTAGAGCAGATCATTGACAACATAGGAATGTTTTACTGTCTATATTTGCTAGCAAAACAAATTTGTGTTTAATAAATAGGGATATTCCAGGATTTTGTTAAGTCCATGTTCTTTAGAAAATGAATCTAATTCACATAGAGATTAAATGCATATTGGAATTTTTTGAGATGACAGAGCTGAACAAACTCACAAACCTTTCTTACAGTCATCAAGGAGTGACTTATAAAACCCATAAATTGTACTACAGACCTCTATAATTACCTTGTATTAGCTATAACTGTTTAAGATTGTTCCAGATGGTATTACCATCCTTATGACAATGTTCATATGGTCATTTTGACCAAATGTTGTATTGAAGAACATCAGAAAGGCTTGTTATGTTAGGCTCACCTATAAATTTGATTTATAAATAAATGAATAACTTTTAACAACTTAATAATTCTTAATAACTTATTTTGAAATATTTTACGTGTTTCACAAAAGTTGCAAATTTGCTCAGCATGGGAAATAATTTAATTTTTGTTTTCAGCTGCCAAAAACTGGTGAACAAATTATATTAATGTATTTTTAGCATTAGCTAAATTATTAGCAAATTATTCAGATTTGGTCTTTATTACTTAGTTATGTTTCTCCTGATTACTTTTCAGAGTAGTTAAATAAACCTTCTTAAAATATGTATTAATATATATCTCTGTATGTGCTTTCTCTCTCTCTCTCTCTCACACACACACACATACAAACACACACACACACACACACACACACACACACACACAGAGAGAGAGAGAGAGAGAGACAAGACAGACAGACAGATAGTTTGCTTTTGTTTTTTCCTCCGCTCTCTTTTCCTCACTATTTTGGTTTTCCATTTTTATCTTTGATAACTGAATTTATTTCAATTCTTACCTTCATTGTTAATGTACTCATCCCAGTCAAAGGTATCATTCCCCGTGAGAGTAAAATTGTCATTCAGAGTGCTGTTATCAAATGGATCCCTCCATAAGACATCTTGCAGGGAGTCATTAGTGAAGGATGGCCCTAAAGCATCCTGCAGAGTGTCATTGGAAAAAGGTGGCCATCGAACACATTTGTGTCGCAAGTTCCCCATGAACAGTTGCAGGCCAATGAGGGCAAAGACCGCCAAACAGAACACAGTGAGGATCATCACATCAGAGAGCTTCTTCACAGACTGGATCAAAGCTCCCACAATTGTTTTTAGACCTTTTGGAGGGAAGAGTCAGAGAAGAGAGAGAACAGAAATTTCCATTTGTTTAAGCAATAAAATGGATTTTCTTCCAATTTCATTTTTTTTTAAAAAGTATTATTTTATGAATTATATTTGTTGGCAGAAATATTTCAAGAAGCGACATTTTGAAAAGAATTGATGAATTATATTTGTTGGCAGAAATATTTCAAGAAGACACATTTTGAAAAGAATTGAAAGGATAGTTACATAAGCTACGTCAAGTCATTTTTGCTGTGCTTTAAATTAATTTAATTTACATAATTCCAGATGATGAGTATACAAAATGAATTTACTTTGTCTTCACTACCATAATTATATATATATATTTTTTAAAAAGGCAACCAAAATTCTTCTTTTTACTATAATATTAACTACAGACTTCCTGGTCCAGTAAAGAGGTATCTCTACCTCACTCTTCTACTAGTCTAATTGATTTGTATGAAAAAAGCAAAATTCCTAAATCATCTTTAGCCTTGTCACCTCTGTTATGTACCTGGAATGACTGTGATAGTTTTAAGCGCTCGAAGAACACGGAATGTCCTTAGAGCAGAGACATTGCCCAAGTCTACGAACTCTGTGACATAACTAGGAAAAAAAGGGCAGAAAGCTGTTAATATAAAGACAATTTACAGAGGGAATATCAACAAGCTAGAGAGATAGAACTGGAGATAGAAAGGCAAAACGACAACTTTTACTTAGAAAATATTATTTGTAATTCCTGTTACTAAAATAAGACAGGCAGACTTTAATGAGGCAGATAAGCCTACTTCTATTAGATTCAGTTGGGTGTATGTCAGAATGTATAAAATTTTAAAAGGACAATATTCTTCATTAATCTTTATTTTGAAGAAATCATATAGACCTGTATTAAGTTTAAGTATTCAACAAATGTAAAACAATTCAAAGATTCATTCTTGCTTACTACAATTACAGGCTAAGTGTAACTAAACATGTGAATATCTCTTTAAACATTTATTTACTGTTTACTTATAAATGCATATTTTGGTAATATTACATTACATAATTTTCTTAATTAAGCAAAATCCAACCCATCTGGAATTTTATTATATTAAAGTTTTTGAAATATTTTATATAATTTTGCATATACATACAGTATATGCATATACATATACATATATATATATATATATATATATATATATATATATATATATATATATATATATATATATATACACACATATATATATATATTGGATTGACATATTCAAATTTAAATTACATTTGGACTTTATATCTACGGTGTTCATTTTATAATTGCCTGTTGGAAAATGTGGGTTTAATTTCATACACTCTTGAGTCATTTATTTTAGGTTTGGTCACTGGTTGGAACAAAGAATTTCAGAATTCACCTATTCTTTAGGTTCAAGTTGAAAATTACAATTTATTCAATCTCATACTACTATTTGGCTCTGCTGAAATCCTGTTGGGATCCTTGTATGATTAGGGCCAGCCCTTGAAAATCGGATAGTTATCTAACTGTTGGGGTTAACGTGCCATCTATCCATCCTTGTATGTGCAGAAAACTATGACACGCTGGTCCCATTCACTTAATGCTAGTTAGCTAGCTACCTAGATATGGAAATATATAGAGAAAATATCAGTTTTATGATAATGAAACATATATATGCAAAAAAAACAAATCTGATAGCACTAAGGAACTCTCATTTCAACCCTGACTACAAATATTCTCTTTTCTTAATATCAGGTTGTATGTATAATTGTTGCTTTTTATATGTTAGAAAGAAAGGATAATTCAGTTTAAAAATAAAATTGTTTTTTACACTAATAGCACCCTCATCTTGACAATCATACACAGTAAATTAAAGGGAAGCTGAAAAAGTGCTGAATGCCATGATAACAAAAAGGAGATAACGTCACCTGTTGCCATCCTCTGTTATATCTATTTAGTTCCTTCAGTCCATCCCAAATCAAATAAACTGCTGTAAAGCTTCTTTTATGCATGCTCTGCCAGGCCAACCTGACAACACCCTAAATAGAGGCTATGGTTTAAATTATATTAAATTATATTCTGAGCTAATTTAGCTAGAGACCAGCCAGATCACTCAGGGACCAATCTTTACCATTAATTATCAGATTGGATTGCAATCTATAAGCATAAGGGGAGGGGACAAGTTACTAAGTTTTCTTAATTGATTTTCTTACTTTAAGGTAAAGGTAAAGGTTCCCCCGCACATGCGTGCTAGTCGTTTCCGACTCTAGGGGCCGGTGCTCATCTCCGTTTCAAAGTCGAAGAGCCAGCGCTTGTCCGAGGACGTCTCCGTGGTCATGTGGCCGGCATGACTAGACGCCAAAGGCGCACGGAACGCTGTTACCATCCCACGGTAGTGATCCCTATTTTTTAACTTGCATTTTTACATGCTTTCGAACTGCTAGGTTGGCAGAAGCTGGGACGAGTAACAGGTGCTTACTCTGTTACGCGGCACTTGGGATTCGACCCGCCAAACTGCCGACCTTCTGATCGACAAGCTCAGCGTCCTAACCCACTGAGCCACCGCGTCCCTTTTTCTTACTTTAGTATACTATTATTATTCACTGAGTTCTCCTAAAGCTTAATAAGCTCTCCAAAATTTCATTTGTAATTAAAAACTCTAAGGGAACAAACATGTTTCAAAGTTATAAAAGCAAAATACTATAAAATCAGGAACTATAAAAAATGGCATGAAGTAAGCTAAATAAAGCTATCTTAGTCAATTCTGCTTGAACTCAGAGAAGTAGGATATACTTCCTTGAAAAAATACACTTTGGGGATGGAGTTAAGAATTGTGGTTTCATGGATTGCTATAACAAGGAATTATTTCTTCCATTCAATTTCCCACAGCTGATTTTCATAATACACTTGCAGAATGCAACATACGCCATGACGATGACACAGAAATCCAGCCAATTCCAAGGATCTCGCAGGAATGTAAAGCTGTCAATACAGAATCCCCGAGCAAGTACCTTGATCGTAGCCTCAAAAGTATAAATGCCAGTAAAGGTATATCTGTGAACAAGCAAGCATTGATTTTTTTAAGGTGACAAAACAAAATCCAGCTTTAATAAAAGCAGCAAAAATAGGATAAAATTACAAATAATTTAGAGCAAAAGAAAGTTGGTCGATATTTATTTCCTAGACATAATTCCACTTCACAGTTAAAATTTCAGTTTTGAAAGCCTTCTAACTTGTAGCTATTCAACTATCAAACCTAAAGAATTTCCATTAAAAATGGACATAGGACTTCATGACTTTTTGCTATACTCTTTTCATACACTTACTTTACTTAAATATCCACCCCAAAAAAGGCCTACAAAGGGCCAAAAATATTTATCCTACCTCCCCTGCTATCATCATATCTTTCCCAAAGTGCATCAGAAACATGTTGCACAAACACTGAGAAACTGATGCTACATGTATATATTCTCCTTTGCAACACTGAGTATTTTAATTATATTGATAATATATTTTAAAATATTAATAAGATGTTGAATTAATAGATAAAATATAGAAAACTTGAGAGCCACTTGAAGGATTGAAAAAGTAGTGAATCTGATGCCAAAATCTGCATTCAATTTTATATCACACACATTTCATCAAGAAAATTTAGTTTATCATTAAAAATACATTGTGAGCCTTTACAAAAGATTGTATGTGCATCCTTTCCAGGAATGTGGCCCTTTTCCAACACTCTGTCAAGATTAATCTTTCAAAAAGATACAAAGATTTTCTAGGTGTGAAAAAAAATCTGCCTTATTGTCTTTTCCCTCATATGCAAACAGTTCAGATACTAAATGTGCGTAAATATTGGTAAAAGTTAAGGTGATTGGAATTCAGATCACACGGGTTTCACTTTCTCTTGTGAATTCTTGCCCTTCTGCATTAGTATTCTTCTTCACCCATTCTAAGCAGTAAGTACTAGGCATTAAATCATTAAAGATGGAAGGGAAAAAAGAGAACACTTACTCCACATCCTTGGCCCATACTGGAGGGTCACTCAGAGTCATGAAGACACAGTTGGCTAAGATGGTTATCATGATAAACATACTGAATAATTTGAATACAAAGTCAAGGAAAGGCGCCAAAGCTCTACTGAAAATACCCCTTCCCCACAAAATACTTATTTCTTAAGAAGTACACTCTTTGTGGACAGTAGTAGCACTTTCAGCCAGAGTCCAAAAAGTCACAGTTCAACTAATTAAACTAAAGCTATAAACAAAGCTTTGGGCATGTGCTTGTTAAAAAATCGTACATTTCTGGTAGCAATCAACTTTTCAAGTAAAAGAAAAGTTGTTTAGAAATGTAGTTTAAGGCTATGTTCAATGGAAAAAAAACTTTAGCATGCTATTTGAATTCCTCTCTTGCTTTCCCTGATAGCTGCACATAGCAGAATCCCAAAATACAACTGTCTTTTGTAATATTATAGAGGATGGTGGGGACAACTATTAAGTTATTAGTAACCCTAAAAATATAACTACCTTGTAAAATGTAAGCCAACAAACTGGGGAAAATGGCGTAGGAATATGAGATGAAAATGGTGGTGAATTAAGCTGGTATTCAATGTTGGATAAGGAAATGGTATGATAAAGTGAATATTAAAATAAATCCTTGTCATTTAGAGACATAAAATGTATTGACAGATTGTCCTATATACAGAGAGATGTCAGAGGGTCAGATGGTCAGGATAGGAGCTCATATAGATATACACACAGACAACACTTAAACCAGGGTGGGGAACTATGGCCCTTTTATAACTTGTGGACTTCAACTTCTAGAATTCCTGAACCAGCCATGCTGGTTGGAATTGAAGTCCACAAGTCATAAAAGAGCCATTGTTCCCCAACTCTGTCTTAAACAAATAGAGGAAATTTATTCTAACCACTAGGATACCTACAAAAATGTAATAGCTTGAGCTAAATATACAAGAGAAAATATATTTATGAAATGTAGTAGGTATATTAAATGTGTGGGGAGGGGGTGTGTGCATGTGCATGTGTGTTCTTAATTCTCAATTTCTCAATTCTTCTTACTTTGTCTTATGCTGTATTTTGGCTTCTTTTTTTACTTTTTTATCTCAATAGCTCATAACGGAATATCTGTGGGTTCTCGTGGATGTTATACTACAAAACAAAATCTTTAAGCCTTTAACTCATAAGATTTACTGTCTGATATTTAAAATTCCTTAAATAGGACACACTCTGGTCTCTTGGTCTCTTCATGTGTTCACAAACTGCTCCAATATGTACTTCCTGGTTTTCCTCCTCATCCAGGACTGAATCATTGGGCTTGCAAGCTATATTCACTTGTTTACCATGTGACATCTTATTAAACAGCATGTTCTGCAAAATCTGTTATAACACCACCGTCCCACACACATATACCTTCCTCTGCTTTCCCTTTTTATATCTTATATACAGGTCATATATATGCCACTTTATGGGTACCTTATTTTCCCCCTTTTTGTGTACATTCTTATGATTATCTGTTGAGTTATCTGCTTTCCCTAAAAAAACCCATAACCTTGGGAACTGCTTTCCTTCAATTAGGTACTTGAACCTGCCACAGCAGAGAACAGATCCAAACAGATGTTGATGAACTACAACTTCCAACAAATCTAGCCAGCTTCGTCAGTAGTAAAGGTTGGCCACAGATATCCCATATTTTACTGACCAGAAGTCCCCAAAACCACCACCCGGTGTGGAACCACTCCATATCCAGCTCAAGCATTTTGAGGGATATGAATGTATAAGCACTTTGATAGCACAATTCCGGATAATGTGGAATGGATCCAACATGTAGAGAGCCGGAGTGGCACTGAACCGGAATATAGTTTTTCCTTTGTTGAGGATGATGTATGTCTGAAGAAAAAAAGAAAAATATTAATCAAGTGGCAAAGTGACACTATCTCTACTATTAAAGTGATTCAGCTCAGAAGAACAATAATAATAAACAATTGTTGCTCTTAATTATATAATACCAAATCATCTGTAACTGAACAAAAAAAATAATAAGTTTGATTTAGAGGGCTGAAAAGGTTCTTGCTGGTTATGCAGCTGATTTTCTTGTTAAATGATGACACAAAATATTGACATTGACTCCAGCACAATATTATTTTCAATCACCTTTCCTACACAATTAAATTTTATAAGAGATCACCAAGCAGATGACAACACTGGATATTATACCAGTCAGAGAATGTCGGCTGGTGACCCCCAGGGGGAGAGCATTCTCGGTGGGTGCACCAATCCTTTGGAACCGCTTACCGGCTGAACTCCGGATGGCCCCCGACCTTCGCTCCTTCCGGCGTGATCTAAAAACTTATCTATTCGAACAAGCCGGCCTGGCCTGATGGGTTTGGGTTTTAACATTATTTTAACTAACCTACTACATTGGGCACAATCATTTAACTTTAAATCTTGTATCCTGTATTCTTATTTTATTGCCCTGTACACCGCCCTGAGTCCTTCGGGAGAAGGGCGGTATATAAATCAAATAAATAAATAAATAAATAAATAAATAAATAAATAAATAAATAAATAAATAAATAAATAAATAAATAAATAAATAATGATGATTGTTTTGTGATGAAATATCTTTAATATGCTGCAGTGGAAATTTCTGAAATTATGTATATTACAAATGGAATATTCTCATTATTGAAATTGCCTTTATTTGCTAATGACATCTCTTATTGATAATTATGTATATTGTGTATGAACATCTATTAATATTGTGCAACATTTTGGTAATGTCCTGGTCTGAGGTTTAACACTACTAAATGCAACCACTAGACTAGATTATAGATGGTGGAACATCTAAGAAATAATAATTAGATATATAATCTTATCTAATAAACAGACATTAATAATTAGCAGTAACATTAGTAGGATATAGGATAGTAAAACACAGAAAAATATTACTGATATGATCAAAGTATGCCACCAGTATTTAGCCATTGTAAATGGAAGTATGTAGTCTGAAACATGTATTGGCAGTGGCATATTAGAGTAGTAAGTAAGAAATATATTCATACCCTCAAATGAGATAAAAGTGCAGACTGTTCAAAACTTTTTGAAACAGAACCATTTGAAGTAGAGGTGTAAAAATATTGGTAACAAATAAACCTATTATTGGTGACAATATAAAATAGTAGTAACATGGAAAGTTATCAGGTTATTTAATTAACTTATAAACTTATAAACATCCTAAAAGTTCATATGTGTAATGTTTCTTTGGAAATTTGCAGTCCGTTGTTTTTCAACTCTTGCTTGAATTCTTTTAAATACCTGAAAATAATTAATTTGAAATACTTTATTTGCAGATATAAACATGTTATTTAAAAAATCTTAGATAAGTAAAAAAAGGTAAAGGTTCCCTGCACATGCGTGCTAGTCGTTTCCGACTCTAGGGGCCGATGCTCATCTCCGTTTCAAAGCCGAAGAGCCAGCGCTTGTCCGAGGACGTCTCCATGGTTGTGTGGCCGGCATAACTAGACGCCAAAGGCACACAGAATGCTGTTACCTTCCCACCGTAGTGGTCCCTAATTTTCCACTTACATTTTTACGTGCTTTCAAACTGCTAGGTTGGCAGAAGCTGGGATGAGTAACAGGTGCTCACTCTGTTACGTGGAACTCGGGATTCGACCCGCCAAACTGCCGACCTTCTGATCAACAAGCTCAAGTAGCTATAAATAGCTAAAATCTTATTGAATTTGGGGGGGGAATAGAATTACAGAACTATGGAACTGTTTTGTCTAACTTTCTGTACTATGGAGGAAAACCAAACTTATTCTCAAGAAGTGGCTGTCCTGTTTCTCCAAAGAGGGAAAATCCACAAGTATCTTAGTTAGACTGTTCCCCTATTTTATTTGCAGTGTGTTCTTATATTTAAGTGTAAACTAAGTATCTGCAACCTGCACCTGTTATTTCTGGTCCTAGTTACTGGGGCAATAGAAAGTTGCTCCTGACTTTTTTTCCCTGTAGCAATCTTTGATGTGCTTGAACAATGATATCATGCCTTCCTTCAATTTCCTTTACCCCAAAATAAATATCTTTACTTCCTTCTTACTATCCTCAAGTCCCTATAGCAACTCTATTACCCTCTTCTGAACTTGGGCCCTTCCTGGCTTTCCGCTTTATTTGAGGACATATATTTTGAATTCAATACCTTTGTGGAACTGGGAGACATTGGGATGGCAGTATCACTTAATTATAAAATCATATAATAAATTTTCATTCTGGATAATATCAATCTGAAATAAAGATAAATCCTTTGTTTTTAATTTTGAATCCTGAACAATAGAACAAATATAATATATATTATCTTATATATATATATTATGATCTTAAAAGACTAATTTGACAAAAATATACCAAAGAATGTTTAAAAAATTTAATTGTCAACTTAATTTTGTTTGAGTGCAAAATAGCGAGGAGACATTTACTCATATGATATGAACTAGTTCCACTTTTGCTTATTTTGGTTTAATAGCAATCAGTTTTAAATGCTTTAAAATATCAATGCAGTTTATAATTTGAGAACAGCAAAAAGAGGGTACTTTTGATTATGTGCAAGTTAGTGCAACCCTAGATGTACAATCTTGGATTGCTGATTTCTGTTCATTTTGGCTTTATAAAGTGATCGCCAATAATATACAGGTAGTCCTCGACTTACAACAACTGAATCCAAAATTTCTGTTGCTAAGCAAGACCATTGCTAAGTGAGTTTTGACTCATTTTACGATCTTTCTTGCCACAGTTGCTAAGGGAGGGAGGGAGGGCATTCACCCTTGCAAAATTCTGTTACTATATCTTTATAATAAAAGTTTCATTGGACTCTATGGTTTCTTAGTCTGTTCCATCCTGAAGAACTGACCTCAGGGACATATAGTCACAAAGCAGAGACTGAGGCATATACTTTGTTATATTTTTCTTCATTATTGTGATAGGGCCATACTACCATACTACAGCCCTCCACAAGCTGCTGCTTTCCAAATGTGTGTGATTTCATGTCTTGAGATGACGACAGCTGTAGACCAATATATATATGAAGAGTGTGGGTCTGGGGATATAATGAATGACTCTAAAAAATGAAGAAAAGAAATGCCGCCTCAGGAATGATCAGATAAAAAGCAGGGAGAGCCCACAACTAATGGGCAGAGAAAAGAAAGATCCGTCCTAATTTATCAAGCAGTAAAAAGTGGTAAATTTGTATTTCACACTTGCAAAATTCTGTTAATGCAGCTTTACAATAAAGTAGAATTAATACCACTTCACATTTTTATTACTGAATTCTATCTTTCCCTTTAACATTTCTTACTTACTTTCTGATCATTGTAAAATGTATCCAAGTCTTCCAGAGGAACTCCAATGAGTTCTAGAGGAGCGTCCCCGTAAATGAGTGGGAGGTTTTTTCCTTGTTCCAAGTCACTGCGGGGCTTTGGTTGCTTTTCTTCATCAAGAACCTCCTCATGTTTGTTCTTCAATTTCTCAGCTTCCCGCTCTGCAATCCGTTTCTCTATAGCCTTAAGGGACTCCCGGGTAAAAGGGCGGAGACAGTCTGGACCTGGGATGTGGGGCTTGGATGCCATCTTTGCATTCTGCTCTTGGATCAATTCTATGCAGAGTCAGAAAACAATGGAGAGAAGACTAATGAGAAACAAGAGGAAAAGGTTGAATTTTGGTACAACGGACAGGAAACAAGTAACAAGGCATTAATTATGTAGAAAGATAACGGCATTTCATCACCTAAGAAATCAGAGTAACAGTGACCTATCACACAAGAAAATTGTGTGTGGAGTCAGTAAAGGCCATAAAGCTCATTGAAGATGTAAACAACTGTATATTTGTGAATATTATGTTGTATTGATGCTAAATTTATGAACCTGGTCTATGTAGGGCAGTTTGGAAGATAGATGGGGCCTCTAGCAGCAGAGGGAATTCTCCCTCCTTTAGACATGACAAAGTGAACTCTATGGGGGAGGGGAGGTGGTGGTATGTATCTTGCCTACTCTAGGCAGTCAGCCTTGGAGAGAGTTTTGCACTTTGCTGTTTCTCCAGCTGTTGTGAGCCATCATAGGTAGTGTTGGGTTTCAGCAACAAGATGACTCAGGCCATTCCTCCCAAGGAAGAGAAGGAAAGGACAGAAGCAGGAGGAGCCATATACAAGGAAAACAAGGCTAGGCTCGCTACCCTGCCACTTGACAGCCCCACCTGTGGTTCATTTCATAGGCTCTCCCTTTTACTCATATCCTGCTTTACCCAACTGCTTGTGGTCTTTCCATATCATATGCAACGTGCCTCCGTTCACAAACCACAGCTATTGAATGCCATAATCTATTAGCTAACTGTGTCCTTTCAAATCTTCCTTAGCTAAAAAGAACAGCTTCATTTTTAAAATAGTGGAAGATAAATAATTGCTAAGCAAATAGATGCCATGAATATTGGGCAATATTATACAAATGGAGGCTCAAGGGGACCCACCGAGTTATTGGCAGTGTCTTAGTAGCAGGGATCCATATGCAGTTGGAAGCCAAAATAAGTATCACTGTGAAAGTTTCCTTGCTGCAGAGATTCAGACTGAAAGCAAGACGATCCCTAGGAAAAAGAACGTCAATGCAGTGACTTCAGCAGGAACAGAATTTAAGCCCTTATTGCCACACAATTGTACATTTAACTTTGGTCACAGGTAACTAAGATCTGGAAAAGAACAGCCCTAAAGCCATCTCAGGAACAAAAATAGGCAACTATTTGCCTATACAAGCAAGAATTTTCCTTTAATGATTGCTTTTAAAATTGCTTTTAAATCATACATTTGCCATCTCATTTTATAGTCATTTGATATAGAATAATAAACACGATATCCAGATCCCAGTGATGTAAATACTCTAACCTTTTTAACCTTTCATACATGCTAACCATTTGACTTTTCACATTCATATTATCTTATTCCTCCCTATTTTCTCTTTCCAAGGCCACTGATTACACCCTCAAATTCATATCAACACACATACAAATGCATACTCAAAATGAGGTGATAAATACAATATATCTCACTAGCTCAAACACCTTTTCATCAGACCTTTTTCAAGTACAAAGAGGGTTTTTTTTCTTGTTTTTACACTTAGGCACTCCAACTCTCAACCTATTCAAGGTCCTCCAGGTAGTATAAGGGAGGTCAGGTTCTTCAGCTATATCTGTTTATATTTAACATAATATATACTATGTTTTGGGCAGCTTTGAAAATAGGAGTAAAGAGATAACCAAGTTTAAATTGTCATTCTAAAACTGTTATTTGGTAATTAATCAGGAATTATTCACCTAATAGAAAGAAATAAAAAGCTATAAGTAGATAGCTACTAATTACTATTGCAGCTCTCTGAGCTGAAATTCTGAAAATCTTTTAGATAGATCTTGATCATGGGTTGGACATTGCAAAATAGCATGGCATTATACTGTTACATGAAATCTTTACAGGCAGTCCTGAACTTACCGCCATTTGATTAGTGACTGTATGAAGTTATAATGGCACTGAAAAGTGACTTACACTTATGACCACCACAGCATCCACACAGATACTTGATCAAAACCAACATGGTAACCAACATGTATTTACAATGTTTGCAGTGGCCTGGGATCATGTGATCACAATGGGTGACTTTCCCAGCCACCTGACAAGCAAAATCAGATTTGCTTAACAACTGTGTGACTCCCTTAACAACTGCAATAATTTGTTTGACAACTATGGCAAAAAATGTCATAAAACCAAGTGTGAATTGGCAGTGGGAATTCTGATTTTAATTATGGTCATAAGTTGAGGGCCACCTGTATTGAATTCTGTTTCTAGCTGATTGGGAAAAAGTAGTGCTGAGCAGATTGGGGAACAACCATTGTTGGCTTTAATCAAGCAATCTTAGAAGTATCTTTCACTGTGAACAGCATATGAGTTTCTTGTATAATTTGTATAATATAGTAAAAGTACAGTATAACCAGATAACACATCTGGGAACAATCACAGAATGGTCAGTAAGGAAATCATTTAGTATGGAAGAAGGCAAGTTTCCAAATCTTCCAAATAACTTCAAGCATTGGGTTGAACGGCAACTCTTAAAAAGCAGACTTCCATCAAACCTAAAATGGTCCCTGTAATGCAATGTGAGTTGGCTGTGTCTATTTCCTGCTATGGTTCTGATGGCAGACATTAAATTTCCTGCTCTGAAACTTGCACAAAGAATGTTCCTTTATGTTCTGAGATTATATGATGCCTTGAAGGAAGCTAACTTAACTCCTAACGGATGAGAATCTTATACTTAGAGGTGAAACAAGAGCCAGTATTAAAATACCCTTCCGGAGAACAGTTTAAAAAGTAACACCAGGACATAACCTGACTGATCTTACAAGCTTCTCATTGCAGAAGAAATTATACTGAGATAAATACATGAGAAAAGAATGTTAAATACAGAGTACCAAGGATGCTTAATTAAGAAGCAAATACTGTTAATGAATGTTTGGATAGGAGCAGGCATTTAACAAAGTCATTTCTATATCTTATTTCTATATCTATTCAACTTTTCCATAATATCTTAGCATCTTTACAAAACAACCACTGCAGTTATATAAAAGATTAGTGCAAATGATGAGAAATAAAATTTCCTGGAAATTAACAGTAATTTGAAAACAAAAAGTCTGATAATTGATTACAGCAGTCAACACTCTTGCTAGAGAAGACAGTCTGTTCACAACTATTAATGTAACACTGAGCATTATGGTGGGCAATGTGATGAGAAGATAAGGACCTTTGTAACAGTGAAGAACCTTAGTATTTAAAGACGTAGAGAGACACAGTGTGCTCAGATCATGTGAGTGAATATCAACTTTATAAAAGTTGTGTGCAAATCTTGCCCTATTTCATTTTTTCTCCAGCATAGGCCAGTGCAGTGTTTTCTGGTAAGTTCTGAGAATTCAATTTCATCAGTAAAAATCAAATTTCCATATATAAATATTTTTTACTCTAGTAGATGATCAAATGTGAAAGGGGAAAACTTTCAGTCTCCCTTATTTCTCCACTGTTTTTCAGAAGATAGGTTAAAGATACAGAAGGATCTTGACCGACTTGAACATTGGGCCCTATCTAACAAAATGAAATTCAATTGTTGAAAAACGTAAGATTCTACATTTAGGCAAGAAAAACCAAATGCACAGGTATAGAATAGGTGATACCTGGCTCAAGAATAGTAACTGCAAGAGGGATCTTGGAATCCTAGTGAACAATCACTTAAATATGAGCCAACAGTGTGCTGCAGCTGCCAAAAAAGCCAAGGCAGTTCTAGGCTGCATTAACGGAGGGATAGAATCAAGATCACATAAAGTGTTAATACCATTTTATAATGCCTTGGTAAGACCACAGTTTTGGTTGCCATGATGTAAAAAAGATGTTGAGGCTCTAGAAAGAGTGCAGAGAAGAGCAACAAAGATGATTAGGGGACTGGAGGCTAAAACATATAAGGAATGGTAGAAGGACTAGGGGTGACATGATAGCAGTTTTCCAACATCTTAGGGGCTGCCACAAAGAAAAAAGGATCAAATTATTTACCAAAGCACCAGAAGGCAAGACAGGAAGCAATGGATAGAAACTAATCAAGGAGAAAAGCAACCTAGAACTAAGGAGAAATTTCCTGACAGAACAATTAATCTGTGGAACTTGCCTCCAGAAGTTGGGCTGTTCCAATACTGTAAATTTTAAAGAAGAGATTGGACAACCATTTGTCTGCAATGGTATAGGGTTTCCTTCCTGAGCAGGGGGTGGACTAGAAAACCTGCAAGATCCCTTCTAAATCTGTTTTTCTGGTTATAAGAAGAGAAGAAGTAGGTCTTCTATTGTCAGTTCTGAGCAGTAATCACTCTCGTAAGATTGGAGGACTTACAACAAAGAAACTTTTCGCATACTTTTCAGAGTCCAGTCACACAACCAGGTCTTCATGGCCTTACAAAAGGCCAATAGAGTCAGGGCCATCCTGTTCCCTGAAAGGAGGATGTTCTAGAGGGCAGAGGCTATGGCAGAGAAGGGATGTCTCCTGATTCCCAACAGCCAACATGGTCCTCAGCCTGTAGGACTGAATTGGATGGAAAGAAACAATTTGGAGAAGATGGTCCCTTAGGTCAGGTGTCCCCAACCCCCAGTCTGTGGACTGGCACCGATCCACAGCACACCAGGAAACTGTCTGTGCAAACAAGCAAAGCCCCATCCACGGGATGCAGGTAGCACACAAAACCATGCCTCCTCTGGTCCACGGAAAACCCTTTTTCCATGGAACCAGTCCTTGATGCCCAAAAGGTTGGAGGCCACTGCCTTAGGTAACCCATCCCATGCCATGAGGGGTTTTAAAGGTGACAATCACCACCTTGAATTGCACCCAGAGTCACATTGGCAGCCAATGCAGCTCACACAGTAGTGATGTTAAATGTATCAAATATCCCACACCCTTTATTACTTGTGCAGCTGCATTCTGTGCGAACTGAAGTCTCTGAATGCTCTTCAAGAGCAGCCCCGTATAGAATGTGTTGCAGTAATCCAAACAAGAGATCAAAATAGCATGAGTAACTATGAACAAAGTTTCCTGACCCAGGTACGGGTCCAATTGGTGCACAAACCTAAGGTGTGCAAAAGGCCTCCTCATCATGGCTGCCCCTGCTCTTCTAGCAGGAGCTGTGAGCCCAAGAGGATCCCCAGATTGTACACCAAGTCCATCTTGGACAATGCCTCCCCATCCAGAGCTAAAAGTGGAAAACCCTTGTCACTGGAAGGCCCAAATACCCAAAGCTACCCTGCCTTGGTTGAGCTGAGTCAAAGCCATTGTACTCCATCCATATCCTTACAGCTTCTAGGCATTGGACAGGCCATCCACAACATCACTCAGGTAGCTCAGGGTAGAGATTTAAAGTTAGTTATCATCAGTATATCACTACCTCACCCAACAGATCATTTCTTCCAGTGATCTCATGTAGACATTAAATAGGAAAGGAGAAAGAACTTAGCCATGAGTTGTGATTACTGAATCAAATGCATGGGCCGTTTAAAGTGATATAATCTTTAGTCTAATTTTTTGGTTTGAAAAAGGGCTATTGGACTGGTCCTGATTATTGACTACCTTAGCTTTACATAATTTTTCTCCAAGGCATTATTCAACTTCTGTTCAACTGTGTCCAGTTCTCAGAGACTACCTGGGCAAGTCCCTGGAGTTTTCTTGGCAAGATACTTTAAAAGTTGTTTGCCTTTGCCTCCTTCCTAGAGCTGAGAAAGAGATACTGATCCAAGATCACCAAGCTGGCTTCATGCCTAAGGTGGGACTAGAACTCACAGACTCCTGGTTTCTACCCTACACCAAACTGGTTTTCTAATCTCCTACAATATTAGCAGCTGATAAATTGAAACAACCTCGGTGATTGTAATATTTTCATATTGTTAAAATGGCATTTTTTTCTAGATAAGTAGCTCTCTTATCAGTTAATCAGGTTGGTAGGATCCACTTCATAATATTATAGGTCAGTCTTATTTAGTGAATGCCCAGATTGGCAATTGTTTGCAGTTATGACAGTGATGAAAAAATAACTTTGCAACCAGTCCTTGTATTTATGACTTTTGAAAATCTGTAAAGCAAAGGAAATAAGATCTTAAGCATAATTGTGGTTTCACTTAATAACTGCTTCACTAAACAACCAACTTGCCAGTTACAACTGTGGTCACTAAACAATTTCCAGTTGCTGATATAACTAATTAATTAATTTCTCTTGGGGCACATAGATGGTAGTGCAAGGATGCTGACAGACCAAATGTAACAGGTGAAATTCCTGGTTGAGTCCTAGTCTCAGCAGAGGCTGTATTCTGAAGTGAAGAAGGCTTAGTGTCTATCAAATAGCTCGCTTATGAATGATCTCCATTCTACGGCTGGAAAATTACACCAGACAAAGCTGTTGCTATGCAACTGGCCTTGTGACTAAGTACAATTGTTGGATTCCACAGATCTGTATGTATCCCTCTCCCATGTTTTCCCACTTTAACAGATTTTCTTCCTTACCAGAAAAAAAATCTATCAAGAGAAAAACAGCATATCTATGCAATGTCTTTTGACTGCAAATGACAGAACAGAATCTAAAAGAATAATAGAGTTGAAAGGGACCTTGGAGGTTTTCTAGTCCAACCACCTGCACAAGCAGGAAATTTACCATTTCAGACAAATGGTTGTCCAATCTGTTTTTAAATATCTCCAGTTTTGGTGCACCCATAACTTCTGGAGGTAACTCATTCCACTTATTGTTCTAATTGTCAGGAAATTTCTCCTTAGTTCTAGGTTGGCACTCTCCTTGATTAGTTTCCATACATTGCTTCTTGTCTTGCCTTTGGATGCTTTGGAGAATAGGTTGATTCCCTCTTTTTTGTGGCAGCCCCTTAGATATTGGAACACTGCTATCATGTCACCCCAAGTCCTTCTCTTCATTCAACTAAAGGTAAAGGTAAAGGTTCCCCCGCACATGCGTGCTAGTCGTTTCCGACTCTAGGGGCCGGTGCTCATCTCCGTTTCAAAGCCGAAGAGCCAGCACTTGTCCGAGGACGTCTCCGTGGTCATGTGGCCGGCATGACTAGACGCCAAAGGCGCACGGAACGCTGTTACCTTCCCACCGTAGTGGTCCCTATTTTTCTACTTGCATTTTTATGTGCTTTCGAGCTGCTAGGTTGGCAGAAGCTGGGACGAGAGATACCCAATTCTTGTAACCGCTCTTCATATGTTTTAACCTCCAATTCCCTAATCATCTTTGTTGCTCTTCTCTGCGCTGTTTTCTAGAGTCTCAGTAGCTTTTTTATATCATGGTGACCAAAACTGGATGCACTATTCCAAACATGGTCTTACCAAGGCATTATAAAGTGGTATTAACAGTTCAATTGATCTTGATTCTATATACTGTATCTATTAATGCAGTCTAGGATTTCATTGGCTTTTTTGGCAGCTTTAGCACACTGCTGGCTCATATTTAAATGATTGGCCTCTAGAAGTCCTAGATTTTTCTCACAGTTACTACTATTGAACCAGGTACCACCTATTCTATACCTGTCCATTTGGCTTTTCTTGCATAAATGTAGAACCTTACTTTTTTCACCACTGAATTTCATTTTGTTAGATAGCGCCCAGTGTTCAAGTCTGTCAATATTCTGTATCTTGAACCTCTCTTCTGAAGTGTTGGCTATTCCTGCCAGCTTGGTGTCTTCTGCAAATTTGATGAATTCCCTTTCTATTGTCTAAATAATCTTATGAAGATATTAAAGAATACTGGGCCTAAAACAGAGTCTTGGGGTACCCCACTGCATACTTCCCTCCATGTAAATCCAGTTCCATTAAGGACTACACACTGAGTGTGGTTGATCAGCGAGTTACAAATCTTTTGGGTTGTGATGCTGTACATCACACACTTTTCTATCTTATCAAGTAGTAGGTTGTGGTCTACTTTATCAAATGCCTTAGTTAAGGCCAAGTACATTATATCCACAGCATTCCTCTAATTTGCTAATTTTATCACTTTGTCCAAGAATGCAATAAGGTTTGTTTAGAATGCTATAAACTATCATGTTTGCTTCTGATTCTGAAAACATGTGCTACATAGGAATTATCATAACAATTGAAAACTATGAGGCCAATCAAGAGCTATGAGTCTTTCAGAACGAACATTCTAACATATGCTTGTTTCAGAAGTGTTTACGTAGAATGTTTATTGAGATTGGTGAAAACAAAGCCCAATACATCACCAGCATGCCAAGTTCATGAAGCTTGTCTTAAAAGGATTGCTATTTTACCATGCAATAGAAAAAATTACCAGCTCTACCTCTACATTTGTAGACTGTGAAAATGAATGGGTTTGATGGTGAATCCATGTTTCTGAAAATGTACTCAAATATTTTGACTCCTATGGTAATCTTAATATTTCCTCTCTTAGAAGCTAGGATTCCATCTGCTGATTTCTTACCTAATAACCTTTCTAACTGGTTTTATTTGGTGTAATATTTAATTATAGTTTGCTGTCCTTGAACTTTTAGGGAAAATTGAAATAAACACATTGCAAATCATAGTTCCCCAAAATGGAACACTGCATTCACCAAGTGGAAGAACAGAATGTTTTTAAACAACCATATCAGGAGTATAAGCCTCACTTTCCTGTTAGGACAGAAACTAAACCCCTAGTAGGTATGAGGGTTGAATGAAAAATACAATGAAGCTGATTGTCACAAAAGTTAAATCATTGGTCTACATATCCCATCCTTATATCTACCAATTGTTCTGCCATTAAAAAAAACTTTTATTTGCTGTTTTTGCAAGTTATTATAATTCACTGAATATATTTTATTATTACAAAATCAATTTTTAAGTTTGCATCCACCTCATTCTTATAAATTCTGGAATACTAGGGATGGTGCATGTGGTTTTGTATACAGCATAAGTCTTTCACTTTCTCCTCCTTTTGGAAAGCAGATAAGCAAAGCAAGAAGCCATGCTCAGAAGTAATATATTACACTCAAATCAAAAACTAATTAGTTGTTTCCAAAAAGGCCCTGTATTTATAAACCCATTTTGAATCTTAGTAGCTTCTCAGTTTGTTTGCCCTGTGCACACAAAAAGCTTTGTGCCATATGGTCTAATTTAGAATTGATGGCTCATATTCTGTTTAAGGTTTCCAGATTTGATCTGGAAATTGTTTTTATAAAGTGCTAAATAGGCAGGATAAAAGTTGAAAGGCCATCTGTCCACCACAGAGGTCATACAGATGCCCAGCTGAAGTCTGAATAGGAAGAGCAAGAACTCTGAAGTTGCCCATAAACAGTTAGGACCAGGACTGCTGTCAAAGAACTTATTTATGCCAGGGCTTTTCAACCTTTTCACCCATTGTACCAGTTTTAGGATACTGCAACATCCGAGTACCACCAGTCGCCTAGCAAGGTGTCAAAAACTTGATGACCAAAAAAAAAAGGGAAAAAGTGATGAAGTACAGTAGTCCTCGACTTAAAACAGTTTGCTTAGTGACTGTTCTAAGTTACAATGGCACTGAAAAAAGTGCCCCCCCAAGCCACTGCCGAGCAAGACACTTGCCTGCCTGCCCAGCAGTGCTTTTCCTCCAGTCCGAGGTTTTCATTGTTGTGAGCATTTCTGTTGAGGATTGGCAGCAGGGGTGCGGTAGGGGGTGTTTGGTTTCCCCCCCTCTGCTGGGTGGTTGCAGCAGGTTTTGGTCACTTCACATGGCCCTGGGACACTGACCGTCATAAATATGAATCAGTTGCCAAGCATCGGAATGTAAATCACAAGAGCCTGGAGATGCTGCAACATTCCAGCTGATTGGCATTTCTTCTGGGCTCAGAAGCACCAGGATCAGCGCTGAGCTCCAGCTGGAGCCTGGCGCTGATTCTGGCGCTTCCGCTGAGCCCTGACAGCCCTGCAGCTCCAGCCATCTTTCACTCAGGTTTGTGTGGTGCTGCCACTGGTTTAGTTCATTCCCCTCCCCTACTACCACTTTTCTAGGATGATCGCCACCTGCCAGGTGCCAATGTACCACAGGTGGTACTTGTACCACTGGTTGAAAAGCCCTGATTTATGCTGTGAAAAATGTGCTATATTTATAGCTAAATTACAGTAATTACTTCCAAATTAATCAAACTTTGAAACTGATTTCCAAATTTCATCAAAAAGAAGATTCACATTAAATGTTTCCTCATTTTTGGTAATGTATAAGTGTTCATCTAAAAAGGGAAGCTTTTCTTCATATAAACTGTTTTCTCAGTTTTGGAAATTTTCATAAGAACATTAACTGTGTGTGATTTGGGACTGCTTTTTAGACTGGAGTCTCAAGGAACTGCAAGAATACGCTTTCATTTAATGTACATCTTGACATTACAACAGTAATTCATAAATCTTTCTCTTCTCTATGGTAGCCTCAAAAATGAAGCATCATAAACACTTCCTTAAAGCTTAAAATATAGAGATATCAAAACAATGCATTCACACCTCTTCATCACATTTAAATTTAAGGAAATAATAATAATAACTTAATAGTTTAGAAAAGCCCTGTTCCAATAATTGTGTGAACTGTTTCTCAGCACTTGTAGTGTGCAAAGTTTAAGGAAACCTTGAGAAGCACCCGAGAACTATAAGAGCTCCTTCTGAACTATAGCACTCCTGCTGAGTTTATACAATGTGCTGAACTTTAAACATTGGTTAGCAATAAACAGTTAGGGAATACATTTAATATGTGATTGACTAGTTCCCATTTTTAGAAATGGCTAGGTTCTCACAGTTAGCATATAAACCACATTTTAGCCTACTTAACATATTATCTGAATGCAGGATCTGAAGTTCTGGTGATTTTTAATAGAGAACTAGACAACTGTGATCTGTTGGGTCATTGTTTGAAAGATATTTCCTTAACTAAACTAAGAAGTAACATGGGCAAGCAAAAAAGCAGTGTAAGAGTGACTTCCAACATCCTGCCAGCTTTCCCATTTACTTTCTTTGTGGGAAGCTGGCAGGGAGCATTGGAAACAATGATCCCATTGACAACTTTGCCAATTTTCAATCCCACGGAAGTAATGATTCCCAGATTTTGGATGGATTCTTTAGGATAACTCATTTGAGGTACAATTGATTCAAAAAGTGTTGCCCTGTGATGTAATAACTGAAGGTTACAAACAGTAGAGTTTTAGTAGTATATAGATTCTTAATGTTTCCCTATATAATAATTGTCAGAGTTCTTTAAAAGGATACATGAAATACCAGCATGAAGTAGTTAAATGAACAGATTAATATACAGGTAGCTCTTGAGTTACAACAGCTTATTTAGTGACTGTTTGAAGTTACAACAGCCCTGAAAAAAGTGATTTATGACCATTGTTCACATGACCATTGTGGCATCCCCATGGTCACATGATCAAAATTCAGATGCTTGGAAATTAACTCAAATTTATGACGGTTGAAGTGTGCTGGGGTCATGTGGTCACTTTTTGCCAACTTCTGACAAACAAAGTCAATGGGAAAGCTAGAATCACTTAACAACCATGTTACGTAACAATGATAGTGATTCATTTAACAACTGTGGCAAGAAAGGTTGTAAAATGGGGCAACATTCACTTAACTGTCTTGTTAGCAATATAATATGGGCTCAATTGTGGTCATAAGCCAAAGTCTTCCTAAATCATCTCCCCGCCCTCCTCTGCTTTTACCGTTCAGGGTACTTGAATGAGTCCTAACTAAAACAATGATTTGCTAGCAGACTCCAACAAGAGCCAAGTTCAGCTGAACAATGTGCACATTTTAAAGGTACCATTGATTTTATGCTGAATATGTTTCTCATCTAATTCCACACTGGCTTGAGCCCCAGCATTTGTTATTTCAGGAAAATAAGAATTACAATTTTTATTTAAGAAGGCTCTCATATAAATAATTATTTTCTTTTCTGGCTATTCTACGTGGGGAAATGGTAAGTCATCTAGCACAAAATTCTCCATCAAGGGACTTGCTTTCCCTCCCCCTTTGGCAGGGTTTGGGGGAGGGAGGTACTTGAAGAGCAGTTTGCCTGACTATTTCAGCTTCCAATGCAGAATGGATGTGAACTCCTTGGGAAACATACAGAAACTGTATCCTTCTCCCATCAACAAGCCAAAGGGGTGGGTTGAAACACGTCATGCCCTCCACAGTTCAAAAAGAGAAAATAACTTAACTTGTTCTCCATTAAGCACTTAAGTTAATCAAATCATGCCATAACTGGGAACAAAGATCTTCCTTTTTAGTGAAGCCTCAATGCACCACAACATTTGGGTAATGTTCTTGCACTTTTGATCCAATAATATCAAATCATATAAAAGGAATATCAGTAATATCCAGACAAGAAATAACATTCACCCAATATAAAAACAGTTCATTTACTTTCCCTCTTTCCCCAGGATTTCAAATTGATCTTGGCCTCAATCCTAAATTCATCCTTCAAACATATAGTAAACAATACAGAGAAGAGTGTCTCTGAACGTGGACAGATGTCTCTTTTGGCCATTATTTGAAGTAGCAGCTACTGGACGACCTAGTTGACTTCTGAGACTTCCAGGTCAAGAGGATACCAGAAGGCTTGAATTCTTACTTGATGCTTCCACAGATGAAATACAGATTCAGAACATATCCTACTTTCTAACTACTGCCCTAGCAAATAACATACGTCCTTTCGTGTAGCCCACTGTGTGGCCTGTGTTTATATTTAGAGTGATAGATGAAGACGCCCAGAGCTGGGGTATTTCTGCTTTTAAAGCCAAGATTCAAGTCATCCTGTGAAGCATGAAGAGGATGGAGTCTTTGTAAGCCCTAAGCAGCTTCTTTGACATCTCAGCCATGTCCTTTACCTCTTCTTGCACGCGCAGTTGGTCCACAGACACCCCTTTCCCCCTCCCAAACTCTCTTCTATTTTGCCCTCTCCCCGCTTCCCCCCCCCACACACACACACATCCTCATGCCCTTCTTTTCCACATTGTAGCATTTTGACCTGTTTAACCACCAGGGATTTAAAGGAGGAAGATAGCTTTTTGCTTTGTTTTTTTTTTTTGGGGGGGGGGGCACACATAGCCAAGCATTCCTCCTGCCAAAGATGTGATAGCAACAGCAACAGCAGTAGCAACACATAATTTGCCCCAGGGCAGTCAAAGCCAGGCATGAATAATCAGCCATGCAAGAAGACATGGAAGTTAAGGAACTCATCCTGTACCAGGGACAGAAAAGAGCAGAAGATGATCCGTGAGGCATGAAAGCTGCCAGCCAGCAACTGGGATTTTGTTGCCTACTTACTGTTTGACGGTGTGAGCAATATCCCACCAAAGACCCTTTTAGGGTCCAATTTTCTTTCCCTTCTAACTGACTTCAGGAGAGGGAGCTTGGAGACGAGCTGTGCCTGTTGGCAGAACAGCTGCTGTTGCCTTCAAATGGTCATGGTGAAACCTGAGGCCCTCAAGCTTCTTCAGGTAGCATCCTCCTCTCTCTCAGCTTTGGCACTCACTCCTCTGGGCAGCCAGTCAAGTATCAGATAGTCCTGTAACTCGGCTGCTCTACTTTGTAATGTGCCTAGATGGTACAGCCTTCCACGAAGGCTCCCAAAAGGAATATGTTTCTCTACCCTATCAAAAAGGAGAATATATACTGCTCAAAAAAATAAAGGGAACAGAAAATAAGACATCCTACTATTAAATACAGCACACTGTGTTGTTTAAGTATTCCCTTTATTTTTTTGAGCAGTATATTTGGGGATGGTGGATTTTGTTTCCCTTTAAAACCAAGTGCTTTCTACCCTCTCCACTCCCACTTGCTCTTTTAAAACTAATGAGGCAATTCAGGAAGACAGTCTTCTTAGTTCTAGTAGCTCTTGTTAAATATTTGGTTCTTGAAGGCATTAAGCGAGACAAGGTGTTCAAACAGCAACAAGTTTATTTCAACTCAGAACAGAGCAGAAGCAAGCAAATAGCTGCTTCGCAGCTATTTATACAGTTGGCCTCTAGGCGGCGACTAATAGGTTTAAAGTAACAGTTTTCCTGCCCCAAACCTACTTAACAGCCTGGAGACAGCAAGTCTAGCTTAGTACAGCAACCGTTACATAACACATAGAAAGTAGGTCAGCCATTAAGCAAACAGTCAGACATAAAGCAAGTGAATTAAACAGATAAGACCAATACATTACACCCCTTCCCCCTAGATAGCACAAACTCTCATTTGTTTAACATAATATTGCAGATACTTAGGCAGCCTTCGTGACTGTTCATGGGTTACAGGGATCGCCCAGTCTACCTGCTTGCCTGCCAGGCTGAGTAGACCAGGGCTCTGAGGTTCAGTGGAGTCACAGTGACTCGAGTCCCTTTGGCAGGCCAGTCCTGGTCAGCCCAAACCAAAGTCCAATTGTGCAGAGAAGTCTGCAGGGCTGACTCTCAGCTCAGTTTGTATGTCCAGATCAGCGGAAACAGTCTCTGTGTTTGGAAGAGAAAGTAGGTCAGCCATTAAGCAAACAGTCAGACATAAAGCAAGTGAATTAAACAGATAAGGCCAATACATTACAGCTCTGATCTCTGTAGGTGCTTCCCCATTGAATCTCTTACTCCTGCACAAGTGTATAGAACCTTATCTATAGTATAGACAATAAAGTGGACATAATACTATAGATAATATAGTATAGTGGACATGGTATACTTGGATTTCAATAAAGCATTTGACAAAGTAGCCCACAACCTACTTCTTAGCAAGTTGGAAAACTATGGGATAATCAGCATCATCACTAAATGAATTCATAACTGGCTGACAAACCTCACTCAGCTTGTAATCCTTAATGGAACTATATCAACATGGAGGGAAGTAAGTAGTGGGATACCCCATGATTCTGTCTTAGGCCCAGTAGTCTTCAATATCTTCATAAATAATTTAGATGAGGGAATAGAAGAAGAACTCATCAAATTTGCAGATGACACCAAGCTGACAGGAATAGTCAACACCCAGAACATAGGCTCAAGATCCAGAAGGAGCTCAACAGACTTGAACACTGGGTACTATCCAACAAAATGAAATTCAACTGTGAGAAAAGTAAGATTTTATTCTTAGGCAAGAAAAACCAAATGTACAGATATATTTGGTGGAACCTGTCTCAGTACTAACAACTACAAATGGGATACAGGAGTCCTGATAGACAATATGAACCAACAGTGTGCAGCAGCAGCTGCCAAAAAAGCCAATGGAATCCTAGCCTGCATTAACAGAAGGATAGAATCATAATCATATGATTAGTACCACTTTATAATGCCTAGGTAAGACAATGCTTGAAATATGACATCCACAACAAATGAGAAAACCCTAACAAATTTCAAGGGAGATTTTGGTTAGCTTTAAGGAAGATTTAGAAATGATTTGGGCATGGAATAATTAGGGGTTTGATTGTGTGCCATCAAATCACTGTGGCCTCTTAGCAACCACACAGACAGATTTTCTCCATGATGATCTAACCCTAAGCTGGTCTTTCTACTTTTCCAATTGTGCACTCTTTGCCACTGTAACTGAGTCTATTCACCTTGCTGAAGGTCATCATCCTCTTCTTCTCTTTCTTTCCACTCTTCCCCAGCATTAGCATCTTCTTCAGATTATTATTATTATTATTATTATTATTATTATTATTATTATTATTATTATTATTATTATTATTATTATTATTATTATTATTATTATTATTATTATTATTATTATTATTATTATTATTATTATTATTATTATTATTATTATTATTTAATTTGTATACCGCCCTTCTCCCGAAGGACTCAGGGCGATGAACAGGGCAATAAATACTAAAATACAAAGATACAAAAATTAAGAAAAGATTAAACATAATGCCCTATGCAATACAACAATAAATTACAATACATTAAAAACAATAATAAAACCCAAACCCATCAGACCAGGCCAGCTTGTTCAAACAAATAGGTTTTTAGATCACGTCGGAAGGAGCGGAGGTCGGGAGCCATCAGGAGCTCAACCGGTAAACGGTTCCACAAATCTGGCGCACCCACAGAGAAGGCCCTCCCCTGGGGGTCACCAGTCGGCACTCTCTGACCGGTGGCACCCTGAGGAGGCCCTCTCTGTGGGAGCACACTGGGCGGAGGGAAGTTGATGCCGGCCGCAGGTGCTCCCTAAAGTACTCCGGACCCATGCCATGTAGGGCTTTAAAGGTCATTACCAGCACCTTGAATCTCACCATTATGCAATGTTTCTGAAATGGAATAATTTGAGTTTGTGTCTCAAGTAAGAACTTTGGCTTGATTTGTTCAATAATCCAGAAATGTATTTTCTGGCTGTCCACAGTATTCTCAGGAGTCTTCTCCAATACCAAAGCTCACAAGCATCACTACACTTCTTATTCTTATTCTTCAAAGTCCAGTTGCCAAAATATTTGAGTCCACTCAGTGAAAAATAGGGTATGCCTATTTATTCCATGTAATAAATGAAATTGTGACATCATAAATATTTGCATACCTCAACATTATAATTGCAACCATACCTCAATACAGCGTCTGTACTCTTAACCAAAGAGTAGCATGGCTGTTTTCCTAGCTGGTGTATTTGGAGAGACTGTCTACCTTCACCCACACACTGAATCAAAAAAAAAAAAAAAGCCAACCACACTTTAGCCTGTTATATTGCTGGAATCCAGTACATGTAATTTCTTTATGGTTCTTTATTAAGCCAGAAAACTGGATTAATTGTATAAAACATCCTTAGCTAAGAATAATGGATAGTCATGTGCTGTTTGTTTATTGCTTCAAACTTTCTAAAGCCTTGATCTTAAACCTCTGGTCAACATGCCATTCTCAAATATAAACATATAAGAGAAAACTCTTACGGCTCCTTCAGATTTCTTGAAATAAGGCAAAGGCAAAGACATTTTCATTTTCTGCTGGTTGTTTCTCAGGGACAATGTCTTGTTCAGCTTTCTGTCTATGAAGATTCTCTATCATCCAGGTTATGGCTGTCCCAAAAGTGCTTTTCCAAAACACAATTTGACTTTCTTGGGGGCTTTTTTTCCTTTGAAAATGTTTCGCCTCTCATCCAAGAAGCTTTTTCAGTTCTCTTGTTTAGCTTTCTGCTACTGTATCCAATGACAGTGCCAACAAAGAGATATGGGATCACATTGCAATCCTCAGGCATCTCCCAACTATACCAAATATTGCATTTTTCTTCTTTCCGAACTTGTTACTGTGTAGTCTAATCTAGTAACAATCATACTTAAAAAACTAAGGGAATCAAATGATAGTATCCTAATCAAGTTGGATATCTGGAATGTTGAGGACAAAGACCAGGAGCCAAAGTAGTTTAACTGGTTTATCGTATAGGCATGCCTTTTAATTCTGTTCTTTCCATTATTAAAACAATAGGATACTAGTTTGTGTATTTTTTAAAATTAGGGTAATATAGGTTTACTAATTTCAATAAGCTGTCAGTTTTAAAATCAATAAAATATCATTTTTATTTTTGCAAAATATTATTTTACAATAGTACAAATTATTATTTTTATCATGGTTAAACAATTCAAGAGTTATCTTAAAAATGAAAATGAAATGAATCATAGAACAAATTATTCATGGAATAAATCAGTCCAGAGTTCTTACTTGGGGCAGAAATCACCAGCATCAAATTATTATGTTTTGGACATACTGTGCAAATAGTTAGTTCCCTTGAAAGTTCCCAAGGAAAGATGGAAGGAAAAAAAATCTAGTGACATGATAAATGGACTTCATTGTGGCAATGATTAACATATAGTTGGAAGACCTGATGGGCCAGGTTGAGGGCCCATCACCTTGGACAATTTCTGTCTATGTGGTTGTTAGGAGTTGACATCAATCTGATGGCATATAATCTTAAAAATAGACTTCCGGTGGCTGCGCGGCGCCGGAGACAGCCTTCCCGGGCTGCCCGCGGCTCAGCTGAGTGATTTTCGCCCGAAACAGCGCCGATCAGCTGTTCGGGCGAATTTGAAGCCCCCTCCTCGGGAGAAGAGGAGGGGGTGAGGCCCCAGGTAGGGGTTGAGTTCTCCGGGGCCGCCTGAGCTTGTAGCTTGGGCGGCTGAAGGATTGAACTCCCCCGTAGCCTGGGTGGCTCCCAGCTGGTCAGCGTCTCTGCTCCGGACTTCATGGAGCAGAGCCAGGCGTCTGCGACCACCCCTGCCTGAAGGAAGGACTATGGAATAAAAGGAGCAGGCAGAGCGGTACAAGAGGAAAAGGTGAAGAGGATTATTATATTCTACTCTCTAGCTTGATGGACTTTTTAAACTTAAAGTGAAAGTGCGTCACAAGTGAAAAAGATGGCGGCTAAACCTCCCTCAAAAACTCTTCGGAGTGCTGGAACTTCTCCGGTACAACAATCATCATTGCAGGCGTTGCATCTTCCTGATGTATTGACATCGAAGGATTTACAAGATGCTCTTGAAAAACATGCCCAGGTAATTCTGGAATCAATGGGTGATAAATTTGCACAGATGGAGGCGAAATTGGAGAAATTGGAGGAGAGAATGGAAGAGAGGATGGAACAGAAGTTCAGGGTGATGAAGGCAAACATTTTGTCCTCAGTGTATAAAGTGGCTGAATGTGTGGAAGAATTGGAGGAAAAAGTGGAAGATTTGACTCAAAAGAATGCCATATTAGAAGCAAAAGTACTGGAGAATGAAGATTTAAGAGACAAAATGGACAGAGAATTGAGTCTTGCTCAATATTACCAGATGCAGTTTGCTGTTAGAATTAGAGGTTTAAAAGAGAATATTAAGGAAGATCTAAAGCAGCTGATTTCTGAGGCTCTGGAAGTGGTATTGAATCAGCCAGCATCTGAAATAAAGGGAGGCATGGATAAAGTGTTTCGTGTGAATTCATGGATTGCAAGACAGAGAAAGCTGCCTAGAGATGTGGTGGTTTATTTTACTAAGAGGGAAATTAGAGATGAAGTTATACAAGTTGCCTATGATTCTAAAGTGGTGATTGCTGATCAAGAAGTTTTGGTTTTAAAAGAAATTCCTCCAAAGATTTTAAGGAGAAGGAAGGATTTTATATTCCTCATGCAAGAGCTCAAGCAACGAGATATAAGGTTCAGATGGGAGATTCCAGTTGGGTTGATGGTGATGTATGAAGGTAAAAGGTACCGTCTGATTACTGTGATGCAGGCGCGAGATTTTTATAATAACGTTTTAAAAGCAATCTCATTATCACTTCTGGAAGCTGCAAAGGGATCTGGAGAAGGAGAACATCAAGAGACTGAGGATGGACAGACAGAGGAGAATGGTGCTGGAGGAGATCAAGCTACAATTTCTTTGGATGATCCTGGAGAGCGGAGGGTGACGCGTGCTGCTTTAAAATGATCAAAAAGAAAATAATAAAAGAGCAAGACCAGCAGAAGTCTATGGAACTTCCACAATGAACATCTAGGAAGTTATCGCAATGGACACGTGGGAAAAGTCCAAAATATCTGTATTACATCCAGAAATGCCAACTTTGCAACCAATATTTCTCATCCATAACTATGGCACCCTAAGGATACCTGCATACATGCAAATGCTTCTCTGGGATCAGTAACGCATTAGGGATTGCTTTTTCTTTCCAGTAACATATACCTAAAACCAGTTTATTGCATTTGGCAATTGTACTAAAAAAGAAAAAAAACATTGCCAACCAATATACCGTATATACTTGAGTATAAGCCGAATTTTTCAGCCCACTTTTTGGGCTGAAAAATTCCACTTCGGCTTATACTCCAGTCAACAAAAAAACTTACCGAGGACTTGTGCGCGGCCGAGGCTTTGGTGCTTCCGGGATCGCGCACACCTCTCCCAAGCCACCGCCATCCGGAGACCTGCCGAAGTTTGGGGAGGTTTGGGGAGGTGCGCGCGTTGGGGAGGTGCGCGCGAGGTCTCCGTTCCTCCTGCCGACGTTTGGGGAGGTTTGGGCGCCTCCCCAAACCTCCCCAAACGTCGGCAGGTCTGTGCGGAGGAACGGAGACCTGCCGACGTTTGGGGAGGTTTGGGGAGGCGCCCAAACCTCCCCAAACGTCGGCAGGAGGAACGGAGACCTGCCGACATTTGGGGAGGTTTGGGGAGGCGCCCAAACCTCCCCAAATGTCGGCAGGAGGAACGGAGACCTGCCGACGTTTGGGGAGGTTTGGGGAGGCGCCCAAACCTCCCCAAACGTCGGCAGGTCTGCGCGGAGGAACGGAGACCTGCTGACGTTTGGGGAGGTTTGGGGAGGCGCCCAAACCTCCCCAAACGTCGGCAGGTCTCCGTTCCTCCGCGCCCTGCCTGCCTGCTTCTTTCCGCAGCGGAAAGAAGCAGGCAGGCAGGGCGCGGAGGTCCGGAGACCTGCCGACGTTTGGGGAGGTTTGGGCGCCTCCCCAAACCTCCCCAAACGTCGGCAGGTCTCCGGACGGCGGCGGCTTGGGAGAGGTGCGCGTGATCCTGGAAGCACCGAAGCCTCGGCCGCGCGCAAGTCCTCGGTAAGCTCCGGGCGGTCACTTGCTTCGCGTCTCCTGAGGGAAGGGGGGGCGACTGGAGCGGGCGTGTTTCCTCGCCTGCTGGGCGCCGCGATTTGCCCGGGGAACGCGCGGGCCCCGAATGGCAGCGTGGAGCGAGGAAGCGGACAGCCAGGGCTTCCCCGAGAGCCGCGGCCACACAGGGTATTCCTGTGTATTCAGGCTTGCAAAATGGCGGATCAAGCCTCTGCTGGCGGCAGAGGCTTGCAGAACGGCGGATCGGCTTATACTCGAGTCAATAACTTTTTCCAGTTTTTGGGGGTGAAATTGGGGGTCTCGGCTTATACTCGAGTCGGCTTATACTCAAGTATATACGGTAATTCATTTAATTTGAAATCAAGTGAAAAATTGATTTAAATTATTTTATTAAAACAAATTAAGGTCCACACATGCACAGCAACGTGGCAACTTTCAGGCCTTCCTCTGAAATTTGGTTTGCTCATAGATAGTTCTCCACTTGCGAGAGTTAAGACGGCCATTCTTCTGGATGTTTTACATCGAACTCTCTGAGTTTGCCGACCTTCGGCATTGTCCTCGATTCCTGCATTCTTGGATCCTGCTTCTTAGGCTCAGGGAATGCATCCACTGAGCACACGCGTCCACTAGTGTGGCTTTACTAGCTGGCCTGGGGGGAAAAATGCCTCTTCCCTCCAGCGTGTATTGCCGACCCCTCGTTAACTTCAGCCTTTTTAAATGGTGAAGCAGGATCCCACCTTCGTTGCCACTGTTAAGTCATGGGCTCTGGTGAGCAGGAATGAAGACACAAGGCTGAGTACAGAGAAACTCATTCTTTTATTCTTGCTGGAACTGTACTTGAGCTTGGGCCGCACCCAGCCACAATATATAGCCTAGCCCTATGGTAGCAGCCAATAGGATTGAACCTGTGCTTGCCGCCTGGGGCTGACCAATTGCAGGACCAGAGACAGCCTGTCTGGGTTGCTGGAGAACCGTTAGCTCTCCAACAATACACGTGGTGTGGTACCACAAGCCCAATACATAACACAATGCATTATGCAAAGAATACATTCTATAGATTCTGAATATCCCCAAACAGTGGATGATCCAAAATTATAACACTTTGTGAAAAGAGAAAACATTTTTCTCTATCCATAGTTTCTATACCAGGCATAATTTATCATATCTTTATCATGTTTCCCCTTTTCTCTAAGCAAAAAAACTCCAATCATACGCTCATCTTTTACTATTCCAGAATTAATTCCAAAGCTATGAACCTTTACAACATTATCTGTACTCAGGAGCCAAATATATATATATATATATGGAAAACAAAGGCAGGGGGGATTATTTATTTCTAACCCAGCATTGATTGTCTTGTCTCATCTCAGGTTAACTCAATACAATCTTCCCTTCACAATATATAACTCACCTCAATATAATCTTCTTAGAAATATGTTTGCAAAAAAATCCTTAAGGAGGCCTAGTAACTTGATTGTTTCACAGATTTTTCAGCATTCACAGCACTGGTTCTTTATTTTCTTGCACATTCCACATTTTTTCCAATTTCTCTCTGTATTTTTTGTTGCCGATGCCAAGAATGTTAAACAGTTAATGTATCCTCTCCTCTCCCCACTCTCCCTCTATTTCTTCTTCTTCTTTCCCCTTTCAGATATCTGGTAGCTATCTATGTAGGCTGTTCAGACTTTTTGTACAGTATTGAAACTATTCTCTAGTAAAGTAGCTTGGGCAAACAGAGTAGAAATGAAGTTGATAAAACTTCTGTTTCTTCCTTCTTTGCAAAACATTAAGTTATTGCTTAAAGTATGACTTCAAGATTTGCCTTGTGGATAGAAAGAGAAGTATAACCATTTTTATTTCCTTTTTGCACAGGTGTACAGGTGGAGATGTATGTTTCAGCTCTAGGGGCACCTCTCTCTCTTTTGCACTATTTAGACCTCATGATGGTGGCATATAAGCATTCTTATACTGTTTTTCTTTCCTCTTCTTCTCCAGCAATATGCAACCTAGGCCTTCAGTTACTGAGAAAACCTTGCAAAAAATGTTGGCAAGTTGCTTTTTCATTTCATAATTAGCAATAGACTTTTAAATGCCACATAGGAACCGTGAGTTGTTAGTATCACAGTTACACTTTACAACAATCATTTGGACTTTTTGCAAACAGCCAATGAAAGATGGATTGGAGGAAGAGCAGTATTTTTAAAAAATCCATTGTGCATGGAGATAGTGAATCCACTAGGTTTGGATCAGACTACTGTCTAAATCATGTTTTTTGCATTCCCCTCTCAATTGGGGTGTAATCACTGAATGACTTTAGGTATTCCATGCCTGTTCTCTATATTCTGACACCGGCAAAATGAAAGTGATTGCACAGCCAACCTTATGGTTTGGATGCATTAGGGAACAGAAACCAAGAAAATACTGAGACTAAAGGCCTTTTTCCAGATGTATCTAATCAGGGTACAAATATGCCCTGACAATGTCTTCTTCTTGCTGTTATATTTGCATGCTGCTGCCTTGATCCCCAGCCCATGAGTGAAACCACCTTGTATCTAAACATAGAACAAACATGCATGGCAACCTTTTTCTGCTAAGTTCTCATGATGTTACCTCTAACACCATTTTTATTCTCCTGATAGAACAAGCTGGGCATAGCTGCTTGTAATTCGTTCAACATGCAGAACAGCCAGGTAAAGATAGAAACCTGGCATTCTTTGCTGAGTTTTGAGAATGAGGTTATTTCATTTCAGAATCTAAGCAGATTCTAAACTAGCCACTGAGCAGCTGTCCAGCAGATTTGTAAAGTTGCTAAGTGGACCTATGTGTAATAAAACAGGAATGGGCACCTGTCCAAACTTACCCTTTTGACTTCTGCTAAACAACTGTTCAGTGAACACATGGAACTGGTGAGCTTTGACAGGTGTATTATGTTGCTTTGACATGCATGCTAAAGCCAGAGATGTGACTGGGCTGTCTGTCAAAACACCATCTTCCAAACCCATTCCTGTATTATTGTCCTGACTGGTGGATATTTTATTAATTATTGACCACTTGATTAGAAAAGGAGCATGTACCAAAGCTAGAGTAAAACTACACTAATCACTTTCTTTGGCCTGTTTGTGAGTCTGTGTCTGTTTTTATCTGTGTTTGTCTGTATGTGCACCTTTGAGTCATTGTTAATTTCTGGAGATGCCTGGACAAGGCCCTGCAGATTTCTTGGCAAACAAGTCTTTGAAGACTTTCTTCCTCCATAGGACTGTGAAAGCATGACTGGACCAAAGCCTGGCTCAACTGATTTCATATTTAAGGCGGAACTAAAATTCTCTGCTTTAACCTCTACACCAAACTGGCTCTAAAAATAGATTCAATTGAGATTCTACAAGATAAAATGTTTCTTTGGGCTTGGGTGTGTGTGTGTGTGTGTGTGTGTGTGTGTGTGTGCACGTGCGCATGTCTTTGAAACAGTATTGACTCCAGGCAATTGCCTGGACAAGTCTCTACATTTTTCTTGACAAGATTTCAGAAATGGTTTGCCCTTGCCTCTTTCCCAGGGCTGAGAAAGATTGACTGGAATGATAGAAAATATTTGTAGCTTGGGTGGTAAAATTTGACTGGCCCTAGGTCACCAAGCTGGCCTTGTTCCTAAGATGGGCCTATGGTCTCCCAGCTTCCGTTCCAGTGCACTCTGGTTCTCTAACATGTCTTACAATTGCAGAATCAGGACATCATCCTTAGGCAGTAAGTCAAAACAGAAACAATGGAAACCAAATAGGAATTGGCAAATAAGCACAATAACATTTACAGCAACACTATGTACTGGTAGACAAGTGAAAGTCTTTCAACTCAACAATGGAGTAGGATAAAGTATTTTGTGCCTTGCAAGACAACAGTTGAGACAGTGACAATAAGTCCCAAATAAAGAAGAATCTTTATTGTTTATTCTTAAGACATGGCAGTTGGATGTGTTTTACTGGGGTTTTTTTCTTAATTGTATATACTAGGATTTATAGAATTTTGTAGGAATTCAGATTTGAAAATATTGGTCCTTATTGTACTGATGACCAGGATTCCAGGGTCAGGAGAAAATGTAAATTAGTCTTTTCATTTTAGCAAATATTGATAGGTAGGTAGGTGCGCGGCTTAGCAAGAAACACAAAACAAGAAGGCCTAGCATTCAGCTGTTGCCATTTGCCCAAACCAAAGACCAAGAACTGTTTCTTGATTGGCACATCCCTTGCTCAGCCTTCAGCATGAAGCATGTGGAGTGAAAGTACAATATATTTCTACAAGAATGCCCAGAAGTGGCATTTGAATTAGTCTTTGGACACATTACAATACATAGACAAGTCTCTGGGAAGAAAGCCTATATATATATATACACAATCCATGAGCAATAACATTCTGCATTCTAGGTGCCCACAAGCCGGAGTACTAGGAGATGGCTGAGTCCAAAGTGAGCATGTTATAAGGTAAGCTTCTTCTGTAGTTGTGCTCTTTGTTGCAATGTTGTCTCGCTCTTTTCCTCTGATTTGCCTTGAAGTCTTAGGAGCCTTGATCCTTGCTACTGTGTGAATGTTAAAAAGAAAAAGAAAAGATTCTGATTGCCCATTGCACTAAGAGCACAGAGGTTTGTACACATTCACTCACACTGACAGCAAACACAGGCATACAGCTGCATTCACAGCAGTATGTGCACATACTGTAAAGGCAGCTACTATCACCCTTAAGCTACATCATTCAAATGGGGCTAAAGTAACCAAACTTTCTGGATAATGTTAAAACTTGACTTTTTCTGAAATAAACAATCTCTGGTGCTATAAGAAAATCACCTTACCTGTTTCAAATGTCAGTTTGCCAACTGCCTGCCCTCACTGTAGCCAAAGGAAACTACAAATCCCCAAATCATTTCTCTAGCTGTAACCTTAAGGATATGGGAGGAAGAAAAGACTTGCAACAAAAATAGGAGGCAAGAAAGTTTGCAGTGTAATCCATTTGGTTCTTACCTGACCAGGAGACTTAATAGTATACTATGGTGCTCGTGTAAAAAGAAGGGGGAATGGAAAGAACAGTTCAGACATGGTTGAGAAAGCATGAAATGAAATACATGGCTTTTTTTTTTGTCTGAAAAGAACTTTTAAAAGAATCTGCTCAGCATGACCAGCTATTGGCTATGAATGAGTGAATGAATCCAACATTGTGCAACTGGACTTCTGCCTATTGAGCGAGAGTTTCCAATCCCCTTTCCATTTGCAGAGAAGCCCTGGCAGCTATTCTCAGACAGGAAAATGATTGTGTCTATTTTGCCGACAGAAATGCATTACTAAATATAATTCCTTATTTCTTATTAATTGAACCTTGTATTATATATTTAACACTGACGTTAATTAATGAAGTTAATTAATTAATGTCCACTCTCTTCACATAGAATGAAGGCAACTGCTAAGCTTGTAAGCCGCCCTGAGTCTTCGGAGAAGGGCGGGATATAAATGGAATTAAAATAAATAAATAAAATAAATAAAATGATACTCATGTGGAAAATACTAGCACTGTCAGTACACTATGCAAGGAAAGGACAAGAAAGGGAAGGGAAAAAGGAAACGAAAAAATAAGGGATGGTTATAATTCATCATGACGAAAGCAAGATGTTCTGTAATGAAACCACATGATTGAACAATAAAGGCTTTATCTGCCTCGGATTGTAGAGCTTGATAGGCAATACATTAGATAGTTTTCTATACAAAAGGGAACTCCTCTTGGAATCAAGCAAGTTGAGAACATAAGAAATCATTGATACTTCTACATTTTCATGGGATCCTTATTCTAATTGTAAAGTGTCATTGAATAAAGAGATCATTTATTTTTCCCATATTTCTTCATTCTAATGTACAGAGACTCCTAAATGTATAGTTGTCCCATCTCAAAAACCATAGAAATACTTGTGGGGACGTGTAAATTTCTTTATACAGAAATTTTTTTTAAAAGAGCAACTTAAAACAAAAAAGACTGTCTTGCTCAAATTCTTGAATTTGCACCGTTCCTTTCCTCTGCTTTGAAATTCCCCTAAAACATGTCTATTACATATTAAGAGGGATTCATATGAATCGAGACTCTAAAGAATTACAGCAGAACAGTGGCAACACCAAAGAGTAGAACAGTTGTATCTTGCATCTGTGAGTTCCTCATATCCAAAGATTATTTCTAGAAAAGTTTTCACTCATATGAATAACCATCAGTAATGCGAAATGGTACAGTTAATATAATGAACATTATAGTCAGGATGAGAAATTTTGATTCGATTCGCTTCCTATTTTTTCCACTATTGTTTGGTCTGTCTTATTTCTAATAGCTAGAGATTGTTTTTCCTGTTTCACCCAATATGCTCTTTTTCCTAATACATGTACATTTCACATGAACACAATTGTTCAATTTATAAACTATTAACAGATTTTTTGAAAAATGCAGATTTCGTGCATCACTGCATAACATTTTGTATTCAGAGTTGGGAGATGCAAATCTGAAGTGAATGAATTCCATTCCCTAATCCTACCCCTTGACCACCCTAGAATTTCATTTTTTATTATCAAGTGGAAAGTAAAAATATTATACATTGCATGTTAATATGCCATTATTTCTCCATTTTTTCTTTGCTTATTAAAAACAGGAGAACTGGGTTTTCTGGCTTTAGCTTGGGGGAGAAAAGGTTTATGGTTTCATGTATTTGAGACCCCTCACTTTCGTATGCTGCCAGAAGATTTAAAGTAGGGGGGGGGGAGTGGTAGAAGAACTGTTTGGCACTTTGTCTGCAAATATTGGAGAAGGATGTTTGCAGAGAAGCCTCTGCAACTGATTATTAGCCATGCTAAGATGCTAATTTATACTTAATAAGGCTGTAATTTTCACTCTGAAGATTTAAACCTACCACTTCCTCTTTAGTTTTATAAATGGGGAATCATGGAAAAAGTGTTACATAGCACAGCTGTGCTTGTATTTTCCTGCTTGCCCAAAATGCCTGTGGTATAAGGAATTATAATCTCACACATCTGGGAGACATTAAAGACACTTAATATCAACAATATAGCTATTCAAAACAATATGATCTCACAAATTAATACAAAGCTGGTCTTAAGTAAATTCTGACATTTTAGAATACTAAGATATGATGATATTGGACATTTTCAGTTCTTTGCAGTATTTAAAGAAGACCATTGTCAGTCAATTACTATTCCTTCTTGGCCAACTGATAAAGTAATATATTTTAGTCCAGTGGTCTTCAAACTTGGCCCTTTTATGACTTGTGGACTACAACTCCCAGAATTCCTTATCCAGGCACACTGGCTGAGGAATTCTGGGAGTTGAAGTCCAGAAGTCATAAAAGGGCCAAGTTTGAAGACCCCTGCTTTAGTCAATTATCATTAAGAAGGACCTCAGTTTCCCATCAAAACACAATCCCTTGCCCTGTTCCCACCAAAAGAAAAGAAACTACAAACTTCTCATCTGGCATAGCCTGTGACATAAGTTAGTCTTCTTATATTGCCATGGTAGGGAACAGAATACTTGCCTGTCCTCATATACTCAAGATGGGCAGCATGTTTTAAATAAATAAGTAAATAACTACCATGTTAGAAATCCTGCCAAATGAGAAGCTTGCAGAAAATTTCCCTGCAGAATTGGATTGGAGCACTATCAGAGACTTAAATAAGGTTCCAATCCACATTTTCAGGGAAGCTCAATGCTTGCAAATGGTAATTTGCATAAAACTTTGCAATTTTCCTCAGGAAACATTTTGGACCAAGCATGATGATCATAATCAATCAAATTTCCAAGAGATTATCAATTACTCTGTGAGTAGTTCTGTACCTACATCTATTCATGTTATATGTTGAGAAAATTTAAAGACATTTCCCAATTTTCTGAGAACTGAGACTCACTTTATCGCAACTTTTCACCTACTCTAGAGAAACGTAAAGGATGAAATTTTCAAAGAATCCTCCCTTTGAATTATCAATGTGGACATGCAGCTTCACTGGAAGAAGGCAAACCCAAGGAGACAATTGACAATACTCATTGAAATTAGAAATTCTGCTGCAGTGGCATTGGGTACAGAGAACACAGTCACTTCAAATGTAACATTTTGAAAAGGCACAAAAAAGGACCAATGTGTAGTTCTAGAAGCTATTCCATATAGTAGTGTGCTGGGGGAGGGTATGTTTGTATCTGGAAGAATCCAAGCAAGTTGTTTTTAGAAATGCTGAAGGTCAAAATAGATGTGACAGTTTGAGCACAGCTCTCTTGATTTGTAATTCTTATCATTGTTTAAAGCTGAAGTTAAATAATCTGAGTTTAATCCAAGTTTATTGTGTGTAGCTAAGTGGATATGTAACTCTTCTCTCTGTAGAATCTGCTACTGGGAATTTTCCTGCAACCTATCCTGGGAAAAGAATCTCTTTGATCAGGTCATTAGCAATTTACCATGATGATGGTGGGATACCTTTCATTTAGGGAGAAAAGCTTTTGACCTAAGAGATGAAATATCATTCAATCCTCTGCTAGTATAGGAGATCTACTATGATCCAAAGTGGACTTCAAATTTTTGGTTTAAAATCTCTACTTCAAAAAGACGCAGCACCTTCTGAGATGGGCTGGTTTTATGTTGAATAGCTGGTCCATGAAACAGACCATCCATTTAATATGGTGGGAAAAAGGGACAACAAAATTCTTATAATCCATCTGGATTTCCTCTTATAATCCATCTGGATTTCCTCTTATAATCCATTTCCTTGGCCCTCAAATTCTTTAAAACAAAATACATGCCAGCAAAAAACTGCGGTGCTGTTGTAGTATGGCCTCCTAGCCAATTTCCTTATTGTACTGAAACATTATTGAAGAAATTTTATCTCATCACACACAACACTTAAAAAGAATGACCAAGAGATGGAATTCCCACTCCTTTTTTAAAATTTAGCCACTGCTATTAACTTTTCTTCTTATGACACTCTCTGAATTATTTCATGTTTGGTTCAGCATAGAATTAGTTCCCATATAAATCTAATTGTTCTGAAAGACTGAAAATAAATTTAAAAGTGCTTGCTCAACTACAGAAATTTCCTAGTATGCTACAGGGGTAGAGAATAGAGATGGGAGGAGGAAGAGGGGGGAGGGGGAGGAGGAGGAGAATCGTCTTTAAAATCACAGTTTTATGAATGATTTGCTTCTGGTTGACTGGTGACTCCACTTCTAAGGATGGTGTATTATTATTCCAGTTTTGGAACTCAGAAGCTGGCCTAATTCCTCTCCACTTGTGCTGATGAAAAAAATGTTTAAAATGAAATAAATAAAATAGGGGTGAGATCAACCATAAATAAATAAAAAGTGTCCATTCTCACTTTTGGCAGGAGGACTCCGATACACTTATGAAACTTGTGATATTAGATCTGCCCTCGCTCCCTGATTAAGAAGCCATTTGCTGCATTTTGTTATGAGCTGTCACTATTTCCAACACTAGTTTGCCACTGTGGCACTATTAGCCATCACATTCAAAACAGAAAATATAACCTTTGGAAGTGGGAGGAGACGGGAAAGGTAATAGGTCTGGTCTATTTAGAGTGCTACCTTAGCATACTATCATCATGTCTCTGTTACTTTCCCTTAAATCTAGAATGGCACATGCTCTTGTATTTAGGCTGGAGCAGTCAGCATGATAGGCTTAGCTCACAAACTTTTACAAACAAAAATATAGAAATAAAGGGCATGGATATAATTGATGAATACATGTCATTTCTTCACTCCCAATGATTTTATAAGCCTTAACTATGAACGCAGAATTCCCTGATTTGGAACCATAGGAATTTTTTTTAGCAGAATCTAAATATCCCAAATATCCACTTTTGCTCAAACAACTTTCATGGAAAGGAACAGGCTTGTGTGTCTTCCAAATGGCATCTTCCAGACGCTGAAGAGTGTTGTTATACCCCTGAGCTGCATGTAGTATTTTGGTGGTTCCAACATGGTACAGTCCTTGGTGGGATTAGTAAAGTGAGGCACATATGTAGACCTGCACAGGTAGAAGAAATGCTGTTTTGGGGGGGTCTTTTTTTTCCCCAGACAATGTTGGAAGGAGAGGAAAAGATGCATCTGGGAAGATATAAAAGAGCCGGAGGTCCTTCATGAAGATCTTTTCCCATACAGTGAAGCAGAGCAATGTGGTACCCCTTCAAAGGAGGGCTTCATTCCTGCCCTTGTCTATCCAGGAAGCAATGGAAGACTTGGTAGATTAGGGTGTTGGTTATTTGCTGGCCAGGAAAAGGAAATGTATTCTCCACCCTATGGTGAGAATACTGACCCAGAAGCACAAAGATCAAGTTATGATTTGGGGCTATGCCCCTCCAGACCTGTAACACAGAAGCAAGGGGGTTGTTTAAGGTCAGAATACTAAGAGGAATACAAGATGGTGCGTGGGGGGGGGAGATGGGGGAGGATGAGGCTGTTGTGATGATTCTCTAGTGTGGTTAAAAGAGCCAGATGAATACTTCTTTCCTCGTTATCTTGTGAGCTCACTAAATCCAGAAGCAAAACCTGGAATTGGTAATGTAAATCGGTGTTTTTTTTTAACATGTATGGACTTCAACTCCCAGAGTTCCATCAGCCTAGTTTGCTTGAAAAAATCTGGAAATTGAAGTCCATGCATCTTAAAGGTAGGGTAGAAAAGCACAGCCATAGATAATGAAAAATTGTGTTTTGGAACATTGGACCCTTGGCAGTTGCATGGCATCATTAGATGCTTGGTTGTTATCTTCCTCAAAACTATGCCACTGCTTTATAACAACCTAACCCAATAAAAGTGGTCTTTTATTATGAATACCAAGGTGGTGAGTGATAGTCAACATACTTTTTTCCCACTGTAGGAGCAAAATAGACACTGCATGGTTTATATTTTGAAAGAATATGGTTCCTCTTCCTACTACTGATATTAGGTCAGTCGTATAGCAGCCATTTCATAACTTTTAAGTTTCTAGAAACTGTAAAATTTCAAAAATAAATAAATGTAATGAAAACCCCACGAACCGTAAGATTTCTTTAAAAAAAATATGAGGGCCAGGTAGTAAAGTGTTCTCACATCTTTTGAGTTTAATGTCCATTTCTAAATGAGAGCAAGAGTGCACACAGGCTGCATTTTGCTTTTGCCAAGATTTTAGAGGCTCTGTCTCCACTTCACCATCCAATTTTAACATTTGCTCGCTGGAATTTGGCCTCACACAATTTGAAAGGGGGGGGGGATTTTAATTAGAATAATTTCTTGCCAGATGGTATGCCTGACTGGTTTTATCCCTGATTTTTTTCTTTTTTCTGAGCCTTTCTGACTTGTTACGTCAAAACCTTCACTGATTAAGTGCAGCCATGTCAAATTTGCATCAAGTTACTTGCTCTGTTTATGCAGAATTATTAACAAAAGCTACTGTGTGTTGTAAATAATATAGAAATATTCAATTATTTTTTAACTCAAATTTACTTCAAAAATTCAAATAGTTTTTAGGATATAAAGAACTCAGCTTATGGTTACCACACTTTTCATCATTATTATTTTATTCCACAGACATTACTAAGTTGATGTTCCACCACCCGGGTACCACTGGTGATAAATTGAGGAATGAATTGGCTTTTCTTAAAAAAATACTTTCTGAAACTAACATTTAAATATACTTGATATAAAATTATCCAAGTCTTTGTTCCAGATTTTTATTTGTTGATTCCATATCTCCCAATATAACTAGCATACATCTCTTTAGAATTAAATCTTACTACTTTCTGGCAGAAGAATGAATTTTGAGTTACTGGTAATATCAGTTATAGAATTAACATTTGAAATATACTTTGGGAGAAGCTGAAGGATCTTGAACAGAGAAAATGTGTTAACTGATAAAAAATAAAGGAATAATTAATGTTTAATCTTTTCCAGCAAAAAGTTTAAAAGGTTTATTTAAATATTTGAATGTCTTCAGTCCTGTATTTCATAGGACTGTGTCCTTTTAATACATATTGGGGGGAAATCAAATATGTGCCATATGACTATTTCTTCTTTAAAAATAAATCTATTTGTTTCCTAAAAAGAACCCTAGAAATATCTACCTTTAATACATGAATACTTTTATTATGTTGGGAAGATTTAGTTCATACTGAAAGGCACATCTACTGTACAATACAATCCATGACTAACAATGGAAACAGAAGACATATTATTCCAATATAGAGAAAGAAGTGCTTTTTAGATGTTTTCTCCTCCAGAAAACTAACTTGGTAGTATGCCAGTAATACAAACCTTTTCATTATGTAAGTCGCTAATGTTTAAATCAGTTAAATGTAGCTGACAACCTTTTTTGCCAACCCCAATACTCTGGCTCTTTTAAGCTTTCAAGGAAGAATGACACCATGAAATGGGAACAATGTCAAGCAAGCAAGCAACCAAATCACATTCAAGAAAACAATGCACAATACACAGAGAGCAGCAGAAAAGCATGGGTGTGTGTCGTGTAGCATATACTGGGGCAGACCATCTTCCCCAAGTTCGAATGAGGCCCAGAACTTCAGAAAGGAGAATCTTCATAAGGCAAGATGCAAGATCTTCATTTATTCATTAGCATGATAAGGATATAATCACCCCTACATGTAGACACATCAGAACGGTTCTAATCAATCTTCTGATGATTCAAGTGATATTTTTCTCTTCTTAAGCAGGCTTTTATATGCACTGTTTCGACATGAAGAATATGGATATTTTGGTCCCCACTCATAAACTAGGTGAACTGCAGCCAGTGAATGTACGTAAACCAAAGCCCTACTCTATTAGTGTCATACAAATGTTAAATGGGCCTTTTCTATTCTACAGAACTTAAGACTAAAACTATGCAAAAGGATTATTATTGTTATTTTCATAATCATAGAATTAATTATGCTGTTTAAATTCTTTTTCTGCTGGCCACTTTCCCATTCAAAATTGCAAATGAACAGCACGGGCTTCATTGGTGGTGGCGAGTCTCTAATTTCTAAATGCCACCATATAAACATGTATTTTGGAATTTTAAAGAACACGGGGAATGTAAGCAAACATTTGTGAGTCTATGTATATACTCCAGGAGGTTTCAGCAGTTACACCAGGCTTTGTGCATCTATTTCAGCTTAGAAACAGATTCAATCAAGTATATCTCCTTTTAGATTACTTAGTTATACCTCAGGACTGCAGCAACTCTTAGCGTTCCCCAACATGGTGAACTCCAGGTATCTTTGAACTATAGATTCCAAAGCTGGCTGGGAATTCTAAGAGTTAAAATTAAAACACTCCTTAAGTTTTAGAAAGCTGTTTTATAATATAGCTTGATGCTTATTATTCAGCACTGTATCTATCTTCTTCTGTAACAGAATGTGTGTAGGCCCAATTATAACATACCCTCTCCTTGGCAATATAAGTGTATATTATATTGTATACATGTGTAGGTGGAGAGGTCCTTGCAGAGATGTGCTGAGGTCTTTTGCATTTCAAAATCAACACAGTTCACTGCAAACTGTTTCCATCTGCAAAAAAGGTCCCACTGTGAAAATGATATAGTAAAATCCTGTGTTGACTTTACCATAACATGAAATAAAGGATTGTTACTTGGGCCTTAAACTGGAGAAAGATTAATTCTCTTATCATCCAGTGAGCAGAACCAGGGGTTCGTTAGATGCCTGGATAGAACACCTGCTGCCATTTACTTATTCACTAGACATCTCCTCACGATAGCAACTGAAGAAATGGAGAGTGAGGCGGAGAGAACTGATGGCAGAGGGGAAATTCTCTCCGATGAGACAGGCCTCCACTAGAGCTCTGGGCCTTCTGCACCAATGATCATTGCAAGCAGCGAGCGTGGGGAGAAGGCGATGAGGAGGATGGGATGGAGGCGGTAGGTGATGGAGAGATGTGCTCAGGGAAGCTGTTACATGCTCTGCTGAGCTGGGTCGTACCTTCCTCTGCGAATGTTCCTTTGCAAGCCGAAGAGAGAAAAGGAAAGAGAGAGGAGGAGCAGGGGTTAGCAGATAACTTCAGCTGTACATCTTGGCCTGACTGCCTCCAGTCTTCGAGCCACATGCTATGGTTGGTAATGCAAACTAGCCTAACATGCAATTTCTTCTTACCATCCAGGACAACTTTTGTGCAGAGATCCAATTACCATCATCCTTGGAGAACTCCATTAGATCATGTAGCTCCTGTCAGAACTTAAAGGGAGGCTGGATATATCCCAAAGAAGAGCACCTTCATTTCACTCTCCCCTGCAGCACATTCTCCGAGGCAAGTGGGCCTCACGTTCCTAGTCTGTGTTAGCCTGCATTTCTTCTGGAAACACCATATGCCAGTGTTGTTTGCTTGTTTTAAAGAAAGTTTACTTGCAATTGCACACCAAGAATACCACACGTAGAACTAGAGGGAATGTAGAAGCTGCCAGGGAAAAGGGATTTTCTGCAAGGCAGAGGTCCTCCATTTTCCTTATCCTTCCATTAAGTTCCCTCTGCTACTTTTTTTATTCCTTGTATCACCTTTCCCAACAGACGGTAAAAATAAACCAATGATGAAAGAACTCAAATTTTGCAACCAAAACAACATTCCAAATGCCTGGAACTCATGTGATTGGGGAAGCAAGAAAAGCTATTTGTGATTCCAGAACTGTTACAGACCGACGAAACCAAAGTGATTATTCTGTCTTTGCCAAAAATTGAAGGTGCTTTCCTCATCTTCATTCCTCAAACGTCTCCTTCCTTCCAGCCTCCCAAACAGTGGTACTGAGGAATTTATATTCCACCCCCCCAGCCCCCGCCCCATTGCAACAGACCAACCCATACAACATGTCATACCAGCAATAAACCCTGCAGGGAGCAAGAGATCTTGGGTGGGGGGTCCAAGTGGGATACAGTTAACTTTATAGGATGTACCTCAAACTTTTGTTATGAGCAGAGTACCCAAAAGCAGCTTCTCCCACTTCTTATGCATTAAATATATTGGATGACACTTATATCATCTCCTACCAATAAGCTGAGAATAGTGGAAGTATAGTTTAAGACTGGGTTTTACAAGGCTGCTTTGGAGGATGGAATAGTTATTTAAGGACTATTGTTCCCCACTCCACCTCCATGCCAATGTCCCCATCACCATCAGTATCTGATTCATGCAGTCCCCGGTCAGGCACTCCTTCATTCATGCAAGTGTCAACCCATGCGAAACATAACAGGAAGCCTGATGTGGATCAGAGAGGAACAGTAGCCAACCCCAGCCAGTCTGCAGCTCTCCCCATTTCTCTCCCATTTCTGCTTCTCTTTCCCAAGCTGAATTGCTTCTCCTGCCAAATAGTTCTTCTCCTCACTAAGCCAAGAGTATTAACCAAACTTCATGAAGTAAAAACTAAATGGCACTTTTACCCAAGGCCAAAAAAAAAAAGCCCTCAAGATCCTTGGACCCACTTCTTTCACCGTGATTCTACAACCAAATCACATAGATGAAACTGAAGGCAGTCCATTCGTTAAACTGACAGTTGGAAAGAGGACATGTATGACCCAATTCAAAGCAATGTCAATTATAAATACAACAAGAATAGAAAAGGTTCTGGCTGAACTTTCATAAACCATTAATATCTAGGAAACTGGTGTGTGTGCGGGGGGGAAGTAACGAGAACACTTTGTAGTCCCCTTCCAGCTCTACTTCTCAATCGTATGTTCAAGGTGAGAAGAAGGAGAAATCCTGTTTTAACTGTTGTGGGACCAGAAAGCTAGCAAAATCATCTTAAGAGGAGAAGAAATTGTATGACAAATTTGCAACAATACTAGCCAATCCTTGCAAGTAGATCACTATGAAATACTTCCAGTTGAGTTTCTTGTTGCTCTCTCTAATCCCACTAGGAAGTATCCTAAAACTTACCATATTTTCTTTTTATTAGTGGGGAAAAAACTGCAATGCAGTTTTAATATATCACACTTCTGAACTTTTTGTTCCAATATAACTTCTCGTGATAAGGACTGGAATTTACCACATTTAAGCAAATACCATTTTTGTATTTTCCTCACCTCTATCCTCAGATATGTTAAATACAGACACTCACCACAAGAGGGTGGCTTTGGTCTGTGTATCAAGCACCATACATGCCTAGAAATACAACTAAATATCAGTTTGGGTCTCCTGAATACGGTGCACCTTTTATCTCTCTTCACCTTTTTCAGATCTATAGCTCAGCTTGTCTCATTATCCTACAGCAGCCAATCCTTATTTTCTGAAGTGGATTCAGACTATTGACCAACATCTTATTTCCATGATGACCAACATCTTATTTGCATATACCTTCCTTTGCCATCCTTCTCCATCCACTGATGGTTCCTTCTGGTGATTCTCAATACTAATTTCAAATTAAAATGCAGTAAAGACTCAATCCAACAGACAAGCCTGCTCCCTGTTTCCAGTCCAGGCATGTAGTCAGACATAGCTAGCTCAAGAATATCCATGCTTTTCTTGTACTATCATGAGAAAGTTTTGCATCATGAAAACAAGCTTGCCAATACTGCTTTTGTTGCATGACACCTTTAGTACAGGTAGTCCCTGACTTACAACTATAATTGAGGCTGGAATTTCAGCCAGGAGTCATTGCATTATATGACCAGATCTGGTTGTTGTTTTTTTTTACTCTTTTTGCATTGGTCATTAAGTGAATGCTGTGATCATTAAGCAAATGCGGCTGTCACTAAGCAAATCCATTTTCCAAAATGGGTGCTTCTTTTGCTGGAAACTAGAAATAAATGACAGAAATCAGCAAAAAAAGTCACAAACCATGGTCATGTGACTGGGGGATGGTGCAAACAGTTACAAAGGTGAACTGGTTGTCATACATTCAAAACTGCAATCACAGGGCTGTGGGGATGAGTGCAGCTTTGTAATGTTAAAATGAGTCATAAGTAGCTCTGGGAAAGCCCACTGAAATTTCAAATAGACATTAAGTGGACAATTGTAAGACAAGGACTATCTGTATGACTCGTATGACTCCACTCTGAAGAGGATCCTCCCCTTCAGCCCAAAACTAAGTTGGGGATGGATGGGCCATATCTGGGCTCAATTCCCCTTTCCACAAATAAGTGCCACTGCAAAAGGCACCTGGAGTACATGCAACAGAGAGGAAGTCCTCAAGACAATCTAGCCCAAGGGCACAGCAATTTGAGAAGCACAATATGTGCATATTGACGCTGCTTACTTAAATCCCCATCCGGTACCACCAAGAACAATAGCAGCCACCAAGATGGCTCCAGCAATGGAGCCAATAATGATGTTGGTACCACTGGGACCTGTGGAGAAAGAGGGGACAAAAAATTAACTGTGTTACAATGGTTTGTGTTCTTGATATGCAGCACAATGGGCAGAACTTAGTTGTACAACAGGACTATCCTAATTTAATCATTACAGTGAAAACATATAAAACTTCTGGAAATCAGAAAAAGGGATTGTTTTTAAATAGGAAAATAGGAACAGGGGAATATTAGAACAGTTCCCAAGAAGTAAAGAAGGAGGGAGAAAAGAAGGCTATTTGAATAGTACATTGCCACGTCAAACTCATCTTGCAATGTATATTGCAAGTTTCTCCAGTCCTGGAAGATTCTTGTATTCCTCACTCCTTTTCTCAGAAAAATCAGGAAATAGCAGGACAGATAAAGGGGTTGATCCAAAATGGAAAATGGCTGAAGGGCTTTCGGATAGAATAAAGTTTCTGCAAGGAACCTTTTTGATTACTTATTTAATTAGTTGAGTGTTCTAGCTGTCTGCAAAGTAGTTCCTTCCCACATACTTACCCTTATATTTTTCTGTTTCCCCAGTCGGCTTAGGCTCTGGGATAGGATCGTAGACACTGCAGTCTTTTCCTGTCCAATCTGAATAGCAGATGCACTGGCCCTCATTGCTGCAGACCTGTAATTAAGCAGGAGGTATTTTGTGAGGCTCCTCAAACCCATTCCCGTGGCCTTTTTCCAGAAACCTGTATGTGTTCACTTGAGCTGTACCATTACAACAACAACAACTTTATTGATTAGCCCTTGGGCCATATCAAAGTACAAAGTTCCAGCAACAAACCGTCACCAAAACTAGATAAAAGCAATCCGAAATGGAATTTGATAAAATACAATTTAAAATGGAATTAAAATACAATTTAAGTTAAAATAGTAATAAGATACTATTATCTTATTACTAGTAATAAGATACGGATAAAATATGGAAACATTATATTTCGGAGTCGCCCTTACAATCTACCCCAATCAGTCCCACATATGCAGATCTTAACTGGATCATTTTGTTCAAATACTGTGCTACGTTGGATGTTATTTTCAGGTTCTGTCCGGACATAAGGTAAGTTATTTTGATATGGGGATCCCAATGGGTCATTCGTTTGGTATATAGACCAAGATACCTGTCTCTCACCTTCTTATACAAACAACAGTCAAATAGGATGTGAGCCAGGTCCTCTACCTCTGCCGCTCCGCAAATGCAGAGACGCTCATTGTACGGTATAGCATGAAATCTCCCATATCTGACCATTGTATCAAGCTGTTCGAATCTCGCTCTCGTAAATATCTCCCTAAGATGTTTTGGGAGTTGTAACTTCAAATAACTGTCCACTTGAAAAGTACATTTGTATTTACTCAGCCATTTCAAGTTACCCACCTTACTAAGGATAGCTATATCAGTTTGTGCTTCTATATCCTTAATTCTTTGGGCAACTCTTTTTTTAGATTGTTCTCCTGTTACGCAAGAAACAGGAAGGCCACAGCTTCTTACAAAATTTGTTAGTTTGGTGATCCAGGAGATTTGTGATTGCAGTTTTATTTGCTCTAGTAGGCATAATTTGGGGAGTCTATCAGTCTCCATTTCATTAACTTTGCACCAGTAGTTATAAGCTGTACCATTACACAATGAGATGACAAAAATGAAGCTTTCAAGAGAAAAATAGAAAATCTCACAATGCTCCAAAAATAATTTGATATTGTTTAATACTGCTGAAGAATGACTGTTTTGCAATGGAATAATCATTCTGTTTTATGTTGGCATCCCATATTACTGTAGATGGATGTTAATTACATGTAATTATTAAATGATAATGGGCTTTTTCTATGACCCGTCATTACTTGCCAACTTGTGGCAATATGGGTGGCTAACAAATAAATAAATAAATTTCAGGAATATTTAAGAAAGACATGCTCCTATTCTGAGTATTCCTATTTTTTTCTTTAATATTTAATCCAGAAGGAAATAAAGCCAAGAAACAAATGCAGATGGCACAATGTTGGCATTTATATAGATCTTACTTGGCAAAATAGTTGCTAAATGATACATTTCTTTCCCTTTTTTGCATTATTATTAAATGGAAACACAACTTTATTTATAATTTTTACCCCATGGTCGAAGCAGATCTGGCCACCCCAGCTGCCTGGGCAAATACTGAAGTTAAAGCCAGAGACAGGTAGGCATTTGTGATCAAGACACAACATGTTGGGTCCACAGGGTGTCCCGTCTTCTACGTAGCTCAGATCTGTGCCATCCACTAGTTGCACATGGCCACCCCTGGAAAAAAGCTTCATTGAGTGAAGGAATATTTCAATGTCCTTTTTGTTCATGACAACATTGGTGAAGGAAGAAAAGATAACAGGCACTTTTTAAAAATAGCCCCCTTTATTCTATTGCCTTATATTTACATCTCTGATGCTTTCAGGATTGTGACTGGCAGAAGGACATTCCCCAAAATTATTTGGAAACTTATTCTATGGTGGGAGGGGATCAATCTGCAGCCCAGAACATTCCTATTTTCATCTCTCCAGTTCTCCAGCAAGTTGGCATGAATGAAGAAGGTGGGTCTTAAAGCGCAAGACCCTCCACTTACCGGCAATCAATATATCTCTTCTGGTGATAGAATGTCATTGTTGTGATCTCGCCTAGTAATTCACCAATACGTGGAGATCCTGTCGCATTGGCACAGAGAAGATATCCACACAATACATCCCTAATTGGAATGGGAGGAAAGAACCATAACATACTTTTAAAAAGACTGGCTTCTGACTGATCTCACCTAGTAATTCACCAATACGTGGAGATCCTGTCGCATTGGCACAGAGAAAATATCCACACAATACATTCCTAATTGGAATGGGAGGACAGAACCATAACATAACATAACATAACATAACATAACATAACATAACATAACATAACATAACATAACATAACATAACATAACATAACATAACAGCTTATTGTTTGTGACTTTCTAGTGAATTCCCCATTAGGTGTGATTCAGTATACTATGGGAAAGGATATTATGGAAAAGGGAGAAATCTCAGATTACTCACTGCTTGACACAGGGCATCCAGCGGCTCCCCTCATGCCCACAGTTCCCACGCTCAGTGCCTTCAACATTGAGCTTCTCATAGCAAAACCTTTCAGCTGAAGCTTGATTTACAGGAAGGAAAGTGAGAAAGAGAATAAAAGCAAGCCAAAGAGCATAATAATCATGGATTTCACACACTGAATATGGAAGAATATTCTATATTTGATAATGAAAGAATAAATTCTATCACTAGGTCAGCAATTATGCTGGTGCATGGAGAAGCTTAGGAAGGAACTCAGTTAATTAAATAATTTCTTTATTATACATTTGGATGTTTTCTACTGACCTAGCTTTTTGATGCATAACATTGGACAACTCCAAAAGTGCTTAAGATTTTTAAAACATTATTTTCAAGTAAAAGATTGCTATCCTTAAAAAGTGAAATGTGTAAACAATGCCAAGAAAAGAAATGAGAATGTTCATGCTATGCCTTGTGCAAACCTGGTCTATGGGGCTTTGTGTTAACATTTGAGGGTTTAAACTTTCAGAATTGAAAAGCCAGATTCATTACTTGGAATGATTTATAAGGTTCATTTTGCTATCTAAGAGGAAAACTCTTTGTTTTTTTTATTACATTTCAAACCTTCCCAAGTCTTTTCAGTTTGAAGAACTGAGTAAAAATTGCTTCAGTAAATAATGGATAAATGATACTTCTATGGTGCCAAATCAAGTTCCTGTCTTTCTCTCCTAATTGGCAGTATGAAGACATCATCTTAGCTATAGCTATAGCCAGGCTGGATTGTCTGGAATCATGAGCCAATTTGGGTGGATAAGAAGGCAGATTATCCAGTAATCCCTAAGGATTGGTGATGATGTGGATGGTATTTGTTTTGTCTTCTCCTCCCTCCCCCCCCCCATCTTTTTCTTCCTATTCTTCTGTTCTGCTATTTTTGTGTTCATGGTATGTACCCTCTTCTGTTTAAATTCATCTTCAACATTTCCAGATACTCTAATTGCTTTTATTCAATCTGTCATAATCTGAGACCCTTCAGATATTGTAAGTTAAAACTAGCTCCTGTCATCTCCTGATGAATGGTAGGAATTGATATCCAACTCATCGGGAAGTTATTGGGTTCTAGAAGAAGCCTTATCAAGGCAAAGTAGATGTCATTGAAATAATCGTCCTTCCTCTGTATATGCATAGGTGTTTTAAATTAGATTATTGGTGGAATATGTAGAAATTCCAGTTTTCTATAAAGCACAATGTACATACATGATGTTAAATATGGTAAATACACAAATACCGGTAGTCAGATTCCTTTATCTTCTTGGCTATATTTCTGTTCGTAGTTAAAATGGTTGGCAGAAGTTGAAATAAGCAAAGGTAATGGTGAATATCTCTGGCGCAGGCAAAGAACAAGGTTAGGACCTTCCAAGATTACAGTTCAGCTAGGAATTTCTGGGTTAATTCAGAATAAAGCAACAATGCATACCAGTGCCAATTTCAATTAGCCAAACTGAGGGACCCAAATTGTTAACTTCAAATTACAGTAAGTCCATTAAAATTATATCTACAGCTGTGGCATGGTTATGGACTTTTTCTTTAATTACTTCCATAGTATTCATTAAGCAGCAGGGAAAATTTAGGACCTTCTCCCCTTGTATGTAACTGTATGTTACATACAGTATGTATCCCCTTGTATGTAACTGCAATATAAATAAGCTCTGACAACTCTTTTTATTGCTTTGTAGTCACGATATGGTCTTCATTTAATCCACAGCCCCTATTCTACAGTTCTGGTATTTAAGCTGTACTTTCCATCATATCCTAATTTTCTTTTTTCTTTTTTTGCCACATATACAAATGACACACTTAACAACCAGGTGTGGAATCAGTGAAGTTCCTTTTGGTCACTTCAGAACTATGCACATACAACACATGCACACAAATACACAAAATCCCTATCCATGGACACTGTCCTCCATGGCTATTCTGGTCTGAGTAGTTAGTATCTTTTCCAGTAACCACTAGATACAAAAGAACAAAATGGATTTTAATACACTCAATGAAATTATAAGTGGAATTCCACTGTAAGGGAAATTAATGGGAAAAGAAGCACAAAATGAGCATATGTTCCTAAAAAAGAAGTACTCAACACACAATTGCAAGCAATTCTAGTAGTCTGGAACTCAAGAAAGTATGTTAGGAAAGCTAAAACTCAGAACATGCTGAGGTGAATGAAGAAGTCTGAGAACAAAAAAAAAGTTTCTTTAGCTATGATAAGAAAAAAGAATCAACAGACGAGTTGCCCATCTGACTTCATCTTCTCCAACAAGAAGGTATATTTTGACCCAGAAAATTGTGAAGAGCAGAATGAAGAGGCAGGACTGAGACATGAGATTGATGAAAGCACAGTCTGGCATTATTCGTTACTTTGCATTAAATCTCCAGGACCAGATGAATTGCATCCTAGGTTATTAAAGAAACTTACTGAGGGTCTGGCCAATCCATTATCTTTGAGAGATCTTGGTGAAGTGCCATATGGCTGGAAAAGAGCATGTTTTGCTTCAAGAAGGAGGAGAAAGATTACATAAAAGTCATTCTGAGACTAATATAGGAGAGTTTAAAGCGGACAATAAAATAATGAATTTGTGAGCACTTTTAAAACTGTGATAATTACTTATTTTTCTTGCCAGATAAATCTCACTTTTATTGGGTAAATTCGTAAGTGTTTTGGGTAATGCTGCAGAGTTAATTTACTTTTATTTCAGCAAAGTACCTGACAAAGTACTCCATGGCATTTAATTAACAAACTAGTAAACCACAGTATGGATGAAATGGCAATTAAGTACATAGAAGACTGCTCATCGATGATATCTCACGAAAATAGAAAGACGTATTTTGTAAGACCAGTCTTGGGCCCTGTACTATATTTTTATTTATCAAGGGATGAAGAGGAGATGCTGATCAAATTGCACAAAATTGGGAAACTGTCATAGATGACAGAAATAAAATTCAAAATAATCTTGATAGCATAAAGAAATTGCTGAAAATAAGAATATGAGACTTAATGCATATTAAGTTAGGAAACAAAACTTCTTTAAGTTAGGAAGCATAGCTATAGAATGTTGAATATTAGTATTTACTAGAGTGATAATTGATTGTAATCCAAATGTGAATATGCAGTATAATGTTAGTGCAGCCCACGAAAAAGAAAAAAGTAAATGCAGTTTTAGGTTGTATCTACTAACATATAGTTTCCAAGTAATAACAATCAAAGCTCCACTTTATTCTGCAGCATTGGCCAAACCCCACCTTAAATGTTATGTTTGATTCTGGATACCACACTTTAAGAAGGCTTCAGATAAACAGAAACAGGTTCATAAAAGCAGAGAGAGGATTAAAAGGGGACTAAAATTAACTCCCATGAAATGAAAACTGAAGGAACTGTACATGCTTAATCCTGAAAAGTGGAGATGGGAGAGCATAAGATATCTCCTTTCAGGCTTCTGGTTTGCAATCGCGGTGTCCGTGGACATGCGGGGAGATCGCTCTCTCCGCCGTCCAGTTTTTCTCCCTCTGGGGGACCCTAAAAAGGGTTGAAAGTCACCCTGGAGGGGCAACGAGCGTGAAGAGGACCCCCGATTGATTGTGGAAGGACATCAGCCCTTCCATTTGATCTGGGGCAGCTCTTCGGACTGACGGGCAAAAGGTCGGCCATTAATATGACCGATCACTAAGCTGCTACCAGCCAAGGCCAAAATCACTACCAAGTACAATGAAAGCACCGTGGAGGAATTGGGTGAGACCTTACCTTACCTTCTTTGTATCCCAAACACTTTCCTGTAAAAGCTTATTGAAATTCCTTTCCCCCCCTTTAAAATGGCAGCGTTTGAGTACCTTGGGGAAATAAAGCCTTGAAAAGAACAACTAAAAAACAACTAAAAATAACTAAAGGAACAACTAAACAATTGGACTTGCACTTTCTTGATATTTGAGGTCCCAAAAAGTTCCTATTTCTACAGGGACCTATTACCTTATCTACTTGTTAAAAGTTGAAAAAGAATTTAAACTCAATAAAAGCCTAACTTGAATTTGGAAAAAGTTTCTAAATGCTATCGGGGACATCTTGTAGCAAAGCCTGGTACAGCAAATGAATACCTTTGACTGAGAGACCTCTTACAGCCTAGACTTGTCCTTGGTATTATCTAAAAGAAATAAGAAGCTGAAACAGCTAGGCGGTGAAACTAACTTTTAGGAATAGTGGAGGTGAACATTCACTGACTCTTATTAAAAAATAGCCTCCACTAAAGGACTATCTGTAACCATCCTAGAAATGGAGGAATATCACCAACAAATTTCAGCTAATTATAAGCTTATACTTGAAAAAATTCTTGAAGCTACTGAGGTAATGAAATCCAGACTGAAAGATAAAGGTGCCAGCTTAAATCTACAAAATGAAACCTTGACTCTAACTAAAGAACTTACAACTCAAAAAGCAAAAGAAGTGGGAAAAAAGCAATACTAAAACGGAGGATGCTAAAGATCAACATAGTACAGCATATTGAAAACTTACACAACCAAACAACAATCACAACATTGGATATGACTTTTTACTTAAACCAGATGAAACCTGAGGAAGAAGAAGACCAGACCGATTTGAAGACAAATATACCAAACCAAACATGGAGATTTGGACTACTAGGGCAACAATTTAATGATTATCAATGGGCCAGTTCCTTTGGAAAATTGGTAACTAGATGGTCTCCTTTGATTCAAGTAACATGTACAGGAATGAAGGGAGATCCATCTGAGGATTTAAAGGCACTGGTATGGAAGCCTGCTTGGCACAAAAAGAAAGCCAGAGTTAGATTTAAAAAATGGGATTTTTCGATTTACGATAGAAGAGCCTAAAGTCTCACTTAATGGGCTAAAGGGAGATCTTAAAAGGTATTAATTGGCTTAATATTTAGGATTTAGACTTATAAGGGAAATGAAAATTAGTGATTGGAACATAGTTTTGAATTATAATATAGAAAATGGACTGAGACAACAAAGGATATTTTATTAGTAAGTGGTGAGGTACTAGGATGAGAAATAGAACATGTTTATGAAATAAAATAAGAATGTATTTAAGTAAGTAAAATGTATATTTTAGATATGACAATTGTTATGTAGTGAAATAAAGGGAATTTGGGTTATCCGAAATCTAAATACTATGGATATTAAAGGTTAAATTGGAATATTGTAATTGAAAATTAGGTAAAATCTAAAAACAGTATATGGATATCTATAAGTAAAAATCTATTGATAAATGTTTTCATTGATCGTGCTATAACTAACTAGCTTAAATATGATATAGTAAATGTTAAGGGAATTTTTGGTGATGCAACCTGATTACCCAATCACCATGCTGCTTTCTAAATATTTAAATGTAAAACTGGAAAACCAATAAAATTTGTTTTTTAAAAAAGATATCTCCTTTAAAATATTTAAAAATATGTCAGCAGAAAGGGGAAAATTTGTTCTCTGTTCTTTCAGAATGCAGGACATGGAATAATGAATTAAAACCAAATGCTGATTAAATGTTAGGGAAAAAAACCTTAACAGTAAGGAACAGTTCGATAGTGAAACCAATTATCCAGAGAGGTGATGAGTTCCCATTCATTCCATCTGCTCATATGAAAGTGAGCCATCTAGTAGGAATGTTTTAATTTGTATACCTGCCCTTAGTAGGGAGTTGGCCTAAGTGGCCCTCCCCACATTACGATTTTCTAATCCCTTGAAATAATGCAAAGTTCATGCCTCTGGTTTCTTCATTTGGCACTGGAAAAATCAGAAAATGAATACAAGAAAGGATAAAAGTCAAGCATAGCTACTCAGAATGAAATTGCCTGGTATTACTGAAAACCAGGTCTACGGATGGATGAATTTTGAAGACAATGGGTTTCGTCTCATCCCAAACCCACCTCTCTTTCTCTAGATTAAATAGTTTGTGCGGTTTGTAAAGAGTGATGGAAAAACAAACAAAATGCTGGTGTTTGCTGATAAGTGATTTGCTAGTAATGGATGATTACAATCATCCCTAGAAATGGCTATAGGGGCATCTCCTGTTCCCCTCACTCATTCAAGCAATTAACTATCTCCAAAGAAAGCTGCTAGCAAAAAGCCTCCAGAACAGAGTTCAAGCAGTCTGCTTAGCAAACTGCTATATATAAACGAAGAGAATCAAACTGTACCTCAGTTAAGGAATAACAGAATGAATAGGTTTTCCCTAACCTGAGGACAATTCCATCTCCAGTACTGATATTATTGGATATCACTCAAATATTAAAGTGCCATTATATTTTATAAACACACCTACCAAGGTTTGTATTACTACTAGATGGCTGCAAAGAGATTCAAAAAAATCTTTTCTGCAGTATACTGGCTACTTAGATTTTGCAAATCAGTTATGATGATTCTTTTCTAAGAGTAAATAGCTACTTACCTCGCCCCCACAATGCATTGCACTGGCGGTCCCTGGTTTTACAACGGCCTCCATAACATCGGCCCTACAGAGCCAAAAATGGGACTTGTTAGAGGCTCGTGCAAGAACGACTCAGCTTGCATGTTTTACAGAGACGTGTATTACCCGTTGGGATCTGAGAATTCAGATGTGGCTTTAAAACTCTGCATTAACCTTTATTTATTTGTTTGTTTAAATAACTATTGAGAAACTTGCTCCTTGTTCAGTCTGATTTAATTAGAATTTTCCAAGGGTATTTCTTTTACTGGAATTGACAGATGGGTCCAATTGTAATTAAGCTTCCCCACCCATACTTCCTGCAATTCCAGGAATTTTAGTTATGAAACTGAGATACCAACTATTACCTGTTCATTGTCACAAAAGTAGCCATCCTGCTTGTGTACATTAGGTGGACACTACAGGGGGAAAAAAAGAGAATTATATCAGAAAGGACAAAAATATAGATAAATACAACTCAGGAAAACTGGTAAAAAGCTCTTTTCCCTAACTTACTACTCCCCAGATGTACTAGCTATCATTCCATAATCCTCAGTCAACATGACTCATATTTAGAGCATCAGGTTAGGAAGGCTAGAAAAGGTAGGGACCCATTTTAAATGAATATACTTTCAAGCCAATGTTATCCACAACATCTCTTTTTTAGAAATTTAAATTCTAGATAAAACTTTTCAATAATGAAGACTGCGTGCCATCAGATGTTGTGCACAGAAACCACCAAAACATGGGTGTCTTGACCAGGGCTTTTTTTCTCATAGAACGCTCAGAACGGAGTTCCGGCACCTTTTTTGGATGGAACCTTATAGGGTAGGCAAGGCAGGTTGTATAACATGTGTGAGTTCCGGCACCTTTTTCTTTTACAAAAAAAGCACTGGTCTTTACTAGTGGATTAAAATGCTATCCCTCCCCCCAATCTACTTGTAAATCACATTACTTATAATTCCCCAAACTTACCTGACTGGAGTCCCCAGTACAAGTTTCTGGGATATCACATTCATTCACAGCTTCTCGGCAAGTTACACCCCGTGGCTCATACTTCATGGTAGAAAATGGAAGAAAAATAAAAGTGGAGTTTAATATTAGCTGGCAAGGGAAAAACAAAACAATATGTCAGATGAGGTCTTTCTCTAACTTTATCTCTTTTTTCTACTGTCAGTGCAGGAAAAGAGGAGAACCAAATTATCTGTAGCACCATGCAAGGAGCAGCAGAGTTTACTGCTCTACATAATCCTAGTTTCATCATTTTTCTCCTTGCAGCAAAAGGAAAAAGAAAGCATGTCTCAGCATTTTACCAAATCCATCCACAAAGTTGTGCTGTAAATATTAAATGTGCACAGACATACATGCATGGGCTTCCATCCATGAGTTGGGAATATGTGACATTGTGAGACTGCTGAAATTAGGCAGGCGAAGATTTGCTCAAGGGGGTGATTGAACCCAATTTACCCCCTCACCCCCATGATTTATGTAAACTATAATGCTTTTAGCTGTTCAGAAATATTTTGTAGAAAATGTTACACATCTGAGCCATCTCAAAATATGTGCACTGACACCGAGTACCAAATTGTGGCCTGGCCTGATTACAGTTTGCTTTATGTAGGCAGCATTGACGTGCAAGCACAGATGATGCCTTGCTGCATAACTCCCAAGAAAGGAAGCTTTGCTTAAAACTGGTGAGAGATGGACACAGAATCAATGGATAAAGGTCTCATTCCAACTTGTTTACCTTGCACTCTCGACAACACAACCCATCACTGCACATGGCATCGTGTGTAAGGGTACATTTCTTGCAACAGTTTCCTCCACTTTTGGAACACTCCTTTGAGAAAAGAAAAACAATAGATTTAATATTGCTTAGAATTTTCGATCAAAGTTGAAGTAAGAAAAGTACAGCTTCAGTTTTTTTTATATCTTAACTAACATTGCTTTAGAGATTTTGGTTTTATTTTCAAACTCACCACCACCATATGAATACAGTAGGAGTATGAAGTTTCCAATATGAAAACTTGAATTTGCAAGTTTTCTTAACATATGTTGCTTTATTTTGCAAATTATGCAGATTTAATCAATTCTCAAAAAAGCTCTTTTTTCCTTTTACCAGTTGAGATAACTATATTGTTTATAACATCAATTTCCCTAATGTTTGTTGCTAGTTTTTACTAACATTTTCTTTTGGGACACATATCTCATGAAGAAGATGATGTTTGTTCTTGTGGATTTTGAACAACACTAAAGCAAAACAAAAAGATGTTGGTTGAATCTATCCAGCATTAATGTCGGGTTTATCCCAACTTTTATGGATCATGACATTCTGAGGAAAAAGAAAATAGTCTTTTGATAAGAGAGCTGTTGGGGCTCTGATTCTGAACTACTCCAGTCCCTGATAAATAAAAGACATTCTTCAGCATGCATAAAACAGAATTCAGAATTCAAAGCCTGGCAAAATTGAAAATAATATTACTAGTAGTCAGATGGCACCTTTTTTTAGCCCCAGTTGTTGCTTACCGCAAAGGACCCACAGTCACATTCTTCTCCTGCTTCAACAAATCCATTACCACATTCAGGAGGGTCAAGGAGCTGTGTTAAGGAGATATTGGTAAAGGAATTGGAATCATTAGAATGTTCCATGACATCATTTAATAACATTTTCTTCTACATCACTCATTTGCACTTGAAAATGGAGATGAAGAAACTCTCTTTAAATTTCTTCTTTTTATGTTTCCATTTTGGGACAGGGTAGATTTGAGAAATCAACAATGAAAGTGAAAGTATTTTTTTTAAAGGTAAACATCAATTTCTTAAAATAAATTCTTCTACTGTTTTACCAATTGACATCTGATATGGGACCATAATTTAAGCAAACTGAACTCAGAATGACACTATACTGTTTATGAAAAAATGCTATTCAGAATTATGACATAACAGCAAGGTGAAGGAATTTTGGGAGTTAATGTGCCATATATTCATTGGGAACCAATTTGTTATAGTACTTCATAAATGCCTAAAATGATGATATCCTTCCTGAAGTGGAGCAGAAGTTAAGAGAAATTGCTTCTCCTTCAATATCTATATATGCCAGATAGTTCTCTTCCAAAAGATGTATTAATTTATTGGCTTATTCTGGGCAAGGTAGGCACAATACCATTCAAGCAAAGCCGTTGCACCAATGAGGTTTTAAAAGTTGGGTATCTTGGTCTTTGGAATATAAAACTGTCAACATTACTCCTATTTAGTTTTGCTACAACCTTGATCTTAATCTACAGGATTGTTCTATACTGATTGAAAATATAGGAAACAGTACAAACTATTTGCATCTAAAAAGGAACAGCAAAAGGTGCTGAAATGACTTTGAATTCTGGGGTCTTTGATTAATTAAGAAAGAACTCATAGCTTCATTATGATCTGGCCTAATATTTAGTACTGTAGAACAAAGACTGCCCTAATTTAAAGATCTTTATGGAACACTTTGATTATGTTTGGGAAGGAAGAAAAATCCTATGTCTCTCTGGGATGGAAAGGGTTTGCTTATTTCTGAGACTGGATCACCAAACACTGTATGAGCATGCTTAGAATGTCCTCTTAAAATCTTGATGCTTCTGGGTGAGACAGGGACCATAGACATGTGTAGGAAATCCCTTACTGTACTTTTTTACTTTAAAAAAAAGGCTTGAATGAGGTTAAGATTGCTTGCCATTCCAGTTATTTATTCAGTTTACATCAACCAGCATAAGGAGTGTGACTAAGAAACTGAAAGTTTTTAAATTGCTTTCTTACTGAACAAAGAACTCCTAAAAGTATAACATTGGCAGAGAAAGATGATTTTTGAAAACTGCACTGAAAACAGTAAAAAAGGAAACTTGGGGATATATGTTCAGTATTTGTTTTTATATACTAGAGAGTATAAAATTGATAGATTGCTAACACATATATTAATTTAATAATTGTATGAAAACATGACTCTGGGCAGCTAAGAATCAAAACAAAATAAAAACAGAATGAAAACAAAACAAATAATAAAAACACCACCACACTATTTAAATATTCAGATGACATTAATATAGATAAGGATGATCTATGTTAATCTTTGTTAATATAACTAAGAAATGGTGATATATTTGAATAAATCTATCTTTAAATGTAAAGTCATTCAATGCTTTTCATTATTAATATGGTATTAAAAGCACAACAAAAACAAGGGAGAAGAAATTTGACTGAATTTTAAAATTATATAACACACATTTTAAAATATTTCCTGGTTGTATTTATAAATAGTTGATGACATATGCCTCCAAAACAGTAAGTTAAAATTTATATGATTAAATGGGATGTAAAAAATATAGTAATTTGATAAGCAACAATGGGAATTTCAATTAAAGAAAAGCATAATATTTACAACAAGTATCTTACACATGATGTACGATGTTTATTGTTTTTTTAATAGAAGTTTTATTGATTTTTTGGTTTTACATCCAGGTATTTATGAAGCAATATGGTGGTTGGGTAGTTAAAAGTAAACAGTAGTAAATAACAAAGTCATTTGTAGATAGGTCAAGTTACATCAACATGAATTCCCTCTCCAATTCCCTTAGTTATAATAACATAGTCAAATTAAATTCGGCTTCAAAACGGAGATGAGCACCGGCCCCTAGAGTCGGAAACGACTAGCACGCATGTGCGGGGGAACCTTTACCTTTACCTTTAATCAGTTAGAACAATTTTCAATATATTTTCACATATACATATCCATGTCCTGTTTTTAAGTTTTACCTAATTGGAATAAGATATTCCGAATTAGCCTATAATATATGAAAGAAAACTTAATTTTTGGGTAGCCCATATTTCCCCCATTTCGTTATATTATAGTTATCCTGTCTAAAATACATATACTGTTAATTTCAGTGCATTCTGGTGTTGTAGTTATTGGTTGGTTGAAGTCTTGGTGTACTGTATTGGAAGGCCTTTGGCAGCCTCCATCTTAGTATTGTTTCCTTCAACTTCTGTTGCTTGTTGGATTGTAGGTTTTATAGTTGAAATCAATGTTTGGGCATCAGGGCTCTCAGTAGATTGTACTTGTACTTTAAAGTCCCCTGTTTTGTTGTTAAATTCCTCATCCTCTATTCATTTTTTGATTGTCCATTCATCAATTGAAGTAAGAGTCTCATTTGGTGAGTTTGTGCTGTCAGATTTGTCTTTAACTCTGGCTTTTATTTCTGCAGTCATTGCCAAAATTGTATGAGTTCATAGTGATGGAATATATTCTTCCATTTCTTTAGTATTTTACAGATAGGCCTTTAGTGGAGGCTATTTTAATAAAAGTCAATAAATGTCCACTTCCACTATTCCTAAAAAGTTGTTTTCAGTGTCAGGTATTCCCAATTTTTATCTTTAAAGATAATGTCAAGGACAAATCTGTTACAGCCAAATCTCAGAGTAAAAAAAGGTTTACTTGCTATACCAGGTTTTGCCACAAGATGTCCTTAATAGCATGTACACTCTTTTTGCAGACTAATATAATATAAGTCTTTTATCCAATTAATTCTTTCAGTAGTAAATAGAGTAGTAAGTCCCCGTAAAAATAAGCAATAAAAAACCTTTTAGTGGCCCAAAAATTTCAAAGGTGCAAATAAGGTTGCTTAGTTATTTAGCTTAATCATTTGATTTCTTTTGAGGGTTTAAGGTTGTAAATCCCCAAGTAAGCAGTCACCGATCTTTCAAGAAGGGGGAAAAGATTTTCAAGAAAGTCCCACAGGAAAGTAATTAGGGAAGTAAGAAGGGTAAGGTCTCACCCAAATCCTCCAGATTGCTTTGTTGTACTTGGTAGTGATTTTGGCTTTCGGCAGAGAACGGCTTAACATGGCCGATCTCTTCTTCTTCAGGACAGAGCAGTAACTCTGGATCAAACAGAGGGCTGCCGCCCTTCCGCGATCACAGAGAGAGTCTCCTCATGGCGGTCGTCCCTCCAGGATGACTTTTAACCCTTTACAGGGCCCTCCGAGGGAGGAAGACCAGACCACGGGGGGAGAGCTTCTCCCGGTACGTCTGCCAGCGCCGCAACCACAAACCAGAAGCCTACGATGTTTATTGTTGATATATTATTCCAATACTGATTGCTAAAATGAAAGCTTATTCTCTAACATTTGTTAGAATTTTAATGACCAGGTCAAAAATTTTTTCATATTTGGTGGCATTTTTATAAAGCTCAGCAATTGTAAAATTATTTAAACTAGAATGAAACTAATGTCTTTCCAATTTATTTTGTTATTAAATATTGCTAAACTTTATATTCCCACAAAATAGATCAAGTTAACATTGATAAGTGCTGTAAAGATACTTTACACTTCCTGCTGGAAAGAATGTACATAGCTAATTAAGCCAAAGAATGGCTAATTAATTGGTGGAAATATGCCTTGACATTTCAAATAACTTTGCATCTCAGAAGTAAATCTTATACAAAAACTAATTTTATACACAGGCTTTTAGAACATTCAAAATGTGGGTTTCTTTTTAGCAAAGACTTAGTATTTTATAAGGTCTGTTAAATCAGAATAAATCTTTAATATCTTAAATATAATTTATTGTAACTTTTAATCATATTTTATGATTTGCATAGAATTGATTATTGCTGTTGACATTTATATATTGCTTGGATTTTAGCAATGGCCTTCAGTTTTCCATGCAACATTATATATTCAGTTGCTTAAAACCAATTAATGAAATACTGAAAATGTTATCTTAAATCAAGTATATTCAAGAGAAGCCTTATACTAAGTCAGCCCTGCATTTTTATGAAAGTCACTCAAGCTTACCTACAGCAGAGACATGTAAAATGCATTGGCTGAAGCCTATGCAACACATGTTGATGACAAGTCTTCAAAAAATAAATGGGGCTTAGATGGGAGACTGACGAAAAAATCACAAAACTGCAGAGCAGTTTGGGAAAGTGAAAAAAAACTCCAAATTGCAAATTACTTTCATATTGTCGTCAAGAAAACAATTATGAAGTGCAATGTCATTTGATTGTTGCCTTTTTTCTAAAAAAAAATGACCTTTTCAACAATTCCTCGGGGTCCACTGAGAAGTAGTATCACCTATTAAAGTTCCATAATTATATATGGTCCTACCTTATCTAAATCTCTCGCTGATATTCTGATCACAAAACAAGAATTTCGTTTAACTATAGTTCCAGGAATTGCAAACACATAAGATATGGAAAATGTTGTCTGGAAGTAATTCTTATTTACAATTGTGATCAAGTGAAAGTGTTTTAATATTACCTTCAAAGGCTTGTTAAAGAGACAGCTTCCTCCTCCTTCAGCCAGAAACTGATTGAATTCATCAACACTGCAGCGTGAAAATTTCCGTGGCAGGTAGTATCTGTGTTATTAGGAAGAGAGCCAATAGAAGATCAAAAACCAATGAAATGTCGTAAAAAAATTTCTTGGTACGGAGACTTCCAATGAAAAATGGATGTTCCTGAACAGGGGGATAACATTACAGCTGAATTGGCAGCTGAAAGCTGGATCTGAGCTACTGAAAACTCTCCAGAGAAAGAAGAGATTGTGAGATTGCCCATACATACTCCAGATAGCTGTTACTGGTGTGTGGACAGCAGGAACCAATGTTTCTGTGGTCACTTGTGTGTTATGCAATTAGAAGTCAAGGGAGTTCATCAGGCTCACAATATTGCCTTTAAGGACTTTAAGTTTGACCAATCTTCATTTCTTAATCAATTCTGGATTATTTTTTACTGTTTTTTTAAATATTGAGAACTCTTGGAACGACACAGAGGTTTCATGGAATTCATTTGGTGGTCTCTTTCAATCCAAAGAATTTTAAAATATGAATTTAAAGACTCAGAAAAATTCTTTTTTGGAGTAAGTAGGAAAAGGGGGATTAGAGCATTGATTTTGGAAAGTTATAAACATATTGAAGATCTAGATAGAGGTGAAATAAGATTTCTAAATGTATGTACTACTAATGCTCTTGTGTCTGTGAAATTTAGTTGGGCAAAATGGTGCATCACAGGGCAAAACTTTTTCAACTTACTTACAAATTTAACATACAAAATGCCAGGACACATTATTCCCACGGGAATTAAATTTTGGCAAGTTCTTGCAATTTCAGCACACTGGCACTGTACTGCTGTACAGTCACGATACTCATTTGCAACATTCTCTGACACTTTCCCACAAGTCAATGGGCAAGGGTGGGAAGTTTGCAAGGAGAAAGTCAAAGAGGATCATGTGACTGGTTGATGGTAGGAATGTGGCAGTAGATTTGGTCTTGCAACTCCCTTCCTGGGAAGTTTGCAGACAGAAAGTCAATAAGAAACCCCTCTGTCTTGTCTCCTATACCTGCCCAATATCTATCAATCCCTCTGCACTCATGAATATATCTAAAAGAATGACCCAACAGGTGACAGATTGTCTAGTTAATTATATAAATCCTTTCCATGAGAAACTGCTGATTTTTTTAAATTCTAACAATATAAACATGGTAAGAGGGGACTTTGAAGTTTGAACATTAGAGGGATCAGAAGATATTAAAGATTGCATGTAAATGAGAAATATCTAAATTACTCACCAAGAATGGAACAAAATATTTTAACAGATTTATTTAAGGTGTTTGGGAATAATGGACTCAAATTACTTTAAAATATTGACTATTATACATAAACAGATTGTAAATGATATTGTGGAAGAGAAAGGAGTTTTACTAGATAAGACTAAAACTGATTTAAATATGAATCTGGAAATGACAAATTACAACAATGATAGGGAAGGAGATGAAATCCTGAATGTACAAATGAAAGGAAATTCTGTGATAAAAGAGAAAGCAAAAATGAAAAAATCAAACTCTTAAGAAAGAGATCTATTAAATTTCAAAGTTTTCTAAGAAGAGACAAAAATAATGAACACACACACCCCAGTTCTAGGATGTTATTTGAGGGGACTAAAAACAAAAAATGTACAAAATCAGGGGAAGGAATATTGTCATGGGCTAGGATTCAGATTCAGACTCTGACAATGTTGCTCCAGCTGAGTCTATGGGTTGTTAGCCTCAGAAACCTTCAAGCCAAGATTCATCTGAAGAGGCTGAGCAATCACATGAATCTCCTGATCAGTTGGAGCAGTCAAAGGGTGAGGCATGACCCCCCAAGCCCCAAGGGCTTGACATAGGCAGTGGCCAGTGGACCAAAGCCCGGGAATGAGGCTTTTCACTAGGTAAAGGACAAAGCCTGAGTAATTGCAGCCAACTGCAGATAGTTTTATGTATCTACTTTCCCTTTAATCTTTGTTGTAAACAACCATTTGGATTTTTAGTTTGTGATAATTATTCCGCTGTAACTTATTTCTGAACCTTTGACTTTTGGACTGGCTGTCTACCTGACTCAGTACTCTTGATTCTTGGAATGATGTTGGATTACTCTATTGCTGCTTGAACTTCAAAGTGATTTATTCAGGCAAGCTCTCTTTGCATAGACCCTGATTTACAATCTGGCCAACTGTTAACTACTTATCTCCATAGCAACTGCCTGCATGTGTCTGTCTGCAAACAGAAACAGAACAAATATGAAGTAGGTTTATTGATCAAGGTTAAAATAGATGCACTGTCTGAAGATCATTAATTGACTTTTGCTAACTAGGACTAAATGAAGAGGTTTTAAGGTTCTTCTTTTCACATAATAGATATGGGGAAAATAATTTATTTTGTATTTTATGTAATTTAAGCAATGTTAATAAAACTTATGTATTTTAAGTAATATTAATAAAAAGATGTGTCTTTTCTGCATCCAGGAAAAGCATGAGACCTGGCTGTGTGGCTTTAGGTCAGTTATTATCTCTCAACCCAACTAACCTCACAATGTGGCTGTGGGGAAAATATGAGGAAGAAATATTATATGTTTGTCACCTTGACAAGATAAAATTAATGGATTTTTCACTTACTATGATTGGATAATGAGGTTTGTGGGATTTCTTTATAGATAAAACATGAGAAGGAAAACAGGTATTATAAAGTGTGTTTTTGGATTAAGTTTAAAACAGATATACTGGTATTTTGGGTAACTCTCAATGGACTTTTGCTGATTAGGATCCTCATCTCTTAATAATTTCTGGAACTAATTTTTTTACTGTTTTTTAAATATTAAAAACCCCTGGAACACCAAGTTTCATGATATTCATAGGGTGAATCCCCTTCAATCCATAGCGAAATATTTTTTAAATTCAAACAAATCAGGGGGGAAAAATTGAAGATATTTTGAAGATATGAAGTAATACCATTCTGGATAAATGGCTGTCCAATCTGTTTTAAAAAGTGATGGAGCACCCATAACTTCTGGAGGCAAGCCATTCTGATTAATTGCTCTCGCAGTTAGGAAATTTCTCCTTAGTTCTAGGTTGCTGCTCTCCTTGATTAGTTTCCATCCATTGTTTCTTGTCTTGCTTTCAGGTGCTTTGGAGAATAGGTTGACCTCCTTTTCTCCGTGATAACCCATCAAATATTGGAAGACTGCTATTGTGTCATTCATAGTCCTTCTCCTTAGATTAGACAAATCTAGATCCTGCAACCATTCATCGTACATTTACCTTCCAGTCCCCTAATCAACTTTGTTGCTCTTCTCTGCACTCTTTCTAGAATCTCAACATCCTTTTTGCATCGTGGTAACTAAAACAGGATGCATCATTCCAAGTGTGGTCTTACCAAGGCAGTATAAAACAGTACTAACACGTCACTTGATTCTGATTTGTTGATGCAGTCTAGGACTACATTGGGGGGTTTTGGCAGCTGCAGCAATGCTGGCTTATATTTCAGTGGTTGTGCACTAGGAATCCTAGTTTCCTTTGATAGTTATTTACTGTTATTTACAGTTAAGAGAAGATGGTGATTTGTTAAAACATTTTAATTTACCTTATATTTTTATTTTTATATTTTTATATTTATATTTTATATTTTATATATTTTTTTCCTTTTTTCTGCTCTACTTATATTTTTTCTTTTCTCTTGCACTTTAATTTTTTTATCTTTTATTTTAATTTTTTGTAGTTTCTATTAGTTTTTATCTGTATGGCTGTAATATCTAATAAAAAATATTTAAAAAGTTTTCTAAGCTTAGTTATGTTAGATGAAAGATCTAACATAAAAAGTGGAAAGTATAAAAAGTATAAAAAGTGGAAAGAGGGACACATAACTAAGGCAGAATATCAGCAAATAGTCCATGCCTGCAAAGATGAAGTGAGGAAAGCTAAGGCTCAAAATGAACTAAGGCTTGTGACCAAAAATAACAAAAAAAAAGCTTCTTGTAAAAAACAGGAAAAAAGTTAAGGAAATGATTGGTCCATTAGTGGGTGAAAGTGACAAGAAGGTGACAAGCAACAGGGAGAAAGCAGAACTATTTAACTCGTTTTTTGCATCTGTCTTTACACAAAGGGAAAAAACAGCCCAACCTATCAAAAACAGTGCCATAAAAAACAGAAGAGAAAGCCAAGTTAAGATAGGCAAGAAAATGGTAAGTGAGCACCTGCCCAGCCTAGATGAGTTCAAATCACCAGGACCAGATGGATTATACCCCAAGGTTCTCAAAGAATTGGCAGATGTGATCTCAGAACCACTGAACTATATTTTTCATAGATCCTGGAGCACTGGGGAACTACCAGAAGACTGGAAAAGAGCCAATGTAGTTCCCATCTTCAAAAAAGGGAAAATAGATCCAGGAAACTACAGACCTATCAGCCTGACCTCAATACCTGGGAAGATTCTGGAAAAGATAATCAAACAACAAATCAGCGAACACTTTGATGCGAACAAAGTTATCAGTAAAAGCCAACATGGGTTTGTCAAAAACAGATCATGCCAGACAAATCTTATTGCATTCTTTGACCAAGTGACAAAATTAATGGATCAGAGGAATGCTGTGGATACAATTTACTTGGACTTCAGTAAGGCATTTGATAAAGTAGATCACAACCTTCTACTTGATAAGATAGAAAAATGTGGATTAGACAGCATCACCACCAGATGGATTTGTAGCTCATTGACCAGCCATACTCAGTGTCTGGTCCTCAATGGAACTGCATCTACATGGACGAAAGTATGTAGTGGGGTGCCCCAGGGCTTTGTTCTGAGCCCAGTGCTCTTCAACATCTTCATCAATGATTTGGATGAGGGGATAGATGGGGAACCCATCAAATTTGCAGACAACACCAACCTGGCAGGAATAGCCAATGCTCCAGAAGATAGGCTTAAGATACAGGAGGATCTGGACAGACCTGAACACTGGGCACTATCTAACAAAATGAAATTTAATGGTGAAAAAAGTAAGGTTCTATATTTAGGCAAGAAAAACCAAATGTACAGATATGGTATAGGGGGTACGTTGCTCAATAGTAGTAACTGTGAGAGGGATCTTGGAGTTCTAGTGGACAATCACTTAAATATGAGCCAGCAATCTGCTGCAGCTGCCAAAAAAACCAACACAGTGCTAGCCTGCATTAATAGAGGGATAGAATCAAGATCACATGAAGTATTAATACCACTTTACAATGCCTTGGTAAGACCACACATGGAATACTGCACTCAGTTTTGGTCACCACGATGTAAAAAAGATGTTGAGACTCTAGAAAGAGTACAGAGAAGAGCAACAAAGATGATTGGGGGACTGGAGACTAAAAACATATAGGGAACGGTTGCTGGAATTGGGTATGTGTAGTTTAATGAAGAGAAGGACGAGGGGTGACATGATAGCAGTGTTCCAATATCTCAGGGGCTGCCACAAAGAAGAGGGAGTCAAGCTATTCTCCAAAGCGCCTGAAGGCAGGACAAGAAGCAATGGATGGAAGCTAACCAAAGAGAGAATCAACCTAGAACTAAGGAGAAACTTCCTGACAGTCAGAACAATTAATCAGTGGAACAACCTGCCTCCAGAAGCTGTGAATGCTCCAACACTGGAAGTTTTTAAGAAGAGACTAGACAGCCATTTGTGTGAAATGGCATAGGGTTTCCTGCCTGAGCAGGGGGTTGGACTAGATGACCTCCAAGGTCCCTTCCATCATCATCATCATCATTTATATAACTGTACATTTGCATCTTGAATTTGTTTTCAGTTGATGCCAGAGGCTTAAGGTGGGATGTTTTCTGGCCTATGCGAGGGTCTATTAGTGACACAAGTTTCCTTTCCTTTCTTTGAGAAACGGAGCAGGGGTGGATAGGGGGAAGGCTGATAAGAGAACTGAATTTTAAAACTGACAAGATAACCAGATATAGCGGATGTCAGATTACTAAAAAAGGAAAATTGGACAGATGTATCTTTCTTTTTCCTGTGCATAAAGTGCTACCTGCTTTCTTCTGAAGCCAGCTAGAGAGGGAAATAGATGAACTTAACAATAATCAATCAAAGTGAGTTTTATGATGACAGCAAGATGTAAAGTTAAGGTCCAAACAGTTTGGGGGATACTTTAATAAATCCTTGGTTCCTGATTTCAAATATTAACCCAACACCTTGCCCTTATGTGATCTTTTCTTCTTCTACAACCTACCCAGTATCTTCCATAATACAACCCAGCCATAAGTCAGGACAGCGACAATCCCCTATAGAGAAAAGGAGCAACAAAAAAGATAGAGATATCTTTTTAAAGAATTATGGGAAATATACATTCTCTATTCCTAGTTCACATTTTTTGTCCGAATCCCTTATTTCAAATTATAACTCAGAATTGTGTATTCCTAAAGCTGAAATCATCAAGTATCATTTATTTTCTCCCTGTCTGTGATAAAACATCCCATTCTAAGATTAAGCCTTAAACCACTTTTTCTATAAAAAGTGAACTAGATGTTATTAGAAGATGACCATGTTAATTTTTGCTGGAAAAAGTATCAAGAAGAATCTGGTAGCAATCTTTCCTAACAAATGTTGACAATTCTCTTCTGATGGTTGCAAAATGGTTGGTACTACATAACCTAGATAGCATTTCAACTTGTATTCCTCTCCCAGAATTTTTATTTCAAGTGTTTTTCTCACCAAGTTTTGTCTCCCAAAACTTTTAAAGCAATTATAAATAACAAGAGAGAAAGTAAACACGCTTACCCAATGGCTTTGCTTACTAGAAAACTTGTGGGAAAATTGCAGTAATCCTTGCACCTTATTGTTGGTATGTTATCTGCCCAATTTTTAAATTTTTGTCTTGGATTCTTTTTGTTTTTAAAAAGCCAAATAAAAAGGCCACTCCAACTTGTCAAAGGCTTTTTTTGCATGTACAAATATTAGTGCTCTCTCTCTTTTTTTTTAGTTATGTTGTTCTAATGCATTTAGTTTTAATACATTGTTCTCCTTCATTTTCCTCTAGAGGATGTAACCTATTGTCTATATGTATTATTTCATAAATACACTTCTTCAAATATCCAGCTAATACTATTAATAGTTTATAATGTTCAGTAAAGAAAATGCTGCAAATGACTTAATGGTATATATTAATAGCTAATTAGTTGAAAAACTTGAACCAGGAATCTCCAAGAAGTTTATCTGCATTTTTTTTTTGCAGTAACATTTTATTCTTTAGCCAGGTTCTTATCTTATTAACCTCAAAAGAACTGGCTTGGCTCACCCATTCTACATTATGATCATGACCTTAAGAAGCAGCCAATACGCTGGCAAAGAGGATGTGGAAGAAAAGCAAATTAGATCTGGAGGACTGACAACATAAACCACAGCCCTAATGAACCCAGATTCAGGCCCCAATTTCAGTTTCGGCTTATCCAATCAGAACCTTTTACAGTAGAGATTGCCAAATTGGAAACCAGAACAAAGTAATCCCTAATCTGAGACTGTTACACTAAAATGTTCATGATGCATGAAAAATATCATCTTTGGTATAGCCAACATAGACAACGGAGTAGAGCCAACATTGTTAATGGAGTACTAAACTGGAAACCTAAAAATTACCTTTTCAAGTTTCTACAGAACAGGAGACCAATCTTGAGAATGGAATAGTTCTTCAATCTATCATAATAAAAATGCCTGTTGGGCTCCAGATCTCTTTAAAACCAATTCTTTTAGGCAAACCATAGCCTCATAATTATTGTTTGGCTCAATCAGTGGTTCTCAATCTAGGGGGGCTGCAATGTCATCATAGGCTTGAATAAATGTTATGATTTAAATCTTGAGTTAAGTCTTGGAAGTCTATAGCCATGGTCCATAGCCACAAAACGTATTTAAAGCAGGTTTGTGATGAAGAAAAGGTTGAGAACCACTGGACTAAGCACGTTTCAGATTCTCATTATTCAGGTCATTTTCTCCACTTGGCTCATCACACAGTTACTTACCTGCAGAAGCACGGTGCTTGTTCCACATCATACCAATGTTTTGACCCAAGGTCTGGGCTAATGTTACTGCCATGGCTCCAACGGTACCATACTTTGGGAAGGAGGACAACAAGTTATTGGGTAGGCTGAATATGGAGTGATCAGCTATCATAAAAATGTTAATTTTTTGAAGGCAGATCTTTCCCAGATTATTCACAGGCCCCACGGTAACTACTCCACCCCACCCTTCCTCTCTCTCCATAGAACAATGAAATCCTGGCTATGATTGACATGTAAAGAGCCCTATCAGTACATCGGCTTCTTTGTAGAATCATATAAAAAAACAAGAGAGATACTACCTAAGGATGTTACATATAAATTTAGTTGACTGAAGGCAAAAAAAGAGGGGTGAGCAGAAAGCATAAGGGGTGTATGTCAGTAAATGTAGTGACAAAAACCATAGGTATTAGTTCAGTTAGAGTGTGGAAATCTTCAAGGCTTCGCTGAAAGTAGGTATTCTGAAAGGGTTTTAAAGGGCAGAAGACTAGCATCTCACAAGCTTGGGAAATGGATTTTCAAAGCCTCAGGAGTTGCAAGATGAGAAGAGAAATCTAAATGAGCTTGAGATTTTTAAACAGACAAATTTGATAGGGTTGGAAGAGCATACAGGCTTTAATTCTGTACCTTTAAACTCCAGTTCCAGTGATCATAACCCCACTCACCTCATTCACACCTCCGCCTCTAGGAACTGAGCAGATCCCTCCAACATAAGCTGTACCACTGCGGCTGCTTCTAAAAGTGTGCCCTCTGGGAGAGTAAGAAGGAAGATTCACTATGCAGATGAAGGAAATGCTAGATAGCCTTGACCTGCTAGATGTTTTTATTTATTTATTTATTATTGGGACTTATATGCCGCCCTATCTCCCGAAGGACTCAGGGCGGCTAACAACAATAACATACAATAAATACAGAAGTTAAAATAAAAATAAAAATTAAAGGCCCCTGCAGAATAAATAAAATTTAAAATTAAAATAAATTAAAAATTAGAGTTAAAAATTAAAAACATAATTAAAATCCCTGTCAGTCCAGGTCAGCCAGGTGGAAAAGGAGTGTTTTGAGGCCGTGGCGAAAGGACTGGAGATCTGGGGCCATCCAAAGCTCAGGGGGGAGCTGGTTCCATAGGGCTGGCGCTCCCACAGAGAAGGCTCTCCCCCTGGGGGTCGCCAGCTGACATTGTCTAGCCGACGGTACCCTGAGGAGGCCTTCTCTGTGTGAGCGTACTGGGCAATGGGAAGTCGTTCCCAGCAGCAGATGGTCCTGCAAGTATCCCGGGCCTAAGCCATGTAGGGCTTTAAAGGTAAGTACCAGCACCTTAAATCTCACCCGGAGGACAACCGGTAACCAATGCAGCTCACGCAGGAGGGTTGTAATATGGGAGTATCGGGGTGCTCCCATCACTATCCGCACGGCCGCACTGTGCACCAGCTGAAGCCTCTGGGTGGTCTTCAAGGGCAGCCCCATGTAGAGAGCATTGCAGTAATCTATACGGGAGGTAACAAGTGTGTGGGTGACTGTACGTAGGGCATCTCGGTCCAGAAAGGGGCGCAACTGGCATACCAGGCGAACCTGGGCAAATGCCCCCCTAGCCACGACTCCAATATGTTCTTCAAAACTGAGTTGTGAATCCAGGAGGACGCTTAGATTACGTGCTCTATCAACGGGAGGTAACATCTCTCCTCCTATAACCAAAGATGGAACCTCTTGGACTAAACGAGATGCCGGTATGGAAAGCCACTCAGTCTTGGCCGGGTTGAGCCGGAGCCTGTTCTTTCCCATCCAAATCTGTACCGCTTCCAGGCAACGGGACATCACATAGAGGGCATCACTAGGTTGGTTCGGGGTGGAGATGAAAAGCTGGGTATCATCAGCATATTGATGATACCTCACCCTGAAGCCATGTCCTCTTGGCATTCACTTACTAAACCTACAACTGAAATGAAAACTGTCGAAATAGGGCAAGAGTATAGACTGGTTAGGGAATTCATTTCTTTGCATCAGCCTGTTATCTTTGTTCCTCATTATGATAAATATGGGCTCATTAATTCTAGTTAACTACAGAGGAGATGGGAGGCATGTTCATGTATGAACACTTCCTAGCAATGTTCCAGGACAAAGCTATTACAATTTCAGTTAGAAACTCTGATTTTAGCACTAAGTCCAAATGGATATTGCTGTGCCGAATTTTATATGCTGGAATAGAATAGAATAGAATAGAATAGAATAGAATAGAATAGAATAGAATAGAATAGAATAGAATAGAATAGAATAGAATAGAATAGAATAGAATAGAATAGAATAGAATAGAATAGAATAGAATAGAATAGAATAGAATAGAATAGAAATATGGAGCAGGGACATAAGAGTCGGAAGGGACCTTGGAGGTTTTCTGGTCCAAACCCCTGCTCAGGCAGAAAACCCTATATCATTTCAGGCAAATGGCTGTCCAATCTCTTCTTAAAAATTTCCAGGGTTGAAGCATTCATAACTTTTGGAGGCAAGGTGTTCCACTCACTAATTGTTCTAACTGTCAGGAAATTTCTTCTAGGTAGTCTCTCTCCTGGATTTGTTTCCATCCATTGCTTCTTGTCCTGCCATCAATTGCTTTGGCAAATAGCTTGACTCCCTCTTCTTTGTGGCAACCCCTGAGATATTGGAACACTGCTATCATGTCTTTGTTGCTCTTCTCTGTATTCTTTCTAGAGTCTCAACAACTGTTTTATACCATGGTGACCAAAATTGGATGCAGTATTCTAAGCATGGACTTATCAAGGCATTTTAAAGTGGTATTAACATTTCACATGATTTTGATTCTATCCCTCTGTTAATGCAGAACTGTGTTGGCTTTTTTGGCAGCTGCAGCTGACCATATTTAAGTGATTGTATCTTAATTCTTAATTCTGTACCTATATTAATTCAAACTTGTTGTTTAATCTATGCATTTTAATCACGAGTCAAAAGCAACTGTTATTTTGAAAACCATGCTTGCTAGAACGAATTAAATTTAGTGGTATACTAATTAGATATACCAGGGTGCCTCTTATGTAATTTTAACAAGTAATGCAGTTATTATCTAGTACATGTAGTCCTTATTTAGTGACCTCAAATGGGACCAGCAACTCAGTCAAAGGCTGCAAATGCAAATTATTGGTTATAAAGTCCCTTTTTCATTACCATCCTTCCATCCTTCCAAGATCAGTAAACTGAAGACCCAGATTGTTGGGGGCAATATTCTGACTGTAAACTGCTTAGGGAATGATGTAAAGCATCATAAAGCAGTATATAAGTCTAAGTGCTAAGTGTTAACAGTTACTAAACGAAGCAGTCACTGAATGAAGGCTACCTATATAAAAAAATCTGACATTTTCTTTTTGTGCCAACATCTTATTTCTACTATATTAGTTAATATTCTTCAATAGCAAAGAATGTCTCTATGTTATCCTAAATGTCTAAAAAGGAATATAAATGGAAGTGCACATATAATAGAAAGCTGCATTTCATTTGCTATAATACCAGGAGATCTATTATATAGGCTTGCTCAGTAAAAGTTTCATTGCATACATAGATTTTCTTAACATCTCTTATGAACATCTCTAACATCCCTACTTCAGCCTATTCTTACTATAATAGAACTATAATAGTTAATTTTGCATCTTTCTAGCATAAAAGTGACCACATTCCCATTTAAAACTCACGAGAAAAGATGGGCAGCATCACTGTGTTCAGGAAGAGATTCTTGGCGATATTTCATAAATTCTCTCAATGTCTCTAGGGAATCTTCATCGGTCTGGATCTTATCCCCCGATGCCCATGTCTCCATGGCAACCAACACAATACGAGTGTTCAACTGCTCCTTAAAAATCTGTGACCAAACATAGATATTTTTATAAAGGTGGGGCCTTTCATCTTCCATACATGAGATATGCTTCCTATTTTCCAAAGAACCACAGTTTTCCAAATGTACCCTATAAGTCAAATGAAAACTAAAATAGTTTATTTCCTTCCCACAATTTATTTTCATATCTACTTTTAGTAGAAAAAGATTAAAATTGTTCCGAATATTATAACATTATAATTGTTGTTTATTATTGACATATTATTTCTCTCATTTACTAAAATGTTGAAAATAAGATGAGACTGAAGTATTGTTTCATATTTGACAGTAATACTGAAAACTCAACATATTTAGAAAATAATTCCCATTAAAATTACACAAATTATAAAAGTTGAATTCCTGTTGCAACTTGGGACATTTGTATTAAATTTTACTAAATCATACAATCCTTCAAAGCATACCAAATTAGTTTTGTATATATTAGCTGCTGCAAGGAAATTATATGCTTCTCATTGGAAACAGAGAAAGAAAAAATCTTGAATAACGTTGTTAAGAGTAAGTCTAAATATTTAAATTTAAGAAATAAATTTTAATAAACTTATTTTTTAAAAAATACAAAGTTATTCTAGACATCAAAGTTGTTGTTGTTAGCTGCGAAGTCGTGTCCAACCCATCGCGACCCCATGGACAATGTTATTCATGGCCTTCCTGTCCTCTACCATCTTCTTAAGTCCATTTAAGCTCACACCTACTGCTTCAGTGACTCCATCCAGCCAACTCATTCTCTGTCGTCCCCTTCTTCTATTGCCCTCAATCTTTCCCAGCATTAGGCTCTTCTCCAGTGAGTCCTTCCTTCTCATTAGGTGGCCAAAGTATTTGAGTTTCAACTTCAGGATCTGGCCTTCTAAAGAGCAGTCAGGGTTGATCTCCTCTAAGACTGACCGGTTTGATCGCCTTGCAGTCCAAGGGACTCGCAGGAATCTTCTCCAGCACCATAGTTCAAAAGCCTCAATTCTTTGGCACTCAGCCTTTCTTATGGTCCAACTTTCACAGCCATACATTGCAACTGGGAAGACCATAGCCTTGACTATATGCACCTTTGTTGACAGGGTGATGTCTCTGCTTTTTAGTGTGCTGTCTAGATTTGCCATGGCTTTCCTCCCGAGGAGCAAGCGTCTTTTAATTTCTTGGCTACAGTCCCCATCTGCAGTGATCTTGGAGCCCAGGAAAATAAAATCTGTCACTACCTCCATTTCTTCCCCAATTATTGGCCAGGAATTGAGAGGGCCGAATGCCATGATCTTGGTTTTCTTAATGTTAAGTTTCAAGCGAACTTTTGCACTCTCCTTCTTCACCAGCAACAAGAGGCTCTTTAGTTCTTCTTCACTTGCTGCCATTAGAGTGGTATCATCTGCATATCTTAGGTTGTTGATATTTCTCCCAGCAATCTTAATTACAACTTTTGATTCATCTAGCCCTGCCTTTCTCATGATGTGCTCTGCATATAAGTTAAATAGGCAGGGCGACAGTATACAGCCTTGCCGGACTCCTTTCCCAATATTGAACCAAGCAGTGGTTCCGTGTCCAGTTCTCACTGTTGCTTCTTGACCTGCATATAGGTTTCTCAAGAGACAAATAAGATGGTCTGGTACTCCCATCTCTTTAAGAACTTGTCACAATTTGTTGTGATCCACACAATCAAAGGCTTTAGCATAGTCAATGAAGCAGAAGTAGAGGTTTTTCTGGAACTCCCTAGCTTTCTCCATGATCCAGCGTATGTTGGCAATTTGATCTCTAGTTCCTCTGCCTCTTCGAAATCCTGCCTGTACTTCTGGTAGTTCTCGATCCACATACTGCTGGAGTCTAGCTTGTAGGATTTTAAGCATAACTTTACTAGCATGAGAAATGAGTGCAATGGTGCGAAAGTTTGAACATTCTTTGGCACTACCTTTCTTTGGAATTGGAATGTAAACTGACCTTTTCCAATCCTGTGGCCACTGTTGAGTTTTCCAAATTTGCTGACAAATTGATTGTAGCACTTTTACTGCATTGTCTTTTAAGATTTGAATAGCTCAGCTGGAATACTGTCACCTCCACTAGCTTTGTTATTGCTCAGCTTTTCTAAGGCCCACTTCACTTCACATTCTAGGATAGCTGGCACAAGGTCAGTGACCACCTCATAGTGGTTATCTGGGACATTAAGCTTATTCTTGTATAGTTCTTCTGTGTAATTTTGCCACCTCTTCTTAATCTCTTCTGCCTCTATTAGGTCCCTGCCATTTTGCTCCTTTATCATGCCCATTTTTCATCTCTCTAATTTTCTTGAAGAGATCTCTGGTCCTCCCTATTCTATTGTTTTCTTCTATTTCTTTGCACTGTTCATTTAAGAAGGCATTCTTATCTCTTCTAGCTATTCTCTGGAATTCTGCATTCAATTGGGCGGATCTTTCTTTTTCTCCCTTGCCTTTCACTTCCCTCCTTTCCTCAGCTATTTGCAAAGCTTCCTCAGACAGCCATTTTGCTTTCTTGCATTTCTTTTTCTTTGGGATGGTTTTAGTTGCTACCTCTTGTACAATGTTGCGAACCTCTGTCCATAGTTCTTCAGGCACTCTGTCTATCAGATCTAATTCCTTAAATCTATTTGTCACCTCTACAGGGATATGATTTAATTCATACCTGACTGGCCTAGTGCTTTTCCCTACTTTCTTCAGTTTAAGCCTAAACTTTGCAATGAGAAGCTCATGGTCTGAGCCACAGTCAGCTCCTCGTCTTGTTTTTACTGACTGTATAGAGCTTCTCCATCTTTGACTGCAGAGCATATAGTCAATCTGATTTCTGTGTTGACAGTCTGGTGATGTCCATATGTAGAGCCGTCTCTTGGGTTGTTGGAAAAGAGTTTTAAGTTTAAGTTTAAGTTTATTATATTTGTATACCGCCCTTCTCCCGAAGGACTCAGGGCGGTGAGTGTTTGCTATGACCATCGTATTCTCTTGACAAAATTCTATCATCCTGTGCCCTGCTTCATTTTGTACTCCAAGGCCAAACTTGCCTGTTATTCCAGTTATCTTTTGGCTTCCTACTTTAGCATTCCAATCCCCCATGATGATAAGCATATCATTTTTTGGTGTTAGTTCTATAAGGTGCTGTAGGGCTTCATAGAACCGGTGAATTTCATCCTCTTCAGCACCGGTAGTTGGGGCATAGACTTGGACTACTGTGATATTGAATGGTTTGCCTTGGATTTGAACTGAGATCATTCTGTCATTTTGGGGATTGTATCCCAGTATTGCTTTTCCTACTCTTTTATTGACTATGAAGGCTACTCCATTTCTTCTGAGGGATTCTTGCCCGCAGTAGTATACCTGATGGTCATCTGAATTAAATTCACCCATTCCTGTCCATTTTAGTTCGCTGATTCCTAAGATGTCGATGTTCAGTCTTGTCATCTCTTGTTTGACCAAGTCTAGCTTGCCTTGATTCATGGATCTTACATTCCAGGTTCCTATGGAGAAAAAATCGTTACAGCATCGGACTTTCCTTTCACCACCAGATACATCCACAGCTGAGCATCCTTTCAGCTTTGGCCCAGTCGCTTCATTTTTTCTGGCGCTACTAGTACTAGCCCTCTGCTCTTCCCCAGTAGCATATTGGACGCCTTCCGACCTGAGGGGCTCATCTTCCAGCATCATATCATTTTGCCTTTTGGTACTGTCCATGGGGTTTTCATGGCAAAGATACTGGAGTGGGTTGCCATTTCCTTCTCCATCAAAGTACACTCTGACAATTTGGCTAGCCATTTTTTCATACAAGGAATCAAAGAGCTTTTCCAACAAAAAGCATATAAAATGTGGGTTTTTCTATGCATAATGTCTTATTTGGGAAATTAGATCCAACCTATTATAGCTTATAATTTTAATTAGTGATTTATGCTGTACCATTATTGTTAGCTTAAAGCTTAAAAGTTATTCTTACTTTTTTTAAAAAAAACCTGGTGCATTTTGTAATTTAATAATTAATATTTTATGAAAGAACTGTAGTCTCAAGACAATTTAATCTTGTTTATTTATTTGTATCTTACTATTTTGCTTACTTACCCTTTCACTCATTTAACTCGTTTTATCTCTCCTTGTCTATAACTCTTTCTTTAAACTGTTTACTAATTTAACAAAAAGATGAGTGAGTATGTTGTTGTTAGCTGCGAAGTCGTGTCCGACCCATCGCGACCCTATGGACAACATTCCTCCAGGCCTTCCTGTCTTCTACCATCTTCTGGAGTCCATTTAAGCTCACACCTACTGCTTCAGTGACTCCATCCAGCCACCTCATTCTCTGTCGTCCCCTTCTTCTATTGCCCTCGATCTTTCCCAGCATTAGGCTCTTCTCCAGTGAGTCCTTCCTTCTCATTAGGTGGCCAAAGTATTTGAGTTTTAGCTTCATGATCTGGCCTTCTAAAGAGCAGTCAGGATTGATCTCCTCTAGGACTGACCGGTTTGATCGCCTTGCAGTCCAAGGGACTCGCAGGAGTCTTCTCCAGCACCATAGTTCAAAGGCCTCAATTCTTTGGCGCTCAGCCTTTCTTATGGTCCAACTTTCACTGCCATACATTGCAACTGGGAAGACCATAGCCTTGACTATACGCACTTTTGTTGACAGGGTGATGTCTCTGCTTTTTAGTGTGCTGTCTAGATTTGCCATGGCTTTCCTCCCCAGGAGCAAGCGTCTTTTAATTTCTTGGCTACAGTCCCCATCTGCAGTGATCTTGGAGCCCAGGAAAACAAAATCTGTCACTACCTCCATTTCTTCCCCATCTATTTGCCAGGAATTGAGAGGGCCAGATGCCATGATCTTGGTTTTCTTAATGTTAAGTTTCAGCCCAACTTTTGCACTCTCCTTCTTCACCCGCAACAAGAGGCTCTTTAGTTCTTCTTCACTTTCTGCCATTAGAGTGGTATCATCTGCATATCTTAGGTTGTTGATATTTCTTCCGGCAATCTTAATTCCAACTTTTGATTCATCTAGCCCTGCCTTTCTCATGATGTGCTCTGCATATAAGTTAAATAGGCAGGGCGACAGTATACAGCCTTGCCGGACTCCTTTCCCAATTTTGAACCAATCAGTGGTTCCGTGTCCAGTTCTCACTGTTGCTTCTTGACCCGCATATAGGTTTCTCAAGAGACAAATAAGATGGTCTGGTACTCCCATCTCTTTAAGAACTTGCCACAGTTTGTTATGATCCACACAATCAAAGGCTTTAGCATAGTCAATGAAGCAGAAGTAGATGTTTTTCTGGAACTCCCTAGCTTTCTCCATGATCCAGCGTATGTTGGCAATTTGATCTCTAGTTCCTCTGCCTCTTCGAAATCCTGCCTGTACTTCTGGTAGTTCTCGATCCACATACTGCTGAAGTCTAGCTTGTAGGATTTTAAGCATGACTTTACTAGCATGAGAAATGAGTGCAATGGTGCGGTAGTTTGAACATTCTTTGGCACTGCCTTTCTTTGGAATTGGAATGTAAACTGATCTTTTCCAATCCTGTGGCCACTGTTGAGTTTTCCAAATTTGCTGGCAAATTGAGTGTAGCACTTTTACTGCACTGTCTTTTAAGATTTTGAATAGCTCAGCTGGAATACTATCACCTCCACTAGCTTTGTTGTTGCTCAGCTTTTCTAAGGCCCACTTCACCTCACATTCTAGGATGTCTGGCTCGAGGTCAGTGACCACATCATTGTGATTATCTGGGACGTTAAGCTCATTCTTGTATAGTTCTTCTGTGTAATTTTGCCACCTCTTCTTAATCTCTTCTGCCTCTGTTAGGTCCCTGCCATTTTGGTCCTTTATCATGCCCATTTTTGCATTAAACGTTCCCTTCATCTCTCCAATTTTCTTGAAAAGATCTCTGGTCCTCCCTATTCTATTGTTTTCTTCTATTTCTTTGCACTGTTCATTTAAGAAGGCATTCTTATCTCTTCTAGCTATTCTCTGGAATTCTGCATTCAATTGGGCATATCTATGTTTTTCTCCCTTGCCTTTCGCTTCCCTCCTTTCCTCAGCTATTTGCAAAGCTTCCTCAGACAGCCATTTTGCTTTCTTGCATTTCTTTTTCTTTGGGATGGTTTTGGTTGCTACCTGTTGTACAATGTCGCGAACCTCTGTCCATAGTTCTTCAGGCACTCTGTCTATCAGATCTAATTCCTTAAATCTATTTGTCACCTCTACTGTATATTCAACAGGGATATGATTTAATTCATACCTGAGTGGCCTAGTGCTTTTCCCTACTTTCTTCAGTTTAAGCCTAAACTTTGCAAGGAGAAGCTCATGGTCTGAGCCACAGTCAGCTCCTGGTCTTGTTTTTACCGACTGTATAGAGCTTCTCCATCTTTGGCTGCAGAGCATATAGTCAATCTGATTTCTGTGTTGACCGTCTGGTGATGTCCATGTGTAGAGCCGTCTCTTGGGTTGTTGGAAAAGAGTGTTTGCTATGACCATCGTATTCTCTTGACAAAATTCTATCAGCCTGTGCCCTGCTTCATTTTGTACTCCAAGGCCAAACTTGCCTGTTATTCCAGTTATCTTTTGGCTTCCTACTTTAGCATTCCAATCCCCCATGATGATAAGGACATCATTTTTTGGTGTTACTTCTATAAGGTGCTGTAGGGCTTCATAGAACCGGTCAATTTCATCCTCTTCAGCACTGGTGGTTGGGGCATAGACTTGGACTACTGTGATATTGAATGGTTTGCCTTGGATTCGAACTGAGATCATTCTGTCATTTTGAGGATTGTATCCCAGTATTGATTTTCCTACTCTTTTATTGACTATGAAGGCTACTCCATTTCTTCTGAGGGATTCTTGCCCGCAGTAGTATACCTGATGGTCATCTGAATTAAATTCACCCATTCCTGTCCATTTTAGTTCGCTGATACCTAAGATGTCGATGTTCAGTCTTGTCATCTCTTGTTTGACCACGTCCAGCTTTCCTTGATTCATGGATCTTACATTCCAGGTTCCTATGGAGAAAAAATCTTTACAGCATCGGACTTTCCTTTCACCACCAGACATATCCACAGCTGAGCGTCCTTTCGGCTTTGGCCCAGTCGCTTCATTCTTTCTGGCGCTACTAGTACTAGCCCTCTGCTCTTCCCCAGTAGCATATTGGACGCCTTCCGACCTGAGGGGCTCATCTTCCAGCGTCATATCGTTTTGCCTTTTGGTACTGTCCATAGGGTTTTCATGGCAAAGATACTGGAGTGGGTTGCCATTTCCTTCTCCAGTGGATCACGTTTTGTCAGAACTCTCAGCTATGACCTGTCCGTCTTGGGTGGCCCTGCACGGCATAGCTCATAGCTTCATTGAATTACGCAAGCCCCTTCGCCACGACAAGGCAGTAATCCATGAAGGGGTGAGTGAGTATAGGGTATAAAAATAAGTGAAAAACTTTGCTCCATATATTTGACCAATTAAATTTGAATTTCTTGAGCTAATTATGAAAATTAAGACAGTTGTTCTTTGGCATGTCATCAGCAGCAGCAGCAGGTCCTGTGCAGAACACCTTATGTTTTGCAGTGGTTTTTAATCATTCGCAGCCTCTTTGGCATCTCCCTAGGGACCTTAATAATCTTAAGATCTTCTTTAAGTTTTCTGAGGCTGGCCTCATTTCCTCTTTCCTCCAGGAGATATCCAACATAGTACAATATTTGAATGCTGGTCTTTAGGTATACATAAGATTTCACCAACAATCTGCATTCAACGTTCATTCAGAGTTCTCAACAGATGTTCTAAATTTGATTTTTGTAGTAATTCCTCATTAGAGGAATTATTATTACCGGTATTCCTCACAATATAAGACATGGAGAATTTGTTCTCAAGCAGCATTATTGGGAAATATTTAACTGTTTAATCATGTTGGTTGTACACTTCCATGTTTCCCAAGTATATTGGCATGTACTAAGTATGAAAAAATCTGATAGGGAATCATTGTCTAAAAATAATTGTGGATACTTGAAAGACAATATGTTCATGTGTGCTTACACATTTAGCTGTAGAGTGCTGTGGAAATGAGATGCTAGGATTTAAGATCAAATATATGTGAAAATGATTCTAGAACTCAATAGACTAGGTCACTTATTTGTACCTGATGATGGCCTGTAGAAGGGACCCACCATGAAATCCTTTGTATAGGGCCAGATTTTCCCTTGATTCATCCTCACCTTATTTTTGCATGTAATGTTTGCAGGAAACTGCAATGTACTCCACACTCACCACATCAGCAAGATTTACCACAGACTTTGCAAAGTTGCTGGTAAGGCTAACTGAGCGGCGCATTTGCTCAAACTGGAACAGAATAGATACAGAAAAAATAGTTTCAGGAAATTTACTCAGCATCTGATTAAACCTGAGGCTGAAGCAGTCTAGTGAGGGACTTCCCCTTCTCTACCTCTTTGTTCATGAAGTGACTTCCCCCAACTTAAAAAAATAGCCCTAAGGTCAATTTCACTCTTAACACATCAGTACATTTTTGAAATGCCTATCTTCTTAGCCATAAACCTTTATCATGTTCACACAGAAATAAATCCATGTAAATAATATTTCCTGAAACTTGTACTGAATTTATTATTTATTTATTAGATTCATATGCCACCATTTCATTGTTACAGCAACTCTGGGAAACTTACAAAATGTTAAAAAGATCATATTAAATGACTAAAATTAATAAAAAATAAACAAAGGTTAAAAATCAACAGGACAGGCAACACAGGAGTGGAGATATTCAGCCACAGCCAGCATAAGGCATCCCTATCAGGTCCCCCAGCAAAGCCAAATTTTAAAGCTCTCTGAAAAGGCCAGGAGGGTGGAGGCTGACCTCAACTCTGGTAGGAGAATATTCCAAAGGACAGGGATTGTTATGTATTGGTAATACATAATGGTAATACCACATGAGTTGCTGGAGCAGCTAATGGCTCTCCAGCAACCCAGACTACAAGTCTCCAGTGCTGCTATTGGCTGTCCCTAGGCGGCAATGGTTGCTTCAAACCTATTGGCTACCACCTAGGGGCTAGACTATATATATTGGGGCTAGTTACAACCCAATTCTCAGTTCAGATCTTGCAAGCAATAAACCATGAGTTTTCCTGAACTCACTTGCCTCATCTTCATTCCTGCGCCAAAGAACCCACTACACAACACTGGTGACGAAGGAGGGATCCTGCTTCCCTGAAACAGAGCTGAAGTCTTAGAAGGGAAGGCAGCGCACACCGGAGGGAAAAGGCATTCCCCCCCCTCCCTCAAGGTCGGCTAGCAAGCTACATTAGCAACCTCGTGCTCCGCGGACTCATTCCCTGAGCCTGGGAAGCACAATCGGAAGAAATCGCAGGAACCAGCAAGAAACAAAATGCCAAAGGTCGGAAGACTTCGAGAATTCAATGTGAAGCATCCAGAAGAATGGCCATCTTATTTGTCCCAGGTAGAAAACTACCTCCAGTCAAACCAAATCGCAGAAGAAGGCCTCAAGGCCGCAACGCTACTCTGCCTCTGTGGCCCAGCAACCTTTGATTTGGCTGAGAACCTCTTCGCTCTGACGCCAATGGAATCGGTCTCTTACGCGGACCTCAGGAAGAAGTTAACTGAATATTTCCAGCCCAAGATGTCTGAAATGGCCTGGCATTTCAAGTTTGACCAGAGAGTGGAGCAACCCAGTGAATCAGCTTCAGAATTCATCGTGGGCCTTAGGCAGGCCACATGCCTTTGCAAATTTTTGAACTTAGAAGAGAGACTACGAGATTGGCTCGTTTGCGGCCTATGGAACCGAACGCTTCAACAAAGACTCTTTGCCAGACCAAATTTAACCTTTTCAGAAGCACAAGACAAAGTTTTGGCCGACGAAGCCGCCAGGGGTGAAATTCAAGCAGTCTAGCCCACCAAAACAACAAAGCATGAAGAAACAGTCCACCAGTAGGACACCAAACGCACCGAAGAGTCCTCTGAGGAGGAAGAACCAGAAATCAACAAACTTCAAAAGCAGCCCAACGAGCAACACCGCAACAGCCAGCAGCAAGAGAACACTTACAAGGCAGTTCTCTTACCTAGATGTAAAGGGTGCGGCGGCAGCCATTTTCGCACCGATTGCAGATTCCTGTCAGCCACATACAGAGCCTATGGCCAGACAGGCCACATCACAGTGGTTTGCAGAGCCCGCCAGAGGGACCGGCCAACCAAACACTAGTCAGAAGAACCGACTAGGAGAGGTACTGGGGCCCAGGGTCCGGTTAGTGTGGGGATTTTCAGAAGCCGTAGAAGCATGTGCCGCACTGGGGCCCGATGCCCCCTCAAACCTAAACTCAGACTCCTGGTAGAGCTACAAGGAGTTTCTTGTAAAATGGAATTGGACTCTGGCTCTGCAGTCTCCATTATTTCTCAAGACACTTTTAATTTCGTGTATAGGCGCAGTAACAATTGGGCCAAAGTGAGGCCTTCAGACATAATTCTAACTGACTTTCAAAATGCTCAAGTTAAAGTTAAGGGAGAAGCCACCTTGACTGTAAAATTTAAGGGGTTTTATGGGCACCTGGATGTCATAGTAGTAGGGGGCCAGAGAACGAGTCTCATTGGACTCAATTGGTTTGATGCCTTAGGTATTCAGATTACTGGTATCAACCGGACACAAATGCAAACCTCTCATCAGTATGTGAGGACTATGCTGACACTTTTGATTCTGTCCTAGGAACATACACAGGCCCACCTATCTCATTCAAGCTAGACCCCAACATAGTTCCAATTAGGTTTAAGTCTCGGAGGGTCCCCTTTGCCTTAAAACATAAAATTGATTCTGAACTTGACAAGCTTGTAGAACAGGGCATTTTACAGCCAGTTGATGGGGGGGGAATGGGAAATTCCTATAGTCACCCCACTTAAAGCCAATGGGGAAATTCACATTTGTGCTGATTGTAAATGCACTCTAAATAAAGCCCTCAAGCAACACGCATACCCAGTTCCAGTGGTCAACCACATTTTAGCCTCCTTGCAAGGGGGTACTATTTTTGCTAAACTTGATTTAGCACAGGCCTATCAGCAATTGCCGGTTGATGAGGCCACAGCTGCAGCTCAGACAATCGTGACTCACATGGGGGCTTTCAAAGTAAAACGCTTATAGTTTGGAGTCAGTGTTGCCCCAGGCATTTTCCAGGGAATAATGGAACGCACACTTAAGGGCATTCAGGGCGTCTGCCCTTATTTTGATGATGTTCTTATTGCTGGGGAATCCCCAGAAGTGTTACCCAGCAGGCTCAGAGCTGTTTTACAGAGACTTCGTGAAGCAGGCCTCAAATTAAAAAAGAGCAAGTGTAATATTGGGGTTCCTTCAACAGAATTCTTGGGATTCAGAATTGATGCTAACGGCATTCACCCTGCTGAATCTAAAGTGAAGGCCATTAAAATGGCTCCTAGGCCCAAATCCAAAGAGGAGCTACAAACATTCTTGGTTCTCCTTAACTTCTATCACACCTTTCTACCTCATAAGGCAGCATTAGCAGAGCCTTTGCACAGGCTTTTAGATAAGAAAGCTCCATGGAAATGGACTAATTTACATGAAAAAAGTTTCCAGGACTTAAAAGCACTATTGTCAGAAAAGTCCACTGTAACTCATTACAAAGAGTCTAAATCAGTATGTCTTGCATGTGATGCATCTTCCTATGGGGTGGGGGCAGTTTTAAGTCACTTAGAAAAGAATGGAACACAGGTTCTTATAGCATTCTACTCAAGGACGTTGTCCTCTGCTGAGCGCAACTATGCTCAGATTGACAAAGAGGCCGTAGCCATTGTTGCTGGAATTAAAAAATTCCATGACTATTTATATGGCAGGGACTTAACGATGTTTATAGACCACAAGCCACTGTTGGGACTTTTCACAACAGACAAACAAACCCCCCACATACTGTCCTCAAGAATGTTGAGATGGTCTATTTTTCCTTCTGCATACAATTTTAAATTGATTCACATAACAGGCAAAGAAATGGGCCATGCTGATGGCCTCAGCAGACTACCACTGCCACTAATGGAATCAGATCCAGCTCCTGTTGCCAGAATTCTGTCCATACAGGACCTGCCTGAATTTCCCCTCCATGCTGGGGACATTGGTGCTGAAACAGCTACAGATACACTTAGTAGAGTACTTTCATGGGTATACACGGGGTGGTTGGATAAAAGCCCAGGTTCTGAATTTCAGAATTATTTTGTCAGAAGACATGAGCTTTCTGCCCACAAAGAGTGCATTTTATGGGGAAACACAGTCATAATTCCCTCTTCCCTAAGAGACACGGTCTTACAATCATTACATGAAGGCCATCCAGGCATTGTCAGAATGAAAGCTTTAGCAAGAAGCTACCTTTGGTGGCCTGGCCTTGACAAGGACATTGAGGCACAAGTCCATGGTTGTTATACATGCCAGCAATCTAGGCCTGAAATGCCACAGGCTCCAGTTCACAGGTGGGAGGAAACGCACACTCCCTGGTCTAGAATTCACATAGACTACACTGGGACCTTTCAGGGCCAGTTCTTTCTCATAGTGGTGGATAGCCACTCCAAATGGCTGGAAGTAATTCCAGTCCCTAACATGACTACTGCTAGGACCATCCAGGTGCTGAGAAAACACTTTGCCACACATGGGTTGCCAGATGTCTTAGTTTCAGACAATGGGGCCCAATTAACTGCTGCTGAATTTCAGGCCTTCCTTAGAGCAAATCTCATCAGACATGCAATGTCTGTGCCCTTTCATCCGTCTTCTAATGGTCAAGCTGAACGCATGGTGAGGACAACAAAGGAATCACTCAAGCGCATTGTAACAGGTGACTAGCATCACAGATTGGCAGATTTTCTACTCTGCCAGCATTCTACACCCTGCACATTCTACACCCTGCACATTCTACACCATGCACAGGCAAAAGTCCTGCAGAACTGCGTTGGGAGAGGCAATTGATCACTAAACTGGACAGGTTGCATCCAGACAGAGTGGCAGCAGAAGCATCTCAACCAAAACCCCCTAGGGGGCTGCAAATGGGCGATTGGGTTTGGGCCAGGAACTATGGTCATGGGAATCTGTGGGTTCCTGGTAAAATTACCAAAGCATCTGGGCCCCTATCTTATGAAGAGGGGCTGGAGGGAGGGCGAGTTGTCAGATGCCACATTGATCAACTCAAAACAGTTTCCAGAATGGCCACTAAGTGAGGACTGCATCATAGATCCCTCCCAAGGTCCTCAAACTTGCAGCCAAGCTAGTCCTCACTTGGACTCTCAGGACTTTTCCTTCATAACCAATGAGGAACCAGATGGAGAAGTGGGGAGTCCAGGAATGCAACATGGATCCCCTGAAGGAGCAAGCCAACCGGACTTCAGCAACCACTGTGCCTACTCTGCTGATCAGTCTGACTCTGGGGTGGGCCAATCTGGAGAGGCCAGCCAGAGAGCATCTAATTCCCTTGACTCAGGAGCAACAAGGGACATGGGTCTACCCAGCCCACTGGGTAAGCTGGTAGACCACAAAGTGACTGAAATTCCAAGACATTCCACTAGGGCACACAAGCCTCCTTCATATCTTGCTGATTACGTTGTAAAATAAAGATGTACTGTTGTACTGCAACTTGCCACTGTACTACAGAAACTGGGAGTTATGATGTTAACTGTCTAGTGTGCTGTCAATGAAGCCTATTCATTCAGGTGCTGTAAGTTAACCTTGTAACCTATATGGGTTTATTTTCTATTACTATTATTTAGGATTGTTTTGATAATGAATCTTGATAATTGTATTAAGACTAAATTGTGTCACAATATTGTCATCTAAGATGGGAGGGGTGTTATGTATTGGGCTCAATGGTAATACCACATGGGTTGCTGGAGCAGCTAACGGCTCTCCAGTAACCCAGATTACAAGTCTCCAGTGCTGCTATTGGCTGTCCCTAAGTGGCAATGGTTGCTTCAAACCTTTTGGCTGCCACCTAGGGGCTAGACTATATATTGCAGCTAGTTACAGCCCAATTCTCTGTTCAGATCTTGCAAGCAATAAACCATGAGTTTTCCTGAACTCAATTGCCTCATCTTCATTCCTGTGTCAAAGAACCTGCTACACAACAGGGATCACAAAGGCTTTTTTCCTGGACCCCACCAACCGTAAATTCTTTGGTAGATAGAGACTGAAGTAGGCCTCTTCTGCTGGATAGGCCAATCCCTCTGGAGCCAGGCCATAAAGGGCTTTGAAAATGATAACCAGCTCCTTGAACTGGATTCAAAAGCAGACTGCAACCAGTGCAACTTTCAAATGGTGGTGTTAGATGGCCCACCCAAGAGCCTCTAGAACTGTCTGTGCCGCTTTGTTCAGTATCAATTATAGTTTCTGAATATATTTCAAGGGTAGCCCCCTGTAGAGAATCAGGTTATTGACTCCCTTCAACTCAGTAATTCCAAGATTTTCTAGCCAAATCACCTTCTCTAACAAAGCACATCTTTAGCTGAACAAGTGTTCAAGCACTGATCCAAAGTTTCTGACTGGTTTTGTGGTCTGAAAAAACTTTTTGCTCAAAATAAAGAAGTTTTGTTTGAGTCACGTTCAACCGATGTTGATAAAAAACCAAATCGTGCTTGGATGTTGACAACTTTGGGGACATATCAATGTTGTTTTCAAGGCAAAGATATAGAAATATCTTCTTTCAGATATTTTTAAATTTTTCAGTCTAGTTTTCAGTTCAAGTATTTTCAGGTAGTATATTTATTTAATTAATTACTAATTAATTCAGTAAGATAGGCCAAGGATATAGTCTATATTGGGAAGTCATAATAATAACTTGGACAAAGGCAATGTCAAACCATTTGAACTTAATCACTTTGATAGTGACATGGAGGCATATATATTTAATAAATAAATATTTCATCATTGTCTATATGGGAGATCCATAAAGTCATAAAGAATTCAGATTAATAACATTATTGATGAACCGTCACTTAATGGACTTCAATTTGTCAGTCTCTATTAAATATTGAGAAAGAACCTTTCATTATACATATTATTTCATTGTTGTTATTTGAACTGGATAGGGAAGTCATAACATCATTTTGCATTTTAAAAATGAAAAGAAAATAATTAAATCATAAATTAAAGACCTCTATCCCAATTTTGAATTGTCTATTTAAGAGCAATTACCAGGGATTCATTAGTAACTCTGCTCTGAATGCAAAGCACTAAACAAGAGTAAGAACTGCAACAAAACAAAGAAACAAATTACCAATGCAAGACACAATAGGCTTGGAAAGCTTTGACAGTACTTTACAAATCTACGCTGGTCATGCTGACAATGTAATTATATTGATCCAGCAAGCTCAGTTGATGGACAGTTTATCTGAATTGAGAAAGGCATTATGGAAGAGATCTTGACAGAGGATATACTGACCAATTTTTAAAAAAGAAAAGAAATCACACTTAAGAGACTGAAAGGAAAAATGCTCTGATCATTGTTTGCCAAATTGTTCAAAGAAACAATCTTGGCAGGCAATTCATTTGCTTCTCTCCACAAAGCATTTTAAAAGGATCTGCAACAGCAAACCCATCTATATTTGTCTTTCTAGGCCATTATCAGTACTCACCAGTTGGTGGTCATTAACAATTATCAATTCAATGAATTTGGTCTCACTGTGGACAGTCCGGTGACTTCGGTGAACCTGGGATGGGAAAAAGAAAAAGACACATTTACACTGGTAACTCCTGCTCTAAGAAGGGCCTCCCCATTCATGCACAGGAACATATTTTATATACAGGTCTCTATAAGTTTCCATATTCCTTCTCCTTACATTTTATAGTAAGGAAGCTCAATCCGAAGTTTGGAATTCACCAGTCTTCCACAACCTAGTGCTAGCTTCCTTAATTCCTGCAAATTGTTAAGAATTAAGAGAAACACACCTGAAGGGCAGTTGGAGAAAGTTGATATATTATACAAAAAGCAGCTTTCTAAGCTGTGAAATGCTATAAAACTTCAAGACGTTGTATATAATCAGACAAAGCTAACCCAAACATACCTCTCTTTTCAATAACAATTATGCAATATCAGTGTAATTAATATTTTATTATTTCATTGTTTCTGTTCTATCTTTCCTCTGAGAACTCAAGCATACATTCTATCCATAGACTAACTCTGTGAGATAGGTTGAGCTAAGATGGGACTAACTTCACATACTTAATGACCTGAGAGTGGATTTGAACCTAGATTTTCCCAGTTTAAATCCAACACATTAAACATGGAGCTATAGTGCACCTGCAAGCCTTGCTGCTTGGAATGTGAGAACTTATCTAGCTGCCATTTGTTATTCTAAAATTAAAAATTTAACTACAATCCCAAAATAGTATAGCTATTTTTTCCCCAATAATGTTTTCAAGTGAAATAAACCAAGATCTAATTTGTTTATCTTATTTATTAGATTTCTATCTTGCCTTTATTACTTCATAAGCAACTCAAAGCAATCACCCAGCTGTTTTTTCATGGTTAAAGCAGGGCTAGAACTTAGAGTCTCCTGGTTTCGAGACCAGCACCCTTAAAAATATACAAAAATGTAGGGGAAGAGAAGTTAACCTGCTTTGGACTATCTATTTAAAAGAATAGATACCGTATTTTCCGGCATATAAGACGACTGGGCGTATAAGATGACCCCCTACATTTCCTGTTAAATTATAGGGTTTGGGCTATACTCACCGTATAAGACTACCCCTCTTCCAACGCACACCAAATAAAAATTAAAAAACATCAGATTTGATTTTAATATGGTAATTTTAATTCAAATGCTTATGACATGCAGGTATTTAGTAGGAAAACTGTCACTTATAAACATAAGGCTGTTTGTCATCAAACATGTAAACATAAAACAGTGCAAGTGGATTAAACTTTCCCTAATTCACTCTAAAGCTTTCCCAAATGGGAGATCCGCTCCAGGTTTTCCAGCCAGCCCTGTCCCTAAAGTTTCAGCACCTGGCGTATAAGACGACCCCTGACTTTTGAGAAGATTTTCATGGGTTAAAAAGTCGTCTTATATGCCAGAAAATACAGTAAGTCTAACTGGGCTAAGTGAGACAACTGAAGACTTTTGCAATTAACAGTGCTTAGTTTGGATAGGCATTATTTATCAGTCCCTATAAAACTTGAAGGTAAATAAGCAACTTCTGTTCTTATAAACATTTCCTCTTTCTTTGAAATGCATATATGTCCACTAATACTGTAGATTGCTTAGCATGGTATTACCTCCATGGGAGAAAGAGATCAACATGTTTTCTTTCCTATATTTTGAAAAATTCGCAGAATGTTATTACAGTTCATTGAGTATGGGGACTCTGAGATGTTTAGACTGACATGTATGTAAAGTATTAATGCTACTTATGTCTGGTCTACACTGAATGGGAAGCAAATTCATGAAGATAACAGAGTAACAGAGTTGGAAGGAATCTTGGAAGTCTTCTAACCAGGGGTTCCCAAACCCCAGGTCCACTACCAGGCTGCAGCCTGTTTCAAACTGGCCCACGTGAGTGATGGACATGCGCATAAAGCTCCACTGGTGTGAGTGGTGAATGAGCACTCATGCATGAAGCTCTATTTGTGCAACTGAAGGGAGCTGATGCTCATGGGTGAAGCTCCACTTGCATGACCAGAGGGCGCTTGCGTGCAAAGCTCAATTCACAGAAATGGAGCTTTGCGTACAAGCACTTTTCACACATGCAAGTGGAGTTTTGTGCGTAAGCGCAAGCACCCTCGCTCATATGCAAAGCTCCGTTCACTTGAGTGGAGGGTGCAGGCACCCCCTGCTCACACCAATGGAGCTGTGCGCATGCGTGTGCCTGCCACTTATATGCCCCCCCACATGCCAGTTGGGCTGCAAAAGTGGAAAGTTTGGGGACCGCTATTCTAGACCAACCCTCTGCTCAAGCAGGAGACCCTATACCATTCTGGACAAATGGCTGTCCAAATCTCTTCTTAAAACCTTCAGTGATGGGACACCCACAATTTCTGGAGGCAAATAGTTGCATTGATTAATTGTTCTAACTTTCAGGAAATTTTTCCTTAGTTCTAGTTTGCTTCTCTCTTTGATTCATTTCCATCCATTTCTTCTTGTCCTGCCTTCAGGTGCTTTGGAGAATAGGTTAACCCCTCTTCTTTGTGACAACCTTTCAGATATTAAAAGACTTGCTTTCATGTCACCCCTAGTCCTTCTTTTCATTAGACTAGACCAACCCAATTCCTGAAAGTATTCTTCATATGTTTTAGCCTTCAGCCCCCTAATCATCTTTGTTGCTCTTCTCTGCACTCCTTCCAGTTTTGGCAACCAAAACTGGATGCAGTATTTGAAGTGTGGTCTTACCAAGGCATTATAAAGTGATACTAACACTTCACATGATCTTGATTCTTGATTGCAGAAAAAGATTGTAGAGAAAAGTCTGGACCATTCCAACATAATAGGTGATGCTAGGAATTTATGCATTAAAAATTCTGTTCTGTTTTTCAGGTACAATAAATTTATAAGACTTCTTGGACTTCTGTTTTTGAAATTGATTATTACTATCATGTAGTAAAGTTACCTGTCTTCGTCGACGCAATTTAGGAAGCCCAGGAGGAATGTGGTAGTTCAGTGCAGAAAATAAACACCCTGAAAGAAAAAAATACATATTACATAATGGAGAGGGATATCATATATGGAAAAATAGGTAATCATATTTCCAATTATTTAAACTGGGACAAAAGAGGTGATCAGGCACAGTATAGCAATCTGTATACATATACTGACTTATAATCTTATGGTACCATTCCAATACAATCATACTGAAATATCTAGCATAACTACCTGATACCAATCTATGATACAATTTCTTCCAATGTGTATCAGTTGAGATGCCTGAGAGAAGAAATCATCTGAATACTCACCACCTATTGGAAGAAATATTTTTGCTGCATTCTATTCAAACAGTGTAAAAACACAAGAGATAGTTGTCATCTTCCTTTCAGAAAACATGTCTTAAAAATTACAGCTCAATATCAGAGCTATTCATATCAGGTCTATTGGGTACCTGAGACAGGTACTCATCTAAACCTATCTCCCTTCCTTGGTAAGAAAAAATCCTGCCAACAAATAATCAGCTATTTCCTTTCACGGAGCCTCAGTGTATGCAAAGCAGGGCTTCATTTCAGTTAACAGAAATCTTCTAGAAGAGTCTGTCCCTCAAGTTTTCCAAATTCCAAAGAGAAATCTCTATCACTGTGCACTCAAAGACATTTCAGACTGAATCTACTGTATTTATTGTCAAGGTCAAAGCACTCTGGCTACTGAAACACTACAGAGTCACAAATGTGAGATGGATGGCTATATAAATTGAATAAAAATAAAAATAAATAATAAAATAAAATAAATAAATAAAATCTATTCTCCACTTTAAATGCAGAGGCTTCTTTCAGACTATGAAACACACTCTTGAAAATTTTATCATTTCTTTAAACAGGTTTTCAGTTCTTATATGATCATGCTATCTATTTTATTAGGAAGTTTAATCTAGGTTTTTTAATGCTTTTTTAATTACCAAGGGAGTAATTAAAGTACACCCCAAAGGAAAAAAAAGGTGAAAATAAAACACACCAAGGAACAAATAAATAAGCCAGTGGGAAAGATTGGCAATGAAATATTGAGCAGATTTGCATTATTATAGGTATAATTTATTGAGACTATAGTAAGAACAGAATTCCACAAATTTAAAGGAATGCAGAAATAAAAGCTGGAAACTCATTTCCTCCAATTCCCAAATTACAAGGTACAACATCTCTTGGTTGAAAGGCCTGTTTACCTGGTTCTGTGCAACCACGGGACATGCGAGGTACTGGTGTCTGGTAGATTTGGTGAGGAAGTGGCTCCTGCTATAGGAGATTTAAAAAAGAAAAATATTGCCACAAGAAGCATGTATTTACACACATTGGTATCAGGCAAGACTTAATTCAGTTCAGTTTAATTAAAATGATCTGTTCATAGTATCCTGTTATTTACATAAAGTCCTTTACCTTTGTACTAATGGATAGGAAGGCTGCCTATATCCCAGTGGTGGGATTCAAATATGTGAACAACTGGTTGTCTGTGTGGATGCCACTTCTAGAAGTCCATTCTGAGCTTGGGCAACAAAAAAATAGCGGTGCAAACCAGCTGAATCCCACCACTGCCTATATCATGTCATAATTGTGCAATTTCATTCACTAAACTCCCTTTTTATGACCCTATAATTCCTTAATTAGAGTCTAGGTGACTGGATGGAGCTGAGCTTTTTTTCTTTGCACCCTAGAGAGAAACATCTGCCGCTACCTAGGACTGAACTTTCAACCTTCTGAATGCAAAGCAGAAGTCTCCACTACTAGGCCACCATGCCACTCATTGCAATTTTATTCACTCTTGAGTCTCAATGGAGAATATTTGTAGCTCAGGGTTGAAATGAAGGGTTTACTTAGGACATTTTAAAGGGCTTTAATTGGCTTATGTGCTGCGATGATTCCATGTGGTTGTAGTAAGTAGTCTATCTGCGGTTTCTGAAATATTCTTGATGTATGGCAGTGTAATTCTTTTTAGGGTTTGGGTTGGTTGTGCTATATTGGGTTGAGTGGTCAGGGACTTTTTGATGAAGTTACGTGGATATCCATTTTTTTGGGATGTGTTGTATAGATGCTCCATTTCCTTTTTCTGCTGTTCTGGATTGCTGCATTGAGTTTGGGCACGTTTAAATAAAGTCCTTACACAGCTTCTATTCTATAGAATTTAAATATAAACAGACAGCAAACAGCACACCTTACTAGCACTAATGACATTACCTAGTTAGGATAATGAAATGTCTGCAAGAAAACAAGAAAGCTCAGAGAGCACCGAGGACCCCTCACTCTTGGGTCTATATTAAGATAATTTTTCAGACAATCTGTGAAGGTAGAATGAATTAATTACAGAATAGGAAGGATCATGATAGCAAGCTTCTTCCCTCACATATGTCTATCTGAAGGCCTAAAGAAAATGTGTTTACATGTAAATATATTCATACTACTGGTAGTCCAAACAAACAGGAATTTAAAATCACACCAAAGGATTCTGTTTTTAAAGTGCCTTCAATTCTTCAAATTTGTGTTGTTTGGAAAGATAACATAAATTGCTACCACAGTACCAATCTCTACACTATGTTCATTGCACTCTAATGTTGAGCTGAAAAGTGAAACATAAGGGTCAATTCTAGTGTCCCACATAGCCATGGTAACAATGGAAGACTTTTTTTTGTAATTTGTGTTCCACATAGTATCTTTGGCTTGCTTCAGAAGATGTCTCCAGAGGTATACTATCATGCTGTATGCAGCACCTAAACCGATTTATTTTTGGGTCAATTGCTACCATATCTAGAATTGGTCAAAGGCAATTTTTTCATTTGCACTGATAGCACTCTGAAGAGTTCATAGGCATGCCATTTTCTATCAGTGAGAATGTACTTCACCTTGACTCTAAAGTCCTGAGCAAAAACCAATTTGTCCCTGCTTCACATAGAGGTTCTCATAAAGTAAAAGGAGCTTTATATCCTCCACTCTAATAGCAACAACTTTGTTGTTTTTTTACACCACCAAGCTTATGAGTGCAGCCTGCTTGTACTGTACTGATTGAATGCATTTAACCTGGGCTTTCTAGTGCAGGGCTTTTCAACTGGTGGTACGCATATCACCAGTGGTACTTTGGCACCTGGCAGGTGATACACAACTGTCCTAGAAAACTGATAGCGGGGGGGGGAGGAGAGGAATGAGCTGAAGCAGCAGCACCACCACATAAGCCTGAGGGAGAGACAGCTGGAGCTGCAGGGCTGTTGGAGCTCAGCAGAAGCCCCAGGATCAGCGCCGGGCTCCAGCTGATCGGTGCTTCTGGAAGCTGGAGGTGCCCTGAAGTGAAAAGGAGGAGGGGGGAGAGAGGAGAGGATATAAAAGGAGGTTTTGGCGGGAAAAGGCCACCCCATCCCCTAGGTGCGCGAAGAGGAGGCGGCGAGCACCCGGCATCCCTGCTGACCATCCCTGCTGACCATTGAGAAAGAAAAAAGGCAAGAGAAGTGCTTCCCTTTCCCCCAGGGCGGGAGCTGAGCGGCACAGGGTACAATGCAATCGGCGGCACGTTGAGAAAAAGAACAAGTACTCAAAAAAAACCAGCTTTCATTAATTTGCAGCCTGCCATCACAGAATGTCTCTGCTGAGGGTGTGGGTTGTTAGGGGTGTGACTCCCCCTCCAGCCCTTGCGTGTGCGCGCACATGCACACACACACACATACACACACATTTGCAGGTCTGGGAAAGGTGAGCTGAGACCCACGCAGAGGCAATGACAGGGGGAGGGATCAAAATGTGCCCACCACTGCCTAACTGCTGCCACCTCTGCTCAGAGCCTCCGGCAGTTTTTTTTTTTAAAAAGCAGGGAAGGAAAGAAGGGAGGGAGGGAGGGAGGGAGGAGAGGCAACTTGGTTGGAAATGCCCCAGTTCAAAGGAGAAAGCAATTTTGTGTTCTGTTTTGCCACAGACAGAACTTTGTTGGCAATCCAAATTAACACTGGTATTCTTGAATTGTGAGCTCTTAGGAAAGTATCCCCTCCTTGTGTGTTGCTAACAGCCATTTCCAGTGGGGAAAATAGGACAAAGCAGAGGGGGGGGGAATATTTTCCTTTGCTATATTTCCAGTCTCAGTTAGACCAAGGCACGGTCCCTACAAGAGAGCCCTTTTAAGGATTATGTATTAATAGAAAAGCAACTAAGCTACCTTTGTTCCTAAATGCTAAAGCTGTTGCACATAAAAAACGGAGGAGCTCTGATCAACTATCACAGCCATCATTTTAACAGCTTTGATGTACTGTTGTCTGTGGATGCCCCCACTAAATGCAAGCATGTATTGTGTAGTGGGTCCGACGCAAGGAAGAGACGCCAGCCGGTGTGTGAGTTCAGCTCTTTATTGGAAGGGGGTAGTGAACTCGGGACTGAAGGTTACCTGGCCTCCTTAAATACCCAGCCAGGTAAGTGGACAGCCAATGGGGTTGGCCCTAGGTTTCCCACCGAAACTGGGTTTCCCGCCGAAAACCATTCAGGCCAACGCCCCCTGGTGGCTGTTGCTATGCAGGTGCCTGCATACATAACACCCCTCCCCCCTTAGAGAAGAACCACATAACAATAACAACTTGCAACTACTACAACTATGTATACTGAGTCAACACTAATAATAAAAAACAACGATGTCACTGCATGGGGGTCACTTGCACACATAGTCCGACAGGTAGGCAGGTGTCCTGTGCAGGCGGTTGGATCGTCTGGGTGTGGTTTGGCCCTGGACTTGGACCGTGGGTTCTTGAGGCCTTTGTGCAGGGCTGCAAGGAGCCGGGATTAGGAAACCCTCCTCCTCTGGTCCCTGCTCTGTGTCGTTCCCGGCTGGGTTGACCTCTCCTGGAGTGTGGTTCTCCTGTTGGGCGTGTGTGATGCGCTCAGGGACCTGTGTGATGCGCTCAGGGACTCTTCCTCTGAGCTGATCGATGTGTCGCCTTATGTGTCTGTCCCCCTCCACCCCCACAATGTACGAGAGGGGTCCTGTTTTCTCAACCACTGTCCCGGGAACCCATGGATGTCCAGCCCCATAGTTCCTTGCCCAGACCAGGTCCCCCATGTTGAGAACCCTGTGTGTGGGTGATGATGGCAATGGTGATGCTGGTGATGCTGGTGATGATGGCCTTCTGCTCTCGGCTGCTACCTGGTCTGGGTGTAAACGGTCCAGCTTGGTGATTAGGCGCCGTCCCCATCGCAGTTCTGCTGGGCTCTTCCCGATAGCCACGCATGGTGTTGTGTGTTGGGTGAGTAAGAATTTCGCCAGTCTGTGATGCCAGTCCCCGCTGATGATGCGCCGGAGTGCGTCTTTGGTCGTCCTTACCATCCGTTCGGCCTGCCCGTTGGTTGATGGATGGAAGGGCGCTGAGGTGGCGTGCCTAATCCAGTTCGCCTTCAAGAACGCCTGGAAATCAGTAGCGGTAAACTGAGGCCCATTATCTGACACAATTACATCGGGGAGGCCGTGTGTGGCAAAGAGAGCTCTGAGCACCTGGATTGTCCTCCCCGAGGTCATGTTGGGAACAGGGACTACCTCTAACCACTTGGAGTGACTGTCCACCACTACTAAAAATAGTTGGCCCTGGAATGGCCCCGCATAGTCAATGTGGATGCGGGACCATGGTGTGTGTGTGGCCTCCCACCGGTGTACTGGTGCGTGTGGCATTTCTGGCCTGGATCTCTGGCACGTGTAACAGGCCTTGACCCGATTCTCAATTTCCTTGTCCAACCCCGGCCACCAGAGGTAGCTTCTAGCCAGAGCCTTCATCCTGACCACCCCCGGGTGACCTTCGTGTAAGGAATCCAATACCCTGGCCCGTAGTACGGTGGGAATGATGACCCTGCTACCCCAGAGGAGGCACCCCTTGTGTGTGGAGATCTTGTTTCCCGCCGAACGGTTTCCCGCCGAAAACCGTTCAGGCCAACGCCCCCTGGTGGCTGTTGCTATGCAGGTGCCTGCATACATAACAGCATGGGATAAACTGAGCCTGGTTTGCTGTCAGTCTTTTAAGTAGCCACAAACTACTAGCAAAAGTGGCATTTGATCACAAGGTAAGGAGGCATTGAGAAATGTTTCCCTTTTTTGCATTTGAGCATCCAAGAAGGGACAGGAAAGGAGAAAGGGAAAGAGGAAAGACAAAGAAAAAAGAAGGAAAGAGGGGAAGAGAACAAGGAAGGGAAAAGAAGGAAAGAGGGGAAGGAAGAAAAAGGAAAGGAGAATGAAGAGGGAGGGAAAAAGAAAAGGGGGAAGGAAGGAAGGAAGGAAGGAAGGAAGGAAGGAAGGAAGGAAGGAAGGAAGGAAGGAAGGAAGGAAGGAAGGAAGGAAGGAAGGAAGGAAGGAGACTACAATGAGAAGGAGGGAGGGTCTGAGGGAAGTCCTGCTTTAGCGCTTGGCCACGACCAGCCCTGCTGCCCTTTTGCCATCCCCTTCTCCCCTCCTCCTGACTCTCCTGGTGGTCTCCCATCCTGTCACTGAGGATGCTTTGGTTACAAAGCTGAGTCTCCTCACATGGAGAGGGAGTGGGCCTCACTCTGACCCATAGGACCACTTTTTGCAACCTGGCCAAGGAGAGCGAGCCAAGCAGCAGTAGCCTCAGGAGAAAGTAAGCCTACCAGGCACCCCCTTGGGGAAGGTTGGGCTAAGCTGGGCGCTTGCCCTCCACTGCCCAGGGTTCTGGGCAGCTTGCACCGCCAGGGGTCCTCCGCATGGCCTGAGAGCAAAGAAACCGCCACCGAAGAAATTAAAACCAGTACTTTTTTTCCTTTTTTATGATTTGTAAATTTTATTAGCTTATGGAATAAAATACAAAAATACAAAAGAAAATAGTAGGACACAGTGGGGAGGAAGAAGGGGGAAAAAATGAGGGGGAGAAGGGAAAAAGAAAAGGCATTGACTTCCGACTACCTCTGTTGCAGTAGAATGAAGCATTAACATCGAACCTCAATTTTTTACTTTTCCATAATAGTATAAATTAGCCATTTTTATAACAACAAATGAATCCAATCAGTAAAACCCAAAATCCCTCACCCCCCCCCTTTTTTTTTAGTCGTCAAGTTTTTGACACTGGTGGTACTCGAATATTGTCATGTCCTAAAAGTGGTACAATCTGTGAAAAGGTTGAAAAGCCCTGTTCTAGAGGAGGAAGAACTGATTGGCTCATGTTGTGTTCAGCATTTTGAATTCGGTAGAAGTGAAAATTACTGCAAATCAGCTCCAGGCTGCTTTTGAAGGATTGAGGAATAGAATCCATGGTGGTGTAGAAAGGTCCCTATTAGCAATTAATCAACTCTTTCTCTGGGCATCTCCTCTTAGCTCTGCTCTCTGAATTTCTCCACATCAGGCAGCATTTGTTTTTTTTTTTAATCACATAGTGGAAAACTCCTTTTCCCCCCCTTTCCTTTTTATGCTTCTCTGTGTACAAGAAAGATTGCTACTGCCTCATTTTTCTACAGTCCCACTTTTCAGACTTCCCTCTTTGTATGACATACGTTTCAATTTTCAGTATTCCAACCCTTAGCTAATTTCTTCCTCCCCCTGCCCTCCACATTGGTCTCTGCCTGCCATGCTACTCCATTACATCTATACTCCATAGCATTATTTTATTTTTCAGAACCTCATAGATCCATTTGCAACAAACTGCATCAAATTACAACTACTGTCACATATTCTGACAGCTCTTCAAGGTCTTAAGTCTTCCTGATCATTCATAAATCTTTTAACATGGGTGACAGGGAAAGAATGTGGAATATCCACATATAAAGCAAATGTTCTGCTACAAAGCTCTCTTTGATTGTTCTCTTGTCTTATTTTTAACTATCCATGTATATGTGCATTTCTATCCATCAGTCTCTAATTTTTCCAGCTTTATAGTTAGTCCTCGATTTAGGACCACAATTGAGCCCAACATTTCTGTTGCTACATGAGACTTTTGTAAAGTAATTTTTTGCCACATTTTACAATTATTTTTGCCACAGTTGTTAAGTGAAGCACTGCAATTGCTAAGTTAGTAACATGATCGTTAAGTGAATCTGGTCAGTTGCCAAAAGTCTGAATTTTGATAATGTGACCATTAGGATGCTGCAATGGTCATAAGTGTGAAAAATTGTTATTTTTTACAGTGATGTTGTAACTTTTAACAGTCACTAAATGAACTGTTGATGACTATCTGTATTTTTCTTTTGCTTTTTTTTCTTTCTGTCATGTCTCTCAGTTACAATAGTTACTATTCCCTTCCCTTCTACACTCTTTATTGGTGAGTGGCTTGAAGCCAGCCTACCTACCTCAGAACCCTAAAGGCATCCCAAGATGAACTTTTTATTCCAAATGGCACCAATTCTAACCTCAGACCAAGGACCTGGGTTACTTATCTTTTCCCAATTGTCTCTACCATCCTGTTTGATCCAGCGAAAGGGGCACGCTCTGGATACTGTCAGCTAAGATGTTGCCTAATGGGGTCCAAAAGAAGAGCCTTTTCTACTATGGGTCTCGCCCTTTGAAATATCATTCCCCTTGAGATTAAATTGGCCTCCATCCTTGTGCTCTTCCATAAGGACTTGAAAACTTATTTTTGTGTCCAGGACCAAGACCCTACACATGTGACATTTTTCATTTTTATTTTTTCATATGTATTTTATTGCAAACTACCTTAAGTTACCTACGTTAGATGGGAAGTTATATAAATTGAATCAATAAATTCAATCAGGAACGGCTGCATTATAAAAATCACAGCCAAGGTAAATTCAGACATGTGGAATGTCTTCTAGGAAAAGAGTTAAAAGATAAATTAAAATAATAAATAAAATGTCCTAGGTACTAATAATAACCTCCACCATTTTATGTTCAAGTATAGCAAAAATATCTAGGTAGTGGTTAGCAGTTGGGAAAATAAGTGGAAAGGAATGAGGGAATGCACTACTAAAAGTTGTTGGGTTTTATTGTTGTTGCTGTTATTGATCATCGCAGTCAGCCAGATGTTCAGACTGGATTTGGCATTTTTGTCTACCTATCGAGTCCTTACCAAGGACCTGGGATAGGCAGATGTGGATGTTTGATGGTATTACAGATATCGTCACAGGATGGAAGCAGTTCCTAGTAAGGCCACCTTTTGAAATTGACTAATGGCGAATTTATCAATGCCAATGGTGTTCAAGTGGTGCTCCAGTTGTTTTGGGATTTCACCCAAGGAGCCTATTACTATTGGTACTACCCTTGCTTGCCTTTGCCACAGTCTTTCTATTTCTATTTGTAGGTCTTTGTATTTTGTTATTTTCACTATTTTTCCTTGTTTGAGAGTAAGTGTGGCACATTTGTCCAAGCCAAACTCCATTGCAATATCTTGGCTATATATATGGACAGTGTTCAGTAGCGATCCTATTTCAGATGATGTTTTTTCATACAGCTTCAGATCATCCACGTAAAGGAGGTGGGATAGTCTGGCAGATGTTTTTGATGTTTGATAGCCATGTCCTGAGTTATCCAGTACCTATCTAATCCAACAAGCCAGCCTGGCCTGATAGATTTGGGTTTTAAAATTTTTTATTTTATTGTACTCTTACTTTATTGCTCTGTACACCGCCCTGAGTCCTCCGGGAGAAGGGCGGTATATAAAAACAAATAAATAAAATAAATAAATAAATAAATAAATAAATAAATAAATAACAAATAGTAGTAGTGATAATGAATCTCCTTGAAATATTCCTCTCTTGATATTAACCTCTTCCAGTCTTTCACCATTGACCTGCAACTATGTCTTTCATTGTGCCATCTAACTTTGCATAAATTTTCTGATGTTTCTACTGACTCCTGTTATTTCTAGGCACTGGATTATCTAGTCATGTGGCAGAGAGTCAAATGCCTTTTTGCAGTCATGTGGCAGAGAATCAAATGCCTTTTTGTAGTCAATCCATGCCACATCCAAGTTGGTCTTCCTTTTCTTGCAGTTTTCCAAGATCATTTTGTCTATTAGGAGTTGATCTTTTGTTCCTCTGCTATTGGGGTGGTTTTCTTTCTGTTTCGGTGGAAAGACATTGTTTTCAATTAGATGCTGTTGTATTGCATCAGCTACCACACCAGTTAGCAATTTGAAAGTTGTTGGTAAGCAGATAATTGGCCTGTAGTTGCCTGGTGTTGCACCTTTTGCTGGATTTTTCATTATTAGGTAAGTTTTCCCAGTTGTTAGCCACTTTTCAATTTCTCCTCCTTGTAGTATATTGTTGAACTGCTTGGCAATGAGCAGTTAGATGTTTCAACCAAAACCCATGCAGTTCATTTTCACCTGGTGCTGACCAATTTTTGATCTTCCATTCTCTTTTTTGTACCATTTTTGTTGTTATTACTAGTTCTTTCATTTCAATTTCTATTTTATTTGCATCCACCTCTTTTAACAAAGCCGCATCCTTCTTGTGTTTCTTTGGGTTATCCCATATCTGCTTCCAGAACTGCACTGTTTCTTCCTTGTCAGTTTCTCCATTGATGGATTGGTAGAAACGTTTCTGATTGGATTGTAATTGGAGGTTCTGCCTATAATTTGCAATTCGAGCTTCGTATCTACTGATTTTCCTGGCTATAGCTGTTATTTGCTGCTTTTTTATTCCAGTGCTTCCTTGATCTTCCTTGTTTCTAAATGGTATTTCTTGATTAGGTATTCTTTGGTCTTCTTTTTCTTCAGCTTCTTTTCTTTCATCTGTTCTAGCTTGCTTGCAATGTGATCTTAACTTACTGATCATATTTTCTACTTTAACCTTCCATTTTTGTGGTGCACTGTTTGTTTGTTTTTCTTCTTTGTTGATTTTGCATCCCAGGTATTCAATTATAACTGCAGCTGTGCTCTACATTAGTTGGTTTGTTTCTTGCAGTGAATTGGTGCTTATACTTGATATTGCAGTATTAGCATCTTTTAATGCTTGTGCTAGCTGATTCTTTGGAACAAGCATCAATGCAGGCAGCCTTATTCTGTTGTTTTTGTGGTGTTCTAGATGCTCAGTTATTCTTTGTTTCAATTCTTTTATTTCTTTAGGTAGAAGGCTTTGTTCTTCCTGAGGAAGAGGTGCCTGGTTTCCAAATGAGAACAGTTGTATACCTCTGCTGGATTCCTTCACTGCCAACTCCCCCTGGCTTGTATCTACATTCTGAATTACTTCTGGCAAGGCTTTGATGTCTTTGCTCTGGGTAAACCTTTGAAGTTCATCCACTTCTGTTTCTGTGAATATTTTATTTCATATTATAAATCGGCATTGATCTGCTAGTCTCTGTTCTGTTATTTCTGATTCTGGATGTTGTTCTTTCCAGAACTGGTGCATTCATTTTAGATATCCTTCATCATCATTATATTATTATTATTATTATTATTATTATTATTATTATTATTATTATTATTGTTGTTGTTGTTGTTGTTGTTGTTGTTGTTGTTGTTGTTGTTATTATTATATTGTTGCTTATGTTTTATTAGTAGTTTATCTTCTACTTTGCTTTTTGTATCTTTATTCTTTTGTTATTTCTTTTTATATTATCTGGAAAACCTTATATAATAAAAAAAACTTTAAAAAATTTTAAGGGTATGTGCAGAAACAAACAAAAACACCCCTAGAAGTTAATCAGGGCTTCGTCCTGAACTACCACTGATCCATTTAAAATCCTTTCACCTCTACTCCACACAAAGGAGAAAGGAATTAACTGCTAGCATCTCTACCCATGTTCTTGCTTTCGTTTTGTGTGCAAAACTACCCCTGTGATGTGGTATGAAAGCCACAAAGCTACTAAGCCATCTTCTCTGTTAAAGAACCTGTGAATTAATTGCATGCTCATATAGCGCAGGAATAGTCAAAGGGCGGAAGCAAAAATTCCACCTATGAGAGATCAAATTATTTACATATTCTAGATATCTGAAACTGCAGAAGAAAATATCAGCTTTGCCCCAATTTTGAATAAACTGGTATAAAGCCAAAAGAAGCATGAGTCAGTTCTCTCTTAGCCAATATTGTGAGATCTCACAGTTTTTGAACTGTTTCTAGACTGCTGAAAAGATTCTCTATAGAAGTGCCATGTGCACCGAAGTGTTACTGTTATTCAAGACTTAAGAACAGCCTGTTCGTGCTTAAAAATTGTTTCTTTCTTACTGGTTCATCTATTACAATATTAAAAAATCCTAAGCTGAAAATCAGTTTCTTCCTCCTATATTAAGTTGAAGTTTATGTTTATGTTATCTCTTTTTTTTCCTCCAATACTTTTTGGGCAAAATATCATAAGTTTCCCCAACCATGTTTTTCATCTAGCAATCTCAATGTATACATGGTTGTACTTTGACAATAAAGGTTCGTTCATTTATTGGAATAAAGCAATAGTAAAACATCTATGCAAATTGGGGCAGATAAGAAGTAAGAAGTAAGAAGGTAGAGGAAGCAGCTTCTCTGGGAATAAAAACATGGAATCTCCTTCCCTTTGCTGCTATGGTAACAACATTCAAAGGAAGCACCCTGGGAAATTCCTTATCCAAGCTCTTACAAAAGAATGGAAATACATTAGGCCAAGTTGTGTGGAGAAGCAGATTTAGAAGCTGCCTAAGCCATGTAGCACCATAGAAAATGATCCCAGTTTCTTTGGAGCCAGATATGTTATAGCAATGTGTTGGAGAATTTTTAGAATCTGAATATATTTTCTTTAGCAATTTCTGGAGGATTTGCAACCATAACAGCCTCCCTATCCCTTAGGGAGAAAGAAAGGCACATTTTGAAATAAATACATCAATTGTAGTATACAACAAAAAGTGTTGAAATAAATACATCAATTGTAGTATACAACAAAAAGTCTTTCTTGATAAAGATTGAAGCTAATTAGCCCCGCATGGGTCTGGCCTTGCAGTTTTAAAGGTGGCATTTTTCTCTCTTTCTGTTATTATGCCAAAAAAGCCTAGATAGAATTCATGTGTATTATTCTTATATGTCACTATGGGTCAAAGCAACTGTTCATCATGTGATAGTTACCTTTTATCCTAGGAACAACCTAGTGATGTTGGTTGGTCTGATGGTCAATTGTTGCCAATATCCTTCAAGTGAGCTTTCTGGCTGAAGAGAAATTTGAATCCAGGCCTCTGCAATTCAGTGCCAGTAATTTTCCCCAGACACCTCACTTTGACACTGATCCTATCTTAGAACAGACTCCCAATATCTACAAATGTTTACAGGAGGGAAGGGAGCCAACACGAACTTCCTTTCACCTCTGGGGATGAAACACAAGTGAGGTATCTCCATGGCAGTGATGGAATTACAGCCCGGGCCAGGCTTTCCTTACCTCTTGATGTTCAAGTGACTCATGAGGCTTCAGGAGGTACACATCTTTTCCATCAGAGAAAACGCCACTGAAGAAGTACAAAGAAATACGAAGAGGTTACATAAAACACTAAAGCAACTATATTTACGTTAGGAGGAAAAAATTAAGAAACAATATTCAGGCAGACATCAGTAACTTCCTTAGGACAAAGTTGCAGGTTTCTAAACAGTTGCATGCTAAGCATTTCCATGAAGCAATCATAGTAGACATTCCTTACTCTCACTCAAGGAAATAAAAACAGAATATGGACCAAGAAATGTCTATGTGCAGATTGCAACCCCTTAAGAAATAATAGGAAATATTATTATCAGGTGCTAAACTGGTCTTCAATGTAGTAGAAACCACAATTACAGCATGCTGACATCACCCCCCAAACCCACTCAGCACTGGAGTAGCAACTTTAATCTAGTTTCTGATTGATCGGAATTATTATTTTAAAAGTATTTATGATCAGAATTATTATTTTTAAATGTCTAAATTAATTCTTCATCTATAAAGGATACCAACATATCCAATAGCCAATTTTAAAAAAAATACAACACAACCACAGTGATTTTGCCTTGATGGAAACCAGGCTTTCTTTGTCATGTTTCCTTTTCCCATTTCACAAATTCCTTACTTACTGTAGGCTGTGGCAGGTAGATAAAGCCACAAAAGAGTTTGCTTCTCCACGGACATTGCCTTGATAGTAACAGTGCTCACTGGTTCCCTAAAAGAGAGGTAAAAACATCATGTTTTCTTTTATCTGCTTAAATTCTTCTAATGCAAATTGGCTTGTTTTACAAGAAGCAAAAATAAGCAACCAACTAGCAAGGACAAATCAAACCTTCCCTACCACAGCGCTATCATTCAGATTCTCTATGCTACTCCAGAAGCAAGAAGGGAGTATGTAGAAAATACTCATTGATATTATCACTCATTCAAAAGATGGGTAGAATAAAGTATGTGCAGTCAGTTTATTGGAGGATGAGAGAAATAGAGTATCCAACAGAGCTGGAAAAATGGGAACTTTTTTGAGAAAAAATAAAGAAAGAAGTTAAACTACAAGTTTAAGGACTTAAAAACTATTGGAAACAAGGAGCCAAAGCTTTATTTAGAAACTTACAAATGAACTAAGAGTCCAGATAAATTTGAAGTAAGAGTTTGGAATTAATTATTAAAAAATTTTCTCCTAGGAAAATACTTTTGTTTTTATTATTTTTTAAATGTAAGATTTTAAAAATTGGACACTAAACAAACTAGAAGCAAATAACATTACAATTAAAGGAGAAGAACACTTAAATTTGACACAAATACAGAATAGAATAGAGCAAAACATTTTAACATTGGACATATTGAAGGATATTTTTAAACAATGGACCCAAACGTTAATTTAACAATGACTGCCTCTATAAATAGACTTTATTTAAAAGATGTTATAGAAGAGGAAAAGGTTTTATCAGACAATACTGAAATCAATTTGAAAGTGGCTTTAAAAATAACAGGCTATAAGAATGAACGGAAAAAAATATGTTACATGGACATATAAAAGAAACTAGTTGACGTCTTCATAATTAAAAGGGATATACAAATAAGAAACCAAGAAAGTAAGCAAGATAAATATTTTATGAAGTTTTGAAAAATTTTATGAGAGGGAACAAAGAAAAAAATGAAAAGAAATAAACTTCTAGCACACTATTTGAAGTGATTAAACATCAGAAAGATAGAAATAAAAGGAAGAAATATACAGTTAGTTTCTTTGATCAAAGTTAAAACACATTATGTTGTTATCTCTATAACAACTAATGCACTTTTGATGATTGGGGTTGAAATGAGGTTTTAAGGATTTGGGATATAGGAAGAAAAGATCGTTTATTTTAAGAGAAGATAATAAGTTATTGGGGGTGCTGGACATATACAACCTGGGATCGAGACCCGAGTCCTGCATGACAGGTGAGCTCCCATTATTTGCCCTAGCTCCTGCCCACCTAGCAGTTTGAAAGCATGCAAATGCAAGTAGATAAAATAGGTACCACTTTGGTGGCAAGGTAACAGCATTCTCTGCGCCTCAGTATATAGTCATGATCAGAGAAATGTTTTAAGATAACATTGGGTCCCTCGGCTAAGAAACGGAGATAGGCACTGCCCCCCAAGAATCAGATATGACTGGGACAGGAGAAATCTTTACCTTTAATAAATTATTAAAATTGTTTATGCTTGTGGTAAAGAGGGGAGTCATTCTTTTCTATATATCTTTTTTCTTTAATATATTCTTATTTTTTTCTTTTCTGTTTTTCTATTTTTTTGTATCTATTTTTCCCTTTTTTAGTTTGCAGTTTTTTGTTACTATAATTTTTTAATAAAATTGCTTTGAAAATAAGCAATAAACTGAACTTGAGGCCTTCCAAAAACAAATGGTGCACTTTGCTATTGGACAATGGCTCTTCCTGGGGATAAGGTAAACAAATTTATTGACTTACATTTTGTTATATCACAGTTCTGTGAATTTTCAGTTGTATTTTTCTGGCATTAGGTTTAGTTTTTTAAGTTATTTTTAAAAGATCATACCCTTTGCTTTTTTGCATGCTACTATTTTAGATAGCTTTTTTTTCAGAACTTGCTCTAACATAATTAAAAGAAATTGTTTTTTTAAAAAAAATAAATTATCATTATTTGGATGTAACATTATTACATCAGTAGAGGTGTAAATGTAATATGTGGTTTGTCTTTTAGTATATGCTAAATAAACTTCAAATTAAATTTAATTTGTTTCATTTTATTGCTTTTTTAAATTATTATCATTAACCAAATAAATAAATACTACTACTGCTCTAATATAAAAAGTAAACAGGCATGAAAAAAGTGACAAAAAAACAGCAAAGTAAAGTGGAAGAAGAGTCCTGAAACTCGATTTCTTTGTTGTATTTTATAGAGTTACACTTACACATCTTTGTATAGCCAAAAAGAGAACAAAATTTTCAAAGCTGCCTAAAATTCGCACATACTTGAAAACATAATACTTCTCATCATAGCGGAAAAAATCTCTGCTCAGTCAGGTATGCTGTTGAGAGATCACCTCAAATCCCCTGAACACCTTTCTTATGTTCATGGCCTTTAACGTATCATAAAATCTGATCCTGACATCCATGGAAGAAAACATTTTCAAATGTTCTCTATGTATGACTGCATGACCATCTCATGTGAATGTGAACTGTTTTCTCCCATCCTGGATAATTCAGATCTTGATATTTCAGCTTTTGGGGAGATAACAGAAGAAAGGATTATCATATGTAGAGCTACAAACTACACAGACATCAGGCAGAGGACTAAGGAAATTAGCTAGTCTTCTGAAATTATGATGAAAAAGCTGAGAGGAGATTACAGAAACCAAGGCAAGAGATGACCAGAGAATAAATCAGAATGTATGCACACAGACAGACTCTCATAAGACTTTCCACCACTTTCCACTCTCCAAATACAGATTCCAGATGTTCTAGCTTTCTACCATTCAGTACCCTCCAGATATGTTGGATTATGACTGCTATCATACTCAGCACTACTTAATTTTAATAGGAACAATAGTTCAACATAGTTGGAGAGTGACAGAGGGCCGAGTGTTATCTTTCAGGAATGACTTGGTGATTTGGAATGTACAGCTCAAAGAAGCATGGTATTTAAAATGTAAAGTCAGTGTGGATAATCCTGCACTTGAACAATAACAGCAGCAATGAACAATAAACAATACTTGAAATGACATTGGCACATCAATACCCAGCTGTGCCCTCTGTGTAGAGGCATGCCTGTCTGCTGACCTTCTTTCACCTGTTTGTGTCTTTCTATGAAACAATTCACGAGTAGTCCCTGCACTGCCTATTGTGTTCAAGGTTGTTGCAGTATGACAAGCATGAGCAAGCAGCCACCTCCCTCTCATGTCTATTTATAGAAAACAGCATGGTTCAGGTTAGCTCGGAGAAGAATGGGGAAAGCCATCGCTCCTGGCAAAGCAGGGAAATAAAATGGATGGACTCGAGGATTGGCTGCAGCTGCTTGGGAGGCTGTGTGTGACCAACCACTTAGCAAGCACTTAGTATTATTGATGCTCTACTTATGAGGCTTCCTTTTGTAGGAAGAACAGGGCTATTTCTGGAACATCCATTCATTCTTTTTCAGACTCAGCATCTGCAATCTACATCTTTGCTCTGGCAGCTGCAAAGTACAATCAGCATTCCTCCCATCCACAATCTTCCCGCTGCCCCACCCAGCTAGTTTTTTCATGTTTAACAGATCAGAGAATTAGCCTGAAATAAATACAGGTCAAGGTCTTGTAACAATGTTCTCTCTCAATCATTCAACCAATCTCTCAATCTCTCTCTCTCTCTCCCTCCTGATGCACTCTACACATATTTCAATATTAAGTCAAACAATATAGATATAGAGCTTCAGCTTCCTTACCATGGTGTGGCTGGCGTTTCCATCATGTCCAAAATGACGTTCCACATAATTTAAGGACAGCAGATGGCTGATGGGAGAAGAAAAATATTGAAAGATATATAAACACTTTCATCAATGTTTGAGATGAAATGTGCCTCATATTCTCCTGCTTTCCTAATCCATTCTTATAAAATTAACAGGATTGAGGACACTAAAACCTTTGCCATTTCTTTTGTGTCACTGATCCTATCCCTGTTTACTCACTCTCCTTTGCTTAGCATGACTGCTCTAAACTACCCTCTAGTTGAAAGTCATGCCAGTTGTATGGGTGCATGTGATGAGAAATTTCTTGAATGACTATTGTGATGGGGGCTTTATCATACAAAGCATGTGCTACATTGTGAGCTCTCTGGACATGCATGAATAAACTCTTGCTGTTGGTCTCAGTGATTCCCACATTGTGTTACTTCTAGGATCTCGTAGCTTAGATTCTGAAGACAGACTTTCTCTGCAAAGACTTGCCTCAGAAGATTCCTTGGGTGAAAAAGCAATGGATGCCAGCAACCAGAATTCATTCCTTGGCCAATCTAGATTGGGAAATAGTAACGCTTGCCTTTCCTCAATACAGATATGTGGATCTCATGATTGAAATCCACCCATCAGCAGCATTCTACAAACATTCTTCCCAGATGCACTATAATTATTGATCCTAGACTTGTTCAAGCTTTTTAACTATTTTATTTGGAAGAGCTATATACTCATAAAAAGGATCTTCAAACTCCCTAGAAAAGGGGGGGGGAGGCTCAATGTAACCCAGCAGCTGTTAGTCCCTGGCAAATACCTCTGCATACTACTCTTCAGTTCTATGGTCCCCAAGCAAATTCCAACACTGAAAATGAACACTGAGCTTTGCTAAGGTCATTTTTCAGGGCATCTGGACTCCTGGGTAAAAGCAGGCACAGTCTAAGGGTGAAACTCAGTTACCTAACCTGCTCATTTACCACACCATATCTAGTTACAGACTAAGACTCATCATCAGCAACCTCATCTTACAGTGATCTAGTGCCTAACCCTGAACTTAATTTATTTTCAAGATAGAGCAGGAAGAACAGAAATGTTTCCAGATGCCTTATTAAATATTCAAAGGCACTCACCTAATCATACCTTTCAGACATAGTGCTTCAAACTATATTCACCCCGGATATATATTTACACATAATTCAGGAGCTAGTATGAAAAAAGCCAAATATCTTTATAATATTTTCTGATTCATATAATAATAAAAAATTCACTGCATGAAAAAAAATCTCTGGTTTCTCACAGCCACACCCCTACTTATATCCTATTTAAACTTGCAATATGTACATAGAAGCTCATATATTGATATACATTATGCAAATAATCATACTTTCAGGAGCCCCCTGAAGTTAGTAAACTTAAACTAGTAATAATAAATGTAAAAACACTGGGATCTGAGTGGAATTAATTATGACTATAATCACAAGCACAAAATGAGCAAATTTATGCCAAATGTGGTGCCATAGTTAATCGTTTGTTTGCACTGTTTCACATGTGTGCACCTGCACCCACACATTAAAAAAAACCTCTTGTAGCTTAACTTATGTCTATACTTTTTCCAAACTCGCAACAGAGCACACCTTAAAATATGTGTCTTAAACACACTATCCACCTTCTTATCATACAATAAATATGCATGCCAACCAAATAACAAATCATGACCCTCAAGATTTAATAATCTCCCTTGTGTTGAATTAAACCAGTCACTTATCGCTGACAAAGCAGCAGCCTCATAATATAATTTAAAATTCGGCATTTTAAGACTACCTCTTTCACGCATATCTTGCATTATCTTAAATTTAACTCGTGGTTTTTTTCCTGCCCAAACAAATTTTGCCATTCCTCCAAATTTAAATCCTTTTTAAGTATAGGTATCATTTGAAATAAAAATAAAAATTTTGGCAAAACATTCATTTTCACTGCCGCTATTCTTCCCAATAAAGACAATTGTAGTTTTTTCCAACTATCTAATTCTTTTTGTATTTTTCCCCATAACATTTCATAATTATTTTTATATAACTTCACATTTGAGGCTGACAGATATATCCCCAAATATTTAATCCTTTTAACTATTTCAAATCCCGTTAATTCTTCTAAAACAGCCTTTTGTGATACTGTCATATTTTTAGACAATATTTTAGTTTTTTTGTATATTGATCTTAAATCCAGAAACTTTCCCATACTGCATTATTATCTCCATCAATTCTACAACCGAATAATCCGGCTGAGTTACTGTAACAACCAGATCATCTGCAAACGCCCTCAATCTATAGTCCTGATCTCTTATTTGAACTCCCCTAATTTTTTCCGAATCACGTATTTTAATCAGTAATATTTCCAATGTTAAAACAAATAATAGAGGTGACAACGGGCACCCCTGCCTTGTGCCCTTCTCAATATTACATGGTTCAGTCAAGTTATTGGGCAATACCTAAACACGCAATAGAAAATATAAATGTGGGATTTAAACATGATGAGACTACATATAAGGAAATTTTAAGTTTAGAAAGGAATGTATGGCAACTAAAGCCATATAATATTTTAAAAGAAGAAAAGATTGTACAAACTTGGTTCCAGTATGGGCAATTACAGGCTAGATGGAAAGAGGACCAGAAAACTGGTTTTTCGATGACTGATGAAAACTTGGTAAAGCAAATTAGAGATCAAGGACAAGCACATATAAAAAGGATATATAATGCATTGACAGAAATTGATTCAGAAACGGAATTCGTTAAAGACTGTATGATAAAGTGGGCTCAAAATTTTCAAGAAGTTATAACAATGGATACTTGGGAAAAGATCTGGGTTAGAAATGTAAAATTTACACAGGCCCAAAATTTAAGAGAGAATTTTTTAAAAATGTTTTATAGATGGCATTTAGATCCTAAAAAATTAGCAAGTATGTATCCGAATTGTCAGCCCAAATGTTGGAGGTGTGGTTGTGAGGACGCAACGTATTTTCATATATGGTGGACATGTAAAAAGGTTAAAGCTTTTTGGATTAAAATTTGGTGGAATATGCAAAAGATATTTAAGAAAAGGATAAAGTTCTGTCCGCAATTGTTTCTATTGGGTATTATTACAGATACTACTGTTATAGATATTAAGTTGATGTTGAATTTAATTACAGCAGCGAGACTTTTAGTAGCGCAATATTGGAAGAAGGAAGAACTGCCGACTATAGAAGAGTGGACTTTAAAAGTTTCTAATTTGGCGGAAATGGCGAAGATCTCAGCGTACTTGAAAGACCAATCGCAACAGAGATACATTGTGGAATGGAGGAGATGGATTGATTATATCCAGAACAAATATGGGACTAAAAAGTTTCATTTAGCATTTGAATGAGTAGTGGAGTTATATGATGTATAATTAGCTAGTAGTTATTTTGTTATTATTCTGACGATGGAGAGTTAAAGTGCGATAGACTTTAATGCTTTATTGTTGTTAGCATATTTTAGATTATGTTTGTTTGTATTTTTATACCCTGTATTCAGCTCTGGGAAGTCGGGGAAGGGGAGGGTAGGGTAGGGGGGTTGGGGAGAGGGGGGATTCCTTTTTTCTTTTTCTTTTTTTGTATTCTAAAATGTATTTTAAAACTTTTCAATAAAATAAAACCTCTGACAATTACTGATGGAATACTGTAAAATAGTTTCTGAGATAGAGGGAACTGAAATTTGACTACAGCATAAGCAATAAAACTGTTTTTCCGTTGACAAGACAGCTCGGAAGTTATAAATAACAAGTGTAGTGTCACTAAGCACGTCCAGGGTGACTTTCTCTTATTGTTATATAATTATAACATCTCTGAATTCATCAGAGATGCAGGAGATACATACAGTACTTCAGTACTGAAACTCCTTTTTATAAATTAAACACAGTGTTGCCCCTTCCATATCTCAATATTTTAATTAACACAATTATCAATACATATAAATTAAATCAAATCTTTATTACAGCCATAGACCAGCATAATCAATAAATATAGACAGGGCTTTTTTTCTCATAGAACACTCAGAACGGAGTTCCGGCACCTTTTTTGGATGGAACCTTGTAGGGTAGGCAAGGCAGGTTGTATGACATGTGTGAGTTCCGGCACCTTTTTCTTTTACAAAAAAGCACTGCATATAGAACATTCTCTGGAACTAGAATCTCCATTTTCACTTTTTTTTTTAGCTGTGTTCATAATTGTTTAATAAAAGCAGATGGTATGACTGCAGTGGCCCTTTCCACTCATAACAAGCATTTAGTCTTATCACACAAACATATGCATACCCACCTACACAAACAAATAGGAAGACAAGTACATCTTACACAGTTGCTGCACATATCTTGGCTTGCCATCAGAAATATAAAATCAGCACACTGTAACTCCTATCCTGTCACACTCTGTCATAACCATATGTTAAGAAAAAGTACACACCCACATACATGCCTGTGAATTTGCCTACTACTTCCTTAGCTTTTGCCAATAGAGTAGCTTTAAATTTCAGTTCTAATAACTCCCAGCCAATATGCCCACAATATATTTGAGAATTAAGAGTGTTGGAAATCTACACACTGGAAGACACCACATTGGGAGAGGTTGATATATATGAGGACTCCCAGGTTGAAAATTTCACATCTCCCATACTGCAACCCATTCATGAGATCTTGGTCTCTTCTTTTGGAGAGAAGAACATGGTGTATATAATCTAAGTTAAAACACTGCTTCTTCCATATGCAGTTTTTTAAAACAAATATCTGAACTGAGATAACAATGTTGTTCAATCTCATTATTAACAAATTAAAACTATAATAATTGTGTTATCATCCATTATTGCACTAAAATGGTCACTATGAGATAAAGTCTGTAATAATTTGACATATTTGTAGATAATTTCAGACTATCTCCTGCCTGAAAAGATTACATTTTTCTATTATTTTGTCTACTCTTATATACGTAAATCTGCTACTTGACATAAGTATCTCACAGCTGATGAAAGTTTATACCTTAATATATTAATTCCTCTTTAAGGTATCATGAGATTAAATATTCAGAAAGTTGCCCAAATGACTATTGTTCCATTATCTATATCTATCTATCTGTCTGTCTGTCCATTTATCTGTCTATCATGTATCATTAAAAGTTTTGCAAATAACTTAGAAGCTAGCACAAACTAATAAAAAGTAAAAGAAGCAAAAAGAAAAAGAAGAAAAAAGAGGAAAATATACATTAAGAGAAAACCAATAGAAATAGAAAGAAGCTTCCAATTGCCTTTGCAGCTAATATAAATACAGTAACAGTATTCTCTTACTCTATGATTCCAAAAATGCTACTGTTTTTCTATTTCTATTTCTTTCTAGTCATCAAAACCACAAATCATGAATGCATTTTTTCTGTTTCATGCAAAAAGTCTCTAAGGGGTTTCCAGACAGTCATTAATATAGGTATTTTTTGTGTAATCAAAGAAGTTAATTATTTCAATAAAAAAAGAAGTTAATTTATCCATTTCTGCTTATTTATATGCCTGAAGAATCATTTGAATGAAACATATTCTGTATGATTAGATCCAGCTAATTCAACTTACTGTTTATACATTTGGGGAAGGACAGGTTCACAAGAATCTCTTGCAATTTACCCCAGAATTTGCCCCAGCAGAGATATACTTCTCCTGAATATTTTGCTATTAGAATTAAGACTCATTGATTAACTAATCCATCATAAATTGGCTATCACTTTTTAACAGCCATTAGATAATAGTGAATCTCACGGGTGATTCTTCTTGGCTTACAGAATTTAAAAAAACATAGCAAAATAAACAAATAGATCAGATTAAACTATAAAAACATACATAATCTGCAGCTTTTACAATAATTGTTTACTATTTCAATTTGAGGAAAATTGCTGACAATATACCTTTTGTTATCTTACTTAGCTGGTTGTTACACTGCACATGTGGAATGGTAAATTACAGTTTGATAACAATTTACTAAACATGCCACAATAGTTTATGCTATAATCCATGGTTTATAAATCACAACAGCTGGGACCACCTATATTTGAAACCTAAACCTAACAAAATATTTAGGGTTTAGCATGGTGTATTAACCCAGTTACTCAGTTTTCCATAACAGAGTTCCTAAGAGTCTATTTTCTCTGTGATCAGAATCCATTTAAAAAAAATGTTTTTTTATTGAAAAGTTTTTCAATACATTTTATCTTTAACAATCCCTCCCCCCACCCCCCACCCAACCCTTCCTAGCCCTCCCTAACCCTCCCCCCTCCCCTTCCCCCCCTCCCCCCTCCCCGACTTCCCAGAGCTAAATACAAGGTATAAAAGTAAAATCAATCATAAACAACCATATGCTAACAACAATAAACCATTAAGTCTATCGCACTCTAGCTCATATGAAATGACTACAAGCAATACTAATATCACCTAAAGAAAAGAAAAAAGAAAAAACTTATTCAAATGCTAAATGAAACTTTTTAGTCCCATATTTGTTCTGGATATAATCAATCCACTTTTTCCATTATGGTAGTGAGCAGATGCACCTTACAGAATGACAAGATTTCCTGATGTGACTCTGAGCAATCTGGGGCTCTGTCCACTATAAGCCCTGCTATCACATATAAACATACAACACACATACACTGTCTAGCTAGCCTTATTTATTATATTCTGATAGAAAATCTCTAAGATTTCAGGTATTTTTACAATTCTGCTATTCAATATTCTTAATCCTTTCACACGAAAGTATTTTATGACATATGTTGAAAATATGTACTGAAATATTCTCTATTGTACCATAAGAAGCAGTTTATCACAAAGAAGAATCCTAGTTTAGTAGTGACACAACTTTCTATGGACAAGATTTATTTCTTTTTTAAATGTGGACATCTTTTACTACTTCCTTATTTATTCTTTGTAATTTTCTATTTTCTCAAGATTTGTTGTTGTTGTTGTTGTTAGCTGCGAAGTCGTGTCCGACCCATCGCGACCCTATGGACAACATTCCTCCAGGCCTTCCTGTCCTCTACCATCTTCTGGAGTCCATTTAAGCTCAACTCAAGATTTAGAGTTCTATATATAATTTTGCTGAATATATATTTTTTGTTACAATTATCAAAGAGGCTCCAACCAACCACTCTTTCCCCTTCCTTTATCATCCAATCAAAAATGGAATCTTACATTTGAATCACAAGAACAATCACTCTGGCAGTAAATACTCACTGGTTCAGTTCAAGATCCAAAGTGAAGTTTAAACCAAAGGCAGGGATGAGGAAACTCACTTGGGCCAGATGGATAACCTAAAAGAACAAAAACAAATTAAGGCAGAGCCTTCTTTGACTTTTGCCTTCATTTGCAGTGATATCAAATAAGCATGTTGCACACAAAATGTGTCAGTTGTTCTGCAACTGCTTATGCAACTGTGATCACACATATTCCCTCTTAAACTTAATTCTCCTCTCCTATCTCTTCATATGCATACTGTGAGAAATTAATTTATTGCAATCATCACATATATAGGACAAAAGAACACAAATGCCTTTATAAAAATGCAGAATACCTCATTTAATTTAAATTCACAACCATCATACCCAATACATCTGATGTTAAAGAGAATATCAAATTAATACTTATTAGGAACCACCTTACTTGCTCAAAATGATTCTGCCTGTCCTGTGAGGTCAACTGTTGTGAGATATGTGAGCAAGAAGCTGGTCTCTATAGCAGTGGCCTCCCTGATGTACAATATGTGGCCCACAGAGGTGACTGCTCCTGGCATTGAAAAGTCACTGAAGAAGGTCATTCTCAGCAGGATTTGATGGTTGAGGGTCATTGGGAACCATTTGTGGTTTTGTTCTGATGTTATTTGAATTGAAGGCTAAGATCTGTGGTTTGGAGTACATTTCATGCTCAATGTTTTTATTTTGTCAAGTGCCCAGAATCTATATGAGGGAATGGCATAAAAACTCTGAAGGGAGGGAGGGAGGGAAGGAGGAAGGACCCCATAGGACAGCTTTTCCTCAGATATGCCTTTCATTATGCTTTTTCAGTTGGGTCATGCTCTAGCCTGAGGATGAACTAGGAAAAAGGAACCACTTGCTCTGGGGTAGCTGCAGTCCCAAGGGTCGATGCTGTGTGCCTGTACAGTAGGAGAAAATGGATCATGATGGAACAAAGCAAAATGAATCTTGCCCTGGTTAAAATCACATCTCAGCCTATGGCAAAGATGGCATGAGGACAATCAGAAATTGCATGTTGCCCTGGTTAATTGTAGATTGCCCTGGTTTCGCAGGCTCAGGGAGTACAAGGGAGAGTCAGAAGAGCACACAGCTCAAAGCAATTCAAACTTCAGGAAAAAGGTCTCTCCACCTGTTTCACCCCTAGAGTGGGAAAAATCTGGAGACCTCAAAGCCCCAAAGATTAGCAAAATGCACAACTCTGGTTTCTCAGGTGCATCCCTCCTGCTTCTGGAATCCCAAACAAGCTTGGACAAAATAGTAATAGCAGAATAGTGAGAGAAAACATTCCCTTCTTACTAGTTAGGGTATAGCAGTCCACCCCACCCCCCCAAAAAACCCTGGTTTTTAGTTCTGATGGGCCTGAATTCTATGCTGCTAAATATGTTCCAGTTAATTCTGACTTATTATTTGCAGGATACTACACCCAATGCCAAACAGAACAAATTATTAATTTGTTGCTTGCTTGTTTGTTAAGCTATCCCCCTTCTCTTGATAGGAATAGTTGGCTTAAAATAAACATTAAATTCAAATTTTAAAACAGCATAATGAAATCAATTATAGTGTTTTAATTGCCCTGTACACCACCCCGAGTCCCTTCGGAGAGGGGCGGTATATAAATCCAAATAAATAAATCCACCATTAAAAACTTGGTAAGACCAGCTCTCCTCCCTGAGGGAAGCCTTCAACAACTGAGAGACCAACAGGAGAAGACTTTCTCTTGAGTCTCAGGTATCTAACCATCTTGCAGTGGGATCAGCTTCAAAAAGCCTCTTATTGATGTAAGTAATAAGACAAGTTCTATTCATAATGCAGAAAGAAATAGCCAAACCCTGCATTTGGATTAGAGCTCAACTCAATATTTTAGTGGAGCCAAGCATAGCTTCTTCAACTAGTTTTGATTGCACGTGACTCTGATCTTTGCACAGTACACATCTTTTTACATGAAAGTTTCATTCAACCATCTTGGTTAACCAATGAGTTCACTACTCCTCAACTTTCAAATCCTGCTTTTACAATCAGCTTGGATAAGAGTTAACTCACATCTGCTTATGATATATTAAAAGATGAGAATAGGACTTCACCTCCCCATCATCACCTGGTAACTACTTTGCCGCCCTTATCGCGTCCGCAGATAATCGCCCGGCCGCCCTGTTTAGGGTGACTCGCTCCCTCCTTAATCAGGAGGTGAGAGAGGATCCCTTGCAGGGACGAGCCGAGGAGTTTAGTCATCATCTGGCGGACAAAATCGCTCGGATCCGGACCGGCCTGGACTCTGACTGGGCAGAGTCTGATGTGGAGGAATCAGGCGGTCTTGAGCACGTTATCTGGACTGAGTTCGACCCTGTTTCCCCTGATGATGTGGACAGGATCATGGGGAGACTGAGCACCACCACCTGTTTGTTGGATCCGTGCCCCTCCTGGCTAGCTTATGCAGCTCGGGAGGGAACACGAGGCTGGTTCCATGCAGTAATAATTGCTTCTTTGAAGGAGGGTGTCTTCCCTGCCGCCTTGAAGGAGGCGGTGGTGAGACCCCTTCTCAAGAAGCCTGCTTTGGACCCGGCTGCTTTAAACAACTATCGTCCAGTCTCCAACCTTCGCTTTCTGGCGAAGGTTGTTGAGAGTGTGGTGGCGCATCAGCTCCCTCTGTTCCTGGAGGAAACTGATTATCTGGACCCGTACCAATCGGGCTTCAGGCCCGGACACAGCACGGAGACGGCATTGGTCGCGCTGGTGAATGATCTCTGGAGGGTAAGGGACAGGGGTTGCTCCTCTGTCCTGGTCCTATTAGATCTCTCAGCGGCTTTCGATACCATCGACCATGGTATCCTGCTGTGGCGTCTCAGGGGTTTGGGAGTGGGAGGCACCGTTCTACGGTGGTTCTCCTCCTACCTTCAGGGCCGCTCACAGTCGGTGTTGACAGGAGGGCAGAGATCCGCCCCGAGGCCTCTCATTTGTGGAGTTCCTCAGGGGTCGGTTCTCTCGCCTCTCCTGTTCAACATCTATATGAAGCCGCTGGGCGAGATCATTCGTGGTTTCGGGGTGGGGTATCACCAGTACGCTGATGATACCCAACTTTTTCTTTCCACCCCGAACCAACCCAGTGATGCCCTCTCCGTGATGTCCCGGTGCCTGGAGGCGGTTCAGGTCTGGATGGGGAGAAACAGGCTTCGTCTCAATCCCGCCAAGACTGAGTGGCTGTGCATATCGGCATCTCGGGTTAACCAAGTTATTCCACCTCTAACGATGGGGGGTGAGGTGTTACCCCCCGTTGATAGGGCTCGCAACTTGGGCGTCCTCCTGGATTCACGGCTCAATTTTGAAGATCACATAGGAGCCGTGACCAGGGGGGCTTTTGCACAGGTTCGCCTGGTGCGCCAATTGCGTCCCTATCTGGACCGAGACGCCCTACGCACAGTTACTCATGCGTTTGTGACCTCCCGTTTGGACTACTGTAACGCTCTCTACATGGGGCTGCCCTTGAAGACCACTCGGAGGCTTCAACTGGTGCAGAATGCGGCCGCGCGAGTTGTAATGGGGGTTTCCCTATACTCCCATGTAACACCTCTACTCCACGAGCTGCATTGGCTTCCGGTTGCCCTCCGGGTGAAATTCAAGGTGCTGGTTATTACCTATAAAGCCCTACATGGCCTGGGTCCGGGGTACTTGAGGGAACACCTGCTGCCGGCTTCAAACGCCCTTCGCCCAGTGCGCTCCCACAGGGAGGGTCTGCTCAGGGTCCCGCCGGTAAGAGATTGCCGGTGGGTGACACCCAGGGATAGGGCCTTCTCAGTGGGAGCGCCTGCCCTCTGGCACCAGCTGCCGGTGGAGCTGAGGACTGCCCCCGACCTCCGATCATTCCGCCGGGGCCTGAAGACCTGGCTCTTTGAGCTCTCGGGCCCAGGCTGAGGAGAAAATTATTTTAATTGGGGTTTTTAATAGCACAGGGTTGATTTAATATTTTTTAACTTGGCTTTTAACTTTTGTATGTTTGATTTTTAACTCCCTGTAAACCGCCCTGAGTCCTCAGGGAAAGGGCGGTATATAAATGCAATAAAATAAAATAAAATAAAATAAAATAAAATAAAATAAATAAATAAATCTCATGGGTTTTTTCCCCCTTGAATCTTATAAGAATTCAAATGAACATAGTATACAGGTAGTTTCTGTTTAACAAATGTCCTATGAAGCACTTATTTGAAGTCCTGAAAAATAACTTTACAACTGGTCCTTGCATCATCCATTGCACCATTCGTGCATCTGAGATTTGGGCAGCTCACAACTAATGGTGCTTACAACCACTGCAGTGTGCCAAAGTCACATGATTATTATTTGCACACTTCACAGATGGCTTCCAACAAGTAGACTCAATGGAGAAGCCAGCTGTAAAATTGCAAGTTGCGGTCATGTGATTTCTTGCTTAATGACTGCAGTGATTTAACTTAATAACCTAACAACCACAGCAAAAATGAGATCATAAGGCATTGAAGTTGCATGGTGTCCCATTTAATAATGATAGATTTGCTGATCCCAAATTTAGTCGTTCAGGAGGACTAACTGTATTGGGTAAAATTGGGAGAAAAAACAGAATGATGTGAGATTCTGGGAATAAGAATGTGAATATTTGGCAATTTCTGACTGGAGAAAGAGATACAGATAGTTTTTGAATTACTACAGGAAATGGGACCAGGATTTCCACTGCTAAATAACAGGGGCATAAATCACAATGTCCTCGACTGCATTGCGTAGCAACAACAATCCCTGCATTTCTGTTGCTGTGGTTAAATGAGTACTGTATGTCATCAGGTAAGCACTTCCTTGCTACTTCCTGACAGCTTCTAACAACCAAACTCAAAGTCCCAGGGAACTTGCAAGCAGGCCAGTAAGTGACTGCAGCTGTGTGGGAGAGCATGCACAAGTCACCAGGTTGGCATGATACAAGCAAGAGACTCAAAGAGGGTGCCAGGTGGGGGAGACTTACCAGATCAACTTATGATCTCTGTTGGCTTCCCTACCAGGTTTGTGAGAAGCTGGCAAGGAAGGTCACAAATTGCAATCCACATGACTGCATCATGCTGCAACTATCATAAATGTCATCTGCACAACTCTTGAATTTCATTAACTTTTACAAATTAAAGGATGATAGACACAGAAGGTGATTTCTGGATACCACAACCAATTTATATAAAGGCCCAGTGTAGTTCATTCCTTCCCTGGAACTGCAGGAAACTACAGATCATTTGTCAGACACCCCAAGATGTGGATCTTTAGGAAACAGAAAGCCCAATGAATGAAGTTGAACTGAGCTGCTGCAGCTGACCACCTGCAAGGGCTAATTAAAGCAGGCTCAGACTAATGTTGACACAGAGTCAATATTATGACTATTTTTTTTCCAAAAGATTTTTGCAGTATGGGTTCTGGTGTCAGATCAGAGGATGAATACAGTATTTATTGTATTCTATGCAGTAGTGCAGCTGAAACACTAGATTATAGGGACAGCTACTTAGCATCTGGATCTTTCCACCATTTTGCACTCTAGCACTCTGATTTCACTTTTGCTTGAACATTAATAAGACAAAATATCAATATCTTATGTGCTTATTGGAATGTACTAGAACTGCAAGATCTGCAATGTAATGGCTTAGGGAACTGCACTTTGCAAATATATACAGTATTTAGAACAGCAGTGTCTAGCCAAAGGAGATGTTTGCTTCCCTTCCAGCTTTTATTAGTTTTTTTTTCCTTAAGCTTCTTCCACAGTCTGTATATATCCCAAACTTTTGTGTATATATTTCCCACCCAGTTCCCTGAGGATGTTCATGTTCATAATCATTGTTTCACAGCAGCCTGATCAGGAAAAGAAAACTGACAGGAATTCGGGCAGAAACAAACAAGTGGTACTTTTAGTCAACAACACACATATGTTCCTACTGCACTAGTTCAGCAATCTGTTCTCACAGCTGCCAACCAGTGGCTAACCAGTAGGCAACCAACTATATAAGGAAGCCAACTAGTCTCCCAGATGGATGGTTATTAATGATAATGGCCATTGAGCCTCATGATTTCTGTGAATCAGTTTCAATCTTGTTTTGAACCCATTCAAGATGATAGCCAATAGTAGATGTGGGAGTAAATTCCAAAGTTCCAATTATATGTGGTATAAAGGTTGAAGGTTGAGGGCAAGAGAAGAAGGGGATGACAGAGAATGAGGTGGCTGGATGGAGTCACTGAAGCAGTAGGCATGAGCCTAAATGGACTCCAGAAGATGTAGAGGACAGGAAGGCCTGGAGGAACGTTGTCCATGGGGTCGCGATGGGTCGGACATGACTCCGCAACTAACAACAACAAAGGTTTTCACTGTGCTAAAGCTGTCAACGCTGCTAACATTGGATGTTTTTGCTTTGACAACATATGGAGTTGCAACCATTTTCCTTCTTGTGTTTTACTCTTAGAATTAGAGTTCGAATTAGATGTACTAGCGGTGGGGAGGAGGAATGTGCATGGGAGTTTAATTAGACATAACAAAACTGTAACTAGAGTGTGAACCAAGATTATTGCAATAAGAGATGATAAGAATTGGCGGGCTGGAGAACTGGAGGAAGAGTCTGCATTTCAAACTAATTGGAGAATGTGATTTATGACTGTGATTTAAAGGAGGGAATTGTGCTTTGATACTATGTGCTCAGGGAAGGGGAATTCAGAATTTGGCTTTGACTATGTAAATGCTGAAGTTATGCTTCTCGAATAAAGATTCTTTAAGGTAAACAATGCCTCAAAGTTCTTTGAAGAGTTTCATCTGTTGGAACCATGACAAAAGCTCAATATAAAATGTATGAAATCATAAATTGGAATACCACTTTAAGCTTTTAATGTTCTGTTGCATTTCTCACAGAGTATAGCCTTCCACGTCAGAAGGCAGTTTCATCTCCTCTTTCTCTCTCCTCACCTTTTTAAATTAGCATTCATCTTAAAATGACATAAAATTAAAAGTTCCTTTGATGACATAAAGCTAAAAGTTCCTTTATAAAAACCTGCAAATATGGCTGGAAGCTGGTTGCTGATAGAGTGTTCTCAATAAATGAGTCCACTCCCTTTTAAAGCATTCTGTCAGCAGTTATCAATACGGCTTGTGACAAAGAGTTCCATAAGCAAACAATGTATTTTTTTCCTTCAGTCCAGAATATAATAGCAATCACTGCATGCGTTCTGAGGACAAGTTCTTTAATATTGGGATATGAAATGATATCAGAGAATGCCAATAAACAAGCAGAGCAGCAGCATGCTAAGGGCAGGGAGGTTTGGTAATGGAATGTGGAATCAAATGGTTCATCAGAGTGATTGGAATAATGGGAGAAATGTAGACAACAGACTAAAAGCTTCTGGGACTGAATCCTGGCTCAAATTTAATCCTGCTAAAATGCTGCAGCAGCATATTGAACTAATGCAATCTTTGGCTTTATAATAGAGGAGGAGGGAAGGGCTAAGGCTAAAAATAAGGACTAAAAAAAAGAACATTACTCAAATATGAGGATTAGTTCTGGCTTGTGGTTTGCTCATTCCTTTTCCTGCAGAAGACAGGACAATTCCAACGTAAAGTGGTGAGAATATTTCAAGGGCTGAAAACGTGATTTCCAAGAAAACGCTACAGAAGCTTCAACACAAAAGAAGGATAAGACAAGTTCAGAATATATGGCAATGAGAGAGAACATATTTAACAGTTCCTTTTGATTGGTATTTACAACATATTTAGACAGAGGAAAAAGGTCATTCCAACTTTCAGTTTACAGAGTGACTCTTTTTGCTATTGAGTCATGGTAAGGAGTTGATTTAAAGGCTACAGTAGAAGGAACTTGAAACAGTCTCCTTTTCTTTTTCCCCAAAGGATATACAATCATATAAACATATAAACAATCATATAAATGGTTAAAATATATTCAATATTTTAAAAAAAATATTTGGAGAAAGTCTCTCATGCAAAGCTCATGAAAAGCCTCATGGGATGACAGCATAGATTACCAACTGATAGGGCTTCCATGGGAGGGGTGTTGAAAATGTTAATATTGTGGTTGCAGGATGTAATCAAAGCCCTATTCCCCCCCCCCACTTTTTATGTTTACTGCATATCCCACAGACATGAGACAAAAATAATGAAATAAAATAGCCCAGGATTTTACTGCTCAGAAAAAAAAATAAAGGTAAGTTGGGATCATAAAAGAATTTCAAGGATTGGTATTAACAGTTCTCTTGCTAATGAATTATTTGTCATTTGATTTCACAAACTGATATGTCACGAACTTTTGGATTATTCTGGGAAGCTTAAAAAAATTAAATGTTAAAATAGCATTTGAGTTCAGGAGTTTAATACTGGGGTTATATATAGTCCAGCAGGAATATTAGAAATAAATTTATCATGCATGTTTTAACCAACATTTTTGAATATAAATTATAAACAATGATATCTCTCAACCCTTGGGGAAGAAATGGTGAAGAAATGAACAACCAAGGCAGGTTGAAGAGCTGGCAAGTACTGGATCTCTGGACAAAAACTGCCCCAAAGTGCTCCAGACAGTTGCTTCTCATGAAAAGACTGCAAGACAGCAGATAATAATAATAATAATAATAATAATAATAATAATAATAATAATAATAATAATAACAACAACAACAACAACAACAACAACAACAACAACAACAACAGCAGCAGCAGCAGCAGCAGCAACAACAACAACAACAACAACAACAATAATAATAATGTTGGAAGGGACTTTGGAGTCCAACCCCTGCTCAAGCAGGAAACCTTATACCATTTCAGACAAATGGCTGTCCAGTCTCTTCTTAAAAACCTCCAGTGTTGGAGCATTCACAGCTTCTGGAGGCAGGTTGTTCCACTGGTTAATTGTTCTAACTGTCAGGAAGTTTCTCCTTAGTTCTAGATTGCTTCTCCCCTTGATTAGTTTCCATCCATTGCTTCTGGTCCTGCCTTTGGGCGCTTTAGAATAGCTTGACTCCCTCTTCTTTGTGACATCCCCTGAGATATTGGAACTATAATGGGTTTAGGGCTCTGAAAGGGTATAGCTATCTTGCTCAAAATATGTTTGGTATCTTTAATAGAAGATCAATTTTGCATACTTCTTTTTTAAAGCACTTTCAAGAATTGCTTAATAACCTCTTTTCAGTGATTAGGAATCTTTGGCTCAATACGTCTGAAAACATCAGGTGAGTTTCCTTCAATTCTTAGAGAAAAAAGTTTTCATGTACAACTTTAAGGACTTAAAAATGTGTGTTTGGGGTGGGAAAGAAATAAACAGCAAAATGGTAATTAGAACTTTGATTTTGAAAACTTAAAAATGGACTAAGAGTCCAGCTAAATTTGAAATATGATTTTGGAATTAATTATAATAATCCTTCCCCTTCATGGATTACTGCCTTGTCATGGCGAAGGGGCTTGCGTAATTCAATGAAGCTATGAGCTATGCCGTGCAGGGCCACCCAAGACGGAAAGGTCATAGCAGAGAGTTCTGACAAAACGTGATCCACTGGAGAAGGAAATGGCAAACCACTCCAGTATCTTTGCCATGAAAACCCTATGGACAGTACCAAAAGGCAAAACGATATGACGCTGGAAGATGAGCCCCTCAGGTCGGAAGGCGTCCAATATGCTACTGGGGAAGAGCAGAGGGCTAGTACTAGTAGCGCCAGAAAGAATGAAGCGACTGGGCCAAAGCCGAAAGGACGCTCAGCTGTGGATGTGTCTGGTGGTGAAAGGAAAGTCCGATGCTGTAAAGATTTTTTCTCAATAGGAACCTGGAATGTAAGATCCATGAATCAAGGAAAGCTGGACGTGGTCAAACAAGAGATGACAAGACTAAACATCGACATCTTAGGTATCAGCGAACTAAAATGGACAGGAATGGGTGAATTTAATTCAGATGACCATCAGGTATACTACTGCGGGCAAGAATCCCTCAGAAGAAATGGAGTAGCCTTCATAGTCAATAAAAAAGTAGGAAAAGCAATACTGGGATACAATCCCCAAAATGACAGAATGATCTCAGTTCAAATCCAAGGCAAACCATTCAATATCACAGTAGTCCAAGTCTATGCCCCAACCACCGGTGCTGAAGAAGATGAAATTGACCGGTTCTATGAAGCCCTACAGCACCTTATAGAACTAACACCCAAAAATGATGTCCTTATCATCATGGGGGATTGGAATGCTAAAGTAGGAAGCCAAAAGATAACTGGAATAACAGGCAAGTTTGGCCTTGGAGTACAAAATGAAGCAGGGCACAGGCTGATAGAATTTTGTCAAGAGAATACGATGGTCATAGCAAACACTCTTTTCCAACAACCCAAGAGACGGCTTTACACATGGACATCACCAGACGGTCAACACAGAAATCAGATTGACTATATGCTCTGCAGCCAAAGATGGAGAAGCTCTATACAGTCAGTAAAAACAAGACCAGGAGCTGACTGTGGCTCAGACCATGAGCTTCTTGTTGCAAAGTTTAGGCTTAAATTAAAGAAAGTAGGGAAAAGTGCTAGGCCAGTCAGGTATGAGTTAAATCATATCCCTGTTCAATATACAGTAGAGGTGACAAATAGATTTAAGGAATTAGATCTGATAGACAGAGTGCCTGAAGAACTATGGACAGAGGTTCGCAACATTGTGCAACAGGTAGCAACCAAAACCATCCCAAAGAAAAAGAAATGCAAGAAAGCAAAATGGCTGTCTGAGGAAGCTTTGCAAATAGCTGAGGAAAGGAGGGAAGTGAAAGGCAAGGGAGAAAAAGAAAGATATGCCCAATTAAATGCAAAATTCCAAAGAATAGCTAGAAGAGATAAGAATGCCTTCTTAAATGAACAATGCAAAGAAATAGAAGAAAACAATAGAATAGGGAGGACCAGAGATCTTTTCAAGAAAATTGGAGAGATGAAAGGAATGTTTCATGCAAAAATGGGCATGATAAAGGACCAAAATGGCAGGGACCTAACAGAGGCAGAAGAGATTAAGAAGAGGTGGCAAAATTACACAGAAGAACTATACAGGAATGAGCTTAACATCCCTGACAATCACAATGAGGTGGTCACTGACCTCGAGCCAGACATCCTAGAATGTGAAGTGAAGTGGGCCTTAGAAAAGCTGAGCAACAACAAAACTAGTGGAGGTGACAGTATTCCAGCTGAGCTATTCAAAATCTTAAAAGACGATGCAGTAAAAGTGCTACACTCAATTTGCCAGCAAATTTGGAAAACTCAACAGTGGCCACAGGATTGGAAAAGATCAGTTTACATTCCAATTCCAAAGAAAGGCAGTGCCAAAGAATGTTCAAACTATCGCACCATTGCACTCATTTCTCATGCTAGTAAAGTTATGCTTAAAATTCTACAAGCTAGACTCCAGCAGTATGTGGATCGAGAACTACCAGAAGTACAGGCAGGATTTCGAAGAGGCAGAGGAACTACAGATCAAATTGCTAACATACGCTGGATCATGGAGAAAGCTAGAGAGTTCCAGAAAAACATCTACTTCTGCTTCATTGACTATGCTAAAGCCTTTTATTGTGTGGATCATAACAAACTGTGGCAAGTCCTTAAAGAGATGGGCATACCAGACCATCTTATTTGTCTCTTGAGAAATCTATATGCGGGCCAAGAAGCAACAGTGAGAACTGGACACGGAACCACTGATTGGTTCAAAATTGGGAAAGGAGTCTGGCAAGGCTGTATACTGTCACCTTGCCTATTTAACTTATATGCAGAGCACATCATGAGAAAGGCAGGGCTAGATGAATCAAAAGTTGGAATTAAGATTGCCGGAAGAAACATCAACAACGTAAGATACACAGATGATACCACTCTAATGGCAGAAATTGAAGAGGAACTAAAGAGCCTCTTGTTGCGAGTGAAGAAGGAGAGTGCAAAAGTTGGGTTGAAACTTAACATTAAGAAAACCAAGATCATGGCATCCGGCCCTCTCAATTCCTGGCAAATAGATGGGGAAGAAATGGAGGTAGTGACAGATTTTATTTTCCTGGGCTCCAAGATCACTGCAGATGGGGACTGTAGCCAAGAAATTAAAAGACGCTTGCTCCTGGGGAGGAAAGCCATGGCAAATCTAGACAGCACACTAAAAAGCAGAGACATCACCCTGTCAACAAAAGTGCGTATAGTCAAGGCTATGGTCTTTCCAGTTGCAATGTATGGCTGTGAAAGCTGGACCATAAGAAAGGCTGAGCGTCAAAGAATTGAAGCCTTTGAACTATGGTGCTGGAGAAGACTCCTGCGAGTCCCTTGGACTGCAAGGCGATCAAACCGGTCAGTCCTAGAGGAGATCAACCCTGACTGCTCTTTAGAAGGCCAGATCCTGAAGCTCAAACTCAAATACTTTGGCCATCTAATGAGAAGGAAGGACTCACTGGAGAAGAGCCTAATGCTGGGAAAGATTGAGGGCAATAGAAGAAGGGGACGACAGAGAATGAGGTGGCTGGATGGAGTCACTGAAGCAGTAGGTGTGAGCTTAAATGGACTCCAGAAGATGGTAGAGGACAGGAAGGCCTGGAGGAACATTGTCCATAGGGTCGCGATGGGTCGGACACGACTTCGCAACTAACAACAAATAATAATCCTTCCCATGGGTAAATGTTGTTGTTTGAATTATCTAACAAAAACATGATAGGGTGGGATTTTGAAGGTTGGACACTAGAGGGAACTAAAGATGTATTAAAAGAGAACGGTGCAAAATATTTTAACATTGGACATATTAAAGGGTATTTTTGAACAATGGACATATAAATTAATTTTAAGAATGTCTGCCTCTGTAGATAGACTCTGTTTAAAAAACATTATGGAACAGGAACAAATTAGTAGTTTACTTCAGTTTCCACTTCTTCAGTTTGTTTTATTTAGTTGTTTTTTGTTCAGAGCATTGAATTACTTCTTAATTGATCAGTTTCTGTTCCCATGAAGAAGACTTTAATTACTGATCTCATTTTATTTTAAATTTAAGACACTTGATATTGAAAACAATCAGTTTTTCCAAGTTTTACATAGGATGACATTTTATTGCACAAATGTGGCCTAAAAAAAGATCAGAAGACTACAGATACAACATTGGAATAAAACTATTCTACAATGAAAACACTTGAACTTTCATAAAAATGTAGAATGAAAAATGTTGGGTAGCAACTCTAGATTTGCTTAACTTAGAAAATTTGGAAATGCAAACCTGTCAGAATGTATAGCAAAATAATGCCAGAAATCTCATAAAAGCTTATGAAACATCTCACAAGCTTTATCATAAACAGAGCACTATGCAGAATAAGATTTTTTAATACTGTCCTGCCTTGCCCAACCTATCCTCTGCCCACTTACTTATCTAGACAATGGAAAGGTTAATTCTGGAATAAACTATCCCCTGGAGGTAACTACAGAGAAAACAAAAAACATAAAGGGGGATCTGTAGTTTGAACCACCTACCACTATAAGTAGCTGTGTACTGCAGTTTTTATATAGATTGTCTAATTCATTATGGATGAGATCTTTTACGCACCTTCTATTTAACCTTGTTTAACACTTGCATAAATCTACAACAGAGAGTTTAATTGAATCCTTTAAAGAGATTTTGAAATGAAGAAAGAAAGTGTAGAAGGCAAAAGTGGATCAGAAAAAAAATTAGAGCTGGAACTTTTTTACAGAATAGTATAGAGATAGTGGAGAGGGAGACCTCTCAGCAACTGTCTCTAATGTAGTTACATTATTCTGCCAGTTTTTAAACTTCAAGAAGTTCACATGGTTATTATATATATAGGTTAAATCCAAATCCAAATCCCAGACTGCTGCCTGGGATAGCCCCTAGATCGGGGCTGATACAGGCATAAGCTTCCTTCCCATATTTGGGTGGACCAGGTGCCTCAGGAAAAAAAAACTCCCTCTCTCTCTCTCTCTCTCTCTCTCTCTCTCTCTCTCTCTCTCTCTCTCTCTCTCTCTCTCTCTCTCTCTCTCTCTCTCTCTCTGTGTGTGTGTGTAAATATGTATATGTATATATATATATATTAGTTTATTTTTGTGGAAATGAATGTCTTGGTAGGATGGTAATCTTGAGTATCAATTAAGTAAAATATATTTTACTGTTGTTATTAATATTCATACCATTCTTTTATCCCAACAGCTCAAGAAAATGCATTCTCTCTTTCCATTTGCAACACAACAATCTGTGAAATTGGCCCGAAGCCACATCTTTAGCTTCCTTGGGTCTTTCCAGTCGTAGTCTACCTTACTTCACTATGTCTCAATTAAGAAAATAAATACCCAGAAACATTGGGAAAGACAAAAATAAATCTTTGTGGTCTTACTTAGTTTGACTCTAAGTAATTGCCAAGTTATATGCCCAGAGGAACAGTTAATATGCGATAACATACTGATCATGTAATTATTGCTATAACATTTATCTTCAGAAGAACGAGATTGCTCCATCTCTGCATGAATTACCATTCTGCTCTGTCTCCTTTAGAATTATTTTGCATTAGGAGGGTCTGAATGTTCAGTCCATAGCTGGTATACAATGACATGCCCAAAGCTTTGGATAGGGAAGCTTATTTTGGGGGAAGTATACTTTTTGCCATCAGAAAATAATTCCAGGAAGAGATTTTCAGAAAGAAATAGAATGGGAACCTTCTAAAACAGGGGTCCCCAATTCCCAGCCTGTTGGGAACCAAGCTGCACAAGCAGCAGCTGAGTACATAAAGCTCCATTTGTGCAAGCAGTGGGCACGTGTGAGAAACCATCCTCTTCCTCCCCCCAAACCATCAGGGCCACTGCTGCCAGTCCATGAAGCTGGAAAGGTTGGGGACCACTGTTCTAAAACCTGGATTTTCTTGCTTTTTTACATTGACACTGTTAGGTCCAAATTAAGATAACTGTTTATTGTAGGGTTTTTGTGCCTTTTAGTCAGTGTTGCCTCCTGGCAAATGGTGTAGTTTCTACAATTTTCCAAGTGATTTGTCACTGCCTTCTCCCTAGGGCTGAGAAAAGTGACTGGCCTAAAGTCGCCCACCTGGCTTTATGTTCAGGAAGGACTAGAACTCTGGTCTCCTAATTTTAGCCTGGTGTTTTAACAACTCTCTCAAATTGGCTCACAAACTAAGTTTAGCTAAATATATTTTGCAAGGAAATCAATGGCAAGTCTGTCACACTGAATTAATTGGAAACTGGACTCAACAGGATGCATTTAATACTGAAGCATGGTAAATGTTATTTTATTTTTTAAAGAGGGACTCAAGTTACATTCATGGGTTTGAAGGAAATAAATTTCCCACTCTGAGACTACCTCTTCTGTAGCCTCACAAGTGTTTCTTGACAAAGCTTTCACTGCACAATCATCCTGTCTCTTGTATTATAACCCTCCTTTTTTATTCTTACCACTGATAGACTACCTCTGTGATACTTTTCGATTAGCAGCACATTGAGCAGTCCATCTGGAAGCACTCTAATTTTGCAAATGGGTCTTTTTGCATAGGGAAGTCAGCCAGTTCTGCAAGTCCTGCCAGAAAATACTTCACTGTCCATCTCTAATATTCTTCTCTGAAATTAAATTCCCAGAATGCCGCCAACTGTTAATTCCTATCATAACTACAGGGGATCAGTGGTTAGAACCAGAACTAAAATGCAACAAAGCAAAATAATCTGTGTGACCAATTATTTTAATTCTATTTCTTCCTGCTTAAGGAAGGCAGAGATAAACCCACTCCAGGATACAAAAATTCTCTAAAACTACCCTATACTACCCTATACTTGGAGAACAAAGCAATCCTACACCCTAACCCTAACAAAGCTATCACCTTGGAACAGCTGCCACAGAAGAAGACATGATATAAAAGACACTGAGATCCTAGAATAGCATAGAAATAATATTTTGCAAATATATTAAATCTAGGAAGTAATCAAAATAGGAAATACGTCTTTTGAGACTAAAAATGGCCAGGCGTCAATTTCTTAAATGTGTGAATTTGAGTGAGAATTTCTTCTGTCCACTTAACTTTGGCATAATAGTTAAGATGCTGGATTAAAAACCAGGAGACTGTGAATTCTAAGTCTCCCTTAGGCAACTGGGTAAATTGGGGGCAGTCACTTTCTCTCAGCCTTCACAGGGTTGTTGTTATATGGAAAACAGGAGCAGAATTATTAAGTATGTTCACCTTCTTGAGTTATACAGACATATCTCATTATATTATGCTTCGCTTTATTGCACTTCACAGATACTGCATTTTTTTTACAAGATCCTCCATCCCAAAAAAAGATTACAACTCGCTACATCTCTGATGATTAGCATTTTTAGCAATAAAGCATTTTTAAATTAAGATTAGGTACATTTTCAGACATAATGCTATTGCACACTTAATAGTACAGTAGGGTACGGTATGGAGTAATTATATACTTAAGCACTTGAAAAAAAATCTGACTGTTAAGATATCTGCTTTACTATAATGGTCTATAATCAAATCCACAATATGTCTGAGATAGGCCTATTTTTTTTAAAGGCTGGGTAAAATAATAACAACAACAGCTTTCATTTACCTAGAATATCTAACAAGATACATTAAAAACAGACCATATCTATTAACATATCTTTACTCTTTGGACAAAGAACTTCTATTTCTTTACTGAACTGTGAATGCTCAGTTAAAAAAAACAATTCCCTGTATATAACAATTTGTCTCCCCTCTGAAATTATTAAGAGTACAGCAGTATATAAATACAGTACAGTACAGTACAGTACAGCGGTATATAAATATTATTAAATTAAATTAAAAATTAAACCTTCTTAACTTAGTAGTTGAAGTAGATATTATCTGGAATTTTATAATTATTTTATTTTTAAAGAGAAGAAAAACTGTCAAAAATACCCATCTCATGGCCTTTTATGTTTGGCAGGACTTTTAAAACAAAGGCAGCTCTGCAATAAGCCTTCTCTCAATTGCTTTAAGGTGGATATTTAATTTTGTCTATGTAATTGGCAAAGAACAAGAAAAACATGAAAATATGAATGGAGGAGATCCAGTAGGAATGCTCAAGTTTCCCACAAAGATTTAACTAATGAGGACACGCAGCTGGTTCCAGGCAGTTATATCGGCTTCTTTGAGTGAGGGTATCTTCCCCGCCGTCTTGAAGGAGGCGGTGGTGAGGCCTCTCCTCAAGAAGCCTGCCTTGGACCCAGCTGTATTGAACAACTTTCGTCCTGTCTCCAACCTTCGCTTTCTTGCGAAGGTTGTTGAGAGTGTGGTGGCGCATCAGCTCCCTCTGGTCCTGGATGAAGCGGATTATCTAGACCCGTACCAATCGGGTTTCAGGCCCGGGCACAGCACGGAGACGGCATTGGTCGCGCTGGTGAATGATCTCTGGAGGGCTCGGGACAGGGGGCATTCCTCTGTTCTAGTCCTATTAGACCTCTCGGCGGCTTTCGATACCATCGACCATGGTATCTTGCTGCGGCGTCTCAGGGGACTGGGAGTGGGAGGCACAGTTTTACAGTGGTTCTCCTCCTATCTCCAGGGACGTTCGCAGTCGGTGTTGGCAGGGGGGCAGAGGTCGACCGCGAGGTCTCTCATTTGTGGAGTTCCTCAGGGGTCGGTCCTCTCGCCTCTCCTGTTCAACATCTACATGAAACCGCTGGGTGAGATCATTCGTGGCTTTGGAGTTGGGTATCATCAGTACGCTGATGATACCCAACTTTTCTTTTCGACCCCAAACCACCCCAGTGATGCCCTCAACGTGATGTCCCGTTGCCTGGAGGCGGTTCGGGTCTGGATGGGGAGGAACAGACTTCAACTCAACCCCGACAAGACTGAGTGGCTTTGCATACCTTCATCCCGGGTTTATTCGGACATTCCACCTCTGGCTATGGGGGGTGAACTATTACCCCCCGTAGATAGGGCTCGCAACTTGGGAGTCCTCCTAGATTCACGGCTCACCTTGGAAGACCATATAGGAGCTGTGACTAGGGGGGCCTTCGCCCAGGTCCGCCTGGTGCGCCAGTTGCGGCCCTATCTTAGCCGGGATGATTTGTGCACGGTCACTCATGCGCTCGTGTCCTCTCGTCTGGACTACTGCAACGCTCTCTACATGGGGCTGCCCTTGAGGACCACCCGGAAGCTCCAACTGGTACAGAATGCAGCCGCGAGAGTTGTGTTGGGAGTCTCCCGATACTCCCACGTTACACCTCTGCTCCGTGAGCTGCATTGGTTGCCAGTTGTCTTCCGGGTGAGATTCAAGGTACTGGTAACGGTGTTTAAAGCCCTCCATGGCATGGGGCCGGAGTACCTTAGGGAACATCTGCTGCCGGCATCAAGCTCCCTGCGCCCTGTGCGTTCCCACAGAGAGGGCCTCCTCAGGGTGCCACCGATCAGAGAATGTCGATTGGTGGCCCCCAGGGGGAGATCCTTCTCTGTGGGCGCTCCGGAGCTGTGGAATCAGCTACCGGTAGAGCTCCGGATGGCGCCTGATCTTCGCTCCTTTCGTCGCGATCTCAAGACGTTTCTGTTTGTACAAGCTGGCCTAGCCTGATGGGGATCGGTGGGGTTGTTTTATCTTTAGTCTCTTAATTTTATCTTGGGGTTTTTAGAATTGTACTCCTATTGTTTTAACTAGGGCAACTGTTTAATCTCTTTTTAATGTTTGTATTTGGTATTTTATTCTGCCCTGTGAACCGCCCTGAGTCCTCAGGGAGAAGGGCGGTATATAAATGTTATTAAATTAAATTAAATTAAATTAATGGTGTTTTATGTTTTGAGACATTGTAGAAATCTACCACTGTATTACACTATAAATAGCTATGCAAGTATCCTTACAAAGGTCAGGCATATCTTTTCTGAAGAGACTATCTATGACAGCCATACATGTCCATATCAGGCTCCATGCCTCAGAATATTGACTTGTGCATCATCACATCCACGCACAAATGAAACGTTCATGACACAAGAATGTAAGTCACACCATTTGCATCATGGCAACCTAATACAGGTATTACAATCTTATCTAGGTTCCCACCTTTCTGAATCCAAAATCAGCAAAGTCGTAATTCTCACTGGCTGAGTTTGTATGGCACAATTAATTGCAATTTATCAACCTTCCTTTTTTTCTTAGTAAACCCGACGTGAGTTCACTTGGGCTGGGTAAGCATGCAAAGCTAAAATGTGGTCAGATGGGGGCTCTTGGTTCTGTGTGGACATAGCCTTTTAGAAAGGAACAGAAAGGAGAGACAGATCACAAAAGGGTGAAAAATGAACTGACATCAGGAAGTAAATGACATATCAGACTATTTTTTCCTAACTTGATGCCTTTCAGATATGAGGCACAATATAATTAGCTAAGTATGATAAGAGTTATGATCCAACAATGATAGTAAAAGTATGAGCAAGAGAATGAAGGTAAATGTGATTGTGAAATTTTTCATTTTTTAAAAAAGTTCTCATTTCAAAGGTGAACATCAAGTGGGAGAACAATCTAGAAAGACTCAAGACTGCTACATAACATATTATTGTGTTGCTGAAAATGTTTTATGAGCTCTATCTGTTTTTCTTTCTACAGCCCAGTGACTGGATTTCCAAAATGTTGGAACAAAACATTAAAAAATGTTTGGCTAGCTTTTGGTTCCATGCATAATGCAATCATAGAGAGTTGGGCGAATTCAGTAAACTATGGTTCAGTTAACTGGATAGTGCGTCTGTAAGTACATCCAGCAATCAGGACGGCTGTATTGATATTAAGCATTAATTGATCTAATGTCTACATGAATGCTAAGTCAGAAATGCATCTGTAAAGTTTGTAATGCTCCCATATGCAAAGCTGATCAGCTTTGAGCAAGATTTTCTTCACTTAATATGCTCCTATATAAATGATGACCTCATAATTCCTGCCTGTAAAATCTTGGAATCCAGCTATCTAGAAACTCAGATTTAAAGAGTTTTTAGAAAGGAATATGGATGGCCGAAATGTCTTGCAATTACAATAGTTCCTCTATGTTCTAGCAGTTTTAGCCTTTCGTCATTTCTTTTTATCATGGACACAAATTGAGAACAAATTGTGAAATATTTTGCTTTTATATTGGGCTCAGTATGTAAAGCTCATCTTTAACTATAAACAGTACTACTTCAGGAAACATTGACAAAGATGAAATTGGATAATAAAGAAAACAGGAAAGTGGAAATCATCCTAAGCTACTGATACTTGCTATTTGAAAGCTGAGACAGTTGCGGTTTTAGTTTCCTTAGATATTATACTGTTCTGATGTCACTCCATGATCTCCATAACTTTGAATTCTTCAGATTGGATCCTAGAGCACTATCTATCATCTACCTCAAAGGGTGGGGGAAAAAAACTGGGTCCCATTATCCAAACCATATTACTTTCTTTTGGGGTGATGACCTTAGCTGCAGGGCACGACCACCTCTATCCCAGGTAACAATGACTAAACAGTTAAGTTCACGTAGCATATTAGACTAGATTAAAACAGATTGGCAAGTTTGTGCTTCAGCAGGTTACAGAAATATAGCCATCGCCATCAGCCATGATACAGTTTTTTGGAGGAGATACAGCTTGTTATGGGAATATAGCAATTGTGGTTTACTTATTTGTATCTCACCACAGTCTAAACCATACTGGCTGGGGAATTCTGGGAGTTGAAGTCCACACATCTTCAAGTAACCAAAGTTGAGAAACACTGATCTAAACTGATATATGGCAGCTTACAAAGAGAAATAAAACACAGAATATATAGTAATACAGAAACAAAATACTGAAAAATCTACTGACCACTGTCAAGTGGGCTCATGTTCTAAATGCCCTCTGAAAAGAGTTCATCTTCTGCAAAGTGGGAAAAGTTGGGCTGTCTCTACTATGGAAAAGCAATGCTTCCAGCTTTCATCCTGCTTGATCTCACCCAACTGGGAGACAATTGGCTGCTTTTCCAGGCACAATCAAATCAGTTGAGCAAACTCTAATAGAGCAATGCAAGTCTTGCAAGTAAATTTTTGTTAGCTTGGGTTTAGAATTTGCATGTGCATACAACAGTTGTGTGCTTTTTAAACCATAAGCGATTGTCAGTCTATAATTTGGGACCATAGGTGAGCCAAGTGGATAGTAATTGAAAGTCTTAATATGTTTATTAATTATGGTCCATTAGTAATTCCTGAACAAGAGATCACACTAATAAACTAGAGATACACACAAGCAACTATCAATGATGTCAAAATGACAAAATATGAGTTGTGAGATCATGACACATTGCACTGCATAAAAGTACACAAGGAGCAGGATTTGTGCCAGAACATTGCAGTATATATCACTTGTCCCCTGTCCATGATGTTTCACATACTTATACATCATCAGTCTCAAGAGATTATCAAGAGTGTGGTAGTTTTGGCAAATTTCTTATGGTGTTTTAGGTGAGAACACCAAAATATCATCAGATATGGCCCTTCATTCTTTGATTAATTTTTACTTAATTTGTGCTCCTAGGGATCCCATCTGGGGAACATATATGCCACAGAGCCCAAAGTCAGTGTGTTGCCAGCCCTTGGCATATGTACCATGTTTCCCCAAAATTAAGACCGGTCTTATATTTTTCTTGCCTCCAAAAGAGGCACTAGGTCTTAATTTCGGAGAATGTCTTACCTTAGGACCACTGCAGCCAGGCCTCCCACACCCCAACACCTGTCGCACCACTGCTTGACTTCTTCTGAAGCCGCTTGCCACAACTTGCAGCCGGATGCCATGTGGCACATTGTGCCATTGCCACTCCTCCCGGCAGGATGCCACATGGTGCTTTGTGCCATTTCTGCAGCTCACAGCAGGACACTGTGTGATTCTTTTGGTCGTTTACACAGTGGAGACGGCCCAAAGTGCCAAGTGGCCTCCTGCCACAAGCAACAGAAGGGGGCCAAAGTACACGAGCAACGGAAGCATCCCAAAGCAGTGGAAGCGGCCCAAAGCGCTATGCGGAATCCTGTCAGGAGGAGTGGCAACAGCGCAATGTGCCACATGGCATCTGGCCACAAGTGGTGGCAAGCTGCCACAGAAGTCAAGTAGCGGTGCGACAGGTGTCAGGGTATGGAAGGTCTGGCTATGGTGGTCCTAGTGGTAAGGTAAGCAGGTGTGGGGCGCATGGGGCAGCTTCACCCACCCCACCCCACCCCACCCTAGCTTGCTTTTTATGGGTGCATCTCGTCCCAAAATTAGGGCTGCTTTGGAGTAGGACTTATATTAGTCCCACCCCCAAAAACCAAGCTAGGGCTTACTATCAGGCTGGGTCTAACTTTTGGGGAAACACGGTAGTAGTTCTCAGTATTTTTTTATGACAGTTTAGTGGTCTGCAGAAAGGAAAACCATTGGTTTATAGTACACTTTGCCATGTAAATTCAAATAATAGTACTTTATTTAATAAGTTATGATTCAGTAAATCATAGCTTAGCAAGATATATGAACTTAGCCATTATTGCTACTGATTCCGTAGGAAAGATAAATATAGGTGATGTTTTGGGGTGAAAACATCTTTTGTTTGCTGAACAAGGGTAACTTGTCCAAAGTCCCTTCCCATGGACTCAGAATGCTGGCAAGAATTGGCTTTAGCAACAGGGGACAGGAGATGGAATGCCGGCTGAGATATTTTACTTCTTACCCTGGAAAAATGCTTGAATTGTCTAAAACTGCTAGGTAAACAGCTGCACCAGTGAATATTAGTATCCAATTGGAAGTAACTCTTGCCACCCAACCATGACATGTGTATACCATCTGGCTTCACAGAACAGCTTGGAGTCTGCTCTCTCCTCCCACAGCCACCTGTGCCTTAGTGGTAGGAGCCTTAGTAAAAGCTGAGGGAAGAAAACGAAAACCAGCTTATGAAATGGCATGGGGGAGAAGCTTCTTGGGATCACTTACAGGGCTTCCTCCTTTTCTGTCGCCTCCTCTGCTGCCACCGGTCTCTTTTCTCACTGTTGTGTCCAGCTGATACCTCTGGATCTCTCCCCCAGAGTTACGTTTCATCAGCCTGCTGGGATATGTGATTTCTGAAATACCCCAACTTTTGCGCCAATTGGAATTTGGAACCCACCTACGCGAGTCACCAGGTGGTGGATCTGCCTTCACAAAACCTCCAAGAAGAAAAACAGAACAAAATCAGCGATGCATTCTCAGTCAAGCTAAGCCAAACCTTGGTGTATATTAAAAGAAATCAATGCTTGGCAGGAACATTTGAACACTGCTAGTGTAAAGAAAAGCCCATCCACATTGAAAACGGCTGTCTCAGTGCCCTTTCACACAACCTTTAAGCCTGATTCACTTTCTTTGGGGCATGCTCACTACTTTACATTCTAAAAATGACAGGTGCTGAGGTTAAAGCTTTTCCTGGAATCCACAACCTCGATATACTCCAGGCCACTGGACAACAATGAAGGGAATGCACTCTGCGTGTACTCAAGGACTGTCTCTCCTTTTGTTTGTTATAATCACATGTATTTTTGGACTGGCCCCAGCAGCATTTAAAATATTTAGGCTGAACCCTCGGTTTCCGCATTCCCAAGCATTTCAGTCTTTTTCCCATTTCCCCAGATTCTTTCATCCAATTCATTCATATTTATCAAAAAAATCTATGAGCACAGCTGTCACCCATATAAGCTTGAATGGCAAATGCCAGAAGAACCTCCATCCCCTGCCCCAATCCCAGGTAAACCTGACAGGAGATTACACCCACCCTCCCCAGCTGTTGCTTAAACATCTCCACCTCAGAGAGGAACGGCAGAAAATGTGTCGATGCAGCAGAAAAGGCTGCAGTCCTAGCACTGATGGAATGTAAAAATGTGTCTATAAAGAAGGGATGGGTTTTAAACAAGAGATATATTTACAAACAGCAAATTGCTGTATCCCCCTCCCCATTCCAAAAGGTGAGTAGCGAAACCCATTGTTGGAGGGTGCGGGGGGGGGAAAGGAGGCAGTATTGGAATATGGTGCTCCCTGTCACTTTGAGAAATGTATGCAATCTAACTCCGACTGCTTGATTGGCAGTCCAGTGCCTGTACCCAGCTTCCTACCTCATATAGCACTCACTACTCCAAAGCAATACAAAGAAAGATGCGGGGGGGGGGGGAGGGGGGAAAGTTGGGAAGCTGAAGCAAAGAAGAGTTTTTTCCCCTCACCTGAATGACAAAGCAGCAAGCAGCAGAAAGCTGTCAACACCCAGTTCTGGAGCGAGCAGCTCATAATGCCTTCATAATCGGAGCCAGAGTTGGCACCAGCTGGTCTGGCATGCAAGGGAGGCAGATTGTGGTGCCCTTTCTTCGTTTTCTTTTGCTTTGCATTGAAAGTCTGGGGCTCTTACTGGTCCTTGCCTTACCTCTCCTTGTTTCTCCTCTTTGCTCTTCCTTCTGGGTTACTGCTGAGAAAGATAAGGGTGGGGAAAAAGAGGAGTGGAAGAAAAGCAGTTTAGGGCAGGCGATGGGAATCTTTTGCAGAGGCAAATCAGAACCAGTGAATAGTTGGAAACAGGCAGGAGAAAGACAAAAATTTCTTCCTCTTGACTATGCAGAGATGGATAGAAGAGCCTAACATGACGTGAGGGAGAACTGTGGAGAATTGCAGCGGGGGGGAAGCCAGGGAGAAAAGGGACACGTGAGCTACAAAGATCCCTCCTCCTGCCTTTTTAGCATGGAAGAGCCGTCTGATGCTCGCTTGCTCTCCAGCTCCATACACAGACTTTTTGTATGGACAAGCATGAGAGAAGGCAGTAAAACTCACAAAGGAGAAAGGTGTCATATACATATATATTAGCCCCCTGCACACACACATAAAGGTAAATCAGGCCTTTATGTTGACAATCAGTCAAGTCACAATAAAATTTACTAGTAAGCCATAGGCACAAACATTGATCATTTACATAATAAGGAACTGCCACCTTTGGAGATTGATCAGATTCTTGATTTTATTGAAGGTTTGAGTTTAATGCCAAAGATTTCGTCTTCCAAAAGATTCAGAATGCTTCCCACTATTACCAGGAAGCCTGTACATTATGCTTAATTCCATCCCCTTTACTCAGCCGAAAAGAGTAAGCCTGACCTGTTTAGATGAAATTAAATCTTATTTAGTAAGTCATTCCAAGTCAGTCAGCAATGTGAAATCTTGTACAGACATCACTTCTATACAGAAGGCAACACTAAAGCAAACTGATCAGCAAACAATGCACACCATGAAGGTTGTGCATCAGGTAACTGTAAATGTACTTCCATTCACAAGTGTGAGTCACACCAACAACTATTGGGTAGCCCTCAGTTTACAACCATTTGCTTAGCAACCAAAGTTACAGTATCACTGGGGGAAAAATGGACATAAAACTGGCGCTCCATGTTACAGCTGTAGTAGCATCCCCACAGGTCATATGATCACTATCAGGGCACTATCACTATGGGGGTTTCCCGATACTCCCATGTAACACCTCTACTCCGCGAGCTGCATTGCCTCCTGGTTGCCCTCCGGGTGAGATTCAAGGTGCTGGTGATGACCTATAAAGCCCTAAATGGCTTGGGTCTGGGATATCTGAGGGAACACCTGCTGCCAGCATCAAGTTCCCTTCATCCAGTGCGCTCCCACAGGGAGGGTCTGCTCAGGGTGCCACCGGTAAGAGATTGCCGGCGGATAACACCCAGGGGGAGAGCCTTCTCAGTGGGTGTGCCTGCCCTCTGGAACCAGCTGCCCGTGGAGCTCAGGACTGCCCCCGACCTCCGTTCATACCGCCGGGACCTGAAGACCTGGCTCTTCGAGCTCTCTGGCCCAGGCTGAGAATTTTAATTTTAATTTTAATTTTAATTGGGGTTTTTACTTTTTTTTTCAGGGATTGATGTAATTTTTAAATTGTTTTTAACTTTTGTATTTTTGTTTTAAATACCCTGTAAACCGCCCTGAGTCCTTCGGGAAAGGGCGGTATATAAATCTAATAAAATAAATAAATAAATAAATTTGTATGTCCAGCGCGTAATTATTGTATGTCGCAAAGAGCCATAGTCAAGTGACTGCCATTTCTTCCCTTCCAGTTTCTCATAAGCAAACTCAATGAGGAAACTGGCGAGCAAGGATGCAAATCGGCTCCAGTTAACTTGTTCCTGCTTTTTCTCCTGATCTCAGAACTCTCTCCCCTTCACAGACTCCACCAGCCCTCCTTCTAGCTTCCCAGAACTTGCATGTGGCTTGCTCCAGCCCTCTCCCAGCACTCATAGTAACTTTGCAGTTTATCTGGAACTCCCACCTCTTCCTGCTAAACAGCCCTCAGCTCTTGGGGTTACAATAGCAACAGGACTGCCTGGGATGGCCATGCCCTGTAAGACACACTTTCAGACTCCATTACTTGGTGGCTGCAGTGCCAGTTCCAATTGCCATCATAACCTAAGAACTACCTGCACTTGCCATTTTCAAGAGGTAACGTTCCCTGGTCAAGATTTTGGAAGATGGGAATGTATGGAGCTTTGCAGGGATGAGGCGAGATTTTAAAACATGCTACAAAATGGTGTTAAGTACTTTTCTGATATAATTCAGTATTTATAAAACTTGTTTTAGTAGTCAATTGATATAGGCAAACTATGGCTATGTTCCCAAACTGTCCTCCAACCTTTTAATAGGACACAAGCTATAAAATAATTGTTGCAATTTGTTCATTTTTTAAGTACCCTGCCCTACATTTAAGTTACATGAATGACTTCTTATTTAAGAACAAGGATTTTGATCATGCTTAGAGATGGAAACTTACATCTGCAAGATGCAATTTTTTGAGATCACTTATTGACTAAATACCAAGAGGACCACCTTTTTGTTCTTTAATGGATTATCCCTTAGGCTTTCTAAATTCTCTCCATAACCACCTCCAGGCCTTTTTATCATACAATATTAGTACCCAAACATACTAGATTGTTTTATAATTACTATAATTAAAATAGAGGTCACATATTTTTAAGTCATAATTCTCATGTTCTCTATAACTTTTCTCTCACTTCTGGTTAAAACCAGAATATGGTTGCTTCTACAATAGTTTATTCTTTTATTAGCATCACGTTTGTAAAGGACACAAGCACTGACCATCTGTTACATTATAATGATTTCTGTATCATCACTCCATTTTAAAAAGCCTTTTAGGATAACTCCTTCATGTGTATGTTGCTGTATCAACCTGTTTAAGGTAAATCAATAAGTTATAGAGAATGTCCAGGTCTCCTAGCTTTAAATAGAATCTTTTCCCTGTAGTTGTTTTAGTATAGAAACTAGATTTAATTATCTTTCACTATGTTAATTTCCTGGTCTTTGGAAAAGAGTGAAAGTTGCTTCCATTCATTAATAGTACTATTGCATTCCTGTCATTTTTATTATTTATGCCACCAATTTCATTAGAAAATTAAAATTCGTGGGAGAAAAGTCTTTACGGTGAAGAACACAAATGAATATAGACCATGGCAATGACCATGGCATTATTTAGAATGCAAAAAATCGCAGAAACTAATGGAAGCTTCTGGTAAAAGTTGCTGAATGGGTTTGGGGTGTCATCATTAAGCTGAAAAAGAAACACAGGAGGGGGCAAGAAATTTGCTTCCTTCATTTAACCAAGTTGTCATTTTAGAGTGATGTGTGGACCCAGTCATTACCATGTTAATTTCTCATGCCTCTGCCATGCTAAAGCTTCTGTGTTGAAGCACGTGCAACCTGAGCCTTCAGTAGCAGAAGAGGTTTCCAGAATACAGACTATCAGTTCTGTATACCGGTACTTATAATTCTGTACCTCTCATAAGAAAAAAAATGGAGCTTAAAAAAAAGGAAAAAGAAATATTTTAAGCATTGATAACTGATGTAATTGTACTACAAGGAGATGTAGTTTTTCCAAAAAAATGTTAGGTGCTATATTACCAACATTACTTTTATTAGTTTTCTGTGCATACACATTTTCTTTTTATGTGAGTTAGACTGGTTGTGGTAGATACACAAAGCAAGCAGCAAAGAACAAACATTCTAATAATCTCTTCAACTCCACACATCAGGTATAGTGATATACATAAATTTAGTTTATAAAAAAGAATATGTTCAGTTACAGTTAAAGAAGCTGAAGAAGAAAAACGTCATTAATTAAAAAACACATTGGTATGCAGGCACAAAAAAGCTTGAGGGACTTGAAAAGGATGGGCAACTGAAATTAGAACACTGCAAAATGTACTAGCAGCTTTCCTACTCCCACTTCCCTCTATTAAAAGGCCCAGAGACATAGCTGTCTGCAAAGAGGGACAGGAGAAAACATAAACGTGCCCTGTTCCAACCTGGTTAATTGGTGAAAGCGAACACTCAATGCTTGCCATCCTTTACTGCTGTTCACAAGCTCTTGTGCTGATTTGACCTCCTTAACATCAAGTTAGGTCAAAGCTGAGGAGAGGGGAGAATATCACTGTAATTACTTTTCCCCCCCCTTAATAATTGAACAAGGCAATACTCCATTTCTTCCTATCAGGACATCTAATTACAGTAGGACTGTTGTAACAATTCAAACAGAGGCACCTACATAGATGAATATTCTTGCTTGAATTCTGAAAAGGCTCAAATATGTCATCTCTACCTCTCTCTCTTACACACAAAGATATTTTGGAGTCTTTGGCTGAAGAAATACAGAATGCACTCAGGTGAACCCACACAAAATGGAAGATGGCTTCTTCCTGCAACAAAGGTACAGAAACTCAGGATTTTACATGGAAACTTTATATATGCATAGAAAAACAGACAGACAGAAATTGGTGAGAAAAGTCCAACTAGGGGCCATTTTTAGGTAGTTCTCAACTCTAGTAAAGGAAGTCTTTTCTATCTCCAGATTACTCTGCTCATTTAACCTACCATAGTTACTATCTTGCAAGTTAACACAGATTCCGGGCAATGTAGCATCAATTGGACTCTCAGAAGAGAGGTGGGAGGCACCTGCCAGATGAAGTGGTTCATTTCATTCAGACATGGAGGAAGAGTCCTTTGCTTCTGCAGAAAGACTAGTCAGTGGGTAAGAAAGGAAAGGTAGGCAGGGGCTGGGCCCTGAACCTGGTTGCCGTGGCAACATTTTCTGTGCTAACTCACAAACATATATGTAAGGTGAGCAGCGCTCAATCTCATAGTCAGCCTGTTTTGGGGTTACTTGTTTGTCCTTATGGAATCTAGATAGACTGCTCAATGTACTATCAATGCTGGAAAAGTTGCAAGAATTGCACATTTCCCATTCCTTACAGGGAGAGATTGCAGCCACCTCCTTCTGGTTTAGCTGTTGCATTGGATTTTTGAGATAGCTCGTGTCTATAGCAACAGGCTTGCAAGACTGACAGCAGAGGACTTTCTGAGATAACTGTGGGGGAACACAATAAGAGCTGGGGGCGTATGATGGAACTGCAGGCAAATTGAGTTGACTAGGAAATAAGTGTCCTGTTGTTTCAACTTGTTGGTCTACAGGGAACAAATTCTTATCAGACAGGCTTTTATCTAATATCAATGTTTGTCCTTTTTCATCTGTCCATATTGCCCATAAGGGTGCTTGCATTTGCTAGGTAACCTGCCAGCTTGTTTTGGGAACCTCCCCTCCTGAGGAGAAACACCAAATTTGCATTCAATGGGGTCTGCAAGTGTTTGCAGCCAGTCTCTTTTTCATGGGTTCAGAGGCAAATGGCACCAATATACTGGTCATCTCCATGGATATTATTGTCAGGTGAAAGCATTATCATGGAGTAAACCTAGCAATTTTATTCAGTAGGAATAAAAAATGACTTTGTAGCACATAATCAATTTATCACTCAATCGATTATCAAATTCCTCTAGTCCTGTTTCTTTCCATACAATTTTGTGCCTACTAAGAGAGAGGGGGGAAGGGAGAGAGGGAAAGAGAGAGAGAAAGAGGCAGAATTTCAGCTTTGTTTGGGCTTTGTGTGGGCATCTTGCACTGATTTGAAGAATTAGAACCCTTAATTTGTTTTCAAAACCAGGATAAAATTTGGACATCAGTTCTCACTAAAGATCTACTCTTGTCTGTCTCTCTGTCTACATGTTTTGCTAATTGCAGCAAAAAAATCTGAAGAAAGCAGGAGGAAACAGAATCTTCAATAAGCAAAAGAAAATCAGAAATTCTCATTCTTTGAAACAGTATCATTGTTTGATACTCTTCTTCCCTTCTTGTGTATCATACTTATAACTCAGCAGTGAAGTGCAGGAAGGCACAAAGTCATTGCTCAGTTGGGAGATGATGCCATCTAGGAGAGCATAGTGGCTGAAATCCAGGACAAATTCCTAATGTTTGAAGTGCTGTGAAGAGAAAGTTAACATAATGAGCAAAATTTGTAGATGGAAAAGAAAACAAGAATATTAAACCAAAACATGAAAAAACACCTTGTTCTATTTCATTAGATCTACCACCCAGACAAAGAAAGGAAAATTCTCTTGTGAAAAGGCAGGTAGAAGGCCTTGAACTCTGGAACTTAGCTCTGACAAAGCAAAACAATTTAACAGGCTATTTTAAAAGGGGCAAGAGCTGAATCAAGTTAGGTTTAAATTACCCAGTGGCATTAATTCAAAATAATATTTCAAAATGGATCTGGTTTTCATGGTTTCATTCTGTTAACAGGATGTCCAGTAGCTCATTCTGCTTGAGGAATGTGAAGTGAGAAGATACCAAGGAAACTACCAGATTTCAAAGTTTCTGGAACAATAAACATAGCGATAGGCTCCCACCAGTCTCAACAACACTCAATATAGTGACTACCTCAGGTAGGTCTGCGCTATTGGGCAAGGGAACAGTAAAACTCCCCACCTCAGGCATGTCCCCTGCCATTCTTTGATGGCTTTTCACAAATTAATTGAACATTTGGGTAGGAAAGAGAATAATTTTTATCCAACATTTTAGTTTAGCTACTATATTTGACTTATTTCAGGATGTACTGTAATGGAATTCTATGCACAGATATTTGTAACGTATTGCTATGTATGAGTCGTAATAGCTGTTAGCGGCAACACTTTTAACTACATGAAATCCAGTTTTTACGTACCTGATTCAGGAATGACAGATACAGGGCATCTCGATGAAGCCTAGAAACATCTATGGCAATTATAGTGACAGGGTGCTTTCTTACCATCTGTAAGTCTGTGAAATCTTCTCCACAACACTCACAGTAGCCTTTCTGTGCTTTGGGCACAACGGAGAGAGAGTTCATGGTTTACTGGGTGACTTTTCTGTTTCTGCAGAGATAGAAAGAGTCATGTATAAGAACTTCCATTTCCCCTCACATAAATCCAAAAAGATTTATAGAGATTTGTACAAACCAGTGAATGAAATCAATTAAATAAGGAAACGTCAATATATAGGACACAGCCAACTCAAATTTTCTTTTTGGCTAATTTAGGTAAGACAGTAAAGGGTTTAAATTAGTTCCTGGCTAGAGAATTAGCTGGCTGAAGTCAAAATGACTGAGGCTCACTCTAGGCAAAATGTCTATGAAGATTCTCAGTCATCCAGGTCATAACTATCCCAGAGATGCTTTTTCACAAGGCAACTGGACTTTCTTGTTTTTCTTTGAAAATGTTTCACTTCTCATCCAAGAAGTTTCTTCAGCTCTGACTGGATGGTGGGGAATGGAAATATTTATATTCCTTGCAGACAGTTACAAGACAGCACCCTAGGTAATAGAACCAACCTCAGCCCAGACCACATATCTGCCATGCTGAACTTCTGCCTGACCACTACCTATTTTCAATACAGTGAAGGTTTCTACAGACAAAAACATGGCTGAGCTATGGGCTCACCTGTGTCCCCCATTGTGGCCAATCTCTACATCAGGGGTATCAAACTCAATTTCATTGAGGGCTGCATCAGCATTGCGTTTGCCCTTGGGGGGCCAGGTGGGTGTGGCCAGGGTGGGCATGACCTACTGGGTGGGCGTGGCTGGAATGCGTATGGCTTACTGGGTGGGCATGGCCAGCTCTACATCATTTGCATCAAGGGTGCCTATGGGGGCCTGGGCAGAAGTGGGACAGATCTGAGGGTGTCTGACAGAAGGAGATGGGACCGGGGCAAGTGCCAAGGCATGGTCCACTGGAGGAGCCTCACTGTTCCTCTCAGGCCATGCGGGGGAGGGAGGCTGGACATTGGTGCGGAGGTCAAATGCCCAACCCTCAAGCACCCGCGGCACTAAGCCCAGCCTCACTTTCCCAAGGGGGCGCCCAGCTGCACTTACTTCCTCCTCAAGGCTGCTGCTGCTGCTGTGCTTGCGCTCCTTAGCCAGGTTGCTCATGATGGGTAGGAGGGCAAAAACAAGAGGGAGGCCCACTCCCTCTCCATGTGAGGAGACCTAGCTTTGTATCCAAAGCTTCTTTAGCAATAGGATTGGAGACCCCCCCCAGGATAGGCAAGGAGGAGGGGGCAAGGGGATGGTGAAAAGGCAGCAGGGCAGGACTAAGGCAGAACTTCCCTCAGGGCCTCCCTCTCCTTCCTTCCTTCCTTCCTTCCTTCCTTCCTTCCTTCCTTCCTTCCTTCCTTCCTTCCTTCCTTCCTTCCTTCCTTCCTTCCTTCCTTCCTAGAACAGAGTGGTGGGAAAATATTATATCTGTTTTATCTCTCCCCTATAAGTAGTTTTCCATCAGTGTCATAATCTTTTTAATTAGCTTTATCAAGCCAACCCATCTTAAAATCCAAACAGCCAAATCTTACGTAGTTCTTATCTTTCTATAATGCTTTTATAATCCAATATGTTTCCAATTGTCAAGGCACAGACACCACTGAAATCAATATTTTGTGACAGTTTTTCTTTTCAGGGGTCTTGTAATTATCAACCAGTCAGGATTCAGTCCAAAATATTTGACCATCTAAAAGTTTTCCAGTAATTTCTCCTTTAGAAGATTAGCCAAAGGCCAAGATTTTTCTTTCTCTGCAAACAGTTCTTAGATTTAAGAATGCAGGTCAGTGTGTTTATAATCCCAGAAGGTCAGCAATTTCTAACCATATGTAGTTTCACTCAGTAATAGATAGATCAATGCTTTGTTCCCAGCTGTTTTTTGCTATTTCTAGGCTTCTTGCCAAATTCTAGGTCAATGCTGCTATAGTTTTCTCTAATCCTCCACTAGATGTCACTGTTCATTTTTCAACTTTTTAAAACAGTTATTTTTGTTCTTTTTATATATATATATATAATATCATCAATGCTTTTTTAGGTACAGAGTTTTAACAATTTTCTTAGCTTTCAAATTTATCCAAACTGTAGTGTTTTATATTTTTATTCCCCATAAGGGTTTGATTCGCTGCTTGCATCTATAGAAGCCTGAGGTAATCCCCTCCCTTCTCACTTTGGGAGGCTTTTTGTTTCTTGTAGAACTTTTCCAGGAAATCAGATATAAAATATCTGGGCTGGTTAGCGCCTTTGGACTTCAGCTGCAAGTAACTTGGGCAGAACAACCATTCCAGAATTGTTGCGGCACCCTTCTTTTCTTTGCCGCCCCTCTGGGGTGACTTAGACCCATTTAGGGTCCCCTGGCAGGGCAAAACTAGCTGTGGTGTGCGGAGGTCCACCATCCCACAACCGTACACTATGGCGCAAAACTGGAAGTCTCAATATTTACATTTTGATTCACACCACCCACTGGAGCACAAAATGGGAGTTATCAGAACCCTATACCACAGAGCTGAAGGCCTGCCTACCAGCAAAGAAGGAAAAGGAAAAGAAATAAAACACATCAAGGAAGCCTGTAGAACATGTGAGCCTTCATCAAATCTCAAAAAAGGCCTAGCAGAGCTCCTCTGTAACAGACGAAGAAAACAATAAACAAAGCAATGTAGTCATTCCATATGTTGCAGGAATATTGGAAAACCTCAGGAGGATCTTCAACCAACACAACATTTGTGCACACTTCAAACTTAAGAATAAGGCAAAAGCTTGTCCACCCCAAGGATAAAACACCCAGACACAAACTGAGCAATGTGGTACATGCAGTACAATGCAGTGAGACATGTGCAAATCTGTACATTGGAAAATGAAACAACAACTTCATAAACGTATGGCACAACATAGGAGAATAAACACATCAGGATAAGAATCAGCAGTCCATCTGCATTTAAAAGACAACAGCCACTCTTTCAAAGACAGCAAAGTCCACATTTTGGACAGAGAGGACAGCTGGTTTGAAAGAGGGGTCAAAGAGGCCATCTATGTCAAAACTGAATAGCCTTCTCTCAACAGAGGGGGAGGGATATGACATCATCTATCTCCAGTCTACAACACAGTCCTTTCAGCAGCTCCAAGAAGGCTCCACACCCCTTTTCAGGTGACTCTGAAGACACAGCCTCCAGGTAGCTTTAATGACTCGTTAAAAGAATGCAAATGAACAGTTGTCTGCAAGGAATATAAATCCTTTCATTTCCCACCATCCAGTCAGAGCTGAAGAAGCTTCTTGGATGAGAAGTGAAACATCTTCAAAGAAAAACAAGAAAGTCCAATTGCCTCATGAAAAAGCATATTTGGGGTCATTCTAAGCAAGTTGAAGTGTCTTTAAAAAGGTGGTATATCTATCCAAATGACTATGGCCACTCTGTTTTGGTTGAACATCCATTATGAAAATATATGTTAGGTTTAGTTATCCAAACTAACTGTATAGCCAGCTTGTAATGGTTAAGGTGCTGGCCTAGAAACTCAGGAGATTGTGAGTTCTAATCATACCTTAAGCATGAAAGCAGGCTAGGTAACTTTGGCCAGTCATTCTCTCTCAGCCCAGCTCGTCTCACAAGGTTCTTGTTATGGAGAAAAGGAGGAAGAGATAGGAATTTTATATAGGTTAAGCACCTTGAATTAGTTATAAAAGTAATAAAGGTGGGATAAAAATTTAATAAACAAATAAATCTCCCGTAATTTCTAGTTTAAATTACTATATGTAATGTATTATATGTAGGATAGCCTTTGATAAAAAAATTTAAAACTGTGGTTAAATAAAACTATAGCAACCGAATGACAACATGTAACAGGGTTTGGATTTTTATGATCATGTTTCATTGAAGCTTCACTACTCAGTTATTCCTTCTCTGTTTCAAGGGGTTGTTTTTTGCACTAAAGGTCCTTCATCAGTTTCTGCCTCAATTCTTAAGATGACTTTTAAAAATCTTCCAGAAGATTTCTACCTCTTCAAATGTCTATTAGAGTAAATAAAAGGAAGGATAAAAATGTCTATAACTTGTCCATAAATTACAGCTCTAAAACCAAATGTAATTCAGGAGTTACTGTCATTAAAGAGAATTGCACTTTTAATTTTAGGAGATAATCATAATTAGAGCCTTGGTGGAGCAGTGGGCTAATGCCTCCTTAAGTAACACCAGCTGCCTGCAATTAGTGCAGGTTCGCATCCCACCAGGCTCAAGGTTGACTCAGCCTTCCATCCTTCCGAGGTAGGTAAAATGAGGACCCAGATTGTTGGGGGCAATAAGCTGACTTTGTAATAATGCCGCTTGGGGGGTGTATGAAAGCCCTAATAAGCAGGCATATACATAGAATGAAGGCTACTGCTAAGCTTGTAAGCCGCCCTGAGTCTTCGGAGAAGGGCGGGATATAAATGGAATTAAAATAAAAATAAATAAATAAAAATAAAATGACAGATCATGAAAGGAGTGGACAATTTCAGCCTATGAGTCGGATATAGCCCATTAATTGTCCCTATCTAGTCTGCTGAAACATGGAAAGAACCTTTTACCACCCTTTGCTTTGTGCCCTTCTAGACTTGCAAAAAATGGACTGGGGATTAGCTGTGAGAAATGAAGTTCCAGAGAGGAGCAAAGGCCTCTTCGAAAGATCAGATAAAAATCTTAGGCTGCATCTGAATCACTCTAGCTGCATTCCCTAAAGGTGAATGAACTTGTGTGTTAGGGTGCACCAAAATCTTATGTATTCAATTTAAAAAGCCAGAAAATGAAATTCTACTATGCTCCCCTTACCTCCTATGGTCTTCAATTTTCGCAAATGGTGGTCTTAGCCTTGCTGCAAGAAATAAAAGATAGAGTGAACAGGGAGAAACAACTTTTGACAGCTATCAAAATAATAGAAACAACATAGATATCAATTTCCAGTTTTGGACTGAAATAAGATTAAAGGAAATCAGAAAATCTGAGCTCTACCATTTTTCTTTAAAGTTAAAATAGTGAGCTGTCTCAGGCTGGGGGTTGTTGCTAAAACAGCCAACTCTGCAAGAAACAGCTGAGCAAGCTAATGCAGGTGACCGTTACTTAAACGCTGTGCAACAAGACGATTGTTATATTAAAACAACAGTCTGCCTCATGAGTAGGCACAGTGCCAGCACTAAGCCAATACAGTATTGTTAGTGAGTGGGACGCTGTCCAGGGCTGGCAGCCACGATATCACATCTCCAGAGAACAGGAGATGTTAGTCATACAATGAAAATCCATCAGCAGATTCAGATATCAAGAAACACTTAAACATTTTCCAGAAGAGGTAGCCACTATGGTAAGGAGAAGTTGGATAGGCAAAGCTAAAATTTCCAAGAGTGAAAATTCCAGATTCTCACTGGCATTAAGAAAGGACTTAAAAACATACAAGTCTCAGGTGAATCAATTGTGGTAGGTCTATTCAGCATTTTTCCCCACAAAAGATTATCCATTATTTCTCCTGCTTGTTGTCACCAAATCTTCTGTAAGTTCTTTGGTTATTATCCCTTAACTGAATTGGTGTTTTTGACTTCATCCACCCACCTTTCTTTCTCTGGTGCCAGGAAGACTGCTGTTTGTTCAGGACACATTGTCACTGTACAGTTATGGTACATTTCACTACCAGCCAGTTACTGTGATAGGTCAAAATGATCTGGCAAGAGTGATGTTTTCCATCAGAAAAGGCAATATAACTGCCTAGACAAACGTTCTGGTCGGCAGGGAGGATGAGCCTGACAAGGAATTGCAATCTGATTGGTTCCACTTGGCCTGCTCCTGGAGCAACTGCTCCCATCCAGTTATGGAGTTCTATGCCTCGGCAGCTGCCTGGCAATTACCCTCCCCCTTCCCACTCACATACAGACACAGACACAGACACACACACACACACACACACACACACACACACACTTTCGAAAGAAGAATATCAACCTCCAGGAAGGCATTCCTCAAGGTTGATATTTTTCTCTGTAATCTCCACCCCAACTCCCCATTATGTTTTTCATTTTTCCAGCAGCTGTGTAGGTTTGTTAGAAGGAAAAATAAATGTGGCATAGTATTTCAGTTCTCCAGCAAATATGGAGAGAAAGCAGGTGGCTTTTCATATTCTAGGACAGGGGTCCCCAACCCCTGGTCTGTGGACTGGTACCGGGCCGCAGCATGCCAGCAACTGGGCTGCACAAACAAGCAAAGCCCCATCCGCAGGAGGCAGCACACCAAACCACGCAGCCTCTGGTCCATGGAAAAATCTCTCCAAGGAACCGGTCCCTGGTGCCCAAAAGGTTGGGGACCTCTGTTCTAGGAGACATAGAACTTGGACAAAAAAAAACCCTAGGGAGACAATGATTCTTCACTCTCCCCCTTTTGGTGCTTCTCCCACAGTCATAGTCTCATCCTCAACCGGGAGTACCAACTTTATCTCATTTTGGAAGGAGTGTTCTTCTGAAGCAGTGTGTTTTCTTCCCATTTCAAAAACAGGAAAAAAACGTGTTGCTGGGGAGTCAGGGGAAGTGTGGATTTTAAATGAAATTGCTTCCTTTTCTCACTTTTCTCATTTAAGCACAGTGTCCACAAAGTATATCAAGAGGTGCAACCAAGTCACAGTGAAAAGTCAGAATCTCAGCCAGGTTGCAACTAAAAGGTAACAAAACAGATCAATATATCAATCATTTCTAAACAAACAACACTTTCTCTACTCGCTTTTTAAAAGTAGGGATCCAGAAGCAAGCACTTTCTCCTAAACTAAGAAGACTTATTAAGATAACGCAAAACTCTTAAACCAGAGCAGGCATTTTAAAAATATGCAAACTATACATGAAATATGAATGTTTGATTGTTATGAGTTGCCCAGAGTCATTGAGAGCCAGGCAGTATACAATTTACCATATAATTATTATAATGATTAATCCCATTATGACTAGTGTATCTTTATGATTCCTGGAATCAGTCTAGCCATAAAGAGCTTAGGTGGCAGACAACTGAATACCAATAAACTAGTGGAGATATTTACAGATGGTATTCATTGGGCAGTACTGAGCTTCAGGTTTAGTAGCTATGGTCTAGGTGACTGATTTTCTGACATTTTGCCAGCAACTGTGGCTGGCATCCTTAGAAGCAAGTGGTCTGTTATGCAGATCTGAAGCAACTAAACAGGGACTGACTGTACTCGTGTTTTTAAGCAGTCAGGTCACTAGGTATCTGAACTGTTTATGCTCCTGTGTCTCCAAAGCCAAGAGATGATGGTCATCAGACTTTTGCTCTCTTCAAATCAAGTCTAATTTCCATCAGCTGCCCTATATTATCCTGGAATTTCTTTGACGTTCTGCCTGTCATTTGATCATTTAACATTATGCAATCAGCTGAAAGAAAAATTAAAGGATCTTTTTATTAACTTTTGCTCTCATGATGAGACCCTTCCCCCAATTTCTATGATCAGCAAGAACTAAAGGAGTCATTTGTATGAGGTGAATGGAAGTCATAATAATTTCAACCTTAACAAACTTTGGTAGGCATTTGTTTGGCACAAGAAAGAATGCTCTATATCCAGTGCTTTTTCTCTAAAAAAATGTGCTGGAACTCTCATCTTGGCAGGTGCAGGAGGTGGGGGTGGGGGGGCGGTGCTGCTGCAGTCACAGGTGCGAAGGGTGTTGGCGGTGGGCTCCCCTCCCTGGGGCCGGAGCCGGCACGGCTGGTGCTGTGGGAGCAGCAGAGCCCACTCTATATGGCGGGGCTGCGCAATGCAGGCAGCGGAGGCAGTACGGGCCAGGCGATGTTTTAATCTTATGATTTTAAAAATATATTTTTTCTATTGTAAGTTTCCCCAAACCTCGCCATGTGGATTGCATACAAATATTATATAATTGGTAAATAAAGGTAGAACATATGTTAAATATACATCAAATGATAATATGCTTCCCTACAAAGTCAATTCTTGCTCAATGACAGACCAAGGAGTTAAATCGGAAAGGCAAGAAGAAAATCTAGAAGAGATCTGTGCAGCTCTTCAACATCTTCATCAACGATTTGGATGAGGGGATAGATGGGGAACTCATCAAATTTGCAGATGACACCAAGCTGGCAGGAATAGCCAATACTCCAGAAGATAGGCTTAAGATACAGGATCTGGACAGACTCGAACACTGGGCACTATCTAACAAAATGAAATTCAATTGTGAAAAAAGTAACATTCTACATTTAGGCAGGAAAAATCAAATGCACAGGTATAGTATAGGTGGTACCTTGCTCAATAGTAGTAACTGTGAGAGAGATCTCGGAGTCCTAGTGGACAATCACTTCAATATGAGCCAGCAGTGTGCTGCAGCTGCCCAAAAAGCCAACACAGTGCTAGGCTGCATTAACAGAGGGATAGAATCAAGATCACGTGAAGTAGTAATACCACTTTACAATGCCTTGGTAAGGCCATACTTGGAATACTGCATCCAGTTTTGGTCACCACGATGTAAAAAAGATGTTGAGACTCTAGAAAGAGTACAGAGAAGAGCAACAAAGATGATTGGGGGACTGGAGGCTAAAACATATAGGGAACGGTTGCTGGAATTGGGTATGTGTAGTTTAACGAAGAGAAGGGTGAGGGGTGACATGATAGCAGTGTTCCAATATCTCAGGGGCTGCCACAAAGAAGAGGGAGTCAAGCTATTCTCCAAAGCACCTAAAAGCAGGACAAGAAGCAACGGATGGAAACTAGTCAAGGAGAGAAGCAACCTAGAACTAAGGAGAAACTTTCTGACAGTTAGAACAACTAACCAGTGGAACAACCTGCCTCCAGAAGTGGTGAATGCTCCAACACTGGAAGTTTTTAAGAAGAGACTGGCCAGCCATTTGTCTGAAATGGTATAGGGTTTCCTTCCTGAGCAGGGGGTTGGACTAGATGACCTCCAAGGTCCCTTCCAACTTCTTCTTCTTCTTCTTCTTCTTCTTCTTCTTCTTCTTCTTCTTCTTCTTCTTCTTCTTCTTCTTTTTCTATTATTATTATTATTATTATTATTATTATTATTATTATTATTATTATTATTATTATTATTATTATTATTATTATTATTATTATTATTATCTTGTAGAAAGGAAAGGCCCACACTGATAAATTAAAAATCTTTGTGGTCTGCAAAGGAATGCTGGTGGGCTAATCAATGATTTGGTGACTAGAGGAGCATCTACAGTGTTGGAGCTTGTGGTCATGGTAAGCCATGGAGGCACTAGGCAACATGACTTTCAGGGCAGTGGTGGTGATTTTATTACTTTTAAAAAAAAATCTGTGCTCTGTCCAAGGGTGCTTGGTAGGCTGCATGTACAGGCCTGGTCTAGAATTTATTTTGGAGCATTCAACTATCTAGAGCAGGCATGTCAAACTCATTTTGTTTGAGGCAACTTTTTATAAAAGAATTGCCATTAATTTGTTTTAATAAAATAATTTAAATCAATTTTTCACTTGATTTCAAATTAAATGAATGAGATTTTTTTCAGTACAATTGCCAAATGCAATAAACTGGTTTTAGGTATATGTTACTGGAAGGAAAAAGCAATCCCTGTTGCGTTACTGATCCCAGAGAAACATTTGCATGTATGCAGGTATCCTTAGGGTGCCATAATTATGAATGAGAAATATTGGTTGCAAAGTTGGCATTTCTGGATGTAATACAGATATTTTGGACTTATTTTTGTTTCTTTGCATGTTTGATATTTTTAAAAAGGCATATGCTACTGACTACGCTTATGCACATATGTAACATGATCACTGCTTGTCCAAAATTTTACTATACAGATAATACCCCCAGAAATTATTTTAGCCTTTTTAATAAATGTTGTTATTGATGTTAAGCTCACCAGGGAAAACATCATATATTGTTATGTATATACTAGGTTAATTATTTAAAGACTGAAGTGCAACATAACTAGATTCTAAATAATCTATTTTTCAAAACACACAACAGTCCAAACAGTAAAAGTAAAGTCCAAATTAAGAATATTTCATTCTTAAGAATTGTTTAGATTCAAAATAGTTTTCAAGGGTGTACAAAAGATACCGTATTTTCCGGCGTACAAGACGACTGGGCATATAAGACGACCCCCTACATTTCCTGTTAAATTATAGGGTTTGGGCTATACTCGCCGTATAAGACTACCCCTCTTCCAACGCACACCAAATAAAAATTAAAAAACATCAGATTTGATTTTAATATGGTAATTTTAATTCAAATGCTTATGACATGCAGGTACTTAGTAGGAAAACTGTCACTTATAAACATAAGGCTGTTTGTCATCCAACATGTAAACATAAAACAGTGCAAGTGGATTAAACTTTTCCTAATTCACTCTAAAGCTTTCCCTGTGCAGACCAAATGGGAGATCCACTCCAGGTTTTCCAGCCCGCCCGCCCAGTTCCTGAGTCAAATGTGTCCTTAGAGCTAAGCAGCTGCTCTGGCTGCTGCATTCCCCACCTGCCTTTCAAGTTGGGATAGACTGCAGCTGCTCTTCAACTTTAGAAGGAAAGACGCCCAGACCCCAGCCTGTAAAAAATTACAGACTGCAGCTTCTTCTCCAATTGGTCCCGTTTTCCCTGTGCAGAGCAAATGGGAGATCCGCTCCAGGTTTTCCAGCCAGCCCTGTCCCTAAAGTTTCAGCACCCAGCGTATAAGATGACCCCTGACTTTTGAGAAGATTTTCATGGGTTAAAAAGTTGTCTTACACGCCAGAAAATACGGTACTATTTTTTTCTAGAATCAGCTAAATTAGACATATTACATTGAGAAAAATGTTTCTCATTTCTTTCCTGTTGCCTTTGATTTTATTGCAGAGATGTTAACATAAGAAATAGACTATTTTGTTATCTTAATTTTACCTTCCAAAAGACAGAAGCAGATGAAAAATGTGAGGTTCTTTCCTGTTGGCTTTTCTGAATTAGCTGTTTTAGATTCTAAAAGTTTAGTTCCTAAAGAAGTAATCCTATAAATAATTTTAATGTCCTCCTCTAGTGCAGGCTCTTTTATGACTCAAGGACTTCAACTCCCAGAATTCCTGAGCCAGCATGGCTCAGCTTGGAAACCTCTCCCCTCAGCATGGCTGGCTCAGGATTTCTGAGAGTTGAAGTCCACGAGTCATAAAAAAGAGCCAAGATTGCTAGCCCTGCAATAGGCTAAGGAAAACCAATAGGGGAGCTGGGTTGTTTTTGTTTGGTTGTTTTTTTTTTTTGCAAAAAAAGGTTCCGGAACGCAGTTCTGAGCGTTCTATGAGAAAAAAAGTCCTGTCTATATCAGTGTTTCTGATTCTCTACAACTTTAAGATGTGTGGACAGAATTCCCCAGCCAGTCATGACTGAGAAACACACTAGTCGACATCATGTCTCTCTTATTGCATGAAAAAGGCATCTGTATCTTTAAAAAAAGGTGTTTTCCAATTCTCCTATCCCATAGCATAAATCTTCCTCTACTCCTATAATCAATCCTTCCTGCATAACCTTTCTTTGCAGAGGCTACTTCTTGAATAATCTTTCTATGTAGGATAACATTTCTTGAAGAAGAGCATTAAGGGCAAATATCTCTTCCCCCCCCCCAAAGATAGTTGAGGGAAACAAAGCAAAACATTTCTACTTAATTCTTTGTCTTTGTAAAGAAAAGGGAGAACACAATAATCACAAATTAGTTCTATGTCAGATTATCAACTTTTCAATGCTATGCTATGTCTTTAAGCTCCAAATGCAGATAAAAGTTGAAATAAAAAGATAAGATAATCTTTATTGTCATTTTTTTACTGTGGTCACAATGGCGCACATCAAAAATGAAATTTAGTTGCCCATTCTCAAAGTGAGACACATACATGACACACCTAAAATATACTACATACAACATATGTATAGACCTACATGCCTACATATACATAACAATAAAATATTAAATACTGTCCAACTTGAATATATAACGGAAGGAGGAAGCCTGAGAGTTCACAAGGTTAATGCTGTATGGAATGAAACTATGGTTGAATCTGGATGTTCTACTACGGATACCATGAAGCCTCCTCCCAGAAGGTAACAAGGAAATCAGGTTGCAGCGCTTTTCAATCAGTGGTATGGGTACCACCTGTGGTACATTGGCACCTGGTAGGTGGTACGTGACCATCCTAGAAAAGTGGTAGCGGGGGAGGGGAATGAGTTGAATTGGTGGCAGCACCACACAAGCCTGAGCAAGAGATGGCTGGAGCTTCAGGGCTGTCAGGGCTCAACTGAAGTGCCAGGATCAGCGCTTCTTCGGGGCTGTCAGGGCTCAGTGGAAGCACCAGGATCAGTGCCAGTCTCCAGCTGGAGCTCGGCACTGATCCTGGCGCTTCTGAGCCCAGAAGAAGCGCTGATCGGCTGGAATGTTGCAGCATCCCCAGGGTCTTGTGATTTACATTCAGATGCTTGGCAACTGATTCATATTTATGATGGTCACAGTGTTTCAGGGTCATGTGAAGTGACCAAAACCTGCTGAAACCACCCAGCAGATGGGGGGAATAAAAACCAAACCCCACCCCCACTGCCAATCCTGCTCACAACAATGAAAACCTCGGACAAGAGGAAGAGCGCCGCCAGGCAGCAGGCATGTGTCTTGTTCGGCTGTGGCTTGGGGGCCACTTTTTTCAGTGCCATTGTAACTTCGAACAATCACTAAGTGAACTGTTGTAAGTTGAGGACTACCTGTACTTTTTTCCTTTTTGGGGGGTCATCAAGTTTTTGGCACCTTGCTAGGCGACTGGTGGTACTCAGATGTTGCCATATCCTAAAAGTGGTACAATGGGTGAAAAGGTTGAAAAGCCCTGGTGAAGAGGATGAGTAGTATCCCAGATAATCTTATGGACCCTGTTCAAACAACGCTTCTGTGCTATGTCCTGGCTGGGAGGGAGGGAACTGCCAATGATCTTTTCGGCCATCCTCACCACTCTCTGCACCGCCTTTCTGTCTGAAGCAGTGATGCTTCCAAACCAGACTGTGATGCTGTATGACAGGATGCTCTCAATCGTCCCCCTGTAGAAAGTGGTCAGAACAGGGGAAGGGAGATGAGCTTTTTCATGTGACACAGAAAGTGCAGGCGCTGCTGTGCCCGCTTCACCAGTTTCTCACTGTTGAGCGGCCAAGCCAGCCTACTTGTTAGCTGCACACACAGGAGTTTGATGCTGGTAACCATCTCCACAGGTGAATCATTAATGCACAGAGAAGTGTGGCTGTCCCTGCCTTTTCTGAAATCGACAATGATTTCTTTGGTTTTACCAGTATTTAAAACTAGGCTGTTTTCTTTACACCAGTTCACCAACCCCTCAACCTCCTTGCAGTAAGCTTCCACACTGTCATCATGAATAAGGCCCACTACTGTTGTATCATCTGCGAACTTTATAATATGGTTGGTAGCAAACCTAGCACAACAATCATGGGTCAACAAGGTGAACAGCAGTGTACTTAGGACGCAACCCTGAGGAGAACCTATGCTCAAGGAAATGGTATTAGAAGTATTAGTTCCAGCTCGCACATATTGGGGCCTGTTGGTAAGAAAATCCAGAATCCAATTGCACAAAGGGGTGTTTAAGCCTAAAAGGCCCAGTTTGTCTACTAGATGCTGGGGAATGATTGTGTTAAATGCCAAACTGAAGTCGACAAACAACAAATGTACATGAGCATTTCTTTCCTCTAAGTGCTTCAAGCTCAGATGGAGAACAGAAGAGATAGTATCCTTCATAGAGCGATTTGGTCGGTAGGCAAACTGAAGCGGGTCAAATGCTGGTGGGAGGCTAGATACAATAAAGTCCTTTATCAGCTTCTCAAAGCATTTCATAATGGTGGATGTTATTGCAACCGGATGGTAATCATGGAGGCTTGTAATTGTGGACTTTTTTGGCACTGGCAAGATGATGGCCGTCTTAAAACACGATGGGACCACTGCCTGCTGCAATGAGAGATTGAAAATATCTGTGAGAACACAAGCATAATCTCTAAGGACACATCCAGGGATGTTATCTGGGCTTGCTGCTTTCCAAATGTTAACTTTCCATAGTGTTTTCCGGACATCAAAGCTTAGTACTTGCTCATCAGGATGGGGCACAGCTTTCCTAGCAGGAGTGCTTTTTGATGTCTCAAATCTAGCAAAAAATGCATTGTTTGTTTAGGAAGTCCCATGTCGTCCTTGCATCTCGGTGGATTCACCTTGTAATCTGTAATGGTCTGGATTCCTTTCCACATTCGCCTGGTGTTTGTGGGGTCTTGAAAAAAGTTCTGAATTTTCTGGCAATGGGCTTGCTTTGCATCTTTTATGGCACTTTTCAGATTTGCTCTGGCTGTTCTAAGTGCCAGCATGTCGCCAGATTTAAAAGCCACGTTCCGTGCTTTCAGCATCTTGCGGACCTCATAAGTCATCCACGGTTTATCATTTGCCCTCACAACAATGGTTTTCAGGACACAGACATCATCTATGCACTTTTGGATATATGCAGATACCGTGGTGGTATACTCCTCAACATTTGTATGTTGGTTATCAGTAGCTGCTTCCTTAAACATGCCCCAATCTGTGCACTCAAAGCAGTCTTGTAATGCTTCTATAGCTCCCTCTGTCCAAACCCTCACCTGCTTTACTGCAGGTTTCACTCTGACTAATATATGCTGGAATAAGCAGCACTGAGAGATGGTCAGAGGAGCCCAAGTGAGGGCAGGGGATAGCTTTGAAAGCATTCTTGATGTTGGAATAAGCAAGATCCAGTGTATTTTCCCCCTCTGGTTGCAAATTCCACATATCTAGGTGGTGGCCTGGCAGCTGCAGAGAGTCTTGGATGAAATGGATTATCTGAAGCCCTTTCAGTCAGGATTCAGGCCCAGTTAGGGGATGGAAATAGTATTGCTAGCACTTGTGCTAGCAAGAGCGGGATGGGAATAATGCAACCATCCTTGCTTTCCTTTACCTCTTAGCGACTTTCAATGGTATCCTTTTGGGTGGGCTGTGGGTTGGGAGGCATAATTCTGTGCTGGTTCAGCTCTTTACTCGGTGGGTGGTCCCAATCGGTACTGATAGGGAGTGAGAGGTCCAGTCCTTGGCTGCTATTTTGTGGTGTGCTGCAGGGCTTGATACTTTCTCCACTCTTCAACATCTATATGAAATTGCTGTGTGAGATCATTCCGTCCCCAACCTTTGCGGCTTGGTGGCCCAGGTGGGGGAGGGAAGAGGGGAAACAGGGGCACACGAGCAGCAGGTTGGTGCACATGTACACAGAGCTTGACTGCAAGTTCTGCTGCACACTCATGCAGGTCCTGGCCCACTGCTTGTGCGAGTTGAGCTGCAGGCATACCAGCCTGTCACTCATACAAGTTGCATGTGCACCAGCCTGCAGTGTGGTTGTGAATACACCACAGCCCTGTTCCACTGTACTCACAAGTCCTGCTCAAGGAGCAGGTGGCATTCATGGCTAGGAAAGCCTCGCTTCTGCATTGTGCACCAGATGCGACCTTTCTTGGATCAGAATTCCCTGCACTCAGTTGTTCAGTCCCTGGTCATCTCACAGCTGGTCTATTGTAATGCACTCTGCATGGGACTACCCTTGAAGAGGTTTTGGAAGCTACAGCTGGTGCAGAGTGCGGTAGCACGGGCAGTTTTGGAAGGCCCAAGAATGGCCCTATAACACTGCTGCTCTGCAAGCTGCATTGGTTGCTAGTCTGCTTTCAAGTACAATTCAAGGGGTTGATCACCTTTAAAGCCCTTTATGGAATAGATCCAGGTTACTTGAGGAACTGTGCTACCCCATTCAGATTGACCCGTCACATTCATGCTGGCAGAAGAAGTATACTGTGGGTCCCATCAGCCTGATTTTCTGGTTGACAAGGTACAGGAGGAGGGCCTTCTCTGCTGTGGCTCCTATCCTCTGGAATATGTTCCCCCCAATGTGAGGTTGGCCCCAACCCAGCTATCCTTTTGTAAGCACCTAAAGATGTGGCTCTGCCAGTTGGCTTTGGTACCAAAGGTGAAACAGCACAGTAGAGGTGGTTGATCGAGTAATGACCCCCCCACCCTCTCCATGTAACCTTTGATTTTAATTTATTTATATTTTAATGTATATGTATAGACATATTTTAATAACTAAATTTAATAAATAAATAGAGGTATGGATGGATGGATGGATGGATGGATGGATGGATGGATGGATAAAATATAATTTTTCCTCCTCTTAACTAGATCTGTTCTTTAATTTTAATTTATTGCACAGATGTTTTTAATTTTATTTTTATCTTGATTTCTGTACTTATTATATGTTTTGTTGTTAGCCGCCCTGAGTCCTTCGGGAGATAGGGCGGGATATAAATCCCATCAATAAATAAATAAATAAATAATTGACAAAGAGATTAAAATAAGATATGAAGGAGCATTGGTTACCCTTTTAAAGGTATGGATAGTCCTCCATTTATGAACACAATTGGGACTGGAATCTATCACTGAGCAAAGCAAGACTTTACATGACTGCTTTGCTCAACGATCAGAAATTTGGCATTCTTAGTTGTGATCGTTAAGCAAACTTGCAGGTTAAGCAAATGGTGTTCCACATTAAGAGCATGGGATGCCTCAAATGGGGGGTGGGGGGCGGGCGGGAGAGATCCTGAGAGGCTCTACTCAGAAGCTGAAAATCTTCCTTACTGAAATCGAAGCAAGATTTCAGATAGACATTTTGTAGTGTATGCTGGCATAGCATACACGTGTGACAGCTGAATAAGGAGGTGCGGAGCTGGAAAAGCTCTGTGCAGGAACAACGTTCAGCGGGAAAGCCGGATTTAAAGGGATTGGCTGCCCAGCTGGCGGGAAACCTGAGTTTAAACCTATTGGCCAGGCATTCACCTGGTCAGGTATAAAATAAGGCAGGTATAAAATATTAACTGAGGAACCTTTGTTCCTCAGTTCTGGACCACGTTTCCTCCTAATAAAGTCATTGCACGCCTGAAGTCTGAGTCTCTCTGATTCCCGAACCGACACAACACATTTGGCATGCAGCCTATGCCAGTCCTCCTCTACCTCCCTGAGACACTCACACTCTTTACTTATATCATGCTGCCTCTCCATTATCTGCTTGGATTTCAGCTCCCTCTTATTTCTTGGGGCTGGCTAAAATAGCTTCCTGCCAAAAAAAGTTCACTCCTCAATGTGCACAGAAAGGAAATTTCTCTGACAGGGATAGCGCTTAAACATTCAAGATTTATGCTCTATTTCTACACCCCACCAAAGATGTCCCCACAGCAGAGAGCTCTTTCAATCAGTCCTTAGAGACAAGGGGGAATCCTCTTAGCAGACAGCAGCAGTTTACAACCATTCTCTCCTGGTTTCCCCACTGTCTTTGTGGGGAAACAGGCAGGGATTACAAATGCAATCACATGATCACAGGGTGCTTGGCAACCAGTCCTAAGTGCAAATAGGTTGCCAAGCACCTAGATCACAATTACGTGACCACAGGAATGGCAGTGCAATATTTTAGAACAGCTGGATGTGTTTTATAGGCTATAAAGTACCTTTTCTAAGGCTGCATAATTCCAGATCGTCATTAAATAAGCAGACATAAGTCAAGAACTATTCGTAGTATGAGTCTAACATTATTGGTCTATATCAGTGTTTCTCAACTTCGACAATCTAAGATGCATGGATTTAAATTCCCAGGACTGAATAGGATAGTGTAGCATAGTATAATGTATTTTACCTACATGTAAGTATTAGTATGCACTCTGTAATGCCCATCACAGAAAAAATATTTATGTTATCCCTTTATATGCTTAGTTGCTTTCTGGCCCAGTTGAGGCTATATTTGCTAGCTGAGCAGAAATTAGATATTCTATGTCTTTAACAGCATCTTGACACCTTCCCACCCATCCACCCACCCCCCAAAAAGCCAAACTTTCCCCACTGCTTAGTCTTTTTATCATTACCTAATTATCATTACCTAATAATGATTACAGTACACATGACACTGCTGAAGGCATAGGTGTTACTGACAGTGAAATATTTGTCAACAATAATCAAATACCATACAACCCATCACCCCCTGAGTTATCATTTAAGAATTATTTACTTAACAGATTCCTCAATGCTTTCAACAATGACAGAGCTTTCAATGTACTGCCTTTACTGCAAAAGTTCTTAAAAATTCAGGGAGATATATCTACCTTAGAAACAGCCCACCTTGAACTATAAATCACAATCAAACTTCACAGAATTGACCACAGGAAATGTTTTATGCTATTTTGTATTCGGACAGAAAATGTTTTATGATAATTTTTGTCATAAAATGTTTTATAATGTTTGCCAAATTTCAATTCCACAGGAGTCATGGATCCCAGATTTTGGACACATCTGTAAGTTAACCCATTGGAGGTATCTTGATTCAAAAACTGTTGTCCTGTGAGGCATTTTCACCAATTAAAGGTTACAGGAACAAGAGCTTTAGTACTCCACTATATGGATGAGTTTAGCCAGAGAGCGATTATATTGGTAAATACTTGATTGTTCTGACCTGCCATCTTCTGGTAAGATTAAAATACTACATTATTTTCACACACAAGAAAAAATTAACTACTTATTTTATATCATAAAGTAATGGTCTGATTTTTCTATATCTCAAAAAATCTGGCATTTTAACAAGGGTGCATAGACTTTTTATATCCACTCTAAAATGATTTGCCCCCACTGCTTCTAAGATATTTTGTTAACTTTCCAATTTAGCCACTACACTTGGGATTGACTGATAAACTCTCACAGAACTACTAACTGAGTCTACAATACATTGCTTATCTTTTTCAAGATCATCCAAATCAAGAGCCATTTCAAATAATCTATAAAAATGATTAAAACTGAAAAATTAATATACCAAATTTGAAGACAAAGTTTATCACAAAATAACAGTGTTAAAATCATAAGATTTTCAGTGAATCAATGCAGAGGCTTTTTATGATATTAAAAACTTAAAATATTAATATTACATGGAGAAAAATATATTTTGAAATCTAATGAAAACAAGTATTGAAGGAGCCAATTATATTTCTTTTATGAGAGAGTTCTATAAATCTGGCCCATTCCTAAAAAGACTCTGCCACTTTTAAGCAAATTTGATGATGGGGCTTCAAGGTAATTATAACTTTGAGACCATTCCTAGAGATAAAATGGTCTTTAAGTAACTTAATCCTCAATACATCCACTTTCAATTGATCCCAGAAACAAATCAGGAACCAAACCTTCTGATATAAAATTGGAATAATATAGTGTGAATATATCCATGCCTTTACATGCTGTACCAACTGAGATTTACAAACTGACTTCAAAAGCTGTAGATAGAATACTGCAATACAGTAGTTGAATCCGCATCTAACCAGAGCCTAACTGAAGTAAGGCTGTTGCCTAAACTGATAAAAACATTCGCTACTCCGCCATTTTGTTTGGATTAACTTTTAAGCCTATCCTCATTCATTAAAAAACTGTCTCCAAGCTCCCATTCAACAATTACACACTATACCTAAGATTTACATAGAGAAGTGAGTGGGAGATTAGTATACTATCTTCATATTGGGGATATGATCATTTAAGCCACATGAAATCTTTCATGATCATAATCATTACTACGAGCCACCAAAAGTATCTGGAGTTTTATATAGAGGTTAAACTACATGAAAAACCAACCCACCCCACAAACAATACCACTAACTGGATTCACCATTTTAGGACAGATTAGACACCAGAAGACACCAGAAATACTATGCTGCAAACCCCAGAATTCCCAAACTATTATAGCCAAGTTCTGGAACATTAATACTGAGTTTTGGTGTCATGATGGCATTGACGAAAGAAACCGGGGCTCCGGTTGCCTAGTCCAATTTCGCTATGTCTGGAGACCCCAAAGGATCGGAAAGTTGCCCTGGAGAGGCGATTAGGAGGAAGGGAAGCCTTGGGAGCTTGGAGCCAACAGTGGTCAGCCCAATCGAACTGAGGAAACTCTTCAAACAGACAGGAAAAAGGCTGCCGGTAAACATACAGACAGCCCAAGTCATAGACAACCAGGAAAGAAAGCAAACAATGTGGCAAGCCATGGCATGCCGCTGAACAGCTGATTGTCAACGACATGTTTTGATCTGGGTGAGACTATTTTTTATTTCCTTTTCCCTATGGATTTAGAATATAAATCCCTAGATTGGACAACTTCCAAAAGCAAAGACCCCAGGAAGACATGGAAAGAAGGGAGTTAAAAGCAGCAAAAAATCTTAAATGGGGGAATGAAATTAAGGAATACAAAAGAATATACACAAAATGAAATTGGGACTGATTTAAAGAAAACTTTGCTAACCTTTATGATGTGGGAAAGTTTCTCTGTTTATTTTTTGAAAGTATTTTTTAAAAAATACTTTTAAACCTGGATATAGACATTACAGTTAAAAGAGGACATTTAGTGGTGAGAAGAAGACACTACAATAATACAAAAAGAATCAGAGAAATTGCTGACCTTGGTTTAACACCTGTTGTAAATAAAAAGAACTTGCGACTCTGTACCAGAAAAGGCTTTCTACAATTATATCTTCTAGCTCTAGATATAGCTATTATAGAAACTATTTGGAGATAGGGCTTTTTATATTTTTGAACTGACTGGAACATTTGGATTAGCCTAAAGCAGTTGGCCTTTTTCAAGACTGGATTATAGCCTAAAGCAGTTGGCCTTTTTTCTTTTTTTTCTCTCCCTGTGGATTTATAAAACTTACTTAATTGAAAAAATGAGTGCTCCAAACCTTATTAAAATTTAAAAAAACTTCATCTGCACCCTCTTCTGGAACATTTAGCTCAGGGCTTTTCAACCGGTGGTACGCATACTACTGGTGGTACGCGAGCACCTGGCTGGTGGTACGAGGCGTCACCTTCCTCCCCCCACCTCCCCCCCGCTCTGTTCCTTCCCAGCTCACTTGCTGCCAGAAAACATGCTGCTTGGCGGCGGCCTGCAGGAACCCTACCAAGGGTGCAGAGCGAGGCCCCGCCCTCTCCAGGGACTAATTGTAGAGCAACCGGATTGAACTCTTCTTGTGCGGGATCTGTGTCATCCTTCCCCGCCTCTTCTTACTTCAGAAGCAAGGGCAAGCCTGAAGGGGACAGAGCCATCCACTCCCTCGGCAGATAGGTGTTTAAGACCGTTTGCATCGCAGCCCTGAGCACCAACCTCACAACCGCCCCTTTCTTTTTCCCCTTTTCTCTCCCTCTCTCTCTGTTGCGGCCTCAGTCTCTTCCATCTTCTTTTCCTCTCCCCCACCCCGTGAGCTTGCGATACCCCTCACGTTGCCTCCCGGGGCTCGAGACCTTTCCCCCTCTCCTCTTCCCGAGGTGCCCAGTTTTATGGAGGGTAAAGCAAAGTGGCCAGACAGCGTGCGGCCTCTTTGAGGACTCATCCCGCAGCAGCAAGTGGGAATCGAGGCCCACGTTTGTTTTGCTAATGCGCACCAGGCAAAGCCATCAGAACGCAGGTGTGGAGGGAAAAACGTGCCCGCCTGACTCCCTCCCCCCAACTGTTGGCGACTCTGTACAGCTGGCCCCAACCTCCACTAACAGGCTCCAGTCCATGGAGAGCTCCGGCGGGTCAACACAGCAAGGCCGGTCCATGGGTGCGACACTGTGCACCCAGGAGGCCGCATCTGGGGCCGCCGATCAGCTGGTGACTTCGTATGATTTCAGGAGATTTCAATAGCCACCATACCCAATGGAGATATATGCTTAATGATACTAATGGCGAGACCCTCTGCGAATGGGCAGAGCAGAACAACTTATACCTAGTTTTTGATGCTAAAGATCGAGGTACTTTTAAATCAGCTGCATGGAAGAAAGAATATAACCCTGACTTATGTTTTGTTACACAAGATAAAACCAAACCTGTACCTGCCTCTCGACAAATGCTACCAACCTTCCCCCATAGCCAACATAGACCTATTATCATTAAGACAGGAATAAAGATACCTATTATCAGATCTATACCCCGACCAAGGTGGAACCTGAAGATGGCCAACTGGGAAAAGTTTACGATGGACCTTGAGAACACAATAGGATGTATCCCGGCAGTTAGTAAAAGCTACTATCGCTTTGTCAGAGCAATCATGTCATTGGCTAAAAACTCCATCCCACGTGGCTTCCGCAAGGAATATATCCCAGGATGGAATGAAACCTGCGAAAACCTGTACCGAAAACATCTAGAGAATGGTGATGCTGAGATAGCCGATGAACTTCTTCATAACCTTGACCTGGCGCGCAGGCAGAAATGGGAGCAAACTACGTCTGGATTAGACTTTAAACACTCAAGCAGGAAGGCATGGAGCCTACTGAAAAAATTGGGAGGAGACCAACCAGCTCAACGCAAACAACAAGATGTTACTCCAGATGAAGTAGCAACTCGAATTGTCAACTTAACTAGAGTACCCCATGATAAGAAACATACTAAATTAGTGAAAAGAGAACTAAAGCACTTAAAAACTTTGTGCTCGCCTAGCCAGGAATATGCTCGACCCTTCCAAGTGGCTGAAATAGATACTGCCCTGAAGAATGTCAAAGAATGTCAAAGCTGGAAAATCTCCTGGTTTTGATGGAGTAATGCCTGAATTTATCATCCATTCTGGGCCTCGCACAAGAGAATGGCTGGCAAAATTCTACACAGATATCCTAACTTCCAATAAGCTCCCTCCAGAATTTAAGAGAACCAAGGTAATCGGCATATTAAAACCTGGAAAAGAAAGCAACAAGCCAGAAAACTATCGCCCCATTGCTCTGTTAAGTGTTTGTTATAAACTACTTGAAAGGTTGATACTTAACAGAATTGGACAGAAAATTAACGAACAAATACCGATTGAACAGGCTGGGTTTAGATCTTATCGGAGCTGTGCTGATCAAGTCCTTAGTCTTACTAGCCACATTGAAAGCAGCTATCAGAATAAATTGAAAACATCTGTTGAATTTGTGGATCTCACAGCAGCATATGATACAGTGTGGAGGGATGGTCTATTAAGCAAATTCCTCCATGCTGTCCTTTGTAGTACCAAGGGCCGCCTAATAAATAACATGCTCTCAGCAAGGACCGTTCAAGTCATCATGGGCGATAAAATTAGTAAGCAAAGACATCTGAATAATGGACTCCCTCAGGGCTCTGTATTGGCCCCATCCTTATTCAACTTATATATTTCCGATATACCACCCACACTATCAACAAAGTTCTCTTACGCTGATGACTTGGCATTAGCATATAGCCACAAGGACATCGAAGTTACAGGTGTACTTACAGCCGACCTTACAACTCTGAGCACATACTTCCACCAATGGAGGTTAATCCCAAGCGTAAGTAAGACAGTCACATCATGTTTCCACCTTAATAATAAACTGGCAAAAAGAGAACTCAATGTATACCTAAATAACAAATTGCTCCCATATGAGGCAACTCCAAAAAATATCTGGGGGTCACCTTAGACAGGACCCTGTCTTTTTAAAAACATATTCAGAATATGGCTGCCAAGGTTAACAGCAGAAACAACATTCTGCAAAAACTATGTGGAACAACTTGGGGAGCTTCAGCTCCAACTCTTTGATGCGCAGCCCTTGGGCTTTTCTACTCTGTAGCAGAATACTGCACACCTGTATAGATAAACAGCTCACATACAAGACTTGTTGATGTTCAACTCAACCATACGATGAGATTAATTACTGGGTGCATAAAATCTACACCTATTCACTCGCTACCAGTTCTTAGCCACATACTTCCCCCGCACTTACGACGACAAGAAGCTCTCATTCGGGAGTATAGTAAGATCCTGCTAAACTCCTCTCTACCCATTCATGCCTATACCTCTGATCTCTTGAGATGTCGATTACAGTCAAGAAATCCACCACTCCTCACAGCGCTTAAGCTGCTGGCCGAACATCAGAGCACTATACAAAAGTGGATGGAAGCATGGAGTAGCTATACCTCCCAAGATATTTCTGAGCATATTAGTCCTAATAGTATACCTCCAGGATTTAATCTACCCCGACACATATGGGTGACATACAATAGAAGTAGAACGACTCATGGGGTATGTGCTGATTCTCTGTATAAATGGGGAAAGACACCTTCAGCACAATGTGATTGCGGGGCTCCCTGACAGACTATCCAACATGAGGGAATGCATTAATAGAAGATACCCAGGAGATTTTAACGACTTCCTCTGCGTAACAACGGCAGCTACTGACTGGATCTCCAAACTCAACATTAAACTCTGAAATGTTATTTCTGTTTTCCTCTTAGGTTTTATAATTGCTTCTTTTTTAAAAAAAAAATTGTTTTAACTGTTCTAACTTGTAAATATGAAGTGCTTTTAATTCTGTGTGTGACCAGCCATACACTAAATAAATAAATCCGTATGGCTGGCCCCGATCTCCGCCAATGGGCTCCAGTTCACAGAGAGCAACCAGCGGAAGGAAGGAAGGGACAAAGAGGGAAGGAAGGAAGGAAAGGGAGGGAGGAAGGGAGAGAGGGAGGGAAGGAAGAAAGAAAGGAAGGAAAGAAGACATGAGGAAACCCCAGATGCAGGGCAAGCCAGGGAAAGTGTGTGTGTGAGGTGGGGGGGGGGAGAAATCCCCGGCTGCAATTCCTGTGCAAGATTTCCTGCTTGAAAAAGGAAGGGACAAAGAGGGAGGGAAGGAAGGAAGGAAGCAAGGAAAGAAGAAAGGTAGGGACAATGGGAGGGAAGGAAGGAAGGAAGGAAGGAAGGAAGGAAGGGAGGGAGGGAGGGAGGGAGGGAGGGAGGGAGGGAGGGAGGGAAGGAAGGAAGGAAGGAAGGAAGGAAGGAAGGAAGGAAGGAAGGAAGGAAGGAAGGAAGGAAGGAAGGAAGGAAAGAAGAAATGAGGAAACCCCAGATGCAGGGCAAGCCAGGGAAAGTGTGTGTGTGTGGCAGCGGGGGGGAATCCCCGGCTGTAATTTCTGTGCAAGATTTCCTGCTTGCAAAAGGAAGGGACAAAGAAGGAGGGAAGAAAAGAAGGAAGGAAGGGACAATGGGAGAGGGAGGGAAGGAGGGCACCCACCTCAGTCCCACCCCCCTCTACCAGAGACCAATGGATCCCCCCACAGAGGCACCCTGCAACCTGAGTGATGAGCTGCCCCCATTTACTTCGCTTGTCAAAAAGTTGCAAAAGGTAATCACATGACCCTGGGGCACTGTGACCGTCAAAAGTATGAATCAGTTGCCATGCATCCAAATGTAAATCACATGACCCTGGGGATGCTAAAAACAGTCATAAGTGTGAAAAATGGCCATAAGTTACTTTTTTCAGTGGCGTTGTAACTTCAAACAGTCACTAAACAAACTGTTGTAAGTCGAGGACTACCTGTACTTTATCATTTTTTTCCTTTTTTTGGAGGGGGGGGTCAAGTTTTTGACACTTTGCTGGGCGACTGGTGGTACTCAGATATTGCCTTATCCTAAAAGTGGTACAATGGGTGGAAAGGTTGAAAAGCCCTGTCCTACAGTATAAAGAGAAACTATTACGTGGAATGCCTGGATAATTCTCATTAAATCCTAGGGTACTGTTTGAATACCACTGATATAAGCCAACACATATATCAGGAGTAAATAATACAGAACAGGTCCTATTGTTTCCCCTGGCATCTTTGTCCTTGCCTAATTTTTAAAAAAAGTTTAAAAAAATTTTAAAAACTTAAATTAGAAGATAGCATGCTGTAAAGCAAAACACTTGCGCCTAGAAGAGCTATCTCTAATCTGATGCATTCCAAATGGGTTGGATTGCGAGAATCAAATTTTTTAGCCAAAAGTTTGGTGATGAATTCTGGGAATTAAAAGTCCTAAACTACAGTATTTGAAATGGTATAAACAGTTTCTAAATATCTAAAGATAGCATTGTTTATGAAAATAATTACCATACTGCACCTGGGAATAGTTATTAATGATTGTTTCACTAAGAAATCCAGTTTAATGAGTTTGAGTTCACAGAACACACTGAACCACAAAGTAACAAGATGAACTAAATTTATACAATATGGTAGACTAAATGTATTGGGTATTTTGTGGTTCTGCTTCCTATGAAGCTTAAAATGCTTAATATAGGCACTTATTCTGGGCTGCAAATATCCACATGAACACTAAATGGCAACAAAGAGATATAGTAAAATATATTTTGCCATCTAATGGTTCAGACTTTTGCAGCTCAGATCTGATAACAGTACAGTACTTTACTTCTAGATGGACTAGATCTGGATCTCACATGATATTCATGTTTGGGAAAAGACCTTTAACCACATCCCTTTCTAGTTTAAATTCTGAAATGAACTACATACTGTTGAAAGAAAAATCTTCATCAGCGTCGTCGAAGCAGGGAATAAACAAAATGGAGAATGCTTTAGAAAGAAGATTGTAATTTATAGAATAGCAAAGCGAGACAAAAGCATGGCTCTAGGAAAGTTGACCACATGTAGCATGGAATGGTGGGTTTTTACACCTTCTTGAGCTTTTGTTTGGAGTTGTTCCTGTGGCATGAACTTTGACCTGAGGCTGAGTGTGTCTTTCTGGTATTCTGATGGTGGTGGGTTAATCCTATTACGTCCCAAAGGTCATATCCTGCTTCCTTGGAGCTGTGGCTGATGAGTATGTCCTATGTTGGATTTATTTTAGTGTGAGGGATTGTTGATTCTAGAGATCTGTCTTTCTAATCCCAATTACCTGGCTCCAATTTTTCTGACAATATTATCACACCTGCATTTCTGCAGACCTGGTTTGTGTTTGGGGCAGAGAGAATTGTTGGGGGGGGGGTGGTGGAATTGGTTTCTGCCTTTAAGATCCTTTGAAAAAAATATAATATTCTGCCTTTTAATATTCCTGAAAATATTTCTTTCTCGGGGAGGTGGGGGCTGACTTCGCACAATATCTTATATTCCTTTGATTTGAATGAGCCTGTAATTCTACTGTATTTTTCAATATGTACGTACTCTAGATTCCCATTAGATGCCCATCCCTATTCAGTCTTAGATTATCTCAAAAATCTAAGCAGTCTAATTTGTTTAATACTTGCTAGTATTTTATTTGTACAGGACACACCAGTTATAAGAAGCACCAGGTTTAAACTCTTTAGAAAATATAAAAGCCAATATCTTTATCCTCCCCAATACAAAATATCTTTGTATTGGGGAGGATAAAACTAATGTGTATAACTTCATATACATTTTGGATCCTGATAAGCTGAGGATCCAAAAGGATCTTGACAGACTTGAAGAAAGGCCCCTATCCAACAAAATGAAATTTAATGTAGAGAAAAAGTTTTACACTTAGGCAGGAAAAACCAAAGGTACAAGTACAGATTAGATGAAGCCTCGCTCAAAAACAGGAAGGGACCATGGAGTCCTAGTGGATGATCACTTAAATATGAGTCACCAATGTGCTGTAGCAACCAAAAAAGGTAATGTAATCAAACAATGAATGGAAACTAATCAAGGAGAGATGTAACCTAGAAATAAGGAGAAATTTCCTAAGCATGAGAACAATTAACCAGTGTAACAGCTTGCCTTCAGAAATTGTGGGTACTTTCGTCACTAGAGATTTTAAAGAAAAAACTGGACAGCCACTGTCTTGAAATGGCTACTTGAGCAAGGGGTTGGACTAGAAGACCTCTAAGGTCCCTTCAAACTATTATGTATGTATATGTATGTACATGCAATATAGCTGAACACTGGTGACTATTATCTTTGCAAGTCAAGCTAGGCACTTGAGCTATGATTCATGATTTATTTTTAAGTCCAAGTGTAAAGCCTGACAGTAGGTTAAATTTAAATTTAAAAAAATTCCTAAGAAGGCAATGTAAAATACTTCCAAGTTAGAAAAAACAGTACTTCCTACTGCTTGTTGCTACTTCCTTTGAAAACAAGACTTTTTGAGACACAATTACCGCTAAATTAAAAGCTTGCACTAATACCATTTTCTGTCGAGAGTTACCAGATGACAAGGCTTATTTTTTCGAAGCGTACCCTCCAATCCGAACACTTTGTTCGAACTTCCGCCGCCGGAGCACTGCGCATGTGTATTAATTCGCGGCTGCTACTTCGGGCAGGTTATGACCCAAGATGGCGGCGCCCTGCGCTTTTGAGCTTTGGCTTGAGAGTCGTCTCGAGGCCCTGGGATTAGATGGAGATGTATATTGTGGATATATACGAGGCGTACTGCGGGAAGCGGAGTGCGATGCAGAGCGATTGGAAGGGCTAGCAGGGGCCTTGGCTGCGGGGGAACAGGTGAGAATGGACGGCTAATTGGTCCTGACCGGCTTCCGTAGCTATTTTTTTTTTCTTCCTTCCTCCCTCCCTCCCTCCCTCCCCCTCTTTCTTCCTTCCCCCTCGTATGACAGTATCAAAATGGATTTCGTATTTTTCCTTTCTTTTGGGATATATTTTATCCGTATGTGTAAAATGTATCCAAAGTGCGCATGATGAATTCCAGGAACAGCTATCTATTTAGGTGTATTGCACCGAGTATAGTTTTAATTTTTGTCTCTACTTATTATTCACGTGACAAGTTACGTTTTCAAATTTGGTTTCAAATTTTGTTTATTCCTAATATTCACTGAATGGGTTTAGGCAAGAGTCTGGGTTCCATATCAAACATCCTCATTCCTTACATTAACAAATAGGAGGTTCTACTCTTCTGTCCTTGATTTCGTCAAGATTGTATTAAGCGTTTTGAAAAGTCTTAATGTAAGTTTTATTGTTGCAACCACAGATCAAACCATATAGTGTGCCATAAACTACAATAGCAGTAAAATAGTAACCATAATAAAAGTATTAGATGTAAAAAGGGTACAGAAATAAAACCAAGACTACAGCTAAGAATGTAAGCATTTCTTTTTGAGTTTAGGGGATAAGAACAAAAATAGCAACTTGGCTGCTGACAGTTGTAAACATATCTGCAAGAAAATAGTTCAATTTTTTGAGATTGGAATTGTGTGAAAGTTACTTATTTATCAATCAAATTTAGAAACCACCCAACTTACTTTCAGAATCTTTTTGATTGCCTCAAAAGTTTTGAGTCTTTTGTGTCTCAGGACTACAACTCAATAATGTTTTCTTTTGATTTCCACTATTAAAAAACAAGCCTAATAACACACCAGCCTGTTTTGTGGTAATGCTGCAATCCTGTATCAGTGTATTTACATTGAATAATAAGTGGTACTTGCATTCATAGCCTATCATCTACTTTTATGTAACTGTTTCAAAATACTTTCTTCTGAGTCACAAAATTCTAAGTTACCTCTCCTGTTCTGGGAATCATATATTTATTTGTTCTATTTTTCTCCTGCTACAGTTCAAGTGATTCAGTTTTTATTAGGAAGCAGTTTAAATCAGTCCATAGTCTAAAATATAATTCTGTTTATGAGCTGATTTCTTCACTAAATGATCAGGCTATATGATAAATTTGGCATCAACTAGCATTAAGGGCTTCCCTATTAAGACACACTTTCAACCATTGATAGTGTAATAATTACATAATTATAAAAAGGTATAGATTTGCATCTTTAGTGGATTTCAGATTACAGAACATATAGAATTATAGTTTTGTTTTAGATAAGATTTTGATTCAACTGACTAATTTCTCTGATCTTGATCAGGATGAAGATGTATTACAAGAAGTTTGTAAAGAAATAATTGAAAAGTGGTCAGAGGCCCAAGATGTTGAAATCAGTGAGAAGAAAGAAGGTATTAAATGGCATTCTATGGTATTCAAGGTGTTGCTTGGATGTGGATAATTTTCCATGATTTTCATTGCAAAAATTACGTTTTTATCGCTCTTGTATTTTTTTTACCATTTTGATTTCATGACACGGGCTTCTGTACTCAACTGTGCAGTCTCTTTATTTTATTTTTATTCTGTTTCATTTCATTTTTCATTGTTTTTATTTTTCTGAATAGTGTTATCTTTCTGGAATTAATGTATTTCACCTCAGGCTGTAAATTAAAGTTATTGTTATAATTCTGACTTTTTAAACATTGCATTCCAATTGGAGGAAATAACTGACTTCTGGAAAGCATCATGTTCACATGCAAGGAAAACAAAAACTTCTTGGATGGACTTGATAATTACTTATTCTTGCTTCCCTCCCCAGATGAGATCCAAGCTATCACGAACATAATTGAAAAGCAGGCACAGATTGTGGTGAAACCTAAAGAGGTCTTGAAGGAGGATACACTTCAGAAAGCTGCTCTCCTGGCACAATATGCTGAAGTGACAGATGATGAGGAATATCCTTTCTGTGCTGTAAGTTCTGAAAGTGTCTATTCTTTAGCTGGCTGATTCAGTGATTCAGGGATGGGGTGAATTGTATTCTTTAGTTAGCTAGGTTTTTGTTATAACCTGTTCTGTTATAAATTTAGAGTAGAATGTATGCAAGAATTTTAAATGTGGGTCAGAAGAAAGATACTCCATAATGATTGGACAAGGATCAATAACCAACGGGTTTAATCAGAAAAGAATGGAGTCTCATTATTCATCTATTTAACAGATGTTATCTTTATGATTATGTCAAAAATAATAAGGGTTGTATACCCATATGATAAGTACTATTGAAGGTACAGCATTAAGTAGGAAGCTACTTCAAAATAATTTAAATGACTTTAGCATGGATTAAACACGCTTATGTTGATAAGTTCTTTATTTTAACCATGGTAGTTTGGGATAGAATTTCTTGTATTCCTAAGAAATCTCTGGTTAATACATACCAAGAACAAGTGGAGGTTGAAGATATCTATATTGCCATCCTTGATGGAGGAAAAACTACAAGCAACTATTTCTGAATATTTCAGTAGGAGAATGAAAGATTATTTCTGGCCTCTTAATTATTCTTCATAAGCATTTAGTACATTTTTCCATATTCCAAATATTTTATGATCCTTAACTCAGTACACTGAAATAAATGTACATGAAGATTTGGGAGCAGCAGCAATGCCTATTGCTTCTAACAAATGTATCCTTTTGTAGGATAGTTCTTGAAGTTAAATTTAGTCATTCTTGGAATAATAATGGGGAAGCATATTGGGATAAAATTTTAAAGAGTGTTCAGTCCCTAGAAGAGAATCTTGGGTAAAGAAGAATGGAATTTCCTTTTATTTCAATTATTATAGGAAATATTTTCTTGAAAGATATTCCAGCTTTCTTCAATGTCTTCCTGATGGATTAATTGATTAGGTGCAGATCATGCTGCAGCAGCAGCAGCAATTTTCTTGATAATTTCTGTTGCATCTTCTACTTTGTTAAATGCTCTTATTTTTCTTTATTTCTCTTCAGAATAAGCTTAGTAAATTGAGAAATAATTATATTTTTTCTCACTGAGAAATGCAAGTCTGAATTGAGATTTGAATACTAATCTGATTTTCCAAAGAACCATGTGAAATTGGTTTTCCTTCAAGTTATACTCTGTTTCTATGGCTTAAGTAGAAGTTGCATATAAAGTCAATAGCTTTATACGCTCAAAAGATTTGTTCTCCTCAACTCAATTCTTGTTAGCTTTGTTCAAAAATACAAACCTGGAAGATGTTATGAATGCTCGTAAGCTGGAAAGAGAACATCTACGGGATGAATCCCAGCGAAAGAAAGAGCGGGACAAACTCCAGCGGGAGAAAGACAAGTTGACCAAGCAAGAACGCAAGGAGAAAGAGAAGAAGAGGACACAAAAAGGCGAGAAGAAGCGGTAGCCAAGAACAGCTGCTGGACTTTCTTCCCCTCCATTATCTAAAAGATGGCATAGCATGCACATTCAGCCAGAGTGATCAGCAGACAGAAGCTTTTTGAACATTTTTCTTTGTTTTTCCAAAGCAGCAGCATGCACTTGGCAAGATTTGCAGGGAGAGGGGATGGTTTCCCTCTCACGATAAAAACTTTTGATTTAAAATTTTGTGTATACAATTTTGCTGTCCAAGCATTTGGCTGCATTGTCATAGCCAAGATGTATAACCAAAGAACTGGTGACTTTTTGTTTTTCCTCATCACTTTCTATTCTTATAAGTATTTTCATGAAAACTAAAGTTAAGGAGCTTCTATAATATTCAGTCTACCCAAAGGTTACTTATAGGTGGTAGAATTGTTGAGGAAAAACCTGGTTTGCTACATGTATTTGTCAAGAAGAGATACTACACCTTGATGAGCATATAAGATTGGATTTAGAGCAATGCAGTAAACATCTGACATCAAATGTGAGACAACCTATTTCATTTGTTTAGGATTGGCCTAATAAAGTTTTGTGTAATTTCAGCAAAGCTGTACTGTTGCTACCTTAGGTAAAGTTCTGTGAATTTAACTAGTATGTTACATGCTTGTTTGCTTGCTCCATGCATTCTTTATAATCTACCATATTTATCCCAAACAAAGACTACTAAATTCAATATGATTTCTATCTGTAAAAATCCTTAATGTTTATAATAATAATTTTAGCAAATCTCAGATGACTTCCATTTTAGAGGGAAAGTATTTTGGAACAAGAATAATTTTTCTTTCATAGAAATACAATGTTTTGTATTTTTATGTGTACACATTGTGTTTATAGCAGTGAAGTCTCTTGCTTACCGTAAGTTTTGCTATAATGCAGAAGCATGATCATCTTAATTACATGGGGCCTAGTTATTGCTTAAAAAAAGGGACGCGGTGGCTAAGTGGGTTAGGACGCTGAGCTTGTCAGTCAGAAGGTCGGCAGTTTGGCGGGTCGAATCCTGAGTGCCGCGTAACAGAGTGAGCTTGTCCCAGCTTCTCCCAACCTAGCAGTTTGAAAGCACATAAAAATGCAAGTAGAAAAGTAGGAACCACTACTGTGGGAAGGTAACAGCGTTCTGTGCGCCTTTGGCGTCTAGTCATGCCGGCCACATGACCACGGAGACATCCTCAGACAAGCGCTGGCTCTTCGGCTTTGAAACGGAGATGAGCACCAGCCCCTAGAGTTGGAAATGACTAGCACGCATGTGCGGAGGAACCTTTACCTTTACCTTTAGTTATTGCTTTGCTTTCCTCTTTATTATAATAGATGCTCCCAAAGCATCTTTTTTTTATCCTGCTACTTATCCTATTATTGTTTTATAGTGTTAGTACAGCATCAACATTTCAGCATCCAGGATTCTGGCTACTTGATTCCAGACCCTTGTTTGATGCAGTCACTCTCTTAAATGTTTTAGAGTAATTGCTGTACCTTCCTCATTATCACCTTTTCCTTGCTGATACATTAACTGATGATTTATTGAAAATTGAAGGCCACAAACAGGAGAACATCAAGTAAAGGAAGGCTACATTAAATTTGCCCCATTCTTTTATTTATTACAATAGGTCTTGGTATTAATTGCAACATTTAATCATTTTGAGATATTAGCAAAGACATACTTAAAGTGACAAAGTTATTATTCTATTCCAATAACTATCTGATCACAAATAAGAAAATATTTCTAACATTTTGTTGAAAGAACTCACTACTTCATCTCTTACTTGATTAATACTGTGTTCCAATAACTTCATGTCTTGAGATTTTTTTAAGGATACAGCTGTTGTGACATATACTGTTGGCACTGCTGTCAAATCATGTTTTCTTTACATCTGCAGTACTAAATTTATTTTAAAAATAATTTCCTTGTCAATGCTCATAGGGCACTATTACTTGTTCTTTATACGTATCTTCTCTCCAACTTGTTAATTGTGCCATTACTGTACTAAATGTAGCTATATTAACTTTCACATAACTTTTCCAAATGTCAGCTTGGAGTTTTATATAATGTTTCATTCTCCTGAGGAACCTATGCAGGAAGAGGCTTTGCAACAATTAGTTTCAGAGGGTCTTGATTAAAAAGGTACATTCTAGCACCTGATGTGAATAATATGGGATGGAATGGGAATGGGAATGTAAAAGAGTAGAGTAGGTATTTTATTGGCCACATGTTATTGGACAAAGAAGGAATTTGTCTCCGGAGCAAAAGCTCTCAGTGTACATACAAAGTAATATAATCTTAAGATACCATTAGGAGAAGGTAGTTATTGGTATGGAGAGAGTGAGCACATAGCCATTGGAGGTGGGGGTGCCTGTGCTAATTGAACGGGCATTCAATGTGCCTCTTTCCCGTTCTTTGCAATGGACTATCCTGCCTTGCCTTTGGCATGGGAAGGCTGGTTTTTATTTGTCCCTTGTTTTAGCAATTGCTAGATTTCCTGTTACAATATAAATTTTTTTTACCGACAACTAATTCTAACAGTTCAGGTAATGGAGAGCAGGTGGCTAAAAAGGAGAGTCACACTGCTATCTTCCCTGTCATTTTCACAGCAGCAGAATTGAGTTAGGAGAGATGTCCCTTTATTTCAATTACTACAATATCTCTTCCCCAACCAAGGAGAGGTACCAAGGAAAAAACAGTTGCCTTTTGGAAAAAAAGCACCTTTGAGAGGCTGGCAATGGTGCTGGCAATGCTGTAAGAAACTGCAGCGTCAAAGGTAATGTAATGATGGTGGCCCCTCTTGCACCTCTCCTCCACTACTGTTTCTACCACAACAGGAATTTCCAGGACAAAATGACAAACACCCTGAATCTGTGATTATGGTCTTTATGATATGTGACACAGCATACAGGTTTGAAATAAGGAAGCTTGGATATATACACCTGCTGCCAGCATCAAGTTCCCTTCGTCCAGTGCGCTCCCACAGGGAGGGTCTGCTCAGGGTGCCGCCGGTAAAAGATTGCCGGTGGATAACACCCAGGGGGAGAGCCTTCTCAGTGGGTGCGCCTGCCCTCTGGAACCAGCTGCCTGTGGAGCTTAGGACTGCCCTGACCTCCGTTCATTTCGCCGGGACCTGAAGACCTGGCTCTTCGAGCTCTCTGGCCCAAGCTGAGAATTTTAATTTTATTGGGTTTTTTATTTTTTTCAGGGATTGATGTAATTTTTTAATTGTTTTTAACTTTTGTATTCCTTGTTTTAAATACCCTGTAAACCGCCCTGAGTCCTTCGGGAAAGGGCGGTATATAAATTTAATAAAATAAAATAAATATTTGAAATAATAGAATTTGGCTGATGTACTCCAAAGAAATGTGGTGTGATTAATAGCCAGCTTTTTGGTTTGGATGCATCAATGCAATTAGTACATCAGTTGTTAAAAAAGTGTCCCCTGGTAATTAGCCAAGGCCCAAAATCCTAGAAATGGGAACAAGGTTGGATTATGTTTGATCTATTCACATGCAGCAGATTGTGGTCTTTGAATTCCGAGTTGAGAGTTGTACAGCTACATAATTCATTGCCATCAAAAAGATTTCTCATCTTTGTCAAAATCTTTTATATAAGTACATTGACCTCAATCATTTTATTTATTTATTTATTTTATTAGATTTATATACCGCCCTTTCCTGAATGCTGCTAGATGATCGCCACCAGTTGTATAGGACTGAAATAAAAATCATATTTAAGAATGGCTTTTTGGTGTTTTAGCATTGTAAAGGCCTCAGAAATGTATTGGATGATTTTTCTTGACTAAAAGCGAGTAATGAGAAATATCTCTTCCTTCTTTTCCTTAAGAAATTTTAGTATATCATACTGTATATAGCTAATGCAGCAGCTGAATAAGTTTGGCAATTTGCTGAGTTTAATTTTCTGTTCTCTTTAATTACCAGAACAATGTATTTTTTGCTCCTTGTTATGTTTTGCTGTTATGGAATGTTGATAGTGATGTTGGAAAAAGAAATTGCATTTATCTTTTAGTCTATGTGCACTTCAATTTCCTGGAGTAGGAGGATAAGTGAGCAAAACAGAATATAGGCAACTAGAGTTTAATCAAAATGAACAACAAAAGCTAGTGTCAGGATAATGATTTAAAGGCTAAACAGCTAATGTAATGATGTAACATAAGGTAAGGTGGATGATGCAATGATAAGAATGACTCAGCAGGTGTGTGTATCCTTTTAAGAGTCTGGATATAAAAGGGAAGGCTTTGCTGGAGTCTTTCTCATCCGTTTCCTGCTGTAATTGCTGTGTGTTGGAGTTTGCTGTATTACTACGTGAATGTATTTTATTCCTAGTGTATATTGTAGATAGTGTAATATAAACCACCATTTAATGCAAACCACTGTTTACTGTATTTACTCCTGGGTTACCTCAGCGCAATAAGACTGTGCATGCTCTAACATAAAGAAATAAGTACTGTAAGTTGGCTTTGTTGAACATCAAATCTAGAGTTCTGGCAATGTAGATGTAGTTATTACAAAGTTCAGACATTAGATGCAAACAAAAATCAGAATTAGAATCCTCCCTATCAGAAATGAAAAAATGCATAACACTGATGTTAATATAATGAGTTCACATGAGTTTGATGGCAAGACTTCCAGAAGATTTAGTAATACAACGTAGGAGGAATCAATAACATGGGCAGTGTCAGAATTTATGAAGCATCCTCAGGAAACAACTGGAAGAATTTTTACTGGAAATTTGGAGGAAGAGTCTCTTTGGCAGCTAGAATTTCATTGCAGAATCTGACCACAAGATGATCAGGGAGACAGTTTTCCGAAGATATAATAGGAGGATAGCAGGCATATTATGAGGAACCAGAATTATATTTAAAGTTTGTTGAAAACTAAAATCTGTCCCATCATGATAACTGACAGTACATCTGTATTGATTGATATATTAATCATGGCTTCACAAACTACTGATCTTCTGATCTTCTGTAACGCAGTTCTGTGAATTGAAAACTGGCTTACTGGCTGGACTCAGCTGAAGAGTTTAGGCTTCAGACCAATTAGACAGATAAGGACATGATCAATGTAGGAAACAAAAGTCCATAACCAGGAAAAAAAAGTTGCAAGATAGCAACTGAGATGATTACTTTGAAGGTACCAAAGGAAACATTTGGTATCTTTTTTCAGAGTTCTCAGATGATTCTAGGTTTTTTCTAATGCTTGGAAAAAAATTTGTAGAGTAAGCAGATGTTATGGAGCTGATGAGATTAATAGTATTTGTGTAGCTTTGAAGTTAAGATTCCTTGTTTGATGGAAATTGCTTTAAACTAATTGTAATGAATCCAAAAGGCTAGAGAATGCTGATAATTTCATCTTCAGGGGTCTTTTTCAAAGGATGATCTGAAACTAAGCAGTCTTTTATAAACTATTGGCAATTTTTACAACTGCCAATGATACAAGATTCACTCAGGAATATTAGACACTGAGTGGCTCTCAGAGGCAGAAGTTTGTTGCAACAACCCAAACATTACAGAGGTGATTTTGAAGTGATCACAACATCTAAAAATACTGTTAACATTGACCAGTCATTCTCTCTCAGCCCAACTCACTCCAGTTTTTTATATGGGAAAAATAGGAGGGAGAATTGAGTACTGGGTATGTTCATCACCTTGAGTTATTTATAAAAATAATAAAGGTAAAGTGTAAATAAACATCTATTTTCAAGGAAAAGTAGATTACCCAATTCATTAAATAGGAAATAATCTCTCTTAAATGTTGTATTGATCTATCCAATAAGAACTGGAAGTTTACGTTTTGTGTTATGTTATTTCCAAATATTGGCCAGGTCAAATTTTGTCATTTCTACTGAACAAATAGTACTAAAATTCTCCATAAGAGTGTGCAAAATGGAAAAGTGCATTGGATCTGATATTTATATGGTCAAGTTACCTGTCACTCCTTTTCCTGGGCTTGCAGTTCCAGGACATTCATAGTTTGTTGAAGGAACCAATGATAGGTACAGGAAGCACACTATGCTGGGTCCAAAACGCCTCTCCCACCTAAATTGAATAGAAGTGCATCCCTAGTTCTCAGACCCATTTAGAAAGTACAGCTAAAAGCTGGTAAAAATCTGGAAAAGCGAAACATGTGAGCCTAAAATTTATAAAAATCTATTTGCTACTATTTTGTCTATGAAAGACAAGGCAGACATAAGAAAAAATTATTGCAACAAAATCGTTTATTAATTGAGAGACTGAAGTCAGTACAATATTTGTTTTCATAACATGAAACATCAATGTCAAAACTCAACCCATCTTTTGCAGTGGCTACTATAGCATAGTGGTATGAATTTGCTGCCATCTGCAGTTTATTTTGGCAGCATGGAATGTCATATCAATGATCAAAATTGTTCCCTATATTTTCTCTTGCAATCTCAATCAATTCCTCTCATCATCTAAAAGGCAATTTATGTGGTTTGATTATACTTTTTAAGCGCACCAGGATTTCTAAACGCTGGAAGAACACAAATATCTGTGTACCTAGCGAAGGGCAGATTAATAAATTTTATCCAGACATTATACAGTTTATGTTCATGCTATATTTTTAAAACCCAAGATCTCCTGAGCCACATAATAACATGCTAATTTAATAAGTTACTCACATTCAATAAAAAGATATTAAAAGATATTAAGACAAAAGCAATTGTTCAACAGTGCTAAAGTATGCAGAAGCAAACAAAGGAAACAAAATATACATTAAACAATTTCAAACCAAACTGGCTAAAGTGTAACCGTAAAGAAAGTGCATTTCAGAACTTCTTGATACCCTTAAAGTAAACCAAGGGTATTAAAAATAATACTCATTATTTTAGTTGCAGCACAACTGTAAGGACACAGATTACATAAATGTAATTTTTGCTTACATTTAAATACTTTGAAACAGGCAACGCTTTATTGATATTATTTAAAATAATAGGTACAAATGATTTCAGAACTTCTTTTTATGTTCCCTAACATGCATGGTTGGATAATAACTTTATGACAGTATCACTAATTTGAGAAAATCAATTAATTTTGGTACTTAAGCTTAGAATAAGATTTCAAATTCATAAATACATCTTCCTTTAAATATTTTCATTTTTTTAAATTTTCATACCGGGTATGTTTAGCTTTGTTTTCTTTCTGTTTCCAAGTACTCATTGTCTAAATGAAACCCTTTTTCTTTTCACAATCAAAGCTTGTCTCACTAGACTGCGCAAACGATAATATGTGACAGTAATTCAGTTCATTATTTGAAAGTAATATTGTAATCTAAAAGAATTTTTATTATACAACCAAACTCTCACTGTGTGTACTTACACTGTAGAATGGATTTAGAAGTTTAAAATGTACTGATTTATTGAACCCAATACAATAGTTCAACCTCATTAATATACTGATTCCTACAGCTCTTAACATAGACATTGTGGCTTATGTTAACTGATACTTATCAGCTGCTGGATTCACATAAGCCAACTTTAGTTTCTTGTATTTATTTTTAATTTGGACAGAATGTTTAAACATATATTTACCGTTTTTAGTATACTGCTATATGTGTTTGTGTTTTGCCTTTGCTTTTCAATGCTTTTTTGTATCTCCCCTTTGAATCATAGGATTGCCACTATTTATCTGATCATACAATTTATCTTGAGATGTTACGAGCTCTTGTAGAACCTTTTCCATTTCAGCCGGTACAGATGTATAGGTTGTTTTAGGCAATGTCATCTGAAGAGCACACCACAGTGTAGTACGAGCTTTACGTGTTGCTATGCACATCTCTTTAATAGCCAATGCAAGAGCAAAGACATCTACAAGATGAGAAAAAATAGAAAATATAAATTCTTATGAACTACTCAAAATCATTACTAAGATACAAACCCACACCAATATCTGCTATTCATTTCAGCAATACTGCATTATTTTTACACTACTGTGGGAGAAAAATATTATATCTGAATCATACAGACCTGGTAACTATAATATTACCTATTCCTATCAAAAAGGAACATGAAAGGAATTCCCATTTGAGAAATCCTGACATTGCTTTGACAATGTAATAAGAGTAAAAATTATCTATATAGTTTTCCCATTTTTAATGGAATATATTTCTAACTAAAGTGTACAATAACTAATCTGAAGTGGGCAAGAGTGCTTTGAATCTGATGCGGGCAGTCTCTTTATATCTGTTGGCACCCCAGGTACAGAGAGTGCACCCATGCCAGATATGAAGTATTTTGTCCTGCTTTCAATCCAGTGCTGCACACTCATTTCTAAGTTTAATAATTATGCGGGCTAGAGAGAAGCTCCCTGAGAAGATGGGGGCTCTAGCACGAGTCCGAAAGCTCGGAAGAAAAAAACCTCTAGTGCTGGCAACCGACCCACATTGGATCCTGCAACATTATCCTGAAACACATATATTTGCTTTCATTCATAACTATCTTCCATTTTATTAATCAATACAGAATATGCCAATAACCATGGTTTCAAAGGAAGAGTAAAAAAATACAAGAATTATAATTCTATCTTTGAAAAGGTACATAATATAATATCTCACCCTTTTTTATTATTACGGCAAGCGTACTTGCACTCTATTTTGATCTTTTTAAATATTTTTATAAAGTTTATTATTAAATAAACTTTTTCCTTTCAGTAATAAATATTAAGAGCTAACAAGTTTTTGTTAAAAAATATGCAAAGATAGAATACTTTAATAAGTGTACCTTTTTTGCTCAGTTAATTAAGATATGCAAGAAGCACATCACAGTAATATTGGAGGACTTAACTATCCTAATATCAATTGGAAGGCAAACTGTCCCTAGTTAGAGATCAAATAGATTCTAGACAAAACTTTGTCTCCCAAAATGTAGAGAAAAGAACTAGAGCAGGGGTCCCCAATCTGTGGGTTGTGGGACGGTAGTGGGCCGTGGCCTTCTGGACACCAGGCCACGGGACAGGCTGGCCAGTATGCGCACATCTGCATGCAAACCCTCACGCTAGTGCCACGGCTGTGGCGTGCAAAAACAGGCCGTGCCATGGGGCGCAAAAATGGGTTGCCGCTGCACCACAGGGTGCGAAAATGGGCCACTGTGGCGTACAAAAACAGGCTGACACATACTGCAAGGCGCAAAAATGGACAACACACCATGGGGCGTGGAAACAAGGCGCTGCGCCCCACAAGAATGGGGCAGGGCTAGCGAGTATCACAGGTGTTAGCCCTGCCCCATTTGTGGATCACGTGTGCTTATGGCCCAAACTGCACGCACGCATGTAAAATGCTTCTCCCTCCCTTTTCCTCTGGTCTGCCAACCGACAAAGGTTGGTGACCTCTGAACTACAAGGTCAGCTTTACTGGACTTGGTCTGCCAACCGACAAAGGTTGGTGACCTCTGAACTACAAGGTCAGCTATACTGGACTTAATTCTTACTAACAGAGTTGAAAAGATAGAAGAGATTGAAGTTGTGGGACCTTTGGAGGAAAGTACCATGTCCTTTTGGAATTCAGTATAATATAATATAATAGGGGTGACATGATAGCAGTGTTCCAATATTTCATGGGTTGCCACAAAGAAGAGGGAGTCAACCTATTCTCCAAAACACCTGAAGGCAGGACAAGAAGAAACAGATGGAAACTAATCAAAGAGAGAACCAACCTAGAACTAAGGAGAAATTTCCTGACAGTTAGAACAATTAATCAGTGGAACAGCCTGCTTCCAAAAGTTGTTAAGAGACTGGAATAGGGTCTCCTGTCTGAGCAGGGGGTTGGACTAGATGACCTCCAAGATCCATTCCAACTTTATTATTATTATTATTATTATTATTATTATTATTATTATTATTATTATTATTATTATTATTATTATTATTATTATTATTATTAAACACAAGCAATAGAACAAAATCAAACTAGTGTCTTAGACTTTAATAGAGCTGATTTCAACCAACTTAGAATTTGGGAAGAATTCCATGGATGAAAATCTTAAAGGAAAAAACAACTCAAGAAGCTTGAGAAATCAGAAAAAGATGAGATTATAAAACCCAGTCCACCATAATACCACTGAAAAGAAAAGTAAGAGATACAAGAAGAAATTAGCATAGTTGCATAAAGAACTCTCTGTTAAACTTGAAGACAAGAAGGACAAGTATAAAAAATGGAAAGAGGGACCCATAACTAAGCAGAATACCAGGATATAGCCTGAAACTGCAAAAGTAAAGTCAGAAAAGCTGAGGCTCAGAATGAGCTAAGACTTGTAATAAATGTCAAAAATAATTTTTTAAAATTCTTTCAACATGCAAAAAATAAAAAAGTCAAGGAAACAATCAGTCCACTAATAGAACATTGAAGAAGTATCAGAGGACTAGAAAAGAACTGATGTGATTCCCATCTTTAGGAAAGATAATCAAACAACAAATCTGTGAACACCTAGAAGCAAACAAAGCTATTACTAAAAACCAATACGTTTTGTCAAAACAGATCATGCCCAAATTTTTATTGCATTTAGACAAAGTGGCTAAATTAATGGACCAGTGAAATGTTGTGAACATAATACTTACCAGCTGGCTATGTAACTGGCTGACAAACTGTACTCACCATGTAGCACTTAATGGAACTAGATCTATATGGAGGGAAATATGCAGTGGGGTACCCTAAGGTTCTGTCCTAGGCCTAATACTCTTCAACACCTTCACAGTTGATTTAAATGAGGGAATAGAAGAACTCATAAAATTTGCAGACAACACCAAGTAAGGGGGAATAGAAAAACACTTTAGAAGATAAACTCAAGATCCAGGAAGATCTTGAACAGTGGGCGCTATCCAACAAAATGCAATTTGGCAATGAGAAAACTAAAGTTTTAGACTTAGGCAAGAAACCCCAAATACAGAGGTGCAGAATAAGTGGTACCTGACTCAACAACAGTAATTGTGAGATGTATCTAAGAGTCCTAGTGGACAATCATTTAAGTATGAGCTAGCAGTATGCTGCTGCCAAAAAACCAATGTAGTCCTAGACTGCATTAACAAAAATTACTTTAAGTTCACAGGAAGTATTAATATCGTTATATACTGCCTTAGTAAGATCACAGTTAGAATACTGTGCCCAGTTCTGGTCACCACAATACAAAAAAGATATTGAGATTGTAGAAAAAGTGCAGAGATGAACCAAGATGATTAGGGATCTGAAGACTAAAACATATGATGAACAGATAGGGTTGACATCATAGCAGTCTTCCAATATTTGAGGGACTGTTACAAAGAAGGGGACATGTCTTGCCCTCAGGTGCTTCGGAGAATAGCAAGAAGTAATATACTGAAACTTGTCAAAGAGAGATTCAAACAGAAAATAATGAGAAATTTCCGGACAGTTAGAAAAATTATCCAGTGGAATAGCTTGCCTTCAGAAGTTATGGGCGTTCCATCACTGGAGGTTTTTAAGAAGGGATTGGACAGCTACTTCTCCAAAATGATATAGGGTCTCCTGTTTTGGCAGGGATTGAACTAGAAAGCCTCCAAGGTCCCTTCCAACTCTATTATTATGTATTACCTCTGTCATCTTGACACCGGGGGCCTCCTTGTCTTTGCCGATGTGAAGCATTGACAATTTCGTCCTTTCTGCGGGACTGTACAACATGTATTGCTTCCAAGTGCTTATCAAGAGCAGTACAGATATTAGCATGAAGGGGAGAACTTCGAAGCCGCTCCATCTTCCCCAGCAGAGTCACAACCTATGAATATTAATAGAAAACAGTTTAAACTCCATCATAATTGACTTCTGTCAAGAGACATTTAACCCTTTCTCAAAAATATTGAAAAGAAAAAATATTATTGAAGGCCCCACTATAAAACTATGAAATTTCTTTTTAAATATTTCAAAGAATTACATTTCTGCGAATCCAAGGCAACTGTCCTATTTGTGTTTGCTAAAGTATCCCCATGCCATTTTTTTTGTTGTTTTATCCCATTTATATCCCGCCCTTCTCTGAAGACTCAGGGCAGCTTACAATCTAAGAAGCACAAATCAATGTGCTTAGCAATAGCCTTCATTCTATGTATATGCCTGCTTATACACTACTCTGAATTTAAGAGTTTCAAAACATTTTGTTTTTGAAAATTATATTTATAGAACAATATTTCAGGGGTTGTTTTTTTACTGATAACTACAATAATTGGATCATGATAAAGTTACCTGTACCTGCGGGACCACTTACTCCAGCCAGTATCAGCCCAACCCATTAGATCTATTAGGAATAATTGTTAAAAATTCTTCACTTCTGGGAGGTTGGGGGAGGGACAAGCTGAAGCAAGATGTCACTGCTCTATAACAGCATAGAAATTGTGGAATAACTTCCACAAAGTAATTGCCTACCTTTTCTTTGCTTTTTAAAAACAGTGAAAATCAAACTGATTCAGAAGGCTTTGCCCAATTTGATGTTGCCATTTTTTTATTGTCTATTTTTATGGTATTGCTGTGGTTATTGCTTAATGTATTTATTGCTATTGTTTCTACTTATCACTGTCAGTTTTTAGATTTTTTTCACGAATGTTCTAAAAGTATTTTTTTAATTCTATGTCCTCTGCCAAGACAAGTCATATTGTGTAACTTGTTTCACTTATTTATCTCCTTGAACTGTTCTTCAGATCTTAATAAACTTCAGATTAATGATATGAAGATAATTGTAGAATTAAAATATGCAAGCAAATACTTTTCCTCAGTGTTTGAAGGTACTTACTCCTTTTTTTAACGTGGTGATGTTCCCTTCCCAACACATGCCTGCTTCTACTTTCATCACTAACCCAAGAGCACAAGCAGGAGAAAAACCAGTAAGAGGGAGCAGGAATGCCAGCTTATAGCAAGAAAGGTTGATGGAAACTGCATTCAGTCCTCCTTCCTTAGAACTGACAGGACTGAAGATGAAACAAACTGTGTCCAACATCAAATGAATTATATAAAATTGTTTTGTGCAGTCATGTCTATTAGGAGTGAGGTAGAGGAGCAAGGCATAAAAAGTTAAAGAAACATTTCACTGCATGTAAAGGTCAATCTTTCTGTTTAGCAGAATGTTTGCGCTCATTTGGGGAAAGTAACAAAGCTGATAAAATATGAGATCTGAAATTTAAATAACTCACTCTGGCTTGCTCTCGTAACTGATCCACAATTAAACGGTCAACTCTGGATGGATTTGATGTCAGTCTTGGGATAGGAGTGTTATTAGTGCTAGATACCTTCTTCCCAGGGTAATTCTTGGCAAGAGCAGATTCAGTCTGAAAAGCAGAATAACTAATGTCACATTAAGACTATAAAATAGTTATTTGCATCCACTTCACGGATGCATATAGTGATATCAGCTCCAAACATAACTGCTGGATTCCAACTGTTAAATGTGTGTGTGGGGTGTGTGTGTGTGTGTGTGTGTAATATATATTCCCTAGCAGAAGTTTACAGTTCAAAATTTCAGTCATACAATCTTAGAAGAGAATAACTTGTTAAATTTAATAATAGAATAAAAAACATTAAAATTTTGATATTGGTCAGACGTAAAGTTTCTTTCTGGTTGGCATGGAGGAAGTACAAAATTATGTAACCTGTAATTATATAACCATGTATGTTGACTCAGCCTTCCTTTCCTTTGAGATGTAAAATGAGAACCCAGATTGTTGGGGGCAATGTGCTGACTCTTTAAAACCACTTAAGAGAGGATTGTAAAGCACTGTGGAGTGGTGTATAAGTCTAAGTGCTATAGCTGTTGCTATATATTCTACTTTTCTACAGCCAAACTTAAATTAAAAATGTATATGATAGCATTAGTAAGACAAAAAGTTATTATTTTATCATTAGTATCTGATAAACCTAGTTGAAGCTGAAATAGTGCTTAACCTTAGATAGCTCCTTTATATCAAATTAGAAGGAACCTTCAGATTAAATGTGATACCAGACTGGCATGTGAGTAAGAACAGATCTGTGGCAAACTGCATCTACTAAAGTTGCTTTTTAAATAAGTTAGTATGAAATAATAACATATTATTTAATGAAAGTATATCCAGAAAGTTGCCATGCATATTTCCAACAAGAAGACATAAGAAGAAAATACAGTTAAGGTGACAGTCTTGTCAAAGTGCATGGGCAACAAGGGAAAGTTTAGAAAATTTGCTATCATAGGATCTGCAATTTAATATCTTTAAACTAATTAGCCAGAAAAGGGCTAGCTGCTTTCTTTCCTAGACAACTGGAATTAAATGGCACAAAAATGGAATCAGTAAGACAAAATAAGGATATATATTTAATATTCATTTTAATATCTTGCTAAAATGTGTAAGAATTTATAAACAGAAAGGGGAATCAGCTTGGAGATTCTTTTGGTCAAATTAATGATTATTTACCTGTACTACAGAAATGGGCCTGGAAGATATCAGAGATTCAGTGGGAGGTCTTGAGAATAATATTTATTTGTTTATTTGTTAAAATTTATTTGCTGCCTATACTTAGGCAGCTTACAATAATCAGTAAAATTCCTGATCAAAATACCATCTGTGCATCACAAGAGGATAAGAAGTACATTTCCATTCAGGAAGCGCTTGTGGATGGTATGGATCTGACACCTTATCAATATTCTTTCTAGAGATTAAAAAAACCCTAATGTATTCTAGGTATGTTTTTTTAATGATAGACATAACGGAGATCACATACAGCATACATTGGAATATAAACCTTAATTCAAACCTGCACTCGAACTAAGAAGGATGATTAATGGATTCTCCAGGTATGAGTAAAGTCTTTTAGAGACTTAGTTACTATGGGTTATCCAGATCTCAATCTGGGATCTCCCCTGAGAGATCCAGATGGCCCAGATGCTGTTAAGATTTTGTAAGGATCTGAAGACTTAGCTCTTTTTCCAGGCTTTGGAGCAAAATAGCTAGATGAGCAACATTGATGTGGTGATGTGCTTTTGTTTTGGGGATTATTGTTTAATTGGGACATCGTGAGTTTGCACTTTTGTGATATTTTTAAAACTTTGTATAACACCCATTGTTTGAGATGGACAGCTATACAAATTGTTTAAACAGGTACATAAATAAAATATAGAAAACACCTTTGGGGCCCACGGCAAATAAAAAAATAAGGCTTAGAACTCAAGATGATTGTTTTAATAAGAAAATCAGAGAAATGTTTCTGCCACTATTATGGGAAAGTATCTTAAATCTCTGACAGATCAAAGGAAGATACAAAGTCCCAAAATGAAATCCTTATTTGATTGTAAACTCATTTCATCCAGAATGGACTTCTCCCTTTGGAAGATAACAAAGAAAAGAGGCTCTGGAAATATTAAGTATCTTAAAATTCAACTAACAAATTATTCAATTTCTTGAAATCAAGAAAAGGATTGGAGTCCACACATCGACTTATGACCACAACTGAGCCCATAATTTCTGTTGCTAAGTGAGACATTTGTTAAGTCAGTTTATTTTTTATTTTATTTTATTTATTAATGGGACTTATATCCCGCACTATCTCCCGAAGGACTCAGGGCGGCTAACAACAATAACATATAATAAGTACAGAAATTAAGATAAAATTAAAATTAAAGTCATCTGTGCAATAAATTAAAATTAAAAATAAATTAAAAATTGTAAACATAATTAAAATGCCTGTTAGTCCAGGTCAGCCAGGTGGAAAAGGAGTGTTTTGAGGCCGCGGCGAAAGGACTGGAGATCTTGGGCCATCTGAAGCTCAGGGGGGAGCTGGTTCCATAGGACTGGCGCTCCCACAGAGAAGGCCCTTCCCCTGGGGTTCGCCAGCCGACATTGTCTAGCAGATGGTACTCTGAGGAGGCCTTCTCTGTGTGAGCGTACTGGGCGATGGGAATTCGTTCCCGGTAGCAGATGGTCCTGCAAGTATCCCGGGCCTAAGCCATGTAGGGCTTTAAAGGTAAGTACCAGCACCTTAAATCTCACCCGGAGGGCAACCGGTAACCAATGCAGCTCATGGAACAGAGGTGTTATATGGGAGTATCGGGGAGCTCCCATCACTACCCGTGCAGCCGCATTCTGCACCAGCTGAAGCCTCCGGGTGGTTTTCAAGGGCAGCCCCATGTAGAGAGCAAGTTATGCTCCATTTTATGACTTTTCTTGCCACATTTGTTAAATGAATCGTGGCAGTTGTTAAGTTAGTCACACGGTTAAGTGAATCTGGTTTCCTCACTGACTTTGCTTCTCAGAGACATGACCCCAGGACACTGCCATAAATATAAGTCAGTTACCAAGCATCTGAATTTTGTCCATATGACCATAGGGATGCTGTTATGGTCTTAAATGTAAAAAATGGTCATAAATCACTTTTTTCAGTGGCATTGTAACTTTGAAGAGTCACTAAACTGTTGTAAGTCAAGGACTATCTCTATATATGTATTCTGATATCAGATATCAAATACCATGAGTATCATGACATACCCAGCAACAGAACATGTTTGCATAGAAATAAGCATGGAGATTATCTTGATCTTTATAATTTGCGTTCTACCCACAAGAAAGAAATCTAGAAGAGGACGTTAATGAAGCCAAAACTGCTGTTTTATGGACTTTCTTAGAGTTTAATATATTTGAAAAGAACAGTTACAGAAGCATCTACTAGGTCCACTTATGTAATACAATATACAGATAGTGTTTGACTTATCACAACAATTGGGATCAGAATTTCAGCCATTAGGCCAGGGGTCGGCAACCGGAAAAAGGAAAAGAGCCACTCAGAACCGGTTCCGTCACAAACACAAAAAAGTGGGAGCCGCAAAATGTGCGCGCGCGTGCATGCACGCATGCGCATGCGCAAAACAAGGCAAAACGTGCACCAGCCCTGCCCCCATCCACCTCCAGTATGGATGGCTCTGCCAAAAGAAAAGCAGCCAAAGCAAGCCTCCCATTGAGAGAATGGGGCGGCGGAGGCTTGCAGAACGGCGGATCGAGCCTCTGCCGGCAGACACGCTTGCAGAATGGCTGTGCGCGCTTCATCCCCTTCCCTCTCGTTGCCGGGGCTGTGCGCGCTTCCCCCCTTCCCTCTCGTCGCCGGGGCTGTGCGCGCTTCCCCCCCTTTCCCTCTCGTCGCCGGGGCTGTGCGCGCTTCCCCCCCTTCCCTCTCGTCGCCGGGGCTTGCAAAACGGCGGATCCAGCCTCTGCCGGCAGACACGCTTGCAGAATGGCGTATTGAGCCTCTGCTGGCGGCAGAGGCTTGCAGAGCACAGATCCAGCCTCTGCCACCGGCAGAGGCTCGATCCGCCGTTCTGCAAGCCTCCGCTGCCGGCAGAGGCTGGATCTGCCATTTTGCAAGCCTCCGCCGCCCCATTCTCTCAATGGGAGGCTTGCTTCGGCTGCTTTTCTTTTGGCAGAGCCATCCATACTGGAGGTGGATGGGGGCAGGGTTGGTGCACGTTTTGCCTCTCTCGCCCGGTGGAGAAAAGGGGACAGCGGGAGCCTCTGGGTGCCCAAGCCACGTCGGAGGGTCTCCAACCTGTGTGTGTGTGTGTGGCGGGGGGGGGGAAAATCAAATTGGATCTTTTTATTGATGTATCGTACTTTTATTCGGTATTAGGTTTTTATGGATCAATTATGAACACTCGGGGTCCCTCTGCGACTTACAGGCGGAATATCTAAATTCAGAGCCGTCCTCTCCGGCTGCGGTGGCCCGGGGGAGGGCAGCGTGGGGCTGTAGGTACTCAAGATAGTTGGGGGGGATCCAACCTGCCACGGGGGGTGGGAGTGGGACTTTAGTCACGGACGGCAAGAGGAACCTTCGGAAGGGGAAGCGGGAACGAAGAGAAGATGAGGGTGGAGTGATCGGGGAGCCGGTAACTCAAGTTCCCCGAGTGGCTTTCAGCACTGGAGAAAATGCAAAATCGCTCGAGACCAAACTCGAAGGAATCAGCTGCCGGTGGGAGCGAGGCGATCCGTGCAGTCCCGTGACAGCCAGTCGGGCAAGCAACGCGAAGAGCAGCAGGGCTTTATTTTTGCACCGTGGAGCTCCCCCTCTCCCTCCCCCCAAACTCCCCCTCCCTCCCCCTCCCTCCCCCTCCCCCCCACTTTCCAGAGCTGAATACAGGGTATTAACCGGAGGCTTGCAGAACGGCGGATCTAGCCTCCGACAGAGTGGGAGAGGAGGGGGAGGGAGGGGGAGTTTGGGGGGAGGGAGAGGGTGACGAGAGGGAAGGGGGGAAGCGCGCACAGCCCCGGCGATGAGAGGGAAGGGGGGGAAGCGCGCACAGCCCCGGTGACGAGGGAAGGGGGGAAGCGCGCACAGCCCCGGCGATGAGAGGGAAGGGAGGGAAGCGCGCACAGCCCCGGTGACGAGGGAAGGGGGGGAAGTGCGCACAGCCCCGGTGACGAGAGGGAAGGGGGAAAGCGCGCACAGCCCTGGTGACGAGAGGGAAGGGGGGGAAGCGCGCACAGCCCCGGTGACGAGAGGGAAGGGGGGGGGGAAGCGCGCACAGCCCCGGCGACGAGGGAAAGGGGGGAAGCACACACAGCCCCGGCAACGAGAGGGAAGGGGGGGAAGCACGCACAGCCCCGGTGACGAGAGGGAAGGGGGGGGAAGCGCGCACAGCCCCGGCGACGAGAGGGAAGGGGGGGAAGCGCGCACAGCCCCGGTGACGAGGGAAGGGGGGAAGCGCGCACAGCCCTGGTGACGAGGGAAGGGGGGGAAGCGTGCACAGCCCCGGTGACGAGAGGGAAGGGGGGGAAGCGCGCACAGCCCCGGCGACGAGAGGGAAGGGGGGGAAAGCGCGCACAGCCCCGGTGACGAGAGGGAAGGGGGGAAGCGCGCACAGCCCCGGCAACGAGAGGGAAGGGGGGGGAAGCACGCACAGCCCCGGTGACGAGAGGGAAGGGGGGGAAGCGCGCACAGCCCCGGCGACGAGGGAAGGGGGGGAAGCGCGCACAGCCCCGGCAACGAGAGGGAAGGGGGGGCGGAAAGGAAGCAGATCTACTCACGTTTTAGTTCTCCCGTCTCTTCCTCCACTCTGCCAAGTGCAGTAAAAAAACAAAGAGGTTTGTGGGTAGCCCACAAACGGTTTGTAGACGGTCCCACAAACCAACCAATCAATTTAAACTTTTCAAGTTTTTTTGTGAGAAGTTTAAATTGATTAAGTTTTTTTAGTGCCACTTTTTTTTTTCACAGGGAGGAGGCCTGGGAGCCGCATGGGACAGCTCGAAGAGCCGCATGGGACGGCTCGAAGAGCCGCATGCGGCTCCGGAGCCGCGGGTTGCCGACCTGTGCATTAGGCAATACAGTCATTAAGCAATTCGATCATCATGTAACTGGACTCAATTTTACAACCATTTTTATCATGGTTGTTAATCAAATCACCATGATTTGATCAAAGTCATGTCATTATGTCAATCAAATGGTCATTATATGAATTTGGCTTCACCCATTGATTTTACTTGTTAGACGTTGGTTGGGAAGATCGTAAATCATTACCATAAGACTTCAAGGTGCTGCAACCATTGTATAGTCCTCATGACCAATCACTTAGAAATTGTTCAGTTACACTGACCTCCCAAAAGATATTTATGACCTGGTTCCAAAGTTTTAAGAGCTGTCCTACCCCAATCATGTGACCACATTTCAGGTGCTTAGCAACTGGTCCACATTTACCACTATTTGCAGCATCCATATGTCACATGATTGTGATTTATGTTTTTGCCAGGATATATTTCTGGTTTTCAGCAAAATCACAACAAAACAAACAAGTGCCATTGTAATTTCAGTCACTAAATGAATTGTTGTAAGCAGGGCTTTTTTTCTCATAGAACGCTCAGAACGGTGTTCCGGCACCTTTTTCTTGTAAAAAAAAAAGCTCTCTCTATTGGCTTTCAAAAGCCTATTGCAGGGATAGGCAAACTTGGCTCTTTTTTATGACTCGTGGACTTCAACTCCCAGAAATCCTGAGCCAGCCACGCTGAGGGGAAAGAGAGAAGTTTCCAAGTTGAGCCACGCTGGCTCAGGAATTCTGGGAGTTGAAGTCCTTGAGTCATAAAAGAGCCAAGATTGCCTACCCTGCACTAGAGGACATTTAAATTATTTATAAGGTTACTTCTTTAAGAACTAAACTTTTAGAATCTAAAACAGCTAATTCAAAAAAGCCAACAGGAAAGAACCTCACATTTTTCATCTGCTTCTGTCTTTTGGAAGGTAAAATTAGTAACAAAATAATCTATTTCCTATGTTAACATCTCTGCAATGAAATCAATAAATTTAACAAGAAAGAAATGAGAAACATTTTTCTCAATGTAATATGTCTAATTTAGTTGATGCTAGAAAAAATAGTATCTTTTGTAAATAATCTTGAAAATTATTTTGAATCTATAACCATCTATTACAACTAAACCACTTTAAATTAAACAATTCTTAAGAATGAAATATTCTTAATTTGGACTTTACTTTTACTGTTTGGACTGTTGTGTGTTTTGAAAAATAGATTATTTAGAATCTAGTTATGTTGCACTTCAGTCTTTAAATAATTAAGCTAATATACATAACAATATATGATGTTTTCCATGGTGAGCTTAACATCAATAACAACATTAAAAAGGCTAAAATAATTTCTGGTGGTATTATCTGTACATTAAAAAAATTTAGTCACAATCTTTCACTTTTCACATTCTGGACAAGCAGTGATCATGTATCCTAGCAAAAGATGTTACATATGTGCATAAGCGTAGTCAGTAGCATATGCCTTTTTAAAAATATCAAACATGCAAAGAAACAAAAATAAGTCCAAAATATCTGTATTACATCCAGAAATGCCAACTTTGCAACCAATATTTCTCATCCATAACTATGGCACCCTAAGGATACCTGCATACATGCAAATGCTTCTCTGGGATCAGTAACGCAGCAGGGATTGCTTTTTCCTTCCAGTAACAAATTGCTGGGAAATACCAAACATGGCACTGAGAATTCCAATGTTTGTTACAAATTTTTCTGGGTGTGGTTGGAAAGAGGTCTAGAAATGCCAGCACAAATACATTACACTTGCTGAACGTGCACACGCACCTAATTACAATCTTCAATTATTTATTTATTTATTTATTTATTTTAATTCCATTTATATCCCGCCCTTCTCCGAACACTCAGGGCGGCTTACAAGCTTAGCAGTAGCCTTCATTCTATGTATATGCCTGCTTATTAGGGCTTTCATACACCCCCCAAGCAGCATTATTACAAAGTCAGCTTATTGCCCCCAACAATTTTACCTACCTCGGAAGGATGGAAGGCTGAGTCAACCTTGAGCCTGGTGGGACTCGAACCTGCACTAATTGCAGGCAGCTGGTGTTACTTAGGGAGGCATTAGCCCACTGCTCCACCAAGGCTTATATGTGATATATCTAAAATGAGATGGGCTGTCACAATTGCAACTCGCAAACCGTTCCGTTTTACGGCAAAACAATCCAGGACAAGCTGATTAGCAGAGGTTAGAGAGGACTCATTAACATAATTTTTGGGAAGGAAAGAAACAGAAGGAGTTTAACGTCTTCCAGTTGATGTTATATTATGTTAATATTATAGAAAAGCAAAAAGTTGAGATTCAATGTTAATGCCTCCTTCTACTCCTGTAACAGAGGAAGTCAGAAGTCAGTGCCTTTTCTTTTTCCCTTCTCCCCTCACTTTTCCCTTTTAATCTCACCCTTTGCTCGCAACACCCCCCCGCTCACTTTGCTCACTAAAGCCTCCAGTCGCTCTCACTCACTCCTCCATCTCTTTCAAAGGCCTCTTGCTCACTTGCTCACTTACTGCCCCATTGCTTCCAAACGCCATTTGCTCGTTCACTCACTCACTTACTGCCCCGTCACTTCCAAATGCCATTTGCTTGTTCACACACTCACTTATTGCCCTGACACTTCCAAATGCCATTTGCTCATTCACTCACTTGCCTCATCGCTTCCAAATGCCACTTGCTCGCTCACTCACTTACTGCATTTGGAAGCGACGGGGCAGTAAGTGAACGAGTGCCGGTGCCGGAGGCCATCTGCTATTTGGCGCCAGAGACCACTGCCACAAGGAACACAGCTCTGGGTCAGGGTTCGGAGCAGCTCCGGGTGGGGACTCAGCATGGGCCACGGTGTGGCAACTGCGGGGAGGGGAATCCCCACAGCATGTGGCTCCGAGCCGCAGGGGTGCAAAGGACGGGCAGCGACGCCGTAGCAACACACCAGCATCACTCCCAGTGATAGCACTTCTGAGTTCTGGCACCTTTTTTTTTAGAAAAAAAGCACTGGTTGTAAGTCAAAGACTACCTGTAGTAGGAGAGTAAATTGATAGTGCATCTTTGCCATCTGTAGGTAATCTTCAACTGGCAATAATTTGTTTAGTAAGCATTCAGAGTTACAACAGTGCTGAAAAACTGACTTAAAACCATTTTTCACACTTACAACTATTGCAGCATCCCCTGGATCCCTTGATTTGGATGCTTGGCAACTGGCATGTATTTATGACTGTTGCAATATCACGTAGTCATGTGACCACCTTTTGTGACTTTCTAACAAGCAAAGTCAATGGGGAAGCCAGATTCACTTAATAATCGTGTTATTATTAATTTAACAAATGCAGTGATTCACTTAACAACTGTAGCAAGAAAGGTCATAAAATGGGGGTAAACTCACTTAATACCTGTTTCACTTAGCAACGGAAATTTTAGGCTCAATTGTTGTAAGTTGAAAACTACCTGTATTGTATTTTTGTTCCCCTCTATGGGATTCCTTTAGTGATGGCCTGATGGCTTATAGGTAGTCCTCAACTTAAAACAGTTCAGTGACTATTCATAGTTACAAGAGCACTGAAAAAACTGACAATACTTTTTGACACTTATGACCATTGCAGAATCCCCATGGTGACATGATCAAAATTCAGATACTTGGCAACTGACTCACTCTTGACAGTTGCAGTGGCCCAGGGTCATGTGATCACCTTTTGCGACCTTCTAACAAACAAAGTCAATGGAGAAGCCAGATTCACTTAGCAACCATGTTACTAACTTAACTACTGCAGTATACACTTAAGAACTGTGGCAAGAAAGGTTTAAAATGGGGCAAAATTCACTTAACAAATGTCTCGTTTAGCAACAGAAATTTTGGGCTCAATTAAGGTCGTAAGTCAAGAACTATCTGTATTCAATTTTTGGATGAAAGCAGTACTTGGGTTCTCAAGTGTAATACTTTATTCTTCCATATAAAAATAAGATGCTACTTTCATTTTACGAGGAAAAGAGATAAATTTTGGAGTACCACTGTTGGGAAATCTAACACATGACCAAAAATAAGCCCACTGAATTCAATTGGATTAATACTAGAGAAAACGTATACATGACTGCTGCTCCTTTTCTTCTATTAAGGTAGCTATTAATAATTAATTTTTTCCATTGTTTTATATCTTGGGGTCTGGGTTTTTTAGACAGTAGAATATGGATATTTGGAACTTCTATTTCTTGTAGAAATAATAGTTTAAGAAGAAACTTAAAAATAAGACATATTATTTGTAATAACTATTCTACTCTGCGTTAAGTTTCTTACCTTTTTCCTTTCTTTTTCTAGAGCTCTCCACTGTTCATAACATTCTTCCAATCTAATATGAAGCTCACTGGCTGATCCACTGCGAGTTTTCACTGGTCTTTGAAATCCAAATGTTGGCATGAAGCCGGTGAAAGAATTGTCTCCATACATCATATCATTAAAATATGGGTAAAAATGGCTTAAATCCTCATAGGAAAACAAATCATAGGAATCCATCAAAGGAATAACTGACGGTCCAAAAGCATGGTTGGATTTCAAAGGAAATCTATTTGAATTTAGCTGTTGGGCATTTGGGCTATGTCTCAAATCACCCATCATATTTGAGAAACAAGAAACCTGGTTGCGATTTACACGGTTACTGACAATATTACTATCTCCACTTCCTTGTCTATGACTATTTAAGTGGCTTTGAGTCTCCAATATATCTTGGTAAGAATTTTGAGATAATCCATCTAAATGTTTTTGGCCTTCCTCAACCTCATAATGTCCAGTCTGTGGTTTAACTTGAAAATTGTGCTTGTTCACATTTTCAATAATCCCATATTGCTGTGAATAGTTATCACAAAAACCATTTGGTGGCTTAATTTTTTTGTCAATAATGCACTCAAAAATGCTTTCTTCTACTTTACTTAATCCTTCTGTATGACTGGAAGAAGAAACTCTGTCTGCAGCACCACCATCTTTGAAATCAAAATTTGAAAATACTGTAGGTGCTTCTTGGCGGTATTTCTGAAGCAACAAATTATTATTTAAAGTTACATTGGTTGATGATAGCTGAGAAAAATCGTAAGAATGATTGGAACCTTTTGAACCTGTAGATAAATTACCCAATTTTATCAAGGTGCTTTGATTCCGAATAGGGAGAGATGAACTGTTTTTAGCTTGCATATTTATCCATGTTGGTCTCAGATTTGTGCTTGGTGAAGTAGTTACCGGGTTTGTTGCTAAAATATTCAGTGATTTGAAATAATCTGAATTTTCTGTAACGTTTGCAAAATCACCACTGCCTGGAACAGTTATATGAGATTTCAGGGTAAAATCCGACTTTAAACCAAAATCAGGGCTAAATGAATTTTCATTCACAAACTGTTTTTCTGATATGAGTCCTGTAGTCTTTTGAAATGTAAAACTTTGCTGTTCTGAAGATATATCTTCCATTTTCTTTTGAACAACTTGTTTGTTTTGAAAAATTTTACTATAATTATCTGTATCTAACATTGGTAGCTCAGGTGTTCCACTTGGTAATTTTTTACTTTCTTGAACACCATAATTTATGTTTTTATTTTGTTTTACTTTATTAAGATGAGAATAATCCAGGTATCTATAATAATCAGCACTTTCACCATACCTATTAAATTGTGAAAGAAACATTTCAGCTTTCTTTTGATGTTGTGAATCATGTCCCTTAGGACCCATTTTATCTCTTCCATAAGTGTAGGTATCTGCTCCTGATTCTTTTATTGCTTCTAAAAAATTGCTTTGTGGGGTAAAACATGTTTTCACATATGGATAGTCTTGAAATTGTGATGGCTTTGCATTCTCATTGGACTGAACATTGTAACAGCTGAGATTATCATTCCTGGAAGGAAACAGCCATTGCTCATCAAGGTCTATATTAGTAAGCTCATGGTAAAGGTCATCCACCTTCTGCTGCGAAGTTACATTACCAGTGTGCAGATACTGTTTTTCAGAAACTGGTAATTCTCCACCATAAAAAGCCTGTTGAGGAATGACTCCATCTATTGCTCTTTTTGTTTCAGACAACAAGTCAGGGTGGTCTGTAAATCGAGTAGTGCTCACAGGCCATACAGATTTTAAACTGGAGGCACATGCTCTAGAAGAATGAAACATAAATAGTTTTGGCAATTCCTTACTAGGTTTTAAACGTTATGCTTTTAGTTTTGATGTGTCCTATAATTAATGTATTCAGAGAGCTATTAAAGGCTATTACTATTATAGTCTTAGAACAACATATATATATTAAAAATAAAAATAAATATTAAAAAGGTAGGAATGCTGCTAATATGAGGAGGTTGCAAGTAACCTACATATATCTTATTTAAGGAATAAATTCAAGAACATAGATTTTTGAAATAGATCCAATATACTATTCAAGACTTACTAAAAGCTGAAAAAATACTTAAAAATTTTAATTTTCAAATATGTATCTATCAAAGCTTTGCTAAAATAGGAACCGAAATTGCAACCTTTTACTATTAGAAGTAGGTGAACTACTGAAAAAGTGGCTATATATGATGAACGCTGCTTATAACAGTGAGCATCTATGTCAAATACAGTACTAACCCTTCAGTAAAATATGGCTGTGATTTATCTTGTTCTTCCAAGATGTTAGACACAAGTCCATATAGGTCTGTTTCACTGCCATAGTCATTTCTTTCTGTTTGAATCCTGAGGACAAATAAAGTTAATTGTTGCTTATTATCTAAATTTCTATTGTGTTTAGGCTTTTTAATTGTATAGTCTATACCTATGATATAATGAATTATCCAGAACTACAACTTATTTCACCAAGTTCCTTCTTACATAGCAGAACTAAATTTTTTCTATATTTTACTCTGCTAGCTTTCTATCAGACAACAGCTGATAAAAATGAATTTCACAACCAAACGTGATCCAAATGACATATAATTGTACATTAATTCACATTTTAATACCATACAAGAACTTCTATAATTCAAATATATCCAAACTGCTATTGAAGGAAATCTCAAATGATTTAACAATTTGTCAGCTTTGCATTCATCTGACAACATATAAGCTTTGTATTGATTTGTATTGTAAAAGCCTGCTAAGATGACAGTTCAGCAGTGCAACTTGGGAAATAACAGAATACTGTATAGTATCTCCATGTTTGATTGCTGCACTTACTTTAATAGTTATTCGGAGCAAATACATCCACATTAAAAATATAAAACTGATGTAATTTTCAAAGGCAAAAACAAGTGTCAGAGTTAAATTAAAAAACCTCCAAGATTCCATGGGTTGAAAAGGCCAAAACCACTTTTATTAATCCCTTTTTATAAATACAAGTAGTAATGCCAGAAAATTTTCCCAAATTCCAAAATCCAGGCCCAGATGATTTTTTAAACCTCAGACCATCAAAATCATTCCTTAAAAGATTTTGCTGCCCTCATTCCCTAAACATTCTCACTAATGTCTTTTATAAGTATAAAATGCAAGAGGAGACTTTTTTTTTCCATCTTCAGTTGACTTCTCAGACTCTCTGTCATTTAAACTAACAAAATGATCAGCCACAGTAGAATACAGTACAACATAATGGGATATGGTGAAATATACAGTTCTAATTCTTAAATTATTCTCTTGCTATTAGAAGTGGAGAGACATTTGAAGGCTTTGGTTTTTACATCTATCACTGTATTTCTGTAAAAGAAAGGGTAGATCAAAGGCAAATATGTTTACAGAATGGAAGACATAACATTATTTGGAGCCCTTTAGTTTTTTTTGCCAGGTTTCTTTTTTCTTTATCATTCTTTAAAAAACAAAAAACAAAACCCAAAGTTAGTAACAGGAGAGTATTTGAAATTTCACCCATTCTATAAAAGTTCAATATATGCTATAGATTAGGGGCAAAAATAAAAGTGCTCTGTGCAGATTGTTGCACATTACAAACAATTTAGAAAATCCCCAACATAATTCTGTCTTATGCCAGAAAGCAAAACAAATTTCAAAGTTCATTTAATTCTTAAATCATATACCTGCTCTTTACACTAATTTGAGAATTTGAAGGTTGTTTATTATCATCTGCATAAGTGGACCATGGGACGTAGAACAGAGAAGAGTCATTGTGGTTTGAATATTCAGAGGTTGTAGAAAGTGAAGTACTGTAAGTCTGTCTTAAGTCTACATTCTCTTCATTCTGTATTTTAAAGAAGAAAAAAGAATATACAAAGCAATATACAAAGCAGTACTTTTCTTTACTTACAATGTAAATTTTATAGTTACTTTCCATTATTGAGGTTAAACAGGTTGTAAAATGGAAAAGAACTATACAGATTGTTTGCCTAATGGTAGGAAGTAATAGATTTCTACAAATGAATGAAGCTATACATTATTATTCAATTCAATTAACTAATTTCAAGCAAATTATTTCATGATCTTACCACTCCATAACTATTTATATTTCAATAGGTACTCAACATTTTACATTTTATAATTTCGTTTTTAACAAATGATATAAATTAGTTTTGTTTTCAAATTAAGCATTGGTAGAAAAAAAATTTCAAAATTGTACTTGTATTATATTAACTAATGTAAGCAAGAAAGAGGAAGTGAAATACAGTACAACTTCCAGAAAATCCAGAGCATATAAAAAATTAAAAATGCAATTTGGATTTTACTTGTCAATAAAGCACTGAAAATATCATTCTTTATAATTTATTCTCACAACTAAAAATGAGTTTTATATCATCACATAATGAAAATCCATCCTCAAGCAAAAGTAGTAAACTGGATGTTTAAAGTCACTTAATATAGGAGTAATAAATATACCAAACAATGGAATAATATATATAGCACTGCCAGTTAAAAAGGAACACTTTATCAAGTAATGCAATAGTGTGATACAGCTACCTATTATTTTTTGTGACATTGTAGGACTATTTTTGAAAATCTAAGCATTTATGTAATTTATTGTATTTTCCAAGATCAGTAAAAAACCAAGGTACAAGCTTTCCTTCAATTGCTGCCTTCAGTGGCAACCAGTCCATTAGACTACTTGAAACGTTTCCATCCCAGTCATCCCCTCTAGTTTCTCCCAGGTTCTTTCCCTGAAGTGTCATGTCATTTAAATTAGCATACTAAAACTACCATTTTCAAGCACAATACGTATTTTCTCCTGTCTGTAGGCTCAGCAGATTCTATAATAAAATAGATAACCTGACCAATAAAACGAAATAGTTAACCTGAACCTGACCAATAAAACGAAATAGTTAACCTGACCAATAAAACAAATTAAGTCAAGATGATAGAAAACATCTGTATATTTTCCTCTTATTTATTCAGCCTCTATGTTGAGTATATACTTAGGAATGCTGGATTTGATGGTGAGCATGGTTTTAAAGCTGGAAGAAGAAACAGCAATTATTTGCTATGGTGATGACACTATTCTGACTGCAACATCTAGTCATGGGTCAATGAATATGGTAAAAAATCAGATTAAGATTATATGTAAAGTAAATCAAAATTACGACAACAAATATAGCTACCAGCTTTAGAATGAGTCTAAAGTATTGAATGAGTCTAAAGTATTGAATATTCTTTTTCCTGTTATAATCTGCCTAGAATAGCCCCATATAGTGACAGGTCGCAAATAAATTAAACAAAGGAACAAATTCTGCATCTTCGGGTGAACCATCAATAGTAATCGAATTAGTAATCAAGAAATATTATGCAGACAAGCACTTGGTAAAGTAATAAAGTTCTTGGCAAAGCTATTTGGATGCCATTTCTGACTATATTCACAAAGATCAAAATGGTGCAGGCAATGGTTTTCCATGTGACATTCTATGGAAATGAAAACTGGGATTTGGAGAGGACAGAAAGGGTACTGATGTTATTGAATTTAAATGTCAAACAAGTCTATCCAGTTTTCATTTGAGGAACCAATAAGGTTCAAATTATTATATAAAATGAAGTCCTAGCTTTCTGGATAATGCTGGAGAAAGTAGAATAAAAAAGAAGAACAGTAACAGGTGCATCACAAAGGGGTCAAAGGACCAGGCTGAGAAAATTGCTAAAAATAAAGAGCTGGTCATTAATAGTCAACATTGACTTAACAAGACATAATCATCACAGTCAGTAGTGAGGGCTGGAAATATTTGGTTTGCTCCCAGTAATAAATGCTTGATTACATGCACGATTGTGTTCATTCTATAAGTGTGTCTAAAGCAGGGGTAGGCAACTTCGGCTCTTTTATGACTCATGGACTTCAACTCCCAGAATTCCTGAGTCAGCTGACTCAGGAATTCTGGGAGTTGAAGTCCATGAGTCATAAAAGAGCCGAGGTTGCCTACCCCTGGTCTAAAGCATGCTCACAAAATTTCAAAAGTACGGAGGTTTAATGATTTAAAGCCAGAAGTCTCCAACCTATTGGGTACCAGGGACTGGTTCTGTGGAGAGAGGTTTTTACGCAGACTGGAGGGTGTGTGGTTTTGTGTGCTGCCTGCATCACGTGGATGGGGCTTTGCTTGTTTGTGCAGACCGGTTGCTGGCATGCCACGGCCCGGTACTGGTACACAGACCGGGGATTTAGGACCCCTGATTTAAGCTATATTCAGTTTTAGTCAAAAAGCAGAAAAAATAATTAAACTTCCTTAATTTTACATTTATTTTATACAAATAAGGTCCAAGAATGATACACCAAAATCAAATAGCTAAATAAAAGCATGAGTATTAGGAATGTACTTGTCCTGAACTTTATTTTTAAAGGGCTTAATTAACTGTAATTTTATAGTCATTTAGTAGAAAATGACTATAAAACTTACAAAAATTCTTCAATCTCATATTGCTTGGCAAGGCTATTATTACAAGGGCAATTCAGAAAAACTGATTATCAATGACACTCGCAGATACAGAACTTTTATTACAGATTAGAAAACTACATTACTTTTTGACATAATCACCATTCAAATTGAGGCACTTGTCATAACATCTTACAAGTTTTGAAATTCCTTAGTAGTAGTCACTTTGCACCAAATCTGCGGCCTGTGGGCAAGAATTATTGTGAACCAGCACATCAGAAGCGGTGCCATAGAAAATCCCGACAAATGTGAAGATGCCAAAGGAGTACTGCTAGTGAAGTTCATGGAACGTGGCTCGACCATCAATTCAGAAGTCTACTGTGAAACGTTATGAAAACTCAAATGAGCCATCCATAACAAGTGTTGGAGCATGCTGACTTCAGGTGTGGTGTTGGTTCACGATAATGCTCGCCCACACACCGCTAGACACACCCAAGAACTTTTGAAGCAGTTCTGTTGGGATGTTTTTGATCACCTCCCCGCACATACCCCAGATTTGGCGCCAAGCGACTACTAGAGAATTTCAAACATTGTAAGACATCATGACAAGTGCCTCAATTTGAATGGCAATTATGTCAAAAAGTAATGTAATGCTGTAGTTTTCTAATGTGTATAATAAAAGTTCTGTATCTGCGAATGTGTCATTGATAACCAAACAGAGGTTTATTTCTGAATTGCCCTTGTATATGCAACTGTCCCATAGCTATGGTTCTTATAACTGCCCAATGCATAATGCAGCCTTTGACAATGTTGCAGTATTTTACTAACCGCTTTTAAGATCTAAATGAATCTCTAGCCAGTTGCTTTTAAAAAATTTAAATCTTGGCATGACATCAATAGACGTGTGTAGGATAAACAGCCCTCCAGATGTAGCTGAATTAGAATTTTCAGCAATCTTAATTTGTATGACACTTCATACATTATAATCAGATTTGAAGTTCAGAAATATCTGGCTTCACAGTAGCATGTTTGCAGTTGCCTTGCTCTTGAGCAACTTATACTCATTCACTGATATATCACTGTAGATAGTCCTCGACCAGAATGTGTCTTCTTGCCACGCCCAACTCGCCAGGAATAATTCAACAATTCAATTATTTAAAATAATTTTAAAAATTATTTTAATTTTTGTCATTCACATTTTCATTTCCCTTCTTTGGCATCCTTTCTTTAATGATTCTATTCCACCATTTCTTTGATATTAGTGTAACTCTTGTCCTGCAGCAAGTTGTCCCATGGTGAGTTGGCTATGGTGAACTGTCCCACAGCAAGTTGGCTGTGGCGAGTTGTTTAGACCCATCCTTGACTTATACAATTCACGTAGTGATTGTTCAAAAATACAACAGTACTGAAAACAGTACTATATTTCACACTTAGAACCATTGTAGCAGCCTCATGGTCCCATGTTCAAAATTGGGATGCCTGGAAACTTCCATGTATTTATGATAGTTGTTGTATCCTAGGATCATGTGATCACTGTTTACAACCTTCTGACAAGTAAATCTGGGAAAGCCAGATTTACTTAACAACCATGTTACTAACTTAACAACCGTGGCAAGAAAGGTCATAAAGTGGGGCAAAACTCAATTAACAACTGTCTTGCTTAGTAATGGAAATGTTGGGCTCAATTGTGGTCCTAAATTGAGGACTACCTGTAATACAGTAAATTAATTGTATTATTATGGCCAAAGATCAGAAACATAAAATACAACCAAAAGCTGCAACAAGATTACACAAACACATCTGAGTTTCAAGTATCAACTTTCATGGGTCCACTGGATCCTGTGATCTCTTCATCTACTAAACTATAACAGAACACAATGTGTCCTTAATACATTTTTGCTTCTTATAGCAATGTATTGGAAAGCTGCATATCTATGAATTATGAAGATGAAAGAACAAAATACTATTCATTGAAAATGTTTATTAATTTTGGTATAAACACCATACTGGTTTGAAAGCAATTTAGTCAGAGCCTCCACAAGACCTAGATGAGCAATCACTTTGCAAGTCCCAACGCTTCACTCTGAGGTTCCTGGAACACATAGTCCATTCAAATGCAAATATACTGGGGCTTTACTGTTCAAGTAGTGAAAATTTGGAGGCTTTTATTAATTTGTTTTTATTCATAACTATCAAGTATAATATACTGAATTCCCATTTAGTTTTCTTAGAATAACCACACAGAACAAAATATAAAATTAAAAAAGCAAATTAAAGATATGTATCTCCTGAATCTCACAAGAGACTCTATAGTCAATCCTTTTTTCTGATACAGAAGTATTGCAAGGATAGCAGAATAAAAAAAGTGTAACCATATTTAAATATTATTAACTTATTTGGGGGCATGGACTGTACATCTATTTTCATTGACCAAGAATCACAGGATGTTGAAATGAATCTTTAGAAACAGTACAGTAGAATATTCAAACCATTACCTTTGCTTAAAATTTTGAGATAAGATTTTTTTAAAGACATTGGTGTATTAAGCCTAACAAAATTGTGCCTTTTTATTTCTCCCTGAAAATAAGTGGAACAGTCTATATTTATACTTTACTGCAAAGAAAATGGCAGTTTTGCTAACAAAAACCCTATAAAAACAAGATATCGTTGTCATATGACTGATGAGCTGCCCATTTTATGAGATTCTGATAGCACTCCAATACTGAACTCACTCATGAACTCACTCACTTATTTCATAATGTATTTTAAATACAAAGTTTATTTTGAAGTCAATATAATAGAACTATACTGTCATACAATGCTTCAATGTGGTTACTTCCTAAAATGTTTTTGAAGTAAAATTATCTTTAAAAAAACTGATTGAACCTGCAATTTGTAGCAATCATAGAAGGAGCTGCAACCTGTCATGATAACGTTATTGAACACATCCGTCAGTCTTCCACTGGATTCTGTACTATTCAGATAACGGCTGGTACCTCTGAAAGCTAATTTAGGCTGGGATAAAACAATGAAAGTAGAGAGACAATTAACTCACATCTAAATTGTTTGCTTTACACTTAAAAATTGGTCAGTACATTTCTATGTGATGACTTTTTGGGAATCAGCCTATTAAAAATATCGCTCTCCATTTTTTTTACATTAAAGAATTATGTCCATAAAACATTTGGAAAGAATTGCACAAGAGTATCTGCATTTCCAATTTGGATGAATTCTGAGTCAAAATTTCTCAGAGTTTTAAAACCCACAGATTTGATTAGTTAGCAAAATGAATAGCTAAAGTCCAGATTTTTATTCAAATACCCACATATAACTGTAAATATAAATGAGCCAAACCAAAGGAACAGTTTAGATTCCTCCACTGAGAACAGTTGACCCATGTGGAAAAATGTGACTGGAAAAACACTTCATTCCATTTGCTAAATGCACGACTATATTGATGTGTAATTAAGGATAACCCCGTTGCTTCATAGTGATGTTTGCTTATTAGGTTTTACAACTTCTGACTGTCAGTTTCCAAGTTCCTGTGTTTCCCCTTGCTTTCTAGTATTTGCACATCCCATTTTTCTTAGCTACATTTCCAATCCTTAAAAATCTGCTAGCCTCCACTTTAAAACTCTTCTAAATTCTCTAGTTTGTACCCATTCCGTATTTTTCCTCTTGCCCTTCATCAATTCTTCATTATACTGCCCTTTTCAATTCCAGACGCCCCTTCTCCCGCCTGCCCTTTGCCTGACCCCCTCCGCTTCTGCTTCATACCTCAGTGTACCATTCTATTGTTCACCATTCTTCCCCTGCTGCTCACCCCCATTCCCCCCATTCCCCCCACCCCCTCACCTCCATCCCTTTCCCTACACAGTTTTAAGAACGCCTCTCACTCCCTTCCTTCAGGGAAACCTGGGGACACAGAGAGACTTCGTGGAATCCCCGCCATGTCCAGGGAAGCCGAGAGCGTCTCTCACAGCAGCCGGGGGAATGAAAACAACCGTTACCACACCTGACAGACTGGGGGAAGGGAGGGGGCGGGGAAGAGAAGGAAGCGACTTCCCAAGGGAACACACTCCCCCCCACACACACACCTCGCTCAGGCCTCCCCACAATTGGGTGCCGCAGATAAAATGACGACCAATAAGAAACGGCACTTCCCCCTCCCCCCCTCATATCCTTCCTTCCCCAGCAGCTTCCTCGGCGGGCAGCCACAGGGATAGGAAGCTCAGGGATGTCATTGGAGGGCCCCGCTAACTTTTTATCTTCTCTTCTGCTGAGCTCATGCCTGTAAGAGGGGGCTATTATCCTCAGTGCTCCTCCAGAGAGCCAATCAGATAGCAGGACACCATACCAACTTTGCCCAAATTTGGCCCCCTGGAGCATTGCGCTTCTTTTATAGTCGGTAGTGGTATTCCCGTTCTTTCTCCCCGCCCACTAATCTTAGTGGGCGTGAACTTCTGGCATGCAGTTGGATGAACTTCCTCCTACCCAATGAGAAGCCGGTGGATGATACTAATCACCCGGAGATAAGCAGAGGCAGTTGAAATAAGTTTTAACTTAAACCAAAACAAAACGCGAGGGCTAGAAAGGAATAAAAATCAGATGTTAATATGTTGCATTTAAAACTAGAGGAGGGAAAAGGAATTCCTCGCATTCCAGGCATGCTTAATTTCTCTTTTCCCCTGAGGGGAAAAGGAACTTTGGAAAGGGGAAGAGGGAATAAACCGGTGGTGGGATTCAGCCTGTTCGCAGCAGATCAGCAGAACCGGTAGCTAAGTGGCATACACACAGAGAAGCGGTTGTTCACATATCTGAATCCCGCCACTGGAATAAACCATGATTTACAGTGGGAGATGTAGTATTCTGGTCTCAACTGATATTATCAGTCATGGAAAGCAAATCATAATTAAGGGTATAGTGGGGTCCCAGTGAGACCCAAAATGTCACAAGTTAAATATAAAGATTGGATTCCAACATTCCATTAAGTCATGGTTTGCTTAACCAAAATTTATTAACATTTGGCTATGTTCACACATACTTAGCCATGATTGTACACTCAATGACTGGGTTCCTAAAACAGACTTAAGTGGAAATCAAACACTGAGAAGTTATATCTGCAATATAGAAAGTAGCAATAATGGAAAGTATTTGATGAAAAGTTAAAACACAGGATTTTTCATTTTGCTTTATTCTGAAATAATATTTAAATATTCATATATCGTATTTCTAGCCACAGTCCAGGATTTTAGTCAAAAAAAATTTTTAAAAAAAAGTTTGGACATAAAAATGGCTATTATTCTGATTCTGCTTAGCATTTGAAATCATCCCGAAGTTAGCTAGGTGCTTCCTCATGATTTGTGGAACCCAGTTTTAAAACTTGGGGGAATTCACATTATGAATCCATATCGGATCAAGATATCCTTAGGCTTTTCTTTTAATTTTTTGTCCATTTTTTCTCAAGTAGTTTTAGCCTTCATTAGGAGCTGGCTAATTATATCTATTTTTGTTATATAAAAAAACCTTGTGCAGTTCTAAAGCTGGATTTTAAATGAGATTCAATGTCAGGGTTAGCTAACTGCCCCAAATCCTTTCTTCTTCACAGAATTTTGCAGAATATTTTGCATAAGATTTAACCATTACATCAGACATGTCAAACTCGTCATGTCACATGATGTCACGCAATGTATCCGGACAGTTTTGCCATTGCCAATAATGGGGTGGGCGCGGCTTCCACATGACACATCCAGCCCGCAGGCCTGCAGTTTGACACCCCTGCATTACACTAACCTGAACTGCACACTCATGTAACAACAAAATGATTTTACAACAAAAAAATAGCTAAAATCTAAATTCAAAAATTAAACATACATTAAATACTTTAAAAATAGGAATCTTGATCAGCAATAATTCCTAAGAATACAGTTGACCTTTCCAGAGAAGCATTTTCCTTAGGGCCACAAAAGAATAGATTGTATCTTTTCCCAATGTCTCATCCCCCCAAGTCTGCTACATGGAATGATTTTCTAATTTTTGTTTTCCCAGCAATTTTGTCCAGAGTACTAAGCAACAGATTTAAAACCTAGGATGTGGAGGAATATGTTTTACTGGATCAACTAGGATTGCTTAGGATCAGCTATATATAAGCATGAGTTTGGAAGTAAATTACTGTATGTTGAAAACATGCATAATAGCAGTGATTCTTCATTACAAAAGGAAATGGGTGTCATAATATGAGTAAAGTTGGGTGGGATGGTAGGTCAAAAGCTCTGTAAAGAGTTCATTATGCCACTGTAATTTCTGTCTTGGCATTTTACTGTCAGTAGTTCAAGAGTGCCAGTTTGGTGTAGTGGTTAAAGCAGCAGCTAGAAACCAGTTGACTGTGAGGTCTAATCCCACTTTGAGCACAAAGCCAGCTGAGAGACCTGGGGTGAGTTACTCAGCTCTAGGAAGGAGGCAGTGGCAAACTACTTTTGAAAAACCTTGTCAAGTAAACAGCAGGGACTTGTCCAGGCAATCTTGGAAAACTGGATATAATTCAACAGAAAGGAAAAAAGGTTGACTGATCCAGTTGATCTTGAAAAAATTAAGCAAGGTCTGCTGATACTGAGATGGGAAACTAAAAAAAAATGCTCTGAATCTCAAACATAATCCCTTCTCTCTCAATTCCAGTAATAACAGATGGTCTAATTCTCTTTCCCCTTACTCTTATTCTCCAGAATTTTTGCTTTGCTGTTAATTTGTTTTATAGCTCCAGATTCTTGTTTTACAGAGTTTTCCATCTTCTTAATTTGTTCTTTCATCCAGTGTTTCACCTTTACAAGTTTTTCATCCATTCAGCTGTTCCAGTTTTAAAGTAGCTTTTTTTTTCTTTTGCCTTCTCCCAACACAATTGCTATATGAATGAACTACAATGCCTCACTGATGATATTGGCGCTAATAAGATCTACCCAATTCCAAATGACTATTTGACGCTGTTATATTCTGCTTCTCATCCTGGACTCTCCCCTTCTGGACCATATAGCCTTGATTGCCAGAAAGACCAGTCTCTGGCTTCTGCAGAGGCATCTGCCTGCGTATTGCCTGTTTGCTGCTTAGAAAAACCACCATGTTGGTATCTTATATAGTACTGGACTTTTTTAAAAAACAAACATGTTTAGTGTTCTTTTGAAAGAGTACCAAATCTTCCTGGGGGGAAAAAATATTGGCAACTTCATCAATTTAAATCTGATAAGGGAGGTGGGTTCTGCTAGTTGTATGTTGCTGATTCAGTCCCAAATGAATGTGTTACAACTTTCCATTGGTTCTGGGAACTGATTTCTTACAGCTGCCAATTTTACTGTTTTGGAAAATACCATTTTGGCCACTTTATCAGGTATTTCTACATTATGCCTTTCATTCATTCATTCATTCATTCATTCATTCATTCATTCATTCATTCATTCGGACTTAGATAACTGCCTATCTACAGAATGCCATGTAATGAACAAAATATAAACCCAATATAGTAAAAATAAATAAATAAATAATGTTGAGGCCCCAATAAAACTCATATTCACCAACCAACTACCCCATTTAACTGTATAAAACATCCTGGCCTGTGCCTCAGGAAAAAGCCAGGTCTGTGTTGCTTTCTTGAAGACCAACCATATGTCTGTTCTATAAAGCAGGTACCATGACAGAAAAGTCACACTTCTAAGCCTTACTAGAAATGTAGAAAATGCTCACCTTTCTGGATCTAGTAGGATGAGCAGAAACTAGGGTAAGTGGTCTCACAAGTAACAACTCCATGCCATTTAAGGACAACTAGCATCTTGAACTGCACATACTTGGACTTCATTTAACAGTGGAGTTACATTAGTGGGTACACCTTTGTGTACTAATGCCCATGCTATTGTACTCTAGACCTGCTGCAGCTTCTGAATGATCAAGAGCAGCCCCATGTAGAATGCATTGCAATACTCCAACTAGGAAGTACCAAAGTATAAGCAATATCCCCCAATCCAGGAAAGGATGCATCTTCTTGTGGTCCATCGGCTGCCAGCAGAGCTAGCAGCGGAGTCAGACAAGGAGGAGGGATAGGGGAAGCCACTGAAGCCAGCTTCTATTACCTGTTTTTCACTGGCACAGCTTGGGCTGAAGCCGCAAGAGGCCCCAGGAAACCACCTCAGTAGAGTGATTGACGGCCGAGGGGATGAGCAGGACTAAGCCCGCAGAGTGCCATCTGATTGGAGGAAGTTGCCTCCCTTGTGTGATGACATGGCCACTTGTTTTACCACCACTAAAGATGTGGTTTGTTTAATATTTAAAGTGTTGATTTCTGAATTTTTGTTTAGAAAATTGGGGACCGTCTTATACAAGGGTGCGTCTTATAGACGGAAAAATACAGTATGTTAATCTTATCTTCCAGGTCTCTCTTTCCCAAAACAAAGATGCCTTGGGAGCAACAAAGATGATTAGGGGACTGGAAACTAAAACATATGAAGAATGATTGCAGGAATTGGCTATGTCTAGTCTAATGAAAAGAAGGCCTAGGGGTGTCATGATAGCAAGTCTTTCAATAACTAAGGGACTGTTATAAAGAAGCACTTCTCCAAAGCACTTGAAGGCAGGACAAGAAGCAATGGGTGGAAACTAATCAAGGAGAGATCCAACCCAGAAATAAAGGGAAATTTCCTGACAGTTAGAAAAATTAATTAGTGGAATGGCTTCCCTTCAGAAGTTGTGAATGTTCCATTATTGGAGACTTTTACGAAGAGACTGGACAGCCATTTGTCTGAAATGGTATAGGGTTGGACTAAAAGACCATCATCACAAAGCCATGCCCACCCCATTGCCTGCAATGGCGAAAAAGCCCCGATATGTTGCACAACGTCATGTGACATTGCAAGTTTGACATGTCTGTTCTAGGGCAAGGGCGGAGTGCAGTGGAACATATGATTGTAATACTGGTACAGTTTTCTTCTCTAGTCAGTATTAATGTGTGAGAAGCACTGAAAGACAGAAATATGTAGGCCTTTCTTACAAAACAGGTAAGTGTCTGAAATTCTGTATATACTGTATTTCAGTTTCTATAAATGATAAGCAGCTGGTAACCTGAGGTTTACTGCTTTTGCCATCCAAATTCCTGTGAACCAAAGCTTTCTCCTCCTTTTCTATCACAGAATTGCACTTTAATAAAAGATTATTTCAAAACTTTGACCACTTTTTTGATCCAGGTGTCAAAAAGAGTCTGCAACATATTGCTTTCTGTCCTTTCTTTCCATTACAAGTATTCTTCACATCATTTCTGCTCCTTCCAGTGGCTATTAGTGTCCCAAACCCAGACACCACATGTGTCAATAAATTATAGTTTTCATGCACCATTGAAAATAACACTGTTACCGCATGTAAACAAGTATTATAACAAAACTGGGAGTTCAGGTCAGAAGATGCAATACTTGGCTACGTGTAAAATAGGAAATGATATCTCAGTTCTAGTGCAGTGTTTCTCAACTTCAGCAATTTTATGATGCTGGCTGGGGAATTCTGGGAGTTAAAATCCATATGCATGCATTTGAAAATCACCATTTTTGTGGTAGGCCTATGAAGATGGAACAGAATCTACTCCACATGTAGAGAAGCAATGCATCTGCAGAAGCTGGAGCTGGATATGTTAATCAAGCTGCATTGTGCTAGGTCAGTGGCCCCCAACCTTTTGGAAACCAAGGCCTGGTTCCAAGGAGAGAGGTGTCTTTGTGGGCCGGAGGGTGCATGGTTTCATGTGCTGCTTGCATCCCGCGGATGGAGCTTTGCTTGTTTTCTGGCATGCCATGGACTGGTGCTAGTCCGCAGACCGGGGTTAGGGACCCCTGTGCTAGGCCACTTAATCACTAGTTCCTGGCAATCAAGAATTACAAAAGCACATAAATCAGAATGAATAACAAATTCAAACTAATTTATCTGATTATTCAATCATTAAACAATTGTGTTTTAAATTACATCTTCTCTACCTGTATGGGCTTGGTTCCTTCACATCTGTGTGGTATTTTAATTAATAAGGCTTTCTTGATGAAGATTTATCATGCTTCCACAACATTTTTTGTTATTGTTCTTTTAGCAACCCTATAATTCCTTGCATCAGGGTGGATTCGGGGTGACTGAATCGAGCTCAAGAAGTTACTGGCTGGATGTCCTTCCTAATACATATTCTTCCACAACATACTACCCTTCACAAATATGTTCTTGCTATTTAGGAATAATGGAAGCTGAAGCTGCTTTCCTTAGTAGCAGGAATTAATCCTAGCACAGGAGAGTTCTTCTGTTTGCGGCTATGCTCTAAGAATTCTAGTTCAGACTTTATATTCAGAAGTAGTTTTATTCTCCCTAGTGGGAAGGCTGATCTCGAAAGCACAAGATAAACAGTCTTCCCACAAGGCAGAATAAATCTACTTCTACCACAAACATTTAAATGCCTTAGGCTGGCCTGAGTAGTATGTGTATTCAGGACCACAGGGTAGGGGAGAGCAGCTTATATGTTTGTATTTATTAATGGGCTACTGGACTTCATTCCAACTCTGGGCAGTGTACATCATGAGACAAATTAAAATAGAATATTTCAGAGATTATACAAAACAAATGTTCAGAAGAAAACCACTTAATCCACCAAAGCAAGAAGTTTTCTCATTACTCTAGCCCAAGGACTGGACAAAAAGTCAGGCTTTAAGGACACAGGGTCAGGATGGACACCATAGGAATCTTTAGGAAAACATCATTCTGGCATAACTAAATGTGGTAGCAGAAAAGCCTTGCTTCCGGGTCCCATTAGGTGACACTATTTAATCAATGGGATCCAAATAATGTTGATTCTTCCTGATTGTATAGGACAGTGAGGAAAAAGAGAAGGAAGAAGAGGCTGAATCTAATCAGTAACACCCAAGTCTCCCCCCCCCCCTTTTTTTTTTTAGTCATCAGGTTTTTGAGACCTTGCTACCTGGTGGTACTTGAATATTGTCATGTCCTAAAAGTGCTACAATCTGTGAAAAAGGTTGAAAAGCCCTGTCATAGATGATTGAACCCAGAAGCTGACTGGTAATCCCTGTAGCTCACAAAGCAATAGCCTAATATTAACCTATTATGGCATGCACTTAACTACCCATGCTTATGGATTCTGGACTAGATACAGGTTCCAAGTGGATTTCAAGGATAAATATATAAAAAGTGCATTATAATAGTCTGTACATGAGGAGAAAATAGAATGACTAATTATCATATAGGCCTCCTGGTCCAGGTATGGGTAAAACTGTATGAATTTGGGCAAAGGCTTTTCTGGTCACAACTGCAGCCTAGTTTTTGAGCAGGAACTGTAAGTCCAGGATGATCCCCAAATTGCAGAATACTCCCAGAGAGAGAGGTGTAAACTCATTTCAGGTCTAAAGGTGGAATATTTTCAAATCCAAATGGTTCAAATACTTATAATTGCTTTGTCTTGTCAAGGTTGAGTTTGAGCCTGTTCCTCTCCACCTAGACTTGCACAGCTTCCAGATACCAGGACAACACCTGGACAGCATCTTCTAGTCACTAAGGGTTTGAGGTGTACCACAGGAGGCCATCAGCATACTACTGGTATCTGACCCCAAACTAATAGATGATCTGACCCAAGTCTCACATGAGGAAGAGTGAGAGGGTCAAGGAAGAGTGAGAGGGTCAAGCCCTGAAGCACTCCCCATGTCAAGGGTCTCTGGCTTGATCTCTAATGATCAGTGCTCTGCCAACAGCAACTCAATCTGACCATTGAAAAAGAAGAACCGTCACAATATGATACCAGTTATTACTAATCCCCATAAACGGGGGATTGAATGATAGCGTGATTGATGGCATCAAAACTCTATTTAATTCTCAGCAGTATTCTCAGCCTTAAAATAGTAGTAGTCAGCAAAAAGTTCTTTTAGGACAGAAATTGTATGTGGAAGCAATGGGCCAGCATTATTTGTACTTTCTTGCAGCTAAGTTCAGGCTGCCAGTTTATCTGCACCTGTGCCTTTTGTCCATTGCTATTGACCTCTGCATTTGCAAAAGTGATCATTTACACCAGTTGTGAACTTCTGTGTGTTTGATACCCCCAGAGTGTGGGCATGGAGAGAATTTAGAATAATGCTCCCAATAAAGGAAAAAGGAGGAACTAAGAAAGAAGAAATTATGAAGAGCTATGGATAGAACAAAGAAAGACTCAGTTCATGCTGTGAACTGGGAAGTAAGGGCAGGGCCCTTGAGACAAGCAGATGAAAGAAAATCCTTCTGATGTCCCTTTAAAAGGCTTCTCTTGACATCTGAGTTCCTGAGAAATTCTTAAGTCAGGAAGGCAAAGGGGAAAGGGGATGCCCTTCTTATCAAGAAAGCAAACAGAGCTGGGTTGATTAATGTCTAGCAAGCACTGTTATGTTATGATGTCTGTTTTCTTTTTTAAAAAAAAAAAACTTTCTGCCAAAATAACCTTTGCTTTATTTGTTTGTTCTAAAACATGTGCACCCTTGTTTCAAGCTGGAAAGACTTGTATTAATAAATATTTTCCTTAAAATCTCTTGCTCAGTTGCTGCTATGTCAGACCTCACAAATATATGAGAAAGGTGAAGCAAATATAAATTAGTGTGTGTGTGTGTGTGTGTGTGTGTTTGTAGAACATAATATGCTGGTGAAGGATCACTCTATCCCTTCCAATCTAACTTAATTAGTCTTGCAAAACAGGCCACAACTCTTTTTCAGCCCTAGCCAATAACCATGTTAGCATTGGTTTTTAAGAGTTGGAGTCTATCCCTTCCTTAATGGAGTCTTCCTGTTCAGGACTGTTGGAAGATTTACCCTGACAAAACTCCCATATTCTCATGCCCATTAGAAAAACATGCAGACACACTTTTTTCTGTAAAAGCCTTTTGCTGAACTTCTGTGACACCTCATAAAATGTTGTAAAACCCCCGCTTGCCTGAGGCAAGCCAGCAATTGGGAAAATCAGATAGCAAAGCCACCAAGAACTTCTGCCCCTACCCCTGATGGGATTAACTCCCAGAATAGAAACTGGACAAAAGAAATATCACTTAAGACAAGAAAGGGAACATTAGACAACCATTAAAACACAAAAGAAGGAACTAGCAAACCCACAGCCCTAGGGCAGAAAAAGCATACAAAAATCACAACTCAGGACTGGGAGACCACCTTGCAAGGCAGGAACGCTGAAGTCACTTCTCTGTCCCTTTTTTGCCTTCCTGAAATAAAGACCTGCTTTGCGGTAGCTGCTGTCCTTAAATTTCTTCACCGTGGGCTTTCCCCAGCTGGAAACGAACCCAGGAAATTCTTCTGACAGGACAAAGTGCTTTTGAGGAGCAGATACAGAGAACAAAAAACAAGTGAAGACTGATGCATCTCTTTTTGAGACTTCCAGAGGCATTCAGGTTATGCCAATAGACAGAACACACACATACGCACAGACATGCATGTGGTTCACTTAGTATGGTGCATGAGCCTTGCTACAATGCTTTGTAAACCATGGTTACTGTATAATTTGAAGGTGATACTAGTCATTTATGGATAATATTACAGAACTATTTAATCAAACTGCAGTTTAGTGTTATGAATGCTATCAACTGTTAGAGGTCAAATACAAGACAAGACAAAACCTTTCGTTTCATCTAGCAGAGCATAGTTAATCCCTTCACCCTGTACCCCATCAGTACTTAGCTCCAGATTAGGTAATCAGTTGCAGAACTCATTTTTTAAACCAGATGGATTTCTATTAATGAGTATCAGTGAGCATATACAGAGCACGTCTCCAGTTATCACTAATAATTTATTTATAAAAATATTTGGAGAGCAAAAATATTGGGAAGGGCAGTGGCTGGGTTCACATTTTATATATGTAGTATATATGGTTGGCTTGTTATATTGCATAACATAACCAGTCTATTATCATTTATTCCACAACCATGATTAAGACATACTATAACTTTGCCATCCAGAGTTACCCTATGGAAGATGGGTGACAAATAAATTTAATAAAATAAATAAATAAATTTTAAAAACCTAGCACTACTTACAAACCCAGGCATTTCCAGTGGCCACTCTAAGGTAAAGGTAAAGGTTCCCCCGCACATGCGTGCTAGTCGTTTCCGACTCTAGGGGCCGGTGCTCATCTCCGTTTCAAAGCCGAAGAGCCAGCGCTTGTCCGAGGACGTCTCCGTGGTCATGTGGCCGGCATGACTAGACGCCAAAGGCGCACGGAATGCTGTTACCTTCCCACCGTAGTGGTCCCTATTTTTCTACTTGCATTTTGACGTGCTTTCGAACTGCTAGGTTGGCAGAAGCTGGGGCGAGTAATGTGCGCTCACTCTGTTACGCGGCACTCGGGATTCAACCCGCCAAACTGCCGACCTTCCGATTGACAAGCTCAGCGTCCTAACCCACTGAGCCACCGCGTCCCCCTAGTGGCCACTCTACCAGTAGATATAAGACCGGTAAGGTATTATTTTCACCAGAATGACACTGATAGACTCCTACAAATAATGCAGCCTAAAGGGATGAGAAAATTCAACAGAAGTGTTAACTCTAAGCAAATCTGCATCAAAGTCTGTCTTGATAAAATCCAGTATCACTGGGGTTAACCCATTATGCTAAAATATCTTCTATTTAGATATGATTGGTTTCACTAAATGGTAGCTGGTTAGATGTACTAGGCTATCATTAAACATGGCTACAAACCATAGTGACAGGATTTACATACATGCAATCCTTGACTTACAACCATAATTGAGCACAAATTTTTGTTGCTAAATGAGACAGTTAAGTGAGTTTTGCCCCATTTTTATGACCTTCCTTGCCACAATTGTTAAATGAATCATTGCAGTTGTTAAATTAATAGCACGATTGTTAAGTGAATCTGGCTTCCCCATTGACTTTGCTTGTCAGGTGGTCGCAAAAGGTGATCACATGACCCAGGGACACTGCAACAGTCATAAGTATGAACCGTCTGCCAAGTGTCTGAATTTTGATCACGTGGCTATAGGGATGCTGCAACAGTCGTAAATGTGAAAAACGTACATAAGTCACTTTTTTTCAATGCCGTTGCAATTTTGAACAGTCACTAAATGAACAACTGTAACTTAGGGACTATCTGTACTGCCTTAAACCATAACATAATTTGCTTGGTTCCAGTTTAGCATAATGTGTACACCAAACTATTGAATTCTATTTCAGCCAAGGTTTAATCCTGAATGCACAATAGTAAAAAATTCAGTATAATATAATACAATTTGTGAGCCTGACACTATATATTTAGAAAGAGCCTTGGTAGAGCAGTGGGCTAATGCCTCCTTAAGTAACACCAGCTGCCTGCAATTAGTGCAGGTTCGCATCCCACCAGGCTCAAGGTTGACTCAGCCTTCCATCCTTCCGAGGTAGGTAAAATGAGGACCCAGATTGTTGGGGGCAATTAAGCTGACTTTGTAATAATGCCGCTTGGGGCCCCCCGAAAGCCCTAATAAGCAGGCATATACATAGAATGAAGGCTATTGCTAAGCACATTGGTTTGTGCTTTAAATTGTAAGCCGCCCTGAGTCTTCGGAGAAGGGTGGGATATAAATGGGATAAAAAAAAGAAATAAAGGAACAGTTTTACATTTCTTTCAGTTAGTATTTCAGTATATATATATATATACATACATACATATATATATATATATATATATATATATATATATATATTTATACATACACATACATATATTAAAAAAAGGTTGAGATCCTCCTTCTCAATAGTTGCTTCATCCACCTGGTTGGTTTTTTAACTCAAATATAGTTGCTTTTCCTAAAAAGCTTTCAAATAAGAATAATAGGATTGCCTTCTGAATGCCTCCATTGAGGCATTTTGCTCTTTTAATTCTTCCACAGAGCACTTTTCAGCATTATAATTTAATTGGTCTATAAATTTGTCCTGAATATATTCATGACCTACTTTAGGATTAAGTAATGGTGCAGGACATATGTGTTTTCTTTCCAATTTATTTTGTCATCTTGTAGTGTTCATGACTGTGGAGTTTGCAGATATTAACAGACAATTGTTCAAAATTACTGCAAGTGGAAATGGGGATGGAGAGAAGAAAGGGAGAAAATAAATTTATTATCGATGGTACCAAATAGTATTCAAAGCTTGGTTATTTTGAACATCATTGGGTGTGTCACAGAGTCAAATTCTCAGTCACTTATATTTATGAAATATTTGTAACTGACGTTTGGGATACCTGGGCACATGCTTCCCCCTGCCTCGCCCCCCCCCCCGAAAATCATCATGATACTTCATCAAAAATTCTCCTGTAGTTTCAGTGGACTGCCTTATCTATACCTGACACTTATGCATAGAAGTGGCAAAAATCAGCTGCTGGCTGCTGCAATGATTCAGTCAAGAGATGGTTGCAATTGAGCAGTGCAAATGTGGCAGAATGAGAACCAGAAATTGAAAGAAAAAACAGAAAAAATGGTTTTCTGGGGGCAGCATTGTGTGTTACAAAGGACTGTTATATTGTGCCAAAAACTAGGGTCTCAGCAGGTGGCAGCATTTAGCCAGCTTTGTGCCCCAAAACTAAACAGGACTGAGATTCATCTAAGGAATACTAAAATTACAGGTTAGACTAGGAAATTAAAAAATAATTCTAGAGGAAGGTAATAGCAAACCATTTCTACATTGCCACTAAACAAAACCCTATTGCCCCACTCATTTGACTGCTTGAATTGTCCCTTCCCAGCTCTCCAATAGCCCTTTAGAAATATGGTAATCAGCACTATGCACACATTTCAATATCTACAGATTATATACACAGATCTGTTGTTTGATTATCTTTTCCAGGATCTTCCCAGGTATTGATCTCAGGCTGATTGTTCTGTAGTCTGTCTCTCTGTCTCTCTCTGTCTCTGTCTCTCTGTCTCTCTCTCTCTCTCTCTGTCTCTCTCTGTCTCTGTCTCTCTGTCTGTCTGTCTGTCTGTCTGTCTGTCTCTCTCTCTCTCTCTCTCTCTCTCTCTCTCTCTCTCTCTCTCTCTCTCTCTCTCTCCTTTTTTGAAATTGGAACCACATCAGCTCTTTTCCAGTTCACAGGCAGTTCCCTGGTGCTCCAAGATCTTTGAAAGATGTGGCACAATGGTTCATAGATCATGTCAGCTTCAGAACTCTGGGATATAATCCGTCAGGTCCTGGTGATTTGAACTCTCCTACGGCAGACAGGCATTCTTTTACCATTTTCTTGCATATTTCAATTTGTATTCCTAGTCTGTCCTCCTTCCATGGAGGATTTGTGCCTTCCATGAATTCATTGCTTATGACCTGCTGCAAATCCTGATAGAGAATATGCTGATTTGCTGGCTTCAGTAACTCAAGCAAAACAAGCATGGGTGAAATTTACTCTTTTGTGTGAAGGGAATGGAGGGAGTGGAGATTTTTGTAGATCCTCAATCTGCTTTTGAGAGAGTATAGAAGTGACTGGAAGGAGCTCCTTAAGATACTCTTTCTTGTGTTTCTTTTTCTCAAGCTCTTTTCTTTTCCTCTGAAAGGTGTTTTCAATTAATTTGGAGTGATTAATTTTTGTAAGACTTAAAATATTGCATGCAGTTTTGGTTACCATATTACAAAAAAGATGTTGAGGCTGTAGAACAGGGGTGTCAAACTGCCGGCCCACAGGCCGGATGCGTCACAATGAAACTGCACTTTGCCAGCAATGGGGAAAAAGTTCCGATACGTCACACAATGTCACGCAACATTGCGAGTTTGACATGTCTGCTCTAGAAAGACTGCAGAGAAAAGCACAAAGATGATTAGGGGACTGGAGGCTAAAACATAGGAAGAACAGTGGCAGGAATTGGGTATGTTTTAGTCTAATGAAAAGTAGGGCTAGGGGTGACATGAGTGCAATGTTCCAGTATTTAAGGGGCTGCCACAAAGAAGAGGGGGATCAACCCATTTTTCCAAAGCACCAGAAGGCAAGAACAAAAACAATGGATGGAAAACTAATTAAGGAGAGAAGCAACCTAGAACTAAGGAGAAAGTTCCTAATAGTGAGAACAATTAATCAGTGGAATGTATGGGTGCTCCATCGCTGGAGGCTTTTAAGAAATGATTGGACAGCCACTTGTCTGGAATGGTACATGGACTCCTGCTTGAGCAGCGGGTTGGACTGGAAGAACCCAAGGTCCCTTCCCTTCTGTTGTTATTATTCTGAGTATAACTGGGTGGATAAATCTGTATCATTTTTAAAGCTTGAATAATGCTGCATATTGGCTGTTTAGTTGTTTTAAATAATGCTAACAGTGGTTAATCTTGTATACATAAAATGCTATTCAAACAGTAAAACTATTATTATAGTTTAATTCAATTAATTATGGAGCTTTAGAATGTAACGCTCAGCCTCGCCAAGGGCACTTAAATAGTGCTCATAAAGAAATTGAAAGAGTCGTAGGGCCTTCTTACCAATTCCAAGCAGAAGGCCCAGATGTTATTTCGGCAATAATTATCTTACAGTGAATTCTGATCATGAACTGAAATCCAAGACTGTAATCAAAAAGTAGTAAGAAACTACTTTATTAGTGACTGTACTGAATTTATTTGGAATTTTGTTTTCTATCTAGAAACTGGACTTTATAACTCACTTTTTTCACATGAAAAAGTGCATAGCTATATCTTTTTTTCCCAAGACTGGCACAACTTCTGGACCAAAGAGCCTTCTTTTCTATTATTCTATAGCAAAATAAATAGATAAATCGTTGGTAGAAAACTAAAAAGTCCTCAGCCAACTGTGGTTACAATCTACCATAAATATCTTTTACTCAGGGATTCTTGCAAGAAAGGGTCTGCTATGAGGTTTTATAGTGTCCCTTTTCATTTATTAAAAGGCACCTATATAAAGAGTTAGATGCATTGTCAGGTAAAGTTTTGCTTTCGAATTGAGAGGTGTTCAGCATTGTCTCTATTAGTGGCTAGTTGGGGAATTCTGGAACCTGGAGTCCACACACTTTAAAGTTGCTAAGCATGAAAAACACTGTTCTCAATCATTATCTCCAAATTTCTGAAAAATCTTTCATCTGGGCACACCCGTAAACCTCGGGATACATTCGGTCTGGTTTTTAACCTCATTCCTCTCATTATGTACATACATGATCATTACCACAATGGCCACATACACATCTCCAACCCTCCGGTAAGCAATGTACATAGTGAATTAACCTATTTTGAGACTTTTGAAGGAGAACGAAAACTCCTGTCTGCAAAGGTTTAACTGCAGGTCTGCAACAGACTCCCTCTCACAATGATTGTAGATATATGCAAAGTACAGTCTGCAAGAATAATTTTGATACATAACTGGTCATGGAAAAATAAGAGCCAGTTTGTGTAGTACTTAAGGTACTGGCCTGGAAACCAGGGGGCATGAAAGCTGGCTAGATGATTGGCTGGGCCACTCAAACTCTCCCAGCACAACTCGTCTCACAGGGTTGTTATTGTGGGGAAAATAGGAGGAGGAAGGTGTATATGTGTATGTGGGCATTAGGTATATTAGTTATAGGTATGTTCACCTCCTTGAATTACCCCCAGCTTAAGGCAGGATAAATATTAACAACAACTTTATTGATTAGCCCTTGGGTCATATCAAAGTGCAAATTTCCAGCACAAACTGTTACTAAAATTTGATACAAGCAATTTAAAATTGAATTTGATAAAATACAATTTAAAATGGAATTAGAATAAAATACGATTTAAAATGAAATGGTAATAAAATGCAATCTAAAATGAAATTGTAACAATGTACAATAATTTAAGATATAAATAAAATATGATAAAATTATATTTCAGAGTCACCCTTGCAATCTACCCCAATTAGCCCCACATATGCAGATCTCAGCTGGACCATTTTGTTTAGGTATTGTGCTACGTTAAATGTTATTTTCAAGTTCTGGCCAGACATAAAGTATGTTGTTTTGATATGGGGATCCCAATGGGTCATTCGTTTGGTATATAAACCAAGATACCTGTGTCTCACCTTCTTATACAGGCAACAGTCAAATAGGATGTGAGCCAGGTCTTCTAATTCTGCTGTTCCGCAAATGCAGAGATGTTCATTATAGGGTATAGCATGAAGTCTCCCATATCTGACCATTGTGTCAAGCTTTTCGAATCTCGCTCACGTAAATATCTCCCTGAGATGTTTTGGGAGGTGACTTCAAATAACTCTCTACTTGAAAAGTATGTTTGTATTTACTCAGCCATTTCAAGTTACCCACCTTACCAAGGATAGCTATATCAGTTTGTGCTTCTATATCCTTAATTCTTTGGGCAACTCTTTTTTTTATTGTTCTCCTGTTATGCAAGAGACAGGAAGGCCACAGCTTCTTACAAAATTTGTTAGTTTGGTGATCCAGGAGATTTGTGATAGTAGTTTTATTTGCTCTAGTAGGCATACCTTGGGGAGTCTATCAGTCTCCATTTCATTAACTTTGCACCAGTAGTTATAAGCTCTAATTTTAGATAATGCATGAATTATATGAATTCCAAATTCAGCTCTAACTGCTGCAGCAGATGTTCTTGGATCTACACCCAAAATACATCTCAAATGCTGGGACTGTGTTTGTTCTAGGGCTGTGGTTGAGTAAAGACCCCAAATTTCTGCTCCATACAAGAGCATTGTGGTTACCTTAGCCTTGTAAATCTTGATTAATGGGGCTAGGGACCCCGGGTAACTATGGTTCTTTAGTATGAGCAGTAAACTCAAATGGGCTTTTGCTCTAAATGTACTCCGTTGATGATGGCAGGCCCAAGATCCAGTCTTGGAAAAAGTTACACCCAAATATACAAAGGTGTTAACTTGTTCAATTGGTTCACCATCTAATTGCCACTTATGTCTCTGATGGTTTCTTCCAAACACCATTATTTTTGATTTAGATTTGCTAATGATTAGGGAGTTATCCTGGCAATAAGAGCTGAATCTTCTTAATAGCCTATGTAATCCTACTGTGAGTATGATAATAAAATCATATCATCAGCATAAAGCAAGCTGTTACAGTAAGTATTTAGGATCATCGGCATGTGTACCATGGTATCCTTCATTAACTCAGGCAAGTCATTGATGTATAAATTAAATAATAATGGGGCCAGGATACACCCTTGTCTTATCCCTTTATTTGTGTGAATCCTGTTAGTCAGGGCCCCATTAACCCCATAGCGCACCCTCAAACAGGTACTCGTGTAAAGGGCTTTAATCAAAGCCAGGAGTCTGGGTTCTATTTTAAGGGATGTCAATTTACTCCATAGTACTTCTCTATTTACCATATCAAATGCAGCTGTAAAGTCTATGAAAGCAGCAAACGGGTCTCCTCTTATAGGCATATTTAACAATGAGATGGTTCAAGACAAAGCAGTTATCAATAGTAGATCTGTTTTGTCTAAAACCTGCTTGTTCTTCTGTGATGATGTTGTTTTCCTCTACCCAGATTTCTTTTCTGTTCAAAAGGTACCTAGCATATATTTTTGCTACAATGTCAATCAGGCTGATGGGCCTGTAATTACTAGGATCCTTTTTATTCCCTTTTTTATATATGGGGACAACTATTGCCATCTTCCACCCATCTGGTATATGGCAGGTATTATTTATGTGTAAAAAGACCTGCTTATACAGGGCCCCACCAATTGGGAAATTTCTTAAATAATTCTGCTGGTAAAAAATCCTCACCTGGGGCTTTATTGCTCTTTAAGCTTTTAATGATGGACTGTATCTTCTTTTCTGAGACTGGTGGCGGGGGGGGGGGGGTGAGTTCTAGGGTTTGCTAAATCACTATTTAAAAATAGTTTCTTTACTGGTTTGGTGGGAGCAAACAAGCACTGATAATAATTCTCCCAGTCCACAGCAGAGATTGGTATGTTGAATGCAAATCTCCGTTCCTTCAGGATACCTGCTACAGAGTGCCAAAATAATACTGAGTTATGACTTCTGGCAGCCAACTCGAGTTCTGACCAGATTGAAATGGCAAAACTTTTTTTCTTTAATGTTATAGTTTTTTTATATTCCCTTCTTGTGCACAGCATCTTAGCTTGTATATGGGCAGTAGGATTCCTCTGGGCAAGCCTCATGGCTGCCTTCAATTTCTTTTTCAGTCACTGGCAATCAGGATCAAACCAGCGAGGTCTACCCACTTGGGCTCTTTTTGTAGCAGGTTTAGCTGTTAGGTGTTTTTTCAGTATGTTACAGAGATTGGAGAATGAATTGAAGGCTGACATCCAGTCAGTAGTAGATGACTGGATTGTTCTAGCCCACTTAGTAGCATTCTCTGTTTTAAGGCATTCTAATATTGCCTTAGTATCAACTTTGGCTCAAATTAACCTTTTATTTTGGGTCACCTCTACCTTTTTGGTGAGCCATCTGTCAGCCATATTATATGGTCTTAAATCTGAGCGGCCTCGCAATGTCACACTTACAGGCTGATGGTTGCTATTGTCGCTAAGGTGTACTGTGACCTCCGAAAAGAGGTCACCCTTATCTCTAGACACGCAAAAGAGATCCAGTACGCTACTTGAATTGGCCAAGTGGTATGTATAAGGTTATATGTAATTCTTATCCTTACCCCCCAAAATTTGGAGTTTACCCTTAAAAATTAAGGAGACTAGGAGCAGGCCAGCAGCATTACTTTTACAGTCTCTCGAGAGCCAATGAGAATGGTTATCAAAGAACTCCCCTGGGATTCCCTTCTTCTGGGCAAGCTCATACAGAGAGGGACCCATCCTAGCATTCAGATCTCCTAGTAATACCACTATGGACTGAGGATACAGTAAAGATATATCTTCTAGGATAACTTCCAAGCCCATCCAGTATTCTGAATTATAGTGCTGGGATGTGCTTGGAGGAATATACACATTTATGAATATTAACTCAAACTGGTCATATTCAAATTTGACAGCTAGGAAGTACAGATACTTATCTTCATTATATAATTTCTCCCCCTGCCATTGCAACTCTTGCTTTAGAAGAATGCATAGCCCACCAGAGGGTCTCCCTTTGTTCTCTGTTTTTTGGGCTGGGGAGGCCCATCCCTGAAAGCCTGGCAGCTGTACTTGTTCATTCACTTCAGTTAACCAGGTTTCTTGAAAGGCTATTACGTCAAATATAGAGAGGAAGCTCATTAGTCCACTATCATCCATCCCTTTCCAGCCAGCTACGTTCCAGGTCATCAACTGTATGGGGTTCTCGGAGGCAAGATGGTCTGGCTTGGTTGATTGGCTAGATCAGGGGTGTCAAACTGCCGGCCCGTGGGCCGGAGCGTCATGGAGAAACCGCGCCCATCCCATTGCCGGCAATGGGAAAAAGTTCCAATACATCGCGCAACGTCACGTGACATCGTGAGTTTGACATGTCTGGACTAGATGGTAAAAATGCCAGATGTCAACTTGACATTGGAGCCAGGTCGATATCATCTATGCTTCCCATATAAACACAGTTGTTGTGAGGTTCAATATTTCTCCTTGTGGGTTGCAGGACTTGTTGTTGCTCCTCTATATCTTGGTTGCCAGTGTGCCTCTGCTCTTGCTCCAAGAATGACTTTTTTTCCAATGGGCAGGTACTCCGGCTTAAGTCTATAAATGTAGATTTATGTCCATTTTTGGAGGGGCATAGCTGAGGATTCATCTTGTGAAAACATGTGGAAACTTCTAAATCAAATGAGGATGGAAGCTGGACTATATCCTTAGTGTTTGTCAGTTTAGGGGGCACTGTATGATGAAGCCCTTTGTCTTTCAGTTGTTTCTCAGAGGCTGGGTCAGTCAGTGCAGTTACCCCATTGTCAGCCTGTGTGACAGTACCTTTTTTACTATTGAGGTAAAGGCAGATTGTTGATTAAATATATTGTCACAAGGGTGCGTGGTTAGTGGAGCCAAATTAAATAGAGGCTTTGCTGTAGATTGAGTTGTTGTCAGTGCCTCTTTTAGGTCATCCAATCTTTGAATGATATTAACTTGCTCAGGATCCAGCACTGAATAGGTCAATCAGCATTTCTTTTGGCACATCCTTAGCAGTTCCTGCAGCTGTGGGTAACACAGTTTGTATATTGCTCCTTTGCCTTCTCAGGGTCAGTTCAGTTGCAGTAGCCTCAGGCTTAGTAGTGTGAGGGCTGTTGCAGCCTGGATTTAAAGTGACGGTTCCCTCTTGGTGACGCTGTTTCAGGAGTGGGCACACTTTGTCTGAGCAAAAGACCCTTATTGGGAATATTGAAAAGGTGCTCAGAAAGGGCTTCATTCTGAAGAGCATGGAGGGAATTGTGGGCTGCTTGAACGACAGGAGAATTCTCATACATTGCGTTCTTGCTGGCAGCCACTCTGCATGTAGTACATCTATCAGAGTGAATTCACAGTGAAGCAGCTGACTCAGGGACAGCCTAACAGTTTCTCTATTACTCCAACACCCTCTATTTACTCTCCTGTCATAAATTTGCAAAGTAACCTGATTAGTTTGCAGACTGTAGTTATATTGGTCATCTCTTAGGCCTTTTCCTGATTGAGTGTTTTCTCTATGTGTGTTCAAATTTTTGGAATGAAGGCAAGGTCCTTCTCTACTTTCATTTTCTGAATTAGCCATCCCATGTCTATCCATGGTTGTCTTCCCAAGTCCTTCTACAGTATTTGGGTGGCTCCTAACAAACTTTGCAAAAGATTCTTTCAGGCAGTTGACCTTATTTATGACAATTGACAAAATATCATATATTGAGTTTACAGTTTGAGCTGTAAGCAAACATTGTCTGGAGAGGAGGTCTGGCACATTTTCCTCCTTTAAATTTGTTACATCTCCCTCCTGTGCAAAGAAGGCTGCTGCTGGGTTCCAAGGAGGGGAGCCATTCTCCGAGAGGGAGGAAGACAGCTCTACATGCTGTTTGCTTTCCAGTTCAGTTTGTAAGTCCCATTCCAATGAGTCACATAAATTTATCTGATAAGGTGCCTGCGAATGAGTTACTGACTGGAACAGACTGTCTGTTTGCAATATAATCTTCCATTTTCTCCTGCTTCAATGGCTTGGATAAACTCTCTGCTGCAGAGTGCTGTCGCTTCCTTCTTTTTCCCATTCAAGTTTGTTAAAACAGGTTTAAAAATGTTTAAAACTAGGTTTAAAAAGGTTAGAATGGGTTAAAAATGGGTTTAAAAGGTTTAAAAAGGTTAAAATAGATTAAAAAGGGGTAGGTTAAAAATACAATATTAAAAGAGGTTAAAAAGTTAAAATAAAAATAAAGTAAAATAAAATAAAGCTTTTACTTTTGGAGGAGCTCTTTACAGCCTTTGCTGCCTGTCCACCATCTTGGCTCCTCCCCCCCCAGAACCTTAATTCCTGTCCTGATAGCATCAGGATAAATACTAACAATAATACACACATACATAACGCGAGTCCAGAAAATCTTGAGATTAAAACTGAGTGGAGGAAATATTATAAAGTCAGTTAACACCTGAGCAGTGCCTATAATACGATGCTCAGCTGGAATAATTGATTGGACTCAGCTAGAACTTGATAACTTGGATTGAAAGATAAGAACACTAATGACAATACACTATGCTCTGCACCCAAAGGTGATATTGATTTGTTGTACTTGCCAAGATCTCAGGGTGGCAGAAAACTCTGTTAAGTGAGACAAACTGGAAGAGAGAAAACACGGCTTAAATGACTACATAAAAAAAGCAAAAGAGCCTCTGATGAAGGAGATGAACAAGGGAAAATTGTTGAAAACAACAAGATTGAGAGCAGAATATCAAAAGGAAACAATTGAGCATCAGGTTTCTAACTGAAAAAAGAAGCCTATGCACAGTCAATACCTGGAGGACATTGAAGGAAAGGTAAATACAAAGCTAACATAGAGATGGTTGAGTTCAGGGCTGCTAAAGAAAGAAACTGAAGGCTTTATTTTGGCTCCACAAGAAGAAGCCTTGCAGACCAATTCCATGAAACCAAAAATTCAACTTATCAGCAACAATAGCAAATATTGCTCATGCAACAAGAAAGATGAAACAGTGGATCACCTTATCAGTGGCTGCAGCAAAATCTCACAGACTGATTATCTACAACATCATGATCGAGGTACCAAAATCATACATTGGAACCTTTGCCAGAAGTTTGGGTTTGAATGAGCAAAAATTACTGGGAACACCAAATTGACAAACTTCTTGAAAATGAGCAAGTCAAGATCCTGTGGGACTTTCGGATTCAAACAGAGACATCTGGCCCATAACATGCCTGACATCACTATTGTGGAAAAGAAATAAGTCTGGTTCATTGGTATTGTAATACCAGGTGATACATGAATTGAAGGGAAACAACTAGAAAAATAATGAAATACCGTGATCTGAAAATAGAAGTTGAGCTATTATGGAGGAAGAAATCAATGGTTGTACCAATAGTAATAGGAGCCCTTGGAGCAATACCCAAAGGTTTGTCTAGATACATGGAAATTGTGAACTTATTAGAACTGAATAATCTGAATTTGCAAAATCCCACCTTACTCGGAACTGCTTATATGCACAGATATTATGTTAACAGCTCTTTGGTTAGGACCTGAACAGTTAGGTTTTTACCTGTCCCTGACTGTGAATCAAATAATAATAAATTGGTAAGCATATGCAGAGCTTACCCTTGGCAAGATATCATTTGGTAAACAGAGTATTAGTAACATTTCCTGTCACACCTGGATAGAGGCCACACTTGATTTAGAATTGTTTAAATTCTTAGGGCTTTTGAAAATAAAAGCTACAGGTTTGAAGATGATGTTATCTCAGAACCATTATACCATATATTTCAAAAAATCCCAGAGCACTGGGGAACTACCTGAGTATTCTGGATCAAAGCCATTGTACTGTAATTAATCCCTTGTTAAGACTTCTATGGTCTATATAAGCAGATGCCATTACCATTAACAGCTCTCTCTCCAGATAGTTGAACTCATGAAAACACCTTTTATCATCTAAAAATACCTTTATTGCTTGTAGAGTAGGATACAACAGGTGGGGTGCGTTAAGATGATGTCTGAAGCATTTCCAAGGTCAGAAAATGGTAATACTCCCAGCGTTACAATTTTTAGCAAAATGGTCATATGATGCACAGCACCTGTAGCATATTCCACATTTTTGGAGAACCTCTTTCCGCTCTTGTATAGTCTTAGCTCTAAGCTCATGACATTTCCTGAGAGGGTGAGGTTTTTTGTGAATAGGACACTGACGATTAGGATGTTCATCTCCACCAGCTGAACCACTCCATTGAGGAGGAGATGGTACAGGATGTGAGATGCCACTACCTGAATCACTCCATTGGGGAAGAGGGTCTGACTGCCCACATTGTAATTTCTCCAAAACAGCCACGTGGTGGCAGCACACTGAGGATTGAAAAAGAACTGATGTGGTTCCCATCTTCAAAAAGTGGGAGAAAAATAGACCATGGAAACTACAGATCAATCAGCTTACATCAATATCTGGGAAGCTATTGAAAAAGATAATAAAAAAGCAGATCTGAGAACATCTAGAAACAAAGTTGTAACTTTAAGCCAGGACAAGTTTGTTAACTACAGATCTTGCCAAACCAATCTTATTTCATTCTTTGACAAAGTGACTACATTAGTAGACCAACAAAATGCTGTGGACTTAATATACTTTCAGTAAGGCATTTGACAAAGTACACCACAACCTACTTCTTGATAAGCTAGAAAAATGTGGAGTAGACAGCATCACCACCAGATGGATTTGTAACTGGCTGACAAACCCTACTCAACGAGTAATCCTTAATGGTACTACATCAACATGGAGGGAAGTAAGCAGTGGGGTAGCACAAGGTTCCGTCTTAGGCCCAGTACTCTTCAATATCTTCATAAATGACCTTCATAAAGAATAGAAGGGGAACTTATCAAATTTGGAGATGACACTAAACTGGCAGGAATAGCCAACACCCCAGAAGACAAGCTCAGGGTCCAAAAAGATCTCAATAAACTTGAACAATGGGGCCTATCCAACAAAATGAAATTTAATGTGGAGAAAAGCAAGGTTTTCTATCTAAGCAGGAAAAACCAAAGGTACAAGTACAGATTAGGGGAAACATGGCTCAAAAACAGTAATTGTGAGAGGGATCTTGGAGTCCTAGTGGATGATCACTTAAAAATGAGCCAGCAGTGTGCAGCAGCAGCCAAAAAAAGCTAATACAATCCTTGGTTGTATAAACAGAGGCATAGAATCAAAATCACATGAAGTATTATAAAGCCTTAGTAAGACCACACCTGGAACACTGCATTGAGTTTTGGTCACCACACTACACTACAAAAAAAATGTTGAGACTTTGGAAAAAATGCAGAGAAGAGCAACTAAGATGATTAAAGACCTGGAGACTAAAACATATGAAGAAGATTGCAGGACTTGGGACTGGCTAGTTTAGAGAAAAGAAGGACTTGGGGGTGACATTATAGCAGTATTCCAATACTTGAGGGGTTGCCACAAAGAAAAGTGGATCAACTTATTTTCCAAAGCACCAGAGGGCAGGATAGGAAACAATGGATGGAAACTAATCAAGGAGAGATGCAGCTTAGAACTAAGGAGAAATTTCCTAACAGTGAGAACAATTAACCAGTGGAATAGTTTGAATTCAGAAATTGTGCATGCTTCATCACTGGAGGTTTTAAAGAAGAGACTGGACAGCCACCTGTTTGAAATGGTGTAGAGTCTTGCTTGAGGTAGACTAGAAGACCTCCAAGATCCCTTCCAGATCCTTTCTATTCTATTCTAAATGTCAAAAAGGATCTTAAAAACCCTACATATCTTTGTACATTAATGGAGATAACCTCCAGCACCTAGAACAACTCAAGATCATGTTTCTCAGTATTCAACAATCTAAACCCTCCATGGAAGGTATAGGCACTGTTGACAAACTACAGTAAAATCTCTTTCAGAGTTATAGATAGAGTGGAGTGGAGCGGAGTGGGTGGGGTGGGGTGGGGTGGGATGTAACGTAACGGAACAGAACAGAACAGCTTTATTTTGCTGTGTTTAGACCTACAAGGAATTTGTCTCCAGTGCATAAACTCTCTATGCAGGTGTAAAACAACAGAGTAATACTAATCATAATAATGATACCAATAAGATATGGTAATAGAAAAGATGAGAAAGATAATAGAGTAAATATAGCTAGACATAAAACAGTACTGTGGTAATTAGGTGTTCAGCAGAGTGATGGCACGAGGAAACAAAACCTGTCTTTGTGTCTGGTTTTCTTTGGCATCCAATGCCCTATAGCGGCATCCCAAGGGGAGGAGTTGAAACAGTTTATGTCCAGGATGTGAGATTTAATGAAGAAAATTGTTACTTCAGATTGATCTTATTTGGTCATTGTTATGTACTGGGCTTGTGGTGTCACACCACATGCGTTGCTGGAGCAGCCAACGGCTCTCCAGCAACCCAGACTGGCCGTCTCCGGTCCTGCAATTGGCTAGCCCCAGGCGGCAAGAGTGGGTTCAAACCCATTGGCTGCCGCCTAGGGGCTAGACTATATATTGTGGCTGGTTGCAGCCTAAGTTTCAGTACAGTTCCAGCAAGAATAAAGTATGAGTTATCCTGTACTCAGCCTCGTGTCGTCATTCCTGCACCCAAGAGCCCACAACTTAACAGGCATCATTAGCTGTGCTGCAATTCTGTTGAAACTAAACAGAGGGAAATTGAGATAATATCATGCAATACCTATTGGGTAATATCCCACCCTTTAGATAACTGACAAGGACATAAATAATTGTTTTTAAATTTCTTGTTATGTAAATACAAGCTGCTTGACATCATCTTAAAAGATCTGATTTATGTTTTATAATTTCTGAACCAACATCACCTATCAGTTTGAGGCCCTGTTTACCTTACTGTGGTGACTCCTGGTACAGCATATTTTCTGAAGGTTTTCCTGATTTTCCTGATTTGGTAGATGAATATGACCCCATGGTAGAAAGGCCACACTAGACTGCTGTCATTCCAGCAAAAATTAGCTTGATTGTGGCTGCAGCTTTCATTCATTTCATTCATAGATCAGACAGAAAAGTATACATTTTATAAAACAGTGTGATACAAAACTTGTTCTTCTAAAGATATTGATGATATCCAGTGATGTAGAAATGCCCTCTATATATGCCCTGTATATTTAAGTTGTCAATAAAAATATGATTTTAAGTTGACCTGCAATCATTTCTCCAAATCCTTTAAAATGTTTGAATACGAAAAAAAATCTGGAGCATTTATTATATCCTTGGTCATGTACAGAGTTATGGGATGTGAATTCCCTTCAGGGCAAAAGACTTATATCTTCATAAAACCTACAAAATTTTCCAGAGAAATCATGGAAAAAATTTGTCTTGTCATTCACAGATGTACTATTCTAAATATGGCGTCTTCTAAATGCATGCTGAAAATTACAAATAGATGCAGGTGAAGAACTCTTAAACCACCCTCTGAAGGAACTTTTAGAAATATTATTGTATTTATCACTTGGTCACTCAGAGTGAAATTAAAATAGCTGTAATGGAGACACTTCATTGCACCTTGAAAAGTAAACTATGGAGATATTTTACTGCTAGAAAAGCCCACCAGTTCATGGACATTTTAACGAATTTCTTCAGTACTACAGTATCACTTACCACCATAAAATCTGGGCTGCTTATGACATTGTAATCCTAGCTAATGAATGGGATCTGAGGGTAAGACTATACAAGGAAAATTTTATAGGCAAAAGGAAAGAAATAGAACAGGCACAAGAGAGTATCCATACTGAAAAGGTAATTAGAAAAAAGTAGACAGATGAAATATATATTATTAAAGGAATAGGGGCATGGGGTAAAAGAGCCCTTTTGCAGACAAGTTATAAAGGACTCTTTTTAGCCAAAGAGCCCTCCAAAAGATCTCCACTGCCCAACAACATTTACTACAGAACTGAAATGTTGCTTATAAAAGGAAGGTAGAAGAAACACAGACAATTTCTAATCAATTAGGCTGACTGGCCAGAGATGTTCCACAGCTGAGCTGAGACTGAGGTTACAGCATCTTTGACATAGCAGGTTTTACATCCAGCAGTGGTTTCCTGTGAAAACAAAAATTTAAATTTTACTATTCAGTTAGCAGTCCCTAGACCATGGGAAATAGAAGTAGCAGTTCTTTGATACCGTACAGGTAAGATCACATTACACTCAAGTGCATATTTTGAAATTGCTAGTGAGTTGGAAGCAGATAGAAGCAGGCCAGTATCAAAGCATTTCTGGATTGCATGAAAAATCTTGTATTAGATGCCAAGGATGGCCCTAAAATGATGTCGCAGGATTATCTGATGGTCCAAAAAAATTACTTTTAAAGGAAATGATATAGTTGCCTTTATAGCTTGTGAACAATTTTAATAATACAGGTAGTCCTCGACTTACAACAATTCATTTAATGACCATTCAAAGTTACAACAGCACTGAAAAAAGTAACTTATGACCATTTTTCTCACTTAACAACTGTTGCAGCATCCTCACGGTCACACAATGAAAATTCAGACGCTTGGCAACTGGCTCATATTTATGTCCCAGGGTCACGTGATCACTCTTTGCAATCTTCTGACAAACAAAGGTTCAATAGAGAAGCCAGATTCACTTAACAACCATGTTAGTAACTTAACAATTGCAGTGATTCATGTAACAATTGTGGCAATAAAGGTAGTAAAATGGGGCAAAATTCGCTTAACAAATATCTTGCTTACCAGCAGAAATTTTCAGCTCAATTGTTATTATAAGTCAAGGACTACCTGTACATACTTGAATTAGGTCTGTTCTTGAAACTATTGTTTCAAAATATTCCTATTTGCAGCAGACATTACTGAAGGCTTCAACATGTTACAGATAGTCCTCAACTTACAACAGTTACTGAGCTTAGAATTACAGTCATAAGTTGTGGCAGTTGTTAAGTGAATCACCACACGACCACTCCCAATTATATGACCTTTTTGCAGCAACCATAAATATCTGCAGCAGTTGTTAAATGAGTCCACTTTCTCCAATGGGTGTTTACTGCTGAAAACTGGGATTAAAACCAGAAACTGGCAAAAACCACTGAAAATCATAGTCACATGATTGCAGGATGCTGCAAACATAAATGTGAGCCAGTTGCTATGTGCCCCAAATGCCAAATACATACCATGGTGTGTGTGTGTGTGCATGTGGGTGTGGGTGTGGGTGTGGGTGTGTAGCTGCCAGAACTTCAAAAATGCATCATAAGTAACTCTAGAGAGGTTAGTCATAACTTCAAATGATCCTTAAGCAAGGATTATCTATATTTGTTTATGCAAGCATTGCGACTTCTGTCTCTTATTACTGTGTATCTATATATCTTGTATAGAGCAAACATTATAACAATATTTTTACTGTGGAAATTAAAACTGATCCAAAACAAAAATAATAATCATTTTTTAATCATGGGAAAGTGGTTGCTAAACTTTATTTTAGGTTGCAGAAATGTGAAGCACGGTTTTGATCATGGGTCATAGAAGTCCTCAAATTTCACTGCTTACTACAGAACACAAGCTAGTGGAGATCTTGCAGGCTTCTGAGGATCTCTTATCATGTACTGGGTAAGTTTAGAAAGAGTGTGGACTTTTTTAAAAAAGAAAAGAAAAGCTGTAACTTTGTTAAACAGCACATGTACCCTGCAGCTGGAAATTTGATTAGAGATGTGGGTGAGCTCATTTTGTTGAGGGAAGGCAGAAGATCAGATATGGTTATAATCTGGAAGAGTTATGCACCAAGTTAAAAAGAAGAACATCATGAAATAACTCTACTTTACAAATAGGAGAAGTTGATGGAAGAAGAAGCACTGTGACAAGCAGGACACATTCTAATTCAAAATGACCTTTATCCATGAGGTCTCTGAAGAATGTGCTTAATCTGAGCTGAATCTTTTTCAAGTGACATTCATACAAACCAGATCTGAAAATGGTATGTATCTTGAAATCCCTCAATTATCCACCCTCCCTTTGGAATGCCCCTTGGAATTTTTTTTATCCCTGGCAAACATTACTCTGACTTAAAATCTTGTTGTAACATTGTTAAGGCTGATAGTACAGAATTTGAAAATGGTCCATGAGTGGCCTTGGTCACTACTCCAGCTAGATGTTACTATGAGAGACTATTTCCTCACATCGAGACACCATAATACACATTAAATTCCTAATCTCTACCCATTTTTCCAGCCACTGATAAAATACATCCCGTATTTGAAAATATTTCTTTAATCTTCAGTGTTAGTCTATCCATTTCTGCACAGTCCAATATTTTCTTGATTATCTCTTCTTCAGACGGTGTTTCTTCATTTTTCCAATACTGAGCAAATACAATTCTTGCTGCCATTAATACATGCAACATTAAAAATACACTTTCTTTATCATATTTTCCTGATAATATACCTAATAAAAAAAGTTCTGGTTTAAAATCTACATGTTTTCTTAACATCTTTTCTAGCCAGATATGTATTTTTATTCAATTTTTTTTTTTTTGCTTTAGGGCACATTCACCAAAGATGGTAGTATGTGCTTGATTTTTTATTACACTTCCAACAGTTACTAGACATGTTTTTAAACATTTTTGCTAATCTCATAAGTAGTAAGTGCCATCTATAAAATGTTTTATAAAAATTTTCTTTAAAGCAGTTGCCATTGTCAATACCATTAGTATTCTTACTGGACTATGGTTGAACTGGTCCTAAACTTTGGTAGTGATGCATTGGGGACTCAGTTTACAGCTAGAGCATTTCAGAAAGAATTCATACAGGATACCCTGTTGCTGCCTGAAAGAAACCCCAACTTCAGGGCTGCAGCAAAATATACAACTTTGAATCATCAATAAAATCTGCTGGGCTCTTTTTTATCATCAATAAAATCTGCTGGCTTTTTTCCCCCTGAGACAAACTGCTGATTAATTGTGTTACTATGAAAGCCAAAATCAGACTTGATACAGGATACCAATGAGAATTAAAAGTGCAACTTCTGGCAGTCTCTCTTATTGTAAAGCTTATAAAAGTAACACCTGGGATGCATTTGGGCTATGCAGAAGTCTTGCTAATAGATATCCTATTGATCAAATGGGTATGAAGTATTCTGGTGGGCAGCCTTATTTGCAATCAGGAAAATCTTTTTCTGGAGCAGTTGTCTAAGCAAGTATTGATCAGCCTTCTGGACTATATAGTCTTCAGTGGTGATTATAGAGCAAACATATTCAATCCTCAGCAAAGCTTTATGTAAAGCAGTGGTCCCCAATCTTTCCAGCTCCAGGGACTGGCAGTGGTGGTGGCAGCAGGGGGGAGGAGATGATTTTGCATGCATGCCTGCCACTTCCACAAATGGAACACACTCGTCTCAAATACTGATATATAAATGCTCAAAGTTTGGGGAACATATAGGCGAACTAGAAGCATTAGTAGAGAAGGGTAGATATGATACAGTTGGTGGGATGAAACTCATGACTGGAATTTACTGATAGAAGGATACCAACTATTCAAAAGAAACAGACCTAACAAAAGAGGAGGTGGATTTGCATTATACATAAAATATCACTACATATCTACAGAAATACACAAGACCAAAGATGAAAACCCCCTAGAATGTATATGGCTCAATAATGACATTGCTATAGTGTATACTATAGGCCACCCAACCAACAGAACTTTTTGCTAACCAGTCAACAAATATATGTGGGAAACACAGCACAATAGTAATTGTATATTTAACTACCCTGACATCAGCTGGGAAACAAACTGCATCAAGGAGATTGAACAGGTTTCTAACCATCCTAGCTAACAACTTTGTAATCCGAAAGGTAGAGGAAGGAACTAGAGGGAAAGCTATATTGGATTTAATTCTTACTAACATAGAGAAAGTGATAGAGGGGATTGAAGTCACTGGAACTTTGGCTGATAATGACCATGCCATATTGGAATTCAACATAATGCATAGACAAACAACAGAGAATAACCAAACCAGTGTCCCAGACTTTAAAAGAGCCGATTTTTAAAAACTCAGAGAGAACCATGGACAAAAATCTTAAAGGGGATCCAAGAAACTTGGGAAATTCTGAAAAATATTATCAAAAAAACCTCAGTCCAGCACAATGCCACTGGAAAAAAGGGAAAAAAAGGAAATCCAAAAGGAAACCAGCATGGTTAAACAAAGATCCCTCTGATAAATTAAAAGACAAAAAGGATACATACTGTACAGAAAATGGAAAGAAGGACACATAATTAAGACAGAATACCAACAAATAGCGTGAATTTGCAAAGATGATATCAGGAAAGCTAAGTCTCAGAATGAAATAGGATTTGCAACAAATGTCCAAAATAATAAAAAAAGTTTTTTTAAGCATAAAAATAGCAAAAAAAGTCAAATGAAATAATTGGCTCACTAATGAAAATGGTAAGAAAGCAACAGGTAATAATAGAGAAAGCAGAACTGCTCAGTTCATTCTTTTCACCTAAAGGTAAAGGTAAAGGTTCCCCCGCACATGCATGCTAGTCATTTCCGACTCTAGGGGCTGGTGCTCATCTCCGTTTCAAAGCCGAAGAGCCAGCGTTTGTCTGAGGACATCTCTGTGGTCATGTGGCCGGCATGACTAGACGCCAAAGGCGCACGGAACACTGTTACCTTTCCACCATAGTGGTCCCTATTTTTCTACTTGCATTTTTTTTTATTGAAAAGTTTTACAGTACATTTTTAAATACAAAACCCCTCCCCTCCCCCTCCCCTCTCCCCAAACCTCCCCAACTCTCCCCTCCCCTCCCCCCCTCCCTGACTTCCCAGAGCTAAATACAGGGTATAAAAATACAAACAAACATAATCTAACATATGCAAACAACAATAAAATATTAAATTCTATCACACTTTAACTCTTAATAAAATAACTACAAGCTAATTATACATCATATAACTCCACTACTCATTCAAATGCTAAATGAAACTTTTTAGTCCCATATTTATTCTGGATATAATCAATCCATCTTCTCCACTCCACAATATACCTCTGTTGCGATTGGTCTTTCAAATACGCTGAAATCTTTGCCATTTCCGCCAAATTAGAGACTTTTAAAGTCCATTCTTCTATCGTCGGCAGTTCTTCCTTCTTCCAATATTGCGCTACTAAAAGTCTCGCTGCCGTAATTAAATTCAACATCAGCTTAGTGTCCACAATGGTAGTATCTGTAATAATGCCCAGTAAAAACAATTGCGGACAAAACTTTATCCTTTTCTTGAATATTTTTTGCATATTCCACCAAATTTTAATCCAAAATGCTTTAACCCTTTTACAAGTCCACCATATATGAAAATACGTTGCATCCTCACAGCCACACCTCCAACATTTGGGCTGACAGTTCGGATACATGCTTGCTAATTTTTTAGGATCTAAATGCCACCTATAAAACATTTTATAAAAATTCTCTCTTAAATTTTGGGCCTCTGTAAATTTTACATTTCTCACCCAGATCTTTTCCCAAGTATCCATTGTGATAACTTCTTGAAAATTCTGAGCCCATTTTATCATACAGTCTTTGACAAGTTCCGTCTCTGAATCAATTTCTATCAATGCAAGATATATCCTTTTTATATTATTATTATTAATAATAATTTTATTTATATACCGCCCTTCTCCTGAAGGACTCAGGGCTGTGAACAGGGCAATGCATGTTAAAATACAAAATACAAAATACAAAATACAAAATACAAAAATTAAAAGGGATTAAACAGAATGCCCACAACTCTTACAATAAGTTAAAACACAATACAGTAAAAAAGTTAAAACACATTAATAAAACCCAACCCCATCCCATCAGGCCAGGCCAGCTTGTTCGAAGAGGTAAGTCTTTAGATTGTGCCGGAAGGAGCGGAGGTCGGGCGCCATCCGGAGCTCAACTGGACGATGGTTCCATAAATCCGGCGCGCCCACAGAGAAGGCCCTCCCCCTGGGGGCCACCAGTCGGCATTCTTTGACCGGTGGCACCCTGAGGAGGCCCTCTCTGTGGGAGCGTACTGAGCTTGACCTTGCATTATTATGTGCTTTCGAACTGCTAGGTTGGCAGAAGCTGAGACGAGTAACAGGTGCTCACTCTGCTACGCGGCACTCGGGATTTGACCCGCCAAACTGCCGACCTTCTGATCGACAAGCTCAGCATCCTAACCCACTGAGCCACCGCGTCCCTTTCTTTTCACCTATCTTCATACAAAAAGAAAATACAACCCAACATACAAATAACACAACTATAAAAGACTAGGAATGCAAATTAAAAAAGGCAAAAAAACAGTAAAATAACACCTGTCTGCATTACACATGTTCAAATCACCAGGGTCTGATGGATTGCATCCAGAGTATTTAAGGAACCAGTGGAAAAGATATCAGAACTACTAAACCATATCATTCAAAGCTTCTGTAGAACTGGAGAAAATAGCCAATGTGGTTCCCACCTTTAGGAAAGGGAAAAAAACAGATCCAGAAAATTATAGACCAATCAGCCTGACATCAATACCTGGGAAGATCCTGGAAAAGATAATCAAACAACGGATCTATGAACACCTAGAAGCAAGCAAAGCTATTACAAGAAGCCAATATGTTTTGTCAAAAACAGATCATGTCAAACAAATCTTTTTTTATTCTTTGACAACATGAAAATTAGTGGATCAATAAGGCATTTGACAAAGTTGATTACAACCTACTTCTTGGCAGGCTAGAAAAATGTGGGATAAACTGGCTGATAAATTCTACTCAACATGTAGTCCTTAATGAAGCTACATCTACATGGAAAGAAGTAAGCAGTGGGATACCAAAGGTTCTGTTTTAGGCCCAGTACTCTTCAACATCTTCATAAACAATTTAGAGAAGAAAAGAGAAAGGGAACTCATCAAATTTGCAAATTATACCAAGCTGGCAGGAATAGCCAACACCTCAGAAGATAGGCTCGGGATCCAGATGATCTCGATAGACTTGTTCACTGGGCCCTATCCAACAAAATGAAATTTAATGTAGGGAAAGCAAGGTCTTACATTTAGGCAAGAAAAATCAAAAGTACTGGTACAGACTAGGTCAGGCATGTCAAACTCGCGATGTCACGTGACATCGCGCGACGTATCGGAACTTTTTCCCATTGCCGAAAATGGGATGGGCGCGGTTTCTCTGTGACGCTCCAGCCTGTGGGCCAGCAGTTTGACACCCCTGGACTAGGTGAAACCAGGCTCAATACTAGTAACTGCAAGAAGGTTCTTAGGAGTCCTAGTGGACAACTATCTAATTATGAGCCAACTCTGTGTGACAGACACTGAAAATCCTAGGTTGCATTAATAGAGGAATAGAATCAAGATCACGTGAAGTGCCAGTACCCCTGTACAAAACCTTGGTAAGACCACATTTAGAATACTGCATCGGGTTTTGGTCAACCCAATACAAAAAAAGATGTTGAGACTTTGGAAAGAGTTCAGAGAAGAGCTGAACTCTTTATTACAGGCTTAGAAGCTAAAACATATGAAGCATGATTGAAGCAACTGGGTATACCTAGTCTAGTGAAAAAAAGGACCAGGGATGACATGATAATAGTCTTCCAAGACTTCAAGAGCTGCCACAAGGAAGAGGAGGCCAGCTTATTTACCAAAGCACCTGTAGGCAGGGCAGGAAAAATATGGATGGAAATAACCAAGGAGAGAAGAAACCTAGAACTAAGGAGAAAATTCCTAACAGTAAGAACAATTAATATATGGAACAAATTGCCTTCGGAAGTTGTGGGTGCCCCATCAATGGAGGCTTTTAAGAAGAAACTGGACAGCCATTTATCAGAAATAGTACAGGTCTCCTGCGAGAACAGGGCACTAGACCACCTCCAAGGTCCCTCCCAACTCAGTTACTGTTACTTGGTGTCCATGCCTCTTCCTTGCTGGTAAAGATATTTGTATCATGATACAAAGAATTCTCACCTAACGCCCCCCCCCCCGAGAAGTGTGCAATTCCAATAAGGCATAAGCTATGGTAAAGCAGGCAATGAATATGTTAATGCACATGGATTTGATGGATTGTTTTTTGACAATGTATTGGTAAATTTGCATGATGAAACTTCAGAAACAAAACATAAAAATTTGAAGAACCTCTGTGTATTTCTCACTGGGATGTTGCCCCTATTTACCACATTTTGAAATTATTTTAAAAAGACCTTAGAAATCTGTATTTTGAAAAGATTCAGCAATATGACCTAAACCAGATTAGCAGAAGAGAGTCTAGCAGAGAAAACCACCTACATGCCGAAGATAAGGCTGCTCAAGTACTCTGCACGATCAGCTATTTAGAAGCAACAACCGTGGTCCTCCAGATTGCTTCTACTGTAGGTGCTGCCTATCCACAGAATGGAATTGAAAAGAGTCATGTTGGCAGCTGTAGTGGTGGTGGGGTTGACCCATTTCATAGAAACATGGGTCCCTTGTTTCCAATTCCAATTCCCAAGAGTTAAAACAGATCTTGTTTTACATGAAAATAACTTTTATTATAAAAAGCCAAAGAGGTTCAGCTCTGTAAAGCCCAAGCAAAAAGTTTTAATTAATTCTGTTTCAGCACAACCATCAACTTGTTCAATATCCTGAGACCTCACAGTTTCTAAAAATAACACAAAAAATAAAATTAGGGTATTGGGATTAGAACTAACTTGAAATACTATTTTTGTTACTGTTTATACTTAATCATTTGCTGTGTTGCAGAGCCTACAAAAACAAGATGGTATAACTCCAACTTATACATTCTGTTCCAAAAAGACTGTGTGGTTCAAGAATGCAGACTCTCCTACTCTTTACTTTGAAGCTTCAGAAGTCAATTTCACGGCAAACAAATCAGCTTCAACCTGACTTGAAAAAATGCCCATGCATCTGCCCAGGTGTGCTAGGATTTGTAACCAACACACGCTTTACTAAGTGACAGAGAATTACACTTTCACAATGTCTGCTGCAAATGTTTAAAACAATTACTATGGGCAGCCTAGGCATATACGTTGCCTCCTCTTGCATATGTTTTGCATATCTATGCAGCCATTGTGAAAATATTTTTTTACTCAGTTGTAGATCTGAAGCTAGATCTTTATTCATAGAAATTTAGATGGGATTTTTTTTACTAGCTTTGATTTTCCTTCAGAAAGGCTCAAAATAAGCTATGCTTGTTGTCTTTATTTTTTTTTCATTGCTTGCTGAAGAAAGGAGAGTATGTGTGTATATGTGATTTCAGTTCCATTTTGCAAACTTATGTGCACGTATGTTTGCAAAGTTTCAGAGAAGACAAAAAAAGTAGGCTGTATTTTTAAAAGTTATTTTTCTCTTTATTTAAAATGTTGGCTTTAAAACCAGAAACAAAACTTTATTAGGGCTTTGTTTACTTCAAAAACAGTCAAAATAGGTTTTGTTTCAAAATATAGATTTTCAGTACAACCAAGCCTTAGGGAGACAGGAGGTCAATGCAGTCAAATGGAAGGTTATGTTAATCATTAACTTTAGGGCCAACAAGCAGCCTTTCCTGATGGATTGGATGACTTATCATATCCATCTGGGTTTGTTACCTGGTGATGGCCACACCATATGGGTTCTGATTATTTACTTTGATGATATCACTGTTGTAAATTGCATGTAGAAGCATCCTACTATATTTGCTCTCACATTCAGAGTTCATTCAAGAGAAGTCGGTTGGAGAATGATCATCTTTCTGCTCAGCAATTCCTTCTTTGCTGTTGCTTTTGTCCTTAGCATTATCTCAGTTAATTCTGCTATATGGTAAATTTTTAAAATTTCCCATTTCTTAAAGATGTTATCCCTGTAATAGTATCATTCCAGATGTGGCGGGTCATATTTTATTGTACTGTACATTTTGTGAATCTTTAACAGGAAGTTATCTGGCCTATTTTAAAATCTGAACAGGAAAACAAAACTTCTGAGTATGTAAAATTTATTAGCCAATGAAAATCTTAATGCTATAGTGGCAACAGCCAAATTTTAAATATGGCTATAAAAATAAGACTTTTAAAAACAAATTAGTAAGCTGGGGTTTTGAATCTATTATGTAATTTATTAAAATTTTCTTTATTAAACTGTTGTATTCAATGTCAGATTTAGATTATATAAGGGATGGTCAATTTTCCCAAGGGCCATATAAGAAACTGGGACTGTGATGCAGGCTCACTGCCACCCCCCTCCCACCATCCCTTCTGCCCCCCCCCCATCACCTGCCAGCAATGGACTTGACAGGAACAGTTAAAGGGGTGGATGTGACCCATGGGCCGTAAAATCTCCAGGTTTGGATATTGTAACTTGCATTTGAGCCATAGGGCTGGAAATAAAATTGATTAATTGAGAAATAAAGATTAGACTGGCTGTTGCAGATAAAATAACAGTGAGTTGAACTTACTTTCCCAACAGCTTTCATAAAAGTCCTGACTAGTTTTTAGAGTTATGTCTTTGGATGGAAAATATATTTCCATACCTTTCTTTGGAAAGTAAAGGTTAAATCCCATGTATTCTAGCCATTCAATATTGACCCAGCTTAACAGATATTTTAGAGGACATTATTGTGTCTTGGCAAAAACTGGGGTTTTGCCTCCGCCTCATGCTCCCTGAGTTATATAGCCCTTATGAAGAACCCATGGTTTCTGAGCCAAACGCAGGGTTTTTTAGATACTCAGAGAACATTACTTGCTGTGAAAAAGGCTTCAGGAGAAATGCATACTCAAATGATGCAATTATGCAATCTTCCACTGAACCTACAGCAGACCTGGTACAAGATTGGGAGAGATGTAGAATGCTAAAAAGGACAACTTGGAGAAACCATTGATGTAACACAGAGTTTGCAGGGTTTTTCTTATTGCTGTGCATGGTGTCCTGCTGTGCCATTACTGCTGTTGCTTCTTGTGGTTTTTGGCTGCTTCTCATCACAATTTCTGTTGCTGCAGGTGATGTTATATCCTGGCACACAGCATCCCAATGGCTGCCTAGAGCATTCTATTGCAATTATGTTGTGCATGTCATATTGTTTTCAACTGTCAAATTCTGTATGATGTGCTCCTTTGTGTTTGTGTCAGTCTGTTAATCTGTGTACTTGTGCATGTCTGCCAGAGAGAGAGAAAGCAGTGCCATGTAGACTGGATATTATATTTGCCCAAAGCAAAATGCCTATTCATTAAGAGGTCTTCATTCAAATCACTTTGAAGCTCTAGAGCTTTGCTTTTGACTGCGGAGGGGAGGTTACATGGTTGAATACTTTTGCACTAAGACAGGGGTGTCAAACTCAATTTCATTGAGGGCTGCATCAGCATTGCGGGTGCCCTCAAGGGGCCGGGTGGGTATGGCCAGGGTGGGCGTGGCCTACTGGGTGGGCGTGACTAGAGTGCGTATGGCCTACTGGGTGGGCGTGGCCAGCTCTACATCGTTCACATCAAGGGTGCCTATGGGGGCCTGGGCAGGAGTGGGAGAGATCTGAGGGTCTCTGGCAGAAGGAGGGTCTCTGGGCCAGGGCCAAGGCAGTGGGGGCCGTTCCCTCACTGTTTCCAGGATAGCTTTGTGGGCCACATGAAACCACTTCGCGGGCCGGATCTGGCCCCCGGGCCTTGTGTTTGAATGTCTGCACTAAGATAAGACTGCAAGGAGATGTACACAAGGCAAGTACTACCAAGTGAGTAATGCGTCACCCTTTGTTTCTGTTGCAAAGAGTAGTGAGGCATGAGGCAACTGATACCAACAAGTTCTAGTTTGCATGTTGAGTAGTAAATAAACGACATGCACTGGGACAAAATTTTCTTGTCAAAATGCATTGAGTATCAAATTTGATGAATTTAAGTGCAGTTCAGGGCTAAGCTACCAATGTGTTTCTACACTTTGAACTGCCATATTTTGAGTCTTAGGGTTACATGTATCCCTCCAAAATTTTGAACACAGCTATCCCTATAAAAAGTTGTCACCAAATTGTAAAATTTAATGTGACAGAAGAGATACATGCATTTAATTTAATCCAAATATAAATTGAATTTAATTTTCATAGTGACTCATTCCCTTTTTTATTATCCCACCTATTTAGAGAGTAGCCCCAGCAAGGCACTTAAAACCGAATATGGTCCTTGTTCAAAGCCATTTTACATTCCTCCTCTTCTGCTGCAGCATCTACATGCTGCTGTTTGTCAAGTACTTGGACACGTTTCTTGGGACCTATTGAAATCAGTTGTGATATTTTAGGCTGCAGTCCCAAGCCCACATATGGAATTTAGTTCAGTTCACTGAAGTGGAACTTAACATTATCCAAGAGAAAATCCCACTGAATATACTAAATTTAATTTTTTCATAGGGATTAAAAAAACTTACACAAAATATTTATCTAGAATTAAATAGGACTTAATTCCATATAAGTATATTTAGGATTGCAGCCTAAATTATAGTTATCACTAGGATAAAAATAACAAATCATCTTAAACATTCTCAAAGAAAATTTCAATTGCACAGGAAGTATGCAGTAAAATTACATGCAGGTTCACCTCAATGAACGTTGTAAGAGTTACTTCTGAGTCAGCATGCATTGATCAACACTAAGGCATTTTCACATACCACCATTTTCACTCCTCAATACCTCAAAAAGTAATTTAAAGCTAACACATATTTTTTTCAAATTTGTTGACCTCAAAACATCATAAAGCTCCATTCCATTGTCTAACAGGAGAGTGCAAAAAACAAAAAGGGTGAATGCAATGCTCATTATCCATCACCCTCTACTGCTTCATCCTGCTCTGTCCTCTGTACCTATGGCCTATCAACTGGGCTAGGTTGGAGAGTTTACAGAAGAGCTCTCAACCCAACTCCAAAACCAAAGCAATTGAAGATTATAGGTATGAAGCCCCTCTGACTCTGCAACCTGTTTGACAGGGCAAATTGCTTTTCTTGCTTTGTCTCACATTAAAATAGCAAAGGCAGTACAATTGCTGGCCTCTTTACTAAGGCAAAATACACCTCAGCAGTAAAGGGCAATGCATTAGAAGAACACTTTAAATGGAGTAATCCAGCTGCTTCCTAAATCGCATTAGGATGAAGAAGCATTAGATGGGGAAAGAGACTGGTTTTGTTTAACAATCAATTACTATCTAGAATGTCATTTTTTTTAATAAAAAAAGGGCAACCATAAGCAAGTTCCTGCCAGGGGGTCTGGGAACAAGGCATCCTGGCAGAACACAAATAAAAATGGATTTGATGGTATAGGTATGTCTTTCCTAATTCTGCATGTGCTGCTTCTGGACAGTTTGACCTGTATAAAACTCCACATAGCTGAAACTCTTTTGTAAGTGTTGGGAAGTGATTATGGCTAGAACAAGAGACCCTGGGATTCAGAACCTGGTGTGAAAACTTGGGTTTTCAAAATTATAGTGTAGGTGTATAATTTGTTGCCACTATTTTGAACTTTTGTAAGGGGTGTGAGAATATATCAGAAGCATTCTAGGGGCATGGGCTATAGAAAAGGTTGGGAACCACTGTACTACAGAGTTCCGGCCAGCTGCAGATCAAACTGGAAATATGAAGAATTAAACTGCAAGCCCTAGAGATAGCCCTGAAGTCACAATGCACCTATTTGCACACATGGGTGAGCAAGCGAGTATACACATGCCTGCCTGTAGGAAACTCCAGCTCCTTTTGAGCTTTAAGGCTGGGATTAATAAAAGGAAAGGATCCTTCCTCTTTAATAGACTGCAGCTGCATAAACATTCCCAGCATTCATAGCCAGACCCATTGCTGACAGCCTCCTCCCTTCACAACTCTGAGACCAAGGCTAATTCCATCCTCCTCCTCCTCCTGCAAACTCAGGGACAGCTGTTCCGGAACTTCTCTCCCCAAAGTCTGCAAGCCTGGGGAGGTTTGCTTTCCATTAGGACATTATTTTGCCGAAGGTGAGAGCCCTTGGGAGGAAGAACTGCATGTTGGGAAAGTTAATATGTGGCTGATGCTCGCCAAACCACTGTCTGCGAAGCTACCTCAGCTTGGAAAGGAAGCAAAGCTACTCTTTCAGGTCCTGAGGAATGTTCCCAATTGTGGGCAAGGAAGTTTGCATGAAGTCCCTACCCAGGCAGGGCAAGCAGCAGCAGCCCAAGTATTTGTGCTGTTCCAGTTCTTGCCTCTTCTGGTGGGATAAGGGCAGGAAGTGAAGCTACTAGTATCAGCATGACCAGGATGCTAGGCAATGTATAGCTTGTGAGCACAGGACCTCTGTCTCTCCTGAAGGACAAATAATCTCCACCTGGTTGACAAGTCTGGAATGGAAAGAAGGCCACAAATTATCCAGTGTCAACAAAGTGTGATCATAATACAGGAAGAGAACTGAATAATGCCAGAAGATTACAAACTAAGCTAAGATTTAAATATAATAGAGAAATGATATACTATGAATGGACACTCCTTGCCCCTTTGACTCTTTACTAGTTGCATAGCTGAGTTGATCTATTAAATAATCAAAGATAGATAATTGGGGATGAGGTTTAAAACTTTCATTTAAATCCTTCAGTCGCAAGGGAGATATATGATATTTTGCCATTACAGAAACTTGTTGGGATGAAACCCAGAAATGGAACATACAGACCAAATAAAAGAGGAAGTTGCACAGCTCTCTCTATATAAGAAATAACTACATCTCTACAGAAATAGAGCACAACATTGATGAAAATTGTGTTGAGTGCATTTGGGTCAATATAAAAGGTGAAAAAATGACATTGCCATAGGTGTATACTATAGGCCACAGAGGAAATAGATGAACTTTTTCCTAGTCAGTTAGCTATGGTACGTAGGAAGCATTTCACAATAGTAATGGAGGACTTTAACTATACTGACATCAACTGGGAGATACACTCTGCACCAAGTGGAAGATCAAACAGGTTCCTGCCAACCTAGCAGACAACCTTGTCTCCCAAAGGGTAGAAAAGGGAACTATGGGATCAGCCATATTGGACTTAATCCTCACTAACAGAAGTGAAATGATAGAAGGTGTTGAAGCCACAGGAACCTTGGGGAGGAGTGATCATGCAATATGGACATTCAACATTATGCAAGCACAAGCAATAGAACAAAGTCAAACTAGAATCTTGGATTTTAAGAGAACTAATTTCAATAAACTTGGAGAGAGCTTGGGTAGGATTCAATGGATGAGAGTCTTCAAGGGGAAAACAACTCAAAAAGCTTTTGGAAACTTTAAAAAGTGAGATTATTAAAGTCCAATCTAGCATAATACCAATGAAGAAGAAAAATAACAGCTCTCAAAAGAAACCAGCATGGCTGCATAAAGAACTCTCTGATAAATTGAAAGACAAAAAGGACAAATATAAAAAGTGGAAGGAAGGGCACATAACTGAGACAGAATATCAGCAAATAGCCCGAGCCTGCAAAAGTGAGGAAAGCTAAGGCTCAAAATGAACTAAGGCTTGCAACAAAAGTAAAAAATAACAAAAATTCTTTCAACATGTAAAAAACAAGAAAAAAGTTAAGGAAATGATTGGTCCATTAGTGGGAGAAAGTGGCAAGAAGGTGACAAGCAACAGGGAGAAAACAGAAGTACTTAATTTGTTTTTTGCATCTGTCTTTACAGAAAAGGGAAAAAATAGTCCAACCTATCAAAAACAGTACCATAAAAAACAGATTAGAAACACAAGTTAAGATAGGCAAGAAAACGGTAAGTGAGCACCTGTCCATTAGGTGAATTCAAATCACCAGGACCAGATGGATTACACCCCAAAGTTCTGAAGGAACTGGTAGATGTGATCTCAGAACCACTAAGCTATATCTTTTAAAGATCCTGGAGTACTGGGGAACTACTAGAGGACTGGAAAAGAGCTGATGTAGTTCCTATCTTCAAAAAAGGGGGGGAAATGGATCCAGGAAACTACAGACCTATCAGCCTGACCTGAATACTTGGGAAGATTCTGGAAAAGATAATCAAGCAACAAATCAGCAAACAACTAGAGGCAAACAAGTCAAATCCCCTCCACCTTGCTTCTGGGAGTCTTGCTTTTGGGGTATTATAGAGAAGGTTTTTACAGTTATAGAGTGGGAGAGTTAGTCTCACCCAGTTCCAGACGTGATGCTTTTCTGCTTGGTCGTGCTTTTTTCCGGCTGTCAGCAGCTTCCAATTGTCTGCTTGCTTGCAGGCAGTGTTTGCCTGATTTGGATGAGGGGATAGATGGGGAACTCATCAAATTTGCAGACTGACACCAAGCTGGGAGGAATAGCCAACACTCCAGAAGATAGGCTCAAGATACAGAAGGATCTTGACAGACTTAAACATTGAGCGCTATCTAACAAAATAAAATTTAATGTGGAGAAAAGTAAGGTTTTATACCTAGGCAGGAAAAACCAAAGGTACAAGTACAGATTAGGGAAAACCTGGCTCAAAAAGAGTAATTGTGAGAGGGATCTTGGAGTCCTAGTGGATGATCATTTAAACATGAGCCAGCAGTGTGCAGCAGCAGCCAAAAAAAACCAACACAGAGAAAGACTGCATTAACAGAGGGATAGAATCAAGATCATGTGAAGTGTTAATACCACTATATAATGCCTTGGTAGGGCCACACTTGGAATACTGCATCCATGTTTGTCACCATGATGTAAAAAATGTTGAGACTAGAAAGAGTACAGAGAAGAGCAACAAAGATGATTAAGGGAGTGGAGGCTAAAACATATAGAGAATGGTTGCTGGAATTGGGTATGTCTAGTTTAATGAAGAGAAGGACTAGGAATGACATGATAGCAGTGTTCCAATATGTCAGGGGTTGCCACAAAGAAGAGGGAGTCAAGCTATTCTCCAAAGGCAGGACAAGAAGCAATGGATGGAAACTAATCAAGGAGAAAAGCAACCTAGAACTAAGGAGAAATTTCATGACAGTTAGAACAATCAGTGCCTCCAGAAGTTGTGAATGCTCCAACACTGGAAGTTTTTAAGAAGAGATTGGACAACTATTTGTCTGAAATGGTATAGAGTTTCCTGCCCGAGCAGGCAGTTGGACAGAAGACCTCCAAGGCCCCTTCCAACTTTATTATTATTATTATTATTATTATTATTATTATTATTATTATTATTATTATTATTATTATTATTATTATTATTGTTATTGTTATTGTTATTGTTATTGTTATTGTTATTGTTGTTGTTGTTGTTGTTGTTGTTGTTGTTGTTATTATTGTTGTTGTTGTTGTTGTTATTATTATTATCCACATTGGTTTCAATAGGATTTTCCTCCCCAATGAACATTGCAGCTTTGGAGAGGCTACCTTTGTCAAGAATGTAGTAGAGTTGAATACCTTCTCACTTCTCACTGTCACTTCAGGAACAATCCTTCCCCAATGCCTGGTATTTAAAAATATTTCAGCAACAAAGAGTGCCAACACATAGTTTGTCATATTTTTTGCCCTAAGAGAGGATCCTCTAATACAGGGGCAGGCAATTAATTTTCCCAAGGGGCCACATGAGGAACAGGGACTGTTGTGGAGGTCTGAAACAACAGTTCCACCCACCCATCCAGTAGTCTGCAAGGTCACACTTAAACCAAGGTAGTGGTAGGTGGCTAAGCCCAGGTTCCCTCCATGCACTGACTATGTTCCAATATTTGAAGGGCTGTCACAGAGAGGAGGGGGCAGCTTCACCCCCCCCCACACACACACACAAATGCTGCCTTCTCATGAAAGCAGGATGAAAACTCTGAAAAACACCAGGAAAAAAGGTTAAAACAAAAGAGTGTCTCTTCTGAACAAGAAAAAAAAATCACATCTGCATCCAGCTCTTGGGGGTGGAGTGGGGGATTTTTATTTTATCCCTCATTTTGGTCTTTTAAAAAGATCACCCCCCACAACACCAGAAGCCGTGCACCATCACCGTTCGCCTGCTGCACCCCCCACAGACCCAAATCCCCCCCCCCGAATCCTACCATTCCTCCCTTCTGAATTACAATGAAAGAAAGTTTTTTTTTCCTTTTGTGGTCTTTACGTATTTAAATTGGTAGAAGGAAGTAGGAAAGCAAACCATCACGAGACACTTCTGTTTTAACATTTTTCCCTTGTCCTTTTTTGGAGTTTTCATCCTGCTTTTGTGAGAGGGAAGCATTTGAGGGGGGGGAAGCTGCCCCTTTCCCCCCACCACCCTCAAGCCACAGCTGAGCAAGACCCCTGCCTGTCTACCCAGTTCCACTCTTCCTCCTGTCCTAGGTTTATGTTGTTGTGAGCATTTCTGTTGAGAACAGCCATTTGCCTGAAATGGTATAAGGTTTCCTGCCTGAGCAGGGGGTTGGACTAGATGACCTCCAAGGTCCCTTCCAACATTATTATTATTATTATTATTATTATTATTATTATTATTATTATTATTATTATTATTATTATTATTGTTATTGTTATTGTTGTTATTGTTATTGTTATTGTTATTATTATTATTAAGAGCCTTGGGCTAATGCCTCCTTAAGTAACACCAGCTGCCTGCAATTAGTGCAGGTTCGCATCCCACCAGGCTCAAGGTTGACTCAGCCTTCCATCCTTCCGAGGTAGGTAAAATGAGGACCCAGATTGTTGGGGGCAATTAAGCTGACTTTGTAATAATGCCGCTTGGGGGTGGGGAAAGCCCTAATAAGCAGGCATATACATAGAATGAAGGCTACTGCTAAGCTTGTAAGCCGCCCTGAGTCTTCGGAGAAGGGCGGGATATAAATGGAATTAAAATAAAATAAATAAAATAAATTAAATTAAAATAAATAAATAAATTATTATTATTATTATTATTATTATTATTATTATTATTATTATTAGAATTAGCAGCGGGGGGAGGGGGCTGTTTGGTTTTTATTACACACCCCCCCTGTCTACTGGGTGGATGCAGCAGATTTTGGTCACTTCTGTTGTGCTGGGAGATTACCCACGAAGCACATTTGTTTTGGGGGGCATCGCCACTCTGGTTGCTAAGCTTGCTTAAATTCTGTTCCTCTACCTCCTCCTCACCAGAGCCCCGAGAAAGCACTGATCAGCTGGAGACTGGCGCTGATCCTGGCGCTTCCGCTGAGCCCTGACAGCTCTGCAGCTCCAGCCATCTCTCGCTTAGACTTGTGCGGTTCTGCTGCTGGTTCAGCTCATTCCCCTCCCCCACTACCACTTCTCTAGGATAGTCACATACCACCTGCCAGGTGCCAATGTACCACCGGTAGTGCACATACCACTGGTTGAAAAGCCCTGGACCAGATGACCTACAGGGTCCCTTCCAACTTTGTTATTGCTGCACATCCTAAAGCAAGCAAGTCAAATAAATTAAAAATACAGGAAAATATAGTTGCTGGGGTTGAAAAGCACTGAACTAGAGGATGCTCATAATATTCTTTGCCTATTCTTAGTGTTCCAAGATTAGCAGAAATAAAGATAGTCAAATTGTCAACTTTAACATTGTTTATTTGTATGTTTCTATTTAGTTTTGGGGCCACCTAACTCCACAATGACTTGGGACATATAACAGCGAAAAGGAATATAACCTCATAATAAGGAGGGGGGGAAACAGTAAAAATGCCAAAACCCAAAGGGATTCCACCACCATCAATCCCAAAGTCTAGGAGAACAACCAAGCTTTTAACAGTTTGTGAAAAATCAGTAAGATGACCAGTTGGGCCTTTGCGGGCAATGTCATTCTAGAAAGCAGGAGCCATTATTGACAAGGCACACTTTTTGGGTTCTGCAAAATAACATTGTTTAATCAACTTAGAGCATGCCCAGTCTAAATTTTATTTATTTTTATTTTAATTCCATTTATATCCCGCCCTTCTCCGAAGACTCAGGGCGGCTTACAAGCTTAGCAGTAGCCTTCATTCTATGTATATGCCTGCTTATTAGGGCTTTCACACACACACCCCAAGCAGCATTATTACAAAGTCAGCTTAATTGCCCCCAACAATCTGGGTCCTCATTTTACCTACCTCGGAAGGATGGAAGGCTGAGTCAACCTTGAGCCTGGTGGGACTCGAACTTGCACTAATTGCAGGCAGCTGGTGTTACTTAAGGAGGCATTAGCCCACTGCTCCACCAAGGCTCTTAAATGACTTCATGGGATGGGGAAAAACATATAGAGATAGGCAGGGTTTTATAGGGTTTTGTATTGCACTTGGAAGCCACGTTGGCTCCAAAGTAGCTATTAGGTGCAAATAATCAGGAGCATTCATTAAGTCCAAAACATAGAATTTATTATTGTTACCTCTACACAAGAATCTAGTGAACTAATGGTCAAACTAAATTGGCCCTATCAACAGAATTCAAGAGGGCTGCACTTGGTTTCTTGTGCCAATGCAATGACTCCAAACTCATGATATGTTTAATCCTATTTTCTAGTTTGGCCTGCTCTTCTCCTACAACATGACATGCTCTTCATTGACCATACCGCTGCATTCTGGACCAGTGGAAGCTTCTGAGTTGTCCTTAAGGACAGCCCCATGTTGAGCACATTACAGTAAGGCAATTGAGAGAAGATCAAGACATGGGTGACTGTCTGAAGGGCCTCTGTCAAGAACAGGTGCAACTAGCACACTGTAAACCTATGCAAAGGTCCTCTTGGCCCCACCTGTTCTTGAACAGAAACTGGGAATTCAAGAGGACCCCCAGATTCCATACCAGTCTTCCATGGGGAAGTACAATCCCATTGAAGATTAAAGATAGAATATCCCCACAATTGGAAGGAGGGCAAATAAAGTCACATCATCTGGTCAAGATTAAGTCTGAGTTTATTCCTCCCCATCTGGCTCTGCACAACCTCCAGGCACTATCCAGGATTTCAACAGTGACAGATTGTTCCTGGCTTCCTGACAGATCACCTCACCCACTGGTTTCACATAGATTTTAAAACAGGAAAATCAAGCCCTCCCCACATGTGAGGAGTTATAGGCGTGACCTCTTACCCCTCCACCCTATTTGAAACTAGCCATAGAGAAAGGAAAACTATTGCAAAGTGGCACATCCCACTCCCAGCCCCAAAGCTGTCCCAGAAGGGTACCATGATTGATGAGCTCCTGTGAAATCAAGGAATGGATGCACACACACACACCACACCAGCTATATCATAGGCCATTGAGCAACGTGGCCAGTTTTGTCTATGTACTAAACCCTGACCTGAAACACAAGTAAAATAAGTCTAGACTATACATGTCAAACTCGCGACATCACATGACATCACACAACGTATCGGAGCCTTTTCGCCATTGCCGGCAATGGGGTGGGCGTGGCTTCTGGATGATGCGTCTGGCCTGCGGGATGGCAGTTTGACACCCCTGGTCTAGACAATCCATTTCCTTCAGGGTTCTCTGGATCTAGACCCTGACTTCCTTCCTAAAAAGGGAACAAAATTATTCAGGATGGTTGGAACCAGCAAATGGCTTATTAAGGAATGAGCAAGTGAGTCTCCTTCAAACTTGAGGATATCATACCTTCCATAGAGAAGCAGACATCACCCACTGCAGACAATTTGCAGAATGGAAATGATGCCATCTAAAAATATCCTAAATCATTATGTAGTTTGCATTTTGGCTCAGTGTGGTATATCAAACTAGTTCCTGTACTTTCTAAAACACAATTTAAATGAATCAAGTCAATATAAACAAATCAGTATAACTGGGAACTCTGTTTGAACTAGTGGTACCATTAGGATATCAGGCTAGAAAGCAGGAAACCATGAATTTAAATCCTGCCTTAGCCATGAAAGCCAGCTGGTGACTTTGGGCCAGTCACTTTCTCTCAGCCAAACACACTTCACAGGGTTGTTGTTGTGGGGAAAATAGGAGAAATGTATTTTAGATATGTTCACCTTGGGTTGTTTGTAAAAATACTAAAGGCAGGTACAAATAAAAAAAAGACATTGTCAGATAGGTTCGAGGTGAATTAAATCTTAGTGCTTTGACTCAGCTCTATAAATAAAATGCCTCCACATTCCAAGTGAGTAGCCTCTTTTATGGTTGGGACATCAGTAGAGATTGAGGGAGTGCTTGGCCTTTCAGAGTGTCTTCATTTCAGAGTTTATCTTGAGACCTTGGAAGTTATAATAGAGAGCAAATGAAACATGTACAGGATATTTCTTTTCTCTGTATTACATAGTCCAGGCAAGTATCTTGTGGATTGCAAAGTTTTCCCCAGCATTATGACAAATTGATCATGTTCTACTGCTCACAGCCTTGTTAGATATATTCAAAGGGCACTTCTCTATGATTCAACATTCCCCCATCCTCCAAACATTGCTTCATTTAGCCTAGCTAAAATAATACTCCCTCCAGCCAATCATTCAAGGAGAGCAGAGATTGACCTCCTGCCAGTGCACCCTCCCATGCTTGTGTTGATCAGCCTGTAATAAGGGGTGGGTGAGGGGAAGAGAACAGTCTGCCTGCACTGTAATGTTCTGGAGACATTGCAACAAGGGAAAGCTATGCATCAGGAGGTAGGCACTGGCAGGAGTTTCAGCCATTGGGAAGGTTGTTCAGCTCTAAGTCCTGCAGAGTTCAAGGATTGCAGATTGCAAATTGGAAGTTTTGCTATTTGAGATTTGGATAGCTGAACTAGAAAACATTGTTTGGGTTGCCCACAGAAGACACAAACAAATGAATATAGGGGTGCCATGGGAGGGATGCTGAAGTACTATGTGGAAATGCTCCCAATGTGTTCCATTGTGGAACCACAAAATACTTAACATCAAAAATCTTATGCTCAGATTATGCCAATCAGAGGATAGGTCTGCTACTGTGCCAGTCAGATTCCAATTTATGTTGAAATTGGTTAAGTTACAGCAATGAAGTGGCAGCATTACATTATCATAAACTTTAAAGAGTTTCATTTAAAGAGTTTCAATTAAAGTCAATATTAACAGTGTGATAGTATGGGAACAAAAGAGAAGTGGCTAACTTACAAAAATAACCTATAGCACTTTAGTCAGCAAATGTACAATACACTATTTGAAGATGGTGATTCCCTGAACCTATTTTTTTTCCAAAATTTTATGGAATATAGATTATTGGGGCAATAAGCTGACTTTGTAATAATGCCGCTTGTGGGGGGGGCGAAAGCCCTAATAAGCAGGCATATACATAGAATGAAGGCTATTGCTAAGCACATTGATTTGTGCTTTAGATTGTAAGCCGCCCTGACTCTTTGGAGAAGGGCGGGATATAAATGGGATTAAATTAAATTAAATTAAATTAAAAACACAAAAAACACAGTGGACATGATACAACTTCCCTGGCTTAAGCAATACTATTAGTATTACCTTGTGAAAAGAAAAAGAAAAAGGTCTATTTACAATATAACAAAAGATACGTATAGAATCTGTGAACTCTCTAGTAAATTCCTTGAATCTATTGAAGCATTGGATCGCCGACAACTCTATAGCAAATCCTGAATCAGCACAGTAGTAAATAATGCTAACTTAGCCAGGAAATGATAATCAAGATGGGAGGGTGGAAGTTTAACAAAGAGGGATCTGATCTAGAATTAAGGAGAAATTAATCAGTGGAATAGCTTTCCTTCAGAAATTATGCGTGCGCCATCACTGGAGGTTTTTAAAAAGAGTTTGGGCAGCCATTTGTCCAGAGTTATATAGGGTCTCCTTCATGAGCAAGAGTTGGACTAGAAGACCTCTACTTGTAATCTCCTTCTAACTCTGTTATTCTACATGCTGTTACTAAGATGCATTGTGTGAAACTCTCTCACTCAGCTGTAAGACATACTGTATACCAATGAGAAGCTGATCATGAAACTTCAGTAATGAGATTGCACCATCACCACAATCTACAGTGTAGAAGAATACAATAAAGATCACATTCTCAACTCTTTACCACAGTTTTCCTTGAACTATCATACCTCTAGGCTGCTGTATTATAACTCCATCATCCATCACTCAGCAGGAACATGCCACAAAGTGGCTTAATGATTTTCAATCCTTTTTTCTTGGGGGAAAAAGTCTGTGTAATTTCTTAAGAATCTAATCTCCCCTTTCTGCTTTCTGATATTAGGACTTTAAAAGTAAAAACGGGTGGAAATTTACATACTTGACAGAACATTTTTTTAAAAGACTACTCAATTCATAACTTGAAATATTGTCCAAAGTTGCTGTGCACAAGAAAAAAGTGAACTGCTCTGAAGTGGATGCGAGGTGGCCATTTGATCTGTTTGAATGTCTATCCGATCTAAGATTAGTTTAAAGGTTAAGAATTTTATGATGTCAAATACAGCAGCATTAAGTTATCTATTATCATCATGTAGACAAGTCACAAAATTCCCATGTTCCTCACTGTAATGAAATTTATATCTATTTAAATTATAATTAATCTTTCCAAATTGTCAGTTCTAAATTTGCAAATTTGATGAAAATGAACAATGAGTAAATAGCCACTCTAGGTGGCTGATAAAAGATGTCTGATAAAGGGAACATGAAGTGAGTAAAACTAATAGTGATGACTAAGGGCAATCATGGAGAAGTGCGAAATCTTGAAGATCTGGGAATATATTCAGTGGCTGGGTCGAGTGCTCACTGCCTGTTAGCTCCCTTAGTCCATTTAATGTGAGTAATGCAGCTAGGGAGCAAATTTTTTGCGTAGTAACCCTATGCTTGTCCATTGGTCTGATTCCACTAAAAGTTTTTAAATTCCATAAACAGTGTCACATACACCAAGCAGGAAAAATGCATGGCAGCTGAGAATATCAGAAAATTTGTCTGGGAAACATTTTTATGAGTATTGTAATCAAAATCACTTAAACATTTTGAAGGAAATTGAAGTCCATTGCTGGACTCAATGATGCAAAGTGAGTGCAGCTATTTTTGTCTTTCTTTTTTAAACTATTATAAGCCTATTTTAGGAGTTGCACTATGTTTTTTATGTTGTTCGATTTCAAAATGATGAGAAATAATTACTATAATTTTCAGTAATAGCAACAAGAAGATATTGTTGGAGCTTCGATGAATAGGATTTAGGAATACAGGTGCCATTGTGGAACTAAGACCATGCTTGATGGAGTGGGAAACCAGATTTTTGGACTTGCTTCCACTGTCCTGTGTCAAGTAACAACACTGGAGTACCTCATCAGATCACAATTCTCTTCTGTCTTCCAGGCCTTTGATACAACCAGATTTCTGAGATACTTTTGAAAGGTTTGCAGAGATGGGGCCAACCTTTGGGGGAGTGATGATCCATAGTGCAGATGCCTATAGCAAAAAAGGCCTGTCTCCTGGGATCTGCCAGCTGTACCTGTTCTGCCAGACCTGAAGGGAAAGGCAAATGTAATTGAGAAGGGGCAGTCTTTCAAACAACCCAGGCTCAGGACATGAAAAGTGAAAACTAGCATCTTCAATTAGAGCTAGTAGGAAACTGGCAGTCAATGTGGCGCAAAGGTGTAATGTTTGCTACTGTAGAGCTATACATAACTGCCTACACCACAACATTTGTACCAGCTGAAACTTCTAGATATTCCTCAAAGACAGCTTGAAGAATATTGCATTACAGTAGCACATCTGGGAAGTGACCAGGGCAGACTATGAGCAGAACCTCTAGTTGCAGGAACAGTTGCAACTGATGCACAATGCGAAGCTATGCAAGGGCCTCCTAACCATGATGGCTACCTGTTCTTTAAGCAGACTTTATGAGTGTTGAAGGACTACTAAATTGCACACCAGGTCTGTTTGAGCAGACCAACCCCATCAGTGCCAAAGATGGCATAGTCCCATAACTGGCAGGCCCCAAACCCAGATCCCCTCATTCTTGACAAGGTTTAGTTAAAGCTTGTGGTTCCCCATCTAGATCCCCACAACTTCTAGGCACCAGAATAAGACATTAGCAGTAATTTTAGATATCTCCGCAGCATGCTGTATGATGCTGCAGTTGGGTCTGTGTGAGTTAGTTCCAGCATGGCAAGTCTTTCGTGACTTTAAATGTTTTCAGAGAGCTCCACCACAGCCTCTTCCTTCTTCCCTGGGGCTTTCCTAGCTTCAGGAAAAATGTTGTGGAATGTAGAGACATATTCCAATCCTGGGCACTCATCAATCACTTCTTTCTATAACAAAACATAGTTCCCTTCTCCTTCTCTGCCTCCTGCTTCCTTCCCCATCACCCCTCCCTTAATGCTGCTTAGGTAATTCCCCCTCACACTTTTTTTGTTTTTATGCTCTGAACATTCTTCTCTGATCTTTTTGCTACATTTCTTTGTCCTCTCTGCTTTCTTCCCTATTTAAACTTTCGTCAGTCCTATTTCTCATCATTTATTTTGTGTTCTTTTTCTTATTTCATTTTCCTCTATACAGTCACCCTCCCCTTCAATTACATGGAAACCCCACCCCCTTCTGTCCATCTTGAGGCCTCAGCTGTTGGCTCAGTGCGTGTCTCAGCATCTGGAGTTGTTTGAAGAGAGGAAATAAGCCCCCTCCATCCCTCATGGGCTTTGTTCTCTGTGCTCCCCCCTCCCTCCCTCCCTCTTTCTCTTTTCTTCTGTTGTTCTTTTCATAGTTGGCTTGGCACTGAGAGGTACAACAGAAAGTGGGGAAAGTGGTGGAGACAGGGTGCTTGCTAGGTGGAAGCAAATAATGTTTGGGGGTGGGATAGGAACCCAGCAAGATAAGGGGTGGGACATTACCTTCTAACTCCCTCCCCCACCTGAATCGCCTATATTAAAATTTCAGAACTGATCTTTAAGGTTTTATTTCACTATGCCAATTTAAAGTCAGAACATAGGACACGTATTTTCAAGTTTTCCTGAACTTTTTCATGGGAAAGATGATTAGAAAACTGGGGAAGAGGCTAAAGAACTGTCTACATATGGTTATAGACACCAGCCAAACAGTGAAAGACCCAATCCACACATGGCAATGGGAAGATGTCCACTTAATGTTACCCTAGTCTTGCCCATGCATATACAACTGGCCAAGTACAATGATGCCACAGTGCCCTCCAGTGCATAAATCACCTGGTTGCAGAGAGCAAGAACTAGGATTCTCTGTACAGTTCTAAACCTACATACTGATTGCTCACAGTTACCGTACTCTTTTGTTGCACACTAAACAATATACCACCCTTAAGGTGCTTGCCAGCTATCCCAGCACAAAGCTTAGGATCACTGAGTCATTGTCAAGTAGTTAGGGGAGGGAGGAGCTAGGAAAAGCAACAACTGAGGAGCCTAAAATTCTGTGACCAAAGGAATGGGACAACTTGCAAAATATTTCTGATCAGGGCTAATGTAGATACATCAGAAGGGGTAAGTTGAAGCTCGGCAGCAAACATTAGAAGCAGCCAGAGCCTGCTGACATTTCGCTATTTTTGCCAGCAATAATCATTTTAGAGGAGAGGGGGGAAAGTGTTCCTTTCATTTACACCTACCCCTTTATACTCAAAAGCCAGTGCTTACAGCAATTATTATGGACACCTATTGACCTCCAGCTGCTGTCCTAAAGATCCAATAATCTGTGTTAGGGTCATGTTGGTTACATTAAGAGCTGGAACTTATTAATGGACAAATACTCAGATTTTGCCTGAGAGGAATCTCAAGGTAAATGTCACCTTCTGCAGACATAGGGGAGAGAAATGGAGCCTTAGTCAATCAGAAAGAACGCCACAGAGTTTGACTGATTTCACCCATCACAATCAGTCACAGTTTGCTTAGCCATGAATAAGCCACAGCTGATATTCCAATGATAATTTGTGCATTACAAGGCTATTCACATAATATGCTTAGCTGTAAACAATGATTTATAAGTCATAATGGTAGAATTCACTATAACAAGTCAAATTATAACAAACCACATTATGACTTAGAGCAGGCATGTCCAACCCAGGGTCCGTGGGCCATATGCAACCCTGGACAGCTACCAGTAGTAATGCAGCTCCACAAGATATAATAACAATATAAATGTAATGTACTGGCCTGATATGCTGTAATTACTTGTTTGTGTTTAAACTGTTGTTAATGGTTGACTTTACTTGCATGTTTTGTAACGGTTGCTGGGCCGAACTAGACTGGCTGTGTCCAGCCGGTTAAGTAGGTTTTTGGGTGGGAAACTGCTGCTTTAAATCTATTGGTTGCCGCCTAGAGGCCAACCGTATAAATTAGCTTGCTTCTCTTATGTTCTGACTCTCAATAAAGCCTGCTGCTGTTTGAACCCTCCCTCTCACTCAGTGCTTGCAAGAACCGAATACACAACACTGGCAACGAGGATGGGATGTGCTGCTTCATTGTAAGAGTCTGAGGTCACTAGGGGGTGAGGCCAGCACAGAGCCTGGCAAAAACTATGTTCCACCTCCTTGGTCTGCCGAGCAAGCCATGCTGGAGACCACCCTAAGGATCCGTCCTAGGGCCTATGCAGAAGCCAGCAGCACAAGGCAACACGAGACTCGAGCCATGAAGACTACTAACCATGGCGAAGGTCAGAAAGCTTGAAGAGTTCGATGTGACGCACCTGGAGAGATGGTTGTCCTACATTTCCCATGTGGAAAACTACCTCTGCGCCAATCAAGTCAGTGAAGATGGGCTGAAGGCCACAACCCTCCTCTGCGTGTGTGGCCCAGCCACCTTCAATATTGCCAAGAACTTGGTTGCCCTGGTGTTACTGGAGACCATCACCTATGCTGACTTAAAGAAACAACTCTGTGACCACTTCAAGCTAAAGTTATCTGTGATAGTGTGGAGGCAGGCCTTCGTGCAACGTGAAAAACAACTCCGTGAATTGGTGATGAAATTCATCGCAACGCTTCGGCAAGCATCGCAACCTTGCAATTTCACCAACTTAGAATAGAGACTAAGAGACCGCTTAGTCTGTGGACTCAGGAACTGAGAGCTCCAACAAAAACTCTTTGCTAAGGAGACTCTCTCGCTTCAGGAGGCCTTGAAGAAGGTCATGATGGACAAAGCCGCTGGAGGACCTGTGAAGGTGCTGCGGCCCTCCAAAAGCATGCCAAACACAGAAACCATCCATCACGAGGACACCAAGTGGATGGAAGACACCGACTCCAACCATGAAGTTGACAAAATTCAGAGGCACCAGGAGAAGGGACCGAGGCCATCTGATAAGGCAGTTCTGTTCCCCAGGTACATGGGCTGTGGAGGCTGCTATCAACATGCGGATTGCCATTTCAGAACAGCAACATGCCAGGTGTGCGGAAAACCAGGCCATAATCCCGCCATCTGTTGAGGTCGCCAGAGGAACCGCCAACCAGATGGGTCATTCAAGAGAGGTACCGGGTCCACGGAGCAACACCGAGAAGGGTTCTGCTCCAGTTGTAGGAGCTTGTTCTGCACTGGTGCCCACCAACCTCTTAAGCAGAAGTTGCCACTGCAGGTTAAACTTCAGGGAGTTCCATGTAGAATGGAACTAGACACAGGCTCCGCTGTGTCCATATCAATCGGAATCTTCCGGCACATTTGCAGCTGTAGCAACAGATTGGTCAAACCTCAACCATCTACATTTTACTCACAGACTTTCAGAACTCCAGAGTGGCGGTCAAAGGTGAAGCCACACTTGCGGTAAAATTCAAGGGGTTTTCAGGCCCACTAGATGTTATTGTGGTGGAAGGCCAACATACAAGCCTCATAGGGCTTGATTGGTTCGATACATTGGGCATCCAAGTAACCGGCATTCACCGGACACAAATGACAGACTTGTCTTCAGTCTGCAAGGAATTCGCAGATGTTTTCAGCCCAAGCTTGGGAGAGTACAAGGGCCCACCAATAGTGTTTAAACTTGATCCCCTGGTAGCACCAATCTGGCTTAAGCCCCGTCAAGTGCCTTTTGCATTAAAGCATAAAATCGATGCAGAGCTGGACAAGCTTGTCACTCAGGGGGTTTTGCAGCCCGTAGACCGTGGGGAGTGGGAAACCCACATTGTCACACCACTCAAGGTCAACAGAGAGGTACGAATATGTGCTGACTATAAGTGTACCATTAACTGGGCACTACAACAATAGCGTACCCTATCCCAGTCATCAGCCATATTCTGGAGTCATTGCAAGGAGGCCATGTGTTCGCTAAATTAGATTTAACACAGGCCTATCAACAGCTGCCGGTGGACGAGGCCATGGCAGCCGCCCAAACCAGGGCTTTTCAACTGGTGGTATGCATACCACTGGTGGTACGCGAGCACCTGGCTGGTGGTACATGGTGTCGCCTTCCCCCCCCCCCCGCCACTTTTCAGACAGGTTCTCTTTTCAGACAGACAGTTCCTACATTCCCACAGTCAAAAGTATTCTCTTAAAGTAAGCACTTGCTCCATCCTACTGGACACCCCTCTAAGTTTAGAACACAAGCTTTGAAATATTGAAACACAGAACTTGATGGGATGCTTTATGATAGTACAAGTCATCACCAATGATTTCAGTTGGAAAGTTATTGAGAGCTGTGTTAATACAGCCAGTAAGTATTTACTGGCCTCACTTAAGAAGCAACCTCAAGCTCCCAGAGAAGGGAGGGAGGGAGGGAGGGGAAGAGGGAGGGAGAGATGGGAGGGAAGGGAAGGGCTTTGACATTACAGATGTTCTTCTTGGAGGGGAGGTCTCCAGGTGGACAGAGCAAGGCAGAAAGGAGACTTCTGGAGACTTCATCTTTGCAGCAACTCCTCTGCCATTATACCACATCTGATAATGGAGAGAAAAGTGGACTTTCTAAGGATGTTTTCCATTAGAATTCCCTTTCTAGTGAGATCTACCCTGACATCTTCACTACATGCATTGTCTCTCTTGTTTGAATCTGCTTAATTGTAATTTCCTTGATTAGCTACAGTTTTCAAGCAGTTATAATCTCTTTTAATCTCGATCTATTTGATTTATCCAGTTTCTTATTTCTTCTTGTCAGTTGTAATACTGTATGTTACACATCAAGATCCTTGGCCCCCAAATTTTAATTACTTTACTTTTCATAGCAAATTTCTGCCAATTTGAATCAAAGCATAGCGCTCTCTGAGCTTTGTTGCAAAGAAAGAAAAAACCTTTAAGATCACTCCTCCCTATACTAACAGGGCAACCCACTACTAGAATATAAATTAACAGCAAACCCCATTCCCTACTAGCACTGCTGATGTTTCATAATTTGGGTAACGAAAATCTGCAAGAAAACAACCAAGAGAGAGCGTAAAGGACTCCTCATGTCAACCCTTAGCTGTAAATACTCTCCTTGATCAGTTGAATCAAAGTGTTATTCTTTTCAATGTTTCTCAACTTACTGCACCCTTCTGGGATGAATTATCATTATCATCATCTTAACTTTATTACAGTCATTAACCAGAACAAAAGAATTGGCATTCAAATACTCAGAATATCCAAAACTAATGTGAGAAATTCAGGATAGTTAAAAAAAGTACTTTCAGACAACATTTTGGCTAAAAAACAATATCAAATCAGAATATGTTAAAAGGGTTATTTGTACTACAGATATACAGCAAGATGAAATTTAAATAAGCAATGTGGATAATATGAACTTTGAATAGCACTATAAAATATGAATATATGCACAAATAGATATGCATATTCATATACATTCTCCCTCTCCCTTTCTCACATACACTCTCTCTCTCTCTCTCTCTCTCTCTCTCTCTCTCTCTCTCTCTCTCTCTCTCTCTCTCTCTCTCTCTCTCTCTCTCTCTCTCTCTCTCTCTCTCTCTCTCTCTCTCTCACACACACACACACACACACACACACACAAACAGGTAGCCCGTTTATCCTGGGGCTTCACTTAGCAAGCAGCATATTTGCCCTTCAGAGTATAAACAGTAACATGCCTACTGAAAAGTTTGGTTTCCCTCCTGCCCATTCACAATAGTAACAACTTTTGGGGTGTCTTTTGTGGTGGGTTGTAGTTCTTACACAAAGGCTGAGATTTCTTGCACCAGAATCTTGGCATGCAGTTTTTGCAACTGTTCCTGTATCAAGAGATTTAGTCATTCCTTTATATTGGACTTAACACTGCTCATCTTAATTATTACAGTAGCGGAGAGAGAGAAAGAGAGAGAGAGGGAGAAAGAGAGAGGGAGAGAGAGAGGGGAAGAACAGCCGACCAGCCACCTGACCATCAAGGTAGTGATGCATATTAATATGGAGAAATTCCTTATACCTTCATCAGTGCAAAAGGAAAGTGATTCAGCGAAGGAACCACCACCGAAGAAATCAAAACTGGCACCAAATCAAAAATACAGTGAAGATTATTTGAAGTTTGGATTTCATTTCCTGGAAGAGAATGATCAGCAGCTTCCTGTTTGTGTTATCTACAATGAAGTTTTATCCAAGCATTCCATGAAGTCTTCTTTGCTCCAGAGACGTTTTACAACAAAACATAAAAAGCACACTGAAAAGCCAGTAGCATTTTTTGTGAAGAAGAGAAATGAATTTATAAAACGCTGTGCTGCTTTCAAGAAGTCCACTACTATCTCCCAAAAATGTCTGGAAGCATCTTACCAATTGTCCTTGATAGCAGCTAAACGAAATAAGCCTCACACAATCGTGGAAGATGTCGTGATTCCCTCTGCCATTGCAATTTCCTCAATTCTCTTTGATGGAAAAATGACTGCTGCTATTCGTCATATTCCATGTTCTGATAACACCGTCGAAAGACGAATACAAGATATGGCCAACGATGTTATCCAACAAGTGGTGGAAAAAAATCACAGCAGCAGAAAAATTTGCATTTCAATTAGATGAAAGCACTGACATTGCTGGTGAGGCACAATTAATTGTCTTTGTGCATGTTCCTGATTAGGACGATATACTGGAAAATGTATTATTTTGCCGCTCACTACCTGGCAGAACGACTGGGGAAGAAATATTCACAATAATTGACAATTTTTTCACTGAATATGGAATATTATGGACGGTGTGCAGGAATTTGTTCTGATGGTGCAGCAGCTCTTACAGGAAGAGCTTCGGGGGTGATAGTACGAGCTAAGGCAAGAAACAGCTCCATTGTTTCAAATCATTGCATCTTGCATAGATATGCACTTGCCGCTAAACGGATGAGCCCAGTGTTACATGAGACTTTGGCGGGTGCTGCAAAAATAATAAATTTCATCAAAAGCTGGACATTGAATGGACATTTATTCCGGCAATTATGCAAGGATTTGGATTCTGAGCACATCACTCTTCTCTTTCATACAGAAGTACGTTGGTTGTCAAGAGGTGAAACATTATCGAGATTATTCGAGCTATGAGATGAAACGCACCTGTTCCTGACAAATGTTTCATCACCCCTAGCAGAAAAGTTTCAAAATGTCTTTTGGGTATCTTGCCTTGCCTATTTGGCTGACATATTTAAAAAGCTAAATGAACTTAATCGGTTGCTGCAGGGCCATGATCATAACGTGTTTGTTATGGAAGACAAAGTTTGTGCCTTCCACAAAAAAATCTCCCTGTGGATAGGACAAGTAGAAAAAAAGAATATTGCCTCATTTCCCAATGTGTCAGAGTTTATTGAACTAAATTCTATTGTTGACACTGAGGGCATTGAAACAGCCATCAAAAATCATTTGGAAAAATTGCACACAGAGTTTGTGTTGTATTTTCCATTCGTCTCAACAGGATGTGATACTAGAATTTGCTGGGTTGTATCACCCTTCACCATGGGCAATGTTCAGAACTCTGACCTTTCCTCTCCAGAGCAAGAGGCACTTCTGGAATTGATATCAAACCGCAGTTTGAAGGAACTTTTCAATGAAAAAACACTGACTGAGTTCTGGAGCCAAGCTGCAAAACTATACCCGGAAGCGGAGGGAAAGGCTATTGCAGCCTTACTGCCATTTGATCCCACATACTTGTGCAAGAAGGCATTTGCTACCTCAACATGTATAAAAACTAAGGAAAGGAATTGCCTTCAGCTGGAACCTGACTTAATTCTGTCAGTAAGCACTCTCCAGCCACGACTGCAAAGATTAATGGCAGAGAAGCAGGTACATGTTTCCCATTAAAACTGTGGTAAATTGGTTCACTTTTTTCCTGTTTTTGATTGGTCAATAAAGTTTTTGACACCTTGCTAAGCCACTGGTGGTACTTGAATATTGTCATGTCCTAAAGGTGGCACTCTCCTCTGCCTCTGCGCGCGCACAGGGAGGGCCATGATTTTCTCCAGGCTGGGGTCTGGGTGGCGTAGCGCTGGACAATGGGAGGGAGGGAGGGAAGGAAGGAAGGGACAAAGAAGGAGGTAAGAAAGGAAGGAAAGAAGGACAATGGGAGAGAGGGAGGGAAGGAGGGCACCCACCCCAGTCCCACCCCCCTCCACCAGAGACCCATGGATTCCCCCCACACAGGCACCCTGCAACCTGAGTGATGAGCTGCCCCCACCTGGCCATTGACTTTGCTTGTCAAAAAGTTGCAAAAGGTGATCACATGACTCTGGGACACTGTGACTGTCATAAGTATGAATCAGTTGCCAAGCATCCGAATGTAAATCACAGGACCTTGGGAATAATGCAACAGTCGTAAGTGTGAAAAATGGTCATAAGTCACTTTTTTCAGTGCCGTCGTAACTTTGAACAGTCACTAAGCAAATAGTTCTAAGTCGAGGACTACCTGTACTTTATCATTTTTTTTCCTTTTTTTTTTGGTCACGTTTTTCACACTTTACTGGACGACTAGTGATACTCAGACAGTGCCTTATCCTAAAAGTGGTACAATGGGTGAAAAGGTTGAAAAGCCCTGGCCCAAACGATTGTCACACATAGGTGGGCCTTCAAGGTCAAGTGTCTACAATTTGGGGTGAGTGTAGCCCCAGGGATTTTTCAAGAAGTAATGGAGTGTATGCTCAAGGGTATTCCGGGGGTCTGCCCCTACTTCAATGATGTACTCATTGCCGGGGAGTCCACACAAGTTCTGGCTGAGTGGCTCAGAGCCATCCTTCAGCAGTTCCGTGCAGTTGGACACAAATTAAAAAAGGAAAAATGCAAGATTGGGGTTCAGTCCACTGAATTCTTGGGGTTTCGTATCAATACCGATGGCATCCATCCTGCAGAGTCAAAGCTGAAGGTGATTCAGCTGGCACCCAGCCCTAGGTCCAAGGGGGAGCTTCAAGCCTTCTTGGGCCTTCTAAAATTTTATCATACATTCCTCCCAAACAAAGCCTCAGTGGCAGAGCCATTACACCGGCTCCTAGAAAAAAAACACTCAATGGCAATGGACCAAGGTCCACGAAAGAAGTTTCCAGACAGTCGAACTCAGTGCTCACACACTTTAACGAAAAGCTGCCTATTTGCATCGTGTGTGATGCATCCCCTTATGGGGTTGGGGCTGTGTTGACCCATTTGTTGGCCAATGGGAAACAGTCTCCCTTCGCTTATTACTCGAGGACCCTGTCCTCTGTGCAAATTGACAAAGAGGCCTTGGCCATTGTGGCCAGGGTTAAAAAGTCCAATGACTATTTGTACGGGTGACATTTCACAGTCTTTACTGACCACAAGCCCTTGCTAGGATTGTTCACAACGAACAAGCAGACACCTCAAATTCTGTCACCGTGAATGTTGAGGTGGTCTATATTCCTTTCAGCCTACAGCTACAGGCTGATCCACAAGCCGGGCAAAGAAATGGGCCACGCAGACGGCCTTAGCAGATTGCCCTTTCCACACGTGGAGCCAGATCCAGCTCCGGCTGCATGCATTTTAGCCATACAGGATTTGCCAGAGTTCCCCCTACATGCGGGAGACGTCGCTGCAGAGACAGCAGCTGATAAAACCCTCAGTCACGTGTTGAAATGGATTCATACAGGATGGCTTGAAAATAGCCCAGGACCAGAGTTCCAAAGTTTTTTATACATAAAAATGAGCTGTCAGCTCATAAGGGGTGTATCCTTTGGGGCAGTAGGGTTATAGTCCCCAGCTCACTCAGGCCCAGGGTTTTCCAGTCTCTGCACGAAGGCCATCTGGGAATCATCCGGATGAAGGCACTGGTGAGGAGCAACCTCTGGTGGCCAAGGCTACATACAGCTATCGAGGCCCAAGTACACGGGCGTTACATGTATCAACAATCCAGACTGGAGATGCCGCAGGCCCCTGTCCACCGATGGGAGGAAACACACACACTGTGGTAAAGAATCCACGTAGATTTTGCCAGGCCCTTTCAGGGACAGCTGTTTTTAATAGTGGTTGATAGCCACTCTAAATGGTTGGAGGTGGTTCCAATTTCCAATATGACTACTGATAGGGCCATCTAGGTGTTGTGGTCACTGTTTGCAACACATGGGCTTCCGGACATCATAATTTTCGACAACGGGGCCCAGTTCACCGCGTCAGAATTCCAGTCCTTTCTCAGGGCTAACGTCATAAGGCACGCCACGTTGGTTCCCTTTCACCTGTTGTCAAACGGGCAGGCAGAATGCATGGTTCACACAACCAAGGAATTCCTGAAATGCATTGTCACAGGGGATTGGCACCATAGGCTGGCCGATTTCCTACTATGCCAGCACACAACGCCTTGCACCACCACAGGCAAGAGCCCAGCAGAGCTTCGCTGGGGCAGGCGGTTGATCACAAAACTGGACAGGCTGCACCCCAACAGAGTAGGTTCGGACTCGGCATGTCCAAAGGCACCAAGGAACTTACAAGTGGGGGACCAGGTTTGGACCCGGAATTATGGGCAGGGGGCCTTATGGGCAGTGAAGGTTGTTAAGGTGACAGGACTACTCTCTTATGAGTTGGTCCTGGAAGATGGGCAAGTCATTCACCGACACATTGATCAGTTGCATCGGCGGTTAGCAGATCAGTTGCTGGCTCAGGACTTCCAAGAGGGACAGACATTGGGTCCACAAGCCAGTAATCCAACAGAGCAGTTTGCATGCTCTGAGAGAACTTTTGCACAAGAGAACAGGGAAGGGGCCATAGAAGCGTTCCCCCCAGAGATACAGACTGTATCACAGGAGCTGGACAGTCATCCTACAACCAGTAGCAGTCCTGCCAATTTCGCTGAACAATTGGACTTTGGTTTGGGCCGACCAGGACAGGCCAGCCAAAGAGACTCGAGTCATTTTGACTCCACCGAACTGCAGAGCCCGGGTCTACTCAGCCTGGCAGGCAAGCAGGTAGACTGGGAGTTCCCGGTAGCCCCCTGACATTCCGAATGAACATGCAGGCCACCTAAGTATCTACAAGATTATGTAAGCAAATGAGAGTTTGTGCTATCCAGGGGGAAGGGGTGTAATGTACTGGTCTGATATGCTGTAATTACTTGCTTGTGTTTAAACTGTTGTTAATGGCTGACTTTACTTGCATATTTTGTAATGGTTGCTGGGCCAAACTAGACTGGCTGTCTCCAGCCGGTTAAGTAGTTTTTTGGGCGGGAAACTGCAGTTTTAAATCTATTGGTCACCGCTTAGGGGCCAGCCATATAAATAGCTGCGCAGCAGCTATTAATTTGCTTCTGTTATGTTCTGCCTCTCAGTAAAGCCTGTTGCTGTTTGAACCCTTCGTCTCGCTCAATGCCTGCAAGAACCAAATACACAACAATAAAAATAAAGGAAGTTTGTTATATAGATATATACATGAACTACATTATATATTTTACATGCTGTCCAAGACAATTCCTCTTCACTCAGTGTGGCCCAGGCAAGCCAAAAGATTGAACAACCATGACTTAGAAGTCCAAGGAATAACTGTGCAATCTATTAGTCTTACAGGGGGCTGATTGGAGAGAAGTCACCTGGACCTCTTGTTTGGATACGTTATAGGCAGGCCTTCCTTGTTCCTTCTAGCTCTTCTTTTCTTCCATTACCCCCTCCCCCCCACACACACAATTTTTTAGACTATAGGCGATAAGTGAAAGCCAGGCTCTTTGAAGATACTGATTGTTCCTTTGCCCAATTAAGGGTAAAGTTCCACATACAATGTCCTGGAAGCAGTTCACAATTAGAAATTAACTAATTATCTAAACACACCTAATGTAATGGTTCCAATAGATGAAACCCATCAAAAGCATTTCAAGGCAAGAATTCTTCCTTAAAGAAGAATTATTTAGGAAACAAAGTATCAGCATTACATAGTTGAACCCAAAACTAAATTCCCTTCCCCTGGATAGAAAGTAAGAAATTGCAATTTCCACCCCCAATAAGCAGTCATAAATCATGTTCTCCAATTAGCTTGAAACTTGGGCTTTCTCTCCAGCTCCTCAGCCCACCAAACCATTATCAGTTTGTCCTTGAGTTCCCACAGACCAGCGTTATTATTATGGCTAGCTGAGCTCAAGCATTCATCCCAAAACCCTTCTGCACCTATTTCTAAATAGAAGAAAAAGCATGTTAAAAGCAAAGCGGAAATGGCTGCAATTTTCATCAGTTGTCAGAGCGGGAACATTCAACGTTTACAGCATTGACACCTTCCTAATAATCTTTGCTAAGGCATTCTTTGATTTTCACCAATTATACTTTTGTGTAGGTGGGCTTACATAGAAGAGGATTTTGGGGGGAAACAAAACCCCTATTCCATCTATTCCAAACACTCAGCATGGAAGAGAGTTTATCGGTTTATACCAAGCTGGGTGTTTCCTATGGGGAAGACATTGCTTGTAAGGAAGAAAGGATTGTTTTAATAATGCAACCTGTTTCCACAAATAGCATTGGGATGGGGATGGGGAGTGGGAATACTGTAGGCATGTGACACATTTACAGTGGTTGATACCTTGTACTGCAATGTGGATCCTCACTTCCCAGGATGGGAGGTGCTGCTGGTGCCTGGACTTGGAGTATTGAACCAGAGAAGTTGTGAGGCTATTTGCAAGTTGCTCTTGTTCTAAGACAGGCTGTTTGCGTGAAGATCTTTTTCTCATTGGTTTTTCTCATCCCCAAATATTATCTCTGTGTTCTACACCACAGGCCAGAGTAATCTAGCTCAAGGTCTTATTATCTGAGTTGATTATTTCCTTGTCTGGAGCTTATACACTACTTTTGGGACACTGTGAGGGAGCACAGAATCAGACTGAATGAATGCCCTGGGTCAATCTGAAACACCACCCCATGCATCAGACAATCCTTTAGTCACTTGGTCACAGTGTAAGCACAAACATGTAAGCAATTTGCAGATCACCTAGAACTGGAGGAACTAGTTCTTTAAATCAAGGCTTTTACAGCATTGCCTCTTTAACTGAATCCAGTTGATATGTTAATTAAACCTCTCCTCCTCTAAAGCTGAGAAAATTAAGTTATTTCAGGCTTCTTAAGAAAGCAGATTGCAGTGCCCAGTCTGTTTCATTCTTTATTACCCTCTCTAATGAAGGTTTGGTAATTTGTTGACCCAGCAATGTGTAACCAGATTACTTCCAGGTAATGGATTGGTGGGCTTGTTTCTGTCTCCCTTTTTCTCCATGAGAGCTGGCTAAAGGGTAGAACTGCCCTCTTGCCTTTTCGTTACCAGTCCTCTGAGGGACTAGGTTACTCTAAATGTTTATGGTGGCAATCAAAATATATTTCTACTCTACAGAGTAAAGAGCAAAATGCCACCCTGCTACTTCTTTAACTTGTTCTATTTTGAAGATGTACTGAAAAAGCAAAATCCCTGAATAATACTGTGAAAATTGACTGGAAGGGTCCACAATCTGGAACAAATGCCAGTAACATTTAGGGCAGAGCTACTTTCCAAAACTGATATCTAGAAGTGACAATCAACAATGACCATAATGAGTATTTCAGAAAAGTGGGTGGCTCTGGAATTTCTCATTTACATTCTACTTTTAGTTTAACTATTGCCATTTTTCTGTGCATATATATTCTCTGCAATGCAGTAAAATGAATCTGCATTACATGGGCTTCTTACACTTGATAGTCTTGAATCATATATGCAAGTGACACTTCCTGGAATCCATCAAAGCATTCCTGAGATTCTTAAAGGAAGGGTGGAAAGATATAACAGTGAAAAATAGCACTGTGAACAAAACTCTAGAATAAATTTGGGCAGATGACACTTTAACACAAGGTGCTCAGATATGAATAGCTAATTCTCCATATGGTTGCTGATGTTTGTCTACATCTCCCTCACATTCAAATGTACTGAACAAAGGTACAGAACAAATATAAAATGTAACACATTCTCACATCTGGTTTGCTAAATTTGTCCACTCTTAAGTATTGGTTTTAAGTTATTTTCCTTTCTCTGTCTATGCTGTTTAGTTTATGGTCCTTCTCATCTTCATTAAGATTTTCTAAATAACACTCCTATTTTTTAAAACATATTATTTTAAACATTTTACAGTTTGTGCAGAGCAAAATTCATTGACCGAATTTCTGATTGTTCTATAGATTTTGCAGGATTTTTATTCCTTTACATATTAATCTTTTCTAAATCTAGTTGCTTCATAGTTTATATCATAACTTGCCTTGTAACAATACCATAGGTATGAATCGTGGCATAGCTCATTTTCCCCAAAAGTATTGGGCTACTTTCTTGTAAACAAAACTACTGCTAAAATTATAAAATGTTAATCTATTGCTCTACCATAAACATTAATACACATTTCAATTGAAGAAAAATATTTACTATTTATAAATGTACAATATGATTTATAGATTTTTTTTGCTATGATCCATACAAAACATACTTGCAAGATTGTCTGGTATATTAAGACCACAAGATACTTGTTTGTACAATTGGCTTATATGTTGCAGCCATGCACTTTACCCCATTAAGACTTTTATTTTGTATGACACACTAATTCACAAATGTCCACAAAGGCTAAAATTGGCATGGCTAATTGGCATTCAATATGTGGCTCAAAAAAAGGCAGAGATTCACTCTGATGTCATAAAATAGTTCCTGGCAAAAGGGGAACTTATTTCAGTGATATTTTGCTTTGCAAATAAGTGGCTTAAACTGTGCCTACTACATTGGAAACTGCCACCTTTTCGGTGTGATAGAAAAGTGCAGGAAAGTATAGCAAAAACTAATGTTTCAGATTAGTATCCATTCCTCTAGGTTTCTTTACTGTACCACCTGTGATTTATGCTTGGTCTTTACATATTCTTCCCATTTAAAAATTGCACTGAACAATGTCTCATTACTGATGATCCACCTAGGTGTTTCACCCTCTTCAGATTTGTTCTGTGCAGACTGAGCAGCTGGGGTGGAAAGGCAGGAAGGCTTAGCAGCCAGTCCCTCCCTGACTTTGAATTATAGTGATATACCCAAGAATTATGCTATCAATCTGTCTGTTTAAATGCAAAGGGTGCTTTTCTTCAAGAGAAACCAATAATCCAATCCTGTCCGCAACAAAGAGTGGGTGAAATAAGTGGAGTTCATATTTAACTTCATTTGAGAAGTGGGGGAGCAATCAGCTGAATATCTACATTGCACCCTTCTTCCACAATTATCCCTCAAAGGTTGCAATTACCATAAATTAACAAAATAGTCAGGTCAAGGCCAGATGGATTTTACTTCTTGCCTACTTTTTTTAAACCAAGATTTAGTGTGTTTTCCAGACTGGCATGTTAATTGGGGATTATAGGAGCTGTAATTCAACGCAGTAGCAGTGCACATTTCCCTTAGCAATGACTTTTTCTGAAGACAAAATAATGTTAATTATCATAGTCTTCTCTCTAGTTTTTGGTACCATCTACCATGGTTTCTTTCTGGATAAGCTGTCTAGGTTGAGTGTAAGAATCATTGCTTGTCAATGGTTCCTCTTCTGCTTAAATTCTATTTTTAGAAAAGGATGCTGGGAAATGTCAGATGATTATTTAGCCTCTTAGGAATTGGATATTAAGATTCTGTTCCTTCTTCTATTTCATATCACTTTTAAAAACTGTTGGGAGATTCAACTAGAAGATTTGGTTTGAGGCACCTCCTCCTCCTCCTTCTTCCAACCAATTCTTTAACGTGGGACTGGACTGAAAAAAAGCTAGCAAAAAACCTTCATTCAGATGAGATGGAAATTGATCCTCACTACTGAGTGATGTTCAGCCTGTTTCAAATGGAATTAGTCTAAAGAAGAAGTGGGCAGGAAACCTTACATTTGCCCAGGAAAAACCCTTTGGAATTTATGAGTAAATAGGTCTATCTCATAGACATTTGGAGTGCCCATACCCATGTCAAACTGAACCATAATTTATTCTGCTTTGTTAGTTTCCAAGATTCTCACAACACAACACACCTAAGTATTTAGGATGGGTTTTTACCTGAAAGACTAGTTCATGGTTCAGTGCACTAGCAATGCACAGCTATTCTCTAGATTTCTGAAAAAGAGTTCTTGATTTAATATCTCTCAAGGATCACGATAAAAGGAACATCATTGTTTTCCTACTGCTGTTGCAGCAATTTTGCTCAGGTTTCCTAGGATAGAAGGAGGTTTAACATCTTCATCCAGTGATCTTGATTAAGCTTGCTGAAACAGTAACTTGTTCCCTACTATCCAGCTGTGTATGAGCAGCTGTGTGGGGAAACCATGGGTACAATTCCTTGGGGCTCCTCAACTATAGAGAAAGCTGATGGGGGCTGAATGGAGTTCAAGAGCTATTGCAGTTCACTGTATTCACTGTATTCTAATGAACCAATTTTGTACTGTTGAGATTTGAAGTGTTTTCATCTGCTTTAGCTATTTCCCACTGTACCTAGATATTGTCCTTCTCCTGTTACTGTTACTGAGAAGTAAGGTAAAAGTAAAGATTTCCCCTGTATAGTCATTTCTGACTCTAGAGGGAGGTGCTCATCTCTGTTTCCTAAGCCAAGGGAGCCAATGTTGTCTGAAGATATTTCCGTGATCATGTGGCCGACATACGCTGTATGCTGAAGTGCATGGAATGCTGATACCTTCTCACTGAACTGGTACATATTTATCTACTCATGTTTTCATGCTTTCGAACTGCGAGATGAGCAGAAGCTGAGGCAAGAATGGGTGCTCACCCTGTTGCACAGCACTTGGGTCTCGAACCCCGGCTGTTAGCTTTCCAGCTGACAAGCACAGAGTCTTTAACCACTGAGCCATTGCACCCCCTTACTGAGAAGGAGTAGCTTCTAATTCAGCAACACTGATTTAGGAGATGAACCTAAAATGTGGGTGAATCTTTGAAGGCTTATTCAGTTTGGGAACAACCACTTTCTTTCATAATCACCTATAGACACCTAATCAGATTTTCAGACACTTTGTTTCTAGTAAGTAACCCCCTGGAAGTAAGATGGTCCATCAGCTTAATAAGATAAGTAACCATTAAGATGTAAGATAAGTAATCACCTAGAATTTCCTTTCCTAGGAAGAACATCTTTGTGGCTTTGGAACATTAAAGAAAGACCTTTTCCTTTACCCAGGGCTTTAAATTAATTTCTGCAATATAACTGTTTAAAAATGTATGTTTAAACATTATGGCTGAAATAGGTTTTATTTTCTATGGCCCTGTTTATTATGTTTTCAAAATGTTTAAGTCCATTATACTGTTTTAGTATTTTTTATTGTCACATAGTGAAGTTTATTTTGGGGTAGTATACAAATATTGTTAATCAGTAAACAGTTCCTAAGGGATCCCAAAGGTGCTTTTTCATGAGGCAACTGGACTTCCTTGTGGCATTTTTCTTTGAAGACATTTTGCTTCTCATCCAAGAAGTTTTTTCAGCTTCTTTAGTTCCTAAGGGGCCAAATAGGAACAGAAATGGACAGTTTCAGCTGCTTTATTAGTGTTAAGAAACAACTGGATTTAGGGTGGTGGAAGTAAAGAATATAATGGAGGAGGAACACTTAGATTCTGGCACTTTGATTGGCTTTTCCCTATCTGAGCCATCTGGAAAAACATAGCAGAGGTAATTAATCCACATCAAAGCAGAGACACTTTACCTAATTCCCCTGTCTGGCAAATAGCAGGAAGGCCCTCTTTTAAATAAAATAGAATACTTCTGCCTTCAACTCCAGTCATCAAAGACCTGCTGTCAAGGGGTCTGCCCCACTCCCATTCACCTGGTTCATTGTCTACCAAAACAATTAAGTAGAACATTGTTACTCTCAGTATCTTGGAGTAGAGGTCAAGTGTATGGATTATATATGTTTGCCAGTTTGGTCTATGGTGAAGGCACCAGGCTAAAAAGGCAGAGTTCTAGTCCTTCCTTAGCTGGGTGTGTTTGGGCCAGGCAGTCTCTCTCTCTCAGCCAGATTCACCTCACAGCAGTAGCGTAGCGTGGGTTGTCAGCACCCGGGGCAAGGCAAGCACTGCACCGCACGCCTGGCACCCCCCCTCCACAGTGGGCGGCGACCCGGCGGCTCGGATCGGATTCGCACAGCCAGCACTGCAGTGAGAGAGAGTGAGCCAGGCAGGGGCAGAGAGCTGCAAGTGCGAGTGCGCCCCCCCCAGATGTTGCGCCCGGTGCGGCCGGGCCCCCCTGCACCCCCCACGCTACGCCACTGCCTCACAGCATTGTTGTGGGGAAAATAAGACAAGGAAGGTGTGTTTGATATGTTTGCCAGCTTGAGTTATTTGTAAAAATAACAAAGGATATATAAATAAACCAGAAAAAAACATAATATAGGTAGTCCTTGACTTATGACTTCAGTTGGGACATTGCCAAGGGACATGGTTGTAAACTGAGTCATGCCTGATTTTATGACATTTTTTGCCATTATCATATGAATCACTGCAGTTGTCAAGTAAATAACATGGTTTCTAAGTGAATCTGCTTTTCTCTCCACTGACTTTGCTTGTCAGAAGCTAGCTGAGGATGTCACAAGGGGAGATTACATGATCCCAGAACTCTTCCAACTTCAACTTTCAACTGTCCTAAATATGCCAGGACCAAATGCCCCAATTTTGATCACATGATGCTTCTGATGGTAGTAAGAGGACACATTTTAAGTCACATTTTTCAGTGCTGTCGTAACCCTCAATGGTTGCTAAATGAATGATTGTAAGTTGAGGGCTACTAGTGGAGCTGGGAACTGGTACAATTGGACCTAGGGTAGCCATTCCATCCATATCCAGACTGTGAAAGTTCTGATGAGCAGAGATGGCAGAAAAAGGGATTGTTTTTGCAATCAAAGGCAGTTTGTATAACTTAGGGTCACATAAGGGAACTCCCACCAAACCCTCAGTTCCTGGGCATTTGTTGGCCTAGCTCCAACTTAACTATATTGTTTAGTGGAGATTTCCCATATGTGGACTCTTTAGGGCTCAAAAAGGGCCCCTTAGAAGAGTTTGGGATAGAGTCACCATAAATGGACTCCAAATACATGGGTGTACACTACAGTAGATATAAAAAAATCTACAGACTCCTGTTAAAATGCCAGGTTTTTGAGATGTAAAAAAAATCAGACCAAGATAAATCACTTCAGAATTTCCACCTTTAATATAACATATAAGCTGCACAATTCAATTGAAAAACAAACTGAAATATTTTAGGGGGGAAGGAAAATAAAAACTTATAACAATGTGATTGCATAATGACGCACACCCTTAAACTAATACTTTGTTGAAGCTAATTCTTTGATTTTATGACAGCATTCGGTCTTTTGGGGTGGGAGCCTATCAGTATGACACAACTTGACTTGGGAATCTTTGTCCTCTCTTCCTTGCAAAGGCGCTCCAAATCTGTCAGACTGCGAGGGCATCTCCTGTGCCTTGAGGTCACCACACAGAATTTCAATTGTATTTGGGTTCAGTCTCTGGCACAGCCATTCCCAAACTTTGATCTTCTTCTAGTGAAGCCATTCTTTTGTTAATTTATTGAGGTATGCTTTGGATTGTTGTCATGTTGGAAGGTGAAATTCCTCTTCCTCTTCAGCATTTTAGCAGAGGCCTGAAGGTTTTGTGCCAAAATCCACTGATAGTTAGAACTGTTCATAATTTTCTCCAACTTGATTAAAGCCCCAGTTCCAGCTGAAGAAAAGCAGCCCCAAAGCATAATGCTGCCACCCCCATGCTTCACATTGAGTATAGTGTACTTTTAGTGATGCATCAAACACACTTTTGGGAATTATGGCCCAAAAGTTAAACCTTGGTCTCATCAGACCATAGCACATTTTCCCACATGCTTTTTGTCAGAATTGATACAGACATTTGCAAAATATAGCTAGGTTTGGATATTTTTCTTTGTAAAAAAAGTTTCCATCTTGTCACCCCACTTTACAAACCAGGCACAATAAAGGAGACTTTTCACAACCAGGACTCAGCAGAAATTCCTGCACCTCCTTTAATGTAGCTGTAAGGTCTCCTGGCAGCTTCTGAGACCAATTTTCATCTTATTTTTTCATCAATTTTGGAGGGACATCCAGTTCTTGATAATGTTACTGTTGTGCAACATTTTTTCTACCTTTTGATGACTGTCTTTACTATGTTCCATAGTATACCCAATGCCTTGGGATTTTTTTTGTATCCTTCTCCTAACTGATACCTTCCAACAATCAGAGAGAGCCCTTTAATGCTGTGTAAGCTTTTTGCAGATCATGGCTTTTGCTGTAAGATGCAACTTAGTAAATGTCAGGAAAAAATCCTGCTACCTCAGTTGAATATTATATGAGTTTAATTAGAGTCACTTTACTTGATGGCAAGTGTGTAGTGATATCAGTCGGAAAGTGATTAGTTCAACTTCATTCTGAACACAGTCACATCCCCACTTAGAAGAAAATGTGAAAATGCAGCCACATTTTCTAGTTATTTATTTTTTTATTTTTCCCCTAAAAGATTTTAGTTTGTTTTGCAACTGAATTGTACAGCTTATATGTTATATTAAAGACAGAAGAAATTCTGATGTGATTTATCTTGGTCTGATTTTTTTTACATCTCATAAACCTGGTATTTTAACAGAGGTTTATAGACTTTCTATATCTACTATATACGGCAGCAAGAAGTTAGAATGTTCTGGACCCCTTTGCTACTATTTATTACTATATAGCTATCTGCCATATATTCCTTTAAGTGGACGTAAGCTATTTTGGAGGGACGCGGTGGCTCAGTGGGTTAGGACGCTGAGCTTGTCGGTCAGAAGGTTGGCAGTTTGGCGGGTCGAATCCCGAGTGCCGCGTAACAGAGTAAGCGCCTGTTACTCGTCCCAGCTTCTGCCAACCTAGCAGTTCGAAAGCACGTAAAAATGCAAGTAGAAAAATAGGGACCACTACGGTGGGAAGGTAACAGCATTCTGTGTGCCTTTGGCGTCTAGTCATGCCGGCCACATGACCACGGAAGACGTCTTCGGACAAGCGCTGGCTCTTCGGCTTTGAAACAGAGATGAGCACCGGCCCCTAGAGTCAGAAACGACTAGCACGCATGTGCGGGGGAACCTTTACCTTTACTTTTAAGCTATTTTGGCGCACTTTTGGTGCTTTTCCTGAGTCTTTCATTAGTTTTAGTGCTTCTTGGAAAATAATGTTGCAAAACTACAACTTAAATCCATGAACTTTAACATGGGATTCTTCAGCATGCTTTTTTTTATTAAAGAGTTTTACAAAAACAAGATTTTACAATATATCCCCAAATCCCCCCCACCCCAAACCCGCCCACTTCCCCCCCCCCACTTCCCCGAGCTAAATACAGGATTATAGTTATAATAATCATATTCTAAATAAAAATTATGCAAATATACAATTAACCAAATTCATAATGTGCTTTAACTCCCCTTTAACATAACTACAAACAAAGTACCAATAACAATATCCCACTAAAATCTACTCATAAGCTAAATGGAACTTTTTAGTCCCATATTTGTTCTGAATATAATTTATCCATCTCCTCCAAACTGAAATATATCTTTCCTGTGAATGATCTTTCAAATAAGCAGAAATCTTAGACATTTCTGCAAGATTCAAAACTTTAAACACCCATTCTTCTATAGTAGGCAAACTATCCTTCTTCCAATATTGTCCCACCAGTAACCGTGCTGCTGTTATCATATTCAACATCAAATTAGTTTCTTTAACATCACAATCTACAACAATACCCAATAAAAACAATTGCGGAGAAAACTTTATCTTTCTCTTAAAAATCTTTTGAATGTTCCACCAAATTTTGATCCAAAAAGCTTTTATATTTCTACAAGTCAGCATGCTTTCTAATCCTATATGCTTTCCGACATTTATTTGAAACCACTGGCTAATTTCTGCTGGAACGTAAAGAAATCAACATTCATTTATCCTTGTTCTAGATGTTTCTTTGGTTCAGATTCTCTTGATGAAACTCTCAATGAAAAGTCTGAATTGATCTCCAGTTTATTTATTCAATACTTATTTATCTGCTTAATTTTATTATAGGACACAATAGGGTAGCAATAGTCTCCTGGAGGGTTCCTCATTCAAATGATGACCAAATGGACTTGCTTATCTCCAGCACATTGGCTGCATCAGTCGGCAACAGGCAATAATCTTGGCACTTGCGGTTTAACAAAGGTTAACTGAGCTGGACTCCTTTGACAAAATGTTCAGCTGGCCCTATGAAACTTTTCCAAAGTCTGCCTTTCTGGCCAATAGAACATTTTAAAATAAAAAAAAATCATCTGACTAAACACAGGCTAAGGAAAAAAAGATAAAAATGAGAAGTGTATATGCATAATTCGTTGCCGTTATTTCAAACTTTTGTAAGGGGTGCAAGAATATATCAGAAGTGTTCTAGAGTGCAGGGTATAGAAAAGGTTGGGAGCGGTAGTGAGGCTATTCTACAAGCATTTGGTCATATCCATTAATTCATCACCCGGGCTGTACCCTGGAAAGAGAAAAAAAAGTTTTGCAAGTTTGAGTCAGAGGATAGCTGCAAATACAATGCTGGAACTTTCCCTGCATTGCCACAATTCTGCCTCACAATATCATCATGACACCAAGAATTCTTTGTTTTGTACTTTAAAATATATTTCTTTAGCACCTGCTATATTCCTGTGAAGCTTTTTAAAAGCTCTTAACAAGATGGCAGATTCACCTGAAGCATAGAAGGAGAAGACTGAACTGACATTCAGCTGGAGCTCAATTGCTGGTATGCGCACCTGTCATTTCCATCAAGTCCAGGCACAGCAGTTGGGTGAACAATCTTGAGTTGACATTATGCCTGCCTTTATCCTGCATTATGGATTCCTAAATTCCAGGGGAAAAACGAGTCACTGGTTTGCTTCATTCATCTTCCCAGAAAATCCTGATCAGCCTTGTTGGATAGGAGCTAGCCAAGCTGGCTTGATGAGAGGAACAGGATTTCTGCTTACCCACACTTTGGAAATGAAAATCCTTACTCACGACTCTTGGGTCCCTATCTGAATTTTGAGAAAAATATTGCAGTGCCCTTTAAAAAGACACATTGAAGCCTCATGAAGAATCGAGGCTTTATTGAGGAGGTAAGAGACAGGCATGGCAGCTGCTCTTCTCAACTGCCTGTCTCGATAGAAGTTGCAACTGAAGCCTGGTTAGGAATCCAGTTGTTCACCAACACCCCCCCCTCCTTTATGCTATTTCATGAAACAGCACTGGTTGACTCTTTGCAAATGTGAGTCATTTAAAGAAAGCTTTTTTGTCTGCAGGACTGGACAGCCTTCCCGTCTGCTGCAAAGGAATTTCATATTCCATCCTCTCCCCCCCCCAAATAGCTCTAGGTCTGTAACAGTTTATTGCAGGGAACAACCCCCACACTCTTGTCTTTTCAATGGGGGCGGGAAGAGGAGAGGAATCCACCCTGCACAGATCAAACCTCTTCGCTCTCATTCCCTGGCAGCTGGGATTCTTAACGTGTTAAGCAGGCCTCTGCTTCACTGGGGGAGAAATCTCCATTTCAAAGCCTGTGTGTCAGTTTTAAGTGGGAATGCAAAAATGTCCAATGCAACATACTTTGGGGAGGAGGAAAGGGGGATGGGTCAGAGATCGATTCATTTGTTTTAAGTTAAATTGATTTTTAAAAAAAACAAAAAAAACATGCTAGCTTCTGAGAGGATAACAAAAGTTTATTTCCCTCCCCCCTTTCTTAATTAGCCCTGCAAACAAAAAGGGGGCAAGGGAGCCAAAGGAGGATGGGGTTGAAGAAGTTGAACTGACCTGGAAAGAGGGTAAACATGGAGCTGGAGGGGAGGGGCACAATAATAATAATAGAGAAAGAAATGAACTTTAGACATTTGTTAAAATACACACGTATGTGGAAAAGAGCTTGCCCGATATAAACCATTCTGACATGAGATGGTCTTTCTTTTCCATAGGCTTCTAAAACCAGGAGGATTAAATTAAGAACAAAAGGGGGGAGAGAAACCCATGGCCCCAACATTCCTTGGCAGAGGAAGCCCACTCTCAGCTCTCCTCTGGTCCACGTTGCAAAGTTCTGTCCAGAGGAGAAAGAAAGTGGGGCGGGGGAGAGGGTTTTTATTAAAAGTTTGGGTGTAGTCCCTGCTTGTGTGGGGCAAGCAGCTGAAAGACCCTTTGCCAAAAAGGGGACTAATGAGATCCATCTGTTGATGTATTTGCAAGGTTCATAAGACAGGTTTATAGGAAATGCTGGGGGGAAAAAAGAACCATATACCATAGATATAATTGGCTATTTTAAAAAATGGAAAAAGGATAACAGAACTAAATTGGGTTTTAATATGAGCTTTAATATGAGCTAGAAACACCCCCCCCCAAAAAAAAAAACCACTGGATCTTGAAAAAGTAATGAGGAAAGGGAAATGCCTCTCTCATACTGAGAATTTTAATTTTAATAATTTTAACTGGGGTTTTATTTGTTCAGGGACGGATATAATTTTTTAAACTGTTTTTAACTTTTGTATTTTTTGTTTTAATCACCCTGTAAACCGCCCTGAGTCCTTTGGGAAAGGGCGGTATATAAATATAATAAAATAAATAAATCAACAAAATACTGATAGGAGAAAAAAGTGTGTTGGGAGGTGGGGGTGGGAAGAGACGTTTGTAGTTGAAAGCTTTGGACAAAATGTTGTTCTTGAATTCGGGAGCTCTACTGGAATCTGTGGAAAACACCTCTAATTTACAACTTCTTGTCACCAGATGCTTTGGAAAAACCCAGTATTATGGTAGAAGGCAAAATACCGTAACTGGAAATAATAGAGATATTGACATGCTTCATTGCATAGTAGGCAATACTCAAGTACAAACTGTATGCAGTGTTGCATTACACAATAACATTATTATTTTTTTTAGAAATAAAACCAGATAGAATGTGTGTGTTTTTTTGGTCCTAGATGGACACATGTTTATAGCATTCCAGGGTCCATCTGGTTCAATTTAGTCAGCCTTTGATTTGGGGCTTTAAACCACACTCTTTTTTCTCTGCTGAAGAGAAAGAGAGTGTATATCTGTTTGTGTGTGTGCCCGCACGTGCATGCAAGTAGTGTTAAGAAGAAAAATTAGAGGGTTTCATTTCCATCTCATTTTAAAATGCAGGATTCAGAATAAGAAGCCTTTCTTACTTACTTCCTTCTCCTACCCCCAGTATTATAAATCCCATTTTGCATTATTGTTTCCTCACCCAACCAAAATTGTTTCCTTTATGATCCTTTTGATGCAAACTGAGTGGGAAATTATTTATTTCTTTTAAAGTTTTAAACCGTTCACACCAAATGACACAAGAAAGCAACCAACACCATTAGCAATACAAAAGCAGTCTTAAGAAAGACAATTTGCAAAGGGCAGGAGGGAGGAGAGGCCAGCAGAGTCTGCCACAGGGGAAAATTTTGAGATTTAATGGGAGTATTTTTTTTTAATGCAACAACGGGTTTCCTTTTTTCTCTTAACTTCTTCCAAGTATCCTTTAGCATCCTGTCCCATCTTTAGACTCAATTGCTAAGAGCTGTTATCATGCTAGAGAAATTGATGGAATTTGCTAACTAACTTCTAGGTAGGTAGGATTGGAGCATTTTCAGTAAAGCCTTTTAGAAACTTTTAACTCAGAAATGGCATTTTGTGTTTTTTTTTATAAAGAATTCCAATTGATTCCAATTCCACCCCATTTCAAATTATCCAAATACTCTGAAAAAGTTCAAAAGAAGCAAACTGTTAGAAACATATTATTTAGAATATTGATCATTTTTCAAAATAAAACACCAAATTTTAAAACTGAAAACCTTCCTTCTACTATAATAATTTAGAGAGCAACTCTTAATTCTCATAAAAAATGCTCAGGATCCAATTGCTAAGATATATACCCTTTCACTGAAATGATACAGGCTTGCCAAAATTCTCAACATATTGGAAGTAAAAAGAGAAAAATATTACAGCAGCCATATCTTTTCACAGCTTGCATAACAGATGCAAAACGCATACGTGTGCAGTCATCATATGCAAGGACTCAAAAGAAGAATTTCACATTTTGTTTGATGCTTTTTTCATAAAAAATGGTAAGAAGTTAATCAATCTACAGTGATTTCCATGGAAACTTTGGACTGTTCCTTAATGTTGTCGGAAATCAATTCCAAATCAGAGACATTTGATTTAGGAAAAAAATGGTTTAGATATAATGCTTTTTTCCCCACTGACTATATTGCTTTTTTGCTATTACAATTGTTTTGTTGAATAATGAATTGTTACTTTCCTGTAAGAGGCATTTAGAAAAATTACCCAAACATCTGAAATTTCTTGAGAGCTGTAATAGAAGTTGAGAAAGGTATTCAAAAGAAGACAATTGTAGGAGGCAAAAATGTAGGGTTTTTTCCTCCTATATTGGGAAAAACTGGTAAAAAAAAAGTTTCCTATGCTTCTCAAAGGACTGTATTTTTCAAGTGAAATAAATTCCCCTTAAACTTTCTAGAATGCCACCAAGCATGACCCAATAGCTTTTTTTATATATAAAAAAGGTTCCTTTTTTTAAGATCCTTCTCTTCAAGCAAGTGGATATTGGCTGTGAAATATCAATTGCATTTTTAGTTACCTTTTAGAAGCTAAGTGGGTATTTCACAAATGAATTGCTTTAGAGGCGGTCGCTGTTGCTTTTGAAAAATACTCAAACTGAATTTGCAAAGAACAAGTCTGTTTAATAAAGGAAATGGCATTTTTAAAAAGCTACCTTTTGTACAAAACATCTAGGAAAAAAATAGAAACATACAAATGTAACAGAAAGAGAATTCTGTGGCTTAAGGCAAGAAAGACTTTCTTGAAGGTCATAATTCTCTAAAAGAAATAAACATAAGAAAATCTGCACAGCCAAGGCCCAAATTTCAGCAAAGGCAAGAAGGCTCAGCCATCTTCCCCAAACCCACCCCAAGTATATTTTCATAGACAAAACATTGCTTGCCAAACTTTCAGCCTCAAAAGGGAAAAATGAGATGGGAGAAGTCTTCCTGGAAATATATCAAAAACTGTAGCCTGCTAAAGGGAAGATGTTTAAGGTGGGTTAGGTGCTGAGAGTGATGCAAAACCTGGCTCTCATGAAAAGCTGAGGCAAAAATAGCCTGTTAGGGGCCAACCCAAACAGCACACAGTCCTCCTGGCTCCAGAGAGAGAGAAGGAAAGAAACAGAAAAAGGGGGAAAATAGCATTCAAAGAAGAGATGAAAAAATAGTTTTTCTTTCTTTGACCCCTCCATACTTTCCTGAAAAATAAAGTCCTTGCTGCTGTTTTTGTTTTTAAATAGAAATATATAATTAAATTTACAGATGCTATTTACAATTTTAATTACAAAAAAGACACCCTTTAATAGTTAATTAAAAACCTAAAACAAAGAAGTTTAGAACTTGTTTTAATTAAAATGAGAGAGTTTTAAATACTTGGGGGTTTTCTCCTTTTTTCCTCTCAGATTGTCAGAGGAGTTTCAGCTTTATGTAGCAAAGAAGCCCCACTCCCCAAATTGCAGGGAGATTTTTTCCAAAGAATGTCTCCTCATACATACAAACAGAATCAGCTCATGGAGGGAGATGCAGGCAGATCTGGTGTTTTCTTGAAATTCTGGAGCTGGCAATCTGCTTCCTCCATTTCCTTTCTCAAACAGTAGTCTCCCCATGTTTGCTGTTAGTTAGCCTGGTATAAAACTTTCTCCAGGAATGAAGGGTTTTCCCGGACCAGATCCAGAAACCTGAGGTGATGCCCACAATCAGCGTCATGAGATACTTGATCATGTAGACAGTGAAGTCAGGGGTCATGCGTGGGGTGTATTGAAGTGGACAAGGAATGGCCAAACTCTTACAGTTTTGGCTAATCCAGCTCCGCTCCCAGTGCTCCCGGAAGGCCTGTTCATAGAAGTAGCAAGCAATAACAATAGTGGCTGGCACCGTATAAAGGACACTGAAGACCCCAATGCGCACCATGAGACGCTCCAGTTTCTCTGTCTTGGTGCCCCCATGTTTCATGATGGTACGGATACGGAAAAGTGATACAAAGCCTGCCAAAAGAAATGAGGTGCCAATGAAGAGGTAGACAAAGAGGGGAGCTAAAACAAAGCCCCGAAGTGGATCTATGTTGTTGAGCCCCACAAAACAGACACCACTGAGGAGGTCACCATCAATTTGCCCCATGGCCAGGATGGTGATCGTTTTGATAGCCGGTACAGCCCAAGCTGCCAAATGAAAGTATTGTGAGTTGGCTTCAATGGCTTCATGTCCCCACTTCATGCCAGCTGCAAGAAACCAAGTGAGGGACAAGATGACCCACCAGATGGAACTGGCCATGCTGAAGAAGTACAGCATCATGAAAAGTATGGTGCAGCCTTCCTTTTTGGTACCTTGCACCACTGTCCGATAGCCATCATCTTGGAAACGTTCATTGCACACCACCCGTTCCTCCAGTACAAATCCTGCAATATAGGCTACAGAGACCATGGTGTAACAGCCAGAGAGGAAGATGATGGGTCGTTCTGGGTAGCGAAAGCGCTGCATGTCCACCAGATAGGTAGTGACAGTAAAGAAAGTAGAGGCACAGCACAGAACAGACCAAATGAGAATCCAGATGCGTGCAAAGTGAATCTCCTCTTGATTGAAGAACATGTGTCCATCATTCTTGGTGGGTTCACATGGTGCCGCACAGTCTTTTTCTCCAAGAAATTTGTAGTTGAGGTAGCTGGGCACTTTAAGGACTCGTGGGCAGTGGAAAGGGCGGTCCAGAGTGGCATAACGGGGTGGCCCAGCAGTGCCATGTCCAGCAATTGGAGTGGCACTTGTAATCAGTGCTGGAGAGCCACCTTCCTCTGAATGGTTCTGTCCCACACAGATCTGCTCTGCCCCATGGCGGGGAAAGTTCTCACAGCGCAGTCGTTCTGGCCACTGGAAGCCAAATTTATTCATGAGGGCTTCACAGCCTTGGCGTGCTCTCTCACAAATGGATCGGCATGGTGGAATGGCTTGCTCCAAGACAGTGCACACAGGGGCATACATAGAGCAGAGGAAGAACTTGAGCTCTGGGGAGCACTGGACCTTCACCAGAGGGTAGAACTGGTGGACCTCCAAGCCAGCATCCTCTTGGCTGGTATGTCCCAGCAAATTGGGCATGATCGTCTGGTTATATGCAATGTCAGTGCACAACGGAATGGATATAGGCTGGCAGAAGCCATGGTCGGGGATAGAAATGCCCTTCTCTCCGTGGAACTGGGCCCAGCAGGATCCCAAGAGCAACGGCAGCAGCAGGCAACGGGCCAAGGACGCGTCGGCAAGGCGCATGGTGGTTTGCTCCCCGTCAGCTCTTACGGACACCCGAGCCCTTTTGTCTCCTCCCCAGGACGAGCTGGGATCTGTCACTTCCTTCGGGAACCCTAGTCCTGGCAAAACTTTTTGGGATCAGCCTCGGAGAGCTGAGGGAGGCAAAACTCCACTCACCCAGCGGGAACTCTTCCTCGCCGCGCGTCTCTCCAAGCGCCTTTCGCTTCCCTTTGTGTCTTCCCTCCCCAATTAGTCTGTTTCAAAGGAGGGCCCCCGGGCTGAGTTGAGCTTCGCCCAGCCTTCTCCTCTTTCTCCTCCTAACTTAATCAATTCCAGGCCGGCCCCTTCTCTCCTTGCCTCCCGCCCCCACCCACCCGCCTGGCCGCTTGCATCTCCATCAAAGAGATGCCTAAACCCCTTCCCAAAATTTATTCTCGCCCAATCAGATTCAAATTCAGGGACCAGCCCTCGACCCGTCCTTCCTTCCTGGGATTGGTCAGCCACCTCAGGGTGGGGGGGGGGAGGAATAAAGAGATCACGTTATTCTGAAAGCCAAATTTCTTTCCTGCCCTGATGTCCTGTGCCTGTTTTTAAGGAGAAATAATTTACCCTGGATTATCATTATTCACCTCCAGTCGTAATTAAATTATTAGCAGGCAGATTACCTTAGTTATGCGGCAAACTCAACTCTTTCCCCGTTCCCCAATTTTAATAAATAACGTGTAAACCTCTTCCTTATGCAATTTCCAATCAAAACACACAAAAAGCACAAGCTAATATGTTTCACAGAGATTTTTTTTCCTCCTATTGCTTGTGTTGCTTTTGTTTTTTTAACCAATGAACTCCCTCGTATTTTGTATGGGAAAGCCCTCTGTTTCACACAATAGATTAATTGTTACAATCTAGGTAGAAAGATTATTCTTCCCGATATCTTTTCTGGGTAGTATAATGAGTGAGAGAGAGGGAACAATGTTCTGCCTATCTTTGCTCTTCAATAAACAAAACTACATGTATGACAGGCTTAGAGGCCTTCCTGACTGTATTATTTCCTTATATAATAACTTGAGGTTTTCCGGATTGGTTCTTTCAGTTTAATTAATTTAATTAATTTCTTTCAGATTGCTAAGCACATTGATTTGTGCTTAGATTGTAAGCCGCCCTGAGTCTTCGGAGAAGGGTGGGATATAAATGGGATTAAAATAAATAAAATAAATAATAAATAATAATAGCCTCTATGAGGAGAAGGGGGGTGGGGTGGAGGAGGAGGAGGAGGAGGAAAATGTAGGTAACCATCCAGCTCCGGTTTGAAAACATTTATCCATCCCTGTTCTAGGCTTATTGTTTCACAGGTTAACCTTCCTCACCATCAGGAAAGCTTCCTATCATTCACATTGAATCTTCTTTCTTTTAACTTTTATTGTCTTTGTCCTGTTTTGGGTTTCAAACAAAAACATGTTCACCCCATTAACAGCCTTCTGTAGATATTAAAAGTTGGCTATCCTACCCTATTTCTTTTTAGTCTTCTGGTTTGCAAACTGTGTATGTAGAATTCTTTTCTCTACTTTTCACAGAGCATGGCTTTCCATTCTGAGTTTTGTGGGGGGTTTTTTGTTGTTGTTTTTTGCGGCAGCTCTCTCCTGAACCAATTCCTGATTATTTGTGCCTCTTTTGAAATGCAATGCTCAGAAGTAGACATGGTACTTCAGGTGTGGTTTAACCAAAGCAGAGTACAATGGAACTGTTACCTCCTGTGATTTGAATGCAATACTGTTGCTAATAGAGATTATAATTAGTCTTATGGCCAATTTTGACTTAATATAGATAAGTATAGTCAAATGCTCCAAGACTGCAGAGAGAATCCAAATTCCAAATGCCGCTGATGCCAAGTGCAATTGCAGCGTAGCTCAGCAGCATCTCAAAAGTTATTTCAAACTCAAAAGAAAGAGGAAAAGAATATACATTCTTAACCAGTACCTCTGATGCTAACTGCCAAAATTAATTCAAAAAGTGACCCTTGAAATATGGCCCAAGACTATGAGTGGGATTGACTGGAAGTGCAAACAGGATGGATTGAATAGCCCTTACTATGAGAGGGAAAGTGGTGGCTAAACTGGAAAGTTTGCAATAGTGGGAATATCTGCAGCTCAGGTGTAGGATGAGGGTGAAAGTTCATTCTTCAAGCTTGTGGGTTGGTTTCCAAATGTTTCATTACCAGGCTAGGTAACATTTAATGTTTAACACCACTGAAGATGTTACCTGGCCTGGTAAGAAAATGTTCAGAAACTGACCCACAAGCTTGGAGAACGAACCTTCACCCTCAAACTGGAAAGTATTCAGGAGCAATGTTAGGCAGAGCAACTTGCATTTCAAAAAGTGGGCTACTTCCAATGCTGTGCTAGGGTTAACCATCTAATCACAATTCAGTTGAAAACTATACTATGCCACATGAAATTTGCTTCCCTTATTGCATCTCTTCTCATTTGATAAGCAAAGTGATTGGCTGATTTCTCAGTATGATTGTCCTCCTTCATTGACACATAACTGTGCTTTTGGGTCTGGCTGTTTAAGAAGGCTACAGAGATTGGAGGAAAGGGCTAACTGCTCTGATCCTACCCATTACTGGTCACTGGATTATATACCAATAAAGGAGAATATTCGAGCTCAGGGTTGAAATGACAGGTGCTCTCTGAGTGTGGTTGTTTTCTTGCAGATGGTGCACTGATGATGTTACCCAGTTTGGGTAATGAAAAATCTGCAAGAAAACAACCACACTCAGAGAGCACCAAGGACCCCTGACTGGACTATATCTCTAATATTTGGTGGTGAAGCTTAACAATTTTTTCACATAGTTGGATGTTCAATAATTAAGGATACCTTAAGCCTATTGTGATCACTGGAGACAAAATCAAGGGGCCAATCACAAAGGGTGGAAGGTCAGTGAGTGCCTGCCCAAACCCATGTTCTTCTCTGGCGTAGAAATAGCACTATATGCAACATGTGTCCCACAAAGTACAAGACTTGTTGCCATTTCTAGTTATGAAAAATTTAGGACTCAAGGACAGTGGAACTGGTGTTGGAACTAGGCCCAGAATATATTGAAGTGAATGAGTCTCTCATCCAGAAAAATGACACAATCTATGAATACAAGTAGTAATGATATAAGTGCTGGTCAAAACAAAATGGTATAGTATAGATTATTCCCTTCTTGCCATACTTTGATAGAAGAAAATATGGCTGATGAATATTTTTCTTCAATGCCAACTTCTTTCAACAGGAATGGATGGTGTCTAATGTTTCAAACGTAAACCTATGATTTTCAGCATCCCTCATCATTCGCTGTATGTCCTGGGAAGGTGATAGTTTTCCATGCAACCTAATTTATCTTTTGGAAGAGGAAAGTTGGGAAAGCTGCAAACCTAAGATCTCCTCAAAATTATAGAGAACTGAGAGGTGTACCAGTAGCAATCAGTGACAAAAGTTCAATAGGCTTTATATCATCAGAATGGGGAAATCAATAACCTATTTCTTATAATCTCTTAAAATTTAATTTTTGTATTCAGAGGCAGAGTATCTGATTGTGAGATGCTATGGATAGATGACAGAGGTGAAGAATTTTGATTCTTGATTAAATAAAACAGTCTGTTGCTTTGCAACTGTTCTTTTACAGCACAGCAGCCTGAAATCTACCCCTAACTGCCACTTCCTTATGGGATGGATCTTTCCAATATTGATGAATCAAAAAGGAAAAGTAATGTGGAAACAGTGAGAAAAAAGCACATACAATTCCTCAAATGCTGAAAGCATCACCAAACCTTGGAATTACATTATACCAGGCATGTCAAACACGTGATGTCGCGTGACGTATCGTGACTTTTTCCCCATTGCCAGCAATGGGGAGGGCATGGTTTCGTTGTGATGCATCCAGCCCACAGGCTGGCAGTTCGACATGCCTGCATTATACCCATTGATGATGGCTACTGGACTGAATCTGCCATAGCTCCTAAGTTTATTACCAAGATATAAAAACTGATGGATCAACTAAAAGTATAAAACTAAAAGGCCAAAAAATCTTAAATGCTTATATACAAATGCTCAAAGCTTGGGGAGGAAACAGGGTGAACTAGAATCAATAGTACATGAAGGGAGGGTATGACATAGTTGTCATTACAGAAACCTGGTGGGACAAAACCCATGAATGGAATGGACTGATGGATGGATAAAAATTGTTCAAAAGAAACAGGTCTACAAAAAGGAGGGGGAGTTGCACTATATGTAAGAGAACACTACATATCTACAGAAATGCACATGGTCCAAGATAAAATCTCTCCAGAATATATATGGATCAATATAAAAGAGAAAAAAAGTGACATTGCCATAGGTGTGTATTACAGGCCACCCAACCAATCAGAAGTAATAGATGAACTCTTTGCTAACCAGTTAACAAATGTAAGTAGGAAGCATACCATAGTAGTAATGGGAGACTTCAACTATCCAGATATCAACTGGGGGACAAACTCTGCAGTGAGCAGATCAAATAGATTCCTAACCAACCTAGCCAACAACTTTGTCACCCCAAAGGTGGAGGAGGGAACTAGACGTAAAGCTATATTGGATTTAATTCTTACTAATAGAAAAGAAATGATAGAGGGAATTAAAGTTGCCGGAACCTTGGGTGAAAGTGACCATGTCATACTGAAATTTAATGTAATGCAAACACTAGCAATAGAAAACAACCCAACCAGTGTCTTAAACTTCAAAAGAGCTGACTTTAACAAACTAAGAGAGAACCTAGGAAAGATCCCATGAATGAAAATCCTAAAGGGGAAAACAAGCCAAGAAGCGTGGGAAACTGAAAAATGCGATCATAAAGGCCCAGACAAGTACAATACCACTAAAAAAGAAAAACAAGAAATTCAAGAAGAAACCAACATGGCTACACAAACATCTCTCTGACAAACTGAAAGACAAAAAGGACAAATACAAAAAATGGAAAGAGGGGCACGTAACTAAGGCCGAATATCAGCAGACAGCCAGAACATGCAAAGATGAAGTCAGGAAAGCAAAGGCTCAGAACGAACAAAGACTTGCAACAGAAATCAAGGATAATAAAAAAGGTTTCTTCTAATATATTAACAACAAGAAAAAAGTCAAGGAAACGTTAGGGTTAGGGTTAGGGTTAGGGTTAGGGTTAGGGTTAGGGTTAGGGTTAGGGTTAGGGTTAGGGTTAGGGTTAGGGTTAGGGTTAGGGTTAGGGTTAGGGTGAAGATGGCACTAAAGAGAGAAGATGGAAAGGAAATAACAGGCAACAGGGAGAAAGCACAGCTGTTTAACTCATACTTTGCATCAGTCTTCACACAAAAAGAGACTATAGCCCAACAAACCAAAAAAAAAACCCAATGCAAAAGACAAACTAGAAGCAAAAATTAAAATAAGCAAGAAAATGGTAAGAGAACACCTATCTGACCTTGACGAATATAAATCATTGGAACCCGACAGATTATATCCCAGAGTTCTGAAGGAGCTGGCACAGTGGTGGGATTCAAATATGTGAACAACTGGTTCTCTGTGTGCCACTTCCGGAAGTCCATTCTGGGCCTGGGCAACAAAAAATTAGCTACCGGTTCTGCCAAAGTGGTGCAAATCCTACCCCTGAGCTGGCAGATGTTATCTCAGAACCATTGCACCACATCTTTCATAAATCCAGGGGCACCGGGAAAGTACCTGAGTATTGGAAGAGGGCTGATGTGGTTTCCATCTTCAAGAAAGGGAAAAAAACAGACCCAGGAAACTAGAAACCAACCAGTTTAACATCAATACCTGGGAAGATCCTAGAAAAAGTAATAAAAAAACAGATCTGCGAACAACTAGAAGCAAACAAAGTTATAACTAGTAGCCAGCATGTGTTTGTTAAAAACAGATCATGCCAAACCAATCTTATTTCATTCTTCAATAAAGTGAGTAAACTAATAGACCAGTGAAATGCTGTGGACATAGTATACTTAGATTTCAGTAAGGCATTTGATAAAGTAGACCACAACCTACTCCTTAGGAAGCTAGAAAAAGAGGGAATAGACAACATCACCAGATGGATCTATACCTGGCTGGCAAACCATACTCAATGAGTAGTCCTCAATGGCACTACATCCACATGGAGAGAAGTAAGCAGCAGGGTACCACAAGTTTCCATCTTAGGCCCAGTACTCTTCAATATCACCATCAATGACTTAGATGAGGGAATTGAAGGGGAACTCATCAAATTTGCAGATGACACAAAACTGGCAGAAGTAGCCATCACCCCAGAAGGCAAGCTCAGGATCCAAAAAGATCTTGACAAACTTGAAAAATGGGGCCTATCCAACAAAATGAGTTTCAGTGTGGAGAAAAGCAAAGTTTTACATTTAGGCAGTTAAATCAAAGTACAAATACAGATTGGGTGAGACCTGGCTTAAAAACAGTAACTGTGAGAGGGATCTTGGAGTCCTAGTGGACGATCACTTGACTATGAGCCAGCAGTGTGCAGCTGCAGCCAAAAAAGCTAATACAATCCTGGGTTATATAAATAGAGGCATAGAATCAAGATCACACAAAGTATTAGTACTGCTTTATAAAACACTAGTAAGACCTGAAATACTGCAGCAGTGGTGGGTTCAAATATGCGAACAACCGATTCTCTGTGTGGATGCCAATTCTGGAAGTCGATTCTGGGCCTGGGCAACAAAAAATTAGCTACCAGATCTGCCAAACCGGTGCGAACTGGCTGAATCCCACCACTGTACTGCAGCCAATTTTGGTCACCATATCACAAAAAAGATGGTGAAAGTTTGGGAAAAAAAATCAAAGAAAAGCAACTAAGATGAGTAAAGGCCTGGAGACTAAAACATACGAAGAACGGCTGCGGGACTTGGGTTTGGCTAGTCTAAAGAAAAGAAGAAATAGGGGAGAGATGATAGCAGTATTCCAGTATTTGAGGGGCTGCCACAAAGAAAAGGGGGTCATGTTATTTTCCAAAGCACCAGAGGGCAGGACAAGAAAAAATGGTTGGAAACTGATCAAAGAGAGAAGCAACCTGGAATTAAGGAGAAACTTCCTGACAGTGAGGACAATTAACCAGTGGAACAGCTTGCCTCCAGAAATTGTGGGCGCTCCATCACGGAGATTTTTAAGAAAAGGCTAGACAGTCACTTGTCTGAGATGGTACTATAGGTTCTCCTGCTTGAGCAGGGGGCTGGACTAGAAGACCTCCATTCTATTTTTCTTGCTTATCTTTTTTACCCTCCTTGTACTTTATTTTTAAAGTGGTAATAAGTACATGTTTAATAAAGAACTCCTTCAAAATCTTTATTCCCAGCCAACCTAAATCTCTTCTTTCCCCTGCCTCATGTATCAAATTTGCAAAGACTACTGGGATGCATCCCTGCAGTTTTCTTGGCAAAGCTTTTCAGAAGTTGTTTGCTACCAACTCTTTTCTAAGACTGGAAGAAGGTGACTGGCCCAAAGTTATCAAGCTGGCTTTGTGATTAAGATAGAATTAGAACTCACAAATCACCCAATTTCTAGCCTTATCCAGTACATAACACTAGCTCTCCTTTGCCTTCTCTTTACCTTCCTATAATCTCTTGTAAATGAGAAAGGAGTTTGGTTCTTTAAAAAAGTCCTTTGAATGCAGATGCTGTTCCTTGCTTATAATTGCCCCTTTTCATTAACAAAGAAGGCCCATTATGACTCCTTTCTTTCTCAGGGGCACCTCTGTGCAAAGACAGTCTTTCACACTTTGATGTAAAGATTTATTTGGAAAGGGCAGAATTTACACTGGGATGGAAAAGAAGGAGGTTGGACATAATTATGCTAAATTTAGGGGCCATTACCAAGCAGATCTGAAGGCAACACTGATTGTGTTTTAATTACTGATAATGTTAGGCTGGAATTTTTCATGCCAGTTAGTGAGGTGGGGTGAGGATCTGAAAGGCAATCCAGTACTATCAGAATATAAACTTTGGGTTGGAAAATATGCAATTACAATTCAATTATTAAACAGTTATGAAATTGTGATTGATTAGATATCAAAATAACTAGTTAAATATTTGTATTTGTATATAGTGAGATGAATACATACATACATACATACATACATACATACATACATACATACATAATTTACCTAATTTAGTGAGTCTCCTCACAGATTGACTCCTGATAAAACATGTCAGATATTTCTATAGGCCTACATCCTACCCACAGGGCCATTTTTTGTGCAAGTTCCATTAAAGCAAATGAATCCCACAATCAATTATTTCAGCCCCTGAGATAGGATATGACAAAACTATTTCTCGCTTCCCATGGCAATAAAAATACAACACAAATAAACTAAGTTTCAGAAGTTTCTAAATCAGCCGTTTCTGATCAAAACTGGTTTTTATATAACTCCTTGCTTGTTCCCTTGCTTGCCCTACAGAGTCTCCTTTTCCACTAGGACCCTAAACTGTGGGAGAATCTGGTATGTGTAATAGGATCAGGTTGTATCTTAGCCTTTCTTTCTGAACAACTGACCCTAAGCCTTTCTTCCCTTATCTCTCCCCTTCTCTGCCAACTTAGCCTTCCCTTTTTCCCTTCCCCCTCCTGCCATCTTGACTTACCCTCAACTTCTTATCTTCCTACACTTGTAATTCTTCCCCTGTCATATTTCAAGTCCTGCTCTTACTTCTCTCCTGCCTGACCCAAGGCTTTTATCTGGGCCCACTTTCCCCCTGCAACGTGATCATGCTTTTTTCTTTTAAAAAGCACACCTTCCATTTTGTGCTTACTTTCCTTCCACTTTCCAAGTTTTTTTTTTTTTTCAAAACAGCCAGCACCAAGCTAGGCTTTTGTCCCTGGTGTAGCTAACCCCAGGAAAGCTGCTTCTATTTTCTTTGAAACTTGGCTTCCTTGTTTTGTTTCAAACCATTTCTGATTTTTTTTTTCTTCATTTAAAATAACCCGGGCTAGGGCAACCTGATCCAATTCAAACCAGCCACAAAACTCTTCAGTTTTACATTCTTGGAGACGAATGAGTTGCCATTCATGACCACCATAAAAGGTACGTGGCTACTTCTGGTACAAAATGACAAGGAAATAGGACCAGAATTCTTTACATGTTCTACATAATGTCTTAGTCAAATTTTTCTGCCCACCCCTCCCCCTGCATACACACAGACATCACAGTTTCTTGCTAGTGATATTTAATACCTGTCCATTATTGCACCGTTTCTTGATTGAGGGGTGGACCCTCATTGTAAGAGCAATGTCTTATTTTGGCCTGTTAAATGTAGCAACAAAATGTATCTCTAATAAATACCACTTTTCACCTCCAGGTTTTCACATAAGAAACCAAGATCAAATAAAGAACCTGATCTCCAAGCACAGTATGGGAATTCAGACAGAGAAATGAAGTTCTTGAGCACCATTCTTACTGCCTTTGACTTGACATGTCTTGCAATTAAAAAAAATATGGCTCATACATTGCAGTAAACCATGGTTTATTTAACCATAGTTTATTGAATAAATTGCAATCGGATACTTTCCACCAACAAGTGAACCACACTTTGACTTAGCTTGTTCCATAAATCTAGCCACTGTCAGGCTAAACTGCTCTCCACTCTAACCAAGACTATATCCGATTATAAAAGAAGCATGCTGAAACTGCAAGAAAATTTCTAGCCTAATTATCATGCTAATCTTTCTCCTTAAGGAACTGCTTTATTATAAAATATTTTGAACAGCAAGTTCCCAAATCATCGAAGCTAGTCACATAATAATGTGCCAGAACATAGTGCTCTGTAGAGCAGGTGATGGCCAAACTGTGAATTGGCCCGGTCGAAGGCTGTATTTATTTTTCTCTCCTGCAAAGTAGCCAATTATCACACGTGGCAGGAAATCACAGCCTGTCTATTCTGTACAGCTCTTGGGACTATGTCATACATCGAGAGAGCCCCCCCACCCCAATACAAAAATTAGAAGAGTTTTTTATACACTTTTGGAAAACAAAAGCACATGTTCATTAGCAAACCATAGGCAACAAATGACAAAATATTCACACCCCTGGTAGAAGATTATCCTCCCAGAAAATGGGATCCTTACTAAAACATTACAGCCCTCACAGTTTTGACCCTAACTGATAAGGCTGATAATGAAGTATGCAAAACCTTGTAGCTAATTTACCTGCAATAGGAAAGGGACTTTAGCCCTGAACCAACTGCTGGCCTGGTTTGAGTTCCTTTTTTTATTAAAAAGTTTTACAAAAACAAAATTTTACAATATATCCCCAAATCCCTCCCACCCCAAACCCCCCCACTTCCTCCCCCCCCCACTTCCCAGAGCTAAATACAGGATTATAGTTACAATAATCATATTCTAAATAAAAATTATGCATAATATACAATTAACAAAATTCATAATGTGCTTTAACTCCCCTTTAACATAACTACAAACAAAGTACCAATAACAATATCCCACTAAAATCTACTCATAAGCTAAATGGAACTTTTTAGTCCCATATTTGTTCTGAATATAATTTATCCATCTCCCCCAAACTGAAATATATCTTTCCTGTGAATGATCTTTCAAATAAGCAGAAATCTTAGACATTTCTGCAAGATTCAAAACTTTAAACACCCATTCTTCTATAGTGGGCAAACTATCCTTCTTCCAATATTGTCCCACCAGTAACCGTGCTGCTGTTATCATGTTCTGGTTTGAGTTCCTTGATCAGGCTGTCAGGTAGCCTTCCAGGAATTTTAAGGTAAGGATGTGAGGCCCAAGAATGAGAGGCCCCAAAGAGAGAAACACGAAAGTTTTTCAACACAATGAGGTTTCTTTGGTTAAAAGTAGCTATACCACTTTTACACAGGGATGGGCAGATTTCAACCATGTTTAATCCACTGTACTTCGGTTCCACCAGTTAGAGACAGGTGCAAAACTTTTCAAGCATGCTATCTAGAAACAGCAGTTGTGCAGGTTCACACAACACTCCAAGCTTAAGGCTTGGATAGATGAAGGATAGGTAAGCCCATTTGCTGAGCAGTATGGCTTTGTATGCAAAGAAAAGGCACTCACAGAAATATAGATAGACCTCGACTTACCACAGTTTATTTAGTGACCGCTCAAAGTTACAACAGCCCTGAAAAAGTGACTTATGACCATTTTTCAGAGTTATGACTTTTGAAGCATCCCCATGATCATGTGATCAAAATTCAGATGCTTGGCAACTGCTTCATACTTATGACTGTTGCTGTATCCCAGGGGAATAGGATCACCTTTTTGAGACTTTCTGACAAGCAAACTCAATGGGGAGAAGTGGCTCACTCTTAACAACCATGTTACTAACACATCAACTGCAGTGATTCACTTAACAAATGTGACATGGTCCTAAAATGGGCCAAAACTCACTTAATATCTCACTTAACAACATAAATTCTGGGCTCGAATATGGTCATAAGTCGAGGACTACCTGTAACAGAGTGCCTTTGAGCATATTCGGATCTGTAGTATGGTAGAAGAATGAGATCCTAGCCCTTTTCTGCAAGCTATTCTTGCGAATATCTTTCATTTCTGCATTTCATTTAGGCTGAAGAAAAAACCTTTGTTGTTATTAGAAGAGTTGATCAGCCCAGTACCTTGTTGATCTTTTTTAAAAAAAACATGGAGCGTGAGTTTGATTCTATCCTGGAACGGAATCACAGACTATATGTTGTTTCATGTCGCTCTTTTATGTGAAACTTTTCAGGCATTCTCCATTCTTATTGTGGTGAGAAAAAAATGTACTAGCATAATGCTGGAACATTCTTGCATTCCATTCCATCCTGAACTGAAGCTTCTTGGCTGAGCATCCCTGTGCAATAGGGCTGGGCTGCTTTTATTCCCCTCTCCTTTTTTATCCCTGGGGCAACACCAACCCACAGTTACATGCTCAGCTGGGTTCATGTACAGAAAACCCTAATCCCAGATTAACACATCACAATGGCAAATTGCATCTTATGCTATATTATTAGCATGAAGACATTACCTGATTCACACAATATGCTGGTACAATAGCTGACTTCACATAACACCATAATGCTTCAACTAACTGCCTTCATTTTAGACATATTTAATGTGTTGTATGTACTTATCCTTGACTGCCTTTAAAATATCAAAATCAGAAACCAGAATATTGACTGTCAGTCTGGTTTATCTTTTGCACAAAATCTAGAATGAGTTGTAAAAGGAAACCAAGTATTGTAACGATTTCCATCTGATGGAAGTAATCAGATTGTTTTTATGATTTTCCTGAATAGCAAGCGGCCTTATGTTCCCAGCAGTCCTTGACCCTGGCTAGTGAGAGGAACAAGATTGCTTTCTTTGTTTTCTTAGAGGTTTCACCCTGGCAGCGAGATAAAACTCCTTGCAGCTGCTTCTGAGTCAGTGAAGGATCCCGAACTGGTGGTCCTCTGTAATGATGTTCTTTCTCAGGTTCTTTCTACTTGTAGGGAGGTTGTGTAGTACTTTGGGTTTAATTGCTGATAAATGCTTCAGAATACTCTACGGGAGAATGCAAATGTACCATGTTACTCATTAAAACAGACATGACTCTTCCCAAGAAGGAACATAGCTGCTCAGAGGTGTGAGAAACCTATACTTAACCAACCATGTCTGTATTTGCACAACAGGAGTTAGCTAGCCAAAATTTCAACCCATTTGCCAGCTTTGTATGACCACAAGAGGTGGGCTAGTAGAAAGTATAAAATTAAATTGTACTTAAATAGTTTGTGATTTAGTCTGTCATGTAAATAATGTCAGTCACTAGATTCATGTGTCATGCTAACTTGTGTGCTTGGTTTGAATTAGGTGTATTGTTTGAATTCCAACTATAAATTACAAGCTGTGATTTTTTTAAAGAAGTGCAAAAATGTGTCACTTGGGTACTGCATGTAGTCTGCAAATATTCCTTTTGCCATCCCTATAACCCAGTGAATGGTAGGTCCGAAAGCTCTGTGTGTGTACTGATAGAGGAAAATGCTCTCTCTTCTTGTGCATATATGAAGCTTGGTTGGTGCTGTGTTTTTGGGACACAGAAGAAAAGCAACAGAGAAGACCCACCTGAAGGAAAACAGGTGGACACATCTCATTGCATAAATACACTGAACTTTATTCATAAGAGACCATTTGCTCTATTCACACAATCTATAAATCATAAGCCGTTGTTTACTATCTGCAATTGGTTTAAATCCTAATTAATTAGAAACATAAATTCTCATGGAATTCTAACAATATTTAAGAGGACTGTCACCAAAGATAACCGGCTGTCCCCTAACTCATGGACAGTTGAGAATCTATCAGTTCTACTTGTTCAGAGTGAAGTGTATTTCCAACTTACCCCAGTCGTCCTTTTTCTTTTCAACTACAGGTATGTTCAATAGTTCATTTATAGTAACCATTTGAAGTTACAATGGCCCTGAAAAAAGGGGCTTATTACTGTTTTTCACACTTACAACTGGTGCAGCATTCCCCATGATCACATGATCAAAATTTCAAAATGCTTGGCAATTGGGTCATATTTATGACAATTCCAATGTCCCGGAGTCACATGATCACCTTTTGCAACCTTCTGACAAGCAAATTCAATGGGGAAGCCAGATTCACTTAACAACCATGTTACTAACTTAACAATTGCAGTAATTCACTTAACAAATGTCTCAGCAACAGAAATTTTGGGCCCAATTTTGGTTGTAAGTTAAGGTCTACCTGTATAGCTGACATATTAGATTTTCTCTTTTAATTTTCAATGCAAGCCTAATCTGGCTTTGTTAGGTTGCTTGCTCTCATGTTTATAAGGTTTTGCTTGCTGACAGATTTACAAAAACACACAGAATATCAAAGCAGTTCAAATCAGCTTTCCCCAATCTGATGCCCCAAAGTTTTGGTATGCAAAGATAGTGGCAGTGGTGGGATTCAGCCAGTTGGCACCACTTCGGCAGAACCAGTAGCTAATTTTTTGTTGCCCAGGCCCAGAATGGACTTCCGGAAGTGGCATCCACACAGAAAACCCGGTTGTTCACATATTTGAATCCTACCATTGGATAGTGGGAATTATAGTCCAAAGCATCTGACAGACCCTCTGTTGTGTGAGATGAGAAATGGGCTTCCTGAACTACCACTTTCAGCGGCATCCGCCCGCATGGCCAATGATAATAGAGGATGGGAGTTGTAGTTTGGCAAATCTGGAGAGCCCTATGTTCTGAGAGGACAGTTTTTTGCACCTACTTTCTGCAAGAAGCCGTTTCTCTTTGATGCACCAGGTGTTAAGATTTTTCTCTTCCAATTATTAGCAATTTTATTTCTGAACTGTATATATTCCATAATTATTTCAAAATTTCCGGACACCGAAACAAACACTTGACAGGATTCAACATTTTGTGACACTCTGCTTTCAGGATGAGACTTTTACACATCACCAAATTGCAAAGGGGCAGCTGAATGGAATAAAGCAGGGACTGGTAACTCTCAGAAGGAGAAATGGAGCAAGCAAGCTTCAGGGAACAGAGCTTCTGTGCTACCCAGAGCTCCTTGCCTTTCCCTTGGCAAGTGGCAACAAAATAAATAAACAATGTAAATAAGGAAGTATGCAAATAAATGCTATTTGCATACTTTACACAAATTGCAAAAGACAGCATTTGGTGGGATAGCATTTCAATTGCCTTGCCGATATTTATTTCTGGAGGAAGAGCAGGAGGAGGCTGTTTGGAAGATTCCAGCCATGAGTGAAATTGGTTAGTGGATTTATTTAACTCTACCTTGTGTGCCTTGGTTAAGATTGCCAGCACTGAGATTTGGTCACAAATAACTTCAAATCAGCCTGATGATTTGAAGTTCTTTGGATAAGTGTTAGTGAACGGCCACAGGAAAGAATAGACTGGCCCTGTTTCATTCCTTGCCTAAACTTTCTCTCTCATTCTCGCTCCCAGACCTTTTTTTTCATACTTAGTCCCACTGCTCCACACCTCTTCTTGTTTTCTTTCCGTCATTCTTCTTTCTTCTTCCTTTTCTACCAATTTTTTTCTTTTGGGATTTTCTTCCCCACCCAAGCCTCCCCCACTCCCCTCCCTGTGCCCCTCCCCAACTTCTTTCCTTCACTCAGCTCACTCCTTTTCCTGTAACTTAAGCTTTTGTTGAGAGCAGGAGAAGGCTGGGCTGCCTTCAAAAGAGGCCCCTCTCTGCCTTTCAGGGTGTAATTGAAACCATCAGTGCACTGTTCCTGGCTTCGGAAGGGGGTGGGTACAGGGTCCCAGAATCAAAGATCTGGAGCTGGGATGGGGAGGGGGAATAATTTGACCCTTCAAGACAAACAGTGATTTATGATCCTCTTGCTCACCAGCTAGTCAGTCTACTTTTCCTACTCCAAACTTTGGCAAGCAAGGAAGAATTTCCCCCCCCTCCCTGTTCCTAAAAATCAGGCAATTCTACACAGACACAGGCACACATAACACATACACAATGTTCTACTCGCATACCATCAATGAGAATTCCTAGGGCACATTTCATCTCAGGTGACTGTAAAGAGAAGTACTTTTCTGCCCAACAAAAAAAATTCATAGCCAAATTAGTTTCTTCACTGCTATTTACCATCCCTCCTCTCCCCCCCCCCCCTAAGTTCATCTATTTCTGCCATTTTTAAAACTCAGCCAGGAGAATTCTTTCTTTGGCTTTGTGACAAAACGGTGTTTTTTTTCGTACTGCTCTCCATCTATATACTAGAATATTCAATCAGGACTAACTAGAATTTAGCACAGATATATGATGTCCGGGTTTCTTTTTAAAATTAGGTAAAAATAAAAGAAACAGCAACAACAACAACCACAGCAGAGAAAGATGTAACTGTCAGAGTGGATGGATCCTTCTGAAAAAATGTAATCCTACAATTTTTGAGCATATGCAAATTCTGTTGTGAAATCTGAGTTAAGATTCAAGGTTTGATCTGTTTTGAAGTTTTCATGTTAGTCATAGTTTGTTTTAACTAAGACACAAAACGTCTTTGCAAATGCACCAAACGTTTTCATTAAGGAATGTATCATTTATTAATTGTATTTGCCACCAGATTATCTTGACTCACAGTGGATTGTGACTCTAACATAAAATTAAAATAAAACATCCACAGTAAGGAAATTAATCCACTACCTCAAATAACATAATATAAACTCATAACAAATAAAAATGAAAAACAACAGATCTCCAGACCTTGTTGTGAGCTTGCTTGTATTTTATTTCTTATTGTGTTTTGTAACTGTTATTTTTCATTTTTGTTTTTGATATTTTATTTGTATTTATTTTCAGTAACTTCCAGAATGTCATTATTAAGGAAGACAATAAGATGAAATCCACACATCTCCATGTTGACAAGGTTGAGAACCACTGTTCCGGGGACTACAAAGTGTTCCAGAGTGTAGGTGCTAATATGGAAAAAAACAAACATCCACTTTTGGGGTTCACAACCCCACAGAACTGGAGCCCCTCCGCTACAGATCCTCCCAGGACGGACTCCTCAGATGGGTAAATTTTAATTGGAGAAGGCAGCCCTGCAGATATCTTGGTACCAGATTACATAGGGTTTTATAAGTTCAAATGGGCACTTTGAATTGCATCTGAAAACTTACTGGTAGCTAATGGGTGTAATATGATTGTACCAATATCAATAGAAAGTGACCTGCTGCATATTACACCAACTATAGTGTCAGATCTTCAATAGTCATAACACCATGAGTCACCATAGCCAGGTCCTTTCACTGAAGAGATGGACTCTACGGGCTCATCAGCAGTGGCGTAGCGTGGGTTGTCAGCACCCGGGGCAAGGCAAGTAATTTGCGCCCCCTAACCCGTGCACCGCACCGCACACCTGGCACCCCCCCTCCACAGTGGGTGGTGACCCGGCGGCTCGGATCGGATTTGCACAGCCAGCACTGCAGTGAGAGAGAGTGAGTGAGCCAGGCAGGGGCAGAGACCTGCGAGTGCGAGCGCCCCCCCAGATGTTGCGCCCGGTGCGGCCGGCCCCCCCTGCACCCCCCACGCTACGCCACTGCTCATCAGATGGAACTTGACAAAGGGCTTCAGCCACAGCAGCTATGAATCCAAAAGAATCCCCAAGTCACAGGGGTTTTAAATAAATATAATTCGGCTGATATGGTTAATAAAATGACAGCAACTGAATATTTGGAGATGTGTGTGTGTGTAATTTTATATTATATATATATGTAAATAATTTTGAACATTGCTTAAACAAGTGTTTTCAAAAGACTTCTGATCTCATAGTTATTTTAACTTTTAAAAATATTCTTCCTCCTACTATTTATTAATATATTTACATGTTTTAAGTGATCTTAAAACATGCTGGCTGAGGGAATTCTAGGAGTTGGAGTCCATGGATCTTAAATTTGCAGAGGTTGAAAAACACTTAGAACATGAGGAAATTTTGTTAAGAATGGTTCGTTTATATATATATATATATATATATATATATATATATATATATATATATATATATATATATATATATATATATATATATATATATATATATATATATATATATATATATATATATATATATATATATATATATATATACATATATATATATATATATATATATATATATGGGACGCGGTGGCTCAGTGGGTTAGGACGCTGAGCTTGCTGATCAGGTCGGCAGTTTGGCGGGTCGAATCCCGAGTGCCGCATAACAGAGTGAGCGCCTTTTACTCGTCCCAGCTTCTGCCAACCTAGCAGTTTGAAAGCACATAAAAATGCAAGTAGAAAAATAGGGACCACTACGGTGGGAAGGTAACAGCGTTCCATGCGTCTTTGGTGTCTAGTCATGCTGGCCACATGGCCATGGAGACGTCCTCGGACAAGCGCTGTCTCTTCGGCTTTGAAACGGAGATGGAAACGACTAGCACTCATGTGCGGGGGAACCTTTACCATATATATATATATATATATATATATATATATATATATATATATATATATATATATATATATATATATATATATATATATATATATATATATATATATATATATAATCTCAGATAAAGGGTATGACTGACTGACAAGAACATAAGAAGTTCAAAATGATCATCTCAGCCTCCCAAATTCTTTATTAGCAATTTGAATAATTTACACAAATAATGAGCTGTCATAAGTTGACTATATCCTGTGGATAAGCCTTGAGTGAGGCCAAAGCAGGAAAGAAAGAGTTAATTAGCAAGGTGCATTCAAAAAGCCTTGACAAATTCTTAACACATATTTCCCTTGCCTTCTAGCTAATAAAAGAGAGAAAGAACCTGTGGCTCAGGAAGTTAAAACAACTGCCTAATATATAATCAGCCCAGGTTCGAATCTCAGATAAAGGGTATGACTGACTGATGAGAACATAATAAGTTCGAAATGATCATCTCAGCCTCCCAAATTCTTTATTAGCAATTTGAATAATTTATATATATATATATATATATATATATATATATATATATATATATGTGTGTGTGTGTGTGTGTGTGTGTGTGTGTGTGTGTGTATGTATCTCCTTATGCATTAAGGACAATATTTTGTCTATATCATGTTCCAAAGCAGAACAACTGGATTAAATGCTTTTAGTTTGGTGTGACCTGCAGTTGATCTCATGCCCAGTGCGAAATGTTTGCAAAGGACCAGACCACTAGTGGATAGCAGCTTATCTCTTACATAGTTTGTCCTGATTAATGCTGAAGTGAACTGAGCTCTGTCTTGCATACCACTCCACTATGATCACTATTATTTCCTGCCATTTTCTGAGCAGGATGACATATCATTTCTACCAGTATATTCATACAGTGTCAAAGTGAAATAACCATCTTTTAGTTTTGTGCAAGAAACCAGGAGACCATGAATTCTAGTCCAGCCTTAGGCATGAAGCCAAATGGGTGACTTTGAGCCAATAACTCCTTCTCATTCTAAGAAGAAAGTAATTGCAAACCTCTTTCAAAAATGCTGCCAGAAAAAATCCCTGCCAGGAGTCAGGACTGATTCAAAAGAGGGAAGGAACTCAGCCTTTATGTCTATGAAATTCTTTGGCATGGTCTATAGATGTGTGACAATAAAATAAAATAAAATCCTCACATAGTAAGGAAATATATACCCACCTCTACTGCTTGTAGTGGGATGGGACATTTTGGATAGGATTTTCTCACAGCCACGAAGAGTTTCAGAGCTACTCATAGTGTTTCCAGGTTCCCCAGGATTATGAAGAGAGTGGGAATATGAGAAAACAGAAGAGGAGAATCAGCAAAGGGCATATGAAATTGGAGAAACACAAAGGATAACCATCACACAGGGCCAAGGGTATGAGAGAATTATAAGCAGTTGATAGGCAATAAATTGACAAGTTTTCTTGGCAGGTCTGTGGGAAAATGTGTAAAGATGAATAAGTATCAGCTTCAGCAATCCAACCCTGTCCATCTGTTAAAAATGCCACAAAAATTCACAATAATTTTAAATACAAGAATTCATGAAGAATTTGAAAATCAAGACAATCCCTTTAATTCATTAATTACATACTAAGCCAGGGATGGGAAAATTCCTGAGTGTTGTATTCCTAAATTGGAGAAACACACGAAAGAATGTTTCACAAAGTTGTTGGGGAGAAGGAGATTTTCAAGTTATAGGATCCTGATAAGTAATTCAGAAAAATTAAAGATAGTAATAATCTGAAATTTACTGAAGTAATGTAATTTTCATCTGTTTTAAAAAGTATACTGCAGTGGTGGTAGGAGTGGGATGGACTGGAAGGCAAATGGTCCTTCCTACAGAATTCAGTTGATGTTGTTTGCAAACCTTTTATGTGAAGAAGCCAAACTGATTTCAGCCTTGCCTTCTCAAGACTGAAATTCACGTGGGGAGATTAAACACTACATGCTTAGTAAAGTATTAAGACTTTCTTCCAATTTCCTCCCCCCCCCCACAACCCAGTTGTCCAAGCTCAGCAAGAACAGCTGAGGGCCCTCATATGACTCAGCATGGGGGCTACACAGAGGAAAGCCAAGGAGATAGCAGCCAGAGTAGGGATCCTGCAGCTGTGCTTGTCAGACTTAACCTGGTTGGAATTGTGGCATTGGTACTGTAGTTGCTTTAAAGGACAAGGATAAACAGCTTGATGATAGGCAGACAAAAAGAGTCTACGGTCTTTTACAGTTCCATGCTGATGCCTGAAAAGGTTGAATTTCTCACATGGGATATAATATTTGCAATTAAGAAACCATATAGTTGCTGTGCTTGAAGAAGCACTTTGTAAAGGCAAACAAATTTAATAAATAAACAAAATACATTTCTCAGCCCTTATCCACATAATGCTGTCTTGAAATAACTGAAGGAATTGCTGTCCCAAAGATGCTTTTTCATGAGGCAACTGGACTTTGTTTTTGTTTGAAGATGCTTTGCTTCTCATCCAAGAAGCTTTTTCAGCTCTTGGATGAGCAGCGAAACATCTTCAAAGGAAAACAAGAAAGTCCAGTTGCCTTGTGAAATTTGGGACAACTATGACCTGGATGACTGAGAATCTCCATAGACATGAAGGAATTGCTGCCTTGCAAAACTGGAATTGGATCTGGGATCTAGGAATACCTGCGCCAGTGTCTTCATATCTGACAACTTTATTATTTGTGCAGTTAAAAAAACACTTGTAACAGATTCCATTTAATACTCCTGCTGAAGCAGTGGCAGCAGCCTGCAATTTAAGGGTGGCTGAGACTTTGGACAGGATTACTCTTGAATAATGAGTAAACCCTCCCCATGGTTTATAGAACTACAGATTCTGAGAAGGGCCAAGAGACGCCAAGAACGCCCCTGGAGGAAAACAAGGGATGACTCCAACCAGACATGACTTAGAGCCACTTATTAAGGCCTACCTTGTGGTGGTAAGAGCTGTGAAACAGCAGTATTTCTCTGCTCTTATTGCATCCTCAGAGTGCAGCCCAGGTCAGGGGGGCTCAGGTGATCTTTTGCAGGGCCAGGCAGAGGAGTTTGTTCAGCATCTGATGGACAAAGTTGCTCAGATTTGTTCCCAGTTGGACCCCATGCGTGGAGATAGCGCATGTGAGATGCCCGGGGAGAGGTCTTGCCCTGTTATCTGGGAACGGTTTGAACCGGTTGCCTCTGATGAAGTGGACAGGGCCCTTGATGCTGTCAGTGCCAGCACCTGTCAGTTAGAGCCTTGTTCCTCCTGGATAGTGAAAGCCTTCAGCATGAAGATTAGCAGTGGGTCCAGACAGTGATTAATACATCACTAGAGGAGGGGACATTGCCAGATGTTTTTAAGTAAGCCCTGGTTCGCCCCCTCCTTAAAAAAACCATCATTGGATCTCACATGCCTGAACAATTTTCATCCAGTTTCTAATTTCCCATTCTTAGCAAAGGTGGTGGCCTGGCAGCTGCAGAGGGTGCTGGATGAAATGATTTTTCCCCTTTTTTATTAGTTTTCCAATATTACAATAGTATCTTTAAAAACCAACATGGTGTCTGGGTTACCATAGTTCCATTTCAGACATACATATTATTACAAATCTCCAAATTGTTGTAACTAATACTTCCTCTCTCTTGTTTCCTTTAATACATATTATCTCTTATCTAAATTAACATACTTCTCATTGCTATCCATCAATCATTTAATAGTTTTCTTATATTTGTCAATACTTTGGTATATTTTATATTTTAACATTCCATCTTTAAAACATCAAACACCTTATATATTTTTCCAGCTTTAATTTTACATTGATATTAAAATTAAACGTTTAAAGTTTCTCGTTTTCATATTGCTAAATAACCTTCTTTCCCTTTACACAATTTTCTCCGATACCTAGTAATGTAAATATACTTATTTATCTCATTTCCATATCAATGTTAGTAGTACAGTATTAGAATGGTAGTCATTAGGATACCAATTGCAAGGAGGAGAAAGAGGAGGAGAACAATATAATATTCTTATTTCTCATTTATAGTTTCCACATATTAAAAATTAACCAAAATTTCTTCCGTTTCAACATTTAATACATCCTTTCATGTCACTACATCCAAGTATATTAGTTACATTCTATCATTCTTAACATATATACATCTTAATCCATGTCATTTAAAGAGCTCAATATTTCAATGTTAGTATTCATACATCTGTGTTTTATTTTTTTTAATTAGTCAGTATTTTTATCTACTCATCAAAACAATCTCTCGTAATCCAAGTACAATCCTGTCTATTTTGGTATTATCTATTTCAGGCCTCTTAAGGATGTCCATATTTCTTCAATCTTATTCTTGCTTTCTTCCTTTGCCATGTCATTTTTCACTTCTTTGCCTCAGGGTCATCAAAGCATTCTTGTGTTGTTATATCATATTGAAGTAGCCCTCCAGTCTCCATTTTTGAAGTATTGAGGAGTCTGTTAATAGCACCAAATCTTCTCATTATTTTCACCTCTTGATATAATTGTCCTGGACTGAATAATTTCCCCCCCCCCACTTGTTTCCCATTATGGTCTTCAAAAGTCTGTGTTTGTTGAATAGTTAATTTTTCTGCCAATGTATTTGATTGTTCAATTTCTTCTAAGTTCTGTCCCGATAAAATATTAGTTGTAGTCAAAGTTTGAGTTTGTTTCTTCGAGATGCTTTCTAATTCTTTTCCAAAAGCTCTTATTTCATCGCCAGCTGTAGAAAGGAACTGATAAGTTTGGTAAGATATTTCCCACATAGCATAGATTTGTTTTTGAAACTCTTCCATGGTGGAGTTTCACATCTGGTGTTCAAGGTTAATCTTATCTTGTTTTTCTTAAATATTTTCTTGATTTTTTTTTAAAGAGAAAGTCAGATTGCAATTTCAGGTTTAGCCACTGGGTGTCCCACAAGTACTTTGAAAGTTCTTTTCTTTTAGTCCGTTTCTTTTTTCAATGTTTTTTTTTAAAAACACCCCTGAGCTTGCTTGCTGCTTATTTGAAGGGAGGGTTAAATTCCCCCCTCCCTCTCCACAGGGGGGAAGGTACTTAGCAGATTATTCAGGTGAAAAGAAGAAGATTAAGTTATAAGAGAGGAATCTTACCTCCGTCTCTTCCAAGCTGCTTTAATGTTGCCTGGTGGTAAGTTTGACTTCGGCTGTCTGCAGCCTAGTAACTGGCCATATTACTATGGCCAGTCTTTTGTCCACCGGAACAAAGGGAATACAGGCACTAATGGGGGGGTTGCGGCTCCCCCGCATTTCTGCAAAAGCCCCTTCTTTCTGGTTGCCCCTCCAAGGCTACTCTTCAGTCCTTTTAGGACCCCCAGCGATGCAAAACTGGACATGGAAGACAAGAGCCATCCTACAGATGTCCATGTCGGCTAGCTTGGCAAACCGGAAGTCTGGATGAAATGAATTATCTGGAACCCCTTTCAGTCAGGATCCAGGCCTGCTTAAGCTACAGAGACGGCATTTGTTGCATTTGTCAGCGATCTCTGGTGAGAGCGAAATGGGGGTAGCACATCCATCCTCACTCTTCTTGACCTCTCAGCAGCTATCAATACCATTGACCATGGTATCCTTTTGGGCCAACTGCAAAGACGGGCTGGATGGCATAGTTCTGCATTGGTTCGGCTCCTTTCTCTGTGGCAGGTCCCAATTACTATTGATAGGGAGTGAGAGGTACAGCCCTTGACCCCTATTCTGTGGTGTACTGCAGGGCTCGGTACTTTCTCCACCCCCTTTCAACATCTATATGAAACCGCTGAGTAAGATCATCTGTCACCACGGGTTGAAGTCTATATTGTATGCTGATGACACTCAATTCTATATTTCCACTCTTGGTGACTCAAGTGATGCTGTGGCCACCCTTTCATGGTACCTGGAGGTTCTGGGGGGCCTGGATGGGGGACAGCAGGCTTTGACTGAATCCTGATAAGACCAAATGGCTTTGGGTATGCGGAGCTCTGGGATCTGGGACTTTGTCATCTTTTACTCTGGATGGGGTAGCACTGCCCAGAAAGACCCAGTCCGCAACTTTGGAGTTCTCCTGGACTCACAACTCCATTAGAGGAACAGGTGGCAGTTGCAGTTAGGAGAGGTTTTGTACAACTTCATGTTGTGCGCCAGTTACGGCCTTTCCTGGAGCAGGATTCCCTGCACTCAATTGTTCAGTCCCTAGTCATCTCATGACTGGACTACTGTAATGCACTCTACATGGGGCTACCCTTGAAGAGCATTCAGAAGCTACAGCTGGAGCAGTGTGGCAGCATGGGTAGTTTTCAGGATCCCAAGAATGATCCCTGTGACACCTCTGCTCCGTGAGCTTTACTGGTTATCCGTCTGCTTCTGGGTGCAATTCAAGCCCTTCACGGCATGGGTCTAGGTTACTTGAGGGAGCATCTCACTTCACTAGGATTGGCAGAGGAGGCATTCTGTGAGTCCCATCAGCCCCATTATTCCAGCTGGCAAGGTCTTCTCTGCTGTTGCTCCTGCCCTTTGGAACAGCTTGCCTAAATATGTGGCTTTGACATTGGGCTTGGGGCCCCAGTGGGGGAACAGCGCAATGCAAGTAGTTGATTGAATAATAACAGATCTCACCTCCCACAACCCCACTCCGCCCCTGCCCTCCCCGTGTGTCTTTAGTTTTAAGATTTGATTTTAACTTTTTATGTTCTAACTTAGATGTAACTGTAAGCTGCCCAGAGTTACCCTATGGTAAGATGGGCAGCCAATAAATTTTAATTTAAACAAACAAACAAATACTATATATTGTCTATTGTTTGCAAAATACAGTCTCTGAAATCCCAAGAGAATAGTCTTGGTATCTGTTTGGGTATATTCATGGATCACGTGGATCGTTGTCATTTCCTGATGAATGATGGGACTAAATTCATACTATGTGCACAAACTATGAGTATATTCTAGATTTAGTTTCTTTTCTATATTTTAAAATCATATGTCTTTCTTTTTTCTGCCTTTCAGGGGCCTGTTTTATTTATTTATTTATTTTATTACATTTATATACCGCCCTTTCCCTGAGGACTCAGGGCGGTTTACAGGGAGTTAAAAATCAAACATACAAAAGTTAAAAGCCAAGTTAAAAAATATTAAATCAACCCTGTGCTATTAAAAACCCCAATTAAAATAATTTTCTTCTCAGCCTGGGCCCGAGAGCTCAAAGAGCCAGGTCTTCAGGCCCCGGCGGAATGATCGGAGGTCGGGGGCAGTCCTCAGCTCCACCGGCAGCTGGTTCCAGAGGGCAGGCGCTCCCACTGAGAAGGCCCTATCCCTGGGTGTCACCCGCCGGCAATCTCTTACCGGCGGAACCCTGAGCAGACCCTCCCTGTGGGAGCGTCTGGAATTTTTGATTTTGTCTTAAATTTTGTCTTAATCTTTTCTTGCTTATAATTGCACTTGAACTATTGTGCATAGATATTAATTCCAGAATTTGAAAGAATATAAACATTGCCATATTGTCTAGTTTAGATAGAAGATCCATATAGCTCAGCATTCTGCCTCTAACACCAATTAGTCAGATGCCTAAATGCACAACTGCTTTAGATATTTTTCTGCCCAAGTCAAAAAGCAGACTCTCCTGTCTACTATAAGTAGAAAATGTGAACCCTATCTTGGTATTAAGAAATCAGTAGTGATATACTTCCCCTTCATGGATTACTGCCTTGTCGTGGCGAAGGGGCTTGCGTAATTCAATGAAGCTATGAGCTATGCCGTGCAGGGCCACCCAAGACGGACAGGTCATAGCAGAGAGTTCTGACAAAACGTGATCCACTGGAGAAGGAAATGGCAACCCACTCCAGTATCTTTGCCATGAAAACCCTATGGACAGTACCAAAAGGCAAAACGATATGACGCTGGAAGATGAGCTCTGCAGCCAAAGATGGAGAAGCTCTATACAGTCAGTAAAAACAAGACCAGGAGCTGACTGTGGCTCAGACCATGAGCTTCTTGTTGCAAAGTTTAGGCTTAAACTGAAGAAAGTAGGGAAAAGCACTAGGCCAGTCAGGTATGAATTAAATCATATCCCTGTTGAATATACAGTAGAGGTGACAAATAGATTTAAGGAATTAGATCTGATAGACAGAGTGCCTGAAGAAGTATGGACAGAGGTTCGCAACATTGTACAAGAGGTAGCAACCAAAACCATCCCAAAGAAAAAGAAATGCAAGAAAGCAAAATGGCTGTCTGAGGAAGCTTTGCAAATAGCTGAGGAAAGGAGGGAAGCAAAAGGCAAGGGAGAAAAAGAAAGATATGCCCAATTGAATGCAGAATTCCAGAGAATAGCTAGAAGAGATAAGAATGCCTTCTTAAATGAACAGTGCAAAGAAATAGAAGAAAACAATAGAATAGGGAGGACCAGAGATCTTTTCAAGAAAATTGGAGAGATGAAGGGAACGTTCAATGCAAAAATGGGCATGATAAAGGACCAAAATGGCAGGGACCTAACAGAGGCAGAAGAGATTAAAAAGAGATGGCAAAATTACACAGAAGAACTATACAAGAATGAGCTTAACGTCCCTGATAATCACAATGAGGTGGTCACTGACCTCGAGCCAGACATCCTAGAATGCGAAGTGAAGTGGGCCTTAGAAAAGCTGAGCAACAACAAAGCTAGTGGAGGTGACAGTATTCCAGCTGAGCTATTCAAAATTTTAAAAGACGATGCAGTAAAAGTGCTACACTCAATTTGCCAGCAAATTTGGAAAACTCAACAGTGGCCACAGGATTGGAAAAGATCAGTTTACATTCCAATTCCAAAGAAAGGCAGTGCCAAAGAATGTTCAAACTATCGCACCATTGCACTCATTTCTCATGCTAGTAAAGTTATGCTTAAAATCCTACAAGCTAGACTCCAGCAGTATGTGGATCGAGAACTACCAGAAGTGCAGGCAGGATTTCGAAGAGGCAGAGGAACTAGAGATCAAATTGCCAACATACGCTGGATCATGGAGAAAGCTAGAGAGTTCCAGAAAAACATCTACTTCTGCTTCATTGACTATGCTAAAGCCTTTGATTGTGTGGATCATAACAAACTGTGGCAAGTTCTTAAAGAGATGGGAGTACCAGACCATCTTATTTGTCTCTTGAGAAACCTATATGCGGGCCAAGAAGCAACAGTGAGAACTGGACACGGAACCACTGATTGGTTCAAAATTGGGAAAGGAGTCCGGCAAGGCTGTATACTGTCGCCTTGCCTATTTAACTTATATGCAGAGCACATCATGAGAAAGGCAGGGCTAGATGAATCAAAAGTTGGAATTAAGATTGCTGGAAGAAATATCAACAACCTAAGATATGCAGATGATACCACTCTAATGGCAGAAAGTGAAGAGGAACTGAAGAGTCTCTTGTTGCGAGTGAAGAAGGAGAGTGCAAAAGTTGGGTTGAAACTAAACATTAAGAAAACCAAGATCATGGCATCCGGCCCTCTCAATTCCTGGCAAATAGATGGGGAAGAAATGGAGGTAGTGACAGATTTTATTTTCCTGGGCTCCAAGATCACTTCAGATGGGGACTGTAGTCAAGAAATTAAAAGACGCTTGCTCCTCGGGAGGAAAGCCATGGCAAATCTAGACAGCACAATAAAAAGCAGAGACATCACCCTGTCAACAAAAGTGCGTATAGTCAAGGCTATGGTCTTCCCAGTTGCAATGTATGGCAGTGAAAGTTGGACCATAAGAAAGGCTGAGCGCAAAAGAATTGAGGCCTTTGAACTCTGGTGCTGGAGAAGGCTCCTGCGAATCCCTTGGACTGCAAGGCGATCAAACCGGTCAGTCCTAGAGGAGATCAACCCTGACTGCTCTTTAGAAGGCCAGATCCTAAAGCTAAAACTCAAATACTTTGGCCACCTAATGAGAAGGAAGGACTCACTGGAGAAGAGCCTAATGCTGGGAAAGATGGAGGGCAATAGAAGAAGGGGACGACAGAGAATGAGGTGGCTGGATGGAGTCACTGAAGCAGTAGGCGTGAGTTTAAATGGACTCCAGAAGATGGTAGAGGACAGGAAAGCCTGGAGGAACATTGTCCATAGGGTCGCGATGGGTCGGACACGACTTCGCAACTAACAACAACAACAACAAAGTGATATACTTAAAAAAGAAGCAAAAAGTGCTGTTCTTTTCCTTATTATTCTACTGGACAATAAAATCTGCCCCCAAAATTATATTCATTATATTAATATATTCATCATGAATTTTTTATAGTCAAAGAAACGTGCCTTTCTGTTATTAAGAGTCGAGTTTATAGTCACATCACACAATAATTAATGTTTTAAATAATAATAGAAGAATGAAATTGTATTTACTGTACAACTTAGATTACTTATAGATAGAAGCCTACCTGTAGGGTTGGCCTCAAGAGGCTGAGCCGAGTTAATCTCTTTCTACAACCATATGTAAGACTGTGTTGTCAAGATGCTGAGAACAGAGAGCTGGGTATGATTTTGTTAGTTTTAATTTGGCAACTTTTAAGACGGGTAGACTTCAAATTCAAAAACTTCCTAGCCAGCATGCCGCCTAAATGCTAAGAACAGAATTAGGTATGATTCCCTAAGTCAGGGGTGTCAAACTCAATTTCATTGAGGGCCGCATCAGCATTGCGGTTGCCCTCAGGGGGCCGGGTGGGTATGGCCAGGCTGGGCGTGGCCTACTGGGTGGGCGTGGCTAGAGTGCGTATGGCCTACTGGGTGGGTGTGGCCAGCTCTACATCGTTCGCATCAAGGGTGCCTATGGGGGCCCGGGCAGGAGTGGGGACAGATCTGAGGGTCTCTGGCAGAAGGAGGGTCTCTGGGCCAGGGCCAAGGCAGTGGGGGCCGTTCCCTCACTGTTTCCAGGATGGCTTCACGGGCCACATGAAACCACTTCGCGGGCCGGATCCGGCCCCCGGGCCTTGTGTTTGACATGTCTGCCCTAAGTCTAACCCAGTGTTTTTCAAACTTGTCAACATTAAGGTGTGAATTCCAATTCCCAGAACTCCTTAGTTAGCGTGCTAGGGAATGTTGGAGGCCCTAACATGTTGGCTGGGAAATACTGGGAGTTGAAGTCCATCCATTTTAAAGTTGCCAAATTTGACAAAAAAAATCTGAAACCCTGGTCTAAACATGAAAGTAGGTTGATTGAGGGCTGGAGCTACAAACCCTGTGATGAGCAAATAATCAGAATCTATCTGGACCTCGTGACTGTATAGCGTGCATGTCTGGGGAATTCAGTTTGCTCTGAGAACTGCAGTCAGTCACAGAGTCCACAAGAAATGCAGCCTGCTACAGATTTTGGCAAAGTATGCCCAGCTGCTGGAATAGTCAGAAACTATTTTAACTCTCATGGGAAACGTGATCTTACAAAACGAGAAGTTTAAAAGAGACTGCAGGTGGGCTTTAGGCTTGTTGAGCCAGTCTGGGCGTCGTTTCCTTTTCCTTCTATCCACTACCAGCCCTTCATGTTTGCATGTGACAAGAGAAATGCCAAAGGGGACAGCTATTTATAAGGTTGGGGAATCTTCTGGGCTGCTATGACAAATTTTTATCCTATGTAGGAAATTTGCTACATGTAGCTAATTAGCTGTACTGTATTCCCCACCCCGAGGGCAGCAACAGCAAGTAGCTTTCCTATAATCTGTATTCCACCCTATCTCTCCCTTCCTCATTCATCCTGCATCACTTTTCTAGGTAGCTTGTTAAACACAAACCTGGGAATCAAGATTTGAAGTTTGGGCTTTGATTACTCCAGAGGTGGTGAATGCTCCAACACTGGAGGTTTTTAAGAAGAGACTGGACAGCCATTTGCCTGAAATGGTATAGGGTTTCCTGCCTGAGCAGGGGGTTGGACTAGATGACCTCCAAGGTCCCTTCCAACTTTATATATTATTATTATTATTATTATTATTACTCAATACTGGAGGAAGAAACCCCCCCCCTTTCTCCTGACTATTACGATTCTCTCCTCTCTTGAAATCTGTGTTGAAGAGTAGCCCTCAGGCACGTGGGAGGTAACTGCCTGCTGAGGGAAGCTCATGATTTACCAAAACAGGGTGCAAGGTAAGAATTCACTGGGAGAGAAGACCCAAAACAGCGCATCAAGGGAAGACTGCTAACTTACTGTTAGAATGATGTTGGAGAAGTACAGAAACTTAAGAAAGAGATTTGGAGTACTCTGGAAGAAGGCATAGCGATGGGCAGTCTCATAGACAGGAGCATTCAAAACCATAACTTTTGCTTTGGGATCTTCATCTGAATGTACATCACACACAAAATTTCACTCTGTTAGACTTACATAGTAATCCACTTACATTCAAGGAGACATGTCTAGTAATCTTCCTTCCATCCTCCCTCATACAATCTCCGTAGGTAGGTTGAGCTGAGAAATTGTAACTGGCCCAAAGTCATCAAGTGAGGTTTCATGGCTGACGGTAGACTTCAACCAGCACCTTCATCTGTATACCACACTTATGGTAGATGAGCTTTAATACCTTTAACAGCTCTTTTCTTGTTACCATATCTTAAATGTACTTAAGCCTATGAACTGCCTGGCAATATCTACCATTTTTAATTATCTGTAGTTGTGGAAAAAAAGTGATACTGGAAGAATAATAAACTTACATGTGTTAAGAGATTCCTTGGTCTAACAACACATCCTAGATTAGAACCTAGACACGGAATAGGTTTTGCTGAGATCAAATCAAGCTCCATAGCTGATTCCTCTGGCACTGATATAAACTTTGTGAAAATATAAATTCTCCAGCACAATATGGAACAAGGCAGAGGAGATATTTTTGTGGGTGGGAGAGAATTATCCAGATTTAAGTGGGCTTCCAAATTGCACCACATGAATTGTTTACAGCTAAAGATATTGTGGAACTTACAATGTATTTTTTGAGTCCCGTGGGCGATGTGAATGTCTATCCTCATGTGCTTCACTGCTAGGAGAAAGGATTTATCAGTGCATTCTTACAGCTAGCTATCTAGATAATTGATTTTGCTGGTGTTTGGTGGAAGATGGGGATGGGCCATTACTGTTGCTAGGTAGAGGACTTTGTTTTCTTCAAATGTTGTAATGGAAGTGCATTAGATCGCAACTAAATTACATGGATGTTACAGGAGCATATGCAGAAAGCCAACTTGCTGTAACCATAAATTTGATTGGTTCATGAACTTAGAAATAGCTACACATGTAAAGGAAGTACATTTTGTGATTTTATGTTATATTGTACTGTACTATAATTATGTTCTATTTTAATCACCTGCACCTATTTGGGTATTTGAATAATCAATAGCCAGTAAAAGCTATTGCATAAACTAAACTAAAAGTATGACTAAACTAAAAGTATGACACAAGCAACAGCAATGTCATTTATAAACTCATTGACTTCAATGGCAGGGCTTTTCAACCAGTGATACACGTACCACTAGTGGTACGCGAGCACATGGCTGGTGGTACGCGTAGAACCGGTTGAACAGCACCCAGGCGCCCTTTCCTTGAACTCCCCGGCCAAAACAGCACTTTCGCTCCCGGCCCTCTTGGTTTCTGCAGAGGGTCCTAAAGCAGCACAGCAGGCGGCCTTCCTCTCCTGCAAATAAGGCCGGAAGCAACATGCTGGGGAAACCGGGGCTCTCTGGAGTGGGGAGATGCATCCTGTGCCCGAGCCCCGTCTTTTTTCCTCACACACATACGTGCCCCTTTTCCCAGCCAGGATCAAAAAGAGGAGCAGCCCCGAGTTTCTATCTGTCAGGTAGTAAGGTGGCATCCTGACGTCCCCGGAGAAACCCCCTTGTCCTTCCGGGAACATTAAGGAGCTCCGGCAAGACCAGGTGGTCCTCCAGGTCGCCCGATTCTCACAATTCTTCTTGGCGAGAAAGTACACCAAGCCCCCTACCCGCTGGAGGGTGCCCGGTTGAGAAAGCTGCCTTGTCTCTCCTTTTTTCTTTTAACTCCCCTGGAGGGATCTGTCAGACAATTTTACCGGCTGACCAAATGGGGAGGGAGGGAAAGGGAAAGTACATGGATGGGGAAGGGAAGGAAAAGAAATAAACGGATGAAAAAGGGAAGGAAAAAAAGGAAAGGGAAGAGAGAAATGTGAGAGAAAGCAAGGAAGAAGAGCGAGTAGGGAAAAGAGAGGGAGAAAGGTGAGGAAAGCAGGAAAGAGAAAGGAAAGGGTGAAAGGTGAGAGGAAGGAAAGGAAGGAAGGAAGAAAGGAAGGAAAGAAGGGACAATGGGAGACAGGGAGGGAAGGAAGACACCCACCCCAGTCCCACCCCCCTCTACCAGAGACCCATGGATTCCCCACACACAGGCACCCTGCAACCTGAGTGATGAGCTGCCCACCCCCTGCCACTGACTTTGCTTGTCAAAAAGTTGCAAAAGGTGATCACATGACCCTGGGACACTGAACGTCATAAATATGAATCAGTTGCCAAGCATCCGAATGTAAATCACATGACCCTGGGGATGCTGCAACAGTCATAAATATGAAAAATGGTCATAAGTCACTTTTTTCAGTGCCGTTGTAATTTTGAACAGTCACTAAGCGAATTGTTGTAAGTTGAGGACTACCTGTACTTTATCATTTTTTCCCTTTTTTTTGGTCAAGTTTTTGACACCTTGCTGGGCAACTGGTGGTATTCGGATAGTGCCTTATCCTAAAAGTGGTACAATGGGTGAAAAGGTTGAAAAGCCCTGTTTAATGGGATAACATAACAAGCATTGTCTGTTGAAGATCTCCTTCTTAGCAAAAGCATATTCTTCAACTTAGATGGATCCCGTACCATGTTGGTTTTTGGAGAAGTCTAAAATATTTTGAGTATAGAATACAAGCTCTCTCCCCCCACACTTGACAATTTTTTGTTTTTTAATATGTTTTAATCCTTCCTCAAGCTTATTGTTATTGTAGGACTTCCATTTTTGCGCGGTAGCGACCAGTCGCAGGCTTGCAGATTGTCTAATTTCACCCTGCTTGGGGACCCTAAATCGGTCTAAGTCGCCCGGGAGAGGCAATGAAGAAAGAAGGGTGCTCCAGCGATTCTGAAATGGTGGCGGCCGTTCTGTTCGGCTTGGGGAAAGCCTTCTAACCTGACAGGAGAAAGGCTGGCCGTATTGCATTGACCAGCCCAAGCTACTAGCAACCAAAGTCCAAAAGCACTAACCAGCACAACTGTGAACAGCATGCTTGAAACTGGGTGAGGAATTAGATCTTCTCTTTTCTATTCTACATTTAATTTCCTGGAAAAGATCCCCAAGAAGCAAAATACCTCCGAAAGGGAAGGAGTTTTGCCATTGCCGGCAATGCAGTGGGGGTGGCTTCCGGATGACGTGTCCGGCCCATGGGCCGGCAGTTTGACACCCCTGATCTAGGCTGTATACAAAGAGAGAATTATAAATTTCAGAAAAAAAATCTTTCTTGAACTATTTTGATTACAAATATCTATTTAATTGGGACTCTAAAGGTATTTGCAGAGAAAAGAAAGGAAGAGAAAAACTCAAGTTCTTGGCCATCATGGATGTAGAAAGAACATATCAAGAAAACATAAATATTTTAAAGGAGGAGATATATAGTATACTGCAATTAATTCAAACAACAATGACTTTAAACCACAAAGAAATCCAAAATAACTTTGAAAATATTTCCAAGTTAACTCTACAACAAAAAAATTCCCAGAAAACAACAACAGAGAAGGAGCAGATAAAACAGATAAATGGATACAGAATTGAGAATAAAGACTTAAAGATGGAACTTAACAAAACAAGGAAACATGATTTAATCCTAGTGAAAAAAAATTCACAAGAATTGAAAAAAAAAAAACAACTTATCCCTTAAGACTACAAAATAAATCTGAGGACAAGAAAACAGACTGGATAAAATGGACTGTAGAGATGTCAGGAACATCGGAAAGAAAGGAAATGATAAGAGAAGCGGAAAGAAAAAGATTTTCAACAAATGTGGAAAGGCAGAAGCCCTGTACAAAGACACTTCACCTACTTTACTTTTTATATCTACAGCAACATTTACGAACATACAGGAAAACCTTTTGATTCAGTAAAATATACTGATTAAGAAAGATACTGGGCAAAGGAAAAAGAGTAAAGTGGAAACCAAGAAAATTAATGATGGGACTTACCAGAGAGAATACTTAAAAAAGAAACATTTGTTTGAATATGGTTAAAGAAATAGAAAAGTTTTGGAATATATATGTCATTCTAAGAGGGATGAACTCCCTAAATAATATAGTATGCTTTTCCCCCTTTTTTTGTTCTTTCTTGATATGAGTAATATAAAAAAGTTGAAATGACTTAGATAAAGGAAATGTTTTAGATATTTAAATATGATTGAATTTAAGAAAATTATAATGGATAAAAAATGTTTTGAATAAGAGTTAAAGGACTAGATGACTAGAATATTAAATGGAATGTTTAAAGATTAAACATATTTTTAATTATGGTTAAAATAATAAGAAATAAGAATAAGAAATTTAGGAAATAAATATATATTAGCTTGAGAGAGATATTTATTTTAAGTAGTATGTTATTTTTTATGTTTCTTTACTCTTGCTCTCCTTTCTTTTTTTCATTGTTTTATCTATTCCTTAAGAAATGTAAAAGTGTTAGATGGTTCATATGGAAAAACAGAGCTAAATTTTTAAATGTAATTAATTTTTGAGAAAATCTTAACCAATAAGAATACTTAGAATTTGGTGGGAGAAACAAATTAAAATAAGGACTGTAACAGGATCTATGATAAGGCAACCAGAACGATTGGATAGAAAAGAAACATTATATTTATGTGATTATTATTTTAGGAATATTGGGGGAAAATATATATTTAATTGTTTTCTATCAAAACAATAAGAATTGTATTAACTCAATGTCTGCAAAAGAGGATATTTTGGGAAAAGAGGAAATCAACTAAAATCATTATGTGGATTATGGATTATAGAAATCAATTGTTAATGATTGTTTTACAAATGTAACCCAGATAACACACTGTTCACCAATTATTGTGATTTATGTTTAAAAAAAATCAATAAAATATATTACAAAAAAGGCTTATTGTTGTAATTTGCAGTTTTCTGTTTATTTGTAACCTTGTTACTGTAAAAGCACAGGCAAATACTAATAGTCTCTTGCGGATTAGAGTAATATATAAATTCTAGTAAATAGTTATGCATAATCATATTTGGATTAGCCAAACTTCAGGATGCTTACCATTGCTAAATCATGCCACAGACAAGAAATCTATAGGGAAGAGAGCTCCATTATTAGAAAAAAGGAAGTGAGAAAAGGAAGATTGCTGATAGGGTTTGTTTTTTTTTTTTAGTTTTTAAAGAAGGTGATACAGTAAAAGTGAATTTTTACACTTTAATTGGACCCAGGCTGTATATAACATGTAATGTACATTAACATAGGTGATTTTGTATGTTGCTCCCTGTCAACATATGCAATTTTAATGGCAGATAACTTATTTTGAAAGGGCCTCTTGCCTAGATAAAGGTAAAGGTAAAGGTTCCCCCGCACATGCGTGCTAGTCGTTTCCAACTCTAGGGGCCGGTGCTCATCTCTGTTTCAAAGCCGAAGAGCCAGCGCTTGTCTGAGGACGTCTCCGTGGTCATGTGGCTGGCATGACTAGACGCCAAAGGCGTACGGAACACTGTTACCTTCCCACCATAGTGGTCCCTATTTTTCTACTTGCATTTTTACGTGCTTTCAAACTGCTAGGTTGGCAGAAGCTGGGATGAGTAACAGGCACTCACTCTGTTACGCGGCACTCAGGATTCAACCTGCCAAACTGCCGACCTTCTGATCGACAAGCTCAGCGTCCTAACCCACTGAGCTACCGCGTCCCTTTCCTTGCCTAGATACCTGCACAATAAAAGAGCTGTTCAATTATGCAGCAATGAGTTAGGTTGTTATGGGGAAGATGTACCTCAAAGCACAATTTCTTTATTTTCCTTTTCAGGTCCACAGAGCCAGGCTTGCTACTCATAGTGTCCACTCTCCATAACTACTCTTGATGGGTCTGAGAATGTTTCCTCTTGCTCAGGGATTTAGTACTGATGCCTGTGCGCACGCGTGCGTGCTTGCATGCTACAAGAGGAAGGGAAGACTCTTCCTCCTGATATTTTATTCTTGCACATACCCCTTCAGCTTTGCTTTTGTCTCTCACTTAAGAGTCTTTTAATTAAAACCAGCTACAAAAGGCCTAAGTGCTGCCCGCCAAGGAGAAAGAGGATCATTGCTATGGAAATCAATGGGAGAGACTGAATTACCATTACATACTTGGCATCATCAATCTAGCGAAGCTGGGCTGGGGTAGAAAATCACATAACTAGGACATGTGAAATATCTACTGTATTTCACATTTGTAGCCTGTATCTTACCAACAGCAAGCGTTCTCACAATTCATAGATTGGGCTTGCCCTACTCATAGAAAATAAGAACCCATCTGATATCCTAACCCAACCCAATATTGAAAATAAAAACCACAGATGCGCTCAGATGGCCTTTGTAGAATTCTAGAAAAGGCTGGGATACCCAGAAGAGGTACGTTCCCAATACACCCTTCCTAATCTTGTGTTCTCTAGCTGTGTTGAAACTAAGAGCTGCCAAAATTCACCAAGCACCTCTGTGTTTACAGTGTCATGTGTTCACTTCATCTTCTAAGTGGTAATAAAGTCCAAGGCAAGGATAGATATCTGAGTTTGCTTTTCATTATGCTTCATTTATAAATTGGTGGAACACAAGTGGAGCCAAACAGGATATACATTCCCACAATAGATCTACCACATCACATCAGGTGTCCATAAACATTTATGCTAAATCATAAGATACTTCCAACTTTCAGCTAATTTTATGCTCATGTTGGCAGAAGTGAATTTTCCCACATCTTCCTCCTACCTTACCTCATTTAGCAAGAGATGATGGAATTGAAGGAACTGCCATAGGAAAGAAGGGTCAAATTTCTTAACTAAGTTAAATACTTAGTTCACATGGATCCAGTTTTAATTGTTTCTTTTTGTTTCATTGCACATACAACTGAAGAAAAGTGAATTACTCTCCAAGCTGATAGCAATCTTAAACTTTTCAAAATGAGCAAGTTCTCCAATCATTTCTTACCTATCTGGCTCTACCAACCAGTGATTTTATCCCAATGAAAGAAAGTTTCAATGAACGAATGGCCAATTAACATCTACACTATAATTATATCTATCTTATGTTTACTTAGGCATTTTGTTCTGAAAAAGACTCACAACACAGATAGTCCATGACTTACAACTATTTGTTTAATGACCGTCAGACAATTACATCATCCCTACGATTATGTGATCAAAATTCAGGGCTTGAAAACTGGCATGCATTTCCAACAGTTGCAGTATTCGGAGGTGGGGGTGGGGTGTCACATGATCACTATTTGGAATCTTCCCAGGGGGGTTCTGACAAGCAATGGCAATAAGGGAATCCAAATTTATTAACAACCATGTGATTTGCTTGATAACAGAGGCTAAACAGGTTCTAAAATCTTGTGTAAGTTACTTTACAACTGCACTGCTTAATGACAGAAGTCCCAATCCCAAATGTGGTCATAAGTCAAGGAATATTTGTATAAGGAGTGGAGTAAAAAGTGGGGAGGAGGGTTGCACTTGAATGGCATATAGGAGGCAATACTCCAAAGAATTCTGAAACCAAGGCAAAAGTTAATTTTGATTTTAATTAAATAGCTACTCTTCATGTATTTAATATTTTCCCATCATATCAAAAGAACAGTGTAGTCGTACAGTACTTTTTGGAGTGGTTTTGGTAGCCATAGCTAAAGCTTTTGGAGCCCTGGAATCTCTGATCTACATGGAAACTCTGGAAATGAAAGAAGATAAGCTAAAACAATGAATATTCACATTTTCTTGTTATTAAGATATAATTATTATTAATACTTAACTATATTATGTTTAAATTATATTATCTTGCTTCAAAATCAAAATTTCCCCAACACTTTGCTTTTTTTTTACCTTCTTCATTCTAAGGCTGCAGAATTAGTATTTATAAGGAAATAAATTATTATTGCCTTTGCATATTTAAGTCATTCTTCAATTTTATCTTTCTTGAATGAGCAGCCATAATGCAAATTCTTGTCCTGTTGATAGTCAGTGTGGTGGTGACAATTTATCTTGTGTCTCCTTCTCAAGTCAGGATGAGTTGTCATGTCCTCTACAAGGAGAGCAACCTCAACTCTATGTGGGAAAAGTCGCAAGTGGAAATAAGATGATTACACAGGTCTCACTCAGGCCAACTCATTCAATCCCAAACTTTGTTGTTGTTAGTTGCGAAGTCGTGTCCGACCCATCGCGACACTATGGACAATGTTCCTCCAGGCTTTCCTGTCCTCTACCATCTTCTGGAGTCCATTTAAGCTCACGCCTACTGCTTCAGTGACTCCATCCAGCCACCTCATTCTCTGTCGTCCCCTTCTTCTATTGCCCTCAATCTTTCCCAGCATTAGGCTCTTCTCCAGTGAGTCCTTCCTCCTCATTAGGTGGCCAAAGTATTTGAGTTTTAGCTTCAGGATCTGGCCTTCTAAAGAGCAGTCAGGGTTGATCTCCTCTAGGACTGACCGGTTTGATCGCCTTGCAGTCCAAGGGACTCGCAGGAGTCTTCTCCAGCACCAGAGTTCAAAGGCCTCAATTCTTTTGCGCTCAGCCTTTCTTATGGTCCAACTTTCACTGCCATACATTGCAACTGGGAAGACCATAGCCTTGACTATACGCACTTTTGTTGACAGGGTGATGTCTCTGCTTTTTAGTGTGCTGTCTAGATTTGCCATGGCTTTCCTCCCGAGGAGCAAGCGTCTTTTAATTTCTTGACTACAGTCCCCATCTGCAGTGATCTTGGAGCCCAGGTTGCACGTGGATTGTTATGTGGGAAGCCTTTGACACTTGAAATATGTCACAAAAACATTGTGGAATGCTTTCATATGTCAAATTTAATGTGCCACCAACTTTTCTGATTGTTGTAATAGACTTATTAAGTGGCTACAGAACCAAGATGATTCCTGAAGCTTTTTGTTATTATGCGGTTGGGGGAAAATTGCAGAAACCATTTGTATTGTTGTTGTGACTGTTGTTCTTATTAAACAGTAAACCCACCATGGATTGTTAACTTGGAGCCTTAATCTAGATATGGGATAGAGGATTTCCAAGACTTGTGAGGCTGTCATAAAAAAGATTTCTCTCTCCTTCTTTCCCTCCCTCTCTTATCTCCTAAAGCTGCCTTTTTCCTGCATTGCAAACTTAGCACCAGGTTTTCTCATGGCCTTATTTCTATGTAGGGAGATTTTAGCCAGCTATTAAATGTGCAGAGAACAAAAGGCTGGTGGTAGCTACCAGTACTCACTGCTAAGAAAGTAGGGGCAAAAGACTTTCCCAGAAAAGCCAGTAAAATATCCTAGGGAGACAACTTGGTGGCCCATCTGGGGGCCAGGAGTCTGGTCTCCTTTCCCGGGTAAGTTGAGGGTGAAAGTGAAGAAAAGCTGGTAGTGGCGATGGGAACAAACCCTAGTATTGTTCCTGCACTCCTTCAAAGCTGGCCCATCGGCGCCCGCCGCCCAGTTGAGAGAAGCTGCCTTTAAGCGCACCTTGACCTTGCTGGCGGGGGACGGATCCCTCCACTTGTCCAACACGTCTCCTGCCAGGGAACGGCATTGAAAGAACCGAGAGCCAGAGCGCGCTGAGGAAAGGGCCTGAAAAGACAGCTTAGGGCCTCCCGCAGCGAGGAGCGAGGGATTAGGAGGGGCCTTTGGGGAAAGAGGCAGACTGGCAATTGGAGGGAGGCGGGAAGAGTCACAATAAAGCGGAGGTATAGGCTGGATTTAACCCAGGAGTGGGTTGCTCTAACGCTGGTGAGGCCCTGATACACCGCCCTCTGGAGGAATTCTCCCGAAATTACGTAAGGATCACATCCGAGGAAGGGAGAGGACAAACATCCTTATAGGCCAGGCGGTTGGTGGGGGAACGTTAGCTAGTTGCTCCGGTACGGAGGGGAGCAGGATAGAAAGCAGCAGGCCACCCCACTTGGGAGAAAAATATGTGATCCTCTTAACTATTGGTAGTGTATTTCCTTGCCATCTGGCAAATTGTGGGTTTGCTCAAAACGTTTGTATTCTTTTTTTCTTTCTAGAGGTTAAGGTAACTTACACATAGGATTATTGTGAAACAACCCAGAAGATGGTTTTGATTGAATTAATGAAGTGAATGCTTGGCACTTAATCTGCCAAACTGATAGAAGAATTTTCTTGGTCCAATTTCCTGAGCCAGGTCATGAATAAACACAAATGGTAACTGCTGGAAGTAGTCATTCAACCACAATGGTTGAAGGTACCCTACATTGTTAGGGATCTACCAGTAGAGTAGTGCAATGACTAGTATTCCAGTCTATAGTATACCAGCTCAATGACAAGTGGCCTTTGATGTTTAGATGTGCAGACTATATGCTCCTACCCTGGGCTTTGATCTAGAGATGCATGTTGAATACGTGTAGTAGGTATACTCCAGTTTTACATTGATTTTGTCTGTTTGTGCAAGTCAGTGTTGACTCCTCACAACTAACGGGATTAATCCACATAGTTTTCTTGGAGAGATTATCTGAAATGGCTTGCCATTGTCTTTTTCCTAGAGCCGAGAGTGAATGATTAACCAAAGTCATCCAGTCAGCTTACTTGCCTAAAGCAGGACTAGAACACAGGGTCTGTTAATTTTTAGACTGGGGCCTTTAACCACCATACTTGATTTATATACCCTTCAAATGCTCTAGTTAGGGCAACAAAATTGGTGCAACCATTTTGTTTAAATGGTCAGATGTCTATACAGTACAATATGTCTTTAATACCAACTAAAACCAGTCAGTTTGACTGAACACGAATTGCTTTTTAAAACATTTTGACTATATTACTTTAAAATGAAAGAACAAATATAGTAAAGTTTACATGCATCATACTGTATTCTATAAATAAAAAACAAGGGAACATAAACGTAGGAGAGTGCATAACAACAATAAACAAGATTAACTACTTTTTTAGTTAACATTATAATTATGGCTTGGGTCTAATTGCTAATGCTTGATTTTAATTGGCACACCCTACTGGTTTTTTTCTATATGAATTCAGTCATAAAATAGAACTTTTGCACTTAAAAAAACTTAGTTAAAAACTAAAACATCATATTGATTATAATGGGTCTATTCTAAATATGAATAAATGTAGATCCAAATGTAAGTATAGTATTAAAGTATATAATCGGTTATTTGAGGGTATTTTGTTCTTACTGGTCTGGATCATGCAACACATGTGACTCATGAACGTTTAACATTGTCATACCTCCTGTCTGTTAGATCTGAAGCACAAATCATATACAGTGGTACCTTGGTACTCAACTGCTTTGAAATGCATTGAATTTGGTACTTAACATATTTTGACGTGAAATTTTTTTCCTGGTACTCATAGTTTGTTTGGCTGATGCGGCCCTCAATGAAATTGAGTTTGACACCCCTGTTCTAAAGGATTTTTTTGGGTGGGGGGAGACTGTGTGAACATTGTCCCACAAGTTTTTATAAGACATGACCGATGGAGGAAAGAGTCATTAGTTCACAGTTGCTTTGGTACATTAGTGGTTCACTAATACTGACTCTCCCATATTATGTTCCCTCCCACATTATTTGTAAAAATCATACAGATTATAAAAATTGAGTGGACATAAAATTGAGTTCTTCCAAAATAATAATTTAGACACTATGAAATTGCACAATGCCATTGCTTTGGCTTAACTGTAGCAGCAACAGTTGCTTGGCACCAGCTTTTGCCCAGGACAGTAGGCAAGCAGTTTTCTTTCAGCCTTGCAGCTAATCAGCTCTCAATTGGATCCAGCTAGAGACATATGAGGCATGAACCCAGAGCCTCTTGCATGTCTGAGAAATGGCTCTTGACAGGGTCCTTTGATTCTCTTCTCCTTTTGCCACCTCCTCCTCCAATAATAATAAAAACAAGAACAAGAATGACAATGACAACAATGACGATGATATCATTTGCCTGCAAGCAAGGACTGAAGGGACCATAAAATAGAGAAAGTCATAGAAAATGAAGAAGTGAAATTGCTCTGGGACTTTAGAATTCAGACAGATACATAACACCCCAGACTTAACAATTGTCGATAAGAAAGACAAAAAAAGTCTGGATAGTGGACGTGGCAGTGCCTGGAGACAACAGAATAGAAGAGAAAACTCACAAAATACAAAGACTTACAAATAGAAATAGAATGACTGTGGCAAAGGCAAGCAAGGGTAGTACCAATAGTAATAGGAGCCTTGGGTAGTACCAATAGTAATAGGAGCCTTGGGTAGTACCAATAGTAATAGGAACCTTGGATGAAATCCCAAAACAACTGGAGCACCACTTGACATTGACAAATTCATCATCAGTCAGTTGCAAAAGGTGGCTTTCCTAGGAACAGCTTCCATCCTGTGACGATATCTGTAACACCATCAAACGTCAAACAAGAGTACAGAGAAAAGCAACAAAGATGATTAGGGGACTGGAGGCTAAAACATATAAGGAACGGTTGCTGGAATTGAATATGTCTAGTCTAATGAAGAGAAGGACTACGGGTGACGTGATAGCTGTGCTCCTATATCTCAGGAGATGCTGCAAAGAAGAGGGAGTCAACCTATTCTCCAAAGCACCTGAAGGCATGACAAGAAGCAATGGATGGAAACTAATCAAACAGAGAAGCAACCTAGAACTAAGGAGAAATTTCCTGACAGTTAGAACAATTAATCAGTGGAACAACCTGCCTCCAGAAGCTGTGAAAGCTCCAACACTGGATGTTTTTAAGAAGAGACTGGACAGCCATTTGTCTGAAATGGTATAAGGTTTCCTGCCTGAGCAGGGGGTTGGACTAGATGACCTCCAAGGTCCCTTCCAACTCTACTACTACTACTACTACTACTACTACTACTACTATTATTATTATTATTATTATTATTATTATTATTATTATTATTATTATTATTATTATTAATCATCGCACAGTCAGCCAGATGTTCAGACTGGATTTGGCACTTTTGTCTACCTATCGAGTCCTTACCAAGGACCTGGGATAGGCAGATATGGATGTTTGATGGTATTACAAATATTGTCACAGGATGGAAGCAGTTCCTAGTAAGGACACCTTTTGCAATTGACTCTTGGTGAATTTGTCAATGCCAGTGGCGTTCAAGTGGTGCTCCAGTTGTTTTGGGATTGCACCCAAGGCGCCTATTACTATTGGTATCCTTGCTTGCCTTTGCCACAGTCTTTCTATTTCTATTTGTAGGTCTTTGTATTTTGTTATCTTCTCCAGTTCTTTCTCTTCTTTTCTGCTGTCTCCAGACACTGCCACGTCCACTATTCAGACTTTTTTGTCTTTCTTATTGACAATTGTTAAGTCTGGGGTGTTATGTTGCAGGTGCTTGTCTGTTTGAATTCTGAAGTCCCAGAGCAGTTTATCATTTTCTATGACTTTCTCTATTTTATGATCCCACCAGTTCTTGCTTACAGGCAAATGATATTTCTTGCAGATCTCCAATGCACCATTGTTGCTACTTTGTCATGCCGCTGCTTGTAGTCAGTCTGTCCAATCTTCTTGCAGCAGCTTACCAGGTGGTTCAGTGTTTCTTCAGCTTCTTTGCATAGGTGGCACTTACTGTCTGTTGCTGTCTTCTCAATTTTGACTTTGTATGCATTTGTCCTTAAGGCTTGGTCTTGTGCATCCAGAATTAGTCCCTCGGTCTCTTTCTTCAACTTTCCTGCTCTTAGCCATTGCCAGGTCTTGTTATTATCTGCTTTCCCAGCTATTTTTTTTAATGTACTGGCCATGTAGTGCTTTGTCTTCCCATGCCTCTATCCTGTTCTTCATTTGGTCTTTCTTGTAGGCCAGTTTGGCCTCTCCAGTAGTCAGTAAGCCTTCCTGATATACTAATTTCAGTGCATCTTCATCATTGTCCTTCAGATATTCTTCTAAAGCCATTTTTTCTTCTTCAACCATCTGATGTACTTGCAGAATTCCACGTCCACCTATTTGCCTTGGTAGATAAGAGTCTGCCAATGTCACTGCATGGATGAAGGGCATGATTCATTGTCATTATTTTTCTCGTCTTCCTATCCATTGCTTTTAGTTCTGCTTGAGTCCAGTCCATTATTCCAACTGTGTATCTAATGACTGGAATTGCCCAGGTATTTCCTCCATTGAGTTTGGATTTTAAGATCTTCACTCTGTTGATGTATTCCCCTCTAATCTTTTTCTTGACTTCAGTGTGCTTGATGTCAGCTTGAAGGATACCCAAGTATTTGTAATAATCTTCCTCATTCAGACTCTTAATGTTATTTTCATGTGGCATCTTTATTCCTTCAGTTTTCACTATTTTTCCTTGTTTGAGAGTAAGTGTGGCACATTTGTCCAAGCCAAACTCCATTGCAATATCTTGGCTATATATACAGTGTTCAGCAGCGACTCTATTTCAGATGATGTTTTTCCATACAGCTTCAGATCATCCATGTAAAGGAGGTGGGATAGTCTGGCAGATGTTTTTGATGTTTGATAGCCATGTCCTGAGTTATTCAGTTATTGTTGACAGAGGAAACAGTGCAATAACAAATAGTAGTGGTGATAATGAATCTCCTTGAAATATTCCTCTCTTGATATTAACCTCTCCCAGTCTTTCACCATTGACCTGCAACTGTGTCTTCCACTGTGCCATCGATCTTTGCACAAATTTTCTGATGTTTCTACTGACTCCTGTTATTTCTAGGCACTTGATTATACAGTCATGTGGCAGAGAGTCAATTGACTTTTTGTAGTCAATCCATGCCACATTCAGGTTGGTCTTCCTTTTCTTGCAGTTTTCCAAGATCATTTTGTCTGTTAGGAGTTGATCTTTTGTTCCTCTGCTATTGGGGCGGTTTCCTTTCTGATGATGATGATCATCATCATCATCCAGATTTGCCTATCCCAGTGCCTTAGTAAGGATTTGATAGGTAGACAAAAATGCCAAACCAGTCTGAACACCTGACTGACTGTGTGATGATCAATAATAATAATAACTTTTAAAAAGTGATTCGGTAATATCTATGGAGCTTTGGGATGCACAAAATCCATGTTAATAAGCAATTCATTTTTAAAATTAATAATTAAGGCTAAATATGTTCAGAATACATCCAGAAAAGGAAAATATGGGAAAATAATGAAAGAGGGATGATTTGAGCTGTTTCAAATGGAAGGAGTTTCCTTCCGCACATGGAGAGATGGCATCGTTTAGAAGGCAGCTCTTTCAGCCAGCCCCTAGAGATGAGAGGGAGCTGAAATCCAAGCAAAGAATGGAGAAACAACACAATAAATTAAGTAGCGTGTGGTGTCGCAGTTTGGTGATTGACACCCTGAGAGGTCCAGCATAGGCCCTGCATGAGTGCCTGTCCTTTAAGGGATTCCAGCAGAAAGAATTTTCAGCTCCTGAATAGAACCTCCCAGGTTTCCTCACACTCCTCACCTGGAACTCCATCCATTTAAGGACCCATCTTCCCTGTTAATCTGCAATTCCCATACAATATCTTGATTGAGAATATTAGAAGTAAGCCAGGTATAGAAAATTCACATTCTACATTTGTGTGTGTTTGTGAATCAATGGCTTCCCAGGGGATGAGAAGAACAGCATGAAGAAGGGCAGATGGAGAAAATAGATATGGCCTTTGTGGTGAGCATGTTCTGGCCACTGTCAATTCAATACTGACAACTTGCAGGACCTTTTCAGTTATAGCACCTACCACTGGGAGTGACATCACTCCAGTAATCTGTACATTTCCCACTGTCATCATCATCATTTTAACCATTGTCTATCCACTGTAAGATGAAGGCCTTTTACGCATGTTATATTGTTGATCCATCTTGTTTTAAGTTTCTTTCATGCATGCTTTTTATCAAGTGGGATCCATTCTGACTGCCTTGGTTCACCTGCCATCAGTTCTTCTTGCTACATGACCAGCCCATTTCCATTTCAATTTTTTTACTCTCTCGATATCATATACTTTTGTTTGTTCTCTAATCCACATGCAGGTCTTTCTATCTTGTCTTGTAATGTCAAGCATGTATCTTTCCATGACTCTTTGCGCCACTCTTAGTTTTTGTATCAATCATGAGGTTAGTGTCCATATTTCTCCGGCATATGTTAGAGCAGGTAGCACACACTGATCGAAAACTTTTCTCTTCAGGCATAAGGAGAGGTTGTTCTTGAAAATTATGTTTAGCTTGCCAAATACCTGCCAACCAGATTTAACATGCCATTGAGTTCCCTTTATTGTATCACTTTCCATTAAGATCCATTGGCCAAAGTGTAGAGATGGAGGTCAAGGATATGAAGGGACCGTAGCTAGATTAGAGAGACTCTGCCCTGGCTGGGATGTTCAGATGTTCTTTAAGATTGACTAGGGAGTACACCAATAAACAATGCTTTTGCTGTGCGTTATTTCCTGCTTGTTAAAACTGTATAAATACAATAAACTCTACGTAGGCAGACAGACATTTTGGGACACCCTGCGATGACTGGTCTCTGAATCCCACACCAAAGTTTTTATATGTGGTCTATTACATCTAGTTCTTCTCCAGATATAATTGTCTCTTTCTTTCTTTGGTTAATTTATTAAACATAACCTGGCTTTTTTCAGGTTTATTTTTAAACCAAATGGTTCTCCTACTTTGTGCAGCTCTTTAAAGCTCTTCTAGGTCTTGTGAGAAGAGAACAACATCATCTGCAAATCTTAAGTGATTTAAATAGGCACCATTGATTTTTATTCCATCTTTTGCCCAGTCTAGTTTATGAAATACCTCAAGACAAGCTGAAAAAAAGGATAGGTGATATTGTATCACCTGGTTGTACAACCTCATTCTATGTTGATTTTCACTTTAAGATCATTAAGGCAAATTGTTGTCATTATTTTTTCATATATTGATTGTAGTAAGTTTATGTAAGCAGTGTCTAAGCCTCGGTTGAGCAATGCCTTAATTGTTGTTTGCTGGAATATTGAGTCAAACACCTTTTCCCACTGTATAAATTCCAATAATCATTAAAAATTGCTTATTGTTCCAGATCTTACGATAAGGTTGTGGAATTCCTGTTTTTGGTTCTTACTGTTACTGAATTAGTTTTTCAATCAGGCAACGAGGTTGAAGAATCTCCACCCAGAAGGGAATTACAGCTATGTCTCCCCCACATAGCAATAACTAAATTGGTTATAAATTCCTGTCAATGCTGTTATGCAGTGAAACAAACTAATCCAGTAAGTAATTTTTCCCAGTTCTCATTGCCATGTTATTTTTCTCCAACTGGGAGTCTTCTTTCTTTTTTGTCCTACCCAGCCTGGCTAACACAGTGACTCCAACAAGTGTAAAAGTCAACCATAGATCAGGTTGTGGCTCATTTTTGTTTAGGACAGTGTTTTGCTGACATGAAATGCAAATTGGATCCACAGTGAAGGGGAAGTTAAAACAACCTCATCAGAATCATCTTTCTGCAGTCTGGTACCTTCTGGTTGCACTGATCTGCAACTCTGATTTTATTACTTTTACAGATGAACTTCATATACTGTTGAATTTCATAATGAGGTTTGATTTTGCCTTGGCTTTTTTTGTGAACCCAGACCATTGTGAGTTATTAGCAAACATGTTTAAAGGATGGCTTTGTACAATACATGTGTCAGCCCTTCAAGATTGCTCAGATAAGGAAACAGGCTTCACAAGAAGAATAGAAGTCTGATTTATAGAATATACTATATTAACAAATCTTTCAAGTCTGATTGCATTTTCCTTCTTTTCCCCTTATACCCTTGTCAGGGAAAAGCCAGCTTGAATCTCTGCCTAATACTACTGCCTTTCCATGGTGCAAGAAATGATTCTTTTTTGTTTTTGTAACAAAAACAATCTCCATGTCATGATTCTAGTTATAGATTGGAAGATCCAAAATATATTGATCCTCGTACAATGATACTTCAGTACACATTGTTAATTGGTTCTGGGAGACATGACGGGTACTAAAAATGATGAATGCCAAACAAACCACATGACCCTTTGTTTCAGCTGAGAAGGACTTCCTGTCTGTCCCTTTCCTTATGTCAGTAACCTTCCCAGCATGGCCGACTTCCTGTCTGCCCTCTGCAGCCATCCCCCTTGTCCTTTTGCAGCAACCTTCCCGGCCTGGTCAATTTCCTGTCCATTCTCCACAGCCATCCCTCTTTTCTTATTGGAGCATGTTGAGTACCAGGACAATATTTTTGCATCAAAATATCTTGAGTACCAAATTTGGCAAGTTTTGAAACAGTCGAGTACTGAGGTACCACTGTACTGGAAAATCCAAACAGCTTGACATTTAGATGGTTCCACTCATTAATACTAAAAATTCACTTAGTTTGTGTGCAGCTGCAGTTCATTGTAATAGCTTATAAAGAAAAACAGGAATGAATTAGCAAAAAAAAATAATCACACATGAACAACCTTAGTTTACAACTATATATTTATTTATTTTATTTATTTATTTGTTTTTATAAACCGCCCTTCTCCCGAGGGACTCGGGGCGGTGTACAGAGTAAGATAGGCAACATAATGAAACAGTATTGAAAAACAATAATCAAAACAAAACAAACTGGGACCCCAATTAGAGCTATCAGAGCTATCAGAGCTATCAGGCCAGGCCGGACTGCTGGAATAGGAATATGCTAAGTAAGTCTAAACCAAACAAATGCCTAAATCAAGTCATCATATTAAACCATCATGTTTGCTCAATTAATTCTTGTTAACTTGAACACAGACGATAACTATGTTAGGCCATGGTTTATGGCCTGGAATGTGGTTTAAACATGGGCACTGTATGTCCGAGATCAGATCTGTCCTCAGAATTTCACCTGGTATCTGCAAATTCCAAGAAGTCTACCATCTTATCATATAACTGTCCTCTGACAGTTTGAAAAGCAAGGGTATTACTGATTTGGGCACATTTTTAATATGGTTAAATGAAGCCCCCTGGTGGTCAATGTTGAAGGAGCGAAAGAAAAACAAGCATGGGAACAATACATGGGATGGGCTGCAATAAATATTCTGGACAACAATGAGATTGAATATTATCATTGGTGGTTCATTGTGTAGTAAAAAAGACAGCTGTTGTCTTAACATAATCTGCGAATTAGGCTATCGCATTAAGCCATAACATGTATTTAACCAAAGCATGACATATGAATGTAAGAATTATGGCTTGTGCCCAACTTAAGGACTGTTACCATGTTGTATGAGCCCAGTCAATGACTGAGGTCACATGTTAGCTCTGGTTTATTTAACTCTGGTTGACTGAATGAATCTAATTAGGTTGTACAACATACTGAACTGTGAACTACCCATATTGTTGGATTTGTAAAACAGTTAACAGGGTTTGTATAATTAATTGTGATTAATTTTATAGTCTGCAAATCCTGATTTTTGTTTGGTTTATTGAACCAGAAATGAATTAACTCAGTAAGCATACGCACTATGCCACAAACTAGTCTAGTATATTTTGTGAACTCAGTCACTACCTTACAAAAAGAACTTATTTTTAAAAAAGTTGGGTTTTCACATTGTGCTATCATATGACTTGTTTAATTTTGCCATAGTGTAGTGTGTAGTTTGTAAACCATTGTTCCTATGTTAGCATGATTTAACTATGGCTTGTTCAAATCATAGTTAAAATAGACTATGATTCCATGTAATAAGTGATCCAAGGGCGTATCTTTTTTTCACCAGGGTAAGATTTTTGGTCAGGTTTCCAGATAAGGCTTGTGTGCAACAGATCTTTAGGCTGGGTTTGAATAATATGTAAGGTAAAATTTGGTTGGTTACACAATATCTTAACTAGGTCTGGTAGTGGGGGAGGGCATATGCAGAACATAGCAAGATGTTATTCTTAGATACTGTTTGTGGCTTAGTATGTTGCATAAGTCTAGCCCATAAGGTTAGTTTATAGCTCAGTATGTAGTCAAACAGGCAATGGGGTTAAATCATGGATTAACTTGTGTGAATGTAGCCCTACTGCTTCTCATTTTAGCATTGTTAATAGAAAGGAATTAGACAGTTCTGAATATTCTAATGTCTGAATCCCCAAAGATAGTGACCATGCTCATCATCAGTACTGATAGTCCTTAACTTACATCAGTTCATTTATTGATCGAAGTTACAATGGCACTAAAAAAAGTGACTTAGGACCATTTTTCACACTTACAACCATTGAAGTATCCCCAGAGTCCCATGATCAAAATTTCAATGCCTGGCAACTTGCATGTATTTATGACAGTTGCAATGTCCCAGGGTTTTATGATCACCTTTCACAGCCTTCTGACAAGCAAAGTCATTGGGGAAGCCAGGCTCAATTAACTGCAGTGATTCATTTAACAACTCCGACAAGAAAGATTGTAAAATGGGGCAAAATTCACTTAACAACTGTCTCACTTAGCAATAGAAATTTTGGGTTCAAGTCGAGGACTACATGTATAACATTGGGGAACTGTAACTTTAATATATCTGCAATTGTGCAAAATTGGGACAGTAAGACTGCAGTTAAATAATGTACTTAGGAACTTTAGGTAGTGTTTCATGAGATTTTATGACATATGATAGATATTCTTTCCAGTCAGTGATTGTAGACAGTTGTATACAGTAGTTTGGCCAATGTTCTAAATGCTCAAAAACTGATTTATGACACATCCATTACAGCATCCCCAGGGTCATGTAATTGCAATCCAAGCACATGACAATCAGCTCACATTTACAACATTTGCAGCATTTCAGAGTCATGAAACATGATCTGCAACCTTCCCATGGCTTCAAACAAGCAAAGCCAAAGGGGATGCTGGCAGGGAGGGTGACAAATCAAAATCACACAATGTTTCCCATAAGTGTTGAGGCAAAAAAGTTGTAAAATTGGGTGTGATGATGTGATGCTTCACTTAACAACCGCACCATTTAACAATGAATTTGCAATTGTGGTAAATCAAGAACTGTACATTATGCCTGAATGGTTTACTATACTGGGCCAACGGATGGCAGCATCATACATGCCAAAATATATTCAAAGCAGGAAATTGGAGCAAGTTGTTTTCAGGTCTAGGTCCCCTTCAATGTAAGTAATAATTTATAAATGTATCTCTCCTACATTTTCAAAGCTAGCTTACTGGCACAATAGAATTTGGTGAAAATAAGTGATATATAAACTTAAAGGAGATAATAATAACAGAATAGGTAAAATTATCATTACTACATAACAGTTTTAAATATGTAGACAACCCTGTGATCTGTTGGGTCATTGAAAGGAAAGTAGCGCAGTCGCACGTGAGGAGAATGAACATTAAATTTTAGGCTGACAATATTTTATTTACCCCAGTTCTGCACATTTCCATGATCATCTAAGAAGAATATATAGCATAAATAGAAATTTAATTGAATACTTTATTGGCCAAGTGTGATTAACACACAAGGAATTTGTCTCCAGTGCAGAAGCTCTCAGTGTACATGCAAAGCATCAGAATAATGATGATAATCATAATAATGATACCAAAGAAAGGAGAGAAGTAAATAAAATAAGAAGGTAAATAATACTAGTCATACTGCATAGTTAAACACAGACATATAACAAAAATAATTATAGTGACATACTTCAATAAGTCAATATTTATTTACAGAGAAACAGACCACGTGTTTGCAAAAAAGCAATGGGAGTGGGAGCAACTTCTGATTTCCTCCTGGTTTCTCCAATAACTTGGCTTATGGGAAGTTGGCAGGTTGTGTCAAAAATCATAGTCACGTGACTGTAGAGATGTTGCAACAGTCCAACTTTGGGAATATAATTGGTCTAAACATTATGGACATTTCAATTCCACAGAAGTGATATGTCCTGTATTTTTTATGTATTCTTTAATTTAGTGGATTTTAGGAAACTTGATTTAAAAATTCTTAAAGTAAAATTAACACTTAGGCTAACTTGATGATGCATACAGATAAACAATGAAAGTTTTATTACTATATTATATTATTTATAATGGACAATAAAGTAAAATAAAATTGTAAATGTAAGAATCATGTCTAAGCAAAAATGACTGCTTATTGCAAAAAAAGTAAGAAAGTAGGCGTGACTGACATTTTTATTGAACTAATCCAATTAATTGGATTTATATAATCATTGGTTAGCATTAAAGTACAGGTGTTTTAATAAATATGGCTAATTAAAATAACCAAGTCTTTAATGAGACTTATTAAAAGTAGCTGATTTGTAATAGTTCATAAAAGCCTGCATAAAGATGCAGCTGCTTTTTAAAAATGGCTGCATCCCTGTTCCTATAAATTACAAATCTACTCCACAAGATGATTCTTCATTCTCTTTGAAGCAGGCCCAACATAAATTAGCAAAGCACATCAGCCACAAAAACATAATTACGGTATAAATCATCCACCATCTAAACACATAGGCTGAATTTGTGGGACCAAATTGTCTGGGTACACCACTCTTCATGGATAAGGATTTCTTATATCAATTTTAGATGAGTGATAACTAGTTTCAAATGCAGGAAGCCCACAAAGATAGCTAGAATTATAATTTCCTGCTTTTGTCAAGGCTGGCCCATTTCAGGAAAGAAATCCAATTTACAGAGGAAAATATAAACTTACTTTGCTCATGTGCCTGATGGGGAGATGTAAATGCATCAAAAAGATGGTGTACCTAAACCCTATATTCAAAATCTACAATCAAGTATTTTTTTCTCCTTATAAGTATTTTAAAAAATTCAGTGCATGTTTAGGAAACTAAGCATTCAGTTTATTAATCAGCTATAATTTCTGTATTGATATTTTTATACCAGGCCTATTAAGTGACTCACATATTGTACATCAAACCTTTTAGAGCAGGGGTGTCAAACTCAATTTCATTGAGGGCCGCATCAGCATTGCGGTTGCCCTCAGGGGGCCAGGTGGGTATGGCCAGGGTGGGCGTGGCCTACTGGGTGGGCATGGCTAAAGTGCGTATGGCCTACTGGGTGGGCGTGGCCAGCTCTACATCGTTTGCATCAAGGGTGCCTATGGGGGCCTGGGCAGGAGTGGGACAGATCTGAGGGTCTCTGGCAGAAGGAGGGTCTCTGGGCCAGGGCCAAGGCAGAGGGGGCCGTTCCCTCAATGTTTCCAGGATGGCTTCACGGGCCACATGAAACCACTTCGCGGGCCGCATCCGGCCCCCGGGCCTTGCGTTTGACATGTCTGTTTTAGAGCCTACTAATTTCAGCTTGAAAGTTAGGCAAATGCTGACATGTTTCCCATTGAAACTTTTAAGTGGTTAACTTCGGTTAAATCACTATTAATAAGACAATGTGAACTTGTCTTTTGTTGAGATAGCCTCATCAAATCAATCAAATAAATATTTTAGTGGGAAACTTGATACCATTCATTCCTCAGTTCCTTTCCCTCAAAATCAGTGTGGGGCTTATAAACAGCCTAAAAATTGAGGGGTGGGGGGCAAGGAAACTTAAGCATGGCTCAAATACAGTGGATGGCTAGTCCTCTCACGGATAAAGGGGAAAACAATCCAAGAAGCCTGGAAAACTCTGAAAAATGCGATCATAAAAGCCCACACAAGCACAATACCACTGAAAAATAAAAACAAGAAATTCAAGAAGAAACCAGCATGGCTGCACAAAGATCTCTCTGTCAAACTGAAAGACAAAAAGGACAAATACAAAAAATGGAAAGAGGAACATATAACTAAGGCCGACTATCAGCAGGCAGCCAGAACATGCAAAGATGAAGTCAGGAAAGCTAAGGCTCAGAACGAACAAAGACTTGTAACAGAAATCAAGGATAACAAAAAAAAAATTCTATCAACACATTAACAAGAAGAAGTTAAGGAAACTGAAAGGTCCACTAAAGAAAGAAGATGGCAAGGAAATAACAGGCAACAGGGAGAAAGCAGAACTGCTTAGCTCACGGGTCGGCAACCCGCGGCTCCGGAGCCGCATGCGGCTCTTTGAGCCGTCTCCTGTGGCTCCCAGCCGTCCGGTGCGTGCGCACCTCTTCGAACGGGCAGTGGTGCGCACGCACCTCTCCAAATGGAGAGTGGCACCGCCCGTTTGGAGAAGTGCGCGCGCACCTCCCCGAACGACCGGAGGTGCGCGCGCACCTCCCCAAACCTTTGGAGAGGTGCGTGTGTACCTCCGCGCGAAGGGGCAGCAGCTTCGCTCTTCGAGGAAGCTGCCGCGGCCCGTCTGCAAAGCTGCCGCTTTCGGCAGCTTTGCAGACGGGCCGCGGCAGCTTTCTCGAAGAGCGAAGCCACTGCCCCTTCCGAGAGGTGCGCGCCCACCTCCCCGAAGGGGCGGAGGTGCGCGCGCACCTCCCCAAACTTTTGGAGAGGTGCGTGCGTACCTCCGCGCGAACGGGCAGGGGCGCCGCTCTTTGAGGAAGCTGCCGCGGCCCGTCTGCAAAGCTGCCGAAAGCGGCAGCTTTGCAGACGGGCCGTCGCCGTCGGGCAACCGGGAACCGGTTCCATGTCACTTAAAAAAAGTGGCAACTGCGTGCGTCTGCGCACGCGCAAAAAAACATTTTGCGCATGCGCAAAATGTTTTTTGCGCATGCGCATGCATGGACACACGCACGCGGCTCCCACTTTTTTTAATTTGTGATGGAACCGGTTCCCAGTGGCTCTTTTCCTTTTTTAGGTTGCTGACCCCTGGCTTAGCTCATACTTTGCATCAGTCTTCACACAAAAAGAAACCATACTCCAACATACCAAAAAAACCACTGTAAAAGACAAGCTAGAAACAAAAATTAAAATAAGTGAGAAATTAGTAAGAGAAAAGCTATCACACGGATAAAGCAGCTCCCAAAAAGGAACTAGCCCAGTACTGGAAACCACTGACATTTAATCTGGGGGTCGGCTATAATACATGGGCGCAATTTGAAATGGCTTCAGATATTCTCCAAGGAAACGTTTTACTGTATGTATTTAAACGGCGAAGAAGTTTTCAGCTCCTTCAGGAGATCTCTAGCATGAAGGACGTGGGCATGGTAAGGATAAAGGTGGATGGAATCCACAGCTAATACCTTAAGTACGGGACGAGGCTACTTCTTATTCTCGGGCGCTGCACTTACTAAGTAGCTGCTGAGGAAAGTCACCGTGACCCACATATACCTGAGTTAGAGCTGTAGCACTTAGAGCTACAGAGAGTGAGAAGAATGGAGCCTGGCGCTCTCTCAGCGACCCTCCAATCAGTAGTCAGCTTTCTGAATGGCTGGTATTGGGGTGCTGCTCTCTAGAGAAAAAAAATGGTAAAACCTAAAACAGGTTTCATTTTTCAAAAGGAGAATCAGCAAGCGAAAGTGACAATATGCAGAATCATTGCTTGCCGATGTAACGAAGAACACCTTGCACACGATTCCTTTTTTCTAAATCGTAGTTCTGCCAAAAATTTTGAGTACTAAAACTTTTTAAAAATTATGTTTATGCGGTAAGAGGGCGTTTTTTGATGGTGGCTTTTGACAAATGTTAGGCGAACGTATACTCTTCTTAGCTATCAGATATCTATCGTTCTGATTTTTGTACGTGATATTCCTAAATTAAAGTTTGAATTTTTAACGAAAAATCTCCAATACTAAATAATTACTCAGGTCGCAGCAGCTTACTTAAACTGGATCTAGTCCAAATTCAGCGTTCACTAGCAAACAAAACACAAGCTTAGCTTTTTGTTTTAAGCCTGAGTTTTATTTTTTCCCCCTCATTCATTAAAAAGAACAGGCAGATCTGTTTTTGCTGCCTTTTAATAGGGAGAAGGTGGGGGCGCTGTTGGCCAATCACAGTCTTGAGAAAACACTGAATTCCCCTCCCCCCCCAAAAAGGCAAAACAGACTCGGAAGCTGAGTCTTTGTATGAATCTGTAAGCGACGATCGCCCTGGGTGCGCGCACGTCAAGTACGTAAGGCCTCTCTTCGTCGCAGTCTCCTAAGATAAAGGCGAACCCAACGAAAATGGCGGATAGGTTTTCCCGCTTCAACGAAGACAGAGACTTTCAGGTACCAATGCCCACGGCGAGAAATGGCGGCTGTATTTGACTGTAGCATATGGGAACTCTCTTTTCTTCCTTTTGGAGGGGGGTCAAAGGAAAAATAGTGGTGCCCACTCTCGCTTCAAAGTGTTATTCCATATAGTTAAGGCCTCTTCCTTCAGGGTTTCCGTCGCCCATTCTGTTTTCATCTTTGCGGAGCCGTTTGAGGTGTTTGTCCTTTTGCTGCTTTTTTTTGGGTGTGTGGGGGGGGGGGAATTGAGGTTTCCCCTTTCCAAGTCAGATTTCCACCGCAGACGTAGCTCCTCAGGATAGTATAGAATCTTTCTCTTTTGAAGTTTAGTTGGGAATGATGCTCTTCTGTTTCATGCTTTTTATCCAGTTTCTTAAAGACAGGTTCTTTGTTTTTTCTCTTTCATGCATACACCTGACTCGAGTAGAGTATATATTCTGCTTTTATTCCCTTTGGCTTATAGGGGATAAGAGAAAGAGAAATGTTTTAGGATTACTAACTATATTTTATTGATCGCTTCCTTGCCTTCCGCCAAGGATTTAAATATTGTATAGAGGAAATGGCCTCCTTTCCTCTCCCGTATAATGCACACTTTCAGGTAGAATTTCTGGGTAATGAACGTTTCCAATTACTTTTAAGGGGCTTGTAGGACGGTTTCTCCATCTGATCTCAGTTTAATGTAAAAATGGGTATTTTATGGTGAAGGGAATGCTTTGGTAATAAAGGTGGAAGTGGAGATGTTAAAAATGTATTATTTAGTATTTTCTCTTTTCCCATCCTTAGCATGTGGAAAACATATTGTATTAAAGAAAAATAAGGTGCTGATTGTTGATAATGAGGATATCATTTCTTCCATATTGATGATTTTGCATTCTAAAGAAAACAATCCTGCACTCATGTTTTTTGTAGCTTTGTAAAATCAAAGTTTTTGCTGCCTGATGCAGATTGAAGAATGGTGATGGGAAAGCAAGGATCAAGCTATATGACCTTTTTTCCCATCCTGTATATATCATTAATTGGCCTTTCTCCATAGGCTTAAATAAGGTTACGTAATTATGTTTCTTATGTCATCCATTGTTTAGTTTTTTATGATTAGAGCCTTTAAAATGTAATGCTAATGTGCTTTATTTAAAATGGGGGGAGGTAATCACTATAAGACCTTTTGAAGTTACATATTTACTTAAAATAAGTTGATCTCACTTTTCTATTTGATTATGGGCAGACTCCTCTTTATTACAGGTTTTCTTGCCAGCCAGAAATAAATCTTTGCAGGAGAAATGTTGGGCATGCTACAGCAGTTTAAAATTGTCAAGGTTTTTGCTTATTGAATATTGTATTTATAATCATTTAAATCTTGCAATAGGCAAATAATAGTCATGATTACATATTGCATAAAACAAAAGCCTTGAACATTTAAGCACTGAACAAAATTATCTCTTGAATCTCTTTTTTGCACTATTGATTCCTTTTGATATAAAAATCTAGATGTAGTTTATGTTATATACTTTACATTCAGAATTCTATTTTTTTAATGTCAGTGTTTGCTAGAAATGAGTATCTGTATTACTGTACCTTATACTAGCTTTGTGTTTGAAAAACACTGGCTATTGAATAGATAATGGGAATGTGTATCTATATGTTATACGTATATATGTGTGTGTATGTATGTGTATATATAGGTGTGTGTATAATGTATAGTTCCCTGCATAAAAATAAAGCTTTTTGCAGTTTCAGAAGAAAGTACTGCATTATGCTGAACCTATCTGTAATAGCAATGGGAGCTAGAGAATGAATATTGGCTTTCCTTTCTAGATGTCTGATGAAGACTGAAATGTGAACTCTAGTTTGCAGCAGAAAAAATTCTGGAGTTCTTTCTTCAGCGATAGGACTTTATCTCTGAATTGTCGGAAACAAGAAACCAAGTTGATACATGAATTGGAGATAATTGTACATCCCGTTCCATTTCTTTAGGAATATTTTTAGTAATGGACATATAACGTTCTACGGGATGACAATATTTTAAACAGCTATCTTCAAAAATGCAACAGCCATCAATGTCTGTTTTATTGTAAAATCATATCTCAAAAACTTTTTCTTCCATATAAAACTGGTATAATTTATACAGATTTACAGTTATTTCATAAAAATTTCACAGTTAACTGCTATTTAAACATTGACAGAGATATTCAGTTGATTGTTGGCTTTTTATTTTCCTGAAATTGTCATATAGTAATTAATATGGCATATCTAAAATGTACTGTGTAAGTTAAGTAGAGACATTTATTATCTTTATTATCTTGAGTTTCTTAATGTAATATGTTAGTAATTGGATCTTATTTTCTTGTTTTAGCTTGTACTTGCAAGGGACAGTTAGAAAACAGTTCTCTTCTAAGAGAGCAAGGATACAATTTCTGATGATCTAGTCCAGGGGTCGGCAACCTAAAAAAGGAAAAGAGCCACTGGGAACTGGTTCAATCACAAATTAAAAAAAGTGGGAGCCGCGTGCGTGTGTCCATGCACGCGCATGCGCATGTCCATGCACGCGCATGCGCGTGTCCATGCACGTGCATGCGCAAAAAAAGTTTTGCACATGCGCAAAACGGTTTTTTGCGCATGCACGGACTCACGCGGTTGCCATTTTTTTAAAAAGTGAGATGGAACGGTTGCCCGACGGCGACGGCCCATCTGCAAAGCTGCCGCTTTCAGCAGCTTTGCAGACAGGCCGCGGCAGCTTCCTCAAAGAGCAGCGCCCCTGCCCATTCTGACAGGTGCGCGCGCACCTCTCCGAACAACCGGAGGTGCATGCGCACCTCCCCAAACCTTTGGAGAGGTGCGCACGTACCTCCGCGCGAACGGGCAGAGGTGCCGCTCTTTGAGGAAGCTGTAGTGGCCTGTCTCCGAAGCTGCCGCTTTCGGCAGCTTTGCAGCGCACCTCCCCAAACCTCCCCAAACCGGTCGTTCGGAGAGGTGCGCGCGCACCTCTCAGAATGGGTAGAGGTGCCGCTCTTTGAGGAAGCTGTAGCGGCCTGTCTCCGAAGCTGCCGCTTTCGGCAGCTTTGCAGACGGGCCGCTACAGCTTCCTCAAAGAGCAGCGCCCCTGCCCGTTCGCGCGGAGGTACGCGCGCACCTCTCCAAAGGTTTGGGAGGTGCGCGCGCACCTCTGGTTGTTCGGAGAGGTGCGCGCACACCTCTCAGAATGGGCAGGGGCGCTGCTCTTTGAGGAAGCTGTAGCGGCCCGTCTCTGAAGCTGCCGCTTTCGGCAGCTTTGCAGACGGGCCGCTACAGCTTCCTCAAAGAGCGGCATCTCTGCCCGTTCGCGCGGAGGTATGCGCGCACCTCTCCAAAGGTTTGGGGAGGTGCGCGCGCACCTCCGGTCGTTCGGAGAGGTGCGCGCGCACCTCTCAGAATGGGCAGGGGCGCTGCTCTTTGAGGAAGCTGTAGCGGCCCGTCTGCAAAGCTGCCGAAAGCGGCAGCTTCGGAGACGGGCCGCTACAGCTTCCTCAAAGAGCGGCATCTCTGCCCGTTCGCGCGGAGGTACGCGCGCACCTCTCCAAAGGTTTGGGGAGGTGCGCGCGCACCTCTCCAAACGGGCGGTGCCACTCTCCATTTGGAGAGGTGCGCGCGCACCACTGCCCGTTCAAAGAGGTGCGCGCGCACCGGGCCGCTGGGAGCCGCAGGAGACGGCTCAAAGAGCCGCATGCGGCTCCGGAGCCGCGGGTTGTTGACCCGTGATCTAGTCTTAGAAAAAATAACTGGCAGTATAGAGAGCTTCAAATTAGATCTCCAAAGAAGACAAACTTAGAACCTTAAGGTGTTTGCAACACCTTAAAGCAGCTACCGGATCATGTCACACAGCCCTAAAAATAATATAATTCCTGTACACATGTTATTTGGATAATTAAAGCAATTAATAACTTGGTTCAACCAACTTGCATAAAATTAAGCCCCAGCCCTCTATTTCTAAGTGAGAAAAATAATGTACTATGTTTAATAACCAGATTGCTGTGTTGCAGATAAGAGATTCATTGGTAATGCTGTTTAATAAACTAGTTTCATTAAAAGTACTGGAAAGCTATAAAAGCCAAAAAATGCCCATAAAACTCAACCCTCCCCCCCAACATCTTGTGGATAAAATCTTATAGTTTGATATCTTTGATTGTTTATCCCAATGACTGAAGACCAGGTCCCTTCTGGAGGAGTGGTTGACCTTCGTGTACTGTTGACCTGTCTAGTCTCAAACTCTTTGCATCTGATTGGTTTTTCTAATTCTCACATAATAGTAATGATGAAATAAAAGTTGAGATAGTCAAGTTTCTTAATTAAAACTATATTTTAGAAGATTTTAAATGTGTGACTCTCAATGTATGTAGTCACAGAAATAAAAAATACTAAAGGTTAACTAAGCACCAATGTGGTATGTACATACCATCAAGATCCACAAACAATAACCATGTCTCAAATCGTGGTTATATGGAAAAAACTTACTTATGAGTCATTATGTATTGTTAATCCTGTTTTAATAAATTTAAGATAATATACTTCCTTTCCCCTCGATTTCTCTGCTAGCCTTTTCTATGAAAATAGTATAGTTTAAATACAATAAAACCAAAGATTATAGGGAACTACACTGGCTTACTACAGGATTCAAGGTGCTATTTATGAAGCCTTGCATAGAATAGAAACAGATTATATGTGGGATCTTCCCTTATCCCTCATGCTGCAACAAGAAGGATAAACTCTGGGTTCCTTCTCTGAAATAATGTTATCTGTGTGATCCAGAAAGCTTGCCTTCTTGGTGATAGTCCTTGACCTTTGGAAATTCTCTCAACCAATATAGTTATGGTTGGTCCTGACCCTGCAGACCCTGGTTCTTTGTCCAGTTGTTTAATCAGAATGAACAGAGCTCCCATTTGATAGGATACTTTTTTTTCCAAATTTTTATTTACACATTACAAGGAAAAAAAATGACAAAAGACCTAAAACTATATACATGCAAAACAACTGTATGTACTTATTGAAATAATTGTGTTTTTTTTAAAAATTAAGGGTAAAAATATAAAACAAACCCAGGAAAACTAAGAGAAAATGGGGGACAGTCTAGCTATAAGCATGTGAAAAAGCAACTCCACACCACTTATTTGTTTTAATGTTTTCAGCGTACTTGCTCTTCATTTCACCTATATTGATTGATAGGATATAATGTAACAAATATCATGCACCATTTATATGAATATACAGTACATTGCCCAGGGCTGAAATGTGGAGTCCTTGATGCTCTTCAAGCTTGGTTGCTTGCTTACAGACATTTCGTCACCTACATAGGTAATATCATCTGGGTTAATGAGTATGAGGTTGCTTCCTGTTTATATACAGTAGCTTGGTGTGCCAATATTAGTGGGGATGTGGTTTTCTCCTATAGTTATGTTATAGGTAAGCAATATTTCTTATGTTTATGTCTTTGTCCTTGTTGCTACAATTCCTTTTTTGATTCTCTTATACTGCATCCCCCATCTTAAAATTTAGCTTCTGAGCCTCTTAGAAGATGATCTTACTATTTTTGCATATTTTATAATACAAAGTGTTCTGTTATTTCAGAAATATAGGTAAATTGATTATATATGAAACTATAATCAATTTCTCATGGCACCTGTCAGAAGGCAAAATAACATGTAGGATATAACATTTATTTATTTAAGAATTCTGTATGGCTGCCTATAATCAGGAACCCAACTTTATTTTGCACTGTTCCCAATAGGAACTTCTTTCACCTTGACCCTAATGTCAAAGGAAAGAATTAAGTTTTAAGAGTCTTTTTAAAAGGGGTCAAAGCCAATAATGCACTGAGGAGATCATTCCACATGATAAGCATCCCAGTGGAAAAGGCATGCTTTCTGCATTCTATCAGATGATATTACTTCAAGGAAAAGGACTGAAGGATTTAATTTAATTTAATTTAATATTTGCATTTGTATACCGCCCTTTCCCTGAGGACTCAGGGCGGTTTACAGGGAATTAAAAATCAAAACATACAAAAGTTAAAACCAATTAAAAAGCATTAAATTCACCCTGTACATTAAAACCCCAGTTAAAATTTTCTCCTCAGCCTGGGCCCGAGAGCTCAAAGAGCCAGGTCTTCAGGCCCCGGCGGAATGATCGGAGGTCGGGAGCAGTCCTCAGCTCTACCGGCAGCTGGTTCCAGAGGGCAGGCGCTCCCACTGAGAAGGCCCTATCCCTGGGTGTCACCCGCCGGCAATCTCTCACCGGCGGAACCCTGAGCAGACCCTCCCTGTGAGAGCGCACTGGGCGAAGGGCGTTTGATGCCGGCAGCAGGTGTTCCCTCAAATAACCCGGACCCAGGCCATGTAGGGCTTTATAGGTGATAACCAGCACCTTGCCCATCCTAGTTGAACAGGTGGAGCAGACAGTTACTATTGGTAATAGGGACAATAATTCAGTTCTGTGCCATGCAAAACTTTATAACCAGCACCTTGAGTTGCACCTGGAAGTGGGTACACTAAGATGCATCCATAACTTCCCATGCCACTGCATTTTGAACCAATTGAAGACCAATCTCTAGAACCAAAATCAATCACAAATCCCAAGAAAACAAATCAAACAATGAGGTAGACAGTGATGAGAAAAAAGAAACTCAAACAACAATCGAGATGCAGGAAACATACCCATGGACAGGCATAAAGTCTTAAATTCTTATATACAAATGCTCAGTGCTTGGAGAACAAACAGGGCAAACTAGAAGCAATAGTACATAAGAGAGGGTATGACATAGTTGGCATTACAGAAACCCATGAATGGAATGGAATGGTGGATAAAAATTGTTCAAAAGAAACAGGTCTACAAAAAGAGCAGGGGAAGTTGCACTATATGTAAGAGAACACTACACATCTACAGAAATGCACATGATCAAATATAAAATCTCTCCAGAATGTATATGGGTCAATATAAAAGAGAAAAAAATGACATTGCCATAGGTGTATATTACAGGCCACCCAACAAATCAGGAGAAATAGATGAACTCTTTGACAGCCAGTTAACAAATGTATGTAGGAAACATACCACAGTAGTAATGGGAGACTTCAACTATCCAGATATCAGCTGGGGGACAAACTCTGCCGTGAGCAGGAGATTAAACAGATACCTAGCCAACAACTTTGTCACTCAAAAGGTGGAGGTGGGAACGAGGTAAAGTTATACTGGACTTAATCACTAATAGAGAAGAAGTGATGGAATTGAAATTGCCAAAACCTTGGGTGAAAGTGACCATGTCATACTGGAATTTAATGTAATGCAAACACGAAATAGAAAACAACCCAACCAGTTTCTTAAACTTCAAAAGAGCTGACTTTAACAAACTCAGAGAGAACCTAGGAAAGATCCCATGGATGAAAATCCTAAAGGGGAAAACAACACAAGAAGCATGGCAAACTCTGAAAAATGTGACCATAAAAGCCCAGACAAGCGCAATACCACTGAAAAAGAAAAACAAATTCAAGAAAAAACCAAGACAAAAAGGACAAATACAAAAAATAGAGGAACATATAACTAAGGCCGACTATTAGCAGGCAGCTAGAACATGCATAGATAATAATAATAAATAATAATAATAATAATAATAATAATAATAATAATAATAATAATAGTAGTAGTAGTAGTAATAGTAATAGTAATAGTAATAATAATTTAATTTCTATACCGCCCTTCTCCCGAAGGACTCAAGGCGGTGTACAGGGCAAATACAATAAAAATACAGTGTACAAAAGTTAAAAAAGAATTAAATAATGCAGCCGAATTACAATAAAATTAATACAATAATATTAAAATACCCCAAACCCATCAGACCAGGCCGGCTTGTTCAAATAAGTATGTTTTTAGGTCACAGCGGAAGGAGCGAAGGTCGGAACCCATCCGGAGCTCAACTAGTAAATGGTTCCAAAGGTCTGGCACGCCCACAGAGAACGCCCTCCCCCTGGGGGTCGCCAGTCAACACTCTGACCGACGGCACCCTAAGGAGGCCCTCTCTGTGGGAGCGCACTGGACGAAGGGAAGTTGATGCCGGCAGCAGGTGCTCCCGTAAGTAATCCGGACCCATGCCATTTAGGGCTTTATAGGTCATTACCAGCACCTTGAATCTTACCCGGAGGGCAACCGGAAGCCAATGCAGCTCGCGGAGTAGAGGTGTTACATGGGAGTATCGGGAAACCCCCACCACCACTCGCGCGGCTGCATTCTGCACCAGCTGAAGCCTCCAAGTAGTCCTCAAGGGCAGCCCCATGTAGAGAGCATTGCAGTAGTCCAAAAGGGAGGTTACGAGCGCATGAGTGACTGTACGCAAGGCATCCCAGTCCAGATAGGCCCGCAACTGGTGCACCAGGCGAACCTGGGCGAAGGCCCCCCTAGTCACAGCTCCTATATGATCTTCCAAGGAGAGCTGTGAGTCTAGGAGGACACCCAAGTTGCGAGCCCTATCTACGGGGGGTAATATCTCACCCCCCATGATTAGAGATGGAATAATCTGAATTTCCCGAGATGCTGGCACGTACAGCCACTCAGTCTTGTCGGGGTTGAGCCGAAGCCTGTTCTTCCCCATCCAGACCCGAACCGCCTCCAGGCAACGGGACATCACATCGAGGGCATCACTGGGGTGGTTTGGGGTAGAGATGAAAAGCTGGGTATCATCAACATATTGATGATACCCAACCCCAAAACCATGAATGATCTCACCCAGCGGCTTCATATAGATGTTGAACAGGAGAGGCAAGAGGACCGACCCCTGAGGAACTCCACAAATGAGAGGCCTCGACGCCGACCTCTGCCCTCCTGCCAACACCGACTGCGAACGTCCCAGGAGGTAGGAGGAGAAGCACCGTAAAACGGTGCCTCCCACTCTCAACCCTCTGAGACGCCGCAGTAAGATACCATGGTCGATGGTATCAAAAGCCGCTGAGAGGTCTAATAGGACTAGGACAGAGGAACAACCCCTGTCCCAAGCCCGCCAGAGATCATTCATCAGCGCGACCAATGCTGTCTCCGTGCTGTGCCCAGGCCTGAAGCCCGATTGGTACGGGTCCAGATAATCAGCTTCCTCCAGGAACAAAGGAAGCTGATGCGCCACCACGCTCTCAACAACCTTCGCAAGAAAGCGAAGGTTGGAGACCGGACGATAGTTGTTTAAAACAGCTGGGTCCAGGGCAGGCTTCTTGAGGAGGGGTCTCACCACCGCCTCCTTCAAGGCGGCGGGATAACTGCCCTCACTCAAAGAAGCAGTTATCACTGCCTGAAGCCAGCCTCGTGTCCCCTCCTGAGCCGCATAAACCAGCCAGGAGGGGCACGGGTCTAATAAACACGTGGTGGAGCTCAGCCTCCCCATAATCCTGTCCACCTCTTCCAGAGTCACAGGATCGAACTCCTCCCAGATGACATCACCAAGACCGCCCATGTCCTCACCGTCAGACTCTGCCCAGTCTGCCTGGTCCAGATCCGAGCGATTTTGTCCGACAGATGTTGGCTAAACTCCTCGGCACGACCCTGCAAGGGCTCCTCCCTCACCTCCTGATTAAGGAGGGAGCGGGTCACCCTAAACAGGGCGGCCGGGCGATTATATGCGGACGCAATGAGGGTAGCAAAGTAGTTAGACCTTGCCGTCCTTATCGCCGCGAGATAAGACCTCATAGAGGACCTTAGTCGCAATCAGTCGGATTCAGACCGGCTGGACCTCCAACAGCTCTCTAGGCCCCGTCTCCGACGCTTCATCTCCCGGAGCTCCACAGAAAACCACGGAGCCCACTGGGATCTGCATCGGGTCAGGGGCCGCATGGGTACAACTTGGTCGAGTGCCTCCGTGGCTGCCTTTTCCCAGGCTTCCACTAAGGCATCGGCCGAGCTGTGAGCAAAGGCGGCAGGTGGGGACCCCAGCGCCGCCTGGAACCGCTCAGGGTCCATTAAGCGCCTAGGGCAGAACCATCTTGTTGGTTCAACAACCCCACGACGGGGAGTGGCAAAACGGAAGACCAGCCACAGGAGATGATGATCGGTCCATGACAGGAAGTCAGGAAAGCAAAGGCTCAGAACAAACTTGTAACAGACTTGTAACAGAAATCAAGGATAACAAAAAAAAGTTTCTTCCAACACATTAACAACAAGAAAAAAATTAAGGAAACTAAAGAGCCACTAAAGAAAGAAGATGGCAAGAAAATAACAGGCAACGGAGAAAGCAGAACTGCTTAACTCATACTTTGCATCAGTCTTCACACAAAAAGCAACCATAGCCCAACATACCAAAAAAACCCACTGCAAAAGACAAGCTAGAAACAAAAGGTAAAATAAGCAAGAAATTAGTAACAAGGAACACCTATCCAACCTTGATGAGTATAATCACCGGGACCCGACAAATTACATCCCAGAGTTCTGAAGGAGCTGGCAGATGTCATCTTAGAACCATTACACCACATCTTTCATAAATCCTGGAACACTAGGGGAAGTATCAAGATTGGAAAAAGGCTGATGTGGTTCCCATCTTCAAGAAAGAGAAAAAAACAGACCCAAGAAACTATAGACCAATCAGTTTAACATCAATACCTGGGAAGATCCTAGCAAAAAAATAAAAAACCAGATCTGCGAACAACTAGAAGCAAACAAAGTTATAACTAGTACCCAGCATGAGTTTGTTAAAAAAGATCATGCCAAACCAATCTTATTTCATTCTTTGATAAAGTGACTAAACTAGTAGACCAGCAAAATGCTGTGGACATAGTATACTTAGATTTCAGTAATGCATTTGATAAAGTAGACCACAATCTACTCCTTGGTAAGCTAGAAAAACGTGGAATAGATAACATCACCAACAGATGGATATGTAGGTGGCTGGCAAACCATACTCAATGAGTAGTCCTCAGTGGCACCACATCCACATGGAGAGAAGTAAGCAGCAGGGTACCACAAGTTTCCGTCTTAGGCCCAGTACTCTTCAATATCTTCATCAATGACTTAGATGAGGGAATTGAAGGGGAACTCATCAAATTTGCAGATGACACCAAACTGACAGGAGTAGCCAACACCCCAGAAGGCAAGCTCAGGATCCAAAAAGATCTCGACAGATTTGAACAATGGGCCCTATCCAACATGAGTTTCAATGTAGAAAAAAGCAAAGTTTTACATTTAGGCAGTTAAATCAAAGTACAAATACAGATTGGGCGAGACCTGGCTCAAAAACAGTAATTGTGAGAGGGACCTTGGAATCCTAGTGGAGATCACTTGACTATGAGCCAGCAGTGTGCAGCAGCAACCAAAAAAGCTAATACAATCCTGGGTTGTATAAACAGAGGCATAGAATCAAGATCATGCGAAGTATTAGTACCGCTTTATAAAACCATAGTAAGACCACACTTGGAACACTGCAGGCAATTTTGGTCGTCATATCACAAAAAAGATGTTGAAAGTTTGGGGAAAAAAATCAAAGAAAAGCAACTAAGATGAGTAAAGGCCTGGAGACTAAAACATACGAAGAACGGCTGCAGGACTTGGGTTTGGCTAGTCTAAAGAAAAGAAGAAATAGGGGAGACATGATAGCAGTATTCCAGTTTTTGAGGGGCTGCCACAAAGAAAAGGGGGTCATGTCATTTACCAAAGCACCAGAGGGCAGGACAAGAAAAAATGGTTGGAAACTGATCAAAGAGAGAAGCAACCTGGAATTAAGGAGAAACTTCCTGACAGTGAGGACAATTAACCAGTGGAACAGCTTGCCTCCAGAAATCATGGGCACTGGAGATTTTTAAGAAGAGACTAGACAGTTACTTGTCTGAGATGATTTAGGTTCTCCTGCTTGAGCAGGGGGCTGGACCAGAAGACCTCCAAGGTCTCTTCCAGCTCTATTCTAAAGTTACAGATGCTCTTTAGGGGCTGCCCATGTAGAACACATTGTAGAGATATACTTGAGAGGTGACTTTCTAATTCAGAGATACCCAGTCTTTTGAACACCAGGACCAGTTCCATGAAGATAGGGGGCGTGGTTTTATGTACTGCCTGCATCCCATGGATGGGGCTTTGCTTGTTTGTGTGGACCAGTTTCTGGCATGCCGCAGCCTGATCCTGGTCCACAGACCAGGGGTTGGGGATCCCTGATCTAATTGGAGGCTCCCAAATCAGGCATGGCCACAATTGGGGCACAAGATCAAGTTGTGCAAAGGTCCTTGTGGTCTCCTGAAAGTGTTTTTCTAGAAGAACCCCCAGATTGTACTTTGCCTCTGAATTGGAGAACACCGCTTTCTCAGCATCAATAATGAAAATCTCCAGTCCAGAGATAAGGAGGATCAAGGATCCATACAGTCAGTCTTGCTAGGGTTGAGTTGAAACCTATTCTTCCCTACTCAGATGCTCACTTTTAGAAACTGGGACAGAACCTTGATAACATTGATTGATCAGCCAGGAGCAGCAATACATAGCTGAGTATCATCAGAATACTGATGATATTGCACCCCAAACCTATAGATGGCCTCCTCCAACTTCATGTAGTTATGGGGAGAGGGCAGAGCTATGAGGAACTCTGCAAAACAGAGGGCTAGGATAGACCATTCCCTGGACACCAACTATGACTACAAATGGTGATGAATGAAGGAGAAGCACCGTAACAAATTTCCCAACCCCCTGAGCCAGTCCAGAAATCATGGTCAATGATATTGAAGTTTATTGAGAGATCAAGAAAAGCCAGGATGCATGGACTTCCCCCATCCTGATCTGGTCAATAGGTCATCTATGAGGTCTTATCTCGCGCCAATGAGGACGGAAAGGTCTAACTGCTTTGCTACCCTCATCGCGTCCACAGATAATCGCCCGGCCGCCCTGTTTAGGGTGACGATGTGATTTTTGCTGTTCTATACATGCTGATAATTTGTCTAACCTTGGCTTATACTTTGTAAGTTTGAAAGTAACACATGCAGCACTCAGGTCATCTGTTAGTCTGTTTCTGGTGTCAGATTTGATATAATTCAAAGCTGAAAACAGCGTGCTCGCTCTGGAGACTTGTTTAGGCTAGGAAGGGGCTTGAGAAATGGCTTTTTTCTACGAAAACTTAGGCAAATAGCGAGGCACGTGTGCCCACAGAGAGGGCTCTGAGTGCCCCCTCTGGCAGATGTGCCATAGGTTCGCCATCACTGCTCTATAGTCTCTTTTTAAAAAAATACAGCTAGTCCTATCATAAAATCAGATCTGGTCACATGGGGGTCTTATTGTAAAACTGTCATAACTTGCAATAGAAATTCCAGGTTCAGTGATGGGATTCAGCCGGTTTGCACTGGTTTGGTAGAACCGGTAGCTAAATTTTGTTGAGTTCAGAGAACTGGCTGAATGCACACCACTTCTGGAAATCCATTCTAGGCCTGGAGGAGGCCTCCCAGGCCTAGAGTGGCCTGCCAGAAATATGGGGATGCCATTTCCGGAAATCTGTTCTAGGCCTCGGAGGCCCAGGTCTGCATCCATGCAGAGAACCAGTTGCTCAAGGATTTGAATCCCACCATTGTCCAGGTTCCATTATGGTCATATGTTGAGGTCTACCCGTATATACTATTATGATACAGTGACAAGATGTACTAACTGAAAACGTGGAAGAGACAGGATCAGAAAAAGGAAAGGAGATGAGGTTGTCATGCAGGAATACAAGCTAATTTGAGGGCTAATCCACATGGAGATCCGTTTCCATCTGTCCTGTTTGCCATTGCCATTGTTTGCTCCCTAAAGACTAAAATGGATGTTCTGAAACTTGAGCTGGCCATGAACAAGGAGTGTATATTAGAGGTGGTGACCCTTTGAGAGCTGTATGCAACAAAATTTCATTTTGATGTATGCCGATTGGTGTACATTCAAAGTGACAATAAAGTTGTTATTGTTGTGTTATTGTTACTAACTCAACTGCTAGTAAGTTATTTATTAGAAGTCTAAATAGGACCAACTTCTTTTGAGAGTAGATTTTCTTATTGGATCCTTCGGAGACTTCAGCTTCTCTCCTGTGACCAGGCAGATTAATATTCATTAATTTACTTATTCATAGTTTATTTTGTACCTGTAATATAGCATTAAACAGTTTTATTTGAATTGTAAATTGGTCCAATGTGTTTTAAATGTAGTAGTATTTGCAAATCCTTTAATTATATTGCCTACTCACCTACATTCTGTTTTGTTTTGTAAGTACAAAGTAAGATTATTATGGATATAAACATTGGCACCTGTTAAGAGGCAATGACAAGTGTCCATAAATGAACATCTAACCATTCAGACTGAGAAATGTTAACACAGCTGTCATAGATGTGAGTCTGGCTACTTGAGGAATGCTTGCCTCTGTATATCTCCACTCATCCATTGAGGTCAGCTAAAGGTGAAGATGCTATATAGTTCTCTCAATCAAAGGCTTCAGATCAACTGACAGTTTATGTTTAGATCCTCTACTTCTTCAGGAATTTTATAAAGGGTAAATTGATCCCTGGAAGCATGTTTCTATAATTTTGGTGTCCTTCCCTTCTTCTAGGAACCTGCATAACTTCTTTAAACATTGGTATAAAATTTGCAGCCACTGCGTAAATCCAACTCAGTTTGCCAATTGCCACAACATCCTTTTCCTCCTAACTTGAACAACAGCTCCTTTCCCACCTTCAGATGTTTTTACAGATTGAGCAGTTTTGTGGCTTATATCAAATAAACTTTCTTTTGATTAGAGTTTCACATTTTAACTCTTCTCCTTTTATACTATGATGACACAAAATCCATTTGAACAAGTAATATAACTACTACTCTGTGCTTATATTCCTTTAAATGATTCCGTTCAAGTTCAAGTTTTAACTATTTTCTCTGCCTAGACCTAAATTTGGGGAATCAAAACACAATATATTTTGGACTATACACATCTGGATAACATGATTATAGATGCTGCAAACAACATCCCAGGAGAGTTTTGTTGGATTGCACTAATGTATCTGCATTTGTAGGCTTTATGCATAAAAGGTTAAAAGGGACATTTTTTTATTTGAAGTGCTGCAGTAGCAGGCTTAAAATTGTTCTATTCCTTTGCTAAGCAGAATATAATGGTGAATAAGAGAGTCATCTTCTATTTCAACATTAAATCCTAAACTGATGGCTTACTTTGTATTTTCAAGATTAGAAATAAAGACTATATTCTTGCAAACTAAAAATATGGTGAAATTTTGTTAAACAAAAATGTTTAGAACATCACATGTTACTTGTAAAAATGGTGACATTGTACAAATATGGAATTTTATATAAATAAGGACTAGTCCAGGAAGTTAACAAGAATCAACTCTGAGTTGAAGGGTCCTCCCTCACCCAAATATCACCAACATGCACTTTGCACTATATTGTGCCACCGTGTTTCCCCAAAAATAAAACCAGGTCTTGTATTTAGTTGTGGAGCAAAAGACCCATTAGGGCATATTTTTGTGGATATCTTATTTTCCCGTGTATGGAAGGTGGCGAGTGTGTGGGTGCCAAAGGTGCCCGGCAACAGTCGCAGCCCACTGGCCCTTTGCAGCCCCCACTCTGGGGCTGCAAAGCCCACACAATGCAGCTGAGTGGGAACACTGCTACAGTTACGCCAGTCCTTGCCGGACGTGCCTCATGGCCAGTCGCCCACTCTGTCTCACCCTCTGGATGCTCACAGCCACAACGGGGCAGGAGGCTACATGGCGTGCCGATGCTGTTGCTACGAGGTGAGGTGAGGCAGGTGGCAGGGGGTTTATGGAGCTGCCCGATTCATCCTGCACCTCAGGTCCCTGTAGCCAGGCCACTGCTCGGCGACCTCCCCCTGCCCATACAATGACCCCGTTGCCTGTCCACCTCTTCTCTTTCACTCCCCTCCCAAGCTGGACACCATGCTATGGAGGATGGGCAGGGGAGGCTCTCTCTCCTTACCCAGTCCCCATCCACAGTTTTAGAGCCAGGGGGAAGTGACGGTGAAAGGCTGCACATCAGTTGCATCAGCTGCTGGAGGGGATTTCTTTGGTCCCTGTTGCCCCCACCCCATCCTGCAGTTCACCTGCCCGGTGGTGATTTCCTCCACCACCTGCTGCTTTGGTCTTATGGTGCCATCTTTATTTATTTATTTTATTTATTTTAATTCCATTTATATCCCGCCCTTCTCCGAAGACTCAGGGCGGCTTATAAGCTTAGCATCTTGCACTGCCTGCTCCCTGTTCACCGCCTGTATTGTATCATTTGAATGGCAGCAGCTGTGGAGGCCAGTAGTACGAAGCAGTGTTGGGTGGGGGGAATCTGTCTCCATATACACACATAACTCTCCATGGCTGTGTGGGCAAAGCCGTAAAAGGGGTCAGGTGGCTGAAGCTGCCAGCCAAGGGTCAATGCAGAGAGCAGGTGCCGCTACCACCAGCCCCTCCACCACCTGCTTTGCATCACAGCGGTGGCACCCACTTTCTGCATTGTCCCTGGGGTGGCAGTTTCGGCCCCCTGGCCCCCTTTGGCGGTCTGTCCACATAGCCACGGCAAAGTTATATGTGTATGTGGAGAAAGATTCCCCCTGCTCCACTCTCCACTGCTTCACAGTTGCCGCCTTTGAAACCATACAATACAGGCGGCAAACAAGTAAGCAGCGTGAGGCGGCGCCACAGGACCAAAGCAGCAGGTGGAGGAGGAAGAAGTGGTCACCACCAGGCAGGTGATCTGTGGGACAGGGTGGGGGCAGTAGGGACTTAAGAAAGCCATTCTAGTGGCAGATGCGGCTGATGCGCAGCGGAGGCCTTTCACCATCACTTCCCCCAGCTCCGAAACAGTGGAGAGGGACCAGGTAAGGGGACTGAGCCTCCCCCGCTCATCCTCCATTGCATGGCAGTCCGGCTCTGGAGTGGAGTGAAAGGGAAGAGACAGGCAGGCAGCCGAGTCATTGAACAGGTGGGGGGAGGTCACCTAGCGGGCAGTGGCCTGGCTGCGGGGATCCTGAGGTGTGCTGGTGGGCATGTGGGACAGCCCCCCACACACCCCCGGGCTCTTAACTGGGGCTTATTTTTGTGGTAGGGCTTATATTAGGCACATACTAAAAATCATGCTAGGGCTTATTTTCTGGTTGGGTCTTATTTTCAGGGAAACACGGTAGTAGATGTTTTAGTCTTTCCAGACCACTTCAGTCAACCCATTTAAAATAAGATAAAATTTGCTCGCATTTGAAATAACCTTGTCATTAATCCCTGAGAGCAACATTATTGAGAATGGTGACCTAGTTAGTAGATTGGATAATCCAACCTTTTAGGAATAGAGCAAGCTTGTTTCGGGGAACCCTGGTCAATACTTGATCACTGCCTTCTCTTATCATTTATCTAACAAATATACTTTTCATCCTCAGTAAAAAGTTTATGTTGCCTTCATCAATCTTAACTTCTGATTCAACCCCCAATAACAATTTTTGGGAGAAATTGGGTACTTCTTCTGTTGAAGAATGGAATATTGGCCTTTTATTGTTACTTGTTTTGATTATGAAATTACATTAAAACAACCCAGTGCAAGTTCATTGGGGCCCACCATCAGCTTTTTTCCCTCTCTCTTTCAATTCCTATTGAAAAGGGGGGGGTGAAACAAGGATAAACCTTAGCAGCTATCATTTTAAACTTTTATATTAATTCTATGGTATAATTTTATCAAAAACTGAACTGCTACATTAGTCAAATTAACCTGTCTCAGTTCTTTTGTATGTAGAGGCTGCTGTTGTCTTCTGTACATTGAATGTCTCAAACTTCAGTGTCTCAATATCTTTGGGCACTAACTGTACTACTGAGTGGAAATCTAGTCATGAACCACAGGAATCAAAACATTCCATTTTCCAAAAGAACTGTGATTTAACACTATTTCTGGAAAACTGATGATAATTACATCAATCAGTGCAAAATTTTTAAATATTTGGATGTCTCCTTTCAAGTCTCAGATATTTGGAACAGAACTTAAGGACTATTTAACCTGAGCTATTTTTTTTGCAAATGCCATTCTGTTAGAAACTGAAATGGTAACAACTGTCTCCTGGCAGCAATAAAAACTTATAAAGTGAAGGTCATGAATAATTTGGCCTACATAACGTGGCTATTTTTGAGGCTCTCCTATTTGAGGGCTTTGCTGTTAGTCCCCTACTATGTTACAAACTCTCTGTTAAGACTGAAATCAACTTTAATATCTACAGAGACTTCCATGTTACTGTTCACAAGTTTGGCTCAAATTAAAATTACTTAAGAGTTCTTTTTTCTCCTTGATTTTTGATGTGGAATTTACAAAATAATTTTTACATCCTTTTGGTTGATAGGTATTAATTTAGAACTAATATTTTGCAATTTTTCTACCCAATACTTTGTCAGCCTAGTTTGAGCAGAAGGTGAACTGCATCCAATTTAGGGTAGACTTGTAGGGTAGATCTTTTTCAGCTGCCACTTATCTTGCTATTCTGTGTCCAACTTACAGAAGATCTTGTCAGCCAAATTTGATGTTTGTTTTCCTCCCTCTTAGGTTTAACAGCATCTGCCCAACAGGGGAAGGGGAAGCATTTGTAACTTTGCTTTTATACTGTCCTTTTTATCAACTTATGTCAGGATTTATAATAACATCTTTAATAATAGTCCTAGAAATTAAAAAGAGGATATTGTCTTCCTTTCTCAGCTATTTGGTCAACTGTGATATCTGAAAAATTGTGCATTTTGCTGAACTGGCACTAACATGCTTAATGCAGTATTGTATTGCACTGTATAATATCTATAAGTCCAATCTCACTGTATACATGTTGTACTTCGATAATAAAGGTTCATTCATTCATTTTAATTTCTTTTGTGCATTTTCTTTGTGAAAGCATTATGTTCTCTATTTACAGCTTTTCCCTTGGAGGATATTAAGCAAACACCTACAATTGTTGGTAGAAAAGAGTGGAAGTCTAGATAGTCTAGAAATCTAGATGTCTAGATTTTTTTTTGTTACAGAAGCAGAACTAACTGGAGGACAACATAGATTGTAAAGAGGGGAAAATATGAATGGGGAAATGGTGGACCAAGGACTGGTACAATCTGCAGTGGATTCAGAAAAAGAAGCATTGGTTTGTGGAGATTCTGAAAAGGAAATCATTTGATTGCTTAATTACTTAGATATGCAAAAGAAGGTTTGAAAGAGATTGAAAGTGTTGAAGAAAAGAGCCCGTTCCTTTTTTTTTCATAAACGTTTTATTAATTTTTGAAAATTACAGTCTTTAATGCTTAGTAAACAACATGTCTGGGTTCAAATATTTAACATTTGACTTTTTCAGTATATCTGTTCAATACCAAACAATTTTTTCCCTGATCCTCCTTTCTTCTCCATATTTTTTCCATTTTCTCATCGTTACACCATTACTATTTTTGATACTGTTAATGTATACAAAGTTAGATATAAGCATCTTCATCATATTTTACTAATATCATACAAATAATGTCATAAATCAGTAATGTCAATTCATTAATATCCTGATTTTCATGTTCTTGTTAAAGTTTGATTTCCCATCAGTATTTGAACTATCCTTATCAATTATGATTTTCTCAATATTATATTTATATAGCTGAAAGTTTTATTCAAATCAATCCTATTTCCCATATAAAAATAAAAAAAATGTTATCTTAATTCTAAATCATATCTTTCATTGTAAAAGTCTAATTATATCTAAAAGTCTTCCATTCTTTTAATCTTATTCAAAAGGTATTTAAACATACAATGCCCCCTCTAGAAGGTCAAGTGTTCTGTTTTTTAAATCTGACTCTTGCTTTCTTTCTTTGCCAAATCATTTTCCAAGCCAGGGCTGTTAAATCGCCCAAGAATTTTCTTTCTATTTTTGTGAAAGTTACTTGGATAAGGAAAACAGTTTGGGTAGGGTATTTTTTGAGGGGAATTCCACCCAATTATATTCCTTAAACAAGTTCCTTTCACCCTCCATTCCTCTTTTCTTTTCTTTTCTTGTCTCTTTTAACAGCTCCCTTTTTTAAAATCTTTTTTCTTTGCCATCAGATATATTTTGCAGACCTAAGGAGTAAAAGGTCTTTTGCATTTTCATTGTTACAACTAAGTCTTGCAGTTCTTTTATCTCTTCCATCTCTAAATCCATTTCTTCTGTTTCATCTTCTGATTTCTGGATTATTTGTTTATACTTTGTGGTCGTTATCTGGGAGTTTTCTTTCTTTCTTTTATTGAAAAGTTTTATAAAAGTTACAATATTATCCCATCCCCAAACCCCCTCCCCCTCCCCCACTTCCCAAGACTGGTTACAGGGTTACAAATATATAATAATCATAATCTAACTAACGTTAATCAATTATATAAATAACCAAATACATAATACACTTTAACCCGCCTATAACATAATTACAAACTCTCTAATATATATATATTAATATATATATATTCCTAGAGATTAGTTTTCTGGTCTTTATATGTATCCTTTATAATCCAATATATTCCAAAGTATAGATTCAATTCTGAAAGCAATATTTTATAGTATTCTGTTGTCTCAAGTATCCAAAAATCGTCAGACAGGCAAGGTTGTAATCCAGAGAGGTTGAACATTTGGAACACTGAATATTGTAATCCACAATATTCGAAGTGTTTCAAATGTTCAACCTCTCTGAAAACAGTTCAAAGGTCTCTCCTAGCCAGGCATAGTCCAAAGTCAACTTTTTCTTTCTCTCCCACTAGCTCTTAAAGTTAAAAGTCCAAGTTCACTCTGTAGGTATTTATAATCCAAGAAGGTCAGGATAATAAGTATGCCAAAATATTTTCCTTTATGACCAGCTGTTCTCTCAGGGTAGGAATCACCAAGCAAAGCAAGTTGTAGTGCTATATGCAAATCCACCACTAGATGTCAATCAAAGTCACTCTTAAAACAAAGGATTGATTTTTTATATTTCGCCACATTGGTTTTTTTTCTTTTTTCAAAGAGAAAATCTTAAGAGTTATCTCATTCTCAAATTTATCAAAACTGTAGCTTTATGTTACTTCCACTTCAATGTTGTATGTTTCTGTCCACTATAAAATTAAAACACCGCTTCCGTTTACATTCAGAGGTTTTTCACTTCTTGGAAGCCTTTCCCGGGAAATTCAGTTGTAAAATTGTAAAGAAAGGATCAACATTCTCACCCACTTCCAGACATTAGCTGTTTACGATGTATTAAATAGTCCTTTTTCCCCCTCTTTGGTTGTCAGCAGCTAATGGCTGACCACAGGAATGTAGCTGGTCTTTCCCCTGCTGGTTTGGAGCGTTTTCCTTGGATTGAACGGAAAGACCACCATATTTCTGTGATTGACAAGGCACCCCTCCTCTTCATTGCCTCTTCAGGGCGATTTTAGACCCTTTTTAGGGCCCTCAGCAGGCCAAAATGAGGCGTGGAAGGCAGAGCCCTGCCTTCCTGCATCCCATCCCACTTCAACGCAAATCAGAAGTCAAAAGAGCCCATCCCTGACTGTTTCAGTTCCTCCCCTTTACCTATGTCTCTCTCAAGGTTACCAGGCTTATCAAAAGAGAATGAAAAGAGGAATCTATTAGATTTACTACTATGTGCTCAGTTTGACTTATGCTGGATCTATTCAGCTGATTATTTTTTTCTCCTTTGAGGAAGAACCTCTGTCAAGGTCTTCTACCCAGTCCAAGGGCTTCACAACAACAGATGTCCTTTTTTTGGAACTTCAGTTCCCTCCCTTCAGTGAAGCTACCTGTGGACTCTTCTCCATCCAGGAACGAATAACTGCTCCATACACTCACATAACCTCATTCTTTTTTTTTACAGCCACTCCATTTTGTAGTCTTTCCCTCTTCTTTCTCTTCTCATTTTTTTCTCTCTAATTTTGGGTCAGATGGCCAGCATGTCGCCCAGCAACTGAGAAGATGAATGTCCTCCCAGGGCTCTAGTCCCCAACACCTACCTACCAGACTAAACCAATGTCTAGCTGTCTAACAGCTGTCTCTACATTTCCCCACAACAATCTTAACTAGGAGCCAGGTCAACTCATTAGCCCTTGCAACAGTGTAGCTCCCTCTCAAGTCCACAATTGAACTGTTTGTTTTTTTCTCCCTCCATTTGCTGACTCATGCCAGCACATAAAAACAGGGTGGATTTGATTGAAATCAAGTCAGTTTAAATCATGATTTAAATCACTAGTAAAAAGGCTTGATTTAAAGAGCAGCTATCATCGCCGTCCCACAGTGATTCCTCCTCTGATCCGCTGTTGACTCATCGACAGTCCCACTCAATTTAATGGGACGGCTGGTGATGCAGCAGTGACACAACAAGGTGAGGACTGTGGTGGGCAGCAGGTGAGTGGATGCCCACTACCAGGTGCTGCCATGATGGATCTGAAATGACAGGTGCTCTTTAAATCTAAGGACTCATTCTTGCTGGTAGTTAGAATATTTAATAATATTTGCAAACAAAATGAAGGTTTCCTATTTAGAATAATGTCAAGTTAGTAAAACAGTGATATCAGAACCGATTTTAGGTTGATAGGTTAATCACACATAGTTGGAGAACTACTCAAATTCTTCTATTTAATTAAAACACTTGGAGCCTGGTACAAATGCATTTCTCTTCAAAAAATCATGCAGTTTGTAGTGTACATAGATTTGCAAAACAATGGGATAAAGGAATATTCCTGAACTTTGTTTTATGATTTATCTCTTGGTTACTATGAAATTGTGTGAATGCAATGCAGTGCATGTTATCTCAGCTTGCAGAGCTTGGATTCATTGAATGAGTTTACCAAAAATGTAAATATTGCAGAATATACAGCCTCGTGCTACATAACTAAGATCCATTTCATGCTGAATATACTAAATTATTAATGTATCTTAAATAGAAAACTATATTTAGATAGATTTTTACTAGCATTTTTTAAAAATAAATTTGATAAAAATAAAAAAATTGATTTAAATCAAAAAAATCCCTTTTTTAAAAAAATCGTCAATTATTATCCACCCTGCATAAAAACCATATTGCATACTATACATAGGAAGTTATTTATTTATTTATTTATTTATTAGTTTTTATAAACCGCCCTTCTCCCGAGGGACTCGGGGCGGTGTACAGAGGAAGGAATGTATACAGATTGAACAATAAAAATAATAAGAAACAATAGTGAAAACAAACTGGGACCCCAATTAACGCTATCATGCCAGGCCGGACTGCTGGAACAGGAAAGTTTTTAAGTCGCGTCGGAAGGTACGGAGGTCGGGGGCCATCCGGATTTCGGTTGGTAAGCTGTTCCAGAGGGCTGGCGCACCCACTGAGAATGCCCTCCCCCTGGGGGCCACCAGCCGACATTCCTTGAGCTATCTGGGAAATAGTTGTTAGAATTTTTCAATAGTAAGATATTCGTACTAAGTGCTATAAAACTGCTTACATGGCATTTATTTTACAAATGGGGTTTTCAAGCTGGAAATAAAGTAAATGAAATTGTTTACTGTAGTATTTACAACTTTTACTATTTAATGTTAAGCTGCATAGTTTTTGTCCTGGTCCATCCACTTTTTGAATGCATTCAATTGAGCACTTAAAGGCAGTTGCACTGAAGCTGGCTGTATTTGAGGGCTAAAAGAATTGGAGGCAAGCAACATGTCTTTCAGAGCTACCAAAGATTGACTTCCGGTTTGCGTCGTGGTGGGACAGGGCGCAGTAAGGCAGGGCTCTGCCTTCTGTGCCCGATTTGGAATCTATTGGATTATAAAGGATACATATATACACAAAAAAACTAGAGGAAACTCTGATTTACTCTTACTGAGACGAGATACTAGAGGATCTCCAGGAATGATAAAAGAAGAGAAATATAAACAACTATAAATAAAACACTGCAAGACTTAACTATAACAATGAAAATGCAAAAGACCTATTTTTACGAAAATAGAAAATTCCTGGGTGATCTAATTACCCTGGCTTGGAAAGCTATATGGCAAAGAAAGAAAGCAAGAGTCAGATTTAAAAAATGGAAGATCTGATCTTTTAGAGAAGGTATTATATGTTTAAATACTTGTTTGAATAAGATTAAAAGAATGGATGACCCTTAGATATCATTAGACTTTTATAATGAAAGATATGATTTAGAACTAAGATAGCATTTTTTTCTTTTTTCTTTTATATGGGAAATATGAAGATAAGAGGATTGATACGAATAAAAAAAACTTTCAGCTAAGTAAGTGTAATTAATATTGAGAAAATCATCTGATAAAGATATTTCAAATACTGATGGGAAATCAAACCGTAACAAGAGCATGAAAAATGAGATATTGATTAATGAGTTAACATTATTGATTTATGAATTAATATTATTGTTATTTGTATAATATTAGTAAAATATGAAGATGCTTATATCTAACTCTGTTTACATTAACAGTACCAAAAATTGTAACTGTATAATAAGGGGAAAATGGGAAAAATATGGAGAAGAAAGGAGGATCAGGGAAAAAATACTGGATTGTGTAGTATTGAACAGATTTATATTGAAGAAGTTAATGTTAAATATTTGAACCCAGACAACATGTTGTTTACTAAGCACTAAAGACTGTAATTCTTAAAAATTAATAAAACCTATTTTAAAAAGGCTACAAAAATTAGTTGGCAGGGATCCTTTCTGGCAGCAGTGATGCTTGTTAGTTATGGGCTTATTGAGTTTTAAGAATCACTAATGAGGCACACATGACTGGTTGGTGGGTTGATGTTGCCTGTGGGCCGTATGTTGTGCAGGTCTGGTATAGCATGATGCAGGGAGTAAGTTACTTTTTGTGGTTTGTGTTTTCAGTTATATGTAGTGTTCAGCTCTGTAATGTGACCAGGTAATCACAAAATATGTTCTGTTCTGTAGTAAACCTTTTTATTGCTTGCCTTGATAACAATTTGATCTTAGATTGCACCCATATCTTGTATATTTTGATTTAGTGTTGTATATCAAAAAACAAAAATAATGTGAAATCACAGCTACCAGTTTTTTAGCTGTTGTTGGCCTACAGATACATAAGTTCATCCCAAGAACCTAAGATGTTGTAATGTATCATCATAGTGTGTGTGTATCTGTGTATATATATGTATATGTGTATATATGTGCATATGTATATACACAAGCAGTGTAGTCTTTTGTAAATGCCAGATAGAAATTTTGTCAATGCACAGATTTTTTTGGTATGGCACTCAGAGTGCCAATAACCACTGTGGCCAGTTACTTCCATAATTTTCAATTTTAATTTTCAGATATTCTTTAATTCTTTGTATTCTATTCTACTGTCCACTACTATTGCCCTATCAATTAAGCACACTTTCTTCTTTTCAACCACAGTTTAAATCTGGTGTGTTATGAGCCAAAACTTTATCAATTTCTATTTGGTAATCCCACAACATTTTAACTTGCTCCTTTTTAACTACTCTACCATGTTTCCCTGAAAATAAGACCCGGTTTTTTTTCCCCCCTTCAAAAGTGGCACCAAGTCTTATTTTCGAGGGTTGCCTTTCCCAGTCACTTCGCAGCAGTGGCACTGATAGCCCTGCCCAGCTGGCCCACTTCTTCTGCAGCCGAAGAAGCAGCTTCATTCTGCCACTGAGAATGGAAGTCCAGCCTGCATTTCACAGTAATTGAATTGAATCCATAGCTTGATTCTTGGCTGTAGAGGCCTTTTTGAAAGGCCAGACTGTGAAATGCAGGCCAGGGGATGCCGCAGAAGAATGGGCCGGTGAGGAGAGGCAGGTGTCAATTCATGGGAGGCCCTGTAAGTGGGTGCAGGGCGCATGGGGAAGCTCCACCTCCCTGCCCCTGCCCTAGCTTGATTTTTAGGCATGTGCCTCACCCAAAAACTAGACCCACCCCCAAAAATCAAGCTAGGCCTTATTTTTAGGGTAAGTCTTACTTTTGGGGAAACATGGTATCTCTATTAAACCAGAATATATGCTAGCAGATAATTTTAACCAATAGTGACTCTTGAGACTCTTGAGACTCATGTAGTCATAACCATTAATACTACTGAGTCCTTCGGGAGAAGGGCGGTATACAAATATAATAAAATAAATAAATAAAATAAATAAGGTATGTTCTTATGAATTAGATATACATCTTCTAATTGTTAACCTATATCTCAGTAACAAACTATATGAATTTTTCATCCCTCTCGTCACAAGATGACCCTTTGTACTTTAAATTTGTATTTTAATCTCATTCCTAGTACCAGCAAACATTTCACTGAACCTTCTTGCAGCTATAATGCTAGGATTAGAGATATTTGATAATACATACTGTGATTCCCAGTCCAGGAAGTCAAACATCTGACATACAGTGACTGATGTAGTCTAGAATTCTTTTTCTTTTTTCTCACTATGTGATGGATGCACTTTATTTACTCTTCTACTCTGGCATGATTTCATGCTTAAAGGAGGCCTAAAACTCACAGTCTCCTAATTTATAGGCCAGCTTCTTAACCACTATCTCAGACTGGTTTTCTAATTTTTAGGAAATGTGTAGAACTAAAATATTTAATTTTAACATATATTTTTAATCATGTAACTTGAAAGTTACTGTAATTTTTAAAAGTGAATTAATATTTATATATAGTTGCTGTGGCATTATACCTAGGGTCCACTTTCAAAGCCTGTAGTTTTGAATGTAGCTTTCTGAGGCTACAGCATAGAGGGGTTGGAGGAGGGTGCACAGATATGGGAGTCCCATTTGACTTTCTGAGGGAGCCAGCTTGGAAAGTTGCATGTGAAAATCATGTGATTGTAGGATGTTTGACAAGTAGTCATAAAGGTGAATAGGTTGTCAAGCACCCAGACCACAATCATATGATTGTGAAGGTGCTGGGATGTCCGGAAATCCAAGGACTGGTCATAACCACCATTCATTCAGTGTCATCTTAACTTTGAACAGTTATTGAATGAATGAATATCAGGGAAACTTTTTTCAGTCTAGAAAAAAGAAAGCCAATCCAGAGAATGTGTGGACATATTGGCTATTGGATGAGGAAGTAGAAAATGATATCTGGCAACTTCAGCAATGACAGACAATAACCAAAGCCCCTGTTAGAAAAGAAAGTCCTGTGCTTGAATCTGAGCCAGGCCACATACTGGACAACTAACTACTTGAAATGGAGATGTTTTATTCCAGGTTTTTTCAACCGGTGGTACGCGTACCACTAGTGCTATGCGAGCACATGGCTGGTGGTACGCGAAAAACCGGTTGAATAGCACTGTATAAAGAAATTGTGGGGGGGGGAGTTTTTAAAAGCATTTTTTTACTAACCTGCTTTCAGCTGCATTCCATTTCTCCATTCGCCTCTCAGCTTTCAGTATTTGTGGGATAAAAAAAAAAGTTCCATGAGACTTTCTAACTTCTCGCGAGATCTTGCAAGAAGTTAGAAAGTCTCAGGGAACTTTTTTTTCTTTTTTACCGATAGTCCCACAAACGTGGGCAAGACTGAGAAGGGAACAGAGAAACAGAATGCAGCTGAAAGCAGGTTAGTAAAAAATCGCTTGGGGGAGGCGAGGGCATCTGGGTGGGGGCAGGGGCGGTCACCTAACCCTGCATCGCTTCTCCCTGCGATGTCCTTGTCTCGGCATAGATAAGGCTGAGTGAGCATGCAGGAGGCAGCATCCTCCGGGCCTGTGCTGGGAGCCACAGGAAGGAGCAGCTGCCCTGGACGGAGCTGCGGCGCAAGAGGATCAGGAACAAGCTCATCTTCCTTCTTCCCAGCTCTGGGAAGCCAAAGCCCTCCGTGCCTGCTGCGGCCACCGCCTGGCCTGCTGGCTCCTCCTGGGGAAGGAAGCTGTCCCACCCCGCCCCTGAGTTGTCTTTTCCCGCAGCTGTGGGAAGCGCCCTGACTATGCTTGCCTTCGCTCACTGGCTTTTCTCTGCTGCTTGGGCTGTCCAATTGCAGCAGCCGGAGCAGCCCCTGAGTAGCTCTGCTGGCTCAGGAATTCTGGAAGTCCACGAGTCATCAAAGAGCCAAGGTTGCCTATCCCTGCCTTTACTCAGTTCTTAAAAGGAAAGTACTTAGCCAGTTTCAGCCTACATATCTGCAACAGTATGTTTCTTTGTAACATTGTTGGTTAGTTCACTGGAGAGTTAGAGGAGATTACTTGTGTGTGGAATGTAGCGTGAGGGGTGGCATGGATAGCATGCCCTATTTTTTTGTTTTTATATTCGCACACCCCAAGCTATGGATTTTGGCTTCACGCTCAGCAACAAACCTGCACAGAACACAGCTTGGAGCCTAACCTAGAGCTTTATTCCAAAACTTGATTTATGTAAGAAGTAATCTAACTGACATCACACAGAAATCCCAATATGTCCAAGAAATTTTGGAAGGAGGCAAGGAATTATGTGCCATTTTAACCTATAAGGTTTTTAAGAGACCAAAAAGGGCTAAGTAAGCTAAAGTCTAAATACCTGTTTAGGTAACTCACTACAACTGGGAAAGTGAATTTAATCCTTTTTTTAAATAAATGTTTTATTAATTTTCTATTTTCACAAACAAGTGCTCAATAGACAATGTGACGACTGAGTCCATTAAGAATTTGGTGATACATATAAGTTTTCCAAGTAGGTCCAATGTTACACCTGTCAGTATATCCTCTTTTTCTGGTAATAACAATTTTTCCGCATTAAGCAAATACAATTCTTATTATTGTTAATAAATATACAATTACATATCAACATTTGTTACATTTTTCTAATAATATCAATAATATCAGTTCATTATATCTTTCCTAGCCATTTGCATTCAATTTCCACTTATTTAATCCATATCCTATTCTTGCTTTTTTTCAGTTTTAATTTCCCATCCATGTTCAGAGTATCCCAAACAGGTTGTATTTGGGCAACCAAAGGAATCCCTTATTCAAGGTTCTCAACATATTTTTATTTCCATTTTCATACCAAGATATAATATTCTGATTACAAATCCTAGCTATCTAGTTATAAAAATGCTTCTATTTCTAACAATCTATTCTTAACCATATTCAAACCTCTAATCAATAATATAGCATCCCCTCTATTAGGTCAAAGCTTCTATTTCTTTCACTCTAGATTTTCTTTCTTTGCCAACCAACTTTCCAAGTCAGTGCATTTGGATCATCAAATAATTCTTCCTCTATTTTTATACATATTATTTGGAACAAGAGAAACAATTTGGTTAAAATGTTTTTGGAAGAGCTAGCCCATTGATACTCATTAAACCGCCTCCCTCCTTCTCTGGTACCCCACAGTTCTAATAACGACTTTATCTTCCATTCCTTCAGCTATCCTTCCTTGTCATCAAGTATGTTCTGAAACCTTGGTTTATAAAATGGCTTTTCTGTTTCCAATATTATCGTTATATCTTCTGAATTTTCATTTATCTGAGTCTGGTCATTTGTTTCCTTCTTTGGATCATCAATGTTTGTGTCAGCATTCTCTAGTTTTCCTTCTATTTTCTGGGTTGCTGGTTCCTTCTCTGCAGTTGTCTTCTGAGTTTGTAGATTTGAATTAAAAAAATGTTCTTTTATCTTCTTTGTGTTATTAGTAATCTGCTCACAAGCTAGAATCATTATTTTTTGTATTAATTTCAGCATGGAGAGAATTTCTTTCTGTATTTCATCAATAGTTTCTTGATATGGCATGTTAAGGCTGCTAGGAACAGGTATTAAAGATGATGTTTTACTATTTAATGCTGAGTATGAAACATCCATTTTATTTTTTTATTTTTTTATTTTATTTTTATAAGCAGCCTTTATAGATTTATCCAAACGTCTGTTCCTGAATCTCCCCTAAGCAGATATAAATAAATTTCAAATTTTTCTGTCCAATAAAAAATATATCCTTTCTGTCCAGGAAGAGAGAAGAGTTGTTTATTTTTATTTTTTTAAAAAAAATTATTCATTTTTCCATACATAAAATAATTTTTCAACCAATTTACACGCTAATACATATTTAATTCCTAATCCTTTCTTCTTTCCTCCAGCCAATGGTAAAATAAATTACATGTTTGATAATAGTCCATTTCTTCTTTTTCTTTCAGTCTCATACTCAATCTGTCCATCTCTGTGCATTCTAGTATTTTTTTAATTATTTCTTCATTTGATGGTATTCCTTCATTTTTCCAGTGTTGCGCAAATATAATTCTTGCTGCTGTTGTAGCATGCAAAGTCAAGTGTAAGCTTTGCTTATTAGTCTTTTCTGGCATTATACCTAATAAAAAAAGTTCATGTTTAAAATCAACATATTCTCCTAACATCTGTTCTAGCCAAGTATGTATCTTTTTCCAATAATTCTTTATCACATGTCCACCAAACATGATAATATGTACCTGACTTATGTTTACATTTCCAACATCTATCTGACATATTTTTAAACATTTTTGCTAATCTTGCTGGTAGCAAGTGCCATCTATAAAACATTTTGTATAAGTTTTCCTTATAGGAAGTTGACACTGTCAATTTATAGTTTCTTTCCCATAAATTTTGCCATTTTTCTAATTCTGTATTATAACCAAAAAAATTTGCTCATCTTATCATTGTTTCTTTGACTTGTTCACTTTTCATTTCTAAAGTTAATAAAAAATATACATTTTCTTAATTAATTTTTCAACTGGAGTCAATGATGTCTTATCAAACACAGTTTGTTCCTTATAAAATCCATACATTTTAACATCTCTTATATCTAGTTTGCGTTTGTAAATGTGTCCACCATGTTAGGTTGATGCTCTGATTTTCCATTTCTTGTTTAGATTTTAAGTTTCCTTTAGAGTTTAGAATATCTCTGTATGTCCAGATTTTTTCAAAGTCCACTAAATTTGGGTGTACAAATGCTTCCATTGTTGACAGCCACCCTGGAATTTTTAAATATATTGTACTTTTTATTTTTCCCCACGTTTTTAACAGTGCATTTCTTATATAATGATTTTGGAAATATTTATGAACTCTATTTTTCCCATACCATAAGAAAGTGTGCCACCCCAATTGTAAATCATTCCCCCTCCAGATATAACAACATTTTGTTTTTAAGAATTATCCATTCTTTTACCCATGTTAATACAGATGCTTGATAATATAGAACCCACTCCGGTAGGCCAAATCCTCCATTTTCCTTGGCATCTTGTAACAATTTCCTCTTAATTCTACCTTTCTTTCCTTGCCAAATAAATTTCAAAATTAGTGAGTTCAAATTTTCAAAAAAAATAAATCTCCAATTTTATAGGTATTGTTTGAAATAGAAATAAGAATTTCAGTAGTAAATTCATTTTCACTGTGGCAATTCTTCCTAAAATTGACAGTTGCAAGTTTTTCCATTTTTCCAAATCCAGTTTTATTTGAGTCAATAATTTTGTGTAATTATCTTCTTTTATCGTTAAGCATCTTGCCCTTAACTGTATCCCCAGATATTTAACCTTTTTAACTATCTGCAGTTCTGTCTTTAACAATATTTGAAGGGGTTTTGCTTATCTGTGAGGTTTTTAACTATTACTTTAGATTTTTCTCTATTTTCAATCCTGCCATTTCTCCATATTGTTCTATCTTTCCCAATAGTTTAGGAATCATCTCCAGAGGTTCTTCTAAAATAAAACACCAAATCATCAACAAATGCTTGTAATTTATATATTCACCTTTTATTTCTAATCCTTTAATTTCTATATCTTGTCTAATATTTCTGTTCAACACTTCCAAAGTAAAAATGAATAACAGCGAAGATAATGGGCATCCTTGCCTTGTGCCTTTCCTTATCTCAAATTTCTCCATATAGTCTCCATTCACAATCACTTTCACTGTTTATTATATATCATTTTTATCATGTTTATAAAATTCTGTCCAAAGTCCATTATTTGTAATTGTTGAATCATAAATTGCAGAAAACATTATCAAATGCTTTGTGGACATCCAGAAATGCCATTTGTTTTCCTGGATGCAATTAATATTTAGATTTTAGATTTTATTAGATTTATATATATAATAATATTCTAATACATCCATTATCACTCTCAGATTGTTTTTAATTTGTCTCTGGTAAAAAAACATTCTGTTCTCCAGCATGACCGATGGAGAATCCACAATAGATGGGTTAATCCTTGTCTTCCTGCCCAGAGACCAAGTCAATCAACGCTTTGCCACGCCTCTTCCCTTGGGCTAGGATACCCAGTCTTGACTTGTAAAGCGTGGCTCAGTCTTTAGGCAGAGACAACGATCAGGTTGTGTTTTTCCTTTTTATTTTCCTCTCTTCTCCCATCTATTGTGGTTCTTCCGGCTGCTGTGATAATAGTGCAGCGTCAGATCGCCCGGCTAAGGGGGATTTGGGGCTTCAGCCAGCCGGCGTAGCAGGCGCCAGTGAAGCACCATGTAGAGGCTCATTCATTCCCCTTGCTCGCTCCCTTTTCTTCTAGCTGTTTAAATTGCTGTGAAGTGTTTGGCAGCATGTGAGAGCCTGTTGTTTTGCAGGCTTTCAAGCGGTTTTAGCTTGTTTTTTCTTTTTTCCGGGAGCCAGCTGGAGCAGCTCCTTCGGTTCCGCAGATGGCGGTTGCCATTTTGGGCGCCGCATTTTCATGCTGCACAGAAGGCAGTGATTGTTTTAGGGACATAATACCCTGCCTTGATCGTTGGACTTAAGGTTACAGGCACCAGTGGAAGGCAGTAACGGGCCTTTCATTCCGGCTACAAATCAGAACAAGGTCCTAGATCTCATTAATTCAGAGCGGCGGGTCTTTTGGAGGCTGCGAAGCAACCAACAATTGGACCTAATTTTACATGACAGCTGCATGCAACACTGCAAGCTCATTGCCCTACACTTGGGGCTAATACTGCATAGGTGCGTGATTCAATCTCACTGTTCCTTATTGCTAATTTGTCAGACCTTAGGTGGAATAGGCCTGCAAGCAGACATAAGCAAGACAAGCCACCATATATTTTTGGGGGGCTCAAACAAGGCCTCAAAATATTCCCTGACCATTACATTGAGCTGGCCACCACTAAGTGAGACACATGTGACCTGGCTGTTACCATTGAATTAGTCTTACAGTCACTAAATGAACTACATGTGACTGAACGTACCATACTACATGTAACTGAACATTATCATTGAATTGGTCTTGCCGTCACTAAGTGAACCACATGTGCGTTTGCTGTTACCTCCCTTCATAGGACTCTTTAATCCATCTCTCTTTAAATCAATGTTCCACAAGGCCAGTAGTATCACAAAGACTGGCTCTAGTCTAGTTCCCCAAGAAAGGCCCTCCACTAGCCAGGACACCAGTACGGTGTTCTCACAACCCACCTTTACCCAACAACACATTCTCTGTCCCCCCCATTCCTGGACACAATACAGGCTCAGTGGGGGATACCAGGCACCTTCCCCCCATGGGGGGGAATGGATAGAGGCTGTTTAACATGGATCCCACGCTTTCAGCAGTGTTAGATGCTCCTGTTGTGGATGAACCCTTAATGCCATTGTTCTCTTCCTCCACGATATCAGGAGATATGGTAGAGGCTTTGAAGGTGGAAGACAAGAAATCGGAGCTTACCTTCCGCAGAACTCACCAGGCCGCAGCATGGGCCATAAGAGCGGCTACTTCCGCCTCCTTTTTCGCCAGATCCTCCATTCTCTGGCTCCGTCAACTGCAGGCTAGAATCCCACTGGAGGAAGCACAAATACACCACGATTTGAGCAAGTTAGTGGCTGCCTCTGAATACATGGTGGATGCGTCACTACATGCTGCCAGATTTTTGTCTCGATCCATGTATTCCAATGTCACCGCTCACAGACACTTGTGGCTTAAACATTGGTGGGCTGATATCCGGTCCAAGTGGCATTTAGCGGCTGCTCCGTACCATGATGGACAGCTATTCGGTGAGGTGCTTAACCCTTATCTGACGGAAAGCAGGGAGAAACGCAAGATAATCTCCCACCTTTTCAGCAGAGCAGATAGGAGGATTACCCCCTACACCCGTAGGCACTCCTTTCGATAAGGGCCCGAGCCCATGTTTGGCCATTCCTCCTGTCCCTTTCCTCACAGGCCAGAACGTCAAATTGACAGATCCAGCAATGGGGACAGGCCTAGACAGCAATTTCAGTCCAAGCGGCCTTTTCAAGGCACGACAGGCCAACCCTTCTGGCGGTTCAAGTGACCACAGGGAGGGCTCTCCCATAGGTGGCAGGTTGGCCCTCTTCACACACGTATGGGAAACCACCACCACGGACCTCTGGGTCCTCAACACCATCAGATTCAGCCTGTCTCTGGAATTCATATCCAACCCCCCCGAGACATTTTGTCCCTTGCCCATTGGCAAAAAATCTGGTCAAAAGAGGACTCATTAAGGAGGCCATCCGACATCTTCTGGACATCTGGGCCATAGAACCAGTACCAGCAGGGCAAAAGGGATGGGGGTTATATTCCATCCTGTTCGTAGTTCCCAAGACCTCGGGAGGATGGAGGGCAATCTTCGATTTAAAGGGGTTAAACACATACTTGGCACACAGAAGGTTCAAGATGCAAACGCTCCAATCCATATTGGCCGGCATCAGGAAGGGAGACCTTCTAACATCCATCGATCTCATGGAGGCATATTTACACATTCACATCCTCCTTGGTCACCGAAAATTCTTCAGGTTCTCTATGCAGGCCACCATTTTCAGTACAGGGCCCTACCCTTCAGTCTATCATCGGCTCCCAGGGTGTTCACAAAGGTCCTGGCAGCGAAAGCTGCACATCTGAGATCCGTTCCAGTGCATATCCAGTGTTATCTGGACAACATCCTCATTCAATCCTCCTCAGTTCAGTCGGCTCACTTGGACCTGGATTTGGCTGTCAAAAGCCTTCAAGACCATGGGTTTTCTATAAATTTCAAGAAGAGCCAGACAGTTCCCTCCACCCACCTCCTTCACTTGGGGGCGGTAATAGATGCAAGGAAATGCGAGGTTTACCTCTCAGGAATGTCAGGACAGCATCTGGTCCCTTGTTCTCCAGGTCCAAAGGGAACGTGTAGTCGCTCTGGCGTTGCTTTCTCAATTTGTGGGCAAGATACTGGGCACCAGTTCTTCCAAACAGAGGGTGCGGGTTCCGTCATGGACCCTAACATCCCTCCAGTGGCGTATTTCCCCAGTGATAGCCAAGGGGACCTTATTCAAGGAACCCATCAGGCTCATCCTGACTTCAGACGCCAGCCTGTTCGGCTAGGGAGCGCACCTACAATCACAGTTGGCTCAGGGCCGGTGGTCCCGGCCAGATCTGCAGCACAACATAAATTGGATGGAGCTCAGAGCTATACATCTGGCTCTATGCCATTTCCACTGCACAGTGGTGAGACAACACATTCTAGTCCTCATGGACAACATGGCGGCGAAAGCCCACGTAAACAGGTAAGGGAGTACCTGTTCCAGGTCCCTTATGGCTGAGGCTCAGTTGCTGGGAACCTGGGCAGAGACCAACCTCTCCTCCCTCAAAGCCGAGCATATCTCGGGACAGGCGAATCAGAAGGCGGATTTCTTGAGCAGGGTGACAGTGGATCACTCCAAGTGGCGCCTGCATCCAGATATCTTCAAAAAGATATTGGAGAGGTTGGGTCATCCAGTGCTGGACTTATTTGCTACTCCAGGGAATTCCCAGCTCCCGAGGTTCTTCTCCCGGTTCCCATCTCCAGGGCAGAAGGAACACATGCTCTCCGTGGCCCAGAGGCCTGCTGTATGCTTTTCCTCCTCTCCCCCTGATCTAGGCAGTTATCCGAAAGATACTGCAGAAACGAGCAGAGGTAATACTAGTTGCTCCACACTGGCCAAGATGGCCATGGTTTGCTGACCTCGTGGGCCTCTCGATCTCTCCGTGGAGGATTCCTCCAGAACAAATATCACTCAGCCAGGGGATTCTACAACACCCAGAGCCCCAGTGGTTCCAGTTAATCGCCTGGCATTTGAACGGTGACTCCTGTCACAGGAGCCCTACTCATCAGACATCATTACCGTGATGCAGGCTTCACAGAGACCCTCTGCTAACAGGATTTCTGATTCCACGTGGAAAAATTTCTGCACGTAGTGTAGAAAGCAACAGCTAAGCCCAACAATGATTACCATCCCAAAGATTTTGGACTATTTGATGGAGGGACTCAGTCAGGAAGGGCTTGTCACCCAATACTATCAGCAGACAAGTGACTGCTCTGTCCACGGTGCTTACAAGGGCAATTCAGAGCCCTTGGCTCAGCATCCCATGGTGCGCTCCTTTGTTAATGGAGCAACCAACATCAGGCCGCCCATGGTTCACAGATATCCCTCTTGGGATCTGTCCAAGGTCCTACAGAGTCTCACTTCTCTTCCCTTCGAGCCCGTCAGAACCTGTTCCCTGAGGTTCCTGACGCTTAAGTTGGCCTTCCTAGTGGCAGTCACATCAGCTAGGCATATCTCTGAACTGGCAGCCCTGTCCATCAGAGACAACTTATGCATCTTTCACATCGACAGGGTGGTCCTGCGGTTGGATCCCTCTTTCGTTCCCAAGATCAATTCCTTGTTTCACAGGACGCAGGAAGTTGTGCTGCCAGATTTTTGCCCTCAGCCGTCTCACGACTTGGAACGTAAATGGCACACCCTGGACGTCCTCAGAGCGTTACATCACTACATTAAGTGAACTGCTCCCTTCCGCAAATCTGAGGCCCTCTTCATTTCATTCCAACCCTTTTCAATGGGCCAGAAGGTCTGTGCCTCATTGGCAGATGGATTAGGGCATGTATAGCGGAGGCGTATCAGACACACTCCTCACCAGTTCCTAGTTGGATCACTGCGCACTCAACTCGCAGTGTGGCGACCTCAGCGGCATGGTCGACGCAAGCGTCGATTGAGGAAATTTGTAGGGCAGCGACATGGTCATTGCCTTCACCTTTTGTGAGACATTATAAACTAGATCGATTTGCCTTGGCAGATGCCTCGTTTGGTAGGAGAGTTCTCCAGAGATTAGTACCAGATAGTGGGACATAGGCCCAGACTACTTCCTACCCGCAGGGACAGTGAGGCTTTGGTATGTCCCATCTATTGTGGATTCTCCATCGGTCGTGCTGGAGAAGGGGCATTGTCTTGCCTGAATGCTTTTTCTCAGCATGATGATGGAGAATCCACTTCCCCCCATTTAGGTCCGTCAGGTCCTGTGCTAGGGGACTTTTTTCTTTGAGCCACCACATTGTAAGGTCATCAACGGCTACGCCTTCATCAAGACTGGGTATCCTAGCCCAAGGGAAGAGGCATGGCAAAGCATTGATTGACTTGGTCTCTGGGCAGGAAGACAAGGATTAACCCATCTATTGTGGATTCTCCATTGTCATGCTGAAAAAAGGCATTCAGGTAAGACAACGCCCCATCTGAATGTATAAATTCAGTTAAGTATTGTTTCAGTCTCTGCCATTATTAAAGTAAAATTTATAATCCACATTTAGTAATGATATCGGTCTGTAATTCTTTATCTGTGTCAAATCTGCATCTTCTTTTGGTATTAAAGTGATATTTGCTTCTATCCACGTGTTTGGAAGTTTAGCCTCCAACAAGAGTTCATTGCAAATGTCTTTCAGCAGTTCACTTAGTGTATCTTGTAGGATTTTGTATAACTCCGCTGGTAGTCCATCTGGCCCCGGTGTTTTTTCATTTTTTTGTCTTCTTATGACCTCTGTTATTTCCATCATAGTTATTTTTTCCTCTAACATAGTCTTATAAATTTCTGGAGTTTTTGGAAGTTTATTACCTTCCAAATATTGAATCATTCTTTCTCTTGGGATTTCTTCTATATCATAAAGTTTCTTGTAGTATTCTTTAATTATCTTTTTTATTTCTTCATTTTTAAATTGTAGACCACCTTTTTCATCTACTAATTTGTTTATCATTTTCTTCTTCTGTTTTTTAAGTTTATTTGTATTTTCAACAGTTTTGTTTTGCTCTTTTTATTTGCTGTGCCAATTTTTCTGAGTCCAACAAATTTAATTTATGTTTTATTATTTCCATTTCTCCAGCATGATAGATGGAGAATCCACGAATGGGTTAACTTTGTCTTCCTGCCTAATTAGACTAAGTCAAACTTGCCACGCCTCTCCTGGGCCAGGACACCTCCCAGTCATGACTTAGTCTGTGCCCAGAATAGACGTCGTAATTTTGGCTCCCAGAATCTTGCTGACTCATCTCTTCTGAGTAATTGAGCAGGTCGTATATATATATTTTTCCCCTTCATAGATTCTTCAATTAGATAGCATTCGCTGTAGTTCTTCTCAGGATCGGAGTTTGCTTTTCTCCTTCCAGCTGTAGCATCCACCGGCACCAGCAGGTCTCCAAACTACTGTTCGGGCGGAGGTGCGCGCGCACCTCCGCCCGAACACCTGTGTTGAGAACTGCTGGTGTTCGGGCGGAGGTTGGGCGGCAGTTTGGAGGTCCCGGGCTCCGGCGACGCCTGGGCTGAAGGCAGCGCCGCAACCCAGCGCCCGTCACCACGGAGACCCGTCGCCTCTGGCGTGCAGGTGTGTCCACATAAAAAAGTGGAACCGCGCGCGTGTATCCAACCGTGCACATGCGCAAAAAACGTTTTGCGCATGCACAAAACATTTTGTTTTATGCGTGTTAGAATATGTTGTTGAAAAAATGGTTTGTTTAACAGAGTATTATTAATACACAGTGGAAGTTGTACTGGGACTTTTAGGCAAACAGTAATGCACTAACACGAGTTTTATAACTTATTTTTACTCAGACAACAAAAAGAAACACAGTAAGAAATAGTCCAAGTATCAATCCAGTATCATGCACATAAAAGTCAATCCATAAAAAAACATAGTATCAAAATACAAAAACTGCTTACCAATATCAAAAACAATATACACTGTAGCAAGCAGTTGATTCTTGAGAGAATAAATATCAAGTTAGCAAACAAGAGAACAAGAGGTATCCAAACACTAACATCAAACACATATACAAGAGCAACTACGTGTAACATCTAACTCTCTTTTATGTGGAATAATTACAGCCACACCCTTAGGCCGTTTAACTCCTTAAAGGTGCTTTTACTCCATTATATAATATTGTCACCCAAATCAAGTTTAATCTCTAACAATCTCCCCTTTTGGGTGGCATATTATACATATATTTTTACAATCTCAAATTACACATATCACAAACAGATTTATGCTTTATAGCACCCTGAGCTTTAGTAAACTGGTCAGCAATATTATCTTCAGTTGCACAATATTCCAGTTTAATCAAATTATCTTTAACACATTGTCTGACATTTAGATACCGTAGATCCGTATGTTTTGATCTAGTTTTCACTGCAGCATTAGTTGCTAATTTTATAGCTGCTTGATTGTCTTCATACACTTTTATTGGTTCATTACAATTTAAACCCATATCAAACAATAATTGTTTCCATACCAATAGCTCAGTACATAATAAAGATAAACAAGAAAATTCGGATTCAGTTGTTGATAAGCTTATATGCTTCTGTCTGTTAGACCTCCATCCTACTAAAGCGTTTCCCAATAATACAACCAATCCTGAAGTGGATTTCCTGGTTACAGTATCAGATGCAAAACTAGCATCTGCAAATGCTTTTAGTTCCAATTCCTTTGTTGGCTCTAGATATAGAGAATAATGTATGGTGTGCTTCAAATATCTTAAAACTCTTTTCGCACCTTGCCAACATCTGGTTGTAGGATTCTCACAATATCTAGCTAAATGATTAACTGTAAATGCTATGTCAGGTCTTGACCAGTTACATAAATACATCAAGCTGCCTATTAATGATTGATATATCTTTTTATCAAAGACATTGCTGTTATCCGCTGAACTCTCAAAACCTTGAACCATAGGTGTTTTTACTGGTTTACAGTTTTCCATATTATAACGTTTCAGCAAACCATTAATTTTCTTAGCTTGAGACAGTTTAAATCCTTTACTAGTCCTGACAATATCCAGCCCTAGATAATGACTAATAGCTCCTAGATCTTTTACTCTAAATTTTCTTTTTAACCCTGAAATTATTCTTTCAGTTTCTGTTTCATCTTTTGCTATAATAGCAATATCATCAGTGAATAATAATAACAATGATAATTCACTATTTTGCTGTTTTATAAATAAACAAGGATCTGCAATACTAGCTTTAAATCCCAAACTATTTAACTCTTTTACTAAACATCTATTCCACTCATAACCTGACTGTTTTAAACCATACAAACTCTTATTCAGTTTCCAACAGTACCCTACCTTACTTTCTATTCCTGATGGAACTTTCATATATATATCATGGTTTAATGTTGCATGCAAATAAGCAGTTTCAATATCTACATGTTTTATACTATAATTCTTATTTGCTGCCCAAACTAAAGCAGCCCTAAGAGTGGAAGCTCTTAACTTTGGGGAAAATACTTCATCATAATCACTATTATTTTGTGCAAATCCTTGAGCAACTAATCTTGCTTTATGTATTACCTCTCCTGTAACACTTTCTTTCAGTTTAAAAACCCATTTACATCCAATTAACTTTTCTGTTTTAGGTATTTTAACCTCTTGATAAACATTAAGATCTTGCAAAGACTTTATTTCTTTATCCATAGCTACTTTCCAATTCTTTCTTTCATTCTCAGGATACATTTTTATCTCTTCAACATTAGAAGGTTCAATGTCTATTTGACAAATTAAACCTGCCTCAAAACGATCAGGCTGTCGTCTTTCCCTGTTAGACCTTCTGAGAATTATTGGACTTATAGGTACATTTACATTATTATCTTCTTCCTCTCCTGTCTCCACTATCAGTGGTTCTTGTTTGATCTCTCTAGCAGGTTCCTCCTCTTCTTTATCACTTTCATTTGAGGAGTTAGTTAAATCTTGTTGAGGAATATATACAATATCTTCTACCCTTTCCCAGCCTGACTGTTCCTGAAAAACAGCGCTAGAACTACAATAAATGTTTTTAGTACCTTTCTCCCAGAACCGATAAGACTTATGGTTTAACTCATAGCCAACAAAAAATAATTGTTTAGCTCTATGTTCTCCTTTATTTCTTATTGAACTTGGAATATGTACCTAAGCAGGTGTCCCAAATGTGTGAATATAACTAAGATTTGGTTTTCTCTTATACCATAAGGTATAAGGAATTTTACCTGTAGCTGAACTAACCACATTGTTTAAAATATGATTAGCACATTTTGCTGCTTCTCCCCATAAGCTATCAGGTAAACCAGAATCTTCAATCATAGATCTAATCATAGCTTGCAATGTTTGGCCCCTCCGTTCAACAAATGCATTATGCTGAGGTCTATAAGGAGCTGTACGTCTATGCTCTATTCCCTCTGAAACTAACAGCTCATTGAACTGTTTATTAACAAACTCAGTTCCATTGTCTGTTATTATGGTTTTTACATTTAACTGAGTTTTCCTTTGTACAAACTTGAGCCAATTATATATTGTTTGTATAGTTTCAGTTTTTGACGTAAGGAGATAACAGAACACATATCTGCTATAATGGTCTAGAATATTTAATATGTAGCAAGCACCCCCTAAACTGGGTTTCATAGGACCTATCAAATCCATAAATACCAGTTCTAATGGAGTTGTGGTTTTAAATCCATCTAACCTATTAGCTGGTGCTGCCCTGCTCTTTTCTCTACCACATACGTTACACTGCAGATATTTCTTACAAGCCTTTAACTTAAACCCATTAGACAAAGCTACAGTTCTTTTTAGTGTATTAAAATTCACATGACCCAATCTTCTATGTAATAAATGAATACATTCATCATGTGGTTTTTGATTTGTACAAGTAGTAGCCATTATAATAGGATCATTGCTAATTACAAACAAACCGTCTTTCATATTAGCTATTAAGTTCACTTCATTCTTTTGAATAAGACATTCCTCCCCTTGGAAAGTAACTTTAAAACCTGCTTCCAATAATGCCTTAACTGATAATAGATTATAATCACATCTGGGAACATATAGCATTTCCAAATTTTGTTTTAAAAATGAACAGTAAACCTTACCCTCTCCAGAGACCTTGACTCTCCAGCCATTAGCCATAGAAATATATTTTGTACTAGACCTTATATTCTCAAAATCCCTTTTTATTTTTGAAATACAGTGTGTAGCTCCACTATCTACCACCCACCAATTGTGGTTATTAGTAGTTCTATTAGCTACAGCTACATTAATCAGCTTTTTATTCTTTCTATGGCTTTCCTTTCTCTGACAATTACTATTCTGACAAAACTTAGCAATATGTCCCTTTAACCCACAATTAAAGCATTTCCTTAAAATATAAGCAGATTCAGTCTTCTTTATTTCTTGTTGCAATGGCTCTCTCAACTGTTTTCTCTCCATACGACATCTTGATTCTTCCAACAACCTTCCAGTTATTGAAGAAACAGTTAGGTCTTCTTTGGACAAAACCTCCAAGGACGATACAAATGCATCGTAGCTCTCATCCAATGATGATAAAATGATGTAAACCTGGTGAAGCTCTGAAAAAATAAGTTCTTTTTCTTGCAGTTCCAACAAAGTTGCTTTTATAAAGTTAAGGTGAGCTAACATATCGCCATTCTTTTCCAGTCTAGCTCTAAATAGCTTTCTGGTAAGATTTATATGAGCACCAACACTGTCCCGAACAAAAATCTTTTTCAACTTAGCCCAACATTTAGCAGCAGATTCTTCTCCACGCACATGGACTAGCTGTTGGTCTCCTAATGTTAGCCCAATGATAGATAAAGCCTTATCATTGTCTTTATTGAAGTCTACAATCTTCTTGTTATCTTCTTCATTAGTTGGATCCCAGGCAGTTACATCAGGAGGATTATGGACTATTTTCCAAAGACCTTGATTTTGTAATAGCAAACTACATTGTGTAGACCAGGATACGTAGTTTGACCCATTAAGCCGGGTAATGCAGAATGGATTGAATAGTCCTTGTGCCATTGTCTGAATTTGAAAACTCAGTTAGGAAATATAAATACAATACTGTGCCTGTCCTCAGCACCACACTGGATCTGGGCCCATAACCATTGTTAGAATATGTTGTTGAAAAAATGGTTTGTTTAACAGAGTATTATTAATACACAGTGGAAGTTGTACTGGGACTTTTAGGCAAACAGTAATGCACTAACACGAGTTTTATAACTTATTTTTACTCAGACAACAAAAAGAAACACAGTAAGAAATAGTCCAAGTATCAATCCAGTATCATGCACATAAAAGTCAGTCCATAAAAAAACATAGTATCAAAATACAAAAGCTGCTTACCAATATCAAAAACAATATACACTGTAGCAAGCAGTTGATTCTTGAGAGAATAAATATCAAGTTAGCAAACAAGAGAACAAGAGGTATCCAAACACTAACATCAAACACATATACAAGAGCAACTACGTGTAACATCTAACTCTCTTTTATGTGGAATAATTACAGCCACACCCTTAGGCCGTTTAACTCCTTAAAGGTGGTTTTAATCCATTATATAATATTGTCACCCAAATCAAGTTTAATCTCTAACAATGCGCATGCGCGTGCGTGGATGCACGCGCGTGGCTCCCACTTTTTTTTATGTGTGATGGAACCGGTTCCCAGTGGCTCTTTTGCTTTTTCAGGTTACCGACCCCTGGCTTAGTATCTCTTGTCAATTCTTATATAATTCCGCCAGAAGCCCATCTGAACCTGGTATTTTTCCTTTTTTTTATGGCCTCTGATATTTCCATCATTGTAACCCCTTCATCTAACATAATTTTAAATGTCTATGAAATCTTTGGAAGATTACTTTCTTCCAGATATTTTACAGTTTTCTCTCTTGAAGTTTCCTCCTTGTCATACAATTCCTTATAGTATTCTTTGACTATCTTTTTTATTTCTTCATTTTTATATTGTAAATAACCTTTCCCATCGAATAAGTTATGTATCTTTTTTTTTTCTTTCTTTCTGTTTTTTAAGTTTATAAGCTAACCATCTTCCCGGCTTATTGGTATTTTCAAAAAAAATTCTGTTTCTCTCTTTTTATCTGTTTTTTTATGTTTTATTATGTCCATTTCTCTCTTCAAAGTCTTTTTTTGTGGACTTTTTTTGTGAACCCTAACTGCAAAAAAATCCACAAAAAAGAGTGCTTCATTCCTTGTCTGCTGGTAATGGTGAGTCTTGTAGCAAAATCTGAGGAACCTCCGGTGGGCGGGAAGGATGGGAATGTGAAGGTATGCTTCCGTAAGGTCTATGGATGTCAGGAAGTCTCCCCTCCTGATGCTGGCCAAGATGGACTGTAGTGATTGCATCTTGAACTTCTTGTATGCGAGATGAGCGTTCAGCCCCTTTAGATCGAGTATTGCCCTCCATCCTCCAGACGTCTTCGGAACGACGAAGAGGATGGAATACAGCCCCCTTACTAGTTGCCCATCCAGTACTGGTTCTATGGCCCTTATTTCTATAAGAAGTGCTGAATAGCCTCTGACATGAGAGCCTTCCTGACTGCATTTTTTGATAGTGGACAAGGAATGAAGTGCTCTTTTTTGTGGATTTTTTTGCAGTTAGCTACTGGGCAGCTCTCAGTATAATCACAAAAAAACAAACAAACCCGGAAACAACAGCCTCTAGGCTCACATCTTTTACGGAGGTGTGCAATCACCCAGGAATTTCTCAGGCTTCAGGGCGTGGCTGAGTGCCTGCCCTAGCTATCTTCATTATTAGCAGTATCACTATTCATAGTGTGCTGGCTACCCCATTGAATTAGTTTTGCCATCACCAAAAGAATATTGGAGTATGCTGGCCGTACCATTACATTGGTCTTGCAGCCACCAACAGGACCTTACGTGTGCTGGCCATTACCATTAAATTGGTCTTACTGCCACCAAGACTTACGTGTGCTGGCCGTTACCATTAATCTGGTCTTGCCGCCACCTCCAGGACAGCATGTGTGCTGGCTTGCATCGCCACTGCTGCTAACCACAACTCAGCTCTTCACAATTGAGTTCGCCTTGCTTTTGTAAACGCATTGTGATTGCCATTTCCAAACTATCTCTAGTGTCACAATGGCAGACGAATCTACAGAAGTACAGGTACAAGGTGCCTCCAGCAGGCCACCCAGAAGTAAGAAGCTCAAATCAGCCAAGTAGGAGATGGCTGGGAAGCTCAAATCCAGAGCTATCTGGCAAAAGGTCTTCCAAAGCTGCAGAGAAAGAGGCAAGTAGGAGACACCGGGCCTTGGGAAGTCATTTCTCCAGAGCTACAAGGCAAAGGACAGAAAAAAAGGTTGGTCAGAACACCTCTGTTTTTATGGAGGCATCGGTTTTCAGTCCTCAGCAAGCTCCTCCTCCTCGGCTGTACCTAGTGCCTGTTCCCCAGAGGGTAAGGCAGGTCAGTTCAGCTTTCCTGCAATGGAACAGGTGGAGTTGGCTTCCCCTCCCAGTGAAGGGTTCGGCCCTCAAATCCCTGCTCCTTCTACCATAGCTAAGTCTCTGCGCCCAGAGGCCACATTCACTCCCACAGCGGCAGGGCTTCGCCCTCCAGATGCTCAGGAGCCAGGACTGTTAGAGAGACTACAGTTTCTGATTTCTCAGGCCATTGCCCAAGGCATAGCTTCGACCATACACCAGGCAGCTCGGCCTGAATCGATAGCATTGGAATATCCTTCTCATAGCAACGTGTCATATTTTCCCCAGGCAGAATCCGCCACATATCGGGTCGGTTTCCCCCTCACATTCCTCCAGAAGTAGGATAACGTTCACAGGGGATGAGGACCAGAGAGAGTAGGGGATGTTAGAAGATGAGGACTTATCTCCTGACCCCCCTCCCTTCATTGGCCTGTCTAATCTGGCCCTCTTCAAATCCTTGTTGCACAAGGCCAGGAGCACTGCCCAACTTGTGCTTCGCAGGTGGAACCTTCCACAGCCAAGCGTCTACCAGTCAGGTTTTTTCGGAACCAACCTTTACTCAACAGTACATCCCCTGACCTCCCCTTTTTCTCAATGTTGTCCAGAGACAATGGGGAGCGCCAGGTACCTTTCCATCCCTGGGGGGAACAGATAAAAGCTTATTTAATGTGGCTCCAGCACTGTCAGAAGTACTAGCAGTCCCCACAGTAGATGAGCCCTTAGCTCTTTTGGTTCAGTCTTTCGCTGTGTCCGAAGATATAGCAGAGGCCCTGAAGTCCGAGGATAAGAAGGTGGAGATTAATTTCCACAGGACCCATCAAGCCTTAGCATGGGCAGTGAAGGCAGCTTCATCTACTTCCTTCTTTGCCAGAACTTCTCGTCTCTGGCTTCGCCAATTGCAGACCAGGGTCCCACCAGAAGAGGTACAGATGCACCAAGATCTAAATAAATTAGTGGCTGCATCTGAGTATATGGCTGATTCCTCTTTGCACATGGCCAGATTTTCCTCCCGGGCATTAGCATCTAACATCACCTCCTGCAGGCTCCTGTGGACACTGGCAAGCAGATGCTAGATCCAAGAGGAGGTTGGCCTCAGCCTCTTACAAGGGGGGGCAGTTTTTCGGAGAGGCACTGAACCCTTATCGAGAATAAGGATAAGCATAAGATCATGCCGCCTCTGATCAGGAGAACGGACAGAAGAGCTACCCCTATGCCCGCAGGCAGTCCTTTTGCCCGACCTACACAGGATCGGATTTTACACATTACTCCCTACCCCCCCCCCCAGACCAGAACGTCAATTCGACATATCTGATAACAGGGACAGACCCAGACAGCAACTTCAGGCCAAACGGCCCTTTCGGGGCACGGGAGGCCATCCCTTCTGACGATCTAAGTGACAACAAGAATACCTGTCCCAGAGGGGGCAGGTTGGCCCTTTTTGCACACAGATGGGAGACCATCACCACAGATCTCTTGGTCCTCAACACCATAAAATTAGGCTTGACCCTGGAGTTCATTTCCCCGAGGCATTTTGTCTCTTGCCCATCCTCCAAAAATCTGGTCAGGCGACGTCTAATGAAGGAAACAATTCAACATCTCCTGGAAATTCAGGCCATAGAACCAGTACCAGCAGGGCAAAAAGGATGGGGGATCTATTCCATTCTGTTCATTGTTCCGAAGGCATTGGAAGGATGGAGAGCGATCTTGGATTTAAAGAAACTAAATACCCATTTAGTATACAAGAAATTCAAGATGCAGACGCTCCACTCCATCTTAGCGGGCATCAGAAGGAGGGACCTCCTGATGTCCATCGATCTGACAGAGGCCTACCTGCACATACCCATCCTTCTTGGGCATCGCAAATTCCTCAGGTTCTGCTACTGGATGCCAGTTTGGATGCCTTCACTCCCAGTTGGCTCAAGGTCGGTGGTCCCGGTTAGAACTGAAACACAACATAAACTGGTTGGAGCCCAGAGCTATTCATCTGGCTCTACGCTACTTCCGCCACACAGTGGCAAGGCAACACATTCTAGTCCTCATGGACAACGTTGTGGCAAAAGCCCATGTCAACAGGCAAGGGGGTACCCACTCCAGGTCCCTCATGGCCAAGGATCAATTATTGGGAACCTGGGCAGAGACCAACCTCTTGTCCCTCAAGGCGGAGCACATCTCGGGAAAGATGAAAAGGTGATACTCATTGCTCCCCACTGGCCACAACGACCGTGGTATGCCGACCTCGTAGGGCTATCAATATCTCCCCCGTGGGGGATACCTCAAGGTTGGATCTCCCTTAGCCAAGGGTTTCTACAACATCCAGAGCCTCAGTGGTTCCAACTAACCACCTGGCATTTGAAAGGCAACTCCTAGCAAAGGAGACCTACTCATCAGGCGTGATTAATATGATTCAGGCTTCAAGACAGCCCGCTACGTTGCCTTACCTGAATGCCTTTTCTCAGCATGACGATGGAGAATCCACTCCCCACCTAGGGTCCATTTGGTCCTGTGTCAGGGGAAATTGAGCCACCACCTTGTATAATCATCAACTGCTGCACTTTCGTCGTGACTGGGGATATCTAGCCAGAAGGAGAGAGGTGTGGCAAAGGTTGATTGACTTAGTCTCTAGGGCAGAAAGGCAAGATCAACCCATCTGTGGATTCTCCATCGTCATGCTGAGAAAAAGCGTTCAGGTAAGACAACGGCCCTTCTCTGGCCATTCCTTCACACTCTTGCTCAAATTTCTCTTTCTGTTCTAATTGTGTAGGTGTTTCTTCAGTTGCCTCTTCCATTTGTTTCTATTCTTTTCTCTCCTCTTGTCGATGTTGTGCTCCTTCATCTAGAAATGCTCTTATTTCTTTTGTCAAAGTCGTCTGCTTTCCAGATTGAATCCAATTGGTATCTTGTGTTATTTCAGTTGATTAAAATCCCTTCTGGCATTAACCATCTAAATTTTACACCTTTTGCAATCAAGTTTGTAGTTAAAAAATGATATTGTTTTCGAGTATCTCTTACTTTTTTGGTTATCTGCTTTAGGACCAAAATTTCTTTACTCTTATATTGTAATGGTTCCTCTCGAACTCTTCTCAGTATTTCATTCCGTGTTGTTTTCTTTATGAATCTCACATGCACTTCTCTGGTATGTTTTCTTGCATAGTTTGAATTCATTCATAATATTTCATCTATCTCCATTTGCATCTCTGATCTGTCTGCTTTCACAGCCTCTGCCAAAAGCTTAATAATCACAACAGCTAAATTTTCTTCTCCATCTTCAGGGATATTTTGAAATCTTAGGCAGTGTTCCGCTTTTTCCATTTCTAGGATCGTCACTGCCCCTTTGAGATTTTGATTTGCTTGTTCCAGTTTCTCATTTTCTTGCAATAGTATTTCTAGTTTTTTTATCAATATCCTCTTTGAGGGTTGTTTAACAATCAAGATTTAAAATCAAAAGCGTTCCAAAAAAAAATCCACAATGCAGTTCTGAAAGTCAGTATTTATGTTCAAAATTCAGACAGGCCAAATTTAAAATGTTTATCATCTCTGCCACATTGATAAGCAACCCCCAAGCCTGTTCCTTTTTTTTTCTCAACTGTAATTCTCAATAATAAAATAGTTTCAAGGCCAACCAAAATCTTATCTAGTTCTGGGCTTCAAGCCAGGTTTCTTTTAGGCATAAATAAGTTGTAGTGCCGTAATTCATCACTAGATGTCATCAACGCCACTTTCCAGTTTTTAGATCCAAAACTTATATTGTTAAACTTTTCAAGTCTTTTTCTTTAGGAAAAAAAAGTCTTAAAAATACTTTTGGTCTCCAAATTTTCAAGCTGTAAGTATATTTTAATTCCAAATAAGTCTTTCACCAGTTTCTCCAAGTATTAATTCACCGTTGTTTTTTTCTGAGTGGGGTGGAACTTCCCTTCTACTTTCATTGGGGGGGAAACACTTTGGGCAGATTTTCAGGAAAAGATCTTAAAATCATGAAGAAAGGATCAGGTCTCACCCAGTTTCATCCACGTTGCTGTAAAGATGCTTGGTAGTGCTTGTTGACTTCTGTGTCTGCAGCTTACGACTGGCTACACAAACGCAGCCAGTCTTTCCTCTGCCAGTTTGGAGGGCTTCCTCAGATCAAATGGGAGGGCTGCCACCCCCTGCAATTAATGAGAGTGCCCTCCTTGCTTGCTGTCTCTACGGGGTGACTTTTGACACTTTCCAGGGTCCCCCAGTGGGGTGAATGCAGACGCGAAAGATGGAGCCCCATCTTCCTGTGTCTGCATGGCCGCGAGATCCCAACCAGAAGTTGGAAAGTGAATTTAATTCTGACCAGCCACGGCAAAAGCTTTGTATCTGGAATAATGTAAAGCTGTTGTCAAGTTTTGGTGTGTCCAGTCATAACCAAAAAAATCTGCATGATTGCTGGGATCAGATGTCCCATATTTTGAAAAGAATGTGAATTAACAAAAGGTTGGATCATTTGCCACATTATCAGATAAGTGAGAGTTTCAGATCTGCAAAGAATAAGAATACATTCAATAGATTTACCTGGCCTATTGATTAAAAAGGGAGTGAAACCAATGTTGAGAGATAAAATGAATAAAGCAAGAGATTGTGATTTACTGGTTGGACTTTGTTCCCCAAGGGGAATGGTGCAGTATCATATTCGGAGCAATGCTGAGGAGAAGACACTCAAACAAGCTAGTGTGAATGCTCTGCATTATTTCCAGGTCAAAAGCTTACCCTTTCTTTTTCTGAAAAGATTCCAAATCTTCCAAAAAGCTGACACCTGCCACAAAGCTCAGATATGTTTGCTTTCCACCATGAAAATTTTACTGTCAGAGAACCTCTAGCACTCTGACACGCCTGAGAGATTAGAAAAATAAAGGAGAATCCCAGAATCTAAATCATAACGGAAAATGTTACGATTTTAAGCAATAATTAAAAGGGCGGAGGTACAAAATCTATCCATATGGTGTAACAACAACTTGCACCTGAACATCGGCAAGACGAAAGAGAATGTGCTAGACCTCTGGAGGAAAAAGGAGGAACCTACCCACTTTACATCAGGGAGGACTGTGTGGAGAGAGTTTCCTCCTTTAAATTTCTGGGAGTCTACCTCTGCAAAGATCTTACCTGGAAAGTTAATACAACCCAGGTGGTCAGAAAGGCCCAACAGAGACTTCACTTTATCAAAGTCTTGCAGAAGAACAGGGTAGAACAACAGCTAATGACCCTCTTTTACCAGTCTACTATAGAGAGCATCGTATTGTACTGTATTGTGGTTTGGTATGGTGGTCTGACAGGATAGGATAGCATTACAGAGGGTGGTGAGCACAGCACAAGACATTGTGGGCTGTCCCCTGACACCACTGGATGACATCGCCAGGGCTCGCTGCCTTGGAAGAGTGAGGAAAATTCTCAGGGATGACTCACATCCTGGACGGTATCTCTTTACTCTCCTACCATCGGGTAAGAGATATAGGAGTATAGCCAGCCGTACCAACAGGCTGAAGAACAGCTTTTATCCATGGGCTGTTAGGCTTTTGAACGGGATATAATTTTATAAACTTTATGCACGATTGACTTGCGAGGCTGGTGTTGTGCAATTAGCTCACATGGTATAATAAGATGGAGGGTTTGTGTCACTGTAAGTTGGGGGTGTGGGCACGAAGGGAGGCTCAGCCAATGTCGATATATATACATGGTTGTACTTTGACAATAAAGGTTCATTCATTCATTCATTCATATGCAAGGGCTGGCCTCAAACAGAATTGAATTTGTTTCTAACTATAGTGCATTAGGGCAGGGCTTTTCAACCTTTTCACCCATTGTACCACTTTTAGGATATGGCAACATCCGAGTACCACCAGTCACCTATCAAGTTGTCAAAAACTTGATGACCCAAAAATAAGGGAAAAAGTGATGAAGTACAGGTAGTCCTCGACATACAACAATTCGCTTAGTGATTGTTCAAACTTACAATGGCACTGAAAAAAGTGCCCCCCAAGTCACAGCCGAGCAAGACCACCTGCCTGCCTGCCTGGCGGTGCTCTTCCTCCTGTCCGAGGTTTTCACTGTTGTGAGCATTTCTGTTGAGTATTGGCAGTGGGGGTGAGGTGGGGGGATGTTCGGTTTTTATTCCCCCCGTCTGCTGGGTGGTTGCAGCAGATTTTGGTCACTTCACATGACCCTGGGACACTGTGTCCGTCATAAATATGAATCCGTTGCCAACCATCTGAATGTAAATCACAAGACCCTGGAGATGCTGCAACATTCCAGCTGATTGGTGCTTCTTCTGGGCTCAGAAGCACCAGGATCAGCACCTAGCTCCAACTGGAGCCTGGCGCTGATCCTGGCGCTTCCACTGAGCCCTGACAGTCCCGAAGTAGCGCTGATCCTGGCACTTCCGCTGAGTCCTGACAGCCCTGCAGCTCCAACCATCTCTTGCTCAGGCTTGTGTGGTGCTGCCACCGGTTCAGGTCATTCCCCTCCCCCGCTACCACTTTTCTAGGATGGTCGTGTACCACCTGCAAGGTGCCAATGTACCACAGGTGGTACCCGTACCACTGGTTGAAAAGCCGTGCATTAGAGATTCTTACAGTATTTATGCTTAGTAATACTCCCATCATTGTTCCATTTATGTTGGAACTGATATTTGTGTCTTAACTTGTTTCTGAAATATGAACCCAAATAAAATTAGACAAATCAAATTTAAAACTTTAATTCTAAATAGAATCATATTGTGATTGAAAAGGATTCTAATTAGGAGTTTTTAAAAATAATTTAAGTTACTAGGGAAAAAGCCTAAATACAAAATGTAGATTGGTATATTAGATTTCTTAGCATTATTCACTGAATCACAGATTCGAAAATTTGCAGTAGCTGAAAATGCTGTGACATTTTAGGCAACATTTGTTTTTATTTATTTAATCACATTTGTATTGCCACTCATTTCATATAGTACCTCTGGGCAGTGTACATAGTAATAATCAAGAATGTATAAAAAGATTTTTTTAAAAAGCAAAATGGCAGGCAACTTTCAGAGTACATTCCATTAATTGTCATACCATTACATTACATCCATCTAACAGCTTCCATCTATCGCATGATCCCCAAGCTAGTTGTCAACGCTGCTAACATCGAATGTTCTTGCTTTGACAAAAGATGAAGAAGCAGCTATTTCATATGGTAAACTTGTGTGTTACTCTTAAAGCTAGAATTAGTTATTGCTGGGAGGGAGGAGGAAGAATGTGGCCAGGCAGTTATGAAATAAGAGAAGATAAGAATTTGGTGGGTTGTCTAACAGAAGAGAAAACTGACCCTTCAAATTAATTGGAGAATGTGATTTATGACAGCAATGAAAAGGAGGAGAATTGAACTTAACATATTGTGCTAAGGGGGAGGGGAATTCAGACTCCAGCTTCTAGCAAGGATTGCCAATGTTATAGGGCTAATAAAAGACTTTTAAGGTAAACAATGCCTCAGAGTCCTTTGAAAACCTCATTCCATCAGAAACTTGACACTAGTTGATTAACCCATGTTTTAAGGGCCTTTTAGAAGGTAATATGGGGGAATGATGCTTCTCTCATGCTGGGAGTTGTGGCAGAAAATGTTTCTTCCTAGGTTCCACCCAATGACACTCTCTAGCTAGTTGGAACCACAAGATCTCTCTCTTTCCGGGCCTAATGGAATGGGTAGGTATAACTGGGGAGAAGTTTAAGTCATGCTTGTTATGTGTAACATCAGACATTTCTGGGCTTCACAACTCCTCTCTGTGATGTCCAAGACACATAGCAAGCCAGATCTTCAGACCCTTCTAGAAGTCATTCAAAGTCAGAGCCACCTGACCTTGGGAAAAATGATATTCCCTAGGCTGGATGTAGCAACAGATATTAAACAATTAAGAATTAAATTCAAGACTTTACAAGATATAAAAGAAAGCAGAACAGGATATGCCAAATCTGGAAATGTATTGTCAGGTCATCTATTTGATCTGGAACATAGACTGGATTTTAGCACGATATAAACTGCATTTCATTTTTGAAGAAGCAGAACTCGGGAGAGGCCTACATAAATACGAAATTTCTATAAAAATTATAGTATGGACTTATTTTTTCTGTCCAATGTTAAATGTATATTTTCATGAAGAAATATTTTAAAATCAATTAATGGAAAGAAAATCTATTGTCTACTAGATTTAATCATTAACAACAAAAATGGAATCATTAAAAACTTTTTTCTTAGAATTTCAGCAGTGGCATTGTGGTTTTATTATCTCCAAATGAGCAATAATCTAGAAGAAATGATAAAGACAAGGTGAAAACCTCAAATTCAGTTCGATTGAATTTCAAATATTGATAACCCATGCTACAAAACATTTAGAGTATATACATATATTGTTGCTGAAACACAATGTAGACTGAGCAAATTAAAGGTCACATGATTAAATTTATATAGAACTTAAACAATATGCAATTATTATGCAATAATGGAAGATACGTTTTTCCAAAACAAATGATATAATTATTTATTCTCTCTCTGTGTGTGTGTGTGTGTGCGCACACGCCCCCACACACATACACACACACCTGATTTTTACTCAAGGAATTTGATAGTCTTTGGACTCCTTATCTAAGGTAAAGGTAAAGGTTCCCCCGCACATGCGTGCTAGTCGTTTCCGACTCTAGGGGCCGGTGCTCATCTCCGTTTCAAAGCCAAAGAGCCAGCGCTTGTCCGAGGACGTCTCCGTGGTCATGTGGCCGGCATGACTAGACGCCAAAGGCACACGGAGCGCTGTTACCTTCCCACCATAGTGGTCCCTATTTTTCTACTTGCATTTTTTACGTGCTTTCGAACTGCTAGGTGGGCAGAAGCTGGGACGAGTAACAGGCGCTCACTCTGTTACGCGGCACTCGGGATTTGACCCGCCAAACTGACGACCTTCTGATCGACAAGCTCAGCGTCCTAACCCACTGAGCCACCACGTCCCTATCTATATAGTTCTAAAATTCTCATTGTTATCACTTTCTGGGTGAAATGGTGCATTGTAAGGCAACAATTTTTGAACCAAGGTACCTTAAATGGGCTAATTTACAAAATGTGTCCAAAATTCAGATCCATGACTCCTGAGGGGAAGTAATGCTTCAGTGCTATTGGCTGTAGCTGTAAACAATTTTGTGATAGTTTCCTTATCTTGCAATCCCCCTCACTTACCCAGCAGCAGCTTCTTATATGACTAATTGGTAGGGTGGGGAAGGCAGAAGGGAAGGAAGGTTGGTTTGGTTGGTTGGTTGGTTGGTTGGTTTCTAATGCTCCCTGCCAGATACTTCCAAGGAAACAGCCAAAATCAGAAGTCTCTTCTGATCCCATTTCTTTTTTGTCTGCCCTTGATTGCTGTGTTCCTCTTGTTTAGGTAAGGAAATACTGTACGTCTGATACAATAATCCAAGAGAATATGGGTTGTCTAGTAGGATATATTAATAGAAAATTGAAAGCCTGACAGAGTATTTCTCTGCGCCCTCTTATATCAAAAATGTTCGATTATTTTGAGTTTCTTATCCCTTTGTCTTTCCCAGGAGTGTGCTGTTGTTTCTTTAATATTAATTGCATTCCTTCTTCAAGATTATCTCCATATTTTACACTATGATCATTAAAAATACAAATGATAAAATTTAGAAATAATACCAAGATAATTAAAAGCAAGAGAAATGGAAAAGATAATATTGTAGAAATCAGTCTTAATGAAGGATTGTGAGGTTTTGACAGCTTACAGTATCTTGGGTGAGTGGGAAACCAAATGTATTTCCTTAAAGAATGTATTCCATTGCCTGTAGCTGATCAGGTTAGCACCTCTGGCTTAAAATAGATGAGCTGCTGGTGGAGGAGGAGGAGGTGAAAGCATTAGGAGCTAATCTAGTTAATTGGGTAGGTTCATCAGAATATAAACTATTTAGGATTTTAAATTTTATAGCAAAATTTTAATTGAAATTCCCCCCCCCCCCAGTTAGCTAACTGTAGATGCAATGAATCGGAATTCTATCTGAACATCCAGATAGAACATCCCTTGTACCCAAGGCAAAGACAGTGTGTTCTCTATAGAGAAAGCCTGCATTTGGGCAAATTTTCAGCAGTCTCAGTTCTGCAAATATTACTATTAAGTACAGTTGTTACTTTTATAATAATTCTTAAAGCGGTGCTAGATTTAGTAGGCATGGACAACAATAAAAATGTAACCTCAGAGGAAAAAAGCAGCTGAAAATCTCTTTATTTTACATAAGTGTAAAATAAAATTGTGATTCTGGCTTCTGTTTTTGGCCAGCAATCTCAGCAGATTTAATAGAGTTCACTATAGAGAAATAGAAACAAAAATTGTGGACTTTAATTCTTTTGGAATTTCTTTAATAACTAATTTTTCAAATTTGTGAATATTAATAAACAGACTCAAAGGCAAATAAAAATATTTGAGGCTAAAGAAATATGGCAAAATTCAAAAACTACAACTATTCTAAGCTATATTTGTCTTTCGTGGAAATTTATTTGTGGCAGCACAGATACTTATAGCCATACTATGTTATTGTGATATTTATAAAACTTATTTTAATAACTGCTTAATGAGTTTGCTTTATATAAGATTTGCAGAAAAATATGAGAACTGAATTGCTTTGAAATGTGATGCATCTTCATCTAACATTCAGTTAACTGTTGCTCTGTGGAGCAACAACTACATTTGGGTGACTTGGTATGTCTGTAAGTAATCTCAAGATATTTAAAGTCTAGTCAAATATGTCATGCAGTTGTTGTATTATATGACAGATACTGAAAACTAGATTAGTATTCTTTGTCTTTTAAGACATAGTAAACTGATAGTGCTGAGCTAATACAAAGATTTTAATTAGCAGATGAAGTAGACTGAGAAACTATAGGTAGTAATTGTTAGTGAACATTTTAACAGTAACTCAGGCAAAATTGTTTTATGTCACAATGAGGGACAAATATATGATTCTTCTCTTGCAGGGTAATCACTTTGATCAGTATGAAGAAGGCCACCTGGAGATTGAGCAGGCGTCATTAGACAAGCCTATAGAATCGGTAAGACATATTTTTTTTTATTTTCAAGACTCTGGCAAGGCCAGGTAGTGCTCACATATTCTTTGTCTTAAATGCAGCTTGATTAGTCACATTCTTATTAGAAGGGATAGATACTAGTTTATTTGCCTATCTTGCATTAATGTTAAAATAAGATAGATCATTAAATGTTCTTTTGAAAAGTATTTAAATCACATTAATAAATCAAAAGCCTAACAGATAACAAAATAACTACTTTAATTTCCAGATTAATGAACAATGAGAAGTCTTATATATTTAGTTTGGCCTAGGCCCTAGGGGAGGAGAATACAGAATAAAACCAGCAACATTAGCATAAATAAGTGGCAATCACAAAATAATATTACTGTCAATAGTTTTTTATATTTTAAAAGATCTGTTATGAATTTGCTAGAGAAAAGCTACAGAGAAGGAAAGATGAAGTCGCTGCCTTGTTTGCTTCTCCACTTGTTCTTTCTTTTATGTATCTTTCATTTTTGAATTTTTCCTCATATCATGTATTGCTTTCTTCTTCTGAAAATGTTTCTAATGCGTAAATATCTATTTGAAATTCAGCAATTTAAAGGATTTGGATGAGGCTCTAAAAATAAAAACTAAGTAACTTGCCTCCTTCCAATATTTTCAGAACTGGAATAAAGAATATCCCTTTAGTTTTTTGGATGTGCAGTATCTTTTAGCTTAGGAGTCCCCAAGCACCCTAACCTTGTCATCACCTGTTAGTCTCAGAACAGATTTGCATTTGCCAACCTCCTGCTCACAGGTAGCACTTGCTTAACAATGCTAATTGGAACTGGAAACTGATGTTAAGCAACACGGTTATAAATTTTTAAAAGTCACATGGCCATGCCTGTTCTGGCAGTCCTGGTTGCTATCATTGAATGATGACATGTCACTGTGATGTGTGACTTCCTGTTGGCTTCCCATTTGAGAGCTGTATGCAATGAAATTTCATTTTAATGTATGCCAATTAGTGTACATTCAAAGTGACAATAAAGTTATTCTATTCTATTCTATTCCATTCTATTCTATTCTATTCTATTCTATTCTATTCTATTCTATTCTATTCTATTCTATTTGTTCCTATTGACTGCTTGTCAGAAGTTGACAAGGAAATCATGATCACATGACAACGATGAGGACAAAGCTCCAGTGGCTATAAATATGAGGATATAAATATAGTTATAACCACTACTTCAGTACTGTCATAAGTTCAAACAATTGCTAAACAAATAATTGTTGAACAAGGGCAGGGGTCGGCAACCTAAAAAAGGAAAAGAGCCACTGGGAACCGGTTCCATCACAAATTAAAAAAAGTGCGAGCCGTGTGCGTGTGTCCATGCACGCGCATGCGCAAAAAAAGTTTTGCACATGTGCAAAACGTTTTTTTTGCGCATGCGCGGACTCACGCAGTTGCCATTTTTTAAAAAAGTGAGATGGAACCGGTTCCCGGTTGCCCGACGGCGACGGCCCGTCTGCAAAGCTGCCGCTTTCAGCAGCTTTGCAGACGGGCCGCGAGAGGTGCGCGCGTACCTCCGCGCGAACGGGCAGAGGTGCCGCTCTTTGAGGAAGCTGTCGCGGCCCGTCTCCGAAGCTGCCGCTTTCGGCAGCTTTGCAGACGGGCCGCTACAGCTTCCTCAAAGAGCAGCGCCCCTGCCCATTCTGAGAGGTGTGCGCGCACCTCCCCAAACCTTTGGAGAGGTGTGCGCGTACCTCCACGCGAACGGGCAGAGATGCCGCTCTTTGAGGAAGCTGTAGCGGCCCGTCTCCGAAGCTGCCGAAAGCGGCAGCTTCGGAGACGGGCCGCTATAGCTTCCTCAAAGAGCAGCGCCCCTGCCCATTCTGAGAGGTGCACGCGCACCTCTCCGAACGACCGGAGGTGCGCGCGCACCTCCCCAAACCTTTGGAGAGGTGTGCGCGTACCTCCGCGCGAACGGGCAGAGATGCCGCTCTTTGAGGAAGCTGTAGCGGCCCGTCTCCGAAGCTGCTGAAAAGCGGCAGCTTCGGAGACGGGCCGCTACAGCTTCCTCAAAGAGCAGCGCCCCTGCCCATTCTGAGAGGTGCGCGTGCACCTCTCCAAACGACCGGAGGTGCGCGCGCACCTCCCCAAACCTTTGGAGAGGTGCGCGTGTACCTCCGCGCGAACGGGCAGAGATGCCGCTCTTTGAGGAAGCTGTAGCGGCCCGTCTCCGAAGCTGCCGAAAACGGCAGCTTCGGAGACGGGCCGCTACAGCTTCCTCAAAGAGCAGCGCCCCTGCCCATTCTGAGAGGTGCGCGTGCACCTCTCCGAACGACCGGAGGTGCGCGCGCACCTCCCCAAACCTTTGGAGAGGTACGCGCGTACCTCCGCGCGAATGGGCAGAGGCGCCGCTCTTTGAGGAAGCTGTAGCGGCCCGTCTCCGAAGCTGCCGCTTTCGGCAGCTTTGCAGACGGGCCGCTACAGCTTCCTCAAAGAGCGGCGCCCCTGCCCGTTCGCGCGGAGGCACGCGCGCACCTCTCCAAAGGTTTGGGGAGGTGCGCGCGCACCTCCGGTCGTTCGGAGAGGTGCACGCGCACCTCTCAGAATGGGCAGGGGCGCTGCTCTTTGAGGAAGCTGTAGCGGCCCGTCTCCGAAGCTGCCGTTTTCGGCAGCTTCGGAGACGGGCCGCTACAGCTTCCTCAAAGAGCGGCATCTCTGCCCGTTCGCGCGGAGGTACACGCGCACCTCTCCAAAGGTTTGGGGAGGTGCGCGTGCACCTCCGGTCGTTTGGAGAGGTGCACGCGCACCTCTCAGAATGGGCAGGGGCGCTGCTCTTTGAGGAAGCTGTAGCGGCCCGTCTCCGAAGCTGCCGCTTTCGGCAGCTTTGCAGACGGGCCGCTACAGCTTCCTCAAAGAGCGGCGCCCCTGCCCGTTCGCGCGGAGGCACGCGCGCACCTCTCCAAAGGTTTGGGGAGGTGCGCGCGCACCTCCGGTCGTTCGGAGAGGTGCACGCGCACCTCTCAGAATGGGCAGGGGCGCTGCTCTTTGAGGAAGCTGTAGCGGCCCGTCTCCGAAGCTGCCGTTTTCGGCAGCTTCGGAGACGGGCCGCTACAGCTTCCTCAAAGAGCGGCATCTCTGCCCGTTCGCGCGGAGGTACACGCGCACCTCTCCAAAGGTTTGGGGAGGTGCGCGTGCACCTCCGGTCGTTTGGAGAGGTGCACGCGCACCTCTCAGAATGGGCAGGGGCGCTGCTCTTTGAGGAAGCTGTAGCGGCCCGTCTCCGAAGCTGCCGCTTTTCGGCAGCTTCGGAGACGGGCCGCTACAGCTTCCTCAAAGAGCGGCATCTCTGCCCGTTCGCGCGGAGGTACGCGCATACCTCACCAAAGGTTTGGGGAGGTGCGCGCGCACCTCCGGTCGTTCGGAGAGGTGCGCATGCACCTCTCAGAATGGGCAGGGGCGCTGCTCTTTGAGGAAGCTATAGCGGCCCGTCTCCGAAGCTGCCGCTTTCGGCAGCTTCGGAGACGGGCCGCTACAGCTTCCTCAAAGAGCGGCATCTCTGCCCGTTCGCGTGGAGGTACGCGCACACCTCTCCAAAGGTTTGGGGAGGTGCGCGCGCACCTCTCAGAATGGGCAGGGGCGCTGCTCTTTGAGGAAGCTGTAGCGGCCCGTCTGCAAAGCTGCCGAAAGCGGCAGCTTCGGAGACGGGCCGCGACAGCTTCCTCAAAGAGCGGCACCTCTGCCCGTTCGCGCGGAGGTACGCGCGCACCTCTCCAAAGGTTTGGAGAGGTGCGCGCGCACCTCCGCCCATTCGGGGAGGTGCGCGCGCACCTCTCCAAACGGGCGGTGCCACTCTCCATTTGGAGAGGTGCGCGCGCACCACTGCCCGTTCAAAGAGGTGCGCGCGCACCGGGCGGCTGGGAGCCGCAGGAGACGGCTCAAAGAGCCGCATGCGGCTCCTGAGCCGCGGGTTGCCAACCCGTGAACAAGGGCCACCTTGATTACCTTCCTCTTCCTCATGACAAATTGTAATTGTCCTTGGAATTTTGTACTACAGGTAGACACATAGCCTGACCAGTTCTTAGCATAATCTGTAAGGGAATTTTATATTAAAGAACTAAGAAATAAGTAATAAAGGCAATCCCATGAGATCCTGGAATCTTTCTTAGGAGTCTTGGAATCAATGGAGCCCTAAGAATACTACTATTTTGCCTTGTTTCTTTTTTATTATTTCAAAGGTAGATAATCTAAAACTATAGGGAAGAGAACAAGGCCAAATGGACCTTTGTCTGAATCAAGTATGGGTAGTCCTCAGTTTACAACAGTTCATTTAGTGACATTATGAAGTTACAACACTTGAAAAAAATGTTATGGCCATTTTTTACTGCAGCATCCCCTTGGTCACATGTTCACATTTGGCAACTGTTTCATAATTATGAGGATTGCAGTGTCCCAGGGTCATGTTCATAACCTTCTGACAAGTAAAGTCAATGGGGAAGACAGATTCATTTAACTGTGCTACTAACTTAACAACTGCAGTGATTCACTTAACAACTGTGGCAAGAAAGGTCATTAAATGGGGCACAATTCACTTAATAGCTGTCTCGCTTAGCAACAGACATTTTGGTCTCAACTGTGATCGTAAGTCAAGGACTACTTATATTGGAATGGGAGGGTAACTTACCCATCATTATTAGCAGTGGTTTCCTTCCTCAACTTTTCTGATTAATTTTTCAAGCCACAGTATTTATTCCTTACCCTGTATTAAGTCAGTTCCTACCATTTCACAATGTAGTGTACTCTCTTGTAATATCTTCTTTGGATCATTAATGCATATAGCCCTCAGCTGTGAAGTCAAGGCAACTCAGTTGAAAATTGTTCTAAATTTCATTGAATTCACGAATGCTTAAAAATCTATAGTATTAAGAAGCCATATATTCTATATATTTTTAATCTGTGTATATATCTGTATCCATACCTACACAGATTAAATATATATACACAGATTAAATATATATACCTGCTTTCCTGTTTAATAGATCGATGTTTGTGTGTGTATTTGTGTGCGTGTTGAGATGTTCACAGAAATTTACACAACTTGGGGTGTTCGACATTTTTTCTTTCACAGCAGTTGGTCCAAATTAGCTAAGCAGCCATGACCTGGTTTGTATTTGCACGGTCTGCATTTTTAATTTCTTTTCTAGGGTTTCCTTTCTTCCTTCCCTCCCCTTTCTCTGCCCCCCTCCTTTCCCATTTCTTATTTCTGTTATTCTGTTCAACAAACACTGCATTCAGTATCTATTCATTGTGCTGGCATGATGCTAGAATTAGGCATGATAATCATTGGTGACAAAGAAATAATGCTGCAGAGAGGGTGGGAAGGATGGTGGTGATGCAGCTGCATTTGATTCTGTTGAATAATTCAGTTTTGTTTGCATGCATAAGCACACACATCAATTGAAATGCAAAGCCAGTTTCCCTCTGTGCAAATGTCATGAAATAGTTAGTATTGGAGCAATATTGTATGGCATATTGGAAATGTTATTACAAGCTAAATGCCTCTGTGATCCATAATCATAATGCTCATTTTATATATATATATATATATATATATATATATATATATATATATATATATATATATATATATATATATATATATATATATATATATATATATATATATATATATATATATATATATATATATATATATATATATATATATATATATATATATATATATATATATATATATATATATATATATATATAATATTGCTGACCATCCTAAAAGAAATATAATTGGAAAGCCCCAGTGCTATTTTATTGCAGTGCATCAAGATACATTGCCACTTTCAAAGGATCACAAGTGCCCAAATGTTTGATTCTGATCCACAGATCTGCATAAAAAAATTAAATCTATATTCTTAAAAAGCAACCTTCCCAAAAGTCTAAAAACATGTTTTGAGTTTACATTCTTTCTCAGGAGTAAAGATTCTAGAATCTGCAAGTACTGCTAAAATGCTCAATGCTATATCCTTTTCTTAACTTTCTGCAAATGATTAATTCTTGTTCTTTTGTATTGGTGGGATCCAGAATAAGTTATTTAAATTTTTGAATTGGACACATTTATTACAGATCCTATTTAAACTTCATTGATTTTAGTGGAAACTGAATACGAATTTATAGAACTCAGATTTGAGTCAATTTTCAGTCATCATAATTTATCTCAAAAATAGGTTATTCAAATTTGATGTAAAAAATTTGAACTAGATTTTTGGAATTCAGTGGCTGTCTCTGATGTTTAGAAATTTAAAACTGGTGTGATCTCAACCAAAACTTCTTTTGATTATTAAAGTAGGTAACTGTTGTTATATTGCTTCTTGAAAAAAAAGACTTTTTAGCTATGCTACCGGTAATACACTGTGATAAAGCACAAAGGTTGCTTTATTCTGATACAAATAAAGCCCACTGTGGCTTGTAAACAAAAGTTAGGGCTTAATGTGAATTCTGCCTTTTTACAGAAATATTTCAGAAAACGTCAGAGAGGAATTAAGATAAATATATGAGGATAGAATTGAGAACTGAAAAGATCAAAACTATTTAATCAACTGACTTTAAGGTAGTAACAAAATAATTAAGATTCTTTCATCATTAACAAGAGAAAAATACTTTTACAGGTTCACCATAATTTAAATCCATTGTTTAGAAGAATGCCTTGTGACTTGCTATTTCAATGGCTTTATTTTTTCAGCTCTGACTGTTTTTGCAGGCGAATGTCAGAGCCAGCAGCCACCTCATAGAGAGGGATGGTTCTTGCAGGAAGCTAGATGAACCAACTGTGGGTTGGTTTTAAGTGAATGACACTTGTTTTTGTCAACTCTTTTGTTCCTTTTTTTGTCTAGTAATGAAAGTACTGAACATTGTGCTACATTACATATTTATTTCATGTGTTTATATTTGGTGCAAAAGTTAAGATTTTATTTCACAAAGTATTTGTTCGCTTTCAGGTAGTAATACAGTAATGTTTATTTGTGTTGCAAACATTTTCCTAGTAAATAAAATCCTTTTTTTCAGCTGGAACTAAAAAGTGGTTTTACATAGCACTGGACAATAATAGGTAAAGTCTTCTAAAGTGGGTTTAACTTGTTGAAAACTATTGAGATCAGTTGGATCTGGCAGTAAAATCCAAGGGGGAGCACAGATAATTTTAGAAAATTCTTTGGGGAATGGCTTTGCTTGGGAACACAATTAAATTTATATGTGGCTCTGCAGCATTATCGTTTGATGTGATCCTGATTTGTATTGCTACAGAACAGAACTGGATGGTAGCTGTAAAAAGATTGGTTTGGGAGTCTGCAGATCACTGCATTGATTTAAGAATGATGCAGTTGAAATTAGTATTCATCCTTTAGTAATGAAAATAGGAAAAGTAACTTACTTTCCACTACTGTGCTATACACAGGTAAGCTTGTGTTTTAAGTCCATTTCCTTTGTGATACTATTATGAGAGAATATATTGCTTAATATTGAGAAAGGAAATTAGGTTGGTAACTAGGTAACTATATCTGCAGGTTTGAAGAGATTTCAGATTATCAGCCCTTTAACCAAAAAACTACTTATTTTAAGGATGGGATTAATCCCTCCAAGTTGGAACATTCTTTAGCACCTGATTTTATAGAATTCAGCTTATCTTCATATTTTTTTCTTATTTTTGGTAACCTATCTTATTTTGTAGTGTTAAATGTGATAGGATTAAATCTAGGGGTACTATTCTGCTGATAGATCTAATAATATTCCACCCATATGGACACAAATTTACCATCTACCCCTTTGAACAGAAATCTGTTTCTCATTTCCCAGAACTGAAGGTTTAAGAGAACATTAGTAGCTGTGTGAGGCAAAGAAAAACTGAACAGCCAGTTGTGTCCATTCTTCTAGTCAATTGATGCAGTGGGGTTTAATTCTTTTGATGCTTTTTAAAAATTGATTATTACAAATATAGATAGCACTCAAAAATATTCAGGAAATAGGACAAGTGATATTCTAATCTCTGTGAGTGACAGAAGTAAAATGAAGATTATTTAATATACGACTATGTAATTCTACCATCCACTTTTGGCTCAAAGTAACTTGTTTAAAAGTTGCTTAAGATGAAGTATTATACTTGAGGCAGGCTGATTTCCTAGTAAAATCCTCTTTTAACAAAGACTAAGGGGTGAGACTGAAGCTGAATCCTTGTCTGATACCTCTTAGACTTTACCAATTTCAGTTCTATTGGACTGTTTGGTTCAAACTTTCTTTTTTTAATCCTCTGCTATGCAGAGCCTGACTAGATATTAGATTTTCCCCACAGGTTAGCTCTTATCCTGTAATGATTTCAGTTTTAACCATTTATATTGAGAAAGGGCAGCAGTTTTAGAAAATACTTAACAAACAATCCAGTCTCCCCACCCACCCCTTTTATCCAAATCAATTTAATATGCTTCATAGTAGCAAGGCTATTTTAACATTTTATTAAGAGATAGTTTAGTTTCATATATTTTTTTCTTTCTTGCTCTACTCGTGTCATACATTAGCGTTTATGACAATCAAATATTGTAGGCAAGATGATGCTGATCCAAATTATTTCTCAAGCCCCCTTGTGGAATGCAAAAAGAAGAATCTTGTGGTAATTTGGGGGATTTAGTTTTCATCCCATTGCACATCTATTATACTGATCTGTGGACTCCCTGGATCCAAAATGATATCTGTATAGCGCTGCCAATTTGATACTTAGCAGCAGCCTGTATATTGCCAAGCACTCTAAATATTGTGCTTTCTGCAGATGCTGATTGATGTAGCACTACTCTTGGGCTTTTTCTCTCTTGCCTTCATTGGGTCATTTTGTTTGGGGCTTTTTTTCCCCTCCTATTTTGCATGGAAGCACCCTTTATAGCACCTAGCTGTTCCCGCTTTTAAATCCTTTGATGCACAGTCAGTATCCCTTTTGGAGCCACTCAGGAGGTGATAGTGACAGTATTTTACCGTATTGAACACAAATCTTTTTTGAGCTGATTTAATTGAACTTTGTATTCATAAGCCTTTATATCTCTATATTCCCTCAAACGTGTAACAGAATTTAATAGGAGACAAGTTACTTGCTGAAGCACCCTAGTGAAGCACCCTTACCTATTACTTTTTTTAAAAAAGAAATGTTTTGATCTGAGTGCCTGTTTTATCCACAGAAAAATAATGTAAAATCTGAAAATTTTGCACATCTCCATAAGTCATAGGATTTTTATGGACTAGAAACTTGATTTTGTGTGTTGAAGAGTACAGTCTCTTGAGTGGCTTGGCAAGTGTGGTGCTAATGTGTATAACCACCCTCAGTTTTATTCTCTTTCCCTATGTTCAGTTTTAAAGTTTGTTTCTCTCCCTGCTCCTCCTCTTTCACAATGTCAGTCACAATGCTGTTAAATTCCCTGCTAGTCTTGTGTTTATTTTATGCGTTTCATTCTTTTTAAAAACATTATTTGCAAGCAGTGAATAAAAACAAGACGAACAAATTAAAAACAACAAATTACCACTAGCTGGTTGGACAGTTTCTTACTTTGTGTTACATTTAACTGTTCTTTTGACAGCCCAGTTTTTAAAGCCAGGTTCGTATGGAAATGCTTTCACTCCACCTGCACTGCTTCTGGAAGTAGCATAATGGCTTCATTTGTCTGTTACTTTTTAGTGCCTTCTCATAACACAACATGTTTAGCACAATGTCTCATCTGAGCAGTAACTGTTTCTTTTTGCAAGAATGGAAGTAGAAATACAGGTTTTTTTGTCAGAACTTATTAGTCTGATACTAACACTATTCAGTTAATAACTATCCAAAATGGCTGCATTTTTCTATATGTAGAAAAGTCAGTATTTAAAATTATTTAGAAAAGTTTTAAACTGAAAATATCAACCAAAGAGGCAATCTCTCTTTCAGCCGCTAGAAATCAGTAAAGCAAACACTAAGCATGGACAGCAGAAGCAAAAAACAATAAATGTCATTGAAGGTGGGGAGGGGGAGATAGATAACCTGGGGAAAAAGGAGAAGCTGATGAGCCTCTGATTTTTTCATACATATGGTCCCACTATTATTTTCAACCCTCCAGTAGTCCTAAAAAAACTATTATATGTAGTTATTTAAAAATAAGTTCCACTGATTTTAGTAGGATTGATACCTAGGTAGATATGCGTGGAATTATGTATATGTGTATCAACTATCACCTGCGTGCGTGTACACACACACACACACACACACACACACACACACACACAGTTGCCCTCCGTTGAATCAAACTTCGCTTATTGAATCAGCTGTTTTATAGTATGTCTGGTAGATTTGTTTGAGATTTTAAGAAGGAATTCATTAGCTTTGTCATCTGAGAGTCTGGGGATCTTATATCTGCATTTGTTCTGAACCAGCCCTCTTCTAGCAAACCCCTATTCAAAAAGAAGAGACTGGAGAGCGTCCAAGGCTAAAAGGCTTCTGCCAAGATTTAATTACGCAGTTAACAAAAACACTAGAGCTTGTCTTCTCAAGCGGAAAAGTTGCTTTCAGCAACCAGCCCCTCCCCAAACACTCCTTTTATAGAGAGCTCAGGGCGTGGTCTCCCTGTGCCTCCTCCCGAGGAGTCCCATAGCCTTTCTTTGTTTGTCCCTGCTCGACTGCCTCCTGCGTCGGGCGTCCTTGAACAGGGCCAGCTGTGGGTCATCATCCTCCGCACTCTCGGGCTCACGCAGCTGAGAAGAGGTCCCCGGCTGAGGACTCTGCAAAGCCTCCAAACCATCATCAGCCGGTTCGTCTCCCTTCTCCCCCTCATCTGAGTCCTCCGATACATCGGACCCGGCTGTCGGACCCACAGGCTGGCCCTGAGTCACAACAGCATTACAGGTGCAGATGATGGCCAAATTTCAGGGATATTCTTACATACAATTAAAGTGATAACAATTGGCTGAAAATACATCTTAATAATAAGAGCCTCATATTGTCCGTCTCTGGTCTAGTGAGTGATAGAAGTTATAGACCAACAGATATAGAGGCCACCTATTTCTACAAGGCTGCCTGAAGGGCTGGATTTAAATTAGGATTCATCCCTGAAATAAATAAATGAAACAATACTGAATCCAGGTAGAAGAAATAGATTGATAGAGTTATGGTTCTTTTTTTAAAGCTCTTCTGTCTAATAGCATTAAAATCAGGCTTAATGCTGAGATCCATTGCTGAAATAAGAGGAAAGGATTATGGAAGAAGATACATGATAGTGTTAAGAAAGGGAGGAGTTAATTTATATTTAATTTCTTCAGTTTATATTCCAGATGAAGAAAATAATTTTAGGGAGAGTATTTAAGGGAGATTCATTAGGGAAGAATTAATTACCATATATGTTCCCTGTAATTTCTCTCCTTCCTGTTAATATTACTGGACTTGGGAATCCTAGCTATGTATATGCTAGCTTCTTACTTTATCTGTAAGCTGACACAGAATTACTACATTCACCTCTTATTAATGTCAGTCCATTTTGATTTTCTTTTTAAAAGATGAGACATTATGCTTGTTGTGTTTTGTCCCTACAAGCACTAATGGTTTCTTGCTGTTTTAACCTGTTGCTAGGCCTGTTCATCCTAACATACCAGTATTTATGTTAGTTTACATGTGTAATGCATCATCCAGTCTATGCTTGAGCTGATTTTATTTATATATATTTATATATCTTTCTAATTTGTTAATATTTTAAATGTGAACTTTGTATTTTTACTAACTTTGCTGTATTCTTTCAGTTTAATAATGGCTGCATGTTTTAATTTTCATATATGTGTGTATATATGTGTGTGTAATGTGTGTAATGTGTGTGTGTGTATATATATATACACACACATACATATATATATACATACACATATACATATACATATATATATATACATATATATGTGTGTGCGTGATTGTCTCTGTGTGTGCTTGTATATATGTATATATATGCTTATGTGTGTGTGTGTACACACACACACACACACACACACATATATATATACACACACACACACATACATACACTACATATATAGATATTTGTATGTATGGTGTTTTTTTTATTTGTAAAAAACCAATCAAATCTAACATGGATTTTGCTCTGATTGTGTTTTGGTTTCTAGTGGTGGGGCAAGTCTGACACTTAACAACTTAATGTGGTCTCTTCAAAGTCTGACACACAAACAAGTAAACTAAACACATTGTTAGTTTTTTTTTTGTTTTGTTTTTACAAAAACCAAGTGGTGCTTTTTAGGTGATGGATATGATTGTATAAACTAGATTGATTTAATGCTTTTTAAATGTCAATTTCTTCATTTTTCCCCATTGCTTTTTTTCCTGTTATGCACAAAAGTTGCCCAGCACACCATCAGAAAGTATGATGATCCTTCCTGAACTCTGTTCCTGTGGAAAAATCTTACCAGCAGGTGTTCTAGTTTTTTGTTTTGTTTTTATATAAATATCTTTTCCCTTTTATTGGGCAATTGTTGTCCCTAAGTAGTTCTTATTTCATTTATTTTGCATGCATACATGTAGAAAATTACCTTGTTCGCCATGTGTTGAAATGTCATTGTAAAAGAAGAACATATTATTGGAATATTTTTGGTTTGTTTCTCTCTTCTGTCTATCAGGATAATATTGGACACCGCTTGCTACAGAAGCATGGTTGGAAGCTGGGTCAAGGCTTGGGGAAATCTCTTCAAGGTAAGTAAAAAAAACAAACCTAAACATTAAAATATTCTTGTCCTTCAAGTCAGATTTCCACTTAAGATTCTTCCCCTCCTTGCCCTTGTACTTATTGAGTTTTACATTTATCATTATTACACTGAGTTTCTCTTCATATATATCAGTCAAGTATGTGGTCTGTATTCTGACTTATGTATATATATATATACCAGGTTTTATTTAAGGGAAGTTGAAATATTGCAGGAGGAATATTGTATGGATGGGAAACCTATGCATCATTCTGTTGTTGACACAATTGTTTCGTCCTAGTGTCATCATGATTTTATTATCACCTTTGGTGGATGAAACAGAAGAAATAATGCAATAAGTCTCCTCTCCAGAAAATAGTTATTTTTTAACTTAAGAGGTGATTTTCAACCTTAGATACTTAGATTTTAGGCTAAAATTGAATATTATCTGCATTGCGTTAGACTAAAATTGAATATTGTCTGCATTGGAGATTTGAGGCTTGAAACTAACAGAGTAATGTTACTCTAAACAGTAAATTTCAAAACATACAGAAATCTGATTAATGCAAATTATTTGTTACTGCAATTTATTCACTTGAAGTTGCTTATGAGAGGTTACACATTTTGCTTAGAAGAATATTTACTATAATTAGCATTGACCCAATACAAACTTCTGATTTTTTCTTCCTAGTTTGATTCCCCATCCCATTTCACATCAGCCCATATACCGGTAACCTAGGTATATTATATGTATATATTGAGTGTTACTTTTTTCTTCAAGCAGTGGGACATTTTAGTTAGGTATCAGATTTTTTTGGATAACTAATACATATTTAGTGAGTAGCCGCAAAGCAATTTAGACAACAGCATGACAAGGTCATTCTGAAAGTAGAATCCAAACATAGATTGGAACTTAACTACATTGCCTATCCTCTAATATGTTTCATTCCTATTATGCCCCAGTGCAGGTTACTTATTAATTAAAGGAGTGAGGGTTTTTTGTACTGCATGAACAATCCAGAGTAATTATTAAGTAAGTGCTGCCTAGCAAGCTAAGCTATATTTATACGACTAAGGTATAGAAGTGGTTTCATATGATTTCAGAATTGAAAAGACTGTTCTTTTCAAACAGCAAAATTAATTGGAAAAAGTTATAATGAGAACCTGAATTCCCAAAATAACGGTGTTTGGTGTTTATTTGTGCAACTACAAATTAGTTTAGATTAAACACATGTGCGTGTGAGAGAGAATGTGTGTGTGTGTGTTTCTACTTTATCACATACATTTAACAAATTCTATAGTTACTGAATTTCAATTTAAAGCTAAAATCTTGGGGAAATATTTCAGAGAGGTGCTCTGGAATGCATACAAGAATGTTTTTAGTATTTTTTTAAATTATTAAAACGTGTATTTTCTCAGGTTTGCAATGGCATCTCCCTTCTGTCATTGCATTTGTATGCATGCATAGTTACTTTGTTTCACTACATGTTACAGAAGCAAAACAGATGTATGCCTGCACATGCAGAATGCAGGAGCAATTTCTAAAGCAGCCATGTGAGTCTGAAAAGTCTATGGTTGCTATAATGATTCAAAAAGGGCTTCATAAATACCGTAGTGCACTTTGAAGAAACACTTCTGAAAGCTATTGTCTATTAGCTTTCATTATTTATATGTTCCTGGTGACATGAATCGGAATATAATCTGAACTCCTGCATAGAAGCTCTATCTAGAAGGCTCATTTTAAGATTCCTGTCTAATGAGAATTGGTATATTAAAATCTAGCCAGCACCTTATGGTACATTAAAGCAGGGATCTGCTTTACAGCCTGCAAGCTACATCTGGCCCTACAGAAGGTTCTTTCTGGCCCACCAGCAACTCCCATGTATTGTGCTTCAATCCTTTCCAAACAGCACAAGGAAAGAAACCAGGGTTGTATTCACCACTATTTGGAAAGGAAGGTTGGATTCCTTTAATTTCTCTGATGGGGGAAGATGTATGTGTGAGCCAGCTGGAGGATTACTGGATGAGGAAGGGGAAGCATCTTGTCTTTAAAATTTGCCCCAGCTTTGAGCCAGTTGGAGGATTGCTTCCTTTGAGGGAGGGTGGTATGCCCCTTGGATCTTTTCCCTGCACACATCATCATGTCCTGAATTTAAAATATTTTACAATATTTCCTCAGATATGTCTATCCAAAAGACTAGATTTACTGAAACTCTAGGATTGTCCATTTTTGTTTCTTTATAATATTTGCTTCTGAAAAGCAGTAAATAATTGCTGGAGTCATCTATTACTTTTAATTCAAAATTTTTCTAATAATGGGCTATATTTTTTTAAAAAAACCTTTCATTAGATATGGGAAATTGTTATGTTGCTAATATTGAAAGAGCTTAGCTTGCAGATATGCATAGGAATATCCAGATTTTTGGTAATACCTGTAATATTTTTATTTATTTATTTATTTTATTTTTTTATTTTAATTCCATTTATATCCCGCCCTTCTCTGAAGACTCAGGGCGGCTTACAAGCTTAGCAGTAGCCTTCATTCTATGTATATGTCTGCTTATTAGGGCTTTCATACACCACCCCCCAAGCGGCATTATTACAAAGTCCATTATATAACTTTCTAAAGTAGCTATAATACAATAAGATTATTAAATATTCCTTTTGGTCACTTTTAATATTTCCATTTGTAATGGTGGCAGTGTTCTGAAACAACCATGATAATTATTAAATTATTAAAAGTAATATTAAATCTAGTATTATAATGCACTTTAGCTCTGAAACATTCATGTTTCATGCAAAAGTGTATTACAAGGAATCACCATTAATACTGGTAGTTAAAGCTACTCTTCATTTAGGGAAAATTGGACTCTTATTACATTTATGTTGTGCATAATGAGGGAAAATGGCTGCTATGGTAGAGGCTTTCCCATTTACAATGTTACCACCACAACAGGTATTGCCAGTCACAAAACATCAGTTTACTTAAAGACAAATGCAAAGTTGTTTCTGCCACTTTTTAAAGATAACATAACTCTCCTTGTCAGCCTAAGGTTTACCTTTATTATCTTATGGCCATTTGTGTATTTATAGACAAAACCTACCTGCTACCTACCATTTTTATTTTATTTTCTAAGAATTTCTATTATATATTTGTGCTATCCAAGATTATTCATGAAAATAAGATGAATCAGAGTTTGATTTGATGTTAGTCTATAGTTTAAAGTTCTGATTGAATTCACGCACTCTCTTCTAAACTGAAGCCAACATTTTCAGTGTGCTGCATTCTTCATTTGATAATTTCTATCCTATGTGATGGAATGATAAAGTCTAATATTAATTGCGAAGTTCTTGCATCGTGAAGTAACTGAAACAGTGGTGGGTGGTTCAACATTCATGAATATCACAAAATAGGAAAGTTTATATGTTATACTGAATCCTATACCCTCTGTTTACAAACACAGTAGCTGAGTTCTTAGAATTGCTCTCTCTCTCTGTGGTTTAATGCAAGGATGGGCAATTAATTTTCCCAGTGAGAAATTGGGAATTAAATTTCCCCTGCACCCCCCATTGCCATTGCTGCTGTGAGCCAGACAGGGACAGCTTATGGGCTGGATGTGCCCAATGGGCAGTAAAATGTCCAAGTCTGATTTAATGCCTAATAAAAAAACTTTGTCCTTCCAAACAATTTTCCCAGAAAATTTCAGCTATATTTATTAAATGATGAGCAGATAAAATACTTTTCTCTGAGAACAGTAACTGAAATTTCTGAAAAGTAAAATAGAGGTATTTTAACTCTTTTTTTTCTTTAGAGAAAATACTGTATAGCAGGATTTATTTTTTTAAAAAAACATAACTATTCCATACTTGTATAAGCATTTAATGTAGCTAATTCAGCCACTTTATTCTATTTTTCATGCTAGATTTTTGCAAAATTCTACTTGTCTCTAGTTAACATCATCTTCTAAGTGATCTTGCTGCTCTAAAAATAAACTTATATGGTCACCCATCTTAATTTGGTCAAGGTGGTTCCTAATAATACATAAAGTAACACAGAATAAATAAACAGTAATGCAATCTAATCAACCTTCCTGGTAAACCATAAAAATAATATTCCTCATTCTCTTTTTTACTGGCTTTCTATGAGCTAGCAAACTGGCAGGTCTTTTGTTTGATAATGAAAGCTGTTCATTAAAAAAAAAATCTTAACACTCAGAGTAGTAATAATTACATTCATATTTGAAGTACTATACAATACAGAGTGCTAATCATTCACTTCTGGCATATAAATTATTTCCCTAAATTGGGGAATGTCTGTGGATGGTGAGAGCAAGAGATCATGTTGAAACAATATATAGATATTTTTCATTTAGAAATAAAGGGATCGAAACTGAAAATAAAGTTGTTTCCCTAAATGGAGACAGTAACCCACAACCAACCAGGTTGATCTCTAGAAAAGCAAAGTAGGTATGACATAATTAGTGTTTGTACTGGTTCTTACAAGAAATCCTAGGACTGAAGGCTAAGAGGTTGAAAACATTACATGGGCAAAAATATGAATTTGTTCAGGTAATAATTGCCAAAAATATGAATTTGTTGAGGTAACAAAAAGCAAGAGAGTGTTTTTGTTTTACCTTTTTCCTGAAACATCCCATGGTGACATATAAAAAGAAAGGATAATAAATAATTTATAACAAATAGTTTGTTTCATAAAGTGATTGACAGTAAAACAAGATGGGAAATTCATTAAAATGATTCAGAAGGATTAAGTGTTTGTCGTACTTTAATGTTCACAAGATTATAGCATTGCTGCATTGATGGTCAAGATATACAATTGCAAGAAAAAGTATGTGTACCCTTTGGGATTATGTGGTTTTTTGCATGAATTGGCCATAAAATGCGCTCTAAACATCATGTAAGTCACAACAATAGAAAAACACAGTCTGCTTAAAATAATACTACACAAACATTAGCTGTTGTCATGTTTTAATTGAACATAAGATGGAAACATTCACAGTGCAGGGTAGAAAAAGTATGTGAACCTTTGGACTTAATAACTGGTTGACCCTCCTTTGGCAGCAATAACCTCAACCAAACGTTTCCTGTAGTTGCAGATCAGACCTGCACAACGATCTGGAGTAATTTTGGACCACTCCTCTGCACAAAACTGTTTCAGTTTCTTGGGATGTCTGGTGTGAATCGCTCTCTTAAGATCATGCCACAGCATTTCAATCGGGTTGAGGTCAGGACTCTGACTGGGCCACTCCAGTCAATTTTGGTTTCATCTGTTCACGTTTGAAGTTTGCAAAAGAGCACCTGGATGTTCCACAGCACTACTGGCAAAATATACTGTGGACAGATGAAACCAAAATTGAGTTGTTTGGGAAAAACACACAACACTATGTGTGGAGGGAAAAAAGGCACAGCACACCAACATCAAAACCTCATCCCCACTGTAAAACATGGCGGAGGGAGCATCATGGTTTGGGGCTGCTTTGCTGCCTCAGGGCCTGGACAGATTGTTGTCATTGATGGGAAAATGAATTCCAGAGTTTATCAGGACATTTTGCAGGAAAACGTACGACCATCTGTCCGCCAACTGAAGCTCCACAGAGGATGGGTGATGCAACAGGACAATGACGCAAAGCATACAAGTAATTCAACAAAACAATGGCTTCAACAGAACAGAATACACCTTCTGGAGTAGCCCAGTCAGAGTCCTGACCTCAACCCAATTGAAATGCTGTGGCATGATCTTAAGAGAGCGATTCACACCAGACATCCCAAGAAACTGAAACAGTTTTGTGCAGAGGAGTGGTCCAAAATTACTCCAGATCATTGTGCAGGTCTGATCTGCAACTACAGGAAACGTTTGGTTGAGGTTATTGCTGCCAAAGGAGGGTCAACCAGTTATTAAGTCCAAAGGTTTACATACTTTTTCCACCCTGCACTGTGAATGTTTCCATTTTATGTTCAATTAAAACATGACAACAGCTAATGTTTGTGTAGTATTATTTTAAGCAGACTGTGTTTTTCTATTGTTGTGACTTACATGATGTTTAGAGCGCATTTTATGGCAAATTCATGCAAAAAACCACATAATCCCAAAGGGTTCACATACTTTTTCTTGCAACTGTAGTGAGGGGAAAAATTATTTGATCCCCTGCTGATTTTGTACATTTGCCCACTGACGACGAAATGATCAGTCTACAATTTTAATGGTAGATTTATTTTAACAGTGAGAGACAGAATAACAACAACTCCAGAAAAATGCATTTCAAAAAAGTTATAAATTGATTTGCATTTTAATGAGTGAAATAAGTATTTGACCCCTTTGCAAAACATGATTTAGTACTTGGTGACAAAACTCTTGTTGGCAATCACAGAGATTAGACGTTTCTTATAGTTGACCACCAGGTTTGCACACATCTCGGGAGGGATTTTGTCCCACTCCTCTTTGCAGATCCTCTCCAAGTCATTAAGGTTTAGAGGCTGATGTTTGGCAGCTTGAACCTTCAGCTCCCTCCACAGATTTTCTATGGGATTAAGGTCTGGAGACTGGCTAGGTCACTCCAGGATCTTAATGTGCTTCTTCTTGAGCCACTCCTTTGTTGCCTTGGCCATGTGTTTTGGGTGATTGCCATGCTGCAATACCTATCCACGACCCATTTTCAATGCCCTGGCTGAGTGAAGGAGGTTCACCCAAAATTTAACAGTACATGGCCCTGTCTATTATCCCTTTGATGCAATGAAGTTGTCCTTTCCCCTTAGCAGAAAAACACCCCCATAATGTTTCCACCTCCATGTTTGATGGTGGGGATGGTGTTCTTGGAGTTATAGGCAGCATTCCTCCTCCAAATACTGCAAGTTGAGTTGATGCCAAAGAGCTCAATTTTGGTCTCATCTGACCCCAAGACTTTCACCCAGTTCTCTGAATCATTCAGATGTTCATTGGCAAACTTCAGATGGGCCTATACATGTGCTTTCTTGAGCAGGGGGACCTTGTAGGCACTGCAGGATTTCAGTCCTTCACGGTGTAATGTGTTACCTATTGTTTTCTTGGTGGCTATGGTCCCAGCTGCCTTGAGTTCATTGACAGGATCCTCCCGTATACTTCTGGCTGATTTCTCACAGTTCTTTTGATCATTGAAACTCCATGAGGTGAGATCTTGCATGGAGCCCCAGACCAAGGGATATTGACAGTTATTTTGAGTTTCTTCCATTTGCAAATATTTACACCAACTGTTGTCACCTTCTCACCAAGCTGCTTGACAATAGTCTTGTAGCCCATTCCAGCCTTGTGTAGGTCTACAATCTTGTCCCTGACATCCTTGGACAGCTCTTTGGTCTTGGCAATGGTGGAGAGTTTGGAATCTGATTGATTGATTGCTTCTGTGGACAGTTGTCTTTTATACTGGTAACAAGCTGAGATTAGGAGCACTCCCTTTAAGAGAATGCTCTTAATCTCAGCTTGTTACCTGTATAAAAGACACCTGGGAGCCAGAAATCTTGCTGATTGATAGGGGATCAAATATTAATTTCACTGTTTTTCATGGTACTATTTCTGATAGGTTGGACTGTTTTTTTCCTTTTGTTTACTTGAATTTTTTTCTTGTTTTTTTACATGTTGAAAGAAGCTTATTAGTTATTTTTGACTTTGTTGAAAGCCTTGATCCATTTTGAGCCTTAGCTTTCCTCAGTTTATCTTTGCAGACTTGGGCTATTTGCTGATATTCTGCCTTAGTTATGTGCCCCTCTTTCCACTTTCTATACTTGTCCTTTTTGTTTTTTAACTTATTTGAGAGTTCTTTGTGCAGCCATACTGGTTTCTTTTGAGAGCTGTTATTTTTCATCTTCATTGGAATTATGCTAGACTGGACTTTTATAATTTCCTTTTTCAAAATTTCTCTTTTGAAATCAGCACTCTTATAGTACAAGACTCTAGTTTGACTTTGTTCTATTCATACTTTGTGCAATTTATAAAATTACATCTTAGAGAGTAGAAGCAGACTGTATCCCATGAGGCACATGTTAGGATAACTAGTATATTCTCTTTCACCAGAATGATGAAGTCAACTGGAAGGAGAATTCTTCTAGTGTAAAAGCAGGTTTGAAAAGAATTCCTCCCTGTCCCATGAGAGTAAAGCTCCTTCAGTCTTTGGCTATACTTTCTCAAAAAGAACAATAACTTGTGGTTAGTTTCCACTTCTGGAGAAGAACATGAGAAGAAAAGAAATAAGTCAAGATCACAGGAACATCTCACAACAAGATCTGTTACCTGACTTTGTTACAGTGATGAAGCATTAAGAGCAGATTATATAGAGAATGAATAAAATTAAGTAACATGGGTTAGTTATGGACAACTTTTTTACTGAGTTAAAGGCACCTTCAACATTGTTCTTTTAAATGTGTACATTATGAATGTTTCCTAGTTGATCAAATTTTCAGCTCAAAACTGGAGATTTTCTATGTTCGTAGAATAAGAAAGCAGTTATGCTCTCTATTTCTCACATAAGCATGTCCATAAGCCTTTCCCTCAGGGACAAAATAACGAGATCAAATAGAGGTTTGCACTATCTGCATTCCCCATAATGGTTCTCCTCCCTCTCCATAGACACACAATTGTGGCTGCTCCTTCTCCCCACTGCATTCCTGAGAGTAGGAGATAGCAGAATTAAGTATTTAATTCAAGGCAGTCAAGAGAAACAACCTCATTCTTAATGCTGTGTGGGAAAGCATTTATCTGTGATGTCTGGGAGGTCCATATAAGGGCTTTCCAGCTATATTTCTGTGTTTGGTGACTCTTCTATTTCTCAGTTAATATATGAATGGGACTATCTCCCTTCTTCTACTTATTGGTACTGTAAGGCAGCATGCCAGAGGATACAGCAATCCACACTCCCCAAATGTCTTTATAATCCTACTACAATATTTTCTACATCTCCTTCCTCCTCCTATCTCTCATTTTAATCAAGCAAGAACAGATGGAGGAGACAAAGATTCAAGAACATGAGGAAGAGGAAGGATAGATGTGGGAAAGATGTCAACCACCACCACCAGCAGTTCACTCAGGATTTATCAGAAGTATCTAGGTTCTGTAGTTTCAACAGCAGTCTCAAGCTCAAGTGAAATGGAAGCAGGAAAGTCTAGGGAAACTCTGTGATTTCTGCTGTGAAGGGGAAGAGAGTGAATATTCTAAAGATGATACTTGCCTATTCACCCTTCGTTTTGTTCAAAACAAAGCTATATTCCAAGTTGCTTGGCAAAGTGACGAGGATTCTCAAGACAGTAATAGGCAAATGTCAGTTTGTGCCTAGTAATCAGATGCTGTCAGAAATCTTCCCAGAGAACTTTATGGTAGCAAATTTCTCTTTAACAGTCCTCAAAGAAATGAAGGGAGAACCAATCAAACCTTCATCCTTCCCCAGCCCTAATTAACAAGTCTTGCTATAGAAAATAGACATATTGAATATCCTACGTAGATGATCCAGTCATGACCCTTGTATTCAGTAGATTAAATGGAACCCTCCCAAGGATCCACACAATTAGATCATAGGTTTCATGAGGTTGCAATTCAAGCAATAAAAATACTTTAGTTATGACTAAGGGCTCAGTTCTGTGGACATTCACTGAATGGCTTTGTTCCAGTTATGTTCTCTTGGCCCATTTACCTCACAAGAAAAAAAATGAAGGAGTACAATATATGTTGTCGTGAATTCCCTGGGAAAAGATTAAATTTACCAGGAAATTTATTGGCTCCAGCAGATTTATCAAAAGCCTATCTCCATGTTTCTGTCAGCCTTGCTTACAATGTTCCAAATCAATGGGATTTCCTTTGACTGAATTCAATCCCATCTATATGCCTTTATTTCCACCTAGTTCAGTCACTGCATCTGATGAAATGACCTGCAGCTCACAAAACTAAGCCTTTTAATTCTTAGGAAAGAAGCTACTAGGGTTTCCTGCTTGAGCAGGGGGTTGGACTAGATGACCTCCAAGGTCCCTTCCAATATTATTATTATTATTATTATTATTATTATTATTATTATTATTATTATTATTATTATTATTATTATTATTATTATTATTATTCGTCGCACAATCAGCCAGATAGATGTTCAGACTGGATTTGGCATTTTTGTCTACCTATCGAGTCCTTACCAAGGACCTGGGATAGGCAGATGTGGATGTTTGATGGTATTACAGATATTGTCACAAGATGGAAGCAGTTCCTAGTAAGACCGCCTTTTGCAATTGACTAATGGCGAATTTGTCAATGCCAATGGTGTTCAGGTGGTGCTCCAGTTGTTTTGGGATTGTACTCAAGGCGTCTGTTAGTTGGTACTACCCTTGCTTGCCTTTGCCACAGTCTTTCTATTCTGCTGTCTCCAGGCGCTGCCACGTCCACTATTCAGACTTTTTTGTCTTTCTTATCGACAATTGTTAAGTCCGGGGTGTTATGTTGCAGGTGCTTGTCTGTTTGAATTCTGAAGTCCCAGAGCAGTTTAACTTTATCATTTTCTATGACTTTCTCTATTTTATGATCCCACCAGTTCTTGCTTACAGGCAAATGATATTTCTTGCAGATCTTCCAATGCACCTTCGTTGCTACTTTGTCATGCCGCTGCTTGTAGTCAGTCTATCCGATCTTCTTGCAGCAGCTTACCAGGTGGTTCAGTGTTTCTTCAGCTTCTTTGCATAGGCGGCACTTACTGTCTGTTGCTGTCTTCTCAATTTTGACTTTGTATGCATTTGTCCTTAAGGCTTGGTCTTGTGCATCCAGAATTAGTCCCTCGGTCTCTTTCTTCAACTTTCCTGCTCTTAGCCATTGCCAGGTCTTGTTATTATCTGCTTTCCCAGCTATTTTTTTAATGTACTGGCCATGTAGTGCTTTGTCTTCCCATGCCTCTATCCTGTTCTTCATTTGGTCTTTCTTGTAGGCCAGTTTGGTCTCTCCAGTAGTCAGTAAGCCTTCCTGATATACTAATTTCAGTGCATCTTCATCATTGTCCTTCAGATATTCTTCTAAAGCCATTTTTTCTTCTTCAACCATCTGATGTACTTGCAGCATTCCACGACCACCTATTTGTCTTGGTAAATAGAGTCTGTCAATGTCACTGTGTGGATGAAGGGCATGATTCATTGTCTTTATTTTTCTGGTTTTCCTATCCATTGCTTTTAGTTCTGCTTGAGTCCAGGCCACTATTCTAGCTGTGTATCTAATGACTGGAATTGCCCAAGTGTTGATTGCCTTCACGATATTTCCTCCATTGAGTTTGGACTTTTAAGATCTTTTTCACTGTCTTGATGTATTCACCTCTAATCTTTTTTGACTTCAGTGTGCTTGATGTTGTCAGCTTGAAGGATACCCAAGTATTTGCAGTAAATCTTCCTCATCCAGACTTTTAATGTTATTTTCGTGAGACATCTTGATTCCTTCAGTTTTCACTATTTTTCCTTGTTTGAGAGTAAGTGTGGCACATTTGTCCAAGCCAAACTCTATTGCAATATCTTGGCTATATATATGGACAGTGTTCAGTAGCGATTCTATTTCAGATGATATTTTTCCATACAGCTTCAGATCATCCATGTAAAGGAGGTAGGATGAGCCTTGGTGGAGCAGTGGGCTAATGCCTCCTTAAGTAACACCAGCTGCCTGCAATTATTGCAGGTTCGCATCCCACCAGGCTCAAGGTTGACTCAGCCTTCCATCCTTCCGAGGTAGGTAAAATGAGGACCCAGATTGTTGGGGGCAATAAGCTGACTTTGTAATAATGCCGCTTGGGGGGGGGGAAGCCCTAATAAGCAGGCATATACATAGAATGAAGGCTATTGCTAAGCACATTTGATTTGTGCTTGGATTGTAAGCCGCCCTGAGTCTTCGGAGAAGGGCAGGATATAAATGGGATTAAAATAAAAAAAATAGTCTGGCAGATGTTTTTGATGTTTGATAGCCATGTCCTGAGTTATTCAGTATTGTTGACAGAGGAAACAGTGCAATAACAAATAGTAGTAGTGATAATGAATCTCCTTGAAATATTCCTCTCTTGATATTAACCTCTTCCAGTCTTTCACCATTGACCTGCAACTATGTCTTTCATTGTGCCATCTATCTTTGCACAAATTTTCTGATGTTTCTACTGACTCCTGTTATTTCTAGGCACTTGATTATCTAGTCATGTGGCAGTGAGTCAAATGCATTATTATTATTATTATTATTATTATTATTATTATTATTATTATTATTATTATTATTATTATTTCTGATTTTTGTACCTTCTTATACCAACAGTACCTACATCAGTGGGGGTGGTGGTTTCTGTTTGAGAAACAAATTGTCAAAAAGTACACTACCAGAGAAAGCAGCCCAATTCTACATTGGTAACTCATTCTAGTCAGTGTTTTTCAAGAAGTTCTGCTCGGGAAACCAATCAGAACAGAACACTAAGTGGGACACCCCCTTTGAAAATAGATGACGTGTTCATTCCATGAGTACTTATTTTCTATCAGTCAACTGGAATTCAGAGCTGTGCATCTGACTTAAATTGCCCTGATGCCCAGAGTGTAAACTCTTGATGCATAAAGGCAGCATCTCAATAAGGGCTAGGTCAGGGGTCAGCAACCTGAAACAGTGAAAGAGCCACTCGGAACCGGTTCCCTCACAAAAGGAAAAACTGGGAGCCGCAAAAAATGTGTGCGCATGGGCATACATGCGCGCATGCGCAGAACAGGGTTTGACTGAAGAGTGGAGCCAAGGCGAGATATGCACCTACCCTGCATATTTGAATTGATTGGTTGAACTTTTTTAGTCCCACTTTTTTTTTTTGACTGCACATGGCAGAGGACTGGGAGCCGCAGGAGATGGCTGAGCCGCGGGTTGCAGACCTGTGGGCTAGGTAAATCACAAAGGAAGATTGAGATTTTGGAATCACCAGAAAGTGGTCACTTTAGCAGAGAGGTATCTTCTTTCGATACCAGCAGAATACATAAAGGTATCAGGAAATATATAGTACATATCCAATCTCAAGGAGAATTGGACCTCAGTTGTTGATCTTTTTGCAAATGCAAACAAACAAAAATATTTTTTCCAGAACTGCAGAGAATAAGTGGTCAATAAATCCACTCTTTTGGCCTCTGGGACTATTCTGTCTATTCCCATCCTGTACCAGAATATCCCATGACATAATTTTTTTTGAAGGGATAATTTTTTTCATTTTTCTTTACTGGCATAGTTTTGAGATCTGATGAATGTGAACAAGGAACACAAATGGCATCCAGACACCTATTCTAGGGACCAATCCATCATTGAAGCTTAGCCTGACTATGTCTCTCTAACAGATTAACCAGATGTTATTCTTGAGCAGTACCCTAATAATGGGTTCAAAAATTTCCATACCTTGAGGCATTTAAATACAACAGTAAGCCCATTGATCAAGATGGAGATATTTTAAGGACAAATTCTTGCTTCATAACCAAGATACATTTGAATTCCATAGGTTGCAGTTGTGCTTTTGGATTTCTGCTCAGCCTATCTCATCTCAGGGAATATCTATTCTATGGCATAAAAAAATGTCCAAGGCCCCTGTGTAAAATACGTATTACATTTCTATGAGTTGGGCATTATGTTTTAACTCCTGAAAATTGGGGTATCAAAGAAATTGGGTGTCCTGCTCATTACTAGCCCCAAGATAAAATAATTGCATTGACTTATCTGTGAGTGACTAAACACTCTATTGGAATTGTAGTCCATTTAAGGTGATTAAAGACATCGGCTACCCTAGTTGCAGAGGTACGTGGTATCTCTAATCAATTTTTACTTGCCCCTGCCTTTTTACCACAACAGAAGCTAACCTTTTTTCTATTGAATAATAGAATAAAAATTTAGTAATCAGAAGATTATCTAATACCATTCAAATCTGTCTTCATTTGGATTCAGTTACTGCTTTTGTTGAATAATTTGAGGATCCAGAATTCTCAATATAAAATGTAGCAAAGTATGTATAATCTCTTGTAACAGTAAAAAAAAATCTGATTGGAAATGTAGAAATTTCTTTGTTCTATTATATTACCTCCCCACAAAAATGGGGAAAGCTCATAATCAATTTAGTAGCATCTTTTTTTTTTGCATTTTCTTGCAACTGGTATTAAATACTATTTATTGCCTCAGATGATGTGATAATACCTATCACCAGAACTAATAACCATGATTTTCTGTTAAAAATATTTGGTAGAATAATATTGGAGGGTATTTGGTGGACAGGTTATCAGTAAGTGCAGAATTTGAAACAGTCTGAATTAGGAGGTCCTGAATTATTTCCACAGATGGTTAATATTAATGTTCTTTGGATTTAAAATCTGCATCTTGCTCGTGGGCTAATTAAACGCTATCCTCCACATTTCTTTCTGTAGAAGACATAGTGGAGCATATTGAAGGCCTACTACTACTGATTCTAATTGAGATGCTATAGGTAGAAACATTAGCAATGCTCCTTTTGTTTTACTCTCCCATGAAGAAAGAGGCAATAATGTAAAAGAAACAGGAAAACTTCAGAAGAACTGACACCTGCCAATACTGATCAGAAGGCCACCTCTTCTCTTCCTCTTTTTGTTTTTGTAGCTTATCTTTCAGATATTTGCAAATCTTAAAACAGGTGTTAAATAAATATAGCCTGGAATTCTGTATTTTAAAGAATAATGTGTAGTAAATTGTCCTGAAACTTGAGAGTATGGGCATAACAACTGTACACTAGGCTTTTCAATCTTGCTTTGATGATTATTAGTTTAGTTCCTCCACTTCCTTCATTTGGTGGCTATTACCAAAGGTGGTCTTGCTGTGTTAAAATTGTCTTCTATATTCAGTAAGACAAAACATGCATACTTGAAGTTATGGATAACATTAGGATTTTTGTAAAATGTAGTTAAAATGGATATGTTGTTAGTCACATGTATTGCAGGCCATTGACTATTTCAGTTGGGTCTGCATAATAATTCAGTTGGGTATAGCACGGAGACGGCATTGGTCGCGCTGGTGAATGATCTCTGGCGGGCCCGAGATAGGGGTTATTCCTCTGTCCTGGTCCTATTAGATCTCTCAGCGGCTTTTGATACCATCGACCACGGTATCTTGCTGCGTCGTCTTGAGGGGTTGGGAGTGGGAGGCACCGTTCTGCGGTGGTTCTCCTCCTACCTCTCAGGCCGTTCGCAGATGGTGTTGGCAGGGGGCAGAGGTCGACCCCTAGGCCCCTTAGTTGTGGGGTGCCTCGGGTCGGTACACTCGCCTCTCCTGTTCAACATCTATATGAAACCGCTGGGAGAGATCATCCGTGGCTTCGGGGTAAGGTATCATCAATATGCTGATGATACCCAGCTTTTCATCTCCACCCCGAACCAACCCAGTGATGCCCTCGATGTGATATCCCGTTGCCTGGAAGCGGTACAGATTTGGATGGGAAAGAACAGGCTCCGGCTCAACCCGGCCAAGACTGAGTGGCTTTACGTACCGGCATCTCGTTTAGTCCAAGAGGTTCCATCCTTGGTTATAGGAGGAGAGATGTTACCTCCCGTTGATAGAGCGCGCAATCTGGGCATCCTCCTGGATTCACGACTCAGTTTTGAAGATCATATTGGAGTCGTGGCTAGGGGGGCATTTGCCCAGAATCGCCTGGTACGCCAGTTATGCCCCTTTCTGGACCGAGATGCCCTACGCACAGTCACCCACGCACTCGTTACCTCCCGTATAGATTACTGCAATGCTCTCTACATGGGGCTGCCCTTAAAGACCACCCGGAGGCTTCAGCTGGTGCAGAATACGGCTGCACGGGTAGTGATGGGAGCACCCCAATACTCCCATATTACACCCCTCCTGCGTGAGCTGCATTGGTTACCGGTTGCCCTCCGGGTGAGATTTAAGATGCTGGTACTTACCTTTAAAGCCCTACATGGCTTAGGACCGGGATACTTGCAGGACCATCTGCTGCCAGGAACGAATTCCCATCGCCCAGTACGCTCACACAAAGAAGGCCTCCTCAGGGTACTGTCGGCTAGACAATGTCGGCTGGCGACCCCCAGGGGGAGGGCCTTCTCTGTGGGAGCGCCAGCCCTGTGGAACCAGCTCCCCCATGAGCTTCGGATGGCCCAAGATCTCTAGTCCTTTCGCCGTGGCCTCAAAACACTCCTTTTCCACCTGGCTGACCTGGACTGATAGGGATTTTAATTATGTTTTTAATTTTTAACTCTAATTTTTAATTTATTTTAATTTTAATTTATTGTACAGAGGCCTTTAATTTTAATTTTATCTTAACTTCCGTATTTATTATATGTTATTGTTGTTAGCCGCCCTGAGTCCTTCGGGAGATAGGGCGGCATATAAGTCCCAATAATAAATAAATAATAAATAATAGAGTGATCATAAGCTTGTGTTGTGCTGAAAGCTTTTCTTGGTTCCTGGTTATACAATTTGTCAACACATTTTGAAATCCTGGCAAGATTAGCATTAAAAATAAGTTTGTTTAAATAGTTAGAGGTATATATGCAGTGTCATATGCATATGCATAGTAATCCAATTTCTGTAAATCACAGGCCATCGAAAGTTTTGAATATATTTTACATTTTTTCCCTTCTTACCATTTATACTACATGTTCTGTTATATCTTTTGAATCTATTGAACATAAAAGACTTGGGAGGCTAGCCAGTTCCCTGGCGATTTTCTACCAAATACTTAATTCATTATCATACCATTTTTAGGGGGAGGTAGCTATTCCTACAGATGATATCAATGTTTGTTACTTAGCAATAATGGTAGTGCTGTAGACATCTATATATGGATTGTGTATTTCATTTTGTTATTGTTTTTAACCGTATAAATAGAATTGTAGATTAGATAATAGTTTTTTAAGCAATAGAAAATAAAATGTATCTTTTTAAAGACATTTTTATTATGAGAAAAAATCAAAACAGTTTAAGACAAGTTCAGAAAAGCAAGATATGTGAAAGAATTTTGAAGGCTGAGCTGTTGCAGGTGCAGTCAACATAGATGGTGAATTTGGTGCTAATATTTTATAAGGAAGACCATAAGAACTTAACAGGCAATATTTATAACTCAGGTTAGAATAGTGAATAGTGTTTTTAAGTTCAAATTAAATCATTTTTCTTAATTGTCTTTGCTTCTTTCAAAATTAGTGGGTGACTTAATACAAAATTATGTGTCACTTTTGAACATCGTTTGAATTAATTATTTGGGAAAGTTAAATTCACTCATATTAAGTTAACATCTCTAAGGCTCCAGGAAGGCCTGGAGGAACATTGTCCATGGGGTCGCGATGGGTCGGACACGACTTCGCAACTAACAACAACAACAAAGTCTTCCTAAGAGAAACAAGGATTGCCTAACATCTCCATGTATATAACTGAGTTCTTTAGAAGCAGGACTGAGCAAATGTAAAATAGTAGAAGGAATATTATTTGCTCATCTTTTGCCTCTTTTTGATATTTCAGAATTGGCCAGAAGCTGTTATATTTACCTTTTTCTAAGATGAAGATATAATTTTCCTTTTTAAAAATAGGCTTGAGGATACAATATTTTACAACACATAACATATGTGGAAATGAATATGTATACGCACTTAGGATCTGTAATGTCTTTAATTTAATCAAATCATTTTTCACTATCATGGAAAGTTAAAATTAGCAAGTGTTCTGTTGAGAATTTTCAATAGCATGATTATTAGATTGCAAAACTGGAATGTTTTATATTATACCTTAGTAGGAGGAAATATGTGGGTATTTGAGTGTTCTGCAGAGTGTGTTTCTTTGCTCTTCCTGTATGCAACTAATCCTTTGAGTGTAAGCTTCTTAAAACAGTAGTCTGGTATTCTTTAACACTGGGTTATGTAAAGTAATTTAAAGTACCTGCTTTGGTCCTGATTAGGGAAAAAGTAGTAAATATGATATACACTCTGCATGGTAGCCTAATACTTTAAAACTTACAGTGAGGTAAAAAATTATTTGACAGAATAACAACAAAAAGTGCAGAAAAATGCATTTCAAAAAAGTTATAAATTGATTTGCATTTTAGTGAGTGAAATAAGTATTTGACCCCTTCGTAAAACATGACTCAGTACTTGGTGACAAAACCCTTGTTGGCAATCACAGAGATTAGACGTTTCTTGTAGTTGACCACCAGGTTTGCACACATCTCAGGAGGGATTTTGTCCCACTCCTCCTTGCAGATCCTCTCCAAGTCATTAAGGTTTCGAGGCTGACGTTTGGCAGCTTGAACCTTCAGCTCCCTCCACAGATTTTCTATGGAATTAAGATCTGGGAGACTGGCTAGGCCACTCCAAGACCTTAATGTGCTTCTTCTTGAGTCTCTTCTTTGTTGCCTTGGCTGTGTGTTTTGGGTCATTGCCATGCTGGAATACCCACCCACAACCAATTTTCAGTGCCCTGGCTGAATGAAGGAGGTTGTCACCCAAGATTTAACAGTACATTGTCCCTTTGATGCAGTGAAGTTGTACTTTCCCCTTAGCAGAAAACACCCCCAAAGCATAATGTTTCCACCTCCATGTTTGATGGTGGGGATGGTGTTCTTGGGGTCATAGGCAGCATTCCTCCTCCTCCAAATACTGCGAGTTAAGTTGATGCCAAAGAGCTCATCTGACCACAACGCTTTCACCCAGTTCTCTTCTGAATCATTCAGATGTTCATTGGCAAACTTCAGATGGGCCTGTATATGTGCTTTCTTCAGCAGGGGGACCTTGCAGGCACTGCAGGATTTCAGTCCTTCACGGTGTAGTGTCTTACAAATTGTTTTCTTGGTGACTATGGTCCCAGCTGCCTTGAAATCATTGACAAGATCCTCCTGTGTAGTTCTGGTTGATTTCTCACAGTTCCCTTGATCATTGAAACTCCATGAGGTGAGATCAATTATTTTGAGTTTCTTCCATTTGCAAATATTTACACCAACTGTTGTCACCTTCTCACCAAGCTGCTTGACAATAGTCTTGTAGCCCATTCCAGCCTTGTGTAGGTCTACAATCTTGTCCCTGACATCCTTGGACAGCTCTTTGGTCTTGGCAATGGTGGAGAGTTTGGAATTTGATTGATTGATTGCTTCTGTGGGCAGTTGTCTTTTATACAGGTAACAAACTGAGATTAGGAGCACTGCTCCTAATCTCAGCTTGTTACCTGTGTAAAAGACACCTGGGAGCCAGAAATCTTGCTAATTGATAGGGAATCAAATACTTATTTCACCCATTAAAATGGAAATCAATTTGTAACTCTTTTGAAATGCGTTCTTCTGGATTTTTTTGTTCTTATTCTGTCTCTTATTGTTAAAATAAATCTACCATTAAAATTATAGACTGATCATTTCTTTGTTCATAGGCAAACGTACAAAATCAGCAAGGATCAAATATTTTTTCACTCACTGTACTTGTTAAATAATCTCTCATTGAAAAGATGGAAATTCAAAAAGTCCATATTAAAATGAAATGTGAGTTTTGCAAATCTTGCATTTTGTCTCTGGATTGAGGGGGTTTTTTCCCTTTAAAAAGCACCTATATAGTAATGTTGCCTGCCTGCCTTCATCACATATACCCTAAGGAAAAAAAACATCCAAATAACTAAATTGCTATTTCAGACTTGTTCTGATACTAGTTACTTTCCCATATGCTATTTTAAAGATAGTTTTAAATTCATTTGATACTTTTTATTCTGTTGATACACTTTTTAATTCTCTAATAATTCATTGTATTTATTTAAGTTTCTTACAGATTAAAAATTTCTTTTGTAAATTACTGAAGGGTCTTTGTTAATGAGCACTGAATGGAGTTTAAAGATTAATAGGCAGCGATAAAACCAATCTGCAGAATCGCTTTAAAAACTTAATTTAAAATAGATTTGTAGCATCAAATATCCTTCTACTTGTGAAACTTGCTTCTTTTTTTAAGGCTCTACTTCAGTTAACAGCTCACAAAAAATCTTGATTATCTCATGAGGTACATCTCCCCCAATATTCAGTAATCAGAAAACCATTAAAAATGGATTGTGAATTGATAAATCTAATTCATAAATGATATTAGACCCAGTTTTGTCTGATTTCTAGTTTAGTTGGAGACCAAGGCTGCTTTGATGGGCTATTTATGCTGGAGTGAAAACTGAAAATAAGCACTATATCTTTGTTCTGTTAGATTTTCTGAAAGTGTTTGGTACTATCAATCATACTATTCTTTCAAATTGTCTGGTTAGGTTTGGACTTGGGGATTAGGGTCGATAAGAGGCCTACCTTGAGGGCAGGAAATGAAATTGTACTCTTATACCATAGAGAATTATCGTCTTATTTCATTCTAATATTTATATGACATTAGTGGAAAGGTTATCCCACAAAGTGCAGAATCATTGGTTTGAATGTAAAAGAAACAGAACAGAACAATAGAGTTGGAAGGGACCTTGGAGGTCTTCTAGTCCAACCCACTGCTCATGCAGGAAACCCTATACCATTTCAGACAAATGGCTGTCCAGTCTCTTCTTAAAAACTTCCAGCATTGGAGCATTCACAACTTCTGGAGGCAAGTCTTTTCACTGATTAATTGTCCTAACTGTCAGAAAATTTCTCCTTAGTTCTAGCTTGCTTCTCTCCTTGATTAGTTTCCCTCCAACTCAGTTACAGGTAGTCCTCCAGCTATGACCATAATGGAGTATCCTCATAATGGTCATATGTCACGATGGCCATTAAGTGAAACATCAAACTTAATGATTCCCCCATCCCAGTTCTCCCCAATACAATTGTAAAACAAACAAGCAAATTGTTAAGTGCAGCACTGGGTTTCTCAGGGATGGAGGACTAGTTACAGCCCTGGCCTGCTTGCCCTGGGCTTCCCAAGGTCTCCCCCATCCTCCAAGACACCCCATGCTCTGCTTTCTGCCTCTTGGGTCCTCACAGGCTTTTTCCTACTCCCATCAGGTCTCCTCATTCCCCAACCTTATTCCCACCCATCAGGCCATACACCCTCCTCCTCACTTGTTGAAGCACTCTGAAGCCTTCCAGAGCACTGAAATAGATAATCTCATCACATAGCCATGTTATGCAATTCCAGAAGCGACAGCAATATTTACAGCTACCAGAATGAAATTTGGCCACTGGAAACATTGCGCCTGCTTCTGTAACTGCACCATGTGGTCAAGGAACAAAGAGACCTTCTGCTTTGCGAATATGGTCTACATAGCCTTCTAGAAATCTATAGGCCTTAACTTTGTTAAGACAGCAAGACAGAACAATTTGAAAAAGATTTCCAGCCCCTTTATAGGCATAATACCACTTTTTCCAATTGTTTCTCGACTTAGGTTTCTTAATTGGATGATGGGAAAGGACAAAATGGCAGCCATGAGACAAACCATTCCATTGTGCTGCTTTACGAGGTTGCACAGTGCTGCAAGAAGTTGTAGAAAGCTTCTGCAGCACTGCAAATCCTTTTAAGGCAGCAACATGGGGCGGTTTGTCCAAGGGCTGGAATTGCGCCATATAGCCAAGCAACAAAGCGACCCTTTCCAGCTCTGTGGAAGGGTTCAAAGTTCTTCCAAAGGTAAGTGAGGAGAATATTAAGGGTTGGTAGGGTGGAAAAATAGTTTCAGGCCACAGAGAGCCATTGGGGAAAGGATATGCTTGCAGGGACCTGATAACTTTGGGGGTGGGGAGGAGAGATAGTTATGGCACTGCAGCAGCCATAATTTGAGAGCCAGGTTGTAGGTAGCTGTTAAGTGACTAATTGTAAGTTGAGGACTATTGCTTTATAAAAAGAGGGAGTAGAAACTTTAAGCCTTGGAACAACCCCCCACCCCCACCCCAAATTTAGTTAAGATAGAAATTGGTTTTTTAAAAAATATATTTTATTGATTTTTTTTTACTTGGTAAACAGCGTGTTTTCTGGGTTCATATATTTTAAAAACAATAATTTCTATAATTTCATAATCAATGTATTAATATTTTGTTTCCTTGAGCTTCTCTTCTTCCAATAATATTCTCCTTTGTCAGCATTAGACAGATAAAATTTTAAATATTTTCAATGCATTCAGAATTTGATATAGATTTTTGTTTGTATTTATACAAGTAACAATGACATCCATATATAACATCTTTTCTGATTGACTATATTTCAGTTGTATTTGTAAAAGTCATCTTATTAAATCACTATGCATCCTGTTTTCAGAATTCTTATTTATGCTTAATTTCCCCTCAATATTCAGACCATTCTTATCAGTCAAATTTTCTCAAAATTGATTACCTTTAAATATCCAAACTTTTCATTTACTTATACCATCCCAATATTTTTATATTTCATATATTATAAAGATACTATATTACATATATCTTATAGCATCCACATATAACATCTTTTCTGGTCGGCTTATGTTTCAATTATATTTGTAAAAGTGATTTGTTAAGTCACTATATGTCCTGTTTTCATAATTCTTATTTAAGAGTTTTCCCTCAGTCTTCAAATCATTCTTCTCAGTCATACTTCTCTCACAGTTAATTACCTTTAAATGTCTTAACTTTTCATTCACATACACTGTCCCAATATTTTTACATTTCATATATTATAAAAAATATACTACTTATATCTCTTATCCCTCTTACTATAGCTCCTGTATCTTTGTAAATATTGTTGGGAGTGAGAAAGACAGGTTGTATATGATGTACGCTTTGCTTTGATTAATAATCTAGGAATGGGTTTTCAGCCTTTTTAAAGACATGATAGCACTTTTTAAGGGACGCGGTGGCTCAGTGGGTTAGGACGCTGAACTTGTCGATCGGAAGGTCGGCAGTTTGGCGGGTCGAATCCCGAGTGCCGCGTAGCAGAGTGAGCGCCTGTTACTCGTCCCAGCTTCTGCCCACCTAGCAGTTCGAAAGCACGTAAAAATGCAAGTAGAAAAATAGGGACCACTACGGTGGGAAGGTAACAGCGTTCCGTGCGCCTTTGGCGTCTAGTCATGCCGGCCACATGACCACGGAGACGTCCTCGGACAAGCGCTGGCTCTTCGGCTATGAAACGGAGATGAGCACCGGCCCCTAGAGTCGGAAACGACTAGCACGCATGTGCGGGGGAACCTTTACCTTTACCTTAGCACTTTTTCAAAATGTTTCTGAATGTGGGTTTCTTACTTGGATGGTCAAATTGCAGTTATAACATTTATACAAGTTAACTTAGTAGGATCTCATCCTTGACAGGCAACTGTTCACACTCAGATTAGCATATTACAATTTCTACATAACACTCTCTTAGAAATATATTTGCATCTACTACTAGAGGAGAATACTACTCCTGTGGTAGTAGTGCTAACACAATATCTGATCAGATACTGCTCAGTTCCAAGAATTGGTTACTTCTTTCAAAGTCTGAAATGTTGTCATGTAAAAATACCCCAAATGGGTTTTTCCATCAAGTGGGATAAGAGAAATTAAGTTCTAAAGTAAGGCTAAGTCAGTATATATATTGGACAAAATTACCATGGTTGTGAAACCTATCTAGATGTTTATTCCTTGCTAGAAATATAACAGAAATGTATTCCCTTGCTTGGGTTGCCATTGCTCAATATCACTTCTGTCTTGTTTTAATTGCTGCCCATTTTATTCTCTATTAGTCTTAAATATTTTTTTACATTCTGTTATTACATTGAAACCTCTAAGGCTCTTGGCCAAAAGTGGCAAGTATGTTTTAATACAAATATATAATATTAGTATAATTTATTTCAGAAGAGTTTTGTATAGCCTGTAACCATGACTCTTAATATTTTATATTTTAAATGATAAAGGACAAGTGATAATTAGAGAATGGGATAAAGGATACATAAAGACCAAAATAAATGTATTATGTTGCAGTTTTGTTTATTTTTGCAGTATTCAGTATCAGAAACTTTAAAATTATTTTTCTAAAGGCTGTTAACTAGAATTATAGTAATAAATCCATTTAGAATAGTCACTTATTTCTTTTGCCATGCGGTGCTTTCTGAATTTAAAAAACATCTGCTTAGCCCTTTATATTTGACCCAGCTGGAGAAAGGATGTTGGCAAGAGGGCTGAGAATAGTTATTCCCTCCCTCTGTACCACTTGCCCAATATTCAACTACTTATCTCTTGGCTGTTTTAAAATGCAGACCTGCAAAACATTGGAAAATTGAACTTTATTCATATTATTGAACTCTGGTCAATTTTTTTGAAGTAGTGAATATATTTTAGAGCTGAATGATTACTAATTTAGGTGAGGGTTCTCAGTTGGGGGAAAGTTTTGTTGTATTTTCCCATCAACCTACTAATTTTTAAACTGCCCAGAATTACCTTATTTGAAAGATAGGTGGCATATAAATTACATACATACATACATACGTACATACATACGTACATACATATATACTCTATGCAAAAGAGCCTTAATTTTCCTCAGATGTGGTCCAGTGTTTGCTTTCAACAATTTAATGTTATTTACTATTTGGATGAGATTATCAGAAGTTTGGGGAACATTCCAAAAAAAGTTATTTCTTAGCACTTGTTACACTGCAAAACAGCCATCCCTGCCCCCTAACTAATTTAATATGAAAAATTATGAATGCCATGTTTATTAAAACTCTTAGCATTAATGTTCAGTATCAGTTATATGCTGAATGCATCTTGAAAATAAGCTAGTGTTATTCAACATACACTATTTCCAGAAAAAGGGTGGCATGGGATGGGTGGAAATCTTAGTGTCAGTCTGATTTCTCCCCCTCCCCTATATTCCCTGCCCACCTGCCTACTGCATAGGGCCTATTTTCTGCCCCTTGACAGTTTCTGCCTAACAAATGGTGTTTCTTTTTTACAGCATAATGATCCGGGACTTGTTGTGGTGATGGTAAACTTAGTGGTAATTTTTAATTTTCAGACTGAATTTACTTCTTTTTTGTCATCAGAGCACCAAATATGTTAGGCTTACTTTTCTCTGTTGTAGCCTTCATCTTTTCTGCTTGGTCTTTTCGTTTCCCTTTTTTTCCTTTCCATTTCTTCATGCACTCTTTTGTGTCTGATCCTTGTTCATTAAGGGTTTAATGCTCAAAAGGGATGTTTGTGTTAGAACTGCCAAAAATTTGTGGAGATTCACTTCAAATACCAAATCTCTAATACTGTCCAAACTTGATCTCCCCCCACCTTTCCCAAGCACATACTGATTGTTAGCAGTTGCTATGACAATTCAATAGATAATTGAAATTGAAAACATTGACTGCCTTAAGAAGCAAAAGTACTAATGTATTCTTCATATTATAAAGGAGTCTGTCATATTCATTTGGACAGAACAAATATCACTCCTATAGAAATATAGTAAAAATCAAAGGAAAAGTATGTAATTTAAAATACAGTATTACAAATGTGGTTCTTTTGCTCAAAACTGCAGTCATCGTTTTGTATACAATTGGGCATAAATCCCCTTTGTCCCCTACCCTTCTTACTGAAAATGTGTGTGTGTATATATATATCTATATATATATATCTAAATAAAAATTGTACTTAAAATGCTTTTTCACAGATGGCTAGTGTTTACAAATTTGATCACCCTACCCAGGTTTCTAAATTTGAGATACAGCAAGAATTTCTCTCTAGAAGAGTTGTTCAATCTGGAAAATGTTGAAACGTATTCCCAAATTAAATTTACATTGGGGATTGGTTTGCTTCTATTTTAATGGCACATCAAGGGCAAAACTTTATTTAAACCTCATGTTAAATATTGTGAGGAATTACAATTCCTGTTTTATAATTAAGAAATAGAGACAAAGCTAATAAGTCCTCTGACAGTAGTGAGACATGAACTCGGATTTCCCAAGTACAGTCTTGTCAGTTGGGCTACTTGTCAAAAAAAATAACTCAGTTTTTTTTAGAAATGCAATTACTCAAGTATTCAAAAATATTATCTGTTATGCCACATGAAGTCCAGTTATTTCATCACGATTCAAGCTTGGACATCTTTTGGCCCAAGGGTATAATTATGTATTTTTGAATGAGAGGAATATTTTTAACACCAATCCCCCCCCAAGTTTGATAATGAGGGAAGTAAACATTTTGTTTTTTCACTCAAGGTATGCACCAGATAAGGTAAGTAATTCCTTTTTACCAGTGCCCTTACATCACAACTCACAGCGCATGTTGTGATGTAAAAATAAACACCCCCCCCCAAAAGGCTGTGATAGTCAAAGTGCTCGTCTGCCCCATTTTGCTTTGTTTGGCTGGTTATGAGTGAATTAAAATACATACGGAATCTTCAGTATAGTTTGATTAGTTCAAAGTCAGTTTTCTTCGCAACTAGTCCTTTTCACAGCTTATAAGGAAAGGACATGGCAGAATCCAAAAAGCCCACTTTGAGTCTAGCAAGGTTTTAACATCAAGGTTAATCTTCCAAAACTCTGAAATAATTGCATGCTAAATGGGTGTTGGTGGGTATTGATAATCTGTGTCCTATGATCTGAGAGAATGCATCTTTTCCATTCTGCAATTTTTTTGATCTTCTAGTTGTAAAGATCATTAATTTTAGTATTAACTTGCTCAAATATTTGGGCCAAAAGCTAGAAGCAACAAAGAGAAAATAAGGCTAGGTCTGGGCAATCAGGATATGTAGGCTTATGATTGTAAGCTGTGAGAATGGCTTGTGTTTGGTTCTCTGTAGCTTTCTGGTCTCTGCACTCCAAAGGCAAGATCTCTAACCAACCCCAAACCAATGTGTACAAAGCGACTTACCAGAGGATAATCATTCTGTCCTACTCACTCAACTGATAGATCTGATTCCCTTGCAGGTAGAACAGATCCCATCCCTATCGTTGTCAAATATGATGTCATGGGCATGGGACGGATGGAAATGGAGGTAAGTAGTCCCTGCAACATACACTTTGTATCAGGCAAGATTAAGTGTCTATACATATTTAAAATTATGAAACGTATCTAAATGTTTCTCGAACTGGTGTGCTTCTGGACTAGTTTTCATCATCAAACCCCAAGAATTATTAATTTTATAATCCAACGCACATAGAGGGCATCAGTGGGAAAGAATCTTTTGGTCAAAGAAATAATAGTGCTTCAGTATAATATAAATGTATAATAGACTTCAATTAACAAATCTGAGTTTCCAATTAAAGCTCATTTAATTAATGTAAGCACATTTTAAAAATTAGTTGGGGCCTGTATGGCCCCTGTATATATCAAAGTGGTGTGGTGTTTTTTTTCTGGGTTTTTTTGCTTGCAAAGAACAAGTTTGCTCAGCTCATTACTATCAGGACACACTCAGAAGTAATATATGTAATTTAATGCCTGAAGAATGCAGCAGGTTTTATTTATTAGATACATTGGAACAGTACTTTCTCTTCTTCAGATATGGAACCAGATATCCTAGCATTAGGTCAGAAAAGAGTCCTTCTGATTTCCACACAAAGAATCTCTTCTTTAGCTATCCCAGGATACAGGCACAATCTGTAACAGATGCGCATTTTAAAGAATCTACTTGAAACATAACTCATCTGAAAATTAGAACTCCTGTATCCATAGATAATGGTAGAACTTTTTAAATAGACTTTGCAAAACATTTGGAAGAAGTTTTCATGAAGGAGATGGAGGGCCTCTGAGGAGGGCCTCAAAAGATTGTGTTCTTTCTAAGGGTTGATGTCACCTGTGCAAAGACTTCTTCATGTTATCTCAATACAGGTAGTCCTTTACTCACAACAGTTCATTTAATGACTGTTCAAAGTTATAACGGCACTGAAAAAACTGAATTATGAGCATTTTTCACATGTACGACCATTGTAGCATCCTCATGGTCATGTGATGAAAATTCAGATGCTTAGTAGCTGGTTCATATTTACGATGGTTGCAGTATCCAGGGGTCATGTGATTAGCTTTTGGGACCTTCTGACAACCAAAATCAATGGGAAAGCTGGATTCATTTAACAACAATGAAACTAACTTAATAGCAATGATTCACTTAACAACTGTGGCAAGAAAGATCGTAAAATGGGGCAAAACTCACTTAACATGTCTCGGTAAAAATTTTGGGCTCAATTGTGGTTGTAAATTGAGGACTACCTGCATGTTCGTATATGTGCAGGAAGCACCCCAAGAAACCCATGCTGAGCTAAATAGTATAGATATGCTGTTGAAATGGCCACAGAAGAGTACAAGACGTTTATCAAATCACAACTTGTTCATAGAGAACAAGGTTGTTTTCTTAAAATATAAGCTGATTGACGTTGCTAGTAAACTTAAAATAAGGTTGGGCAGAATAAAATGGTGGTTCGGATTCTGCTCCTTCTGCCTGCACTTTCTGCTGTTACACAGGCCTTGAAAATATATTTCAATGTGAGAGGAATTTTTTTCATTCAGCCATGCAAGTATGTGGAATTAGTTTATGTACATGATGTAAAGATTAGGTTATAGGTTTGAGAAAGGTAACCAAATTATCACAAAGTGGAAAAGGCAAGGTTTTTTTTATGGGCAGATCTGCTGGCTGGAGTTTATTTTCCTCCATGCAAAATTAATAGAAGGAAAATTTCCTATACTACTTCAAAAACTGATGTATGTTCAACTCCCAGATTTTAGAAGGTTCTTTAATTTCAAAAATATTTTCTATTTAACATCTTTTTAGGGATTATCAATGGGAGTTATGTACCATGGAACTTTCTGTTACTGCATCAAATGTTTCTGAAGTAGATATTGGATGTTTTCATTAGAAAAAGGCTTCATGTGCCTCATCCCAATTTTCTTAAGCCAGTGGAATTACCGTATTTTCCGGCGTATAAGATGACCCCCTACTTTTAAGAAGTTTTTCAAGGTTTTTTGTCTTATACGCCGGAAAATACTTACATGCCCTGCACTCCCTGTCTGTCGCAGAGGAGGCGAAGGCCCGACTGGCCCCGCCGGCCCTCCCGCTTCTCCCGCGCTTCTGCCGGCCCCCGAGGCGCAGCGTTTCCTGGGTGGCAGGCAGCGCCGGAGGGCAGCCGCCACCCCGCCACAGCCGGCGCCCCTCCTGCTTCCCCCCCCAGGCCTTGAATTTCTCCCATTCGGCGCAGGGCGGGGTAGCTCCGCCCGCAGCCTCTTTTTCATGTGCCGCTTCCCTCTCACCGTCGGCCGAGGCACACTCGGCCCGGGCTCCCGGTCCCTCTTCCCGCCCTGCCCCTCATGGAGCTGGACTGGGCGTGCAGCCTCTTGGTGTGGCTGCTTTTCCTGGGCAGCCTGGCGGTGCGGCTCCTGCGCTCGGACCTGTTGCTGAGCCGGCGGCTGCTGCTGCGCGTGGGGCTGCTGGCCGTCCTGCAGTTGCTGGGCCGTCCTGCCGCTGCCCCTCAGCGGCGCGCTCACGACGGCTGCCTGCTGGCTCGTCTCGGCCAGCACCGCCCGGCGGAAGCGCAGCATCAGACGGGAGCAGGACTTCCCTGCCGGCTCCCGTCCGACGCTCTTCCCTCTTGAGGCAGCTGCTGCCTCAAGAGGGAAGAGCGTCGGATGGGAGGCGACTCTTCCCTCTTGAGGCAGCAGCTGCCTCAAGAGGGAAGAGCGTCGGACAGGAGGCGGCAGGGAAGTCCTGCGTGCGTGCGCGTGTGCAGGACTTCCCTGCCGCCTCCCGTCCAACGCTCTTCCCTCTTGAGGCAGCATCCCTGAGGACTCCTTAGGAGCCGGGGAGCGATGCTGCCTCAAGAGGGAACAGCGTTGGGCGGGAGCCGGCAGGGCAGTCCTGCACACGCACGCACTCCCCAGCTGCTAAGGAGCAGCCGGGGAGTGCGCGCGTGCGCAGGACTGCCCTGCCAGCTCCCGCCAGACGCCACCCACTGATTTTCCAGCGTATAAGACGACTGGGCGTATAAGACGACCCCCCAACTTTTGAGGTGATTTTCATGGGTTAAAAAGTCATCTTATACGCCGGAAAATACGGTACATTTTTCTCTATCAAATGGAATTTCATTATTCAGAAGTAACAAATCATTAATTGCTGGCTGCAGTTAATATCCAGTCACAGAATATATACTTTTTCTTTAGAAGTTCCTAATCTTATTTTGTAGTTGGAAGTTTTCATTCAACAGCATATGAAAGAAAAAAGACACTATATTTTTAATTGGTGTGAGTGGGCATGTACTTTGTACATTTTTTTTTCCTTGAGGGAGAAAGTAGGTTTCTACTATAAAAAAAGTCAGTCCTCTTTTTGGGCTCCAAAATAGATCAGATTTTCTTGAAATAAAATGTGTCTAGAGATTTTTAGCAGGAGTAAATTAGTACATTATTGCACTTTTTTATTCATCTTGCAGATGAAGTAAACTGAGATAATAAGATACGTTATTATTTATTAATATTTCCTACCCACTGAATTTTAATGCCCAATGTGTATGACTACCTAATTGTCTCTGCTTTGATAGCTTGATTATGCTGAAGATGCCACAGAAAGGAGGCGGGTCTTGGAAGTGGAGAAGGAAGATACTGAAGAACTCAGGCAAAAATACAAGGTACTTTCTGTTGAACTAGTTAAAGAATCATGAAGAATTTTCCATTGCAGTAGTCTATCTTAGCTAAAACATCTAAGTGTAGAATCATTTAATATTATGTAAGGTACAGATTTTATAAGCCAGGCATGCCTAAGAAAGATTTTGTGATATGACAAGGTACCTGTACCACCTAAAGTAGGAATAGGCAAATTTGCAAAATGGGATAAATCATTTTAATTTGGTTTGGTTAATAACATGTTGACATTATCAAAATGATGTATATAATTTTTTGAAGGGGGTTGCCATGTTTTTTCAGCTTTTTAGGTGTGTTAAGGTCTAATAGAAATCATTTCCGGACTTCCGGTTCCTGTTTCCTCAAAGTTCTTAAAAAACGCAGCTGTGTAAACAAAGTGAGAGTAACAAATCCGAAGCAATGAATACTTTACAAAAGGAAACATATGATAAGTGGCAACAATTTCAAAGGACTGATTTTAAACCACAAAGAAATACAGAACAACCTTGAGAGTATGAATCAACTTATCTCCAATTTAATTTCACTCCAAGAAATTTCCCAGGAAAATACAGTAGAGATGACTGAACATAATTCTGAGGATAGAGACTTAAAGATGGAGCCATATAAAATAAAAAATCATGATTTAATTCAAATGGGAAATATTTCAACACGTCCAAGCAACTTTGAAGATAAGGAAAAGAATGAGAAAAAATACTTTACAGGGAAATGAATGATGCAGCAAAACATACTGATTAAGAAATGCAATGGCCAGAGAAAAAAGATTAAAATGGAAATCTAGAAAATAGATGATGGGACTTATCAGAGAGAATACTTAAAAAAGAAACGTGTTTTTTTTTTCTTTTTCCTTTCTGTAAAAAAAAGTTACAATGATTTAAACAAAGCAAACGCTTTAGTTATTTAAATGTGATGATAAGCATAAAAATGTGTTTTGAATGAGAGTTAAAGGATTAGATGATTAGATCTATTGAATGGAATGCTTAAAGTTTAAATAGATTAAATACATTCTCAGCTATGGTCAAAAAGAATTAAGAAATTGAGGGAATAAATATATATTAAATTAGGAGGGATACATATTTTAAGTAGTATGTTATTTTTTTGTATTTCAGTGCTTTTGTCTTTTTTTTCTTTTTCTTCTTTTTCTCCTCTTTTTGTGTCTCTCCTCTTTTTTCCTCCTTCTACTTTTTTACCTGTTGATTAAGAAATATAAAAGTATGAGAGGGCTTATATGGAAAAAATAAAATTAAATCCACCAATGTAAATGTAGTTAATTGTTGAGAAAATTGTCACTAGTAAGAATATTTAGAATTTGGGGGAAGAAATAAGCTGAAATAAGCACTGTAACAGGATTTACAAGAAGGCAACTAAAATGACAAATAGGAATATTGGAAAAACTATATATTTAATTGTTGTTTATCAAAATAATGAGAATTGTTTTAATCTAATGTTTGCAAAGAAAGATACTTTGGGGAAAGGGGAAATCAACTGAAATTAACATATGGAATATAGATTATAGAAATCAATTGTTAAAAATTGTTTTATAAATGTTACCCAGACAACATACTGTTTACAAATTACTGAATGATTTATGTTATGTTAAAAAATACCAGTAAAATATATACAAAAAAAAGAAATCATTTACACATTTTTCATTGAAATTTTCCTTCCCAAATAGTTTGAAATTGTACATTTGGTAGTCTGATGCCAGATTTTGGCAATGTGATTTCTGAAAAAAAATAAAGTTCTTTTATGTAGCAAGCAAAAGAGAAAGTAAGAAATCACATTGCGTTGAAATCAAATTACTCTCCTTGTATACATCTTTTTTGGGGGACATTTTTTGTACTCTTTAGCCAAACTCAAGTGACATTCCTTTGAATCCTCCAAGAAGCATCTTATCCAGTTACTTTCTTCTCCATCCTCATCTGTACAAGTCTCAATGCTAATATCAATCTACTATATTTTCCTGTCTCCAAAATGCTTACTTTGTTGATGACCTAATATAGGTTGTAAGTACTCTGAACTAGTATCAAATAATTTTAAGTGCTTAATGTTTGTTATCTCAGCAATGAGTTAAGTAGACTGGTAACTGGGAATTACACTTAATATTTTTGTTTAAGTAGTAACCTTTAGTGGGTGAGTTCAATGAAATAAAGCGAGAAGTCAAACCATACTTTTTAATATCTACAAAACTGCTGTTTTGTAAATTCTTTCTTGAAACAATGGAAAATTGCTTCATCAATTTTCTGTTATTGCACCACTGAACTTTGAAAACATGGTAAAAATTATTCAAAAGGTACAAAAGTGAGTGTAGAGCTTAGGCCCTGTACCAGGAAGCTAAATATTGTAATGAAAGCATTCCCTGATCATTTTTGTTTGATGATAGTTCTTCTTAGGGTTTAAGGCTTATCTCCTTTTGCTTTTGCAGGAGTACGTGGACAAAGAAAAGGCAATTGCCAAGGCACTTGAAGACCTTCGAGCCAATTTTTACTGTGAGCTGTGTGATAAGCAGTATCAGAAACACCAAGAGTTTGACAACCACATAAATTCCTATGATCATGCTCACAAACAGGTAAAAAGCATATTTTTCTTTCATTATTTGTGCTATATGAGTGTCAGTTTCCAACACAGTGATAACTTCCTTCGATCTGCTTAATGTTTTATCTTTTTCCTTTAAACCCCCACCCCCACCCCCCAGCAACTACATCTTGATGTTTCTTGATTTTATAAGATCCCATTTATAGCTTGACCCAGAAATGTCAAACACAAGGCCCAGGGGCCAGATCTGGCCCGCGAAGTGGTTTCATGTTGCCTGCAAAGCCATCCTGGAAACAGTGAGGGAATGGCCCCCGGTGCCTTGCCCCTGGTCCAGGGAGCCAATGTACAATTTCGTGTTGGTCATCTATGCTGAAATACATTCAGTCTTAGCTCCACAAGGCTGTCTGGAAACAGCGAGGAACCGGCCCATGCCACATCGGCACTGCCCCCTGGGCGCACGCTGGGGAGGTATCACCCATTGTGAGGAATGAAGAAATACGCCATCGCCTGAAAGTGGCCAGCATATGACCCTGCCTACTTTGGGCAGGCTAGGGGTTGCGCTTCTCTTCAGATTCATGCCACCTGGCTCAGCCTCTCGGCAGTGTGATGAGAGCACCCTGCTGCCTGCCGAAACTGGGCAGGCTGGGGGCTGGGCAGCATTGCGCAGGTTAACATCAACTCTCACGTTTCTCATGGCATCCCCTCCCCTAGAGCCCACCAAGCCAGATATGTAAAGTAGGCGAGGGTCATATACTGGCTACTTCCAGGCAATGGTGCATTTCTTCATTCCTCACGAAGGATGACACTTCCCCAGCTGTGTTTCATACCTGTTTTTCTCCCTCCCTCATCTCAAATATTTTCCCACCACTCTGTTCTAAGAAGGAAGGAAGGAGAGGGAGGGTCTGAGGGAAGTCCTGTCTTAGTCCTGCCCTGCTGTCCTTTCACCATCCCCTTGCCCCCTCCTCCTGGCCTATTCTGGAGGGACTCTGATCCTATTGCTAAGGAAGCTTTGGATACAAAGCCAGGTCTCCTCACATGGAGAGTGAGTGGGCCTCCCTCTTGACTTTGCCCTCATACCATCATGAGCAACCTGGCTAAGGAGAGCAAGCTCAGCAGCAGCCTTGAGGAAGAGGTAAGTGCAACTGGGCGCCACCTTGGGGAAGTGGGGCTGGGCTTAGTCCTGTGGGTGCTTGAGGGCTGGGCTGGGCATTTGACCTCCACACCACCATCCAGCCCCCCCCCATGGCCTGAGAGGAACAGTGAGGCTCCCCCAGTGGACCATGCCTTGGCACTTGCCCCGGTCTCATCTCCTTCTGCCAGAGACCCTGAGATCTGTCCCACTCCTGCCCAGGCCCCCATAGGCACCCTTGATGCGAACGATGTAGAGCTGGCCACGCCCACCCAGTAGGCCACACGCACTCCAGCCACGCCCACACAGTAGGCCACACCCACCCAGGCCACACCCACCCTGAGGGCAACTGCAATGCTGATGCAGCCCTCAATGAAATTGAGTTTGACAACCCTTGAGTTAGCTCAACAAGTCAAAGCAGCATCTGTTTTTGTTTTTGTTTTTTTTCTTTAACAGGAAGTACTGTTGTTGACTAGAAAATTGAAATTGGGTTCCTGAGGGGGTTTTTTGGATGCTTTTCTGAGTTACCTACAGAGAATAGGTGCTAGAACCTCAAATGCTGATGTTGTAAGGACAGTTTCTGAGCAGGTTAGAGTTGATGAGGTAGTTTATGCTTTGGTCACATCCTGAAATGTGTACTGGGGCTACCCATAAAAATATCCAAAAGCTGCAGTTGGTGCCAGTCTGTTCTGAAGAATCTGTACTGGTTGCACTGTTCATGATGTTGATGTTAATTTTACATCCCTCATTGATCTTACTGATTGATAGCTTATTTTCCATTACAAATCTGTCCAGCTGATTAGTTCTTTGGAAGAGTTCCTTTTGAAGGCTGGCCTGCTGCCAGGCCTGCTCCAAGATACTCTGAAGCCACAATTTGACACAATTTTCTCTTAAAGGAAGATTGGAAACTGATAGTTATTCAGAATGGAGGGGTCCAGCAGCGACCTTTTGGGGAAGGGCATACCACTCCCTCCTTCAAATCCAGCTTTACTATCATCTTCCCTCAAAAGAAGTTGATACAATCATATTGACTCAGTCCTTGATTGCTCCTGGGCTACTTTATCAATCCAAGAGGGGCCAGGATGTAATAGGGTAATGGCCAGACTGATACATTTAAGGAATTTGTCCACACCCTTGAGAATCACAAAATTTAACACACTCCAGAAGATCTTACAAAACTGTATTCTGGAAACTCACTTAGACCTACCCAGTCAGAATTCAACTCAGAGCAAATCCAAACAACTTTAGCCACCAAATAACAAGAAAACTATGGACTATACGCCTGTAGATGGTCCTGTGGCCAAATTTTCCCCAATAGGGAGCAGATCACTTGAAATAAACCTCTAGATGGCTATTAGTAGATGCAAGAAGGGCACAGAAATGACAGTGTTTCACCGCCTTTATTGCCATCTCGCTCATGTTCAGTCAGGTTAACTCTCTGCCTTTCTCCAGTGGCACTCTAGTTGTCACTTCTGGTGCAACTATTATACTGTAAATACATGCCAGTTACCAAGCACCCAACCTTTGATCACAAAACCTTGGGTATGTTGCAATGGTTGTAAGAGAATAGGTTGTTAATCACTTCTTTCAGTACCATTGTAACTTTTAACAGTTGCTAAATGAATGCTTGTAATTCAATGATTACTTGTTTGTATGCATTGCCCCTGTGGTCTCCTGTCCCAGGCACATCCATCCATGTCTCCCAAACCCCCAGCACTATATCTAGTCACACTAAACAAGCACAGAAAAATAATATCCACCCATCCTTCATAAGCATTCTGCTGAGTCTTCCTGATCCCCCAATGTCTAGAGGGAATGTTTGATAGGGCTTCCTTTGCTGAACTTCCCTAGTAGTCTCCTTTTAATTCTCTATGTTTTTGCTAACTTCCTGAAAGTTCCACTTTTCTTTCTGATGCATAAATATATATTTTGTGGTTGGCCGTTATAATTATTTTGGGGTATGTATAAGTTCCCATGATTGCTAATGTCATGGTTCCTATAGATGAGACTAGTAAGAGCCTTGGTGGAGCAGTGGGCTAATGCCTCCTTAAGTAACACCAGCTGCCTGCAATTAGTGCAGGTTCAAGTCCCACCAGGCTCAAGGTTGACTCAGCCATCCTTCCATCCTTCCGAGGTAGGTAAAATGAGGACCCAGATTGTTGGGGGCAATAAGCTGACTTTGTGATAATGCTGCGGGGGGGCAAAAGCCCTAATAAGCAGGCATATACATAGAATGAGGGCTATTGCTAAGCACATTGATTTGTGCTTTAGATTGTAAGCCGCCCTGAGTCTTTGGAGAAGGGTGGGATATAAATGGGATTTTTTTTAAAAAAAAAAGCAGAACTCCAAAGCAAGTGGTTTCCTTAAAGAACATATTTATTGGCTACAAAGTATCAGCATGGTCAAAAGTGAAACCAAGTCTGGAGTTCCCTCCCAAGCGTTACAATGTTAACAAAGTTGAACTTTCCACCCCAGCACTATGTCATTATCCATGTTCCCCAATAGAATACTTTGGCAGACTTTCTAACGGAAGGCTCAGCCGCCAAAAGTCAAGCAGCAATGACCTTGGTTCCCACAGGACAATTTATTGTTTAGTCTAACCTTAAAACCACTCATTCCCCCCTCCTAATACTGTGGCAAATGAAAACGAAGCAAAAATGGCTTCACCCAGGATCGTTGCAGTGTTGGCAGCTATTTTGTGAGAAAGCAGCTAATGTGCTATCAAAATTCCAGATGCTCCAGCAGTCTCCAAAAACTGCCTATTCCTATTTTTAAATGTCCAGATTTTGTTACCCCAGTAAAGATATTCATCGAGTAGATGCAGTCTATGGAATAATTTATCTTCTCCTTTTTGTTACTGTGATTTGAATCTTTTATAGTTAAAATAATGAAAAGGCAACTTTCTAGATGTTTTAGCAGTCTCCAAAATTGTAGGCAACTATAGCAGCATAGAAACATTGTTTTGTTCTGGTGGAAGAATCAATGCTGCCTCTTTGGCTAAAACTTTAGAAAGTTTTAAAGATAATTCTCACAGATGCATATCATTACTTTTTCTTCAACTGTTTTTTTTCCCTTTGCTTTCTTTCTCTTTTTTTCCTTTTACAAAAACGTATGCTAGTCAATTTCTTCTGGAGGTCTGCTCTTGACCTCTGTTTACCCCAATCTCTTTCCTAAAAGAAAAGCAGCTTGATTTGTTCTATTTATACCCTGAATTTTTGGCCAACAGATGGAGCTTTGCAGCTAGCAAAAACAAAAAATCCCACAATATAATTAGAAGACAAGCTTTGTTTTTTAAAAACTAATTGGATTTTTATGCATATCATAGGTGATGTGCATAAAAACCATATATATATATATATATATATATATATATATATATATATATATATATATATATATATATATATATATATATATATATATATATATATATATATATATATATATATATATATATATATATACACATACATGCATACATACATACACAAATTATTCAAATTGCTAATAAAGAATTTTGGGAGGCTGAGATGGCCATTTCGAACTCTTTATGTTCTCATCAGTCAGTCATACCCTTTCTCTGAGATTCGAACCTGGGCTGATTGTATATTAGGCAGTTGTTTTAACTTGCTGAGCCACAGGTTCTTTCTCTCTTTTTATTAGCTAGAAGGCAAGGCTAAATATATGTTAAGTATTTGTCAAGGCTTTGTGAAAGCACCTTGCTAATTAACTCTTTCATTCCTGCTTTGGCCTGTCTCAAGGCTTATCCACAGGATATAGTCAACTATGACAGCTCATTATTTGTGCAAATTATTCAAATTGCTAATAAAGAATTTTGGGAGGCTGAGATGGCCATTTTGAACTCTTTATGTTCTCATCAGTCAGTCATCACAAAGCCTTGACAAATACTTAACATTATATATATATATATCTGTGTGTGTGTGTGTGTGTGTAAATTACTAACAAAGAATTAAGGGAGGCTGAGATGCATTTCTGACTCATTAGTCTTCATCAGTCAGTCATACCCTTCTGAGATTCGAACCTGGGCTGATTGCACATTAGGCAGTGTATTTACCTCTTGAGCCACAGGTTCTCTCTCGCTCTGTTAGCTTTCTGCAAGGGGAGAGATATGTGTCATATGTTAACTATTAGATTACCTTGCTAGGCCCCAAACATGGTAAATACACTGCCTATTGTGCAATCAGCCCAGGTTCGAATCTCAGAAGGGTATGACTGACTGATGAAGACTAATGAGTCAGAAATGCATCTCAGCCTCCCTTAATTCTTTGTTAGTAATTTACACAAATATATGAACTGTCCGGTGTGACTACAGCCTGTTCGATGGCCTTTGAGATAAGGCTGAAAACAGGAAATAAAGATTTGCCCCATGTTTGGGGCATAGCAAGGTAATCTAATAGTTAACATATGACACATATCTCTCCCCTTGCAGAAAGCTAACAGAGCGAGAGAGAACCTGTGGCTCAAGAGGTAAATACACTGCCTAATGTGCAATCAGCCCAGGTTCGAATCTCAGAAGGGTATGACTGACTGATGAAGACTAATGAGTCAGAAATGCATCTCAGCCTCCCTTAATTCTTTGTTAGTAATTTACACAAATATATGAACTGTCCGGTGTGACTACAGCCTGTTCGATGGCCTTTGAGATAAGGCTGAAAACAGGAAATAAAGATTTGCCCCATGTTTGGGGCCTAGCAAGGTAATCTAATAGTTAACATATGATATATATATCATATAAATCCCACGTAGATTTGAAGGTGTAAACGCAACGTTTCGACGAAATCCCATCCGTCATCCTCAGGCTGGTGGCTTCAGCTTCCTTCTTCTGGGAGAAGCATATATGCTTCTCCCAGAAGAAGGAAGCTGAAGCCACCAGCCTGAGGATGACGGATGGGATTTCGTCGAAACGTTGCGTTTACACCTTCAAATCTACGTGGGAAAAAACCCAAATGACCAAAGATCCACAAACACACACACACACACACACACACACACACACACACACAGACATATATATATAGTATGTATGTATGTATGTATGTATGTATGTATGTATGTATGTATGTATATGATATGCATAAAAAACACAGGTTACACACAGTGCAAATAACCAGACTAAAGCTAGAATGCTAGTTCAAAAAAAAACTCCGTTTGGCAAGTTTGTTCTAAATATTTATATAGAGTGCATAATTTAAATTTGTGTTGTGTCATCAAAGCTTAATAAAGTCTGCTGATAAGAATTTCTAGTCAAGGATCTCATAATGCAGTTACCACTAAAAACATGCCTTGTGTGAGAAGCATTCAGTTGTAGTACTACCATAACTTCCAAGGCTTGACTAATCGAGATGAAAACACTGTTTTTTGTTCTTGAGAACTGAACTAAAAACATTTCCCTGATCTCATTGTGGCAATACATTTCTTTGTTGGGTTTTGCAGTTCAGTTATTCTTTACCTTTGTGCTTTAGAAAGTAGGAATATTCAGTGAAAATTACAGTGCTTATCATAAAAGTGCCCATATACATTTGCATTTAAAACACTGGCATTTCTAATGTGATCTATTTTCAGTTGTTTATTAAGGAGTTCCACAAGCCAGAAAATGCCTTAGTTTTGCTCATATGCCTCTTTCTGGAATATATTCAGAATCTACTGAGATACATCATGTAAACAAAGCTCAGTTAGAAGTAAATGAAAGACAGCAAAACTTAAGAGTCCCTTCTGACACAGATCTAATGTATTCTGGGTTCATCATACTTGTGCATGTACTATCCTTTTAGCTATGAAGACCCTGAGTCTTCCTCCAAGCATTAGTCTATGATTAGTTGGAGATGGGAGGTTGATCTGGGGGAGGATACATTTTTAAACTAAGTTTTATTAATGGTTATAAGGTGACTGGAATCATTGTATGAGAGAGACAGCCATATAAGTTCTATAAATAAATGTGACTTATTTATATTCTGAAATATTGAAGGTTGTATTACATATTCGTCTTCAAATACCCTTGTAATAGTTTGGCTTTTTAGTCTCATTCCCTACAAAACCAGACTATTTGAATGTACTTTTTCTTGGGGACTTGCCTCTTTCCCTATTTCTAGAATGAACAATTCAGGAAATATATTTTAGAGACTTAATAGTAAGTTAATTCTTGTCTCTTCCCTTGCCTTTCCAAAATGAGGTATAAGTTTTTAAAGAAAATTCAAAATTCTATTGTGCTATATTTTCTGAAACACTTTTTTCAATATTAGAAAATTCCACTGGCATTTTTCCCCCTTTTTGCTAGTTAAAAGAGCCTCACCATCAATGCTCATCAATTTAGTAGACTGGAGGCGGTGGGGGTGCTCCTGCATTTTTGCCCCAAAGGAGGACCAATGTAAAATGTATTATACCTCAAAAGAGCTTAGGAAACCTACAGTGCATGTTAAACTGTACATTCTAGGATAGGAAGATAATAAAAAAGGCTAAATACTCCACCGTTTGCGGAGTATTTGTGATTTAAATATTTGTAAACGGCTGTGTCAATACATCTAAAATCATGATAAAAATTTCTAGCATAGTATGTTCACAAAATTATTTTTAAGATGAAGGTGGGGTTCTTCATGAGAAGGGTAATCGGAAAAAGGGGAAAATTATTTACATAGGCCAGTGATGGTGAAACCTTTAGAGACTGAGTGCCCAAACTGCAACCCAAACCCCACTTATTTATCGTCGGATGCCGGGTGGCCATATCCCAGTGGGGGGACGTGGCTGCAGTGGTCATGGCAGACTGGGTGGGCGTGGCCGGGGTGGGCATGGCCACCTCAATGTTGCTTGTGGGGTGGGACGGACGCCTTTGGGGCTGAGCATGGTTGGGGGAGATCCAGGGGGGTCTCTGCAGGTGGGAATGGTGGGCAGGAGGCTTGTCCTGCGGGGTGAGGCGAGACCAGGCGGGGCAGGGTAGGGATGCCATTGCCGCAAGGCAAGGCAAGACAGCGAGCGCATGGGGGCCAACTGTGTCCGTCAGCAGCCATAGCCTGCCAGCCCCTCAACCAGCACACGCTGAGGCTCCGCAGCCCACTGCAAATACCAGGCCAGCCCTCCAGCAGCAGTTTTCTTACCACCGCCTGGCTTGTTCCGTGGCCTCATGGCAGCAGCATTGGGCAGGAGGTGGCAAATGGTCGGTTTCAGCACGGCGCAGCTGTTTGCCGCCTTGCGTATTACTGTGGAACAAGAGGGAGCAAGATTTTTTTTCCCCGCGAGAAGTTGAAATTGATTGATTGAACTTTTTTTTTTTTTTGCACACAGGGGAGGCCTAAAATGAAAAGATTTTATAAAACCTAGCTTAAAAAGTCACTTGCCCGGGGAGGTTTTGATGCAGGTTGCTCATGGACAGGACTTAAAGCCTTGGACTGGGGTGACGGTGCGTGTGTCCACAGAGAGGGCTCTGCATGCCACAGGTTCGCCACCACAGAGATAGGGCTTCAAAAAATTTAGGTGCTTGCTAAAAAGCAACGAAAAATATATCCTATCCTCAATTAGTGATCACAATTTGTTTCTTGAATCAGAAGCAAAATGGTCACTAAGTGATCATGAGAGAGAGAGGAGAGAGAGAGATGCTACAAAGATCACTGGTTGCTCTTATTTAGGTAAAGTTCTCTCGCTCTAGCATGCATTGTTGTCAGACGCTCAAAATTTGTTTATGAGTGCATGCATTGGTCAGAAAATGATGTTTTAATCATTAGGCTCATATTTGCTAATGGTCATTAAGTATGGCAGCTGCTAACAAGGAATGGCTATCTTGTCTGTGTTGCTTAACTGTTGGGTTATGGTTGTTATTTTCAACTGAAGTATGATAGCTCAGATGACTATATAGCAGATTTTCCCCTAATTCTCTTCATACCTATACCTACTTGCATAATTGAAGATATGTACACAGGTAATACCTCCTTATTTTGGAATGATTTCACATTATTTTTTAAATGCCAGTCTTCAATGAATATAAAGTGGGTGTGAATAGATAATTCTAATGTCTGACAGAGCAAAAATAATTCTAACATTTTACTGTTTGTTAGTTACTATGAAGGAAGAATACACTACGGCAACTGTGACACTTATAATGCATTGGATGACATGGTTGTGGTCTTTTACAAAATAGTAATATGTAATAGAACACAATTGAGAAATTATTAAATACCTGACCACTAAGTAATCATTTTAACTGTATTTTAGTTACATTTAAATGTACATTGAATATAGTGTTTGTTTGGGTTCACCAATTACTTCTAGAATGCATTCTCTAGTATATCACTCAAAAGTCAAGTGTGGGTCCCAATAAAGTTGTATATCATTGAAATGGGTCATGACTAAGACTTGAGTTTTTTCTAATCACTAGGGATGGGGAACTACTAGGGCTAAGTCATCCTATCAGTCTGACAACTCATCTGTCTTTGAGTGAATCTGTATCATTTCCAACATGATTATTATATCTGCTCTTATTCTGTTTTGAAGGGGAAGGATAGGGTATGCATAAAACAGAGAAATACTGATAAGGTAATGTCTCCATTGTATATTTTCACACTAAAACTGAGGAAATACTTATACATGTGCTTCCATAGAATCAACAATGGCAATAGTGGCATGAATTCTATTTGATTTAGTCTAACTCTTTCATGCTTGCAGTTGAAGACTAAAGCACAGATAAAATCTGCAGGATCTGTGTTTTCCCTTTAGTGTCCAGCATATATCCTACCTAGTGGAGAAAGTCCATTGTATATAAAACTCTTTGTTCCATGCAGGAAAGTAAAAAGAGGATTTATCTGTGCAGGATAAGGTTTTCCCTATCCTGCACAGATAAATCCGTGATGGCAAGTTTAACTGATGTTAGTTGGGTGTATATGAACCTTCAGCCACATTTGGTTACTTATTTCTGAGTTAAGTGTGAAAATTAGTGGAAGTAAAATTCAATATATGGAGACCTTAAATTGAGGACAAAAGTTGTAGTAGCAGCATCCCATAGCAATCCAGAGAATTAAGAGGCAGTGTTTACCAGTACATGTTCTTCTTCTAGAAGAACCTTGGACAGAATGAGTATCCATTGAAGAAGCGGGTTTTTCTTGGAGTAGAATTGTGTTATTTCAAATTGTGTTGTTTCGGTACAAAGTGCAGGGTTTAGAATTAAGAATGTTCACAGCTTTAGTAACAGTAGCTGTCTCTTCTGTGCACAGAAAATGATTTCAGTATATAAAAGCAATCTAAGCTAACCACTTGAAACATAAAACAAGCTCCTTTAAACCCATATCATGACATCCAGTAAAAGTATAGCCATATAATCATGCAAAACCTCCCAGATGTGCACAACTCATAGTGCTCTTCATTCCCCACTTGTTAAACTACTATGTAAAAAACATTCTCATGGCCCATCATTAAAACTGGGGTATAATTTTCTTTAATAGCAGATCTCTGTTGTTTGGGGCTCACCAAGAACTTCACTGCTGCACAATTTGCCAATTTGGGTATTGTCTCCATCCTTTACATGAAATTTGACTTTCCTATATTAATATATATGTCTGTGTTAAAATGAGCAAAGTAAACTATCCACTTGGGACATTTACACATTACAGAATCAAGATAAGAGAGTTCTGCAGCTTTTTCTAATTAAATTTTATGCATTTAATTGATTTATATATTGTCCTTACAAACAAAAATATCCATATATTTCATATAGCTCTTGGGGGGGGAAGTTGAGCTTTCTTCAGAATTCCTATTACAAATCAAATGTAGTTTCATAGATATCTCCCAAATATTTTAGGAATAGTGATTTCTAAGAAGGAAACAATTGCACAATTTTGGAATTGTGTACATTTCCACCCAGCTTTGTCTTTTCAAGTGACCTCTAAATTACCCTTACAAAAGTCTCTTATATCATTCCTAAGGAATGTATTTGTTATTAATTATCTTACAAGAATAATAGCCTCTTTTTTCCAGATTTACACAGTTTGAATATAAAATTACTGCTTACCATAATATAGCAGCATTTCTCTTCCAAATGAAACTGGTTCTTTCGTGCTTTTGCTCTTGCATATTGAATTCAGCTTCTAAGATTTGATTACTATCCAAGTTGGACTCCATTTCCATCCTTCCCTGACCAACGTGGCCGAATTTGCAGGGGAGTTTGTGAATTATGGACAAATAAATTAGAGTAAAATACTGCAACAGGCTGCATAGAAATGAGTATTTAGGCAGGCTGAACCTTTACATTTATAAATGTTTTTTTGTGGTGTGCTTTTGCAGTTTCCATCTTGCACTGATATTTAATACATTTGCATATATATCATAATGTGATAATGAAAAGGAGATTGTAAAGGCTAAATTAGTAAAGTGTTTAGAAATTAGAGTGATGCTGCTAATATCAGTCTTTTTTCATAAGATATGATGTATTTTAAAGAATTGTCTGTTTTTCTCTCCATAAATTATACCATCATTTTCTCCTCTTATTTTATACAGAGATTAAAAGATCTCAAGCAAAGAGAATTTGCTCGCAATGTTTCCTCAAGATCCCGGAAAGATGAGAGAAAGCAGGAGAAAGCCCTTCGCCGTCTGCATGAACTGGCTGAACAGAGGAAGCAACCTGAATGGTGAATTATGACCTACTACAAGGATGCAGAATATTTAAACTAGAGTTTGGGGGGTGGTATTTAAATAGAGCTTTTGGCCATTTTGTTCCGTAAAAACACTCAAGCTGCCTACTATGGTTTCTGGTCCCTTCCAGTTTTTTATTTAGTCTTCAATAATCCTTGTAAAACCTAATGTGGTATTTGAGCTGACAGAATTTGCACAGTGCTGATAAAACAAAAGGCAGTTTTGTTTCAACATGCACGTTAGACTGACATGTAACTAAAAATGCAATTATTTAAGTCATAGACTAAGACAGAATGGAGTGTTGCTGCAATTGCTTAAACCTTTGTAGACCAAAACTTTAATGTGCCATTTTCTCAAAAAAGAAATGCCCACCTCCTCTCTCGAACTTATTTAGGATGACTTTTTTTAAATGCAGGGTGTAATATGAGTGCAAAAATGAACTGGAATTATTAATGCCAACAGTTCTGGTATTTTATATGAAAAAGACCTAACCCAAAAACAAATAGGGCATTTATTCATACAAAGTTCTTTGTATGTATCCGAACTGTGTGTTACTTCATTCCCACTCATTTTGAGGGGTTTTTTTGCCCTCGATTTTGAAGGCTGGTATTGTATACAACTAGGTTTAAATTTTATGCTGAGTTAATACACTTTCTCACAAATGTATGCTTTAGAACAGAGTCACATTTCCATTGTGCTTGTAAGAGTAACTTATTAAACAAATTCTATAGGGAAAGAGAAATTTCAAAATAATGGTTACTGAATATATTCATTGCTTACAGAACAATTGTACAAAAGGTAAAAAGATTGCATATGCATAGAGTAAAGTTTAGGGTGTAACAGTAAGGTGAAAATGTTAATAATTATGTTTTCTATTCTCTTTTTTGGCCTGCTTTTTCTCCTTCCCTGTCTTCCAGTGCTCCAGGAAGTGGGCCGATGTTTAGAACTACTACTGTGGCAGTAGATGAAGAAGGAGAGGATGATGTGGATTCAACCTTTCTTGGTAGTTGCTCCTCCTCCTCACCAGCCTCTGGGCAAGCTAGCAACATGACCATGGATAAGGGTATAACTTACAGTAGTGGGCAAATCAGTAATAGTCCTGGACTTTCTCAAGTTCCTGCCCAGATATCACAAGCTGTTGGACTGGGAATTAACAAGACAGGTGTTTCTTTCTCATTTGCTAAAAAGGCCCCTGTAAAACTAGAATCAATTGCTTCAGTATTCAAAGACCATGTGGATGAATCCAGTTCTCCTGATGATGAAGTTAAAAGTGATGAAAGAGCCTATTCAGATTCTGGAACTTTGGGAAAAATTGGAGAAATTGAGGGAACAAACAGCCCTGACAGCAAGGGAGAAGAAGATGAGCAATCACATGAGAAAGATGTCACATTATCAAAGCTAAAAAAGATGAAACGGGATGATGGACCAGTGACAGCAGAACCAGAATATTATCATTATATTCCCCCTGCACATTGTAAGGTGAAGCCCAACTTCCAGTTTTTGCTGTTTATGAAGGCAACAGACCAAGTAGAAGCAGAAGCTGCAAGCAAAAAAATAGCCCGTGAAAGGAAACAAAACAATTCTCCCAAACTCAGAGTGGCAAAAAGTGATGAGAAGGAGACAGCAGCAGAATGTGTGATCCCTCAGAAGGAGCAGAGTCCTGCCAACCAAAGCAACAAAATGGAAGGTAAGGACATTTTGGGGGAAACAGGCAAGCAAGAAGGAAAACAACTTAAGGAAAATAATTCTCTAGATTCAGATGTCATTAAAGAGATTCCCCAGGCTCCAGGAACTAGTAAGGAAACCACAGAAGGGCCTAAGCATTTAACAGGGCCGTTCTTCCCTGTTCTGAGTAAGGATGAGAGCACCACCCTCCAGTGGCCCTCAGAACTGCTGATCTTCACTAGAGCAGAACCCTCTGTGTCATATAGCTGCAATCCTTTATATTTTGATTTTAAGCGGTCTCGTAACAAAGACACTAAAATGAAAGGAACAGAAAAACAGAAAGGTACGATAAATCTTTCTAAGGAGAAAATACAAGCTGCTGAAGATAGTGATCCAAGCAAAAGCAAAGAGAAGGATATTCTAGCTGGAGGTTCAACTGCAGTGCCAGAAAGCAAGACCTTGGTAATGTGTGGCAAGCAGGACGTCAGCCCTATAAGAACTGGCAAAAGTGAAAATCTGGAAGACAGCAGCAGAGGCAATCTTATTAGTCGCAAAGACAAAATGGGGAAGTCTCACAAACACAAAAAGAAGAAGAAGCACAAAAAATCCACCAAACGTAAACACAGGCGCAAATGTGAGGCAGAGGAGAAAAGCAGAGAAGAGGACTTAGCAGAAGATAAATCTAAGAAGCAGAAGAAACACAAGCACAAAAAGAACAAATCATCTTTTCCTACTGAGGCTGAACGGATGCAAAAGACTGAAGATACTGGCTATTCTAAAAAAAGAAAGTGGTGTGTACAAGACTCTCAGAGGAAGTCTCTTTCTATTGAAGAAAGCAGTAAGAAAGAGGATGGTGGTACTTCTTCCCAAGATTATGGCAACAAAAAAACCAAGGGAGACTTGCAGCAGACTTTGTCTGCAAGCAAAAGACGACCTTCCACCTCCACTTCAGTTTATCTCAGTCATCGAGGCCAACAGAGCAGTGGTGGCTATGAGAGTGATGGAGATTCCTCCTGCCACAAGCACTTCAGGCAGAAATCAGCATCACAATATAGTGATGATTATGACTCTGGCAGTGACTGTTCACGAAGCCGCTCCCGGTCAGGACATAGACACTCCTCAAGAAGATCATCTCAGAGATCCTACACTTCAACTTCATATGCTTCCTCTGACAATAGTCGGTACAGTCGGCGTCATAGCTACTCAGAAGACAGCTATAGCGACTACAGTGACCGATCACAAAGTCGTACTAAGCACTCCCATGACTCAGAGGATGATTCAGATTATACCAGTTCCAAGCGCAGGTCAAAGAGGCGCAAGTACTCCTCTTCAGAAGATGACTACAGCCTAAGCAGAAGCAGGTCCCGGAGCAGGAGCAGAAGTCGAACTCACACCAGAGGGAGGTCAAGGACTAGAAGTCGAGGAAGGACGCGCAGCAGTAGCTGTAGCCACAGTCGAAGTAAGCGACGGAGCAGGAGCCGAACAGGACATAGCTGGAAACGGAGCAGAAGCTACAGCCGAGAACGTAGTCGGAGCACAAGAAGCCTTTCACAGAGATCTCTCTCACGGAAGGGATCCCGTGGTCATGAAAGCCCTGGGGAGAGAAGATCTGGCCGTCGTGATTTCATCCGGTCCAAGATCTACCGCTCACAGTCTCCTCATTATTTCAAAGTCAGACAAGGTGAAGGGTTTGCAAGAAAGGACGAGGGCAGAGGAGAAGAAGCTACAGGAGCCTCTAGTCTCTCTCAGAATATCAGCAGCTCTAACTTTGGGAACAGCTGTAACTCTGAGGAGAAAAATTCTGCCACAGCTAAGCTCCTTTTGGAAAAAATACAGTGTAGAAAAGTAGAGAAGAAATCTAGCAGCAATGATGATTCCATTGCAGGATCTCACAAGGTAGGAATTAAACTGAAAGATCCACCACAGGGCTACTTTGGCCCAAAGCTTCCTCCCTCATTAGGCAATAAGCCTGTTCTTCCATTAATTGGAAAACTTCCTGCAGTTAGGAAACCAAGCATCAAGCAGTGTGAGGAATCTGGTTTAGAAAGAGAAGAATTGGAACTAACCGAGATGGATGAAACAACTCATGAGAGTGGAGACATTGTTTCAGCAAGCCAACCTCAAGTGGAGGAAACCATAGTGATTGGAATACAGGACAATGTTTCAGCTGATCAGAACCCAGAAGTAGCCACAAAGCTAGTTCCTGTTCCTCTTGAGGCCCCAGTACTCCCAGAGCAGTATGGAACTGGAGACCTGGTTGTGCCGCACAACTTCCTCCCTGATTCCAATGAAAATGAAGCTTTAGAGCCTCTTGACAGTGGAAACCAATCTGTCTCTATAGAAGGAAGGATGGTACCTTTAGTCCCTGATGTCGAGCATTTTCCTAGTTACGTAGCACAAAGTGGGGAGCCTACCATCAGTGGGGAGCCTGAAGGCACTGAGGACTCTTCCCTGGCACCTCTGGAGAGTCAGCCCATCACCTTCACACCAGAAGAGATGGAGAAATATAGCAAGCTTCAACAAGCAGCTCAGCAACATATTCAGCAACAGCTTCTTGCCAAGCAGGTCAAGACCTTTCCAACCTCAGCTGCCCTAGCTCCTGCCACAGCCCCTACCTTGCAGCCCATTCATATCCAACAACCTACGGCAGCTGCAGCCACTTCCATTACCACTGTGCAGCATGCCATCCTGCAGCATCATGCAGCTGCAGCAGCAGCAGCCATAGGAATCCACCCTCACCCACATCCTCAGCCTCTTGCTCAAGTACATCACATTCCCCAGCCCCATTTGACGCCTATATCATTATCCCACTTAACTCATTCAATCATCCCAGGGCACCCTGCTACATTCCTGGCCAGCCATCCCATCCATATTATCCCTGCTTCTGCCATCCACCCAGGTCCTTTCACATTTCATCCTGTCCCCCATGCTGCCCTGTACCCAACTCTCTTAGCTCCCCGACCAGCAACCGCTGCTGCCACAGCATTACATCTCCATCCCCTTCTGCACCCCATTTTCTCAGGGCAGGATTTGCAGCATCCCCCTAGTCATGGCACATGAAGAAATGAGAAAGATGTGGCCTCTTTGGGGGAAAAGATAAGGGCATATATCTCTGTGTGCATTGGTGTTTTGTACAGACTGTCTGAAGGCCATGACTGACACCACCTGAGAATAGTGAAATGGGAGAACTAGGTGTGGAAAGGGGAAGTGAATGTAACATATCCATGCAAAGGGGGGAAATGTTGCTGGAGTCCTGCTTGTCAGTATTTTCAGGGTCCTCTGCACCCAGAGAGGTGACTTATTCACATCTATATGAATGTGAAGTTCTTCAGCAGTTATGCCCCTCTTAATTACTAATGCTTGTGTTTTTAAATCATTTCCTCCACCTTGAAATTCTGAGTGAATAATATCTAAATTATTTGCCTTCCTTATTTGCTATTTATTTGAGTTCACTTTAAAGCTTAAGCAAAAGAGTCAAGATATAGTCAACATCCAACCCATTCCTCAGTTCGTCTCCTTACCCTACCAAGAACCATTTTCAACAACCTGCTGATTATTACAAACAGCAAGCTTTCTTCTCAAGCGAGCCTGGCCCTGCTATCCTCCCTCTGCCACTGCCACAAGGGGAAGGAACAGAAAATAATTCCTTTATTAGTCTTTGAAGCAATATGTTGTACTGGAATCTTGGGAACATCCAGAATATGACTTGTATTCTGTCCTCTGTAATATTTGATGGCTCCTTATTAACTTATGATTTTTTTCAGAAGAGAAAAGGTTTTTAAAAATTGCACTGAACTCTGTACATGTCAATGCTGCTTTTTGTAGCTCTTCTGACAAATGTTCCATAATGATAGTATACTGCAATAACATTTTTCTAGCTAGCTCTCTGAGTGGTACTTATTCAGGTTGTTTCGGTTATCTATACATTTTGATGTAATTGGAAAGAAAGCTTGCAACAAAAGTTCCAGAGCTTGTTATGGCAAAGGCATAAGAAGACTCCAAGCATGTGTATTCAAGCTCAGTTTTGTTTTCTTGGGTGCCATGAAAAGGGAAAAAATAGGAGTTACTTTTTACTGGAGAAAATTGGGAATAAAGTAAGGAGCAGTGATACAACCCTTTTTGTACCATAGCTAATGAATTTCACCAACTATAGTGACATACCTTGGAAGATCTGTGAAGCCTGTCTGATACTTTGATTTTTACTCTTGTCAGGAGCCAGGCTGCTATTTGGAAAGAAGTAGCCCATTGGACGGGCAGAAAAGAAAGTCCAAATGACTTTCCAATCAGAAGAAAATTTCAAAAGTCTAATAATTTTTCTTGGGACCTAAGTCTTTGCAGCAACAAAGTTTCGATATAGAGGTGTGTGACTGTGTGTGTGTGGTTTTGTGTGTGTATCTAAGCACACACACTTGTGTTTATGTTAAGGCTGTTGTTTAAACGTGTGCCTTTACTGTATATGCTTTGGAAAGATTCTGAGTGGTGTGTTTTTATTTGGATTCCTCCCAAATGAAGTGATGTTACCTGATTTCAGAGCTATCCCTTTTAATGGAGAGAATGTCTGCCTTAGGAGAGAGACTAATTTTGTTACATTTAATTCTTTCACTTAATTTCTTCATCTCTGGTGGGGGAAAAGAAGGCAAGAAAAGAAAGTGAGCTTTCTGTGAAACCACGGCTATTTATAACATAACCATCCAACTCCTGATAATGTTGATCATGGAAAATGGCCTCCACTTCAAAACTTCCAATTGTTATTTGCTTCTCTGAATATATCAGACTCTAGGCTCCTGATACTTTGCTAGTTAAAAAAAAAGCACTGGAAAAGAAAAATGCTGTTCTGACCAAGGGACTCAGTATCTAATTGCTTAGATAACTGGGGTAGCAAAACGTATTTCTGTAATTACTGAGTGCTTCATTCCCCTAAGATTAAGATTCAACATCCAGCATTCCAGTGGGGCATAAGAGGAGACTGGACTTCTGCAAGAACTGTTCCAACAAAGAACACGCTATTATTTCAGTCTCAGCAGGCTATATTAAATTTTGACACATAAAAGTATGTAAGTGTGTATGTGTATGTACACACACACATATACGCGTGTGTACATATACGCATACATACACACAAACACTGTAAAAATGAGAAAAATAAACACTATAATCTTTCCAAAGAAGCAGAATCAAGTTGCTAGTTCTAATATGTCTTAGCAAAAAGAAGTCCTATAAACCTGGCTCAGTACATTACATATAGTTTATCTAACCATATGTAAACATTGCATATTGTGTGTGCAATGATGTTCATTCTGATATTTTGAAGCATATGAAATACAACTTATAAAAATACTCGGGTATAAAATACCATTCACGCTGATGTACCAATATACTGGCTATTCAAACATCACTTTACAAAAACCATGGAGAAACGTGGAAAAGAAGATTACAATAGAAAGCTTTTGTTTACCATCTTTTGCACTTTGTCTAGAAAAAACACTCAGGTCTACCCCAAGAATTAGTAACTTAAGGCAATGAAGAAAATGACTCCATTCCCCTGCAGCAAAATTCAGATACTGTATTAATTAGCTCAGGAGGAGAGAGTGGAATTGAAAAGTGTGTGGAGAAGCTGCTACAATTGTCATTCAACCTCCAACATCTGTCAGGAAGGGCAACTCCCTCTATTACCATAAAGATCAATACTATATGTTATCTCCTCCTAATTGACTTAACAATTCTTTTTGGCATGAGGACATATTTTTAGGCAAAGGACTGAGCTATAACCAGCCATTTTCACTTTTCAAGAAAAGTTACGGTTTCCATCAGGGTGTTATTCTTGAAATAAAAGTGCTTTTACTTTGCTTTGAAGCATACTAGCCTCCTATTTTTTGGTGTTTTTTAATGTTAAAAAGCAGATGGAATTCAACAAGCCCCAAGAAAATATGTGTAGATATGTGTGTGTCCCCAGCTGCTATTACCACAATTAACTCATAAATGGTTGTGACTATCCAGAAGGGATTATGATTTTATACTAATTTGTAGAAAGCTTTCCATGCATTAGAATGTTTATAGGCCTGCACCATCAAACCTGGATCAATGAATATCAACAAGCAGTCAATGTGAGCATATTAAGGAATCTCAAGCACATCCAGGTCAGACTGGATACTAGCATTAAGAATAACTGTAGCACTGACACCTGGGTTAATGCTTATGTAAAGGAAAAAGAATTGTGAGTTGTCAAGATTGAAAAACACTAGAGGAATTTCATATTTAATATTACTTTTTAAAGGGAAGCCTCTAGTGACTAGTCGGTATTCTGGCTTTTCGATAAGGCCTATCTATGCTGGTTTCTCCATGCATAGTGGAGCAACTGCACTAAGTTGATAACAAGGCCTGTTCATGTATGCAAAGCAGGAACTGTTCTCCCAATAGATAAGGATACAAAGTCAATTTTACCAAAAAAATGTCCTGCAAATCTAATTGAGCCATAGTTTCAAATGGGAGAGAGTCATTTTATGTTTAAAAGAACTATTGTCAGTTAATACAGACTTTGAAAACTAATGTTCAAATTAAAATCCTATCTCAGAACTCTTAATATCCTTCTCATGTCCTGTGTTGTACAGTAAATACCTTAGGTTTGAAAACTACACAGCCTACTGTTTGATCCTTATTAGTAAAGGCTATCATAGTAATACCAGATCTATTACTCTACTTACTTTATTAACTGATTAAAGGCTTAATATATCTGATTTAAAAATACACTTCAATTCCTTATTTTCATCACATTATTTGCTTTTGGCTAAAAGCTATTTGTAGTCATTTCAATTGGCACTCTTCAAATTGAGGTAATGTACTCTTAAATTTGGTGCCACATGCAGCCTTTCTATGTGATACACTATTACTATATAAGATTGCTTCATAAGCAAGTACTAACAAGATTTCATTGTTTTAAAAATGTAACTTGAGAAACTATATATTATTTTTAAATATTACAAGTAATACAGATAATTAAATAACTTATATTCAACAGAAACCTGAACAGGCTGATCATAAACTCATTTCTAGAACCCAGTTGAAGTGAATTAAATGTTCATCAGATGGCAATTTTAACAGCAGTGCAAAATAAATACAGGATGGTATATGTATTGTTCTTGTCAATAAATACCCCTTGGGACTCTAGTGATGTTCTGTTGAAGACACATTATTGTTACTATTCTTGCTATTTTTTTTCCCTAAAGTACAAGACATTATTTGGTATTAACCTTCCTCTGCCTAACTTAATTTGGAATTGCTGTAGGTAGACTTCAAATGTCTTTTTAAAAAGAAAAAAGCTTGTAATGACTGGAGAGTTTTGACCTAATGCAATGGCTATGGTGTCAAGCATGCAAGTCTTGTACCAAATGAGAGTCACAATTTTATCTGCTGCACTGTACTTTACAAGTTTATTCTTAAAAGTGTAGAATTCAATAGCAACATCTAAGCTTTTATTCAAAAATATGTATTACTAGTCTGGTAAATTGGTAAAAAATTGCTTGAAAGATACCAGTGCCTGACAAAAATTGTTTGCAGGAAAGGCAATAAATAATTGTTTAGTGGCTAAGCTGGTGGTGTTCATCTCAGAAAATAGACTCCTTAAATATTTTTTTAAAAAAATCCTTTTGTTTTACATCCCTTAAATTCAGTCGGTTTGGTTGGAACAGCTTCTAAATCCAGTGAATAAAAATAACAAAAAATTCTACAACAATTTTTAATTATAACTATGAAGCATGTTGGGAACTAATGTTGATAACAGTTGTTTCCTGAAAGTTAACAGTCCATGCTCTTTCCTCAGGAAGAAAATGGAGGCTGCTTGGCGATTTAAAAAAAAGCAGCCCTCTTAGTGAATTTGCTCATTATCTGTGATATGAATCATATCATGGGAATCTTGGGGAGAAAAAGTATTATATTTATAAGGTTGACACTTGTTTCTTCTTAGCATCTTACATAAGGATCTATCCGAAACCCAACATCTGCTATCTCTGGGGGGGGGGTTGTGGGGAGGGCAAGTTTGTAATATCTCAGCATTATCTAACTTTTTAAACATTTTTTCTACCAAGCTTACCTGCTCATAGAGTCACCATGTATTAGAGTTAGGAAATATGTTACAAGGGCTTTGTAAATTTACAGGAAATTATCCCACAAAGCATACTAAAAATATAATAATTTTATTTCCATTCGAGTGGAAATAAGAAGAGGTACTGCTTTCACAATACAAATGATACCTAAGACACTTCTCTGCTGGACTTTCCCAACTCTTCTGCAGCCCTTCTGAGAAGCAGCAGTAAAAAAGTAAAGTGGGGATTTGATTTATATATGCTTGATTAAGCATCACTGGCACAAGCAGGATGGAGTCTTCTATCTTCAGCCACCACCATCATCCCAAATTGCCCATGTTTCATTCATTTACAGTCTTCAGATACCATCTGGCTTTGCCTCAAGTTCCTCAGGATCAGTTAATCAGTTCCTCCTGGAATAAACAGCTTTGTCAGCCAATACTGCTTACAATTCATTTTAAATTAGAATCCATCTTTTTCCTTACCTAAGATTGCCTAGGTTTCCTGGCTAGAATATTAACAAATTCTCCCCCTACTTTTCATTTGTTAAAAATTTTATTTTTATTGAGAAAAGGCTGTACATTCTCCCTGCTAATTTATCAGTTTAAAGAATAGTATGTATATAAAAACTGGCTGTCACTACACAGTTTAGTGTAGTGGTGAGGCATCGGGCTAGAAACTGGAAAACTAGTCCTGCCTTAGCACTAAGCTGCAAAACTGGGTTACCTTAAGCTAATTAAACTGACTTGAAGCACCTGCCTCTCCTCCATCCCAAAGTCTGTCACAAGATACTTAAGCAGTTATCTATTTTAAGAAGTCCCCATCCAATCCAATCAATGTATGAAAATTGCAGTTCATAAATATGTAAATTAATAAATAATGGCAATGGAGGGTTAATGCTTCTTTGCAACAATTATTGGGCCCTAATAGAAGTTTGCTTCAGCTTGTTTCAAAGGCAGCCATGACATCGTTCCCATGTTTTATTGTTATATTCATGGAGGACCTGCTGGGGAACCTCTGCAGGATGTCTGATAAATTGATATCTTTAGCTCATGATGACTGCAAGGAGGAAGCAATTTAGGAAGTGTGTCATGGTTGTGGTTATTAGGGGTATGATAGAGTTAGTTTTATAGCATGAACAGCATAGTGCCAGGAAAGAAGGAATACGAAGAAGATGGTTAAAGGCTACAGGTCCTTGGGTTCGCTGGTCACGGTCTGGCCCTTCCTGGTGGGATTTCTATTCCTTTGCCAAAGAGGATGGACCCTCAATTTGTATGCAGATGCCCCCACTGTGTATTCTGGCCCTACTGGAAGCTATTTTGGATTTGCCTTGGACTTCTTCCAGGACAGTAAAGGAAGGTAGGACCATATTGGGCAGAGAATAGTAGACTGGCATTGTTAACGTTACAGGAATCAGGGAATACAAGGTAATCAGTTTCTTGTGACATCGTCAGCACAATTTATTTTTGGATAAATACTAGAGAGATATTCCCAAGCAGAGAACTTTAATGATGTTCTGATGTTTGTGAAATCTTGAATATGGGTTTAAAAGCTAAGTTTTTTTAAGATTATTAAAATAATTAAAATTAAAATTAATTTATAATTAAAATAATTCACACAAATTCCAAGACAATACTGTGTTATCTGGAAAGATTCATTAAAGCTGGACAACATAAGAGTTGGGCCTCAATATTCCATGGGAATACAAAAATAATTATCTCTTCCTGATTCTCGATATCCAGTAGCTACATATAATTTGTTTCTTAAAAAGAGAGTACTTTTCCAGATCAAAAATTTTATTTGGAAGAATGAAAGTCAAATGATTATTCTTAAGCTAGCAACTAAGCAAAGTTCATTACAACATGCTAAAGTTAAAGTAAATAGAATGGTGTTTTGTTAATATACAGACAGTACTTGAATTAAACCACTCACTTCGTGACCAAAGTTAAAATAACACTGAAAATAGTGACATAATCAGTCTTCACACAACCATTGCAGTATCTCCATGGTCACATGATCAAAGTTTGGGTGCTTGGCAAATGGCATGTATTTAAGAAAGGTGCAGCATCCTGGGATCATGTGATTGTGCTTGCAACCTTCCCAGCTGACTTCTGCCAAGCAAAGTCATTGGACATCATGATTCACTTAATAACTGCAGTGATTCACTTAACAACCATGGCAAAAAGGTCATAAAATTGGGTATGACTCACTTAACTGCTTTGTTTAAGAATGAAAATTCTGGTCTTAAACGTTGTAAATTCAGGACTATGATAGTACAATTACACACTGAAATGGAATACCACCAAGTGCTGCTACAGTGGCCAATAACCCTCAAGATCAGCACTTGCTTTAGGATTTTTTAAAACTGTTCCACAGAAAACCAAGATTTCATGAGAACTTGATAAGAGTCCATGAGAGATTAAGGGAGGAAAAATTGAACACAGCTGATTTTTCATCATTTAAAGTGTTATTAGAGATTTGGGGTTTTTTTAATTAATAAATTCCATAGAAGTTTGAAAATACCTGGCCTAACTTACTCATAAAGCTAAGCTATAACATTTATCCATGATTCTCTAACAATCTATCATGCTATGTTATGGCTTAGTGTTCTCTGTGAATCACATTAACATCTCCACTGATGGCTAATAAACCTGTTAGCCAAGTTACCCATCTCCATTTTCATCTTTCTAGATAATGTTATAACATCTCCTAATATTGTAACATTCTATAGGCTTCTTTAGATATATTGGGTTTGGAAATTATAAGGCCACTATAGCTGGAGTTTGCTCCGTTTGAAGAGGCTGAGTTAGATTACTTATCCTCTGCCAGTTTCTGCTTTCCAGCATTATTCAAAGATTGAAGGTGGCTCTTGACTTGAGTTTGATGGATGGGCAGGAGGAGCCCACTCAACTTGATTATGACACAGATCTTTTTGTGGATACACATTGTTTCCTAGAAGTGATTGAGAAGTTGATTCCTGTTACTTGTCCCAAATGCCATGCTATTTATGATGATAAATAGCAACCTACTTTCTGATCAGTGGACACCAAGCAACTCCAGGCAGCACAGCCTAAACCAGGAAGTGCTGATAAATGTAGTTTTATAATATATGATAGGTCTACGTATCTCATTTATACAGACATCCAATCTAAAAATTGTGTAGTGTCCACTCTTCAAAAGATTATCAAAGGTCAAAGAAAACCCTTTCTGCTTCAGACTCTTCAGTAGAGAAATTTAATGATTTAATTGCAGCAAACCTGCTCTCTGTTACACATGCAATATATACTCCCCTTGTTCTCTCCACTTATTTAGAGCAGAAAAAAGATGGTCCATATTTGCCCATCATCATTTATTATTTGTTTTTATGATGCAACTGACCTTTCAGAAGAGAGAAAGTAAAAATCAAATGCAATAAACATACTTTTAAAAGTTAACATTCATGCCATGCTTGTAATGTCCAACTTACACTAACATTAGGTGTAACTGAAATAGAATAAATTCAAATAATCAAATCTTTGGTATTCAGGATAAATCATCCAGTATCATATGACCACACTTGTCTAAACATGCTGACAACATTGCTAGGACAATTATAACGAATTGTAGGTGGAACAGCAAAGCTCATCTTTTTGCAGTTTTTACATTGTTCTAAAAGATGAATATAGGAATTGTTCTTAAGATCCTCCTGCATGTTTCTTGCAGAATGAGGTTCATTCCAGTTCTAAAAATAACAGATCTGTAACTAAAAAAAAACAAACATTAACAGTGCAATCCAAAACATTTGTTTATGCAGCCGACATATTTTTGTCTCACAGAATACAATATAGTGATTTTTAGGAAAGGCACATATGTATGCAATGATACTAAAAATGAAGCACAACTTTAATCTTGTGAGGTCATGTCTTGAAACAAATATAAAAAACCAATCAATGAATGTCTGCAGAGTCTAGATCAACGGCCCCCAACCTTTTTGGCACCAGGGATACGTTTTATGGAAGACAATTTTTCCACAGACTAGGAGGGAGATGGTTTTGATTTCGCTTGTTCACCACCTGCTCACCTCCGGCTATGCAATCCAGTCCCTAACAGGCACCCCTGGTCTAGATGATCCATCACCATCACCCATCATTCTGGGTAATTCATAGAATTAAATACTCCTGAATCTAATTTGGAATCTATAAGGAGTCATACGCAGCAGACAGATTGGAAGCAACAATCATAATGCCATTGTCTATGTGGTAAAAGAATATACACTTTAGTTTAAAAGGAGAGCCATATCTACTAAATTCTTATTTCAATTCATCTTGCCTGCTTTATAACCTCATGTCCAAACACAACAACAGAATCTTTTAAGTGAATAATATACATCCTCAATTAATTTTTTTCTTCAGGAAAATGCAATGCAAACTTAACAAAAGTTTAATATAGAATAATATCCAAAGTATAATAGAATTCCTCCAGCTGTCAGAAATATCCATTCAGATTTTTTGTCTTCTCTTAATGGATGGTCTTGTCTACCTAGATACTAACACCTTTTTTTCCTCTAGTATGAATGTAGTTGTGGGGGCCCCTCGGGCCAACACATCCCAGCCTGGTGTGATAGAAGCAGGTGCTGTCTATTTGTGCCCTTGGAAGCCTATTGGTAGTAAATGCATCCCTATTGAGTTTGATACTAAAGGTGAGTAGCTTCCCACAATCTGGTCATAAAGCTATTGTGAGCAGTTGCTACCATCATCAGGAAGTGGGAAAGTGGAGGAGGAAACCATTTGAAAGATTTGGGGATAGCTAATCAATATGAGGAATGAATGAATGCAATCCTATCTTTTTGTACTCATGTGACCTGAGATCCTATGTGGCCTTTGCTCTAATTTTAAAACCCATATCCAAATGATCAGTTCACCTCTAGCTTCACTATTTTGGTGCCCAAAGGGGAGAAAGAGAAGAGTTGTAAGAAAGTATGTTGGGGAAAGAGAGAAGAGAAGGAGATAATGGAGACAGGATAGGGAAGTTGCAGAAGATATGAGAGGAAAGGAGAATTCTACTCATTTGTCACAAAGTGCCAGCATACTGATCTGCAACAGATTAGGGACCGTAATTTTGATAGAGTAGTACAAGATCACAGATCTATATAGCTCAGGAATTATTTGGGGTGAGGCCAATGCTTACTGTATTTATCTTCTTTAATTGTTTGTATTTTGTCCATGCCTTTATTGCTACCCAGGTGATCAAGTAGCAAAACTTGGTCTCATTACTGTGAAAACCTTCAAATCTAAACAGTGGTTTGGAGCATCTGTAAACACATGGAAACAAAGTATCATGGTGGGTACTGGTTTTTGATTCTCTTCAAGAATCTCCAAAATTGAAATAACATTTAGCAAAAGCTGAACATTTAGCCAAATGATTTCAGATTTAATTTTGACAGGCTACTTTGAAAATATTGCCCCTCAATTATTAAAGCTCAATTTAAAGAAATAAAGCCATTTTTAAAATATGAGGTGCCTTATAAGGGCTAAAATCAATTAAAATAAAAATAATTTGCTAACAACAAATTATAATAAAAATCCCACAAGACATTTGGGAGTTTGATAAGGAATCGAGAATTGTTCGTTGGAATTGCTTTGCTTCTCTACTGATTACTCTGAAACAGTAAATTCAGACTGTATTTTCTGCATCTCTGGTTCATTTTCAAGCGGCATGCTGAAAGAAATTCCTGAGTAAAGTCTTCTATGTGTGGTGTTGGCTCCTCATTCTAGTTGTGACCCACACTCATTTGTACATTCCTATTTTTCTAACCAGAGGTGAGAAATCGGTTGCCTTTAATCTACTACAGAAAGACAGGCAAGGTGTGATCCTCTGGATGTTTTTGAATTCCAAATCCTTTCAGCTCCAGCCAACAAAGTCAATGAGAGATGAAAGGAGCTGAAATGAAAATCCGGAGAGCTATTATCTACTGGTATTAACCACAATAGCAAAACTTCCTAATGTCAAAGAAAAATGAAGGGAAAGAACATTAGATAAACAGTCTGACCACTAGTCTTGTCCCCACTGTCCATATGTTTAACCTCTTTGTTTGTGGCTGAAAATCATAGATTTTACAATAAGAGGCCCATACAACTCTGGGTGTGCAAGTATGTAATAGAATCTTAAACATAGGTGGGATCTTCTAACCGTCTACTACAAATGATGGTTCTTTTAGGGAGTGCCAAATGACAAGTATGATTTTGGCTTGAGAAAATGCTCAGTTGCTAGCGTTGACTTTGGCTTGATCCTTTTGCTGATTTAGTTGAAATTATTTTGTTTGGCCACATTTACTCCACAACAGGCTCATTGTGTCTCACTGATTGTTAGCACTACAACATCCCCTTTCCCTCCTTTCAAACTGTCAGGCCTGTGCTCCACTGCAACACTGGAATGCCATGGAAAATGAGGAAGAGGCCACCAAAACTCCAGTGGGCAGCTGTTTCTTGGCTACAGGAGACCGTCAGAAATTTTCTGAATACTCTCCATGCCGTCATATCCAAATGCATTCTGTTTACAATTTAAGCATAGGTGGGTGAGTATTGCATGCATATGGTGAGGAAAGGAGGAAAGTGGGTTAAAGGAAGATGCCATGCCTAAAACTTTCCATGAACTACTAACCTGTTGAGACTACAGTCAATTAACAGGTTGTGAAGATGCCTTAAGGGAAGCATGGCTTTTTTGTCCTCAAATTTCTTCAAGAGTCAAGCCTGGTTATGCAAATTGACCCAGTAGTCCTGTGCCATATAAATAAATACTTCACAAATGGACTGTCTGAATTGTATCACATAAGCCTTCTTAGAAACACTGATGATTACTGTATATAGTCATCAATAAGATGAGAATTTTAAGTGCCAAAACATGTCTCCTACAAATTGGGTTTGGATTATCGAGGGAGGGGCTTATCTATGAATATATACAGTAGGCTTTTCTCTCAGCTTTTAAAAAGTACCCATGTATCATGTAATAAAATAAAAATAAAAAAATAAAATAAGTAAAAAATAAATAAATATGTATACATTTGCAGATAAACCCATCCCCTGAGAAGCAGACTCTCCAAATTTTAATCAAAATACCATGGAAAATCTCTATCCTCAGAAAAGTGCATTTTTCATAATATTTTGGTTTTAAAAAATTATAATTCATTTTTAGTGTGTATTTTCTGAGAGAAACACAACGGAGGTCAGTCTTGCTTTGAAGTCTATGGCTCTTATTTGCTGATGTGTGGAGGGACTTGCAATTATGAACACTCAAACATGAGAGGAAAAGTGCATTCTGCACATGCCAAGTGGCACTCTTGCATGCTTGAGAGTTGCATCCTGATCTTCAAAATAGGAAAGTCCCACTTGGGTTGAGAAAGCAAGCAAAAAGTCCCAGAAGGGGGAGACATAATACTTAAGACCAAGTAAGGGTAGGATCTTGAGGCAGGAAAATAAATACTTTTCTTGGTTGTATAACAAATTAACACCTTAATCAGGACAGCAAAATTGTGACAGTAGCAGGCTTTATTCTGCCCCCCAAAATGTCTTAATAGTGCTACTTCATTCTAAAGAGGTCAAGCTCATGTAGCCACTTGTGTGATAAATAAAACAAATTTGGAGTTATGTCATTTTTCCTATGTTTTTACTAAAAGGAGGACTTGGGGAGGGGAGAATCTTCCTGTTAGGTTGAAGTGCAAGGTGGAAGGAAGGAAGGAAGGAAGGAAGGAAGGAAGGAAGGAAGGAAGGAAGGAAGGAAGGAAGGAAGGAAGGAAGGAAGGAAGGAAGGAAGGAAGGAAGGAAGGAAGGAAATTTCAGTTGAATGAGATAATGTTTTTGAACATGTATCAAGTTCCTACAGAAAAATCAGTAATTAAACAACATAAAATGGCATTACTAATTCCTTTGATTCCCTTTGAATAATAAAAAAATCAATTGTCACTTATGATGTTTGCCAAAAGCAAAGCAAAACCAAAGAATAGCTAAATCATATAGAAAATAGAAGTAAAATATTTTATTATTTATTAAAAACATGTATTAAATGATTATGCAGTCAGCACAATACAGGTAGTCCTCGGCTTACAACCATAACTGACCCCAAAATTTCAATTGCTAAGCAAGAGAGTTGTTAAGTGAGTTTTATTCCATTTTATGACCTTACTTGCCACAGTTGTTAAGCGAATCACTGCTAAGTTAGTAACACTGGGTTCCACAGTGACTTTGCTTGTCAGAAGGTTGTAAAAGGTGATCACATGACCATGGTACATTGCAACCATCATAAAAATACATGCTGGTTGCCAAGTGTTCAATTTTTGTTCATGCGAAAAATGTTCATGTGATGCTGCAAAAGTGATGTGTGAAAAATGATTATAAGTCATTTTTTTCAGTGTTGTTACAACTTTGAACAGTCACTAAATGAATGGTTGTAAGTTGAGGACTACCTGTACTACAAAATAGGGATTTATCCATGACAATACTGTCCTTTGCATGTTTTGACTAGCTGCCATGAAGGCTATAATCCTCCTTGCAAAAATGGCCTGTCTGTTATAGGAAGATTATCAATGTTTACCGAAATTATCAAAAGATCCCAACATATATAGATGAAGCAGGCAGTCACCCCAGGCCCTAAGATAATTAGAGTACTAAAATTCTAAGGAGAAAAAAAATGAAATCTGTCCTTGGCAGTTGATGCACCAATTGCATGCCTGGCCTAGGCTACAAACAGAATGGGTAAGCTTGAAAAATGAGTTAGGGAAGAGCATCAAAATCCTCCTTAGAAATTTATTTATTTATTTATTATTAATATTTCTGTACCGCCCTTCTCCCGAAGGACTCAGGGCAGTGTACAGGGCAAGAATAAAACACAGAGTTACAAAAGTTAAAAGGTAATTAAATACATGCCCATAAAAACAGTTGATACATAATAAAACCCCAATAAAATGATAGTAAAAACCCCACCAATCCCCCCTCAGGCCAGGCCGGCTTGTTCGAACAAGTATGTTTTCAGATTGCGGCGAAAGGAGTGAAGATTGGGCGCTATCCGGAGCTCAACCGGTAACTGGTTCCATAGTTCCGGGGCGCCCACAGAGAAAGACCTCCCCCTGGGGGCCACCATCTACATTCTCTGACCGGTGGCACCCTGAGGAGGCCCTCTCTGTGAGAACGCACAGGGCGGAGGGAAGTTGATGCCGGCAGCAGGTGTTCCCTAAGGTACTCCGGACCCATGCCATGTACGGCTTTAAACACCATTACTAGTACCTTGAATCTCACCCGGAAGACAACTGGTAACCAATGCAGCTCACGGAGCAGAGGTGTGACATGGGAGTATCGGGAAACTCCCAACACAACTCTCGCAGCTGCATTCTGTACCAGTTGGAGCCTCCGGGTGGTCCTCAAGGGAAGCCCCATGTAGAGAGCGTTGCAGTAGTCTAGACGAGAGGTCACGAGCGCGTGAGTGACCGTGCATAAATCATCCCGGCTTAGATAGGGCCGCAACTGGCGCACCAGGCGAACCTGGGCGAAAGCCCCCCTAGTCACAGCCACCATGTGATCTTCCAAAGTGAGCCGTGAATCTAGGAGGACTCCCAAGTTGCGAGCCCTATCTACGGGGGGTAATAATTCACCCCCCATAGAAAGAGATGGAATATCCGAATAGACCCGGGATGAAGGTATGCAAAGCCACTCAGTCTTGTCGGGGTTGAGTTGAAGTCTGTTCCTCCCCATCCAGACCCGAACCGCCTCCAGGCAACGGGACATCACGTTGAGGGCATCACTGGGGTGGTTTGGGGTCGAAAGAAAAAGCTGGGTATCATCAGCGTACTGATGATACCCAACTCCAAAGCCACGAATGATCTCACCCAGTGGTTTCATGTAGATGTTGCACAGGAGAGGCGAGAGGACCGACCCCTGAGGACCTCCGCAAACGAGAGACCTCGCGGTCGACCTCTGCCCTCCTGTCAACACCGACTGCGAACGTCCCTGGAGATAGGAGGAGAACCACTGTAAGACCGTGCCTCCCACTCCCAATCCCCTGAGATGCCGCAGCAGGATACCATGGTCGATGGTATTGAAAGCCGCTGAGAGGTCTAATAGGACTAGAACAGAGGAATGTCCCCTGTCCCGAGCCCTCCAGAGTTCATTCACCAGCGCGACCAATGCCGTCTCCGTGCTGTACCCGGGCCTGAAACCCGATTGGTACAGGTCTAGATAATCCTCTTCATCCAGGACCAGAGGGAGTTGATGCGCCACCACACTCTCAACAACCTTTGCAAGGAAGCGAAGGTTGGAGACCGGACGAAAGTTGTTCAATACAGCTGGGTCCAGGGCAGGCTTCTTGAGGAGAGGCCTCACCACCGCCTCTTTCAAGACGGCAGGGAAGCTACCCTCACTCAAAGAAGCTGATATAACTGCCTGGAACCAGTTGCGTGTCCTCTCCTGGGCTGCATAAACCAGCCAGGAAGGGCACGGGTCCAATAAACATGTGGTGGAGCTCAGCCTCCCCATAATCCTGTCCACTTCCTCCGGAGTCACAGAATCAAACTCCTCCCAGGAGTAAAAATACTCTTTAATGTCACATGATTGTTGAACTTCTCATCTGTTTATTTCATCAGGAAATGACAAGCGCTACTGTGAAACTGGATTCAGCTTCACCATCTCTCAGGTGAGCTTTGCAGGGGGAAAATGCAAGGAGCAGTGAGAAGGATCAAGAGACAATCATTCTATAAACACCAAGTGACTGACAAGCACAGTTACCACTAGAAAACACATGCCAGGATATAATACTTGATGGAATTGCTTATAACTTTGTGCAAACTTAAATGCTTCCTGTGTTTCCAGTAATCTGGGGAGGCAAGACACTGATTCAGCTGACTGTAAAGTAAAAATGCTATTATATGTGTGCCAGCCTCTTGACAGGGAGATGAAATTGATTTTCTTAGCAATGAGATAAGTACCCTTTGGTCTTCTTGGTGGTTGGGGGAATGGAAATTGGGAGCATGTGTGCCATCACACAAACAATGTGACTTGGTTGGTGTAAGTACATAATTACATCATTTGACAATGGCATCATGATACCTGAATCATTTTGACACTATTATTGTTTGCTATGGATATCTGTGTCCCACAGGGGTATGTAACTCAACAATATACTGTATATCTATAGTGTTCAATGACTTTTAGCCTTGGCTGCCATGACCATATGACTCAGTGGTCATGTGAACAAGCTTGCCAGACAATAGGAGCTTCTACAATACCAATTTTGTTATCATTAGCAGATTCAAGATGGTTCTGAAGAAAGCTATCTGTAAAGAGACAGCACAGCAGGTATTTCTCCACTTCGGTGATATACAGCCAGCTTACACTAAATATCTACCACTAAAAGCTGGAAACATTGATAGTGGACATGAATCTTTCTTACAAAGTCCTAAACAGGCAAGCATATAAAAGCTAGGTTGATTCACTTCACTAACATATGTTTTGTTGTTGCATAAACCATAATTGTTCTTGCATTCATGAATGAAGGCAAATTTTTATGTCCCAGGATAATGTTGCAGAATCCAATCTGGGTTGGTCACCGGGACCAGAGATCTAAACTTCTGGTCCCAGTGACTGACCCAGAATGGATCCTGTTTTTACACTCAGCCATTATGCCATGGTTTATGTGGCATAATGACTGAATCATAATCCAAATATGTCTTTTCCATGCTCTTTTTTTTGCAAAATTCAGGAAGATAAAAGCAAAAACTGATTGTGAAATAGACACAACACATAATTTTTATATATTTCTAGTACTCTGACTGACTTGAAGACTATACTTTCCCCCCCCCCCTTATTTTGTCTTCTTCCCACAGTCTGGGAGGGTGATGCTTGGCGCACCAGGTGGATATTACTTCACAGGTAAATGTATCAACTGTTGTGAACACCAAGAAACCTGTTGTCCTCAAAATACTATGTCCTGTTCTTGTCAATCATTTCAAAAAGGATATTGCAGATCTTGAGAAGTTGCCAAAAAGAGCAAGAAAAATAGCAATGAATTAGAGCGGCACCCTCTGTGAGGAAAGGTTGTGCTTTTGTCTGTTTAGCTTAAGGGGGAAAACAAGTAAGGGGGTAGGAGGCATTAATACTAATATAATATACCTTGTGATGTTTTGTTTTCCCAGCCTCACAATCTTAGATGTAAAGCTAAAACTATTAAATTAGAAAATGGGAAGGACAGGCAGTAGGAAGAACTCTTTCCTGCATTATGGGAGGGGAGCTGAATATACCACTACAGAGATCTGATTTGAATACCATTCATGGATGAAGATAGTAGTTATATGACTATTATCAGCCCAGTATCAGAGGCAGTACAGGTAGTCCTTGATTAACAACCATTCATTTAGTGACCATTCAAAGTTGCAGTGGCACTGACAAAAGTGACATATAACCATTTTTCACACTTAGAAACTCTTGCTGTATTCCTATGGTCACATGATCAGAATTTGAATAGGGCAACCTGTATGTATTTATGACAGTTGCCCTCTCCCAGGTGACATGATCACCATTTGTAATCTTCCCATGCGGGCTGCTGACAAGCAAAGTCAATGGGGGAAACCAGATTCGCTTAATGACCACATGATTCATTGGCAAAAAAGATTATAAAATGAAACTCAGCTCACTTAACTGCCTCGCTTAGCAATGGTCATATGTTCAGGGGTATCTGTTAGCTAGTTTCTGGAGAAGGATGGATCTAATTGTACCTACCCATTGAGTACAACTACTCAATTAAACCCATTGTATTAATTATATTTGTGAATACAGGCAGAAATCTTATGACTATTGTAGGAATAAAATGCTAGACTGAAAGGCTTTTGCTCAGATCCATCATGGTATTGATGTACTAAGGTCAGAAACAGGAAAGGAAGTAAATACGGCTGGAGATTTCTGGGAGTTGGTCCACATATTTTAAAGCTGCTCAGATTGAGAAATACTTACATAGATGTTCTGGACCTGCAGTCTCCTATCTTACCTTGTCCAATTAGAGTCCTGCTGCCATTATAGAGAAATGTGTTGCTTGGTTTCTTTTAGGTTTGTTCTATTCAGTTGGCCTATCAGAGATTGAAGCAAAATATCCTCGTTCAACTTCTGCTTTGCTGTGGTTCGTGAGCTCAGAACTGGTAACAGAGGATTATACAATGAAGAAATATGAAGATGGCTACCGGGGTGAGTTGGCATTCTTTTCCTACAGCAGACTCATTGTGCATACAGAAGGTCAAGGTGGCATGTACCAGAGGAGTTTAGGAATTAGGCCTAAAATACTTTGCAAATGTTCCTCTTTCCCCCCCCCCCAGGTACCTCTTTTTCCTTTGTGCTTGATGGCCAAATCATGAATTGGCCCAGTCAAATGCTGGATTTGTTTTCCTCTGGTGCACAGTAGTCAATTATCATATCATATAGGAAATCTACAGTATTTATTCTGTAGGAAACCTATTTATTCTGTACAGCGCAAAGCGTGGTCTTGGGACTACATCACAAATTGTGAGCCCACCAAAACACAAATTAGAATAGTTTTCTATATACTTTTGGAAAACAAAAGCACATGTTCATTAGCAAACCATAGGCAACAAATGACAAAATATTCACACCCCTGGTAGAAGATTATCCTCCCAGAAAATGGGATCCTTACTAAAACATTACAGCCCTCACAGTTTTGACCCTAACTGATAAGGCTGATAATGAAGTATGCAAAACCTTGTAGCTAATTTACCTGCAATAGGAAAGGGACTTTAGTCCTGAACCAACTGCTGGCCTGGTTTGAGTTCCTTTTTTTATTAAAAAGTTTTACAAAAACAAAATTTTACAATATATCCCCAAATCCCTCCCACCCCAAACCCACCCACTTCCCCCCCCCACTTCCCAGAGCTAAATACAGGATTATAGTTACAATAATCATATTCTAAATAAAAATTATGCATAATATACAATTAACAAAATTCATAATGTGCTTTAACTCCCCTTTAACATAACTACAAACAAAGTACCAATAACAATATCCCACTAAAATCTACTCATAAGCTAAATGGAACTTTTTAGACCCATATTTGTTCTGAATATAATTTATCCATCTCCCCCAAACTGAAATATATCTTTCCTGTGAATGATCTTTCAAATAAGCAGAAATCTTAGACATTTCTGCAAGATTCAAAACTTTAAACACCCATTCTTCTATAGTGGGCAAACTATCCTTCTTCCAATATTGTCCCACCAGTAACCGTGCTGCTGTTATCATGTTCTGGTTTGAGTTCCTTGATCAGGCTGTCAGGTAGCCTTCCAGGAATTTTAAGGTAAGGATGTGAGGCCCAAGAATGAGAGGCCCCAAAGAGAGAAACACGAAAGTTTTTCAACACAATGAGGTTTATCTGGCTAAAACTACCTATACCAGTCCTTCTTGCTCATTGGTGATATGCCAAAAGTGAACCATCTATCACTTTCATACTAGAAATGGCCCTTGACCTAATTTTAAATCGGGTGTGTCTACGTGGAGGAAGGGTAAAAAAAAAATCAAGATGATAGGCATGACTGAAACTGAAGGGCTATAGAGGCATGTAAATTGCCTAGTCAATTGACTACCATGAACACTCCTGTTCAAATGGCTTCTACAAGAGATCAGCTCAACTGTGTGCCAAATCCATCTCCTTGAAACATCCTTGCTGGCCAAAAAAAGAGAAAATGAGAGAAAACAAGGGAGCAAAATAGAGAAAAGCCTGCCTGCCTGCCTACCTACCTACTTTAGGCCCTGACCTTCCTTGACATGCCACACTGTTGTTAAATCAGTTTAAATTTTTAGTAAACAGCAGTTACTATTCCCTTTCAAAATAATGTTCTAAACCCTGCTTTTCATAGGTCTAACGTTTCAATTGTTACTCCCTCCTGAGAAATTATCTCTCTTTAATTTCAGAAATATATCATATGCTATCCGCATATTATTTTCATCTTGCTCCCCGAAGTGAGGTTAGCCCCAACCCTCCTATTTTTTTTGTAAGGGCCTAAAGACATGGCTTTGCCAGTTGGCTTGGCAACTGGCAATGGAAGTGGTTGATTGAGAAATAACAGATCCCACCTCCCATTCCATCAAAGCCCTTCCCCAGGTGTCTTTGGTTTTAAGGTTTGATTTTAACTTTTTATGTTTTAGCTAAAATGTAACTGTAAGCTGTCCAGAGTTCCATTGTGGTCAGTTGGGCAGCAAATAGACAGACAGACAGACAGACAGACAGACAGACAGACAGACAGACAGATAGATAGATATCCTTAACGATATCCATTCATTTAGAAGCATTATAGGCCACTCACCCCATTTTGTGGCATAGCCCAGGGAAGTTTATTATGAAATACGAAATGCTCAAGATGGAGAATTCTGTGCTCAAGATCATATTCTTGATGTCTGCTCTTGTTTGGATGAATACATGCTCTAGGTGAGAGCCAGTTTGGTGCAGTGGTTAAGGCATCAGCTAGAAACCAGGAAGCCTTGAGTTCTAGTCCCAACTTGGGCACAAAGCAAGCTGGGATAGTTATCTTCTCCCAGCTCCAGGAAGGAGGCAATGACAAGCCACTTCTGAAAACCTGGCCAAGAAAACTGCAGGGATTAGTCCAGGCAGTCTCCAATAATTTGACACAACAGAACAGAAGAAAAAAATGTTATATGTATGCCTTAAGCCAGTGGTCCCCAACATTTCCAACTTAGTGGGCCGATGGGGGGGGGGAGGGGATGGTTTTGTGTGAATGGCAAGCATGCATGGGAGTGTGTGTAATTCCATATGTGCAAGCGATGGGACACCGCACCCACCACTCACACAAATGGAGCTGCACGTGCATGCTCATCTGAAGCTTGTGCAGGCCAGTTCCGAATGGACTGTGGCCCAGTAGTGGGCTGCAGCCTGGGGGTTGGATCCCCAGCTTAAGAAAAGACAGTCTAAGCTAGGGCAGTTGAAGTTGTGGTTCTGCCATGTTAAAATTGTGGAATCTGGAGACCAGATGATTTCAGACAAAGGCTATGTAGAAACACATGCTCGATTCCCTATGGATTATTTTGATTTCCTTGCCCTAGGATTCAGGGAACAGATGCTTCATGTTCAAGTGAATTGTCCAAAAATTGCCCAATCTTTCCTTCCATGCAGGGTACTCTGTGGCTTTGGGGGAGTTTAATGAAGACTCAACATCATCAGGTAAAAGAAGTCCATTTTTCCTCTGGAATGGAGTAGGTTAGAATCAACAGAATTGGGAAAAGAACTGCTTCCTGACTATTTTGTTGTTTAATGAATGTTATGACCTTTTTGGCAGGAATTCAGAACAAAACATAATAACAGAGTTGGAAGGGACCTTGAAGGTCTTCTAGTCCAACCCCCTGCTCAGGCAGGAAACCCTATACCATTTCAGTTAAATGGTTGTCCAGTCTCTTCTTTAAAATTTCCAGTGTTGGAGCATTCACAACTTCTAGAGGCAAGTCTTTCCACTGATTAATTGTTCTAACTGTCAGGAAATTTATCCTTAGTTCTAGGTTGCTTCTCTCTTTGGTTAGTTTCCATCCATTGCTTCATATCCTGTCTTCAGGTCTTTGGAGAATAGCTTGACTCACTCTTCTTTGTGGCAGCCCCTGAGATATTGGAACACTGCTATCATGTCACCCCTCGTCCTTCTCTTCATTAAACTAGACATATTCAATTCCTGCAACCGTTCTTTATATATTTTAGCCTCCAGTTCCCTAATCATCTTTGTTGCTCTTCTCTGCACTCTTTCTAGAGTCTCAACATCTTTTTTACATCATGGCTGTTAGGCATATGGTGTTAGCCTACAATGTTGGGTTGAAAATATATTAACCATAATGCTATGACTTTAAGTTGTTAATTGGCCAATGGGTGTGTAAGTGTTCTCATGGCCATAAGAGGAAGCTAGGAACGTAGCTTCTCTCTCTCTCTGAATTCACTGATCTCTACTATTACTGTTTTTGCTCTGCTGTTGGTTTACTACTGTTGTAAGCTGAACTGTGTATTGACCTCTGGACCGGTAAGAAGACTTTGTAGTTTGGACTGTTGCTATTGTTTATGACCTTGGACTGTTTATTTTTTGACTGTGCATTTTTGTTTTTACACCACCTCAAAGTAAAATACTTTTTGCTTTTAGAACTCAGTGTATTTCTGTGTGTGACTTTTACTGCTCTCAGTGCCCTTCCTTGTCTGTGCAACTCTTTGGTAGCACAAGGAGACCTCTGCACAATAAATTCCTTAACACTGGTTATGGGCCCAGGCCTGTACTGAGAGTTAGTACACACAGTATTCCTAGCTGAGTTTGTATTTGGTGTAAAATGGCACAAGAACAGTTGTCAGGCATCTCCTGGATAACCCGGTTGGATGGGACAAACTATGTTTCCTGGTCCACAAAATGCTGCTTGCTTTTGCGCAAGGAAGGACTATGGACTGTTGTAAATAACCCACCAGATACTACTGCTTGGGATCCAGATGACGAAGAGGATGCAAAGAAGTTAGACAACTTTAAACGTAGCAATGAGAAAGCTCTTTGCATTATTGGACTAACACTGAATGACCAGCAGCTTGTCCATATTCGTGGTGAGGAGTCTGCTGCTAGGTGTTGGGATATTTTGCGAAGGCTTTATGTTCGTGACAGTGTGGGTGCACATATACACCTTACACGTAAGCTGTTTAGGACTCGTCTGCAGAAGAATGGAGATATGCTGACCCATTTAAATTACATGAAGGCAACTTTTCAAGAGCTTCATGAAAAGGAGCTGATTTTTTCAGAGTTGCATCAGGTCTACATTATTCTGTCATCTTTGGATGAGAGTTATGATGAGTATGTTTCTTCTTTGGAAGTCCTGACCAGAGAGGAACTGACATTGACTAACATTACTGGGAGACTGCTGGAAGAGTCCAGAAGGAGGCGTGACAGAGACCAGCTGAGAGAGACACAGCCACAAGAGGAGCAGCAATTCACCACTGCTTACAACGTCAAGAAATGTTATTCTTGTGGGGCTAGAGGGCATATAGCCAAATTCTGTAGAAAGGGTAAAAAACAGAATGTGAATAGCAGTGGGAAGGCTAAGAAGGGCATTGGTTTGGCTATTTCTGGTGAACCAACATCCAGAAACAATGAATTGTGGGTTGTTGATAGTGGGGCTTCACAATGCATTACTAAAGTGAAAGAGAGGTTTGTTAATATGAAAAACAGCAACCAATATGTTTCACTGGCCAATGGTTGGAGGATGAAGGCCTCTGGTGAAGGTAATTCCTATTGTCCATGCATTAATGAACAGTTACCTATGTTATATATACCTAAACTAAGATTCAACCTGTTATCTGTAAGGGAATTGGTTAAGGTTGGGTTTGTGGTAACATTCAGAGGGGAGCAATGCACTATTGAGAGGAATGGAACCTGTGTAACTGCTAATTTGAAAAATGGTTTATTCATTCTCACAAGTAACCAGGTTAGTACAGTTAAAGCTAACTCGATATGTGAGAACAAGAAGCCACATGATGAATGTATACATTTATTGCATAGGCGGTTAGGGCATGTAAACTTTAACTCACTACGTAAAACAGTGGAATTAGTAGAAGGAGTTAAACTGAAGCCATGTAGTAAGTATTTGAAGTGCAATGCCTGTAATCAGGAAAAGAGTAAGGCAAGTCCGGCAAACAGGATAAACAGCTTCAAAACAACTGTACCTTTGGAAGTTGTGTTTGCTGATTTAATTGGACCCATGAAACAAAGTTTAGGAGGGTCATGTTATATTTTAAGTATATTGGACCACTACTCTCGTTATGGTTTTTGTTATCTGCTTAAGTCAAAGGCAGACACTTTCGAACAATTTGCAAACTGGCTGAAGTTCGTGGAGAGAAAAACAAAGAGAAAGGTTCAGTGCATAATTACTGATAATGGTACTGAATTTACAAACAAGCGTTTTGTTGATATGCTACAATCAGCTGGCATTGAGCATAAACGTTCAGCCCCTTATAGGCCTCAACATAATGCATTTGTTGAGAGACGTGGACAAACATTACAAGCCATGATGAGAACCATGTTAAGAGATTCAGGCTTAACAGATAGACTGTGGGGGGAAGCAGCAAAATGTGCAAACCATGTTCTGAATTTAGTTGTTAATACTTCTACTGGTAAAATACCATATACAATATGGCATGGTAGAAGACCAAACCTTGATTACCTGCACACATTTGGCACCCCAGCTTGGGTCCACATTCCTGCACAACTCAGGAGTAAAGGCCAACATAGGGCTAGGCAATTATACTTCGTAGGTTACGAAGCTAACCATAGATCCTATCGTTTCTGGGAACGAGGCACAACTAATGTATATAACAGTGCTAGTGCAAAATTCCTTGAGCACGTTGGTTGGGATAGGTTAGAGCAAGTAACTGTTAATACTGATCCTCTAGTGTTTGAGGACTCCTCTGATAACGTAACTAGTAATGATAATACATCTCCTGTAAATATAAAAGATGAAGAGGAGATAGGGGAGATAATAGATGAATCAGAGGAAGGAAAGGAGACAGAAATTCAAAGCCCTGTAATTCCTTGGCGTTCAATGCGTATCAGACATCCACCTGATCGCTATGAAGCTAGTATAGTATGTCAAGTTAGTGTAGAGCCATCTAACTATGATGAGATCAGGATGTATCCTGAAAAAGAACAAGCATCATGGAAAGCTGCAATGAACAGGGAGTTGAAGTCTTTGCAGAATCTTAAGGTTTATCAGAAAGCTAAACTGCCACCTGGTGAGCAAGCTATAGGTTGCAAATGGATATATAAAATAAAGAAGGGAGCAGATGGGACCGTAACCCATAAGGCACGTTTGGTTGCACAAGGTTTTGCCCAAACTACTGAGGATTATGACGAAGTGTTTGCACCCAGTCTAAGGGCAACTACTTTAAGAGCAGCTTTAGTATGGGCGGCTAAAAACCAATATATGGTTAACCATGTAGATGTTGAAACTGCATATCTACATGCTCCATTGCAACATACTATTTATTTAAGAATACCACCAGGATTGACCAGTGATAGAGACCATGATTGTTGGGAATTAAAGAAAAGCCTCTATGGATTGAAACAATCAGGCTATGAGTGGAACAAATGTATAGTTAATGAGTTAAGTGCATTAGGTTTTGTAGCCAGTAATGCTGATCCTTGTTTGTTTAGAAGAGAACACAACGGAGCATTATCTTTTCTCTTATTATTCACAGATGATATTGCAATAATAACAAAAACTGAGTTAGAAGCACAAACTATCATTTCAAGATTGCAAAATAAATTCACAATTAGAAATCTTGGAGAAATTAGCCACTATTTGGGGTTAGATATTGTGAAAACAAATAGGGGTTTTAAGGTGTCACAAGCCAGTAAAATATCTCAGTTATTAAAGAGATACAATATGGAAATGTGTAAACCAGCTAAAACTCCGATGGCTATGGATTTTAAGGACACTAATGTTGAGAGTCCTGTATTTGATAAGACTATGTACCAATCTTTGATAGGAAGTCTTATGTATCTGAGTAATTGGACTAGACCTGATATTTCTTACTGTGTAAATCAATTAGCTAGGTACAACAATAATCCAACTGTTAGACACTGGCAATCAGCTAAACGAGTATTAAGGTATTTGAAGCAGACTATTCACTACTCGTTATATCTAGAGCCAAATCGTGAGTTAATCCTTACTGCATATGCAGATGCGAGTTTTGCCTCTGATACAAACAGTCGTAAATCTACCTCAGGGTTGGCTGTAATGTTGGGTGATTCTTTGATTGGATGGAAGTCTATTAGACAAAAACACATAAGCTTATCTACAATGGAGGCTGAATTTTCATGTCTATCAGTGTTATGTACAGAACTGCTAGTGTACAAACAATTATTGTTAGATATGGGTTTAAATGTAAATGATCCATTTATTGTGTATGAGGACAATCAAGCTGCGATAAAGATGGCTAATAATGCTGCAGTAAGAACAAGATCTAAACATACTGATCTTCGTTATTTAAATGTCAGACAATGTGTCAAAGATAATTTAATACAGCTAGAGTATTGTTCATCTGATGTAAATATTGCAGACCATTTTACAAAGGTACAAAGTGCTGTGAAACACAATGCTAATTGTGAAAGAATGTGCATAAGATTGTAAGAGTTATATATTATTCTACCCAAAGGGGAGAATGTTAGGCATATGGTGTTAGCCTACAATGTTGGGTTGAAAATATATTAACCATAATGCTATGACTTTAAGTTGTTAATTGGCCAATGGGTGTGTAAGTGTTCTCATGGCCATAAGAGGAAGCTAGGAACGTAGCTTCTCTCTCTCTCTGAATTCACTGATCTCTACTATTACTGTTTTTGCTCTGCTGTTGGTTTACTACTGTTGTAAGCTGAACTGTGTATTGACCTCTGGACCGGTAAGAAGACTTTGTAGTTTGGACTGTTGCTATTGTTTATGACCTTGGACTGTTTATTTTTTGACTGTGCATTTTTGTTTTTACACCACCTCAAAGTAAAATACTTTTTGCTTTTAGAACTCAGTGTATTTCTGTGTGTGACTTTTACTGCTCTCAGTGCCCTTCCTTGTCTGTGCAACTCTTTGGTAGCACAAGGAGACCTCTGCACAATAAATTCCTTAACAATGGCGACCAAAACTGAATTCAGTATTCCAACTGTGATCTTACCAAGGCATTATAAAGTGATATTAACACATGACCTTGATTCTGTCCCTCTTGTAATGCAGCCTAAAACTGTGTTGGCTTTTTGGGCAGCTGCAGCACACTGCTGGCTCATATTTAAATGATTGTCCACTAGGATTCTGAGATCCCTCTCACAGTTACTACTATTGAGCAAGGTACCACCTATACTGTACCTGTGCATTTAGTTTTTCTTGTCTACATTTAGAACCTTACTTTTTCACAGTTGAATTTCATTTTGTTAGATAGCGCCCAATGTTCAAGTCTGACAAGATCCTTCTGTATCTTAACCTTATCTTCTGAAGTGTTCACTATTCCTGCCAGCTTGGTGTCATCTGCAAATTTGATGAGTTCCCCATCTATCCCCTCAACCAAATCATTGATGAAGATGTTGAAGAGTACTGGGCCTAAAACAAGGCCTCGGGGTACCCCACTGCATACTTTCCTCCATGTAGATGCTGTTCCGTTGAGGATTACACGTTGAATACAGTTGGTCAGCCAGTTATGAATCCATCTGGTAGTGATGTTGTCTAACTCACATTTTTCTATCTTATCAAGTAGTAGGTTGTGGTCTACTTTATCAAGTGTCTTACTGAAGTCCAAGTAAATTATATCCACAGCATTCCTCTGTTCCACTAATTTTGTCACCTGGTCAAAGAATGCTATAAGTTTTGTCTGGCTTGATCTGTTTTGAGAAACCCATGTTGGCTTTTGGTAATGACTTTGTTTGCCTTTATGTGTTCACTGATTTGTTGCTTGATTATCTTTTCCTGAATCTTCCCAGGTATTGAAGTCAGGCTGATCGGTCTGTAGTTTCCTGGATCAATTTTTCTTCCCTTTTTTGAAGATGGGAACTACATCAGCAATTTTCCAGTCCTCTGGTAGTCCCCCAGTGCTCCAGGAACTTTGAAAGATATAGCTTAGTGGTTCTGAGATCACATCTACCAGTTCCTTCAGAACCTTGAGTGTAATCCATCTGGTCCTAATGATCTGAACTCGTCTAGCGTGGAGAGGTGCTCACTTACCATTTTCTTGCCTATTTTAACGTGTTTCTAATCTGTTTTTTACAGTACTGTTTTTGATAGGTTGGGCTGTTTTTTCCTTTTGTGTAAAGATGGATGCAAAAAACAAGTTAAGTAGTTCTGCTTTCTCCCTGTTGCTTGTTACTTTCTTACTACTTTCTCCCATTAATGGACTAATCTTTTCCTTGACTTTTTCCTTGGTTTTTACATGTTGAAAGAAGGGGTTTTTTTTGTTATTTTTGACTTTTGTTGCAAGCCTTAGCTTGCAATTTTGAGCCTTAGCTTTCCACACTTTTGCAAGCTCGGGCTATTTGCTGATATTCTGTCTCAGTTATGTGCCGTCCTTCCACTTTTTATCTTTGTCCTTTTTGTCTTTCAATTTATCAGAGAATTCTTTATACAGCCATGCTGGTTTCCTTTGAGAGCTGTTATTTTTCTTCTTCATTGGTATTATGTTAGATTGGACTTTAATAATCTCACTTTTCAAAGTTTCCAAAGCTTTTTGGGTTGTTTTCCCCTTGAAGACTCTCATCCATTGAATCCTACCCAAGCTCTCTCCAAGTTTATTGAAATTAGTTCTCTTAAAATCCAAGAGTCTAGTTTGACTTTGTTCTATTGCTTGTGCTTGCATAATGTTGCAATTCCATATTGCATGATCACTCTACCCCAAGGTTCCTGTGGCTTCAACACCTTCTATCATTTCACTTCTGTTAGTGAGGATTAAGTCCAATATGGCTGATCCCATAGTTTCTACCCTTTGGGAGACAAGGTTGCCTGCTAGGTTTGTCAGGAACCTGTTTGATCTTCCACTTGGTGCAGAGTGTATCTCCCAGTTGATGTCAGGATAGTTAAAGTCCCCCATTACTATTGTGAAATGCTTCCTACGTACCTTAGCTAACTGACTAGGAAAAAGTTCATCTATTTCCTCTGTGGCCTATAGTATACACCTATGGCAATGTCATTTTTTCACCTTTTATATTGACCCAAATGAATTCAAGACAGTTTTCACCATTGTTGTGCTCTATTTCTGTAGAGAGGTAGTTATTTCTTATATATAGTGCAACTCCACCTCCTCTTTTATTTGGTCTGTTTCTTTTACATAATTTAAATCCCTCTAGCTATACATTCCATTTGTGGGTTCACATCAGTTTCCTTCAGTAACAGTAGCCAAAAATGCCCAGGTTTTCAGGAGTATCTGTTTAATATCTGATTAAGATGTTTAAGCTTCTATAGTCTTAGTACTCTCCACCCAAATACTCAGGAATTTAGTAGGACACTAGGATTTAGTATGAATTCTATGCCTAGCTCATGGACAACTTAGCCTGCCAAGTGTTTGGCAACTACTGATATATTCTTCTTTTTGCAGAATATGTAGTGGGCATTCCTAACATGAGCCTGACACAAGGAGGGGTGAGTACAAGACACAAAGCAGGAGAATTATAAAGGGAGGGGTGGTGCACCTGTTTAGTCTCTTCCAGAAAAAAAGTGGAATCCAAACAAAAACAGCTTATTTATTGTATGTAAAAGGACACATAGCAGCCTTTTTAGGGAACCCCCTTAGGCTCAGTTTATGTACTGGATTTGATACTGGGTTGCATGTCTGAACAACAGCACAGATTATGGTCTCCTTCCACATATGCAGAGAAGCGTTTTGTATATGTCCCTATTGCATTTATTCTAGGATTGAGCAATAGCTTATTATTTTTTCCCTCCACTACACTGGAAACAAGTCTTGATTCATAAGAAACAGTGATAGTCACTTAGCAAGTGTTTCCACCTGTTTGGGGCCAGTGAGTGTGTTTGGAATTTTTCTAGGGGGATTTGTCGAGAATGGTTGCACAGGGGATGCTTGTCCATTTGGAATGTCAGCCTTACAATATAGGGTTTTTTATTCCCCAAATGCCCTCTTGATCAGGACCTCTGTTTGTTCTGCTTCTTACCTCTGGGGCATGCGTGCAACTTTTCTGATGGTCAGGCTAAATAACCTCTTGGACTCCAGCTTCCATCTGCCAAGCCAGCATGACTGACAGACAAAGCTGTGGAAATTTTGGCCAAGCAATATCAGGTTTTCATAGTGTTCAGTGAACACTCATGGACATGAAAATATTGTATATTCTGGTTTCTTGAAAAACAAAAATAGCTGGATCTCTTTAATCTACTTGATTCTTTGCCCCCATTTCTTATCTTAGGTGGAAATTCTTACCAGAACTTATAAATTCCACATTCTCTGGACTCTCCTCAGTGAGCAGGTAAAAAAAAATATCTTTCACTTGCATGGTTTCCTTTGCTTTTTCTAACCCATCAGTAATGTTCTAGTGGTTCCTTCCAAATATGTTTGCAATGCATGCTAGCTGGGAATTCTTGCTTGTGTAATCCAATCTGAAAAGCAAGATGCGTGGGAGGACTTCCTTATACTCTTTCCCCAGCTGGACAGGGTGGAGGATAACTAGAAGATTTAGATAATAAATACAGCTTCCCCGGTATTGCTTAAATGTTGCACTATGTTGGTTCTACTCACTTGGTTCATTGTAAACATTTTTCTTTTTCATAAAGCCAAAAATACAAATGGGATTCCTGGATAAGTAAACCTGAGTCCTTATTCCTCATGGCTCTTAAAATTTTCCAGGTCACTGGGCTAGTAGAATTGGAAATAAGCCAGTGCTTCCCAACAGAAAGTAATTCCCATGTGGCAATTTGTTTGATGGGAAGGCAAGCTATCATTGTATCCAGTGCTTTTTTTGAATAAGAAAAAGGTGCCGGAACTCACACATGTCATACAACCCGCCTTGCCTACCCTACAAGGTTCCATCCAAAAAAGGTGCCGGAACTCCGTTCTGAGCGTTCTATGAGGAAAAAAGCCCTGATTGTATCAATTGCATAAGTTCCCGGGATGTTTTTGTCTTCATCTCTTTCCTTTTGCAGGTGGCATCATATTTTGGGCATACAGTGGCAGTTGCTGATATCAATGGAGATGGGTAAGAACAAAGGAGGGGGTCAAAGTAGTCTAAATTTTAATTGGATCTGAGGCAGCTTGAGGGGTGCACAGCTATTAAATTCGCAAAACTTTGGTCTGAAATTAGGGACTTCATCATCCTACTTTGTGAAGGCTTAATACAAAGACTGTTCTAAAGCTGAGACCTCAAAGAGTAGGTTCAGAAGCATTAGTGTGTTAGAACTAGATACTAGGGTGGAAATCCAGGGTTCACAGATAATGGGGGTCCTAGACAAACTCACAAAGTATTAATGCTTTGGTGAATATGGGCAAGCCTAGCTAACAAGAGTTGATGCTGCCTGATGACACCACCCTTTATATTTTTCTCATTACTTTTTTTAAAATTATAGCCAAGGAGTTAGCTACATAATCATAGATGCTGATTTATTATTTCTACTTTCAAATAAACACCAAAAGAAACCTACTGCCAGATCCTACGGCTGTCTAAAAAGGGTAGATAAGACCACATAGCCCAAAGTTTATCATTCAACCCATGAGTACAACAACAGAGCCGAATGGTAAGAGTTGAGATTTGTCAGTTAGCTCTTCATTGCTTCATCCCAATTTTGTCCAAGTCTTTGAAGAGTTGCAATCCTTACATTAACCTGGTCTGATGCCCTCCAAACATCTCACTCCTATCACCAACCCTATTAAATAGCCAGTGTGCTGGATGGCCATAATAGAAGCTTTATTCAAATGCTTCAAAAGAGGGCCAACTAGAATTCAACACTAAATGGTAGGCTGTGTTAATTGTGCCAATTTATGGTTTAATGTAATGAGAAGGGAAGAGATTGGTTTTTCTTAAAGTTAGAATTTGTAAATACAATAAAAGTGTTTAAAAAACAAAGATAAGGAAAAGAAAGAAATAGGAAAAACAAAAGTAGATGAAGATAATTTTCTAGATTACAACAGCAGTTAAGTCCTGGTCTATGTGGACTACGTATGTACTTAGTTTCATATCATAAAGGACAGGCAAGAGAACAGCCATCCGAATCACTTTTTCTTCTACAGCTTGATTAGCTGTAAGCAGCAGATGAATAACCAAAATAGAGTTTCCTGTCCCCATTACCAATTCTAACCACCTCAGTTGGTTGCCCTTGTTTCCAGCCAGTGCCATTATTTCCTGTCTAGGGAAGATTGTCTTCTCCCAACCCATCAGGCCCTTCATGACACCACTTGATAATCATAGCCAAAAAAGATTGCTGCTGTGAATAGAAACAAAAGGCCCTAAACTTTTGAAATTCTTTCTTTTTAACGTAAATAGTCAATTTGGTAACTAAATAATTTTGGATATTGATCTTAATGGTTCATGTGGTGAGAAGTAATTATTTCCATTATATCACAGGCATTCTGAACTATCCCTTAGGTTCCAATCATCCACCATTTCATTTTGAACAATTGCTTCTACATTCTGATAAACTAGAAAAACAACCCACGGAATGTGTTTGTTATCTGTTTACAAAAAAACTTTTGAGAATATGGAGTGTTTTGGTTTGAAGAATATTTAAATCATAAAATCCTCTTGATTACATGAATAAAATAGAATTTACTGCTCAAGCCCTGAAGCTATACTCAAATTCTTAGCAACCACCATAAATTGTCCCTGTTTTCTCTGTGTCCTGGTCTGCTATCTGCACCTCTCTGAGTGGATATTTGGAGGAGCGCTGAATGCAGCTCTTTGTAATTTGTCCCTAAAGTGCAGCTACAAATGCTTGCTTCCTCCATTTTTCTTTTAGGGTTTCCTTTTGCATCCAAAGAGATTCATGTGCCCATTTTGGGAATCTGCTGCCCTCTGTTGTCAGCTAGCTATTGTTGAAATTTTGGCAAAGGGAATAGGAACCCTATTCCTACTACCGTGTTTCCCCAAAAGTAAGACCTACCCCCAAAGGGAGTACCCTAAAAATAAGCTCTAGTTTTGGGATGAAGTGCATGCCTAAAAATCAAGCTGCGACGGAGGTGGAGTTTTACCATTGCAGCCAGGCCTCCCATGGATTGACACTTGCCTCGCTGGTCCACTCACCTTGCGGCAGCAGCATCAACAGCCTCACCCAGCTGGCCCACTTCTTCTGCAGCTGAAGGAGCAGCTTTAGCTCCAGCCTACATTTTGCAGTCAGAGGCCTTTCCGTAAGGCCTGTGTAGCTGAGAACCGAGTTACAGATTGAATTGAATCCATAGCTCGATTCCTGGCTGCAGAGGCCTTCCAGAAAGGCCTTTGACTGTGAAATGGAAGCCAGAGCTGAAGCTGCTCCTTCGGCTGCAGAAGAAGCGGGCCAGCTGGGTGAGGCTGTCGGTGCCGCTGCTGCAATGTGAGTGGAAACACACACACACACACACACACACACCCTGAAAGTAAGATCTGGTGCCTGTTTTGGAGCCAAAAAAAATATAAGACCAGGTCTTATTTTCAGCAAATCCACTGTAACTTAAGTTCTCAGTATTAGGCAGGTTACTCTTACCATTGTTATACTGTATTTGCTCTGGCTAAGCTGGAGACTGTATCCTGAATAACCTCTTACAGATTGTTTTTCTGTGTCCCAGGAAAGATGACATTTTAGTGGGTGCCCCCCTTTTCATGGAGCGCTACTCAGATGGGAAACTCTATGAAGTGGGAAGAGTTTATTTATACCTACAGCGGAAGAGCCCACACCCTTACAGAACTCCTTGGCAGAAGTTGACTGGCACAGATACCTATGGCCGTTTTGGCATGGCTATTGCTCCTTTGGGTGATATAGATCAGGATGGCTACATTGGTAAGAAGAAGTGAATGAGAAATAAGGAAGAAAGAAATCTGGTAAATCCCAGTGTTGTATCTCTGCTCAGTTACCTCCCTCTGTTGAAAGAGAGGCCATTGTATCATCACACGAACCAGGATTCATTGTGGCTGAGTCTAGATGCCTATGGATGACTGAGTATAGATGTTTTAAATATTTAAACATTGCCCAGAGTTGCCTTGAGGTAAGATGGGCAGCCTATAAATTTTACACATGAACAAACAAACATTGGCCCCTGTCTTAGAATAGTTTAGATGGTAATAAGTATGCATTTGAGGTTGTAAAGAGGCTCCATTCTTTGTTACAGCGAACCTTTTCAAAGATCTACCTGAAAGTAACCTTAGTCATCTGCAGTTTCTTTTCACCACCCTATTAGTATCCATATCTATTAGTCTCTTACAACCTAAATTTGGAGGATACTCAGTTTAATCTTCTGTCTTCCTAATGCTTGAAGATGGTCTTGTCATCACCCATCTGCACCTGTCCATGGCACAAACACTCATTTATTGTTACAAATAATATGGAAACAAAATACAAAAAACTGTCCTGGCAATGTGGTTGTTGTTTTGTCATGTCTTTATGATTTTGTCTTCATCTAGTCTTTAGCCCTTAGGTGAGGCAGACTTAAGGCATCATTCATTGTGCTGGAGTTAAAAAACTTAAAACTAGAGTGTCCAATAACAGCTACAAGTGTGTAAAACCTGCTAGGCTTTGCCACTTAGTTGGTGAGTGAGATCAGAGAGGTTTTTGATCTCTGGCCAGTCCATCTGTTGCTGTTCTGCTGTGTCTCAGAGTTAGACACACTGGATGCACTAGTGAAATATCAGAATTGTACAATGTCAGATATCAGAATTGTGCAATGCCCTCAGCTGCTCAGCTGGCTGTTCTGTACATGCTTTAACCTGATAGTCTTTGCTGGCTTAGTGGAAGGTTGATGTCCCTCTTTGCTTCTTCAGAACAGTGAGAAATCTGAAAGTATTAATTGCCTGCTTTGGAAAGGAAAGAAAAGAAAAGAAAAGAAAAAAGAAAAGAAAAGAAGAAAAGGGAAATCCTGAGTAAAAATAAGATTAGGCTACATTTTTTTACACCAATCTGTTATTAGTTTCACTTTATTTAACTTGGGTTATGACCAAAATGAGTGTATGAAAAGGGGCACCAAAAGTTATGGATATTCATAATCAAAACAGCACCATTTGACAATGAGTCAGAGCAGAAGTAATAGGGGCAGGATAGGGATTCACAATGGGGGTACCAAGTTTCATGCTAGAGTAGTTTTCTGCCTAAAGATTGAAGGACATCAGTTTAATTCAGCATTGGAAAATACCCTTTGTATTGCTTCTGCCTGCCCTCCTTTTCTTTTTCTTTTTCACCTTGTTTCCCCATTATATTTGCCATTGTATTCTGTTTCCACAGACATAGCTATAGGAGCACCCTTTGCAGGCCAAGATGGAGGTGGCCAGGTTTATATCTACCGTGGGCACAGTGAAGGATTGAGTGCATCTCCAAGCCAGATCCTCAAGAGTCCCTTTTCTGAGTCTGCTGGTTTTGGCTTTGCCATCCGTGGAGCCTCTGACATAGATGTTAACGGTTATCCTGGTAATACAATATTTTGTTATGTTATATGTTCCCCTAATAATCTATTTGAGCCAAAGCAGAACAATGTTGAAGTTTCCCAAGAGTTTTGTTTTTATCTAAACCAGCTTTCCTCTAGCACAGCCCTTTTAAATACATATCATGATGACTTCCAGCATCATCATCATCGTTGTCATCATCATCAACATCATTTAACATATGATGAAAACATCACAAAAAAGTAAACATATATAAACAATCCACATAATTACATTCAAAACATCTACAGGAGGTATAGCAGTGGCCTCATAATTGGATGTCCAGTTCAGTTACCCAGCTATCCTGTCTGGTTTTGCTTCATGTAGATCTTCTAAAGAATCGGAGAATGCATGTCATGGGCAGTCTTGCACAATATGTTTAATAGTTTGTATATCAGCACCACAGTCACAACAAGGGGAATGACTTCCATAATTCCAAACTAGCATAACTTTTGATCTTGTAGACTAGATACCATAAAACAGACCAATGTAGGAGAACTTTGTTAGGGAAAGACTAATTTAGGCCACAGGTAGAGTGAAAAAAATGTTTTAATTAGTCAAAGATATGAATATGTGCAAAATCCTGTGCTTTTTACTAGGAAAGCTTAGATTGACTGCTATTCTTTTCAGCGGAATGGGTACCACTCAGTCTCAGAACGATGGCTGATGGAATGCTGCATCCTTAATGCCCTGTTTTTTATCTTGTTCTTCACATCCAGATGTGCTAGTTGGTGCTTTCAGGATCAACAAGGTGGCTGTCTACAGGTGAGTGAATGTGGCCAATACCTTTGGGCTTCATAATCTGAAGTACCTGTCAGTGCTTTTTTTCTGAAATTTGTGACATCATCTTTCTGTTCTAAGAACCATCACATGTTCTCTCAAGAGCCCCCACTCTTTAGTGAAACACATTGGATACTTGTGAAAACTAGTGCTGAAAGGGTTGCAAGGAATTTGCACCAATTGGTTTAGTGTGGGGACTAGAAAATGTCTGGAAAATACCAAAATCTCTTCATTTTGACATGTTTTATTCTATGCTCCTTTTCTTTTATGGATGGAAAGGAAGAGGTGAGTGATAATCTCTTCCTCTTTTTATTTTTCATTTTTACTTAACAAATGCCTGTGAATTTATACATGAGGATGAAATTGTATAGGAAGAAAAAGAAATCAAGGAACTATTGAAAAGGCAAATAGGTACCTAAAATATCTTATTTAATATTGACTTTTTTGCTTAGCCAAATTTACAAATATAGAATTATTTACAATATAGGATTTTGTTGTATCCCATTGATTTTAGGGACATCGAAATTATGAATAATCTACAATTTTACCATGGGAAACTCTAAATTAAATTATAGATAGGTCAGTTTCCTAGGGAAAACTTATAGAGTTATGGTGATTGTTGTTCTTACTTTGCAAATAGAATTGTTGGGTTTACACTTTGACAAGTTTGGTCATCATGGAAGGTCAGCTCATTGAGCAAACAAATAGTTGTAGGCAGTAGTGATCTATTACCTGAATGTCTTGGAAAATCTCTTAGCACTTTTTTCCCATCTTGTGCCCAGAAATGGATAATTACTTCTTTTGACTAAAACCAAGTCTATAAAAGCTATTCTCTATACTTGGGTAAGTGAAAAGTTAATCATATGACTAAGGATTAGAACTAGTTAGAGGCCACCCAAATTTTTTATACTGCATTATAATTTTGCATATAACTTAGTGACAAACTTCACAAAAGCATATGCTGGCATCCCCCAACCTTATACAATGGGAATTCTACAGTTCTTGTCTCCACTCATACAGAAGCCCTTTGGCTGAGAAAAGTCAAAGTAGCTCTACTGAGAGGAAGGTCTGTGATGTGATGCAGCTCTTGACTCTAGAACTTTTTCTTTAATGCAGTATCTTCTAATGGATTGATTTATTGTTCCCATCAACTGTAGAGAGACACTACAGAAGATCATGAAATTGGAGAAAGCTGGCACAGGGCATGGATGCTGTTGAATTAGCTAATTAAGGGCAGAACATTTTATTGTAGGGAAATTTTACCCATCCATCAGCATGTATCCATGACTAGAAATTTTGGAAAAGTCCTTTGTCTCATCCACTGAGGATGAATAAGAGGATCATTTAGTCAGCATTTATCTCAGCTGCATATGCACATCTGTTATGTTTGTCTTCCTTAGAGCTCGGCCGATGATTATACTCAAAGCCCACCTTTCCATACCTGATGTCCTTGATTCAGAGATGAAAACATGTCCAGGAGCACAGGCCAGCTGGTAAGCATAGTGGGGAGTGCATCCATGTTATTATAAATAATTAACCATGGTCAAATGAATTATGTGCTTTGCTCAACACCTGAGCCTACCCACTGAATTTCCTTTCCAAGTAGAAAATCAAGAGTGACAGGGTTAATTTCTTTGGAGGCATCTTTTCCCTAACTAGTATTCTCCAGATATAGTGGGACCTCAACTCCTAGAATTCCCAACTAGCTGTAAGAAAATGACTAAGAATAATAATCATTATAATTCAGCATGTCTAGCTGGCACCAACTGTGAGTAGGCTGGTTAGATGTATTCATTAAAAAAAGATATTCTCTAATATGCTGGGAAATGGAGAATGGTAATGTGGGAACTCAGCTCTCCCCGCCCACACACACACACACAGAGATGGAAATATTAAAAAAGCAGAATATTATATTTCCTCAAATGATCTTTAAAAGGCAGAAAAGCATGCCCAGTTTTTCTTAATAGCCCCAAGTCTCCCTCCCCCAAGCAGAAACCAGCTCTGTAGAAATGCAGATATCATAATCATTTCAGAAAGATTGGAGCCAGGAAGCTGATGAAATTAGAAAGACAAAGATCTCTAGAATCAAAAACCCCTCACCCAAGAAATCCAACACAGGAAGTAAGCCCCAGAGAAGCAGTATATGACCTTTGGGACATAATAGGGTTAGCCCACTACTATCAGAATACCAGAAAGGCATACTGAATCTCAGGTCAAATTCATGCCACAGGAACAACTCCAAACACAAAAGTCCAAGAAGGTATAAAAACCCACCACTCTCTGCTCCATGTGGTTAGCTTTCCCAGAGCCACGTTTCTGTTTGGCTCTATTCTTCAATAAATTACAACCATCTTTCTAAAGCAGTCTCCATTTTGTTTATTCCCAGCTTGAACTGGACCCTAATGAAGATTTTTCTTTCAACAATAACATAGGATATGAAGTCTAACCAATAAATCAGAATAATCAAAAACACAAAACTAGTTGGAGTTTTCAGAAATCTTTGCCATTTGGCACTGTCCCACTGTTGGATTATAGTTACCTTCTTTCTATTAAAGATGTGAATATGTGGGGAGGGAAATAAAAAGGATTTACTATGTGTTCCTTCTTTGTTTATTAGTTTGCCTGTTCTGTGTCTAAGATGCTAATCTGAGATCACTTTTTTCTGCCTTTCTTCCCAAGTACAAAGCACATGCTCTAGACTTTACCTGTATCTATAATATATTTCTTGTAATCAAATCACCTTTCTGGTATATTGTAGTTATAAAATTTGTTTTGCTAATTATTGTTCAGGTCAAATTCCCATTCTCTACATGCACAAAACACTTCAGTCTCCAATACCTTTAAAGTTCATGAACTTAAATGTATAATAAGATTTGCAATTGTACAGGTGGGATTGAGAAAAGCAGGTTCTATGGTTATTTATTTGCCAGTTGGGTATACTCTATTTGATCTGTGAAATGAGCCTCATTCTCTTTTTTCTTATCAATGTAGCTTCAACATCCAGATGTGTGTAGGAATGTTGGGAAAGAACATTCCGTCAGAAATTGGTGAGTGTTGAATCAGTAATTTGGAGGAACAGAGGCCATTGTGGTCATGATTATTTACATAGATATCAAGAGGGATGAGATAAAAATCCAGACAGTATGAATTCTGAGGTTTCAGAGTTGTCCCAGGTGAAAGATTTTTCAGAAACTTGGAAGCAATACCCTACAACAGTGTTTCTCCAGCTTAGCAACTTTAAAGTATGTAGATGTCAAATCCAAGAATTCCCCAGCCAACCAGGTTGATTGGGGATTTCCCGGCAATTGAAACCCACATATCTTAAAGTTGCCAAGGTTGAGAAACACTGCTGTAGAGATAGTATTGCAACACACAACACATTTTTTTTATTATGCAGAGTCTCTGATGATGCAGGATTAGTAAGATTCATTAGTTCTCAATATTTGTAGAAAGTTAAGTACTAGTTCTCCTGACACAGCTAATAAATGTGTGCAGCTTTGCCTGATTGCCACAGTTTTTGTTTCTATGATGAGACAATTTTGGAATTTATTTTTAATATGTACATGAAAACATGGCTATTTATTGATGTATCAGCATGCCTAGCATTTCAGAAAGAAAAAATCAGGATGAATCTCTTTTTCTTAACTCAGCTGTGCCAGAAATGAAATTAACTAGTCCAAAAAGTATTTTGCTGATTTCTTTGAGAAAGTATCTGAAAGTAAGAAATGAGTTATTAACTCATGTTTCCCATGCATCCACCAAGAGGTACTTTCCACAGCACAATATTGCTGTCAAGTTAGAGAATAGTGGTCTTCATTGCTATATGAGTGTACAGTTTTTCCGTTACACATTCCTAAATTTTCTGAATTCTCACATAGTGTTAATAAAGAACATAAGTCTGGACTATAAGAACACTGCAGATGTTTGACTCAAAAGCCTTTTCTTGTACAATAGAAGACAAGAATTTGGTATTCTAGTTATCAATATGTATATTGCAGATTGTGATTTGTCTATTAATCATCATCACTATCATGTTGTTTTCTGCTTGTTTCCTTGCGTCTGCTAGAATTAAATGCAGAGTTACAGCTGGACCATATGAAGCAGAAATTGGGGAGGCGGGTTTTCTTGCAGCAAACCAACCAACCAAGCCAGATATTCCAACTGAAACTGTCCAAAAAATTTCCCCTGACCTGTAAGAATGTTACGGCTTACTTACAGGTAGGTATCTCAAAGTGTGTCTTTGTTTCTGTGTGCATGTGTTTGAAATAGTAAGGAATGGTTGAGCAATAGGTTCTTCTTTACTTTGGAAATTATGTTCAGCTTTGAAAGTTGCAGCCCAAGATTTGCAGGGAAACAAAGAAGAATGCTGAGTGCATTTTCTCTTCTCTCCTTTGGGAGCTACCAAGGCTACCTTCTTATGTTTGAACTTTTAATCTGTCATTTTACAAATCTGGTCTTGGAAGTTTTGGCCCATTTGTGTTACTTTCCTGTCTTGGAATAAAATTCTTTATGCTACTGTATCAATATGAATATCCCAACACCTTCAGAAGAGGAGAATAATTTCCAGATGTATCTATAAATCTCAGCAGCCACAGCCAGCAAACAAAACTAATGGCAAGGGATTTTTAAGAATCATAGTTCAATAAAAACTAGACAGTCTCTATTCTTTTTTTTTCTAGGAAATATGGTTGGTATCTTTGCTTTTGGCAAAGCTTCTGCATATTTTTCACTGCATAAATCAAAAACAATTTAATTATGGCTATTATGTTAGCCTACTATAATGCAGAGATTAACCATTCCATGGCGATGTTGAGCCTGTGAGGAAATTTGAAATTGGGAGAGAGTTTCCTGCTCTTAGAATTATAGAGATGAAAAACAGTGTTATGGATATTAGAATTACTCCCTTTTTGTTTTGGCAGGGCTTTGGTATCTTTCAGTTTGACAGGTACTACTTAATTCTTTTGTGTCTCTAGAAATTTCTCTTTGCTGAGATGAGAATTTGTGGCTTCTAGAAAATCAAAAGTTCCCCACCTCTGTGTTAGAGTTACAAACCTTCCAAAAATATGTAATTTGAGCACATATTTTCCAGTTGGATGTCCTCCAGATTTGTCAGATTACTGGAGATGATGGAGCTGTAGTGCCCAGCAGGGAAAAACTTACCCCATGGCATCTGTAAACTGCTTTTTACATATACCCCTTCCCAGGATCAAGCTGATTTCAAAGACAAACTGAGTGCCATAGTTGTGAGCCTCAACTTCAGTCTGGCATCCTTCTCCAGAGCTGAAATTCTGCAACCTATTCTGTCTGGCCAATTGATAGTCCAGGAACAGGTGAGACTTCTTTCTTCTTCAGATGAAAACTGGGAACTACCACATTCTGCTTATGAGTTTGGTTTTTAATTTTATATTGTAGTTATTATTTTGATATGTGGTTTGCTTGCTTGTTTGCTTGTCTGAATGCTTGTTGAGCATAGGGTTTATATCTAAAATAAGTGTTTCCAAAGAGGTGGCTTTGGTAAACATAGCCTATGCATGCCCAAGAACAAGTCTGAGTAGATGGAATATTCCTCTTCCAGAACTGCGTGCAAATTGTAGATCACAGACAATAATAAACTGTTTAGTCTTAAAGTGCCATGAGACTTTTGTTGCTGTTATTACTAAAATAAATAATTTTGAATTATTTAGCTAGCTACTGTCTATAGAAAGACTGGAGCAGTCCCTTCAGGATTTGGATGCCAGCTATTTGATTAGAAGTTATGTATGTCATGTGGGAAAAAAATGGTTTTTGTACATAAAAGGTTTACAGACTGAGGGTCCTAGTGGATTTAAATGCAACTTTGGAGCCACCAAAGCTGCCATAAAATGATATTTTTTATGTGAAAGAATGGGAAAAATTATTGAATAGAAAGGATCTAGTCATATTAATTGTAAACATAAATATAATGTTAATTCCATTCAAAAGGAGATTAATCTAAATTAGATGTAGTTTTTGTCTGGCTTCATTCACTTATTTATTATGAAATTATCTTACTTAAGAGATAGGCAATTGCAGAGGTATGTAGAGAGTTAACTGGACTTGGTGAGTGGTTCTGCATACTCTGAATTTTCTACTTCATATCTGTATTTTCATATCTCTAGATTGAAGGGATTTTTCTTATGTATCCCTTGATTAGGAATAACATGGAATAGCATGGACTGTGTATGTAGCAGTCCATACTCACCTCCAAATTATATTTGCTATTCATTCAATGATAGCTGTTTAGGTTTCCTCTTATCCACAGACCCACATCATTCTAGACTGTGGAGAAGACAACATCTGCATTCCAGATCTCAAACTCTCTGCTCACACGTAAGCACCAATAGCTTAGATTGTATTGGCCACAATTGTTGAGGGGTGAGAAAAAAGCATAGTAATATGGTGATAATGTTTGTAGTTTTTCTGTGTCTTTTATTATTTATTTTATTAATCAAATTTACGTGGCTGCCCATTTTACATAAAGCAATTCTGGGCAACCATCTTTTGTAGGACTTCCATAAATCTCCAATAGTAAAACATGTCATTAAATTGCAGAGGTGATCTACAGTTGATAAGAAGGACAAAGGTCACCATCACTAAATTTTTATTATTATTGTTAAAAATAGTTTCATTAGTCCATTTTTAAATAAGCGTATGTAATACAAAATGAACAATTCACCCCAAGCAAAGAAAATGAAAACACAACAAAAGAAAACATAGAAACAAGAAATGGTAGCTGTAATTACAAACATATTCCAAGTTCATCTGAGGTCTTTAAAAGGAGACACTAAGCTTTCATGTTCATCAAGCCCGTCCAATAATTTTTTTTCAAAGGGAGAAATAATGTGACATTTTTCTAATTGACAGAATATATAATTTTCTCAAGAATTGCTAAATCATACATCTCTGGAATCCAATCCATTATATCTGGGGTTATAGCATTTTTCCATTTCATAAGTATTATGATATCATAAATATAGTATTTTTCCTTCTGCCAATTCCTTTTTGCTATTCCTGGTGCACAAAAAATCATCTTTGTTCAGAACATACTAAATTCCAAATACAATATGAGCATCTTTAAAAACCAATCTATGATCATATTGTATAACATTACTCCAAAAGAGTAATGAAGAACATGACCATAACATTAAAGTGCCAGAAATTTGTCAGTGAATATGATACTTATAGTTTCAATTAACATTAAGTAAATGCTAAGACATTGCAAGAAAAATACATTCTGATGATTAAGTTGGCTAGAAGTTCAGATTTACCAAATATTTCTGCAGAAATCTGTTTATGTTCATCAGTATCCATGTAACTCTTAACAATCTGGTTGAGACAGATCTTTAATACAAAGTAAAGGTAAAGTAAAGGTTCCCCCGCACATGCGTGCTAGTCGTTTCCGACTCTAGGGGCTGGTGCTCATCTCCGTTTCAAAGCCGAAGAGCCAGCGCTTGTCCGAGGACGTCTCCGTGGTCATGTGGCCGGCATGACTAGACCCCAAAGGTGCACGGAATGCTGTTACCTTCCCACCGGAGTGGTCCCTATTTTTCTACTTGCATTTTTACGTGCTTTCGAACTGCTAGGTTGGCAGAAGCTGGGACGAGTAACAGGCGCTCACTCTGTTACGCGGCACTCGGGATTCGACCCGCCAAACTGCCGACCTGATCGACAAGCTCAGCGTCCTAACCCAGTGAGCCACCGCGTCCCCTAATACAAAGTAGACTTAAGCAAAAAATGTTGCTGGATTTTGCATCTTCCTTTTCTTTCAGACAGTTCAAAAACCATATGCCATTCATTGTCTTAAATGAATAAAGAAAGGCAGTCAGATGTCAATGAGTGGGAAGGCAAAATATGTCCTTTCTAATCCAGCAAAATGTTTCAACTTCCACTGATCTTTCAGTTGACCTTAGTGCAGTGGTGGGATTCAGCCGGTTCACACCACTTCAGCAGAACTGGTAGCTAATTTTTTGTTGCCCAGGCCCAGAATGGAGTTCCAGAAGCAGCATCCACACAGAGAACCGGTTGTTCACATATTAGTGCATACTCAAACCTCAACTAACAATTTTGCCTTGCCAATTGCAATATTCTAATTACTGATGCAGAAGAATAATGCAGCCATTATTTAGTAATCTTTCCTTTCTATGTTTTTATGTCTCAGGAATGAAGCTTTCCTGCTTGTTGGGGCTGAGAATGTGGTTCTCATCCATATTACAGCAACAAATGCTGGAGAAGGAGCCTATGAAACTGAGTTAGTGGTGGAGCTGCCATTTGGGGCTTACTTCCAAAGAGCTAACAGCAGTGCACAGGTGAGGTCAGATACAGTTGTTGCATTTTAGTTTCCAGCATCAGTCACTACTGAGTACTTTGGCTAAAGTTGCTATGTATTGTAGTTCAGGAATAGGCCAATTTACCCAGTACGGAAAAAAGGTTTTGTCACTGTGGCTATACACTGACAGAAAATGCAGTCTTGTAGTCTTTTATGCCTCTTATGGAACAGAGCCAAGAAAAACAAATGTTTTCACTTCCTTTTTATTCCATTCTTAAAAGTGTGTTTTAAACATTATTTCCTAAAAATATTTACATTTTCTTGCTTCTTGTGATCACAGGTCAACCCTGAGTTGACTGGAAGCTCAATTTTACCAAACTTGATAATCATGTTGATCATCCTCCCCCTCTGAGGGAGGTGGATGCTTAAGAAATAGAAAATATAAATAAATAAAAATAAATAAATTTGGATATGTTAATTTATCTGCAATACATTTGGTTGACATCAATTACTGCATATTAGAGAACTGTGCTATATAACAGTGCTCAGGCTCTAGGGGCATCAAACTGCCAGCCTGTGGGCTGGCTGCATCATACAGAGGCCACGTCCACTCCAGCTCCAGCAATGCAAAAAGTCACGATACGTCGCGACACATCACGTGACGTGGCGAGTTTGACACCCATGCTCTAGAATGTGAGTATAATCACACAGCAACTCTCTTTCAGTTATATTGCTATATTTGCAAGTATCCTAATTCAAAGCCATGTAGGATTTTTTGCAGCTGGATACCACACATGGGAGCAGGGGGTTGGACTAGATGACCTCCAAGATCCCTTCCAGCTTTATTATTGTTGTTGTTGTTGTTGTTGTTGTTGTTGTTGTTATGTATTATAAGTTTTTCTGAGATTTAACTTTCTTTGATTTGTTTTATGCTAAAATGCATGAGAAAAATCTGCTACCATATATAACATATTAGTTTTGTTTCAAAAGGGGCTCTGATGACCTAGAAACAACCTTTCCAGTTGAATAGCAATAGTATGAAAATCCTTTCATTTTGTCATACTGCTCATTCAGTCTTCCAAGGTTAAATATACTTAAACACACTCCATCCCTTTTCCCTGCAGAAACTGATCTGTAATTTCCGCAAGGAGAATGAAACCCGATGCGTGGCTTGTGAAGTGGGTAACCCAATGAAATCCCATACAGAGGTAGGGGGTACATTTCTAAAATGAACTTGTTTTCAAGTTTGCTGTGAAGTCTGAAAAAGTAGCAAAAATCTAGAAAAGAATGGAAAATGTTTTTCTCCATGTAATACACAAAATTATACTATATTTCCTTTAACTTGGTAAATAGAACTGAATGGGATCTAAATAAAACTAATTTAATAAAGGTAAAGATAAAGGTTGCCCCGCATATGCGTGCTAGTCATTTCCAACTCTAGGGGCCGGTGCTCATCTCCGTTTCAAAGCCAAAGAGCCAGCGCTTGTCCGAGGACGTCTCCGTGGTCATGTGGCCAGGATGACTAGACACCAAAGGCGCACGGAACGCTGTTACCTTCCCACCGGAGTGGTCCCTATTTTTCTACTTGCATTTTTATGTGCTTTCGAACTGCTAGGTTGGCAGAAGCTGGGACAAGTAACAGGCGCTCACTCTGTTACGCGGCACTCGGGATTCGACCCGCCAAACTGCCGACCTTCTGATCGACAAGCTCAGCATCCTCACCCACTGAGCCACCGCGTCCCTCTCAATCTAATAAATAAATCTAAATAAAACCAATGCATGACACTTTTATTTTTTGCATATAAACAGAACAGAATTGTTACTAATATCTTTTGATTAATACATACAAAGGCAGTTACTAAATTCTATTTTAGTATAAGCAGGATTATTGTCACATGACTTATCTGATTCATATTATACCACAAATCCACAGTCTAGCATCTACAGGCACATAGATAAGTTATTGAGAAATTGTAGCAGAAAGCAAACCATTGACATCAAACAGCATCTAGGTTGTTACAAAGTTTTTTCTTAACCTATCAGTCTTAAGCTCTCCTCTACTCCCTGATTTTAATGTCCTCATTCTCACTTTTCTTCTTGTCCCTTATTATTTGCAGATCAAATTGGATTTGGAACTAAGTATTAGCCAGCTAGAAGATGCCAATAATAGCACTGACTTTGTGCTGCAACTCAAGAGGTAACACTCAGTCAGGCCTCACTGACTTAATCTCTGAAACCAATTTCTCTTTTTTAACCTGGAGCTTCCCAAATGAACTATAACTTCTGGATTCCAAGCCATTATCATTCAACACATTTCCATGGAAATTGTAATCCTGGCAGATTACAGTGGTGCTAGACTCGGGACTGCTATTGTACCAACGTCCTTCAGCCTTCTCCAACCAAAAGACAGAGAAACAACCCTATATCTGTTTTATCTATTTTTATTTTATTAAAAAAAGGTTAAAATTCAAAACTTCAAAAATTTTTAACATAAACAAAAATAACACACAAAACAAGCAAGACATTGAAAAAAAGTGCATTAAAAATACATGAACCTATATATATATATATATACATCATATCCTCCTCCAAGATAGGTGCTGAATGGTAAGTACTTTTCTTTTTCCTGCTGATGATATACTGATTTTGCTGCCAAAGTTGGTTCTTTGGCAATACTGCTCCCTGGATTTGAATGGGAGCATTCATGAACGGCCCAAAATGGCTTTTGGATGGCCGTGAACTCTTCTGCGAAGAGTAATCTTGAAGACTGTAGTTTCCTGTGGCATTAGTTCCATTGTGGGAGCTGTCAGGAAGTGAGCGGTTATCCATCTTTGTTCTCGGCAGTTCATTTTCTTAAACATGCCTGGGTTTTAACTTCACTTTTGAAGCTTCTGTTTCACTTTGCTCTTTATCTTTAAAAGTTGACCAGGTTGTGGAATGTTGATCTATTTTAATCCCCTGCTGGACCTTATCTAGGGTTTTTTTTCCCTTTTCCCTTTGATTTATATTGTTGTTTTAAATAATTTTGCTTTTCCATAAGGAAATCATGTTCCTGTGTAGTGAAAGTGTTTTCATTTGATTTACATCTATATTGGACTCTCACCACAGGAATTTTGCATTTTATTAATTTCCAAAAACATTAGAGCTTTTTTATTTTTCTTTTAATTTTGTATTGAAATATCTAGAAAATATCTTTCCCGCTTCTTTATTTTTTCACTCTGAAAAATATTATTTCTCTATTTCCTGTGTTCTCTTATTATCTATTGTTGTTCAGTTACACAGAGCAACAATGTATCAAATTACAGACAGGCAAATGTGGCTGACATCTGAAAAAACATAGTTTGGTAATGTATAATAGAAAGTTTTTTTAAGAAGTTTGATGAAATGATAAAGGTTACAAAAAATATTCAGATGCAAGTAACTGTAGATAAATCAGATTCACAAAAAGAATTTTATTTAAAAGTGGCAAATTTTGTCAAGAAGATTGAAAAAAATATGGATCTTACAGACTTTGAACTGAGTGGATTGCACATGCCTTCCTGAAGTTCAAGCCTGCATTCCTTTACAACAGCAGAAAACTGAATGAAGAAATGATAAATTGTTTTTCCTAAAGGATTGAAGGAGATTGGGGAATGAATTTTTAATGCTTAACTGGAAAACAATTTCATTTGGACTCTTTGGGAAGATAAGTCGACTTTGGAGAATAGCCTTATTATATTTAACTAGATAACAATTGTTAAGAGATGGTATCAAAAGTAAATGTGGACATATGATTCAGAATGAATCAGTGTTAACTGTTGGGATGATTTAGGAAAGATAAGAAACCATGGTAAACTTTCTACGAGTTGATTATAATAGCAGTTTGTTAACAGAGCGCTTTGAAATTTTAATCTTGCTTTATTATTGTTCTACCTGTTAACTATTTCATCATTAATATAGTAGACAGATGACAGATTAATAATCTGCAAATGGAATAAATAGTTTAACATTTGGGGGGGCTGTTTTGCAAGGAATGGGAAACTAATATTGTTGTAAAATATTTATCAATACTCAACCAAGGGGAAATATGTGTATATGTGTGTTTTTAATGCCCTTTCCCCCCAATATCTTGTTTATTTTGTGAAACTGCTTTACATCTTGAATCCTTTTATGTTGCCAATTATTCTCCCATTCCCCCACTATTTTCTGTATTTAGCTTTCTTATCACAACACTTTTCCATCCTTTATTCAAGTTGATTTGAATGTTCAAATACTGTAAAGAAATCTTGGGGGTGCCTCAAAGGTGAGAACCATTCTGACATCTTCATCATAATTTCAAATTTCTTCTGCAGTAAGAATAGCCAGAACCCCAACAGCAATATAAAACGGTTGCAGGTTCCAGTCAAGGTTGATGCACAGGTAGAGCTGTTTGGGTGAGTGCAAGCCATTTTGCTCAATCTCTTCCATTAGAATATTACTTTTTTGTGAGTGAAGTTTATTTTTTTAATCTGCTGGGCTGATAAGAGGGATACATTTTAATTCTTGTGTTTTGTGCTCTTTGTTCCCAGAATCTCTATACCAGCTGCAACTGTGCTCCCATGGACTCTTGAGGGCTTTAAGAACAAGAGCAATGAAGTTGATGACTATGGACTGAAAATAGAGCATATCTATCAGGTATCAAGAAACATACATTAATTGGAAATATGGAAGTTTTAGCCTAAAATTGATACTTTTCCCTATTAAAGATCTCTTTTCTTTCTCTTCCCCCATGCCTGTCTTCCTCCCACCACCATTCTCCAGTTGCAGAATGCAGGCCCTAGCACAGTATCTGGAGCTGATCTGCTTGTGTATTTCCCCAGTCACTTCTGGAAAGGCTTTTTGCTTTACATCACAAGAGTGAGCACAGAAGGCAACATCATCTGTTCATCTACAAATGAGACTAACCCTCTAAAGGTAGGACTAACAATAGGAAATAGACTTATCACACAATGCTAGAACATCTCATTTGCATTCATGAATTAATCCTTGGCACATTCAGGTTAAGGATTCAAGAAGTTGAAAATGGGGAGGGCGGAGCCAGCTGTCAAACAGAATGGCTGTGTTGAGACGCCGCTCCGAATGAGCATGCTGATTTCACAGCCATTTCTCTGTTCCCGGTGGGTTTTGTAAAAGCTCCTGATCTCTCAGAGGGAGAGCAGAAACAGAGGCGCCCAGCTGAGCGGTTCAGGACAGCGGTCCGAGCCGCAGAAAGCAGGAAAGCCTAGGAGAAAGCCGGGTGAAGGAGATGGCCCATTATGGCGGCCGTGAAGAAATGACAGCTGTCAGAAACAGCGGTGAACTAGCAGGAACTTGAAGAGTGATAGTTTGGACTGAGCAGAAAGAAGAGCAGACATCTTGAATAAGAACTAACGACCAATTAGCATTAAATGAGGGAAGAGTGATACTCATAACTTAAGAAGTGAATTATTTGTTTCAAAAAGTTTCTAAAACAAAAGGGATAAATTGTAATTGTCTTGAGAGTTTAGACCAATAAGAATTAACTGAACATATCTTATTGTATGAATGAATTGGAGGAGGCTAACTAGGAACAAAAGGTTGAATGCCCAAGGAGGGTGAGAAAATTTATTTATTTGTCTTCTTGTTGAATACAATAATATTTATCACTGTCAAGGGATTGACTGTAAAACCTGGTCTTTATTGCTAATGAACTGAATACTGGTTACAATATTGAGGTAATTTAATGGTTATATTATGGTTACATGTTACTATATAAATAAATTAGGATTGTAGTGGAATATAAACACTTGAAATTGATTAATATTGATTATTGTGTATTAGAAGTGTTAGTGTAATAGGTTTCATATTGTGTTAGCAACAAAATATATCATTGTTAAGATATAAGGTACTAGTGATTATAACCTTGGAAGAATAATAAATTCTCCAGGTGTGGCGGAAGGAAAGACAAAGATCATGTATAAGTGGGAGGGTTGGTTGATGTCATTTAGAAAGATGACAAGCACCCCAAATCTAACAAGAGTTGGGAATGGAAGAAGGCAGATAGCCCAAGCCTCATTGGCGGAATTAAGCCCAGCAGGGCAAAGATCCATAGAAGAAATGATGCCACGGGAGAGAGCAGGCTCACTTAAAGATCTACAAGCAATGCTATAATCCATGCAAGAGGTTATGCTGAGAAATCATGAGGATCTAAAAAAAGAGATAACTGAAATAAGGAATGATACTGGAGAACCTCAAGAGAAGATGGGAGCAATGGACGGAAAATTTGAATGTTTCCAACAAATATTGAAAAATGAACAGAAATTGTTAGAAATGGAGGACAGAATGAATAAGGAGGAAAGAAGAGTAGATGAAATGAATGAAAAACTCTCACAAGCAAACAAAGAATTAGAAAACTTGAAACTGAGAAAGCAGACCATTATTTACGTTTCCAAAACGTGAAAGAAGACAAGGGGGAGGACCTCCCAGAAATGATGACGGACTTGTTAGCAAAGGCCCTAGGGACAGGGAAAGAAGAGATGGCAAATGAGATTGATGAAATATATAGAATCGACACAAACTACGTGAGAAGAAATAACCTACCCAAGGAAGTATATATTAGATTAGTGAAGAAGTTAATTAGGGATGAGATTCTGCACAGAACAAGGGACGACTCAATAGAACAGGGGTGTCAAACTCAATTTCATTGAGGGCCGCATCAGGGGCCAGGTGGGTATGGCCAGGGTGGGCATGGCCTACTAGGTGGGCATGGCTAGAGTGTGTATGGCCTACTGGGTGGGCGTAGCCAGGTCTACATCGTTCGCATCAAGGGTGCCTATGGAGGCCTGGGCAGGAGTGGGACAGATCTGAGGGTCTCTGGCAGAAGCAGGGCCAAGGCAGTGGGGGTCGTTCCCTCACTGTTTCCAGGATGGCTTCACGGGCCACATGAAACCACTTCGCGGGCCAGATCTGGCCCCCGGGCCTTGTGTTTGACATGTCTGCAATAGAATATAGAGGTAAACAACTAACTCTCCTTAAACAAGTCCCCAGGAGGATAAGAGACCTGAGAAGGCCCTATCAACATATTACATCGAAATTAATAAGACAAAACATCAATTTTAGGTGGCTGATGCTGGAAGGGATTCTGGTGTCCTGGCAAGACAAAAGATATAGGCTAGATTCGATTAACAAAGCAGAAGAGTTTTTCCAGCAGCACCTACGCAATGAAGATGAACTAGAAGAAAGAGAGTTAAGAGAAGAGAACAATACAGAGATATATAATAGAAAGATACAAGAATCACAAGGCAAAGCACGGGAAACGGAGAGGAGAAAAAATGAGAATGAACTATGACAATGATGATGAAAGTAGACACAAAGAACTCAAGGAAGATAGACTGACAAGAGCGACAAGATCAAAACATAGGCAGTAATGTGGAAATATTAACAGTATTATCATTAAATGTAAATGGACTAAACTCCCCGGCTAAGAGAAATATAATTTTGAATAAGCTTAGTAAGAAAAACTTAAACATCATAATTTTACAAGAAACACATATAAAGAATCAAGACCAAGATCTACTAAACCACTCTAAGCTAGGAATCAAATTTGCATCGCTTTCACAGCAGAAGAAAGGAGGAATTGTGATATATGTTAAAGAAAGAATCCCAGCAAAACAAATCTATCGAGATGAGGAAGGTAGAATACTGATTATTGAAATTTCCCTGAATGAAAAAAAGGTTGACGTGATAGGAATTTATGCCCCCAATGAAAAACAAAGACAATTTTATAAGAAACTGCATAAAGTTATTGCTGATATTGAATATGAGAACATTTGTTTAATTGGCAATTTTAATGCAATTATAGACAGAGAATTAGATTATAAGAGTGAGGAAGTAAGGAAACGAACCAGAAGAATATTACCTGGTACTTTTTTTAAAATGGCGCAAGAATTAAATATTTAAGATAGTTGGAGGGAGAGAAATCTGAAGGAAAAGCAATTTGCATATTATTCAGGGCAGCACCAATCGTTGTCCAGAATTGATATGTTCTGGACAAAGAAAGAATTAAATTCAGATATAGATGATGTAGTAACAGACATTAATACTTGGGCAGACCATAATCCCATTATAATTAAATGGAAAGAACAGAGGACAACAACAAGGAGGTGGACTCTAAAAAAGGCAATCCTAAACCAAATAGAATTTAAGCATAAGATGGAGGAACAAATGCGGACATTCTTCCGGACAAATAAGAAAGAGGAGACTAGCACTCAAAATTTATGGGATACGGCCAAGGCTCTTATGAGAGGAACTGCAATTGCGTACATGGCCAATGAATATAAAAAGAAAAGGCAATATTGAAAAAGTTTAAAGGAAGAACACAAAAAATTAGAATTAGAACTACAAAAAAATCCACAATGTAGAGACCTAAAACAACAACTAGATTTAAATAAGCATAAATTGAACATTATAGAAAAGGAAGAAATGACACAAAAAATAAAAAGGATTAGACAAAATTTTTTTGAACAGGCAAACAAACCCGGGAGATGGTTGACCTATAGATTGAAAAAACAAAAAGATAAAAGATGGATTAGTAAACTACGCAATCAAGCAGGGGAGATGGTACATCAAAATGAAGAAAAAAAATGGGTGACGTATGAATTTTATAAAAATCTTTACAAAGATGACGAAAAGATTACTGAGGAAGGAATATCACAATATCTTATCCTGCGCCAAAATGGACAGGTTAACTCTAGAGCAGACATGTCAAACACAAGGCCCGGGGGCCAGATCCGGCCCACGAAGTGGTTTCATGCGGCCCGCGAAGCCATCCTGGAAACAGTGAGGGAACGGCCCCCGCTGCCTTGGCCCTGGCCCAGAGACCCTCCTCCTGCCAGAGACCCTCAGATCTGTTCCACTCCTGCCCAGGCCCCCATAGGCACCCTTGATGCGAGCGATGTAGAGCTGGCCACGCCCACCCAGTAGGCCATACGCACTCTAGCTACACCCACCCAGTAGGCCATGCCCACCCAGGCCACACCCACCCAGCCCCCTGAGGGCCACCACAATGCTGATGCGGCCCTCAATGAAATTGAGTTTGACACCCCTGCTCTAGAGATTAAAAATAAAACTGAAACAAAGTATTATGAAATGTGGAAAAATTTGTATGATTGGTTCAAGATAAGGAGGAACGCTGGGATGACTATCGATTGATTAGTTGATAACGTAAAGACTTCTTACTAGCACCTATATCAGGACACAATTGAAAGATATTTAAGTACAACATAGACAACCAAAAATGGTTTACCAGAAAATTTACAGATGTTATATGTACATTTTGTCATACTCTGGCCCGTCATAGAATGTATGTTAATTTTCTGTTTTTCTTTTTGTCACATAAGGTAATACTAATAGTAGTGCTGTAGCCAGGGAAGTTGAATCATGTCCACTTTTGTTTTTAAATGTACATTTAATAAAAAAAATTCAAAAAAAGAAAAGAAGTTGATAATGGAAAGACATGTCATCAAGAGCCGATCAAGAGTAGACTGGATTAGTTAGAGTGTGTTTAATTTAATGAGGTTGACCAATGGCATAACCTGCTTGCTATCAGGAATGTTTTATGCCACAAACTGATTAGAAGAAATGGAAAGGTTCTGGAGAAATTACCAACATTCAGAATCTACAAATGTCTCTTCCCTTGACAGTCTGCAAATTCTGGCTTCAAAAGTTCCAGATGATTGCATACATGTATGCAATCAGAATTTGAATCAGAGAATTAAAAAAAGGGAAAACTCAGGGACTGTGGTGATCAAACTATATCAGCTTGATTTGTTCTAACTTTGGCTAGATTTTTTAATATGTTTTATATATGGTATTAAAGCTACTCAGGAAAGATAAGGTATCAGAAGGCAGGACTTCTGATTATCCAAATCAGCTGCCTAAAATTTGTATCAAAATTATCCATTATGGTATCACTTTTTACCCTGAACTAAGCATAATGGGGCATGTTGGATTTTGGTTGAGTATGTTGTATCAACCCAATCAATGTGGTATACAATAGGCTGTAGTGTAGCCTATTGTGGATACAGTATATTGAGCAAATCATTAGTAGGTAGACATAGTTCCCTAGCTAGTTATTTTTCAAATTCAAATTTTCAAATTCAGCATGGAAGAGCACTGTGCCATAAAGAACTTGTCTCCTTAATAATAAACATATTATTATCTATCTATTGAGGAAGTCCTTAATATTTTCTTCATCATAAAAGCAGACATGAAGTAAGGAAGCAAGGAAAGAGAAGAAAATCATAACTGAGTGTCTCTTTTTCATCATAGCTAAAAGTCCAGGAGCCCACAATTGCTCCCAGCAACCTGACCTCATGGCGTTGGCATGAGAGGCGTGATGTCAGCTTTTCAACATTCAAGGAACCTATTGAGATGGTGAGTCTTTGCAGGAAATGCTTAGAGATTGCCTTAATGCTCTTTGTTGTTTAAATTTTATAGGGTAATCCAAAACAAATAGACCCTGGATCTGAATCCCATTTCTTTGCTCTTCATAAATAAGATTTATGAGATCATAAATGAGATACTGACCCAATCTGTACACTTACCTATGTTGCAGTGTTGATCTGAAAGTAAATGACATAAGTATTCTATATATTACAATTCCATAAATATTAAGCATAACCGCATACTATTTCAATTTGAAATATTTAGGTGGGAACTTGTTTGTTTTTAAAATGTCAAGATTTGGAAATCAAGAGGCTTTCCAGCTCTCCTCAGTTACTTAAACAAACTGGCAGATTCTGTGAATGCAAAAGCTAACCCATCTCTAACCCACATCTGCTCCCTCTGCCTATAATTTTCCCTAAGAAAGAAATTGTTACCACTGAAATCCAAAACATTATTGCCTAGTTAGTAGATGTTCAGTCACAATTCTGCTCCCAACTGGAGTGTTCAGTTTAATACTGCAATTATTTCCCACCATAACTTCTCTTCTATGCTATTCTGTTTCTTTATGAAACAAAACATAGAGTGGATTCATCATCTGCAATAATCTTTTTCTCTCCTGTCCTCTAGTAAAGATTTAAAGTCTAGTTCATGGACTTTCCAATGTCCTAGTTTTCCTGATTTAGAAGCATCTTTTGTGTCCTGATTTTCGCGATTTATAATTGTCTTCCCCAGCTGTTGTGCTATTCAGAGATTTAAATTGCAAGTTTGCAGTCACATGCTCCAATAGCCTGTGAAAGGCTCCTGAAGCTTTTTAATACGTGTGAAGGGATCTTTAATTTTTGTTCATTCATGAGCTAGTGCATGGGTGGGGAACCTTGGCTCTTTTATTGACTTGTGGACTTCAACTCCCAGAATTATATATACATACATACATTATATACATACATACCTATATATAATTTGATCAGACTTTAAAAAAAAACTTTAGTTGATTTTAAAACATTTAATCCTTTCTGTCTTCAGAATTGCAGCAGCCAGTTGTGTGCTGTCATTCGCTGCCAAGCGGGAACACTGGAGAGGGGCCATGGAGCTATGGTGACTATTCATTCAGTACTGTGGCTGCCAAGTTTCCAGGAGGTAAGAAATCATAATTTAATAGATATAGACCAGTTTATATACCTCCTGGAAAGGTCTGCTCTGCTAAATCAAAGCCTTGCTAAAAAGGTATTGAACTAGCTTACCAAGAGACTATAGATATGTTGTATTGAAATTATAAACACAGTTTACTCAATGTGTTGTCTGAATGCTGAAATGGTGTGGTATCCAAGAGGATAGGTACTTGTCTCATGGAACTGACAATGGAACATTCAGTGCAGGATCAACAGAAAAAGAAGAGGCAGCGGGGTAAATGGAGAAACAATGGGATGGTTTGGGTTCTATACATATGCTGTTAAGAGGCCATGTGAACTAGAGAGCTGTGCCCAAGTCTTTAAGGAAAAGAGGCCCAAGGAAAGATCTGAAGCAAATTTTTAAAAAGGCAGCCAGATCCAAGCATAAGAGGTAGCAAGTGAGAAAGAGTAGCATTGCATGAATAAACAGAAGCCCTTTGAACCATGAAAGTTGTGGAGCTGAAAGAATAATGATCCTAGGACAAGACGTACTGGTGGATGAACATAGAGCATTGTAAGTGCAATATATTGCTTTGATTAAAGGGCTGAAGTAGGGCTGAAAATAAATTAGGCAGAACTCCCCAGTTATCTCGTAACTAATCTTGAGTCAGTCATTGTCTTGTAGCCTAACCTACCATATAGGATTGTTATTGTTTTATATCACATTAAAGGTAAAGGTAAAGGTTCCCCCGCACATGTGTGCTAGTCGTTTCCGACTCTAGGGGCCGGTGCTCATCTCCGTTTCAAAGCCGAAGAGCCAGCGCTTGTCCGAGGACGTCTTCCGTGGTCATGTGGCCGGCATGACTAGACGCCAAAGGCGCACGGAACGCTGTTACCTTCCCACCGTAGTGGTCCCTATTTTTCTACTTGCATTTTTACGTGCTTTCGAACTGCTAGGTTGGCAGAAGCTGGGACGAGTAACAGGCGCTCACTCTGCTACGCGGCACTCGGGATTCGACCCGCCAAACTGCCGACCTTCAGATCGACAAGCTCAGCGTCCTAACCCACTGAGCTACCGCTACAGCAATTGGTGTGTTAGATCTTAGAGCAGGTGACAAGCCAGCAGATGATCCACAAAGCAGCAAATGTTTATAGTCTCTGCCTTCTCCCACTCCACATATTAATGAGCCCCCCCTGCTACTTCCTTCTTACACAACAGCTTCCAAAGCACCTTCTTATCCAATCCTGGGCTAAGTTTATTGCCACAGGGATGCCTTACAACATTCAGCCAGAGGTTCTACCCAGTGGGACTGCCCTGGTAAGTCCAAGATTATCAGCATTATTGGCAAATGTGAAGTTTTCTATCAATGCCAACATTTGTTCGACAGGCTTTGAATTTTGGCTTAGAAAATCAAAATATTATTTGAATCATAGCATTTATTAATTTCATAAATCCAGTGCTAAATCCAGTCTGCCTGGTTTGACTCTTTTCTTCCTTTTCCCTCTCTATAATCTATATATTCTAACTTGAATGCTGAAAGTGCTCGACATGGACTGAAAGTTAATAGAACATTTTCCTGAATAATTTCCATTTTAGAACTTTAGAGCACTACCTTATTCATTCCTGGATAGTTCTAGAAAGTTGCTGACACCTGAAGAATTACATAGTATTGTGTCATAAGGATGACTATTCTGGTTAATAACCTGAGATTATCAATGGTCCATTATACACACGTGCAGCTCTTTGTGCTTCTCTTAATGATCTCAAACCATGAAGACCCTGATTAGCCATTCCCCCCCCCCACACTTAATCTAAATTGGGCAAGTATATTTTCTAAAACTTGAGAATTTGATAGGATTTGCTATATTAGGAATACCTTTATTCTAAAGTTTCAGTCATGTTGTTGGAGACTTCCTGGCCTTACAAAGGGAGAAGCAAATGGATTATTTGTAGAGGCAAAACAATACTTCATATTTCAATTTCCTAAACCAAGATATGTTTGGCAGAGTGACTAATAACAATTTAGCAAAATCTTCCCTTCAAAACATAACTGCAGTTCCATCTTTTAGCAGCCTTGCAAGTATGGGTTGGGAATGACAATCATTATTTTATTATTTCTTCTTGGCTATAATATCAGCCTGTTAATTCATCTAGTTTTCTTTCTCCCATCTCTTTCCTGCTGCTCACAGGCTAAAACGTTAGTCGAATGGGTGAACCCTGATGCCGAGATAGACATCCCTACAGGGTGGATCGTAACAGCTGTGTTGGTGGGACTTCTCCTCCTTGCAGTCTCCATTATTGTTCTTTGGAAGGTACATGAAACCCTGGGCAGGGAAGCCTGGCCTGTATAAAGCACAGGATGCAAAAGTCCAAGAGCATGTTCCTCTTCATGCATGCAGCTGCACTGGAGAGAGAACCAGGCTCTGCTTTTTGGAGGCAAGGTAGCCAGGGATACATTATATTATCTGGAGAACATAGCTGATGAACTCTCTGATGTCTGCTGGTTGCATAAGCTTATCTGTAAACAACAGAAAATAAAAAGCAACGTATAAGTAAAGTTAAGGATGGTAACAAAATTGTAAACATCCAGTCCTGGGACTAGCCCCTCTGACTGCCAATTCCAACCTAGTTTTGGCATAGAAAATGCTTTGATGGGTCTGAGCAAATGATCAAACAGATGATTTTCCTTCTGATACTTAAAATGAATAAATAGTTGACAGTTATGAGATTGCTTAGACAGTTAGGTGGAAGGTACCCTAGTGTTGTGATTCAGGGTCAGCCTGTGGGTTCAGCAGTTGGGTCGGATGACTCAGAGGAGGAGGAGGGGGGTGTTGAAGACCTTGCTGAGGGGGTTGAAGATCTTGCTGATGAGAGCCCTCAGCCAGGCCCCTCCCACTTGGTCACCATGGAGACCCAGCTGTGTGAGCCTGACAGCGTGGATGAAGATGACCCACAGCTGGCCCTGTTCAAGGATGCCCGACGCAGGAGGCAGTCAATTAGGAGTAAACAGAGGAAGGCAATGGGGCTTCTCGGAAGGAGGCAGAGAGAAGCCACGCCCTGAACTCTATATAAGGGGAATGTGTGGGGAGGGCTGGTTTGCTGAAGGCAACCGCTTGGATAGTTCGTGTTTCTTAAAGCTCCTGTTTCTTGGTTCGTGTCTTGTTTGTTTTTGTAGCTATAAATTTGGCAGGCGTAATTCCAGCCTCTTGCCGTTTGTAAAGGGGTTGTCCCTGTCTTTTCTGCAGGGCCGGTAGCAGGCTGGTACAGAACACCTAGTTTCGCTTCTGCACTCTTCAGTTAATATGCTAAATAAATACATAGCTTTGTGTGGTATATTTTAGCCATGTCAGAAGTCTCCACCTATGAGAAACTACTTCACGCCTAAAGTGACTTGTTTCTTATTCACTCCAATTTTTCCCACTTTCTTTTTTTCAATAGACAGGCTTTTTCAAGAGAAATCGACCACCCACCGAGGATGAAGAGCAGCTAACTCATGATCCTGGAGTTCAGTCAGCTGGAGAGGGGCAATAGGGTATCCTATTCCTCACATATCAAATCTCATTATTAAATGGATCCATTCCTTTCCTGCTCATATTCTCTAGTGTTCTGTTACCAGCAACAGGCAGTTTGTAGAGAACATAATTTACTCACTCTCTGTATGTGCAAATCACATTTTCATCAGCTCCTCAATTTCAGAAATCATGTCCTGGCTGCAAAGCTTTGTTATAAACCTACCAAGTGGATGACCAATTGCAGATTCAAAAACTCATCTATTTATAATAGTAAACAGCTAGTGGAAGATAATGTTATAAAAACATCAATGCTTTAAAGAATCCTTCACAACCTAACTTAAAAATAAACATTTTGCTTATTAAAGGGAGAGTCAGTGGGTATAAAAAAATGCCTAATGTATTAGATGCACATGAACATTGCCTGATTCCATCAACATTCTTGCAGCTAGGAAAATTCTAATTTTCTTTTTAAAAAATATATTTTTGTACAGCGTACTTTGTTCCTTTTTATATCATTTCCCTTTATTATATAAATATGTTGCAGACTGCAGTATTCCTTAATAATTAAGGTATGAACACTCTTGTAAAAAATGTGTGGGCTGATCTGAGAAACTATTAACCATTCCTCATTCACAACCGATCGGTTTCCAGCTACAATTCCTTCCCAATATTTTAAAAAAAGAGTAAACATTAATACTTTTTACACTAACAATATTGGCTTCTTTGACTCTTTGTGGTCCACGGGGAAGTCAGGTGATTACAAACATCACCCCAGCAATGTCTAGTCCAATAGAGATTAAAGACATTTTGGGTCTGTTCCAAAGCTGAAGATGTAGACAAGAGAAGTCTGCTGAATCTGTTCCCTTAGGCGTTTTGTTTCCTCCGGGGGGCTGCTGAACTCAACAACTAGTTGTACAAGACATGAAATATATTCTGATTTATAAAATACTTTGCCCTTCAATCAACAAAAGCTACGCTTTAAATTCTTTAAAGGTATATTTTGGTACTGTAGCACAACACTCATAATGTTTTGGGGAAAAAACTGCAAGTCACGTACAGACTTCTTCGAAAGTTTATATTTATTGCCTTCTATTGTCAATATCATGTCGTTCTTTGCGCAGTAGTTGGGAGCTATTAATTTGTAACTAAAGCTTGTTTTCTTCATTGTCCCAATTAGTTAATTAAAACGGGAACATTTCTTTTGAAGGGGAAACTATATGCAAATAAGAAGTGATCTCTCCCCCCCCTCTTTCTTTTCTGGGAAATTTTTTGAAAACACGTTTTTTGTTATTCAGAGCATGTAAGAAGCAAGCCATGTGATTGCTGAAGTTTGTTAATATTCAAGACGTCACTACCTTGAAATGGGAAGGAGGGGGATAGGGAGAATGTATATTGTTGTCATCTAAAGCCAACTGGAGCTTTTGTTCTTCAGAAGTACAACATTGTTCAGAAGATAGAGAGTTTGAAGAATCCCTGGATTTGGTCTGAAGAGCGAAGGATATTCACTTTCTAACTAAACTTTGATATAGCAGTTTCTCAATTAAGAGCCTTCAACTGATGCAAAGAAACACATGGACATGATTTCAGCAATTAGCAGTTTTTAAAGGAAAAGTAGCTTTGGGAGAAGTGCCTGAAAAAGAGCAACAATACAGACCACCGATAATTCTTTCCTTCCTACTTTCATTTCCTCTATAAGTAATTTTTGCCCATATTCCTGATATATGCTTCCAAGGAGAACAGATTTTGGGATGCTCCAGGAACAAAAGCAACTCTATTGCTGAGAGACTTTTGGTTGTGATGGTATAGATACACATCCAGCCATAGTAGGCAAGAGAAAATCATCTGTTCATTCAGAAAGGCTTTTTTATTTTAAAAACATACCTGCTGGCATACTGATTGTGTACAACGGCATAATCGAATTCAAGATTGGGAAGTGTCCCTCTCCTCTCAATTTTCTGTGTTCAGGAACTTTCCTAACCCCAAGGCATCCTGAAAGCAATCAAGAACCTTTAGGGAATCGGAAAGCATTTCAGGTATATGTTGCACACTCAGCAAGCTACAAGTCTGGATTAAAAATGATAACATCTGGATCAGGTTTTTTTCCCCAAACCTGACAACCTTTGAGGATCTAGGGCAGGGGTGACAAACTCGCAATGTCACGTGACATGTCGCAATGTCATGTGACATGTGACATATCGTGACTTTTTTTCCATTGCCGGCAATGGGGTGGGTGCGGTTTTGCCATATATCTGGATCCGATGTATCCAGTCCGCGGGCCGGCAGTTTGACACCCCTGACTAGGGTTAGGTTCAGTTCCCCAGCATACTGGCTTGGGAATTCTGGAACTTGAACTCTACACATATAAAGTTCCATATTTGAAAAACACTGATCTATAAAAAAAATTCCACTGAAATCAATAATCACTAGGTTTGCCCTAAATACTATATGACTAAATCTGGTCCAACCATTATATTAAATTTATTATATTTTTATCCATAGTACCAACAGGCATCTTTCTACAGTTATTTTTACTCAGGAAGGTTAAATTATTCAATTAATTTCCTAGCTGATAACATGTTTGCCTTTCCAGAATTCCATTTAAAAAAGAAGTTTTATTCATTTCCTTGTTGTAAACTCCCTGTCCCACAGTTGGGCAGTCTGTAAAGATTACAAATAATTTTTAATATAATTGTATATAAAGTTTTAAAAACAAAAATAAAAACTACTACAAACTAATATAGAGTGAGGAAGAAAAAAAGAAATCAAAGATAGAGCTAAAAATGCAAGGAAGGAAGAAAAAGAAAAATAGAAAGAAAAAAGGGGCACAGAAGTGGCATCATCTTTACAGCAGCCATTAAGTACAATTATAAATTTATCTTTCAGTAGTAACTGAGACACCTCCTTAATTCACAGAAATATAATGAGGAGAGGTACAACATAATCATATTTGCAAGATACTTTGATCATAACCATAATCAATAAAAGTAGTTTTAGCCTTCCTACAGAGTTGATTTCTTGCGCTGGTCTCTCATAGGGTTGAACAATCCTACCCCAAGTCATCAGTGAGAGCCACCCCTATGAATTCAATCCAGGATACAGCCTGCAATCCTGTCTGCCAAATAATCCAGTGTTATTTGTAACTGCTATCCTATCACCTTCTCATCATCTTCCATACCTGATAGAAATAGGGCAGTAGTTGTCTACAAATGTTGAATCCTCTCTTAAGATTGCTGGTTTGGCATCTCCTCCTCCTCCTGCAAGTACAGTATTCAGGTGAAACTTGAAAAATTAGAATATCGTGCAAAAGTTCATTTATTTCAGTAATGCAACTTAAAAGGGGAAACTAATACATGAGATAGACTCATTACATGCAAAGCAAGATAGTTCAAGCCCTGATTTGTCATAATTTTGATGATTATGGCGTACAGCTCATGAAAACCCCAAATCCACAATCTCAGAAAATTAGAATATTACATGCAATCAATAAAACAAGGAGTCTACATAGAACAATATCAGACCTCTGAAAAGTATAAGCATGCATATGTACTCAGTACTTGGTTTGGGCCCATTTTGCAGCAATTACTGCCTCAATGCGGCCTGGCATGGAAACTATCAGCCTGTGGCACTGCTGAGGTGTTATGGAAGACCAGGATGCTTCAATAGCGGCCTTCAGCTCTTCTGCATTGTTCGGTCTCATGTCTCTCATCTTTCTCTTGGCAATGCCCCATAGATTCTCTATGGGGTTCAGGTCAGGTGAGTTTGCTAGCCAATCAAGCACAGTAATCCCACGGTCATTGAACCAGGTTTTGGTACTTTTGGCAGTGTGGGCAGGTGCCAAGTCCTGCTGGAAAATGAAGTCAGCATCCCCATAAAGCTCGTCTGCGGAAGGAAGCATGAAGTGCTCCAAAATCTCCTGGTAGATGGCTGCGTTGACCCTGGACTTAATGAAGCACAGTGGACCAACACCAGCAGATGACATGGCTCCCCAAATCAACACAGACTGTGGAAACATCACACTGGACTTTAAGCATCTTGCAGTGTGTGCCTCTCCATTCTTCCTCCAGACTCTGGGTCCTTGGTTTCCAAATGAGATGCAAAAGTTGCTCTCATCAGAAAAGAGGACTTTGGATCACTGAGCAACAGACCAGGTCTGTTTTTCTTTAGCCCAGGTAAGACGCTTCTGACGTTGTTTGTTGTTCAGGAGCGGCTTGACAAGAGGAATACGACATTTGAAGCCCATGTCCAGGATCTGTCTGTGTGTGGTGGCTCTTGATGCACTGACTCCAGCCTCAGTCCACTCCTTGTGAAAGTCCCCAACACTTTTGAATGGCCTTTTCCTGACAATCCTCTCCAGGCTGCGGTCATCCCTGCTGCTTGTGCACCTTTTTCTTCCACACTTTTCCCTTCCACATAACTTTCTATTAATGTGTTTTGATACAGCACATCCAACTTCTTTTGCAATTACCTTTTGAGGCTTTCCCTCCTTATGGAGGGTGTCAATGATGGTTTTCTGCACAACTGTCAGGTCAGCAGTCTTCCCCATGATTGTGATTCCTACTGAACCAGACTGAGAGACCATTTAAAGGCTCAGGAACCCTTTGCAGGTGTTATGGCTTAATTAGCTGATTAGAGTGGGACACTTTGAGCCTACAATATTTAATTTAATTTAATTTAATTTAATAATATTTCTATACCGCCCTTCTCCCTGAGGACTCAGGGCAGTTCACAGGGCAAAAGTGAAATACAAAATACAAACATTAAAAAGAGATTAAATGATTGCCCAAGTTAAAACAATTGATATACAATTATAAAACCCCAAAGATAAAATTAAGAATACAAAAAATAAAAAACCCCACCAATCCCCATCAGGCTAGTCCGGCTTGTACAAACAAAAACGTCTTGAGATCGCGACGAAAGGAGCGAAGATCGGGCACCATCCGGAGCTCTACCGGTAACTGATTCCACAGCTCCAGAGCGCCCACAGAGAAGGATCTCCCCCTGGGGGCCACCAATCGACATTCTCTGATCGGTGGCACCCTGAGGAGGCCCTCTCTGTGGGAACGCACAGGGTGCAGGGAGCTTGATGCCGGCAGCAGATGTTCCCTGAGGTACTCCGGCCCCATGCCATGGAGGGCTTTGAACACCATTACCAGTACCTTGAATCTCACCCGGAAGGCAACTGGCAACCAATACAGCTCACGGAGCAAAGGTGTAACGTGGGAGTATCGGGAGACTCCCAACACAACTCTTGCGGCTGCATTCTGTACCAGTTGGAGCTTCCGGGTGGTCCTCAAGGGCAGCCCCATGTAGAGAGCGTTGCAGTAGTCCAGACGAGAGGCCACGAGCGCATGAGTGACCGTGCATAAATCATCCCGGCTAAGATAGGGCCGCAACTGGCGCACCAGGCGAACCTGGGCGAAAGCCCCCCTAGTCACAGCTCCTATATGGTCTTCCAAGGTGAGCCGTGAATCTAGGAGGACTCCCAAGTTGCGAGCCCTATCTACGGGGGGTAATAGTTCACCCCCCATAGCAAGAGGTGGAATGTCCGAATAAACCCGGGATGAAGATATGCAAAGCCACTCAGTCTTGTCGGGGTTGAGTTGAAGTCTGTTCCTCCCCATCCAGATATTGCACCTTTTCACAATATTCTAATTTACTGAGATTGTGGATTTGGGGCTTTCATGAGCTGTAAGCCATAATCATCACAATTATGACAAATCAGGGCTTGAACTATCTTGCTTTGCATGTAATGAGTCTATCTCATACATTAGTTTCCCCTTTTAAGTTGCATTACTGAAATAAATGAATTTTTGCACGATATTCTAATTTTTCGAGTTTCACCTGTATGTTGATTGCAGCTCGAATCCAACTCCTTGTTCCTTTTCTGGACAAGGCTATGGGAAAGATTCCAAGGCAGGCTCAGACTGATGACAAACCAGCCAAGTTTTAATCCAGCTCATGCTTTCCCTAGGGTCATCTGGAACCATCCAACCACCGCTTCACCCCATAACCATTCAGGAAGGCCCAGAAGGGCAAATACAGATTACATCAGACTAGTATTTTTGATACTAGAGCTTGTGAAGAATTTCAGAGTCGGGAAACATTATAGTCTACGGTATTTTACATTATTTTACATGAGTAAAAGGTTGTTCATTGCTCATTGTTTCAATAGGATGCCTGTTCATTTCTGTGGCTTTCTTTTTCCCATTCGGTCCCTATTAGTCTGAACAAAACTTAATCAGAATAGCAGCCATGTTTTGCACATGCTCAGAGACACAATGTTGGAGCGTTGCTGATAGGAGATGCGCCTCCTTACGTGCCTCAGGACCCCAGGTCGGTATTGATCACAGTTTCTAGGTGAGGTAAGGCAAGGGCGGAGCGTTGGAAAAGAAGGCGGCGGCAGCCGTGGCTGCAAGACCGAGACGATCGCGGTGCTCGTTCGCCCAGTAGGTGGAGCCGTTTGAGCTCCCCCAATCTTGTCGCTGGACAGGAGGGGCTGCTGGACGGGGGCAGCATCGCAGCGCCGCCTCTGCTGTCGCCGGCGCATAACCGGATCCTGCAGAGCCAGCTCGGTTGCTGCCGAAGGTTCTCTGGACGCGCCATGGCCGGGTAGCAGGAGCCGGTGGGGGCGGCCAGAATGCTGCGGGCGCCGGCTGTGGCGATGCGCTTCGCCATCCTCTTATCGCTGCTCTTCGGCCCCGGCTGGTCAGCTCTGGGCAAGACGCAGCCGGGGGAGCCTCCCAGCCCGCAGGGTAAGCGGCTGCGAGACTAGCGGGGAAAAGCCCACGGGCCGCGGCGGGGTGGAGAGAGTATAGGGGATTGTCGAGGCCCCGCTCGTTTTCCGCGGCTGGGGTGGGTGGGGCAGCTTGGAAGGATGGGTGCAGTGCCTTAAAATGCTTCGGGTGGAAGGGAGCTTGGAGTCTGAAATTGTCGCCTTCCTGTCCCTTTGCGCTCTCGGTCAAGGTGAATCGCGCCGGGGTGGGGGAAGATGTACGTCCTTTTATTCTTGCCGTTTTTTGAGCGTTTCGACTTTCTCTGCAAGAAATCAGATGGGGAAGATTGGAAGAGGTTGTAGCAGAACGAAGGAGATGCGACGCACGTAAAGGGGAAGGAAAGAACATGGATAGGTTCACGCTTTTTTTCCCTTTCAAATCCCGCGTCCTCCACCCTGTATCCCGCCTTTCTTGATATTGGAAGCCGCATTGTCTTCTCCGCTTGGAGGGCGCCCCTCCCGGACAAAGAAAGTCAAAATGGGGCAGGAATCAACCAGCTGCTTACTGGGGTTTTTGATTGGGTACCCTTACATGGCTGCAACCTGCACCTCCCAGGCATGGAGTGAGAGGGGAGAGGAGGAAGAGGAGGACTACCTATATTAAGGGTAGGGTAAATCTCCGATATTATCGCTCAGCCATGGTAGCAATCCCCCCTGCCCATCTCTTTTCTCCTCCCCCACTTTACCCGTCCATCTCCTTACATGGCGATCTTGATTCCCCCTACCCACACAGCCACAGCTGGGTCTTTTCCTCCAGGTTCTTATCCTCCTATTTCCTTCCCCAGGGCTTTGCCTTTCTGTCCTTTTGTGTAATAATGTTCCCCTTTTCTTATCCTGCTTTTCTTATCCAGCCTTCTTCCTTCAAGATTCCTACTTGGTCCACACCCATTCTTTCTCTGTATATCCTCTCTGACCTCTGTTGCTGTACCTGTTGCCGCTCCAGCATTCTCTTTGTTTGTCTTCCATCGTTTTTAATACATCTACACACATTCCTGTGCATATTGTCCTCAGATGTGTCAGCTTTTTCACTGAGTCTTTATTGTCTGAAATAAATATGTCTGATTTGTGGCATTCAAACACAGATGTAGGCTGAAGCTATCAGATTAATTTAAATTTTAGTTGTTTATCTTACATTCTACCTTTCCATGTCCATCTTTCTATCTCCCATTAATTTTGTTTCTTCTCTCCACCCCTATTTGGTATTTTTCCAAATGGCACAATAACTTAATTATGGGTCCTTCTTTGCACCATATACATCCATCAAGGGAACCTCACTTGGAATATGGCACCTGCCCCTGAGTCTCTGTGACCACTTATGGAATAGGACCTAAAGGGAAGCATCCTCTCATGCTGGTGAGAAATGGCAGCAATGAAAGTCCTAGGAGGAGTGTCCCCAAATGAGTCTGAAAATCAGAAGAGTCTGGCTACACCATATAAGTATATGTTGCTTTTGTGTAGTTGCATCTCATTTGATTTCAGTGGCCTTCCATGCACTTGTTTATGTCTTGGGTTTACATGGCAGAACAGAGACAGAATTTCTGTTTATTCTGGCTGGTGAAATGCATATTTTTGTAAATGGATGACCAAAATAATTAAACCTTCATGTGTGGGTAGATGTGACAACTGTTTCTTATATGTGATGCAAATAAGTTATTAATTCATTTTTATCTCAACAAGGGGATTTAATAAATTCTGTGATTTTTGGAAATCAATGTCTTCCCTAGAACTGCCATTACATTTTGGAAGAACTGGTTCCGCCCACTTATTTGCAAGTTGTCTGTGCACCTGCTGCTCCTAAGAGCCATACCAGCCTATTCATGTATCAACAACATCTAGAGTTGGCTGGCTGGCAGTAAGCCACAAGCTCTCCAGCCTAATCTTGCATTGTGTGGTTTCATAGGAAGAATAAAGAAAAAACATGATACAAGTCTAGTTTTAAAAAGGAAGACTTATCAGTGCCTTTTTATATAAAACTGGAGTTGTGCTCAATCTGGTTTTCTTTGCTTAAAGAACAGAACAAGGAATACTGCATTACTCTGTATCTGGACCAGTCCCTGTTCTCCTTTTATATTTGGGAAGACGTGTGATTTAATGTGTCTTATCTTTAGACTATATTAAGTTAAAAGTTATATGTTGCTTACAGTCAAAACTATTCACAATTCAGAAAAATTATCAATGCTAATTCATGAATATCCTTAGATAATACTTATAGCTTTGCGTAAATGTCTCTTGGACCATAAAATATGCACAATAAAATAGTTGAATACTTAAATGTCTTAGTTGCTTTTACTGTGCTATGTTTAAAACACAGTTAAGTTATTTTATCATTGGGACATACTAGTTTAACTGTCGAGCCATTAAAATCTCCTGTCTCTATATTAGCAGTAGCCCTTGACAATGTTTCCTTAGTTGGCTGCCATGTTGCCTTAGTAGTTAATTCCATGTTTCCTTAGTCATTAAATTGCTCTGAAAGTCTCCATTCCAAATTAAACTCTGCTTCAAATTTCCTCCTTTGCTTTTGTTCTACAAATCTACAACACAATTGTTTGGGAGGTACCCTCATTATGGATATCCTGCTCCTTATAATCCTTATGATTGTGGTTTATCACCTTACTTAGTTCAAAAGGGAGTCCTTTTAAATGCACTTAGATATTCTTTGCTTTCTTACTATTGTCCAGAACTTGATCCTGATAACAGATTGCAAACAGATTTATATACTGCCCATCCTGCTATCCAGTAAGATGGTTAGTATATGTTTGTCATAAATGCACAATATTGCTTTTTGTTAAAAGATCTGTGTATTATAAATCTCTTGCAATTTTGAGTGATAGTAGTATTTCATTCTTCCATACTTAAAGTATCTGAATAGGAAGTAATCATGGAGCAGAGTAAAAGGGAAGACATACTTCCATCGAAGTGCTCTTTCATCCCAGCAAAGTATACAATACAGAAAGGTCATTGTAAAGAACCTAGACATCTTAGTGAGTTGGAAGGAGACTACCTCACTTGACAAATATTGCTTTGGCTGCCACCATCTCTCACTAATGGTTTTACTCTAGTGCTAATTTGTGTCCAGATATGCCACTAAAGCCTCTTCTGAGTGCTGGATTTTATAAGTATTAGCCTTCATTCCCTTACTTTTGACATCTATAGCTCTGAAAACCCAAAAATCAGTGACATGGTCATGGAATGCAGTGCTGCTGAGATTAGGGCATTTCCTAAGTAGGTCTTCACTCAGCATCTATTTTATTGCAGACATGATATTTTTATTTATTGCATCCAGTATTTCTTTGAAATCCAAGCTTACTACATCTAATTTCCATTGCAGAAGTGCGAAGAAATTGAAGGGAATCCGGCTAACATATATATTTTCTTATCAGGCAGACTACTAATGAGATAAGTATGAAACAGAAATCAATATCAGTCAAGATTCAGGTGGAGTTGAAGTCACTTGAACATTTCCCCCCAAAGGGATTAGTCACTAGTTAGCAAAATCCTTTGTGTCCCATATAGACTTCCTCAGCTGCACAGATGCCTCTGTAAGTACAATGGGCATTTATTGTTGCCTCAGAGACAATGATATAGTATCCCTTAGGATTCAATCATGTACTACCAGATAAAGTGAGCTGTAGTTCATGAAAGCTTATGACTTTTAATACCATTAGTTATTTGGAAAAAGTGCTACAACAGTCCTGTTTTCATGTGTCCTAGACTAACACAGCTCTCCTCCAACAGCCAATCAGTAGTAGATATAATGAACCAAGGTAGGCAAACATTGAGCACCACCAAAGTACACCAGTAAACCAAATCTAAATGTCCTGAGGTATGTTGATACAGCATTTGGGCTATAGCAGAATATTTCGTGGTAGGACTTGTATTACCTAGGGGAAAGGAATCTCAATTTTTAAAGGTAGTCATTAATGATAGAGTATGACAGACCTAATAAATAGTAAATGAAAAGTTTTCAACTTTTATGGTAGCAGCTGCTAAAGGATTTTCATGTGGCATTCATTGGCTGTTGCTTCTTTTTCTGACTATCTGTGTATAGTTTCTTGTCTTCTTTTTCCCCCATGTGTGAAGGCTGTTCGTTGTACCCAAGCTTTGGCCCCTCCAGAGCCTGTAAAAGTAGATTAGGCCATTGGAATTTTGTTTGTTGCTGGAGCAAGATGAACATCTGGGAATCATCTGATTCCAACAGTGTTCCTCCTTGCCTGCTATGTTGTTAGAGGGTTGGGCTACTGGATTTGCTATCATTTTTCTTCTCATTAGAACTGTCACATTTTGAGACTTATTCCATTTCTTCTAACACAAAGAAATAGCAGAAAACAGCAGCTAATTTAACTATTACACTTTTTTTAAGGTACTCTGGAAATAGCTATTTGAAGGATGCCTCTGTTCTCTGCATAGACCCTTTTATTGACCTTAAAGTGGTTGCTATACAACTTTTTCTTGTGGTTCTCTATATCACCGTTCCTACTGTTAGTCACCTGTTAGTCTATTTTGAACCCTATCCAAAAATTAGGGAAGGATATTCTCTTATTCTCTAGGAAAAAAATGAGGGAGGGAATGGGAGGACAGGGTGAAAGAAAGGGAGGGAGGGAGGGAGCAAACAAAGGAAGTTCATGAGATCAGCCACTTGATGAAATTAGTATGACTCTGTTAATATGCCCCTGCTGATTCAAGGCTTGTTAGCAAGCCTGTGGTAGAATCACAGTTGGAAAGGTTATTCAGGCCATCAAGGCTAATACTTCACTCAGGTGCAAAGCTCCAAATTAAACCATCTGAGAGATTATAGTCTAGATCTAACTGAACACAGTCAAAGAAGAACCTACCATCTTTCAATGCACTTGGTTTCATGGTTGGACTGCTTTAACTGTTACAATTTTTCCCCTAACACTATTAAAATCTGTCTTCCTATATCTGAAATCTATTCATGTATTCCATATTCTGTGCTACAAAAGATCAGGTAATATATGTAACATCCTTTCATGTATTTGGTAGATATTACCTGTATATACCTGTATAACTCATTCAATCTTTGTTCATTGGTCTTAATTTTCCCCCTCTTCATTGTCCTTCAATAAAAATGTTTCACTTTATCTGGATTCTTATTACAGTGTAATACCGAGAAATAGGCCTATTATTTGTGTTGGGATCTAATCTATACATACCGGTAACTGAGTGGAATAATTATTTAATTGTCATATCTTTGAGGACATCCTTTAACTATTTTACTAATCTGTGCCATGAGATACTTTGATAAATGTGTTACTGATACTGAATTATATTATGTCCACATTTCCACAATCTATTAAGGAAAAATTCCATTGCTTTTTTAAAATAATGAGATAAAATTGATTTGTTCTTGACATTTTTATTGTAATTTCTTATCCTTTATACTTTGCTTTAAAGGTACTTGCAAATCAATCTCTTTTTGATCAACTTCCCATAAAACATTGTCATACTGACTAATCTGTTGGAGTTTATTTTTCTTCTTTCTGAAGAAGCAATAGTTTTTTCCTGTTATGTGGCCATTCTCCAGGATTTCTAAAAGATAAATATATAAAGGTTTAGTAAGACAATCAGCTGGTTCTTTTATTCCTCTAGGATTGTAATGGTATATAGGAGTGACCTTAGGTAAAGGTAAAGGTTCCCCCGCACATGCATGCTAGTCGTTTCCGACTTTAGGGGCCGGTGCTCATCTCCGTTTCAAAGCCGAAGAGCCAGCGCTTGTCCGAGGACATCTCCATGGTCATGTGGCCGGCATGACTAGACGCCAAAGGCGCACGGAACGCTGTTACCTTCCCACCGTAGTGGTCCCTATTTTTCTACTTGCATTTGTACGTGCTTTCGAACTGCTAGGTTGGCAGAAGCTGGGACGAGTAACAGGCGCTCACTCTGCTACGCGGCAAAGAGACGCTGCCAGGGAGCAATCAAAAAGGAGATGGAGGAGGAGCCCCAGTTGCTTAATAGTCAGAGAAAGAAACTTCTGCCCTTATTGACCTGGCTGTAATAAGAGATGATGGGAATTCTGTATTTGCAAACTTGGAAGATTCTGTTAATGTAGCTTTACAACAACATAGAAATAGTTTTTCTGCTCATGTTTTCCGTCTGGTTTACCTGGGAGAACTGACAAGGTTGCAGTTTATCTGATTTGAGAGATTTAAACTCAAAGGAAAGGTATTTTCTCTAATTTTCTATCAATGTCTACTTTCAATTTTTCCCTTTTATCCCATTCTTCACAATTCCTTGGGATACTTACTTAGTTTATATTGGAGAAAGCTGTACTCAACATAGAATTCAATTAGCTCTGCTTTTTTTTACTATTTGTTAGCATCTTTTCTTCCTCACTGAGCATCTGATATATTGATCTTTGTGTTTTCTCTCCTGAGCATACAGTCTTTGAAAAAGTTGGTTTTTTTATTTTTTTTAAATTGGTCTTTACATCCTAAGATTTAACTTTCCTGTTACTGGCTCTGCAGTACTGGATTATCTGCCTGTATTCTTCCTTCGTGGCAAGATTCTTGTTTTATTTTCCTTCTTGTAATCTTTCTCTTTTCAGATCTTCAACCAGCATTTTGGAGCCACATTCTTCTCTTCTCCATTCTTCTCAGTAGAATTGTTTACTGTTGAGCTCATCTACTTTAGGAACTCATTTTGAGTCCCTTCTGCTATTAGATTCTTCTGCCATGAATTCTAAATATTATTGCTCTGAGTTTATTAAAATCCTCTTTTCTGAAATCCAGAATTTGTGTTTAAGTAGACTTCATTTTAGATGCCCCCCCAAAAATCAAGATCTTCAGTTAACTGCTACTTCTACTACCTCAGCTAAAGAGACAGCCAGTTTAATGCAATTGCTTCAGGCTGTGAGATAGCCTGTAAAGTATGCTGTCTTTAATCTGCTCTATTGACATAACTGGTCTCTACTCTGCTTTAGTAACTAGGGCAGCAAATGATGGTTTTCTAATAGTTTATTGTTGGGCAAGTTAATGTGTAACAATTAATGCTTTTCCCAGCTGACATAAAAAAGCCCTATTAGTCTCTCCCACTAATATGAGCTGAAAAGGGGAAAGGAGGCAGGTTTTGTTATATGGCAAAGTGACAGGTTTAGCCATCTCCTAGGCAATCTGTGGCCTTTGGGTCATTTCAATATCATTTCAGAGGTATTTCCTTACCTAAACAGAAACAGAATGACACACGGACTTGCAAAAAGGCAGTGGGCACAGGAGCAACTTCTGACTCCCTGCCAGCTTCTCTATTGAGTTTCCTTGTGGGACGCTGATAGAGAGCACCTAAATCCTCCCTCCCAGTTCCCAATCCCTGCCACTTCTTCACCATAGTCACTTCTAAAGATCGAAAAGGACATCAGCTTCTGCTCTGAGAATAGGAAAAGCTCTACATACACACTGGATCAGAAAATCCCAAATTTATATGATGGGAATGAGAAGATACGCATGTGTCCTTCAAGAATGGCTAGCTAAGTGTCCTGAAGTCAAAATTAAGAGCTGTCTTTCTTGTTGATTAGTGTCAGGAACTCTATGTTCTCATGCATGTCATAATTAGTTGGAGCGCAGTGCAATTTCTTCCTCTAGTTGTGGGTGCCTCCTGCCTATTGCCTTCTCCTTCTTGACTTTATCTGATACTCTGCCTGTCACCAGGTTTGCATTCTTGACTATAGGGACAAGCACCAGAACTGCAAGCTTCACTGCTGCCATGTAATAAGAGGTTCAGTACTGATTGGGAGGACACTCTTTAGGGTTTATTAACTGGCAGCCAGACAGAAGGAAGGTTTTTAGAGACTGTCCACAGCTGTCTCGTGGGGATTCCAACAGACTGCCTGCCACGCCTTTTCTCATAGCACAACTTGTTTGGACCACAGTTGGCAAGAACGATGCATAGGAAAAAAAGAGCTGGATATATTGCCTGTAATGAACAACATGTACAATACGTAGAATGTAAGCTACCAAGCTTCTGTGTTTATAAAAGAAAATATAAAAGAAAGAATTGATCTACTCAAGCACCTGGAAAGGAATAATAAGCATAGGAGGGAATAAAGGTTGGGCAGAGTTCAAAGTGTACACTGTAGAGTTTATGACTCTGCCTCTATTTGAAGTATTATATGGGTATTTCAGGTAGAAACAACACATCTTTTCTCTTTCTTACTCACTGGAATGTGTCTATTCTATATAAGGACACACACACACACACACACACACACACACACACACACACACACACGTAACATATGTAACAAATTTCAGTGTGAAATTCATTAGTCTAAACCAGGGGTAGGCAACCTTGGCTCTTTTATGACTCATGGACTTCAACTCCCAGAATTCCTGAGTCAGTCCATGAGTCATAAAAGAGCCGAGGCTGCCTACCCCTGGTCTAAACTGTAATGAAGCAGAGCACAGCAGAAAAAAACTGCTTTATTTCTTCCTGCTCTGGGTTCTCTCATATACCCCATGACAAGAGCAAAAGAGTTCAGAATATGCTGCAAAAGTATGTTACATCTCATTAGTTCTATCTTAGTTAGTCCCATCTAATTGGAATCAATGGAACTGGCCTAAAATAAAGGAGTATTGTCTTCATACTTGCATACCGAGAAATGTCTGTCATTCAGAGGAAAAAATTAGAACAGATGTGACAAGAACCTATGCAGCTTTAATGAACTATCAAGGTTCATTTCAAACACATAAAAGATATAATATTCTAGAGATGAAAATGGAATTTTGCAGATGTAGTTTGTTAGGTTAAGAAACTTTATTTTATTACTTTATAGATTTTGATTTCAAGGGGAATCTTTCTCTGTAACAAATTATATTAAAAGGCATAAGTTTTCAGGAGGTGCAGCTCATTTCATCACATTCATAGAAGGACTAAATGGAGGATTTAAATTGGGATAACGAGACTAGGGAAAGGAGGAGGAAAGAGGAAGGAAGACAGGTTGGTTATGCAGATGCAAATTATGGGTGATACAGACTGCAAGTGATAACAGCTTACCAATTAGCAATTGCAATGAATTAAAGACATATTGTGTTTGTTGAGATGTTCTGATATTGTTTGGAACCTTTTGATGTGGGTCCAGCAATTTTATTCCTCAATGGTGCTTTTAAAATCTCCTGATTTCAAAAGCAAGTGAGCTAATTTTATGGAATTTCCATCACTACTAATGCACTTTTAAAGTGCAATGTTACATGAGCACATCACTTAGCAAAGGCAATCTTGACAGTCCCATGACTCTGCAAGTTGTTAAGCAAGGGCCTCACATAACTGACATGGGAAGAAGCAAAAGTCTCTGGCAAGCAGGCTAGTGGGCATCCCAGTGGGTAGGGAATGTGGACAGGCAATGCAGAGCGATCTGGAGTGTGGGTGGACAAGTGCCATAGGTAGGTACTAGGGAGTATGAGCAGCTGGATGGGTGGTTGCCACAGATAGGTGCTATAAAGCATGGGCAGGAGTTTGGGTAGGCACTATGAAGGGTAGGTGGGTGCTGTAGGCAGGCTATACAAAGCACAGGTGATCAGGTAAAAAACAGGTAGGAGCAACTTGCAACCTCTTGCTGGCTTCCGCATTGACTTTGCTTGTGGGAAGTGGGCAGGGAAGGTCGCAAATGATGATCATGTTACCATAGGACACTGCAACCGTTGTAATTGTGAGCCAGCTGCCTAGTGCCCAAATTGTGATAATGTGACTATTGGGATGTTGCAATGGCCTCAACTTCAAGGACCAATCATAAGTCCTCCTCTTTCAGCACTATTGCAATTTGAATAGTTATTGAACAAGTGGATATAACCCAAGGACTGATTGTACCAACTTTAAGACTGGTTATTCTTTATGATAAAAAGGTGGACAGGGCTTTTAAATCTCATATTCTTAGAAGTGCCTTGCTGCGTGTCTGGAAAAAGTATTATTATAAGTTAAATTATAAAATACCAATTTGGGGAATTCCCGGACATGCGATAGAAGGTGTATCTATGGGAGTGAGTTTGGATATCATTTCCTATAAGGAATTACTTAGATTGGAAGGGAATGAATGGCAACTTAAATCATTAGATGAGTTAAGACAAGAAAACATAAGTTACTCTTGGTTCCAATATACCCAATTGAAAGCTAGGTGGAAGCTGGATCAGAAGGTTGGCATCACAATTACAGATGAAAGTAAAACAAATTAGAGATTTAAATCGTGCGCATATAAAGAGGATATATAGGGGGGCGGAGCCAACTGTCAGAGCGGGCGGCTGTGTGAACGGAGCTCTCTCCACGCACAACCTCTCACCCAGTGTTCGCGGGGGCTTTTCGGAGCTTCAGGAGGTCCTGTAGGGACATCCGAAGTTGCAGGCAGCCCGGAGAACCTTCATGAGCGGCGGTTCGTGTTGAAGATCCGGAGAAAGTCTGATGCGAGCGAACCGGGGAGAAGGAGGCCAGTAATGGCCGACATGAAGATCTGACAGAGGGACGGAGCTAGCACGTAAGCAGCGGGACAACGGTAGAGCGGAGCTGACGGAGAGTGTATCCGAATATTAAATAGGAAGCGCTTGTGAAAGAGGTACTGGTTCGAAGTGGGGGCCTCATGGAGAGGGAATAAGCGGCGATAGAAGTCTTGAGGGAGGCGTTTGGCAAAAACAGCAAGGGAAAGAAAGCCGAAGACTATATGACTGCATTTTAGCTGGAGATAAACTACAACAGGTCAAAGTCTGAGCTTTGGAGCCTTAGAGACTGAACTCTGGATTGTCGGGCGTGGAAAGCGATCAGCTTGGTCTAGTCTGGTCTATTCTGGTAAATTTTGAATTCGTGAACTTTTGAAACTTTTGAAACTCTACTCTACTTGTCACGGGCGGCCATTTGATTTAGCAATTTAGTAACTGGAGGTTTGTTTAGTGGGACACCTACTGGTCTTTGACAGCAGAGGAAGACGGAAAAGGTGCCAATTTCTGCGCCGGAAACGGGGGGGAAAAAAAAAGAAGAAGAACGTGACTTTGAATATATTCATACTATAGAATTCTATTATATAAATTGCTTAGTTGGTAATAAGTATCTGGTGGTAACTGTTTTATATATTTTTTGTCATAGAGTTAAAAGGTTTATATAACACTCAGGGTATTACACATTGATAAAACGCTGCCATAATTGGGGAAACATGACAAGCATTTCGGGAGCAACTAAGCCTAGCGCTGGTAAAAAGGTGGCAGCACAGGGACAGGGGATGGCCTCAAGTCCCTCCAATCAGAAATCTATAGAGGATATGCTGCAAAGGGAAAGATCTAACTCGAATTCCTTTAAAGATTTACATGCCCTTTTGCAAAACCTACACGAGGCAATGGCCAAAAATCACGAGGAGATGAAGAGAGAAATAGGCCAAATAAGAAACGACACTGGTGAATTAAAGGGGAAGATCCAAGCGATAGATGATAAATTTGAAGGGATTCAACAACAATTAGTCAAAAATGAACAAAGACTTCAAGATATGGAAGCTAGAATGGAAAAAGAGGAAAAGAGAGTAGATGATTTAAATGAAACACTCCTTCAGGCTAATAAGGAGTTAGAAACAACAGTTATTTTTCTGGAAGCAGAAAAGGCTGCTCATTATCTACGCTTCCAAAACGTTCAAGAAAAAAGAGGGGAAGATCTGTTGGTCATGATGGCAGAACTGATGGCAAAGGCACTCGGTGTAGGGAAGGAGGAAATGCTGGCGGAAATTGATGAAACATACAGGGTCCAAACTAATTATGCGAGAAGGCACAACCTCCCAAAAGAAGTACATGTAAGGTTAGTTAAAAAATCAATTCGGGATGAGCTTCTGCATAGATCTAGAGAGGAACCATTAGAATTTCGGGGCCAACCAATCACCATCCTTAAACAGATACCTAAAAGGATGAGGGATCTGAGACGCGGCTATCAATTTTTAACATCTAAATTAATAAGAGAAAATGTAAACTTTAGATGGCTAACTCCAGAGGGTATTCTAGTTACGTGGCAGGATAGAAGGCATAGACTGGACACGATAGAGAAGGCAGAAGATTTCTATAAACGTCACTTCCATAGCCAAGAGGAAGCAGATTTAGAAGATCAAGATGGAAGGGAGGTAAGAGAAAGAGATACAATACGTGTGGCAATGGATGGGAAGATCTTAGCTACAGAGGATAGAAGGAACAAATCCGGTGAGTTAACAGAGAAACATGGAACTAGAGACAAGGAAGAGAGAGAGCCCCGAATCACGAGATCCACAAAAACCAGAAATAAGTAAGATGAAGGGAGGTGAGTGTAGTATTATGTCTGTGAATATTAATGGATTGAATTCGCCAGTGAAAAGGCGGAAATTTTTTAATAGGCTTATGCACCAACAATTGGATATCGTGGCAATACAAGAAGTCCATATAAAGGAACAACAAAAATATTTGTTAGTACAACCAAGAATAGGGAACCTATTCGTTTCCTTAGACCGATACAAGAAAAAGAGAGGAGTGGCACTATATGTAAACCCAAAATTGACTGCAAAACAAATTTATAACGATAAAGAGGGTAGAATACTGATAGTTGAGGTTATAATAAATCACAGGAAGGTCATGATGGTAGAGATATATGCCCCAAACCATAACCAAGAACAATTTTTCAAAACACTTCACAATAAGATATGTAGCATTGATTATGAGGAGATTTGTTTAATAGGAGATTTTAATGCTATCCTAGATACAAATTTGGATTATATGGGAAAGACGCTTAGGAAAAAGAAGAGAAGAACTCTACCGAGATCTTTTCTCAACTTGGCGGAGGAACTAAATATCCAAGATGTCTGGAGGGAAAGAAATCGTAAGGCTAGACAATATACATATTACTCCAACCGACATAGCTCATGGTCTAGAATAGACATGGTATGGATGACGAAAGAAATTAGTTCAGAAATAGACGAGGTACATATAGCGACAGGTACTTGGGCAGATCACAATCCTATTAAACTTATCTGGAAAGGCTCCAAAAAAATACCCAGATGGACGCTCCAAAGAGCAATTTTAAAAGAAGACGAATTCAAATCTAAGATGGAGAGAGAACTAAGTTTTTTCTTTAAGGAAAATAAAGCTATAGACACCTCAGTACAAAACAATTGGGATACAGCTAAGGCAATGATGAGAGGGGTAGCGAGGGCATATATGGTATATAAAAATAAGGGGAAAAGACAACAACGGGAAAGATTAGAAGAGGAATATAAGAGCTTAGAAGTTATACTCCAACAAGATCCACAAAAAGAGAATATCAAGCAATCTATGGATCTGATTAAACACAAACTTAACATTCTAGACAAAGAGAAATTAGCCCAACAATTGAGAAACACGAAACAAAATTTTTTTGAAAATGCAAATAAACCGGGCCGGTGGCTAGCATATAAATTGGGAAAACAAAAGGGGAAAAACTGGATTCACGAATTACGAGATGAGGAAGGGAGAATATTCCACCAGGAGGAAAAAAAAAAAATTATAGCCCAGGAATTTTATGAACGTTTATACAAAGAAGATAGTCAGGCAAGTGTGGAGAAAATGGAGGAATATTTTCAAAGAGCCAAACTACCCAAGGTCACAGAAGATACCAGAAATATGTTAAATGAGGAAATTCGACTATCTGAGGTGATAAAAGCTATTAATGCACAAAAGAATAATAAAGCATCGGGACCCGACGGTCTTCCATCAGAAATTTATAAAGAATTACAAAATATCCTAGCTCAACCCCTAGTGGAGGTATTTAACGCAGTATTAGAAGGCGCAAGGACGCCTAAATCTTGGCTAGAGGCAAACATAACCCTTATCCCGAAAGATAACACGGACCATACATTAATCCAAAATTACAGACCCATATCACTTCTTAACTCGGACTACAAGATATTTACATCAATTATAGCGGAACGATTGAAACGATTTCTGAATGATTTCATACACGCAGATCAGAATGGTTTTCTCACTAAGAGACACACTAAGCACAACATTAGAATAATATTAGATACATTGGAGTACTATGAATTACATAGCGAACAACAGATGGCATTACTTTTCTTAGACGCCCAAAAGGCATTTGACAACGTTAAATGGTCTTTTTTGTGCCAACAGCTTAGCTTTATGAATATGGGTGAAAAATTTATAAATATAATTAGGGCAATTTATGACAATCAGGAAGCAAAAATAATTATTAATGGGGAAGCATCTAGCAAGTTTCAAATTCAAAAGGGAACACGGCAAGGCTGCCCCCTATCACCATTGCTCTTTATATTGACTCTTGAAGTATTAACGAGAACTATAAGAAATGACCCAAAGATAAAAGGATTAACCATTAAAAAGGAAACCTTTAAATTGCAAGCTTTCGCGGACGATCTGGTTTTTATTATGGAGGATCCATGTCAGACGGGACCAAAGCTATTGGAAGAATTATCTAAATATGGTGAGGTTGCCGGACTGCGAATAAATAGAAATAAGACCAAGATGATTGTTAAAAATATGACCAATAAACAAAAAGGTAGTCTGGCCGGAATCATGGATATAGAAATAGTCAAGAAAATAAAATATCTAGGGATTAACATTACGGCTAGATGCACTTCACTCAAAAAGGATAATTATGATAATGTAGTGAACCAAATAAAAGGTGATCTGGAAAGATGGGGAAACCTAAAACTCTCATTATTGGGAAGAATCGCTGTCATTAAGATGAATATTCTGCCTAAAATCCTGTTTCTGTTTCAGAATATCCCAATTCAACTCGACTCTAAATTTTTTCGAAATTTGGATAAATTATCACTAAGTTTTATTTGGCAGGGGAAAAAACCAAGAATTAAATTGAAATATTTACAGGACACGAAGGAAAATGGGGGTTTTGGATTGCCAGACTGGGAATTATATTACCATGCCGCGGCCCTGAGCTGGATTAGAGAATGGGTAATCTTGAGAAATAGAAGACTATTAACTTTATAGGGTCACGATTTGCAATATGGCTGGCATGCTTTCCTATGGACGGAGAAACAAGGTCTTTTCTCGCATTTTCAAAGACATCGGATCAGGCAAGCGCTACTTAATACTTGGAAAAAAATTAGATCTCACAATTACACCAAAATTCCGGTCTGGCTATCCACCCTTGAAGCGATAGTTTACCCAAATGTTTGATTTGGGTAACATAATCTGTTTGATTTGGGTAACATAATCTCATACAAGGATATTCTGAATGAGGAGGGGGAATTGAAACTTAGGAATGAACTAGAATTACAAGGTATAAAACTCGATTGGTGGGCCTACTTACAAATCCAATCGAGATTTAGGAAGGATAAAAATGAATGGGGGATATATACCTCTGAAACAGCATTGGACAAAATATTATTGGGACCGGACTCTAAACAAATAAGGAATTTTTATAAATTACTTTTGGGATATAAGCTGTTTGAAGAGCAAGTGAAAGACCCCATGTTGACCTGGGCTAACAATTTAGGACATAACATCGACCTAGATACTTGGCAAACAATTTGGGATAGAAATAAAAGGATAACACTGGCCTCATCGTATAAAGAAAATTTATTTAAAATGTTTTACCGATGGCATCTTCCCCCAGCTCGCTTAGCAAAAATGTACACAACAGCATCTCCCAAATGTTGGAAGTGTTCTGAAGAGATAGGAACATACTTCCACACGTGGTGGTCTTGCAGTAAAACACAAAAAGTTTGGAGAATGATTTGGATTTGGCTGAAAGAAATATTGAATCAAGATCTGGAGTTTAGTCCAGAACTTTTCTTGTTGGGAATCACGAAAGAGAAATATCCTAAAGATGTGCTATACTTAACGATCCATATTATCACAGCAGCTAGATTATCATTTGCGCAAAAATGGAAAAAGAATGAGATCCCAGGACAAAAAGAGGTTATTAGGAAAATTTGGGATTGCGCTGAAATGGACAAATTAACTTTGGAATTAAAGAATAAAGATCAATCAGACTATTATAGAATTTGGAACAAATTGTATCTTTGGATGGATAAAAAGAAAGGTCTCTATTAGGTTTTACAGACTAGCTCACTGTTTTAAATATTGTGGTATTTTATCGATTTGTAATCTAAGTGTATTTAAGTGTATTTTTGATGTACATATATACATGTATATATATATATATTTAAACATTGTAGACAAAAAGGTTTGTCAGCTCGCTGGTACTGTGTCCAATGTTTTTAAATAATAAAATTAATAAAAAAAAAAGAGGATATATAATGTTTTAATTGAATTGCACTCGGAGACGGAATTAGTTACAGATTGTATGATAAAGTGGGCACAAAACATACAGGAACCAATTCCGCTGGATACTTGGGAGGTAATCTGGGTCAGAAATGTTAAATTTACTCAGGCTCAAAATTTAAGAGAAATTTTTTATAAAATGTTTTATAGATGGCATTTGGATCCCAAAAAGTTGTCCAACATGTATCCTAACCTACAGTCTAAATGCTGGAGATGTGGTAGTTTAGATGCTACTTATTTTCATATGTGGTGGACTTGTAGAAATATAAAACCTTTTTGGATTAAAATTTGGTGGAACATTCAAAAGAGTTTTAAGAGAAAGATAAAGTTTTCTCCACAATTGTTTTTATTGGGTATTGTTGTAGATTGTGATACTAAAGAAACCAATCTGATGTTGAACTTGATAACAGCAGCACGGTTAGTGGTGGGACAATACTGGAAGAAGGATAGTTTGCCTACTATAGAAGAATGGGTACTTAAGGTATCGAATCTTGCAGAAATGTCTAAGATTTCTGCTTATTTGAAGGATCACTCGCAAGAAAGATATATTTCAGTTTGGAGGAGATGGATAGATTATGTTCAGAATAAATATGGGACTAAAAAGTTCCATTTAGCTTATGAGTAGATTTTAGATTGTTATTAATTCTAGTATTAGTATTGATTATATTTTTGTTTAAGTTTTTATTATTATGTTTTTAATAATTTGAATGTATCTATGTTAAAGGGGAGTTAAAGCACATTACAAATTTGGTTAATTTTATAATGGATAATCTTAGTTAGAATATGATTATTATATCTATAACCCTGTATTCAGCTCTGGGAAGTGGGGTGGGGGAAGGGGGGTGGTTTGGGGTGGGTGGGTTTTGGGGATATGTATTGTAAAAAAATTTTTTTGTAAAACTCTTTAATAAAAAAAAATCAAGACTGGTTATTGCCTGGCAGATTTTAATATGTGTCCCCACTCATTCGTAATGTTAAGGTATAGAATCCTGTTAATTAGCAAAGTTGAAATCTCTTTCTAATATCTTCGTTCAAATTTTTCAGTTCTTTTGGAAGAAAACCCTGCGTATTAACTGATTCAGGATTGTCATACAGGCTTGGCCAAATTACAATTCTAAAGCAGAGAAAAGTGTTTGTATAATTTGGAGATAATATATGTGTCTGCCATGCAGAAGCAAAGGCACACTTTGAAGCATTGGACAGAAAGCATTCTGTGTCAAAGGAAGCAAGGGAAACAGCTTGGAGATAATAGATTAGGAATGATGTGGGGTAGGTGGGTGACCTGAATTCTGGTGCTGGTTCACTGCTATTGTAGTGATGCCCTTTTTAATTCTGTTGATACTTAACAATTTTGAATATTTTTGCAAAAATAGAAATGTTCAAGAATACTCGTTTCAGGGGGGGGAACTCAGTGTTTGTTCTTTGGGGAATCACTGCCTCTACCGACTTTCAAATCTCTTGGAAACTTTCTAGAGGTGATTTCAAATGAGTTTTATATTTATCAATAACTTCTTTATCAAAGAAGCTATAGTAATATCTGTCCTCTATTCCAGAGGTCAGTTTATTTCCTAAAATCTGATGTAATAACTGGATATAATATACTAGATGTATTTGGCCAATGTAGAATAGAGAGCAACAACAATTTCTCTTGATCTTGACACTATATTTCTGTAGATGCAGTTTAGGACTGAATTTGGTTTGGGGTTGTTATTTGTTTGCAGCTATATCAAACTATTGGTACTTGTTTAGCTTGTAATCTACCAAGATATAGTCTAATGCTGCCCGTTCTCTATCATGTATTTATTATTTTTATTATTTTACATTTATTATTTACAATTCCAATGAAAGTCATTGCATTTCTCATCTTTCTAGTTTCTGCCCATTGTTCCAGTTTGTTAAGATTCTCCTTGATACCTGTCCTCTGGGATGTTTCTTATCCCCACTGCCTTTTGGGTCTTCTTTCAAATTTTTTACAAATATGTTGAGCAGAACTAAGCCTAGAACAAAGTTCTATGATATGCCAGTTGGTGCTTCTTTCTTACTTGATGTGGAGCTATTGATGTAAAGTAAAGCTGTTTAACCACCTCAACATCTGTCTAGCATTAGCAGAGTCCAGCCAACAGTTTGACATCTTCTCTACTAGGATATCATGGAAGTCTTTGTTGAATGCCAAATCCACCATATTCCTGCAGTCAGTTGAACTGTTGCTGTCAAAAAGAAAGATCAGGTTGATTTGGGATGATTTGTTTTGATAAACCTATCTTACCAAGGAATACACTTTTATCTAAATGCTCACATATGAACCATTCCCTATACATCCACCATATGTTCTAAGCTGTCTCTCTTTTTTTATTGGAATTGTATGCAGTTATACATCCAATATCTTATTTTCAAGACATTCTCAGTTCTGCTGTTCTCCCTTTGATCTTTGGAATTCTGTCCATGGGATGGTATCTAGTACTTCTCTAAACTTGTTGAGATGAATTCTTCTGAAATTGGGAAATTTTCATTTCTCATTATGTAATAACCTGACACACAGGATGATACTTTGACTCCTTCCGTTTTTACCTCCTCAATTGGATAGAAAATGAAGCAGCCATCATCACCTCTGAGGAACTTTGACAACCTTGCAGCCTTGATCAAAATGATAGATGCCTGTCTTATCTGCCAATTCTAGATCTGGAAGATATTTTCCAGATCTTCTGCCTGACTTGTTGGTCTAGACTAGAGCATATAAGCTCTTCAATAACAGTGTTGCTTTCTTTTCCTCCTACTCCTCTTTTGACTGATATAATCATTTGCTTTCTCCTCATGGTTTTTTTTATTACCAACAAATCTGCAATCACATTGGGCAATTAGAAACCTTTACAAAAGAATCAGAAGCAGTCAAGAACAAGATTCCTTCTAATTTTTGATATGTTGGATATAGAAAAACATGTTTTGTGCAGCTTTTCCCAAACAAGTACAGATTTGTGCACAGCAAAAGAGTATATTCATATGTTGGTACATTTACATATTTCTTAGTTAAAATGTAGTATATAAACTAGAAAATATAATAGTATAACTGTAACACATATATTCTTAAATCATTTTTAACTCATCGTGACCGCCCCCTGCATTTTTCAGAAATGGCTTGCCAGTTCCTTCTTTGTCCATCTAGTTTTGTGCCTAAGGTGGGACTGGAACTCATAGTCTCTTGGTTTTTAGCCTGTTCTCTTAATCATTACACCAGATTGTGTCTACATATACATACTTACAGATTTTAACATAAGCTCACCAGTCACTAATAACTAATCAGTATTTTGTAAACATTTTTCCTGGCTATTGTAATCAACATTTTTAAAGGAAAAAAAAGTATTACACAAGAATATTTAAATAGCCCCTCTATCTTTTTCCCCATTCGTTCTTTCTTTTGTTGCATTTTAACCTTGTTAAACTTTAATTATTATTTATTTAAATTTTGATATTGGTATAAAATTAACAATGATCATGGACTTTGTGGATTTCAAAACTCTGTAGATATTAATTAAACTTTTATTTTTGAGGAAGGAGGGAAGCTCTGGGGTCACATCTGGCACCTCTCTAGCTGGGCATGATCTAGAGTAGTTGTATTGCAAGAGCAGGATTGCTTCCCTGATGTTCCAAGCAAAAGATTATTGTTGTTGTTGTTATACTTAATTTTGTGTGCATGGGTTTGATGTATAGTATGCACACATGTGTTCAAATGCACATCTAAGAAGGAAGATAGGCCAGGAATCGGCCAGCAGTCCCTTCCCCTTGGGGCTTCTTGTCTTTCCTTTTTCCTGAGTATTTCAAGCATGGCTTCATTATACTTTTTAAAATCTGCAGGAAGGGAAGGGAATCTTACATTGGTAAGGACGGATTAGTGAATCTTGAAAGATTTAATTTCAGGGGATGGTGGAGGAAGGTCCCAGTATTCCTTTATTCACAGGCTTACAGCATTACTATATCCAGGATGCAAAACTACAGAAGACGCTAGGTGGAAGCAAAGAGTAGAAGAAAATAGTAATCTTCTGCTGCCATCTAGAAGTTTATGACCCAGAAATGGTGGGCCTATTATTTGATCAAATACTTAAATCTTAATTAGAAAGTCTTGGGGAAATTACAGCATTGAAACATTCTGGAAATACTTTTTTCTCTGTAACTATATACTATATTGGAGAAGGGAGAAGACTCATCTACCCATTGTAAACACAGAATAATTAAAAAGTGTGAAATAATAAACAAAATTTTGCAGTTATGGTTAAGGAAACTACTGTTCTACCCCATGATTACTCCAGGGCTTGCTGAAAGATGTGACTTAGGTCTTGCTCTTGGATGCAGTTCCCATGGCAACAAATTCCAATAATAAAGAAGAGGTTATTCACATGCTACTATCTAGATCTAAATGTAACTTGAAGGGCGGGAAATACTTTGTAGGACAAATGAGGCTGTTGCCATAGTGATGGAAGCACAGCCTCAGAAATGGTGGAGATTGGGCTGGCACAAGCATTTCGACCATGGGAAGCCGCCAGGTGTTTGGGATGGCACAGAATGGATTCTTCTCAGAACAGAAATGCTGACACAACTTATTACTTGGTACTCTGCATGCTGTGCACTGCAGTTCTTAACAAGCATCATATTGGAACTTGCCAAGGTCTCAAGAGGTGCAGTCAGCCAAGACACTCTGCCTATCCCTTACTCCAGGCTAAAATCCTGGATGATTTACAAGAGATTGCAAAGTTTTTATTTATTTGCCAATTTATATGTAGGCTTTATCTGATGACCCTCAAGGTTTGCCTAATAGGCAAAAAATTAAAACACTCAAAAGTATATTAAAACATCAAAAACAAATCATAAGCAACCAACAGAGTATTACCTTAAAAATAACAAAAATAGTAAATAAAAAAGAGGTGGCAAATTGAATGAACATCATTAGAATACTCTCTAGAAAAGCTCAATGTTTAACAACTGTGAGGTTCCAAGAATCAGGATATGTAGAATTACATCTAAGCAGTTTTCTTTCTGGTTTCTCGGCTATGGTCAGAAATCTTGCCAAACTAAAACTATTTACATCATTAAAGATATACTCTGAGCTCCTTTTCTCCCAACCACACTATTTAAACTTCATTTCCTCTTGGCCCACTGGAATGCAGCCCCTCCTGGAATCCAGACTACATTCCATTACAGCAACCTGCTGAAAGCCTTCAAAGAGCGGACTAGCTTGTTCTCTGTAGGGAGTCAATTTGACAGCACTATCCTTGCCCTGAGAGATAGTGTCTTCTAGCTTCAGTTCCTCTTAGCTCCTAGAAGTGTGGGACCACAAGGAGTTTCTCCTCAATACTTTACCAGGGCAGAAGGCAGTGGGTGGGGGCTTCAGTTGTGCAGCTGAACAAATGAATTCTACATCCCTGGTAGTTGGTTTCACCTGCAGTGACCTCTAGCATTTGCTCACATTGGTAATAGGTTTACTTTCAAGCTAAATCAAAACAATTGATTGGTTTTCAAGTGCTACTGAAAACAGCTGTCTTAAAATAAAATCTAGATAAAGGATTAGTTGAATTGGATTTTGATTTCACCTGACTGTGATAACTGGAAATGGCCATGCTTCCTTTTTGAAAGTCCACTAGTTTCCCTAGCTCTCATTGCTGAAACCATTTTGCAGGACAATTGTATGGTTTCATTAGTCTTTCTTTTAAAAAACATTTTATGTGTTTTAACCCAATTTTTCAATGTCATGCTCTGTTGAAAATGAGTATAAATACTATATATGAGCATTAGTTCTCCTCATTTTACTATATTCAGCTGTTCTTGTCACAAAATGTAGACCTAGGATGGAGAACCTATAGCTTTCCAGATGTGCTTGAATTATAAATTAGTTTTCTTTCAGATGTTGCTGAATTACAATTCCTGGTAGCTTCCTCAAACTACTCAATTTTGAGAGATGGCTCTCAAAATTGAGTAGTTTGAGGAAGCTACCAGGAATTGTAATTCAGCAACCTCTGAAAGAAAACTAATTTATTATCCATTATTGAAACTATCTGGGGGATTTGGTTGTTGTTTTTGAAAATCGACATTGTTCAGTAATGACATTAAATTGCTGTTTGTGTGTTTCTGTGTGTATTGTTAAGTGTTACAGAATTGCAGTTTTTATCTGGATCTAGCTCATAGACATTTTGGGTTTAGTCTAATTGGGAGATGATGAGATTTGTACTTCAGAACCTCTAAAATCATCACATTGGGGAAGATGTGTAGATGTTAGATATGTGACATTGGAAAAGCACACATGCTTCTTGTATTCTGAAGTTATCTACATTTCTTACAAGACTGCTTGAGGAAAAGGTTCTGGAGGCTAATTATATCTGATTGTATAGCAATTATTGTCTCAGATCCCCCTTGATCCAGTGACTTCTTTTGAGCTAGGGTCTTGTCCCCAGAGAACTGAAATCCAGAGCCAATTGGAGTTGAATCCATATCTGTATTGAAAGATCTTTCCATTTGCACACAGGATGTAAAGGATATTTGAGGCAACCAGGCAGCAAAGTGATTTTTGCCACATGTGACCAATCATCATATTTCAGTCATAGAATGAAATGGGTTGATGTAAACCAGTCTTTCTTGATGTATAGAAAGTGACAAGAGATTCAATGAGACAAAACACATACTGGGGAAATAGAACAATTGAGTACTTTATTTTCAATTTCTATGTCTTCTTTACTAGCTCTGCTTCAGGTATTTGTTTTGCTTGTTTTGTGTCTGAAGTAATTTTCCTTTACACAAGTTCTTGATTATATTAAGGGTATGGAAAGTGAATAGACTTTGAAAATCCACTGGTTTGGGCTTGAGTTTGTGATCACTCTTACCCCTCTTGAGGAATTTATTTACTAAATTTAAACCTATCTTTTAATTGGGGTGCTTTAAAAATAGAATTGGAGTCAGAAGGAAGTCTATTCTAACTATAAATTGCTTGTTTATGAGACTGACAATGTATAAATTAAAACCTAACTTCTTGTGGTGTTCCAAAAGAATTAAAATGTGCAAATGTCAGCCACAAAATGCTGAAAGAAAAGCAGTTTCAATGAAGGAACTGAGAGATTGTATTGTCTGAGAAAATATATCCTATTTTGTCCCAGAAACAATAGGAGAAATATTGTTGTCAAACATTAGAGAAGCAAATAATGTATTATACTGGTATTGCTATTGAGTAACCAAATAAGAAGAAACTTTTTTAAAAAAACCCAGATGAAATTCTGTAGGTAGAAAGGAAGTAGAATATAGAGGCTGTAGAGGTGGAATGGAAGTGGATTGTTCCATATTAATGGCATATTTGTTATATCTCTAACACAATTGGATTTGGTAATACAATTACCAAAGATGATTAGAAAGAGTAATAAAAATGCATAAATATTCAAATCATGGAATAGTGGGAGGAAGATTTGTATCCTAACATGTACTTTTCTATGTCTCTCTCTCTTTTCTCCAGAAGTGGTGATCAAAGTTCAAGTCTACGAAAATGGAGATTTATCCCCACTTTCCCAGGCAGCTGTGGAAGTTTATGGCAACCAAACATCTTTAGCTTCAGGCAGCACTGACCATGAGGGTATCAGTATGCTCCCCATCAATTATCGTTTGGGCACCTGGGTCCTTGTCATGGCCTCCAAGCATGGCTTTGTTACAAACTCTGTTCCTTGGCGTGTCAACAAACTACCACGTGAGTGTTGGTAACCATTGATTGAAAGAACTTGGTGATTGGGAAATTTGTTGAAAGACCTGGGCGTGGTGTGCACTTCATGGGTGGATAACAAAAAAATACATCTTTTATCAAGATAGTTTCCAGTGTTGCAAGAAAAATGAAAATTATGAAGTTTAGTAAATATATGGAATGTAGCATATTATCTTCAATAAAAGAAGAGTACTTAATATTTTTCAGATATTTTAAGCAGCAATTTCTTGGAGACAGTAGCATCATCCCAGAACTTTGGCCAGTTTTCTCACTATTGCAAAAGTTAGATTTCACTGAGTTACATAAATTTCATATCAACATGTACGCGTCTTCAGAAAACTGCATGAGAAGTGTCTTAATATAAGAAAAAGGGAGCTTATTTAGATTTAGCAAACTTTATCTAGTCTGCATTCTGCTTCTCATAATGACCAACTGGATATTGATCTTCAGCTGCATAATAATGACTTAAGAGTTGTTCAGTGTTTTTCATATCATGTAGTTATTATGGCTAGTAATCATGGATGATGGAGTTATTTTCCATGGTCATGTGTAATATTCCATTAAAGCCATCTAAGAATAAAAGATACAGAGAACAAATTGACAAGTGTTATTCCATGTCTGTTCATCATCTGGAGCAGACATGTCAAACACAAGACCCGGGGGCCGGATGCGGCCCGTGAAGTGGTTTCATGTGGCCCGCGAAGCCATCCTGGAAACAGTGAGGGAATGGCCCCCTCTGCCTTGGCCCTGGCCCAGAGACCCTCCTTCTGCCAGAGACCCTCAGATCTGTCCCACTCCTGCCCAGGCCCCCATAGGCACCCTTGATGCGAACGATGTAGAGCTGGCCATGCCCACCCAATAGGCCATACGCACTCTAGCCACGCCCACCCAGTAGGCCACGCCCACCCAGGCCATACCCACCCGGCCCCTTGAGGGCAACCGCAATGCTGATGCGGCCCTCAATGAAATTGAGTTTGACACCCCTGATCTGGAGTGTGTTGTTGCATAATTAGATGGTTGGTAATCCCAGTGAGAAATAGCTGGTTGTATAGTGATAAAAGTATTGCTGTCATCTGGCTTGGACAAAAATGGCCTGGAGCTAGACTGGGATTGCTGTTGCCTTAGTATTTATTGGAAGGCTGCTTGCAAAGAGTCAGAAGATTGATATAGATAGTGGTTTGTTGAAATATCAATAGTTATTTATGAATAGAGAAGAGGAGAAAGAAAATAGAATCAATAGTAAGACAGGTTTGAAGGCACACACAACACTCCTAATATATCGCAGCTAATATCATATGAAGTATAATGTTCCAGTAGTAGGCTGAGACAGATCTCATATGGTTTTAAATTTCACATTGATACCTTTCTCAAGCTGTTTTAAGTAAGACTTTATTAGGAAATACATCCATAATTTATTTTCCAGGCCAGAATTCAGTCCTCTGTTACAAAAAATCCTTGTACAGAATGTGCATCTAGACAAGGGCAAACTTTCATTCTTTTACCAAGTTTGTAACAACAACTAACCAGAGGTACATATGCAGGGGAGGTAAAAATGATGTAAAAATGGTAGGTGCAAACAGGTGATCAAAACCCTGTTCTTTTTACATGTGTGATGAATGTAATTCACATTAAAAAGGATGTTCCTCTGATTGCCCTGTTTAATCTACTTGACACTCCTACAAGAAACCCATATTGCAGGAAAACAGAAAAGTGTAGCTGTCGAGAAACCTTTAACCTTTTTTAAAAAATTTAATTGTTATTTAATTAAGAAAATCCTTTCCTTAGTGATAACTTGGTACAATATCTATTGTCTGGGATTTAAGACCGCAAGTAGTCCTTGACTTAAGACCAATTTGAGCACAAAATTTCTGTTGCTAAACAAGACAGTTGTTAAGTGTGTTTTGCCAAATTTATGGCCTGTCTTTCCAGTTGTTAAGCGAATCACTGCAGTTGTTAAGGTAGTAACACATTGTTAAGTGAATTTGGCTTCCCCATTGACTTTGCTTGTCACATGATCACAAAAGGTAATCACATGATCCCAGGACAGTGCAACCATCATAAATCATGCCAGTTGCCAAGTATCCAAACTTTGACCATGGGGATACTGCAGTGGTCATAAATGTGAAAAATGGTCATAAATTCACACTTTTCAGTGCTATTGTATCTTCAAACGATCAATAAAGAAATTGTAAGTCGAGGACTACCTGTAAATAAAGAAGACCAGGCAGTCTATTTTTTCCCCAGCAGTTTTCTCAAAGGGGTAGGATTGGAGGATGTGGAGATGAAGTGGTCAAGATCTTTGGACTTCTAAATCATTAATCAGTTGCAGCATCTAATAGTCTGCCAGTTTTAACTCCTTGGTGCTGCATTTCGGTGGCTGGGACTGTGTAGGAATATTATGTACCATATATACTCAAACTTAATCCCTTCTTGAGCTACCTAACCTGATCTTGGATCTGATGTTGGTTTGCCCTGGTCTCCTTGTCAGTGAATTTCAGTGTCCACTTTGCCCAATCAGAAGCATCTTAAGATTTTATGTCTTTCATGATATCTATATCCTAGCTAGCATCTGGCCCCCCATGCATGTAATCATACTGGATTTAGTTATTTGTGTGGAGGTGATACTGCAGTGTGAATGCAGCTTTCTTTGGTATTTATAATGGACAGATTACTCTCAAGTTGGTGGCTGTTACAAACAGGTGAAGATATGAGAAACTGATTAAAAAGACTTAACCCTGGTGCTTGGAAATCAGAAATGGAGAAATCCTTGACACAGGTCAAACCGACCTAGGAATAGAGTCCATTTAAATTCCTAAATAGTGATGATTATATTTCTTTGTGTATTTGTTAATCATGGATAAATTCAATCAGTTCCATCTAAGATTGAATGACATACTGATCTAATTTCAGCAATCCCCAATCTTGCAATTATGAATTATTTTCAGTTTGTAGAACATAAAGTTATTAATGAAAGAAGTACTGGTCCAATAATTATCAGTGCCTCCTTTAAGATTGCATTAAAGATATTTTGTAAGATCCAAGGGTTCTGTGCAATCATAAGGTAGTCTAAAACATTCATTTTCTGGAAAAGATAACTGGGAATATGATGGCTCTGCAACTCCAAATGCATCTAGCTGATTCTCATTATCGGAATCCATTTCAATTAGACGTTTAATTATTATATTGAAACTGCAATTTTGCTATATCTGAATCTCGCAGTAACTTAATACTAATCTTGGTATTTTATGGACTATGTAATTGGATTGGGCCTTGGAGGCAGAGTCTTCCATTGTGACCCTGGTCTCTGTGTTGAATGAATGCTGAAAGGTTCAGTCTTGAATATTTGAAATTTGATCAAACGAAAGGGAAAATATCTCAGATGCCATTGAAAATGTAGGTTTGCATAGAAAGCAAATATTCTTCCGCAGAGAAAAACTGAATATCACTGGAAGTGAGACTGCACTGATAGCCATTGTTTATGATGTTACTTCTATCTGTGTTTGTACGGAATAATGCTGCAGGAATTCTCATTTACCACAAGTGAACTGTGAAATTGTTTACTCCTAGATGGCTCATTCCAAAATTAGAAGTTGAAATCATCCAAAGGTGAATTGAAGCTCCTGACATTGCTTTTTTTTTAGAAGCCAAGAACAAATTCTTTGGCTTCTTAGCTCTTTTCCATGAAAATATGGATCACATATTTTAACAAAATAGCAAGGTCAAGGGTAAGGTCTTAAGTTTCCTAAGTGGTGAAATTTGATGGGAAGAAAACTATAAGAAATCAGGAGTTACTTGTAAGGTAACCAGGGTGGATAATAATTGATGATTTTTTAAAATAATAAAATTATTATTTATTTATTTTATTTATTATAAAAACAAACAGATTTTTTTTATTTAAATAAAATACTTTAATAAAATGCTTTTGGAGTAAAAATCTATCTAAATATAGTTTTCTATTTAAGATACGTTAATAATTTAGTTTATTCATCATGAAATGGAACTTAGTTATGTAGAATGGCTGTACGTTCTGCAATATTTACATTTTGGGTAAACTCATTCAATGAATCCAAGCTCTGCAATCTGAGATAACACACACTGCATTGATGCATTCACACAATTTCATAGTAACCATGAGATAGACCATAAAACAAAGTTCAGGAATATTCCTTTATCCCATTGTTTTGCAAATCTATGTACACTACAAACTGTATGATTGTTTGAAGAGAAATGCATCTGTAACCAGGCTCTAAGTGTTTTAATTAAATAAAAGAATTTGAGTAGTTCTCCAACTATGTGAGAATACCTATTGACCTAAAATCAGTTCTGATATTGCTGTTTTACTAACCTGACAGCTTATTTTTCTAAATAGGAAACCTTCATTTTGTTTGCAAATAATAATATTAAAGGTTCTAACTACCAGCAAAAATGAGTGCTTACATTTAAACAGCACCTGTCATTTCAGATTCATCATGGCAGCGCCTGTTAGCTGCTGCCCTCCACGTCCCTCACCTTGTTGTGTCACTGCCGCATCACCAACCATCCCATTAAAGTGAATGGGACTGTGGGTGAGTCAACAGCGGGTCAGAGAAGGAGCCGCTGGGGGACAGAGATGACAGTTGCTCTTTAAAAATTATGATTTAAATCGAGTTGATTTAAATCAAGCCTTTTTACTAGCGATTTAAATCATGATTTAAATCGTGATTTAAATTGACTTGATTTAAATCAAATCCACCTGAAGGTAACCCATTTCTTCCCTGCTCTTTTCCTAATTCAAGTTTCATTTTTTCTTCTTTGCTTCAGCTCTATTCAGGGATAGTCTATCTGCATTGAGATTAAAGTTAAGTTCAGCCAAATTTATTTCATTCTGCTTGTGATTTTTAGCATGTTATAGAGTCATCCAACCATCATTGTGGTCATGTAATATTAATGAGAATAGGTTTTAAGCCACTCATAGTGGCAGAGTGATACCAGAAAAAAATCTGTAAGGAAATTGTCTGAATCAGATTTTTAAAATGCATTTGCAAATTTTGATTAAAATTCAGGCTGACTCATTATAGAATTGCTTTATTTGAATAGAATATTCAGAATCTATTGTAGATTTAATGAATATTCCTACTCTCTCACTGTATTTCCATTAAGCTTTTCCTTTACCATCGGATTACTGGATCAGTAAATAATTTTCAGTTATTAGTTCTGTAAATAATTTATTAGACTGAGAAAATTTATTTAAGGGGAAAAAAGCCAAACTTTCCTACTCTGATAAATACTAATAAAAGCAGGGCTTTTTTTGTCATAGAACGCTCAGAACAGAGTTCCGGCACTTTTGGATGGAACCTTGTAGGGTAGGCAAGGCGGGTTCTATGACGTGTGTGAGTTGCGGCACCTTTTTCTTTTACAAAAAAAGCACTGAATAAAAGAGATGGATAAACATAATGCTTCAATTAGCTTTGAAATCAAAGCTTGATTTAAAAAGCTGTCTTGTTTAAATATGTTTGAATTAGTAATATGATATAAATAGCAAACCGAAACTGGGAATGATCAGAGCTGGTTGTTACTAGTGGCTGGTATTTTGTCCTGATTTCATTGGAAGTAAAGCTAATATTTACTGTGATATTTGAACCAATAAATTGCGCTTTGCATTTAGAACAGGGCAGCTATATCGCTTGACAACAGTGCCAGAATGACAGTCACAAAAGAGCAATGGAAGCTGTGCCACTATTTACCGGTATATATGTACGGTGCATTTTAAAGGAAGGGGTATCATTTTGTTTCTACCTTTGGGCATCATTGACTTTCCTTTCCTCTCTGAAGGTCCCTGATTTGGAAATTATTGCTCCTAACGATTGTAGCCAAAGAAAATGAAAGGCAGTTAGCAACTTGAAGCCACAAATTATATTTTGTAAATTTGGATGTTCAGTCCATTGTTTGAATAGTGAGAATTCAGTTGAGCCACTGCAAAAGATTAAAACCACAATCTAGGGGGAAAAAACATGTACATTCCCCCATATTTTTGATCATGTTTTTTTTTTGCCATCTGCCTCCAGTTGAAATCTTTTATTTGTACTATGCCTCAAAAGATAGGTTGTATGTTAGAATTAGCCTCTATCTCCTTTAAAGGAAAAGGGAGTTTTATATTAATTCAGGTTTTTTTCCCTTGCAGTCTATGCTTCTGTAAGTCTCTATCTGCTTCCAGAGCGTCCTGCAACACTTATCCTTTATGATGACTTGATACAAATCCTTGTTGGTTCTCCAGGTAGGTCCTAAGATCCATTTTGTCAAAAAGAAAAAAGAAAGTAGGGCATATAACTGGCACTCAGTCACTGCACTGGATTCCACCTAATTGAAATACTGTTTTCTGGATACAGGGAACATCGATTCTGCCAATGACTGCAGAATAGGCTAGTGCAATTTCTGTGCCCTATTATTAAATGATGATCTAAAATAAAAGTTTTCAATCGGTAAAATATAGAATTGCTGGGATGTAGAAGTTGTGATTCTGAGCCCTAGAATAAGTCACTGAAGCTTTAAGCAAGTTCTTAGTACTTTTATATTTATAAACTAGCTAGACAATAAAAAATACGCTGGGACTTCATCTCTACAAGCTTTGCACCTCCATAGCAACGTAATATCAACTTATATTTTAAAAAATCAGCTCATGTGCTTTTGCAGAGACTTTGGGAATAAAACTCTTTTAAGATGTGAGTTATTTGTTGTGGGTGAAGTAATGGGAGGAGCGAATTGGGCTTTTGCTAAAATCATAAGCAAATGAGTTGAAACCTTACCATTTCTCAGTAAGTCCTGACAGAGATAGGAGCACATATAATGAGAGTACTGGTAAGTGGGGGGAATGATAAAATGAGTGTGGTGTGTGCTTTTAGAATTTCCATTTAAGATTAATACCAATAACAGATAACTGGATTTGATTTCTCCTGAAAATATTCATTGGCCTCCAGCATTTCTAGCAATATGGCATGTAGTAAAGCTCTAGTCTATATATGTGTTAATGAAGTTAGTGAATCCATTCAGTGCTTAGCTTGTGCATTTGCTACTATTGAAAATGAGAAATTCATTCATGGGTCTTCTGATACTACTTTGAAATAAAATTCCTGACAATATCTCTCCTGAATTTTGGAACAATGAACAAAATGAACACATACAACAAAACAAGAAAGGGATTTATCAGCATACTGATTCCATCTTCAACAATTAATTTGTGTGTGTAAGGATTTTCTATAGCTGCTGCTTATAAAGAACAAAAGTGATCAGAAATAAATGTGGCAGCTGTTTTGAAAATGGCACAATATATGCAGAAGTTTGTTTAAGTTGTATGTTTCAGTTAATCACAAAATGAACAGACTTGCATTCAGCCTCTTTGTCATGCAAAGATAAATATGATTTCTTTCTGCAAAGTTGAATGCATGCTTACTATTTATGTGCAGCTACAGATAACAAAATTTTTAAAAAGTGAATGCGAATTTAGATATCCTTTCAGTAGACTCCTTTACGCTTGTTGGTAAAAGCAACAGCTTCTGAAAGTTTCTTATAGCTCCCGTATTCCTTTTGAAATTTTTGCCCATTCTTTCTCATAGAACTCTTGTAGCTGAGAAATATTTTTAGATCTCCTTACAAATACTGCACGTATGAGATTTCTGCAAAGATTTTTAATATTATTTAACTCCAGTAACTATGAAGACTATCACAAAATCTTTATTTTTCTTTTCTGTAAGTGCTTTACAGTTTGAATGTATATTTTGAATCATTGACTTAATGACATTTCCAACCTTTTTGCACATGGACATTAGCTTCTAAGCTGGTTGGTTTTAGTTGTATTCAGTCTACCCACACAACCTATGCTACGAGCTGCCACACAACCTGAATATATTAACATCTACATAAGGTAATAAGGTATACTTTTATTTTAAAAAATGTGTTATTTTTTGTTTCTCTGCCCAAACCACTTCACTCTAAACAATTCAGGCTTAACAAGGTTTTTTATTTTGTATGCTTTATATGATGATTTTGAGGATGAGGTCAGAGAATAATTTTCTTTCTATTATGTGGATCATATTGCATAAGACTGTTGTAATGTGGACTTTTGGACAATTACTTCAGTTAAACTATTCAGTGATCTGCAGGTTCTGTTTATCAGTTTGAGAACAGTTCTAGTAGAAATTTCTCTTGATGTTCTGGATTTCCTGCAGTAACCTCTGGTTGTCTGAAATTCCCTTTAGTTTCTTCAGTAATTTCAATTTCTCATAGTTGAAATTGTTCGCAGGAAGTATTTAGATATTGTTTTTAAAGCTGTCTAGTTTGTAAGACTTATTTATTTCTGTCTTCACTGCTCAGCCTTTGAAGGGCCCAATGGTTGTTGTTAAAAGAGGACAGAACAAAAATGATAACCTTAAAGGTTGGAAGGGTCACATACTCATTAATTTGTGAAATTGTCTTCTGCTGTCTAATTGTAGATCTAATGAGACAATAACTTTTATGGACTTTATTGACAACTTTACAGGGGTAAATAATACTGGAATAATTGGAAGGGTACTCAAACTTCTGCATCTACTATATTCAGTTTTCTTATTTTGAATCTGTATACAACTGCACACAAGCTTCTGTTCCAATTTGCAGAAAAATGTAGTGTTTAACTTCATTCCATATACAGATAGCTCTGAATATACAACCATAAATTTAGTGACCATTGAAAGTTACAGTGGCACTGAAAAAAGGTGACATAACCATTTTTCACACTTACGACTATTGCAATATCCTCACATGATCAAAATTCAGCCACTTAGCAACTGGCTCATATTTATGATGGTTGCAATGTCCCAGGGTCATATGATCACCTTTTGGGACCATCTGACAAGTAAAGTCAATGGGTTTCACTTAATAACCATGTTACTAATTTTAACAACTCAATGATTCACTTAAGAACTGTGACAAGAAAGATCATAAAATGGGGCAAAACACACTTAACAACTGTCTTGCTTAGCAACAGAAATTTTGGGCTCAGTTGTGGTCATAAATCAAGGAGGTTGTGTCATCTTTTGGACACTTAGGGGTTTATTGAAACATACAGCTTTCGGTACTCTTACCGTATTTCAGAAATTGTGCAAAAATAAACAAGATCATCCTTTGTATTAAGTTATGGTTTTAAATTTGATTTCAAATTTCAATTGAAAAGTTCTATACTAATTTCTTGCCTGATCCTGACTTCAATGCAATTATTGATTTTATTCATGGGGAGGATATAATTAATTTGTCATTTCAGAAAATCATAAAGCACCAAGTTTGAGAACTTCTGCAGTTTTTTATGTTGGGCTCATATATAGAAATAAAATACATATAGCTTTATTTTATTAAATTATCTAGGAATCTGGAGAAAGGTAGTACACAATTAACATATCTTTATTGTATGTAATTGATACATTTAAAACAGGCAAAATAAAAATAGAATACTTTATTTGGCCAAGTGTGATTAGACACATAAGGAATTTGTCTCTGGTGCAGAAGATCTCAGTGTACATGCAAAGCAACAGAATAATGATCATCATCTTCATCATCATACCAATAGGAAGGGAAAGTAAAGAAGATAATAAGAAGGATAAAAATGCTATAGCCATGGGTAAATATACATAGACATTAGACAGCACTGTGAGAATTAGATATTCAACAGAGTGGTGGTCTGAAGGGGGGAAATGTCCCTATGTCTAGTTGTTTTGTTTATGTCCAGGATGTGAGGAGTCTGCAGATATCTTCTCAACCTTCCTTCTGCGCAATAGGTAGGTCTTCTATGGGAGGCAGGCCGGTTACAGTTATTCTGCAGTCTTAACTATCCACTGGAGTCTGTACTTGTTCTATTTCATTTCTGCACCAAACCAGACAGTTCTAGAAGTACAAATGACAGACTCAATAATTCCTCTGTAAAACTGTATCAACAGCTTCCTAGGGCAGTCTGAACCTCCTGAGTTGTCACAGGAAGAACATTCTTTGTTGTGCCTTTTTAATAATGGTTCTAATGTTAAGCATCCATTTCAAGTCCTGGGAGATTATAGAACCCCAGAATTTAAGAACTCTGGTGTTAATACTATGCTGTCAAATATGTTGAAATAGAAGGGCTCCTCCTAAAATTTACTCTCATCTCCATAGTTTTAAGTGTATTCAGCTCTAGCTTGTTATGCCTGCACCACAATTGTTCAACCTCCTGTCTATATGCAGACTCATCACCATCTTGAAAAATGACTGTCGTGTCATCTGCAAACTTCAGTACTTTAATAGAGGGCTCCCTTGAGATACAGTCATTGAGGAAAAAAATGGAGGAAAAAAAGCAATGGAGAGAGCACACAGCCCTGAGGGGCACCTGTGCTCAATACCCTGGTACTAGATATAATTTTCCCTAGCCTCACCTGTTGCTTCCTATCTGTCAAAAAACTGATTATCCACCTATAACTATGAGCAGGTACAGTAAGCTGGATCAGTTTAGAGTAGAGAATTTCTGGAAGAAATTTCTGAAGAAGCTTCTTGGATGAGAAGCAAACATCTTCAAAGAAAAACAAGAAAGTGCAGTTGCCTCTTGAAAAAGCATCTTTGAGACAACCATGAGCTGGATGACTGAGAATCTTCATAGACATTCTAGAATGATATATTGAATGCTGAGCTGAAGTTCACAAAAAGGGCCTGTGCATAGGACCCTGGAGATTCAAGATGCTGCAGAATGTAGTGTAATTACCTATTGACAGCATCGTCTGCTGATCTATTTGCTCGGTAGGTGAACTACTGATAATCCTTGACTTATAACAGTTCATTTAATGACCATTCAAAGCATCAACTTCCCTCCGCCCTGTGCGCTCCCACAGGGAGGGCCTCCTCAGGGTGCCACCAGTCAGAGAATGTCGCCTGGTGGCCCCCAGGGGGAGGTCCCTCTCTGTGGGCGCGCCGGATTTGTGGAACCGTTTGCCGGTTGAGCTCCGGATGGCGCCAGACCTTCACTCCTTCCAACGCGACCTGAAGACCTACTTGTTTGAACAAGCCGGCCTGGCCTGATGGGTGATGGGATTGGGTTTTATTACCGTTTTAATGTATTTTAACTTACTGTTGTAGCTTTTGGGCACTCTGTTTAATCTCTTTTAATTTTTGTATTCTTGTACTTTTATTTGTTTGCCCTGTTCACCGCCCTGAGTCCTTCGGGAGAAGGGCGGTATACAAATAAAATTATTATTATTATTATTACAACAGCACTAAAAAGGTGACTTATGACCATTTTTCACACTTTACGATCATTGCTGCATCCCCATAGTTATGTGATCAAAATTCGGACCCTTGGCAACTGACTCATATTTATGATGGTTGCAGTATATATTTATGATGGATGCAATGTCCTGGGGTCACATGATCACCTTTTGGAACCTTGTGACAAGCAAAGTCAAGAGGGCAAGTCAGATTCACTTAACAACTGTGTTAACAACTGAAGTAATTCACTTAACAACTGTGGAAAGAAAGCATAAACTCGAGCAAAATTCACTTAACACATGTGTTGCATAGCAACAGAAATTTTGGGCTCAATTGTGGTCGTAATTCAAGAACTGCTTGTACAAGGAGTCTTATCAGTGGATCTGTGATGACTTTCAGGTGACATGATATTACCACCTTATCATCTTTGCCATTAAAGCATAATGGAACTATTCAAAGGCTTTCCTATTTCCAGGACCTTGCTATTGCCTGCCTGGCTGCAACCAATAAGAAAACTAACAAGTTTTTATGTTTTTAGGTGTCATTTGGATTATCAAAGAACCTTAGTAAGGCCAACTTAGGATCTAATATTATGACCTGGGTCATAATCTATTCTATTTTGTACAAATTTAATTCAAAAAAGCTGAACAATTTTATACGACTGTCATATAGATAACCTATTTCTTTATGTTTTCTCCAACACATAGGGGTTATATTAAATCTGAATTTATTGAAGCCTGCATTTTGTTGTTAATGACCAAATATTTATGGATACTTTCTTACATTGCAAACTTGTGTATTAAGGCCCAGCACCAAAAACAAAGGATTCTGTGGTCTTTTATCAGTACTGCCCAATTAGACCAGAAGATTTAAGTATTGATCATTGCAGGAGCTAAGAGCCAGCCATGGGCACAGTTCCAGCGCAAATCTGCTCGCCTGTCCCGCAGTTCCACCTACAGCCAGCTTTCAGCCACTTTGACTGCCGCCAGTGGTGGGCCAGACATGAGAGGGTTCCCGTCCTTCATCGGGGCTGAAAGTAATGGCAGTGGTAAGGGGCCATCATGGAATGTGGGATAGGGAGGGGTGGAGCATTGAACTAGGCATTATATTACAGCTTGTCTCTGACATCAGATTTGGAGATATGAAATATATATTTAACTAGTTTGTTGTAGTTGTATTGAGGATGGGAGGAAGAGATGTCTGTTATTAATATCAACCCTAGTCTGCTGAAGTCGTCTTCACTTTCATATCCTTTATATCTGAGTTTGAGATGTTCAGCTACAGAGTTCCAGCTGGGCAGGCAGTTACACTGCCACCATCTGTTCTTGAATAGGAAGATACCCCACTACCATCTGGAATATGGAACAGAACATCAAATCCCCTTTATTCTGGAATATGTTGTTAAATAAATTATAACTTATAACCACCCCCAAACGGTTTTGGAAGGTATAAGAAATAAAGTAAAGACTTGAAAGAATAAGTAATTGCTATGAGTTACATGAGGTTGAAACCCAGCACTCAGTAATCTGTAAAAATCTGAGTGAGCACATATCCATCAAGCTAACAAAATAAATTAAATAACCCTCATGCAATCAACTAAATGTCCCCTTCCAACTTTGCTAGCATTCTACAGTTTCGACTTCAATCTTTAGCCCAGTCACATGAAATATGTTTTCTTAAGTGCCCAATTCCTACAAGGCCTCCAACAGAACAAAGAAACTTTCTCTCTCTCTGAATTCCATCCCCCCCCCCCCGTTTTTTGTAGAGATTAGGTCTGTATTTTAACAATACATGATTATAACTAAAAATCCTTTTAACCCTCTACAATTCATACACTACCGTCCGCACAGGTAGGAATAGGAGTATCTTTTGGATTTTCTCTCTTGAAAATACATATCCAATGTATACATAGCTGTGGGGCCTCTGGGGATATGAGAGTCATCATTTCTTAATTCTCTTTCTACAGCTAGTAATACATGGTTGGAGTTGGTGCCTATTGTTGCAGTCAGCGTTCACCTCTTTACTGCAAATAGTACAGAAGTCCAGCTGTCTGGCTCAGTCCATCTCTCCATCCCGCTGCCACTCAACACAGCTGCTGTGGCAAGTTCCAGTGTGCCAGCCTGGCGCTTTGACCTCAAGAGCGGTGAGTGGTGGAATGCTTGTGAATCATATTTTTAATGGGTTGATCATTATTGTATCCAATAACTACAAGCATATGAAGCAAGAAACAATACTGCTTGTATAAACGGAGGCTTTGACAGGAAACACACTGAGTGATTAATAAGATCCAAACATCCTCTCCTTCACCCACAGAAGCAAGTTTTCTGCAGGATCATAAAAATTTTTTAAGTGCATCTGGAAAAACATTAGGAAATTGTGCTGGCAAGCAAGAACCATGCCTACAAGAACCAAATCCGATGTGGAAGCATTTTGTTCCCAGAAAGAAGATGAGGATGAGATTGATGGAAGTGTTTTACTGTAGTAGTTTAGAGGACTAGGTTCCTGGTGCAGATCTTATGATACTAACCAGTAGCAATGAAGGTGGGAGGTAACTTCCACTTTTTTTTTCCTTTATCATACTTTTTCTTTCCTCTTGCTTTTTTCTTGCACTTTTTATTCTTTCTTTCTATTTTCTTTTTTAAAAGTTTAGTTTGCATTGTGCCTCAGCCTTCCAATTTAGAATTGATATGGGTATATATGTTTTATTTCTATAATGCTCTCTAAATCTAAACTCATTTTCTTTGTTTACCCCCATGTTTGATAGCAGTATAAGCAAAATGTTGTCTGTTCAATACCAGAAAGCATTGTTCAGTGCTGTTTGGTATAGGAGTAGGCAGGGTCAGTCAAGCCTCCCAGCCTCTTTCAGGTTAGGGGTTAGGGTTAGGGTTAACGTTGAGATGCTGAAGATATTAAATGAAGTGATGGTTAGAGTTAATACTGAAGTTATTAAGTGAAATGATGGCACTAGAATTCCAGATAGGGGAGATATAAACAGTATATATAAACAGTAATTAAAAACCATATTAAAACCCCAACCCTTAACCCATCAAACCAGGCCGGATTGCTCAAATAAATAAGTTTTTAGATCCCGCCGGAAGGAGCGAAGGTCAGGGGCCATCCGGAGCTCAACCGGCAAGCGGTTCCATAGGTCTGGCGCGCCCACAGAGAATGCCCTCCCCCTAGGGGCCACCAATCGACATTCCTTGATTGGAGGCACCCTGAGGAGGCCCTCTCTGTGGGAGCGCACTGGACGGAGGGAAGTTTCTAGGTTGCCTATTCCCAGTTCCAATATTGTTTCTCTTCTGTACATGAAAACACATTAGGTGTGGCACGATACAGACACTGATTACCATATTACAATATGCTCTTGAATCATTTTGATTATAAGGAGTTGGGGGGGCGGTTAGTGCTGGTGAATAGTTCTCTTCCTCTGGTGGCCTTTTTAATTACTTCAGGTTCAGTCATATACTCTCTTCTTAGGGCTGTGGATCCGGAATGGAACTGGACTCATCCGGAAGGAGGGGAATCAGCTTTACTGGACATTTGTGTCTCCACAGCTGGGCTACTGGGCAGCCGCTTTGCTGTCTCCTGTATCAGGTAAAATTGCCACAGTCAAAGTCTCTGAGAAGTAAACTGATCTCAGTGCACACAAGAGGTTTTTTGCATATCTGGTATCATGATATGAGGAAGATTAACATTTTGGCCACTGGATAAATTGTCAGTTAGTAGAATGGCCCTTTGCACAGTGGTCCTTTGTAAGACTGAAAATAATAATGATAGAACCTTTATTGTCAAAGTACAACATGTGTACATTGAGATTAACTGAGCCTCCCCCCGTGCTCTCTCCCCCCAACACACAGTGACAACAAACCCTCCATCCTACCACACCATGTGTACCAACTATACCACACACTGGCCTCCCAGGTCAATTCTGCATACGTTCACAGAGATTATATCCCATTTAAAAGCTTAACAGCCCACGGATAAAAGCTATTTTTCAGCCTGTTGGTACAGCTGGCTATACTCCTATATCTTCTACCGGATGGTAGGAGAGTAAAGAGATACCGTCCAGGGTGTGAGTCATCCCTGAGAATCTTCCTCACTCTTCCAAGGCAACGAGCCCTGGCGATGTCATCCAGTGGTGTCAGGGGACAGCCCACAATGTCTTGTGCTGTGCTCACCACCCTCTGTAATACTTTCCTGTCCGCGGCTGTCAGACCAGCATACCAAACGACAATACCATACGAGAGGACGCTCTCTATAGTAGACCGGTAAAATGTCTCTGCCTTAACTAATTGAGGGATAATTTGATTTCTGAAAAGTAAATCTATCTGAGATTTCTGGATTTCTGTAACTTTATTCTATTTTCTTCAGTAAATCTTGCTAAACTGAGAGAGAATCTTGCTTCCTGTTGCAGTAGACTGCCAAGAGGTTGATACTGGTGGGAATTGTTTTGGGGTGTGGCATTTTTTGGACTGTAATTCTAGATCAACTCTCAGTTTGAGTGGAATGTTTTCCTTCTAACTTTGGGACACATGCCCTGTCTGGTTCATTGTACATGTAATATCATCACGCATGTGCAAAAGGGGTGGGGGCTTAGCACACAGCACTGTTTATTATCCGCCCCCCCCATCTTTCCTACAGACAAATTTGCCAGGGGAAGATCTTATTCTCTAAATCTTTTGGTGCTTTGGCCTTTTTAATTGTTATTTATGTTATTTTGATTAAGCTGCATTTTTTTTAAAAAAAACCCTGAATGCTATTGTAAGCCATCCAGAGAATGTAATTTAAAGGACTTTATATAGATTCTCATAATAGATAGCAAATACCGTTTCCAAGTCATAAAGCTGTTTCTTTGCAGGGCTGGCAACTTCAACAACAGGAATTAAAGATATTGCCACCTACCATACTATCTTTCTACTTACTATCTTGGGTGCCCTGGCATTGCTGGTCCTCATTTTGCTCTGCCTGCTTATCTACTATTGCAGGTAAATGCCACACTTTCTCTTGTCTGTTCTTCTGCCTCACCACTTGTTTCTAACTCGACCCCAATTCTAAAACCATTTTTCATAGTCCTACTAAGCATCAGTACTTTTTAACAAGGGCTCACTTATTGCACATTATTTCATTTCATATTGGATATTGCTATATTCACTTTATTTGAGTTATTGCAGTAATTGATCCTGAGTTCATGAGATTATGTGCATCTCCTGTTTCCACCTAAACTCAGAAATTACAACTGCCCACCCTCAGTAAAATCGGCATCATAGAATGTTTACTTAAGGGAGTTTCATACAGCACATTTTGAAAACCAACACACCCCTGCATGCAGTCAGTTGCGGCAGAGTGTAGGCATGGCAGCTCAGCTGAGGGTTGCAGGATTACAATTCTTTGGAATTTGATACTGGTCACTGGACAATGTCAGGCAGTCTTTGTGGCTGATTAGTAATGGATCAGCCACTTTCCTGTCCTCATCTCCAAGGCCCACTTTTTTCAATCTCGGCCTTTCTTTATTTATTTTTTTAATCCTATTTATATCCCGCCCTTCTCCGAAGACTCAGGGTGGCTTACAATCTAAAGCACAAACCAATGTGCTTAGCAATAGCCTTCCTTCTATCTATATGCCTGCTTATTAGGGCTTTCACCCCCCCCCCAAAGCGGCATTCTTACAAAGCTTAATTGCCCCCAACAATCTGGGTCCTCATTTTACCTACCTTGGAAGGATGGAAGGCTGAGTCAACCTTGAGCCTGGTGGGACTCAAACCTGCACTAATTGCAGGCAGCTGCTGTTACTTAAGGAGGCATTAGCCCACTGCTCCACCAAGGCTCCTTTCTTCCCATATTTTAGTTAAGTTAAAGGGTTTCAAACTTTTTCAGACCGTAGAACTTGTTGGCTAAAATTTCAGTGTACCAGCCCTTTCTTTTTCACTATATAAAGAAAAAGTCTATGGATACTCTGAAGAGTGGGATTAGGGCATGGGCAGACTGCTGAGTGCTTTCAGTTTTGTCCCCTCACAGGGAATTTTATTTTCTCCTTAATCACTGGGAAGAAAGGTCCTCCTCTTCTTAGTCGGTGCAGAACTATTCAATTCCTTATGGAACATTAGGATTCGAAAGCCAGATTTATCCACTTATTCAAACCGATCTCCTTAGAAAGCCAGAAGTGTCACAAATAGAAGGCCTGATATATTTCTATGCAGTTCAGGTAAATTAGATCTGAAAATTATCTGGACTTGGAAATGAATACTTTGTCAACCCCAAGCATTCTCTGAACACACAGAGAGGATACATTTAAATTCTGTTACTCAGTATGCTGAATTTAAATTATAGAATTCCCTGATACCCCAAGAGAGCCCAGTTTGGTGTAATGGTTAAGGCATCAAGCTAGAAACGAGGAGACTGTGAGTTCTAATCCTGGCTTAGGTGCAAACCCAGCTAACTGACCTTATTATGCACTTTCTCTCAGACCTAGGAAGGAAGCAATAACAATCCAGTTCTGAAATACTTTGCCCAAAAAACTTGCTGGGTTTGTTCAGGCAATCTCCAAGAATTTGATATGATTGAATGGAGCAAAAAAAAAATGTCCCAAAAGAAAGGAATCAGGAGAAAGAACACGATTTAAAGACCTGGACTATTACTAAAAAAACAAATCCTCAATTCACAAGAGTGGAAGAACAATTATTTTCTTTGGAATAGAGCCATTTTAATCTTTGTTTCCACAAATGAAAACATTTTGGCAGTGAATTATACATTTAGTGCTGATAACTATGTCACCCTTTCTTTGCTTTCTCTCTGCCCCTAAGTAGATACTTGGTTTGGATGCATGAGAGAGATCTCAGGTATATTCTACACTTGTTCAACCCTTAGAAAAAGTTCCCTAGAGCTACTTCATTGTCATTAGTTCCAAATGAGAAACAGTGATAACTTTTCCTGGGCAATTATCATTATTATTATTTTGGTTCAATGCATTCAAGTGCATTCCAATAAATTTATTTTAGGGGCAAAAATAAGTCTTCACTTAAATATATTTTACTTGGGAGGAGAATCATAGTTTGCTGGGATCCCAGAATTGCCAGCAGCTTATTTTTAAAAGATGTTTTACTATATTTTATTAATGCTTTTATTTATGCATGTCTGCCTGTCTTCTATTTTGGGTATTGCTTATTCTGGAGGAAACAATTCATTGAGTGGAAATGTTCTTTCCTGTTGTGACGCTATGTGAAAAAGACCTTGAGAAATAGGATGAAGAGATGCTGCCTACGGAATTGTCAATAAAGCATAGACCATAGATTCATAATGGGTAGAGAAAGAAGCTCAGACCTGACCCTCTCTAATTTCTCTGGCCAGCTCCCATAAGAATTCAGGAGCATTTGTTGAGCTGTCATCTGTTATGCTGCAAAAGGTTGAAACGAAGTCTGCCCCAGCCGTTAGTTATATCACAACTTTCTGCAAATTGGTCATCTGTGCATCCACTGCTGCTGGTATTACAACGTAGCAGCCAATGCTCAACAAACAGCAGATTTCCTTGAAGACTGGAGGCCATTTCTGAAATTCCTCTCCTTGGAAGGGAGTAGCAGACTTGCAGAGTGGTCAGCCTTCCCAGATAAACCAGACAAGAAACATAAACAGAGGAACTAATTCTACTTCATTGTAAGGCTACATCACAGATAATCCTTGACTTATAACCACAATTGGGACCAAAATTTCTGTTGGTAAATAATGCAGTCATAAAGTGAAACATCATGTGACTGCATTCCTTAGTGACACCAATCTTGGCAGTTCCAATTGCAGTTGTAACTCCAGGCATGCAAGTCATTACTCAGGAAGTGGGGGGAGTCCCAGATAAGCCCCAACAGTGCAGTGAAGAGCTGCTACACTTCAAAAAGTGCCAAGTGCTTGGGAAGCCCCAATGGTGTTAGCACAAAGCAGCTGCCCCAGGCTAGCCACCTTTGCTGCCCTGCACTCCACCACCTTTGCCATCTTCATTCTGCTACTGACAAGTTTTCCCAGCCTGGCCCTTTGCAAGGCAGCTGCTGTCATTGCCAGGCCTTCTTCCCAAGGCCACTTGCTCTGTTCTCCAAGTAGCATAGAGGCTTGTCCAAATTTCATGTGGCCTTGAGGTTTTGGAAAGCTTCAAAACCTTGCAAGAAGGCTGTATGTAACTTGATCAACACTGCACATGATCTCTGGAAAGCTTGGCATGAGCAGGAAGGCCATGGAGTGTAGGGGAACCAAAAGGGCAGAGATAGGGGGAGATGGAAGAGAGGAACTGAAGCATCCCTGCAGTCATAAGTGCGGGCATATTGCCAAGAGCCTGAATTTTGATCACATGACCAAACAGGCACTGCAATGGCCATAACTTTGAGGAACAATTAGGAGGCAGAGTCAGCTGTCAAATGGAATGGCTGTGTTGAGACGCCGCTCCAAATGAGCGTGCCGATTTCACAGCCATTTTTCTGTTCCCGGTGGGTTTTTTAAAAGCCTCTGATCTCTCGGAGGGAGAGCAGAAGCGGAGGCGCCCAGCTGAGCGGTTCAGGACGGCGGTCTGAGCCGCAGAAAGCAGGAAAGCCTAGGAGAAAGCCGGGTGAAGGAGATGGCCCATTATGGCAGCCGTGAAGAAATGACAGCTGTCAGAAACAGCGGTGAATTAGTAGGACAGGGTTTCAACTAACCTGGCGGAGTGAGCACTCAGTGAACTCTTGTAAGTGTTCCAGATTGTGAAATCATTCCGGAGAATTTCAAAGAAGAGAAGAGGAGAAGCCCCAGAGCAAAAGGGGAAATCACCTCCCCTGTCAGATAGCAGTGAAAAGGAGACATGGGGAAAAAGAGATCTGACCTTAAAGCAACAGACCCACAGGCTGCAAGGACTGGTGACCAAGGGCGGTTTCTCTTTCTGGCTCCTGCAGCAAAGCCAAGAAGAAGTTTAACAAAAAAAAAACTTGAAGAGTGACAGTTTGGACTGAGCAGAGAGAAGAGCAGACATCTTGAATAAAAACTAACGACCAATTAGCATTAAATGAGGGAAGAGTGATACTCATAACTTAAGAAGTGAATTATTTGTTTCAAAAAGTTTCTAAAACAAAAGGGATAAATTGTAATTGTCTTGAGAGTTTGGACCAATAAGAATTAACTGAACATAACTTATTGTATGATTGAATTGGAGGAGGCTAACTAGGAACAAAAGGTTGAATGCCCAAGGAGGGTGAGAAAATTTATTTACTTGTCTTCTTGTTGAATACAATAATATATATCACTGTCAAGGGATTGACTGTAAAACCTGGTCTTTATTGCTAGTGAACTGAATACTGGTTACAATATTGAGGTAATTTAATGGTTATATTATGGTTACATGTTACTATATAGATAAATTAGGATTGTAGTGGAATATAAACACTTGAAATTGATTAATATTGATTATTGTGTATTAGAAGTGTTAGTGTAATAGGTTTCATATTGTGTTAGCAACAAAATATATCATTGTTAAGATATAAGGTACTAGTGATTATAACCTTGGAAGAATAATAAATTCTGCAGGTGTGGCGGAGGGAAAGACAAACATCGTGTATAAGTGGGAGGGTTGGTTGACGTCATTTAGAAAGATGACAAGCACCCCAAATCTAACGAGTTGGGACTGGAAGAAGGCAGATAGCCCAAGCCTCATTGGCGGAATTAAGCCCAGCAAGGCAAAGATCCATAGAAGAAATGATGCCACGGGAGAGAGCAGGCTCACTTAAAGACCTACAAGCAATGCTATAATCCATGCAAGAGGTTATGCTGAAAAATCATGAGGATCTAAAAAAAAGAGATAAATGAAATAAGGAATGATACTGGAGAACTTCAAGAGAAGATGGGAGCAATGGACGGAAAATTTGAATGTTTCCAACAACAAATATTGAAAAATGAACAGAAATTGTTAGAAATGGAGGACAGAATGAATAAGGAGGAAAGAAGAGTAGATGAAATGAATGAAAAACTCTCACAAGCAAACAAAGAATTAGAAAACTTGAAACTGAGAAAGCAGACCATTATCTACATTTCCAAAACGTGAAAGAAGAGAAGGGGGAGGACCTCCCAGAAATGATGACGGACTTGTTAGCAAAGGCCCTAAGGACAGGGAAAGAAGAGATGGCAAATGAGATTGATGAAATATATAGAATCGACACAAACTACGTGAGAAGAAATAACCTACCCAAGGAAGTACCTATTAGATTTGTGAAGAAGTCAGTTAGGGATGAGATTCTGCACAGAACAAGGGACGACCCAATAGAATATAGAGGTAAACAACTAACTCCTTAAACAAGTCCCCAGGAGGATAAGAGACCTGAGAAGGCCCTATCAACATATTACATCGAAACTAATAAGACAAAACATCAATTTTTGGTGGCTGATGCTGGAAGGGATTCTGGTGACCTGGCAATAGAAAAGTATAGGCTAGATTCGATTAACAAAGCAGAAGTTTTTCCAGCAGCACCTACACAATGAAGATGAACTAGAAGAAAGAGAGTTAAGAGAAAAGAACAATACAGAGATATATAATAGAAAGATACAAGAATCACAAGGCAAAACACGGGAAACAGAGAGAAGAGAAAAAATAAGAATGAAGTATGACAATGATGATGAAAGCAGACATAAAGAACTCAAGGAAGATAGACCGAAAAGAGCGACAAGATCAAAACAGAGGCACTAATGTGGAAATATTAACAGCATTATCATTAAATATAAATGGACTAGACTCCCTGGCTAAGAGAAATATAATTTTGAATAAGCTCAGTAAGAAAAACTTAGACATAGCAATTCTAGAAGAAACACATATAAAGAATCAAGATCTAATAAACTACTCTAAGTTAGGAATCAAATTTGTATCGCTTTCACAGCAGAAGAAAGGAGGAATTGTGATATATGTTAAAGAAAGAATCCCAGCAAAACAAATCTATCGAGATGAGGAAGGTAGAATACTGATTATTGTAATTTCCCTGAATAAAAAAAGGTTGCCATGATAGGAATTTATGCCCCAAATGAAAAACAAAGACAATTTTATAAGACACTGCATAAGGTTATTGCTGATATTGAATATGAGAACATTTGTTTAATTGGCAATTTTAATGCAATTATAGACAGAGAATTAGATTATAAGAGTGAGGAAGTAAGGACATGAATCAGGAAAATATTACCCGGTACTTTTTTTAAAATGGTGGAAGAATTAAATATTGAAGATAGTTGGAGGGAGAGAAATCTGAATGAAAAGCAATTTACATACTATTCAGGGCGGCATCAATCGTGGTCCAGAATTGATATGGTCTGGACAACGAAAGAATTCAGATATAGAAGACTTAGTAATAGACATTAATACTTGGGCAGACCATAATTCCATTATAATTAAATGGAAAGAACAGAAGACAACATTAAGGAGGTGGACTCTAAAAAAGGCAATCCTAAACCAAATAGAATTTAAGCGTAAGATAGAGGAACAAATGCGGACTTTTTCCAGACAAATAAGAAAGAGGAACTAGCACTCAAAATTTATGGGACATGGCCAAGGCTGTTATGAGAGGAACTGCAATTGCGTACATGGCCAATGAATATAAAAAGAAAAGGCAATATTGAAAAAGTTTAGAGGAAGCACAAAAAAAAATTAGAATTAGAACTACAAAAAACCCCACAATGTAGAGACCTAAAACAACAGCTAACTTTAAATAAGCATAAATTGAACATTATAGAAAAGGAAGAAATAAAAAATAAAAAGTATTAGACAGAAAATTTTTGAACAGGCAAATAAACCTGGGAGATGGTTGGCCTATATAGATTGAAAAAACAAAAAGATAAAAGATGGATTAGTAAATTATGTAATCAAGCAGGGGAGATGGTACATCAAAATGAAGGAAAAAATGGGTGACAAATGAATTCTATAAAAATCTTTATAAAGAGGATGAAAAGATTACTGAGGAAAGAATATCACAATATCTTACGAAAGCAGACTTACCAAAGTTTCCGGAAGAATTTCACAATATATTAAATAAGGACATAGTCCAGGAAATTATAGAAGCAATTAAAAAGCAAAAAAGTAATAAAACACCTGGCCCCAACGGATTACCGTCCGAAATATATAAGAAACTCGAAGAACTTTTGGCCCCAACCCTATTGGACATATTTAATGATGTACTAAATACAGCAAAACCCCCAAACTCATGGAAAAAAGCAATCATCTCACTAATACCTAAAGAAAACTCTGATTTGACCTGCATTAAAAACTATAGGCCCATCTCTTTACTGAAGACGTAAATTTATAAATTTAGGAAGAGTAACCACATATAAAGACATCTTAGACGAGAATGGAGACTTGAAAACAAGGAAAAGACTATTAGAAGACGGTATAGAGTTGGAATGGTGGGGATACTTACAAATACAGTCACAATACAGAAAAGATAAAAAAAGAACCAGGGATGAAATTAGAGCATACACAATTAGATAAAATCCTTCTAGGAACAGAAGATCAAACGATAAAAAAGATATATCAATATTTATTAGAACAAGATTTGTTAGAAGAACAGGTAAAAGAAACAACGTTAATCTGGAGCAAAAATTTCAGTTACAGTATTGACCTAGATAGCTGGCAATCACTAAGGGATAACGCTAGCCACCTCCTATAAAGAAAATTTGTACAAGATCTTTTATAGATGGCACCTTCCCCCTACAAGGCTAGCAAAAATAGACAAAAAAATCTCACTGACATGCTGGAAATGCAGAAGCCTTCCAGGGACTTACTATCACATGTGGTGGGAATGTCCAAAAGCGCAAAATTTTTGGCATCGGATAAAAAATTGGTTGGAAGAAATATTATTACAAAAAAAATTGATTTAAAACCAGAAATCTTCTTATTAGGGATTATTAATGATAAACTCAGCAAAGCATCTTTCTACTTACTATTGCATATTTTAACCGCAGCAAGATTGGCCTATTCCCAAAAATGGAAAAGAAAGGAAACTCCCACTGAAGAAGAAATAATAAATAAAATTTTATCCTGCGCCGAAATGGACAGATTAATTCTCGAGATTAAAAATAAAACTGAAACAAGAGTATTATGAAATTTGGAAAAATTTGTACGATTGGTTAGAGATAAGGAGGATCACTGAGATTACTATTGATTGATTAGTTGATAACGTAAGGACTTCTTAAAGGTAAAGGCTCCCCCGCACATGCGTGCTAGGCGTTTCTGACTCTTCGGCTTTGAAACGGTGCTCATCTCCGTTTCAAAGCCGAAGAGCTAGCGCTTGTCCGAGGACGTCTTCGTGGTCATGTGGCCGGCATGACTAGACCCCAAAGGTGCACGGAACGCTGTTACCTTCTCACTGTAGTGGTCCCTATTTTTCTACTTGCATTTTTACGTGCTTTCGAACTGCTAGATTGGCAGAAGCTGGGACAAGTAACAGGCGCTCACTCTGCTACGCAGCACTCGGGATTCGACCCGCCAAACTGCCGACCATCTGATCGACAAGCTCAGCGTCCTAACCCACTGAGCCACCGCGTCCCTTATTAGCACCGATATCAGGACACAACTGAAAGATATGTAAATACAACGTAGATGAATGAAAAATGGCTTACCAGAAAATTTACAGATGTTTTATGTACATTTTGTTATACTTTGTCCTGTCATAGAATGTATTTTAAGTTTCTGTTTTTCTGTAACATAAGGTAATACTACAGTAATAGCAGTGTTGTAGCCAGGGAAGTTGAATCATGTCCACTTTTGTTTTTAAATGTACATTTAATAAAAAAAATTCTAAAAAAAACCCTGAGGAACAATTGTAAGTCTATTTTTTGCAGCACCATTGTGACTTTGAAAGGTTGCTGAATGAATGGTTGTTGAATGACTTGTTACAGATGTCAAGGACTATCTGTAACATATTTTTGCAAGTCTAAAAGTACAAATCTCCCACCGTCTCCTTTATAGCCTAAGAGGTCAGGGGAGAATCCCTTCTGAACTTCTTTCTCCACCTATTATGCAGCTGTGGGCTATGCCTGCCTTCTCTTCTCTGACTGTTCTCTAGGCAGCATCTTTTCATTCTGTTTCTGAAGATCTGTCTTACATACATTACATCCATCTTATTAAGTGAGACCTTTCCAGAGGAATACCTCTGGACAACTTTTGTGCAGAGATATTCCAGTTGAGGTTAATAAGATGGGAATTTTCAGGCATCATAGAACTTTTCTGTGCAGAGAATGGAGTATGTAAGAACATGAACTATGATATCTTTCCATTATTACAGATCTTTATAACCATTTTCTTTCTTTACTTCTTCCTCTCTAGGAGACTATGTCTTAAGCCACGCCAACAACATAGAAAGCTACAGCTTTCTGGGGCTCTGGATGCATCCAAGAAAGATCAAGCTACATCAATGTCACAAATTAATCTTATTTGCACTAGCCATATGGAGACAGCTTCATCCAATGGAGACATAGATGTGCATACACCCATCTTCAAATCAGCCTTCTCCTCTTCCAGGGAGTTTGAGAGCTCCCGTGAAGAATTCTTCAAGCAAGTGCCAAACCAGAAGATTCGTCATGCCAGCAAGGCCTCCACAGTAGATACACTGAACCAGCGAGGTGGTCCCAAGGATGACTATCCCCGAATGATGGAGGGCTATTCACTGAAGGCAGCCCGGTCCATGGATACCCCTGGCACGTTAGAACCCCCTCTCTTGGACGATTACAAGCGCAACTATTCACATCAGCGTGTAGAAGACAAGAGCAATGAGACACTGCGCAAACAAGCACGGAATGATAGCAAGCCTTATTTGCAGGAGCCCCCATCACCACCACCCCTCCCAGCTCCTTTTGACCATTATATGGCCCATAAAGCGGATGCCAAACCTCCTGATTTCATGATGTCGCAGTCTGTAGACCACCTGGCCCGTCCCACCTCTCTGAGTCAACCTGGACAGCTAATCTTCTGTGGTTCTATTGACCATATGAAGGATACAATGTACCGAAATGTCATGCCAACTCTCGTAATTCCTGCCCACTATATGCGCCTGGGTCCAACAGAGCAAACTACCATGGGCTCTGAAAATCAACCAGATATGGACCCAACTGCCATGGGACTCCCTCATCAATTTGGTCCCCAGGAACAACAGAGGCAACAGCAGCTGCAACATCCACAGTTCCAACTACAGCAACATCAAGTGGAAGACCCAGAGGGGAAGGGTTGGGGCCCCCACACACAATCTGTTAGTGGTTCAGTTACCATACCTGTGTTGCTGAATGAGTCCACTATGGCCCAGCTGAATGGGGAGTTACAGGCACTAACTGAGAAGAAGTTGCTGGAACTGGGTGTAAAGCCACATCCACGAGCCTGGTTTGTATCTCTGGATGGACGTTCCTCTCAAGTCCGTCATTCTTACATTGATCTCCAGGGCCCTGAGAGGAATCGCAGCAATGATGCCAGTCTGGACTCAGGTGTGGATGTCAATGAAGCCAAGCCCACCAAACGCCTGAAGGAGGAGCGCATGGGTCCAACGTACTCTAAATTGGTCTTTGCTGATGCTGACACAGAACAAAGCAGCAGCGAGAGTCGCACTGCTGTTTGTTCTCCTGAGGACAACTCACTCACCCCTCTGCTGGATGAAAACACTGACCACCGTGCTGCTACAATTCCACGACATGGGCGCAGCCGTGGCAACAGCTCTCGCAGCAGCAACAGCAATAGTGAACTGCGCCGTGACTCAATGACCAGCCCAGAGGATGACAGCAATGAACCTTCTGAAGGAACTGATGACCAGGGAGACAAAAAGAGTCCATGGCAGAAACGTGAGGAACGACCTCTCATGGTCTTCAATGTGAAGTAGTCAGCAGGAGAAAGACAGTTCACCCTCATTGCATACTTTCTTTGGGGGAGGATGAGGCACCAGAACCATGGAGATCAGTATTTGCCTTTCAGTCTGGTCTGGCTTCTTTTTCTCTCCATCTCATCAGATGCTCAGCTGAACTGAAGCCCTTATTTTTTGACAGAAGAGATGAACGAACAGAGCAAGAAGCAATGCAGCCAAGCTGCATTAATGTTTTTTTTTTCCCAGCCACTAAAGATGCTGTCTTGCTCAAGGCAAGTTAAGAAGTGCCACAGCAAACTACCTAAGAAAATTTGGCCTCTTTCTGTTTCCACTAACCACTGTGAACCAAGCAATCTGGGGCACAGGAATTACAAAGATGTAATGACAGCGAAGGAAGTTTCATTGTTCTGTAACTCTTCTCAATCTGTGGAGAGGATACTGCTTGTCCTATGTGGTTCCACTTCTAAAATCCCTTATTTTCCATCCAGTTTGGTATAACCAGAACTAATGCTGTCCCCTTGCCCTGACAGTTTGATAACAGAGGTGCAGTGGAAAGGCATGACTCGATTCTACAACCCTCTTGCCTTCAGGGCTTTGTACAGTTCTTTTTTAAAAATTAAGTCCTGTGGATTTTCCAAGCCGGAAACTTGTAGGGATGGATGCCCAGGGCTGTAGGTTGATGTCCATCTGTGCCTATCATCCTTTTATGATCCAAAACCTTGGATTACAGTACAGGGCCCAGACAAGGGGGGTGGGTTTGGGGAAATTTGGGCATTAGTGTGGGTAATATACATATGTGTGTGCATGCGTGTACGTCAGTGGTGGATGGGAGTCTGAGCCATGTGTGTGTGGATAGATGTGTCTGACCTCGCTGCCAAATGAACTCCTTATTGGAGTATATCTGTGGCCCCCCCTTTTTTTCTCCTTGTGCCTGCAATTCCTCTGTCTCTTCCAAGTGCCTTCTGGCCCCAATGTCTCCCTCCCTCCGCCCAACCAGGCAGCTGTGAATGAAATCTTGATATCCATAGAGGCATACAGGCGTACCATCTGTTCATAGCTCCTCAGATCTTCCTTTCTGTATAATCCCCTTTTTTCCTGCAGTGAATGCTTGGCAGAGGGATCAAGAAGGGGGATTGCTGAAGGAAAAAACAACTGGCACATCTCTGCTTGTAAACACAAGGGCCAACTTGCTAAGCCATCAGAACAGGCTTAGGGAACTGAGCCAACCAGCAACACAGTTGTGAGGATCCTAAAGAGCAGCAGGACCAGGTCTTTATTTGGTCTTACAAAAGTAACAATATGTATGATGAGCAGTTCCAAATAAGGCGTTTGTGGAGATTTTGGAGCCCATTGTGGCACATTATGATTTCATCTGAAGAAGGGGATGGGGAACTACTAGCCAGCCCCACACTGAAGTTTTGGTCAATCAAATTGGAAGATAATAAATGGGGATGGGCATATTGTAGCTGCAGATAAGAAGGTGGAACCTAAGAATCTCTTTAGCTTTTTGCTTTTGTGTTTGAGGACAGTAGGGCTTTTATCAATCAGGCTCAGATCCTTTTGTAATAGCAGAAAGCAGCAAAGACTGAAATAATTTAGGGAAATACTTTATTTCAGACTCACCTTTATACCAAAACTTGAAGATCTTAAAATAGGTGGAAATTCTTTTTTCTTTTGAAGGCAACATTCTTTAGAAATAAACTGGGAGGCTACATGTTAGTGACAGCTGGGTCAGAACTGAAAGTGGGTAGGGTTTTCTCCCATCCTTTTCCTTTCAAACCCACATCCCCAGCCTTGCAAACTTCTAAGGACAGATCCATCATTAGAGGTCTAAGTTGGTTACCTAGAGCACATCTTCCCCTACTGCTTTAGTTACTTGGATCTATTTGTCTGCATTTCCTGGTTTTCTTCTTCTTATTTTTTCTATTTCTGATTGTCATTTTTCTCATTCTGCTTGGAGATACAGTCAGGTCCAGAAATATTGGGACATCAACACAATTCTAACATCTCTGGCTCTATACACCACCACAATGGATTTGGAATGAAACAAACACAATGTGCTTTAACTGCAGACTGTCAGCTTTAATTTGAGGGTATTTACATCCAACTCAGGTGAACAGTGTAGGAATTACAACAGTTTGCATATGTGCCTCCCACTTGGTAAGGGACCAATAGTAATGGGACAATTGGCTTCTCAGCTGTTCCATCGCCAGGTGTGTGATATTCCCTCATTACCCCAATTACAATGTGCAGATAAAAGGCCCAGAGTTCATTTCAAGTGTGCTATTTGCATTTGGAATCTGTTGCTGTCAACTCTCAAGATGAGACCCAAAGAGCTGTCACTATCAGTGAAGCAAGCCATCATTAGGCTGAAGAAACAAAACAAACCCATCAGAGAGATAGCAAGAATATTAGGTGTGGCCAAAACAACTGTTTGGAACATTCTCAAAAAGAAGGAACGCACCAGTGAGCTCAGCAACACCAAAAGACCCAGGAGACCACGGAAAACAACTGTGGTAGATGACCGAAGAATTCTTTCCCTGGTGAAGAAAACCCCCTTCACAACAGTTGGCCAGATCAAGAACACTCTCCAGGCGGTAGGTGTATGTGTGTCAAAGTCAACAATCAAGAGAAGACTTCACCAGAGTGAATACAGAGGGTTCACCACAAGATGTAAACCATTGGTGAGCCTCAAAAACAGGAAGGCCAGATTAGAGTTTGCCAAACGACATCTAAAAAAGCCTTCACAGTTCTGGAACAACATCCTATGGACAGATGAGACCAAGATCAACTTGTACCAGAGTGATGGGAAGAGAAGAGTATGGAGAAGGAAAGGAACTGCTCATGATCCTAAGCATACCACCTCATCAGTGAAGCATGGTGGTGGTAGTGTCATGGCGTGGGCATGTATGGCTGCCAATGGAACTGGTTCTCTTGTATTTATTGATTGACAAAAGCAGCAGGATGAAGTCTGACATGTTTCAGGCAATATTATCTGCTCACATTCAGCCAAATGCTGCAGAACTCATTGGACGGTGCTTCACAGTGCAGATGCACAATGACTCAAAGCATACTGCAAAAGCAACCAAAGAGTTTATGAAGGGACAGAAGTGAAATGTTATACAATGGCCAAGTCAATCACCTGACCTGAATCCCATTGAGCATGCATTTCACTTGCTGAAGACAAAACTGAAGGGAAAATGCCCCAAGAACAAGCAGGAACTGAAGAGTTGCAGTAGAGGCCTGGCAGAGCATCACCAGGGATGAAACCCAGTGTCTGGTGATGTCTATGCGTTCCAGACTTCAGGCTGTGATTGACTGCAAAGGATTTGCAACCAAGTATTAAAAAGGGAAAGTTTGATTTATGATTATTATTCTGTCCCATTACTATTGGTCCCTTACCAAGTGGGAGGCACATATGCAAACTGTTGTAATTCCTACACCGTTCACCTGAGTTGGATGTAAATACCGTCAAATTAAAGCTGACAGTCTGCAGTTAAAGCACATTGTGTTTGTTTCATTCCAAATCCATTGTGGTGGTGTATAGAGCCAAAGATGTTAGAATTGTGTTGATGTCCCAATATTTCTGAACCTGACTGTATTGTCTTTTCTGAAGGGCACTTTTTTCTTTGCCAAGATCTGGTTATTCTGACTTAAAAATAGGTCTTTAATCATTTCAACTTTAGTTGAGATTTTCAAAAAAGAACATAACTCTTACACAGTGTGAGTGGAGCACTTACTATATGCTCAGAAACATTGGTTTTTATTTGCTTGCTCCGGGGTGAGCCTTATTAATGAAAAAATGGTTCTGGGGCTGAGCCCTATTTGTATAAAGACTATTTTTTCCATTATAACTCCAATTAATTTTTTCAGTTTAATTGCCTTGGGATGATTTCCTTTTAATTATTTGAGAAATTTCCATATTTTGCCTTCTTCCACAGCATTACATTGGATCATTTTTATGTTCATAGGATTTTTTTCTGAAAGAACATCATTAGAACCACCGATGTGTCTAATGCAAGATTAATACTTGTCAAAGTGCTTCAGAAATAATCAAATTACGTACATGAAGTCTTCGCTAAAAATTGCAGAAAATGTTCATGTCTGATTAATTTTGCATCCTATTCATTTGAGAACTATTAATGTTCTATAAATCATGTATAAACCTTTTCCAACTGCTGATGACACTGCAAGAGCTGGCTGACCATTCTCTCAACGCATTTTCTCTCTTTCCATGTTCCACTAATACCAAATGATAGATATGATCTGAGTAATGCAAGATAATCCTGCATTTGTAACCATACTGCCCAGCCAATCACTAAATTTTCCCAAGAAAACTGTGCCTAATATGACTTTAAAGTATCACGTTGATCTGATCTGACAATTATAGCTCTCTACAAAGATAGTGGGATTTTAGTCAAACCTGAAGAAAGTCTTTAAAAAGTCAATGAAGTATTAATCGCTCTATTACCCCACACAATCAAAAACCCAGAACCAGAAACCTTTTACTTCCAATCAATGCACAATGCTACTTTCTGTAATTTTATAGCCGAAGAAAAACCTTGCATCCAGGGGCTAATAGCAAGGTATTCCCTCTGATATACATGTATCTTTAACTATGTTAAATATCGTCTACTTTCTCTAATAAGCTCAAACTGCCAGACAAGCTTTTGAGGGGGTTTTTTTTTAATTATCTGAAGAAAAAATAGTTGGACAAACTTGGCAAAACGGAGAACTCGGTGGCTACTGTTGGTGAACCTTCCTATTTGTTCTTTAGAATGGTATTAATGTATAAATCTTCTGAATTTATCACAGCAACATTGCACAGTGGTGATTTCCTCTCCCAAGAAGATTTATTTTCCTTCTAAGTTTTGGAGTCCCTCTGAAACTGGTAAGGAGGATTACATTTTTCGAAACACAGATCTCACACAAGAGAGGGTTTATTGGTAGCTTACTCATTTGTCTCCTTTCAACTCTATAACTGTTTAACAATAACCTAAGATCTGGATTGCAAGTGCAAGAGACAATATTAGGGGGGGAACTTCATTTCTAAATTACAATTACTGTTAGGGAAAATAATAAAATAAATACAGCTATCTTAGCAGTCTGCCCTCTTCCCCTTCGCACACACATCAGAACTGAATAGACACAATATGCTAATCTTAACATTTACACATGGAAGCAGTGAATATTATTCAGTCAGGAAAGGACATATGTTTGCCTGCACAAGAAGAAGCAGCCTTCAAAGTGAACTGCAGTCTTAGTTACTGCTGTGTGGGTGGGAAGGAGAGGACTAAAGTGGGATTGCGTGTTCTAGACTCCATTCTAAATGTTTGAGCTGCTTAAAAATACAGCAGTTTCAAACGTGGTGGTGCATAAAAATTTGGTGGGAGGAGGGAACAGAAGGAGCTTGCATGAAATTTGGGAAAAATGAGCCGTGGGAATAAGGATAAAATATTTTTTAAGATCTTGGCTAGCCTATGTAGTCCTTGGATTGCAAAAAAATTCAGATAGTCTATAACTGAAATAAGTGAGATAAGAGAAAAGTCTTGGCTATTAACTAGTATCTGACTGGATTTGTATAACCTAAAGTTTTAGCTGTTGTTTGATTCATAACAAGATGCAGTTCTGTTCCAATCCATGGGTTTAATAGTGGCTGCTTTAAAATGTTAGAATGTGCAGCACATAGACAGTAGTCCTCGATTTATGACAACTGAGCCCAAAATTTATGTTGCTAAGCAAGTTATTTGTTAAGTTAATTTTGCCCTATTTTAAGACATTTCTTGCCATAGTTTCTTGTCAGAAAGTCACAAAAGGGGATTATGTGACCCTGGAATGCTGCAATCATCATAAATACGAGTCAGTTACCAAGGGTCTAAATTTTGATCACTGACCTTTGGGATGTGGCAACAGTCATGTGAAATACGATCATAACTCACTTTTTAATGCCATTGTAATTTTGAACAGTCACTACTAAATGAACTGTTGTAAGTCAAGGAATACTTGTACATTGTGGTTATCTTTATGGAATAAAACCACATTTCCATAAAAGCAATACTGGCATGTAAGGCACCTAATTGCATTAACGCATTTTGATGCCAACAGTGTTTGAACTTCCCAGAGGCTTTTGATTTCAGTAATAGAATAGGAGCCAAAATTAACAGAGGTACCAGTGTGTGGAAAAATAAGGCTTACAGAAGTACTGTATGTATTTAAAAATAATAAAAAGGATACATAGACTCTCCTCCCCACATCCAGCATGTCTGCAGATAAAAGAAACAGATTCCCTCAGTGTGACTTCTGATAATTTTAAGGCAGCTGTTTACACAGTTCTCAGACCTATATAGAGCAGAACAGAAGAATGGATAAGGGAAGGTTGCTGGCCTATAGGTAAATAAAATTAGAATGTATTTCAAGTTTCAATATTTCTTCTGTCCGTTTATCAGAAACAAGAGGTAATAGTTGCTATTTATAGAGAAAATTTTTTAGAATGGCAATACCAGAAATAATTAGGTCTTTAAATAAAACCTGTCTATAAAAGTAGCTTCATACTATTGGGCTAGCTTATAAGTGAGTTACCCATTATTCTTTTAACATTCCAGTCTTCTCCCTTTTGTATTTGCTGATGATAGAGACCTATGAGTAATGGTTTTTAAAGTTTACTCTATTGAAGCAGGAAAAGGAACGCATAGTAATGTGCACTGTATGTCAACGATGCCTTGCACTGTGGAGAGGTAAATGTAAAGTGTCTTTCAGATCAGATATTCCAGTAATGCCAGTCTTTTCTTGCCAGCCATACAAACATGGTTTCCCCAATGCCTTTTTAAAACATTAGTGGGAGGGGTTCATAGCCCATAGACCCAGATCTCCCATCCCCATTATTAAAACTGGTTTCTCACTGTATAGCCCTGTGAGGAGGATGTTGTAAAAGCAGTGTAGCAGCATTGTTCTCAAGTTGGAAATAGACTACATTATGTTGATGCTTGAAAATACTCCCCAGCCCTATTGTGCTCTCAATAAATGTAGGTAAGTATTTTGATAATTTGCATGACAAACTTGGAAAATGGAGATCAGCAAGTTTCTTTACTAGTTTATATGATTAACTTTCTCCAATTTTTACAGATGTTTTACAAGTGTGTTGAACTATTGGCTGAGGATGTGGGAACAGTGGTTCAATACATCCCAAAAACAAGGTTAAGGATGATCATATCACCTCACCAGTGCAAAGTCTTCCTTTCATTTAAAGAAGAAAATATTCCCTAATGCCTTCCCTGTGGTTAATTTCCAGAAATAAAGGTATTCTTGGAAGGTACTGTTAAAGATCGTATTTGGAGGACATAAACGCCATTCTTAGTACAATTTATTATAACACACCTGTCAAAACAACCTTTTTAAAAAATTATCAGCAGAGGTAAGGTCATGTCATTTTAGTATAATAGCAAAAATAAACAGTTTTATTCTAGAAAAAAAGAATCTCTTGCAATTTTACTTGTGTGTACTTCTGTCCTAGTACTCCGGCAACAATTTATACCTTATTAACGAGTTACCGTTACCTTCCCCTGCCAAAGAAAACCTTTGCTCTCCGTCAGCCAAGACGGATCCTCCTTCCACCCCCACCCTTTTTACTAGCACTGAATGTCTGCACAACTCGGGAGGGGGGGACCAGCCACAAATTCCATTGGCTCATTTAAATCGGGAGTCGTTTCCAGGTTGTATCTATCTATCTGTCCTCCACTTACCAACCCCGCCCTCAGCTTCCCGAAGTTAAGCTTCCGGTCAAGCCAGAGACTGTAGTTATGGTATATTTGTTTCTCTCACACATACCCCCGCCCCCCATGCACAAAGATGCTAGTACCAAAACCCTTCCATGATAAGTCCATATGTGTTATGCTATAGACTAAATAAATCCATGACACTTCTTCGCTCATTTCTGAACATATAAAGCAGGGGTTTTCAAACTTGGGGCTTTTATGACTTGTGGACTTCAACTCCCAGAATTCCTCAGCCAGCGAGCCTGGCTGAGGAATCCACAAATCATAAAAAGGTCCAAGTTTGAGGACCTTTTTCATATGAGCTTCTTATGACGCAAAGAATCTGCTTATGCGTCGAGATGGATTAGCGAGCAGTAACTTCTAGGAGGCTGGTGGCAGCTAAAAACTGAAGCTTCCCCCCCCGCCCAATAGTTCCCGATTACACAGCTATCGCGAGACTTTCGAATAGGGATTCGCAGCAAAGGACCAAATTAGGATAGCTCTGTATTAGTCATCTATTACGAATAATGAAGGTGAAGATTTGTGCATTATAATCTGCACTGGCAAAATCATTTTCAGCTTAAAAATCTACACCAAAAATTACTAATATATTAACTATACTAGTTAATATTTCAACTTTAGAAATTCTAATAGCACGACAACCATAAGTTGCCCTTACTAAGCATTCTCCTAGGTGCCCAGTACACATAAAATTTTCTGTTGTTCTAATTGCATGTTAAGATCAAAGGAGCTATTTAAAAGAATCTGCCACTTGCTTGCAAAACAGGATATTCAAGCTCGTTATTTAAAAATGCTTCTTTCATCTATTTTCTAATTTTAATAAATAAAATTTTTTTAGAAGCAACAACTAAAGTCCAAATAACAAGAACTTGAAAAATCGTTTTAAGTTGAATCCACAAATCCGGTTTTAAGTTGTGGGAAAACCTGCTTCAATAAAACTAAACTGGTTCAAAGTTAAAATATGAAAAGCCCAATTTATAACCTTCAAGGGTTTATCAATTACTGTATTCTTAAATCAGAATTGTCTCATGAGTTTTTAATGAATAATGGATATAATTCTTATAACACATTTTCCCATGTATATCTTGAAGTATATCAATACCATTCAAAATTCAACAAAAATTCTAAAAAGATTGCATAACACTGGATTTATAGACAAAAGGTGTTTGAAGTACATGGGACCATACAAGTAACACCTGTCTGCAATTCCTTAAGGACATTTTTTCTGGGATTGCCTTCTGTTCTGGAAATCTTGAGAACAGTATTTTAAAGGTGTTCAAGATAGGTGTTACCTATTCCAATAAAAGATATATGTAGCTCAGGGTTGAATTGGGAATCCTTGTTGAATTTTGAGCTTGGTTGTTTGCCCTGGAGATATTTCATTCCCAACTAGATAACATCACAAGTGAGTACTGATTATGTTATCTAGTTGGGTATTGAAAAGTCTACAAGCACACAATTAAGTTCAAAGAACACCAAGAAAAACAGTGTTATGTGAGTTTATAAGCCTTCAATCTCATGCACTATAATCTTGTAGAACAGAATTTCCATGAAGTCACATAATAATTCAGATTGACAACTGAATTCTAAGGACAACTGAATTCTAAAAGTTTTTATTTTAAATTGTTACAGCTAATGAGTGTGAAAATGATATTAAATTATCTGCAACTATTGAATAATCAGACAAGATTAATTTGTCAGATTATAGAAGTAGAATTAAGAATAGAAATTCCTGGTGTTATCAATGACACATGAAACATTATTTGTACACAGCATCAGCTTTATTTTCAAATTCATTAATGGTACAAGCAAGCAATTCTAAAATCCAATTAAAAAGCAAAGGAGAAATAGGCTATTTTTAGTTGTATGACTACATAGTTTTTTAAAAAGGAAAACAACTTTGGGGAACCCTCAGTATAGCAAAATTTATTTTAGAAACAAAGTTTCTTAGTGTTCCAAGAAATAATAGCAAATGGATTTTTGCCTAATTTTACTTCATTTATGAATCTATCAATATGTTGATGCCACTGTGTTAAATATAATTTTAGCTGGATGGATAAAAGGGAAAAAGCTTGCTGTAAAATATTTATATCCACACTTATCAAAGCACCAGATCTATGGCTAGTAAGCTTATCTGGTATGAAAATATATAAGGCTCATTATATAATAATTGTTTTTACTGAAAAGCTAAACAACATGTTTTTTATAGGTATCAATTGTTACTCCATCTAGGCCAAGGGTTTTCCCTAATATTAAAATTGCAATTACTGCCACTTATTCCCAAAGAGAAAGATAAATCTGATCCTGTGGAAGACTCATAATATGCATTGAAATTTAAATGGCTTAAATGATTTTCTTCCTTTTCTGAAATCCTAACAAATTCTTCATCAGTTCAGTTCTTTTTATTAGCAATTTATCAGTATCACTGACAAAACATTTGTCTGATCTATATCAGCTTAGTTTACAAAAACAAAGGGAGGCATTTACAAAATAAAATGTTCCTCCACTTAAAAAGAAAAAAACCCTTTCCATATTAAAAACTATGAAAAATTAATCTCATAGAAGAAAGTACCATGTGCTATATTCCTGGTTACTCTAAGAATTAAGAGATTCAGATGGGCAATGTCTACTATTATCAACCAAAAGTCACTGTGCAACTATTGTGTCTTTACTGTAAATTACTGAATTAAGCAAGCTTACTACAGGATAAAACTTCAGAGAAAAATCCCATTATTCTGAATGCTGGAAATACTAGAAATTGCACTCTCTAGTGGTTCATATTTACATGGTCACATATTTAAAACATGATTTCAAATATTCTGTGGCTCCTGCTTGATACAGACTGCTGGCCTTTGCCCATTGTTATAAACAATGAAACCCTAACTGTTCTGCAATTATGGGAAACTAACGCCACAAACCAGCAAGCGATAACGGGAGATAATCTAGTAAGAAGAAACAAAGCATTAAAGACAAAAGGATAGGACAGAGCAGTGTTTCTCAACCTCAGCAATTTTAAGATGTGTAGACTTCAACTCCCAGAACTCTCCAGTCACGCCAAGCATAGAGCAATGCATTTCCGTCTGGAGCACAAACTCTCCAGTCACGCCAAGCATAGAGCAATGCATTTCCGTCTGGAGCACAAAGGACAGAAGCATCTTCTTTTCCCACGAGTCTCTTTTGCCGAGACATTATAAAATAGTCATACTAATATAACTCAAGAGACTTAGAAAGAGGGAGCACGCCTGACCATGTCGCATTAAATAAAACAAACTACGATACTGAATCTAAATAACAGGGAAGTAGTCTCACATGCCTTGTGAAAGCTACAGCCCAGGGCCATAGACCTTTCCTCCACTCCTTTCTTTGCAGAAATATTTACTGTTTGCCTAAAGTGCCCGAAAGACTGAATGCCCTGCCATGTCTTCGAAAGGGCCCAATAAAACCATCGCCTTCACATTTCTGGAGCAGAGACGAGGGGACTCCAAATACCGTACACCCTTTAAGAGACGCTTTTCTTGATTACCACTTCCGGGGTGCGCCCCGGCAGCCGCACAATCAACATAACAATTTCCGGTGCTTGAGACGACCCTCGCCCCCACCCCCGTAAGTACCTCCTCCCACCTTGTCACGTGCGCCCGAAATCTTATTTGAACCTTAGGAGGCTTTGAATCTTGGCCAATATGATCTCATGGTATTTTTGCACTCGGGTGGGGAGGTGGGATTTAAATAAAAAGCACCAATCCAAAACAAAGAGCTTTCGCCTCCACGCCCTTCTGGAGAAAAAGGAGCCAATCGCAATGGAGTAGTCAGGGCGAGAGGGTCAAACCTAATTAGAGAGGCGTGGCCTGGCTTGAGACTTAGTTTGCTGGTTTACATGCAAGGTATCTGCTGCAGAGTTTTACTAGACCAACATCGGGATCGCCGGTGCTAAAGGTGGGCTTTCTTGACGGAGCGTTTCGGAGACGTGGAAAGACTCATCGTCCTTTCTGAAGGCTGCTCCGTTAGCCTGTCTTAGAAAAGCGGGTGCTTCGGAGCGTATGATATCGAAGAGGGGGAACCAAAGTTGGGTGCTCACTCCCAGTTTTTGCCGCTTGGTTCTGTGGGAGACAAAATGGGGGTGAAGGGAATCTGATGGGGCTCTACTTGTCCATTATCGCGTTCGTTCGGCGTCGCCTTTCTCTCTTCCCCCCACCCCCTATTCCTGGGTCATCTCTTTAAGGGATATCCTTAGAGGCAGCTCTTGTAGATGCCGACACAGCCATCCTTGAAGGTATTGGCTTGAGGCCAGTACTAAAGGCCCTCTTCTAAGCTGTTGATTCCTCCGTGAGTCACCAGACTGCCGGGGGGGGGGGGAAGCCACCAGGTCCGAGTCTTGTATCCAAAGGGATTTCCTCCTTAGTGCTTTTAAGAGATACTTTTTCTGTTGGAGATAATCAACCCAATCAGCTTGTTGGGTTTGATTATGATTATGTCAAGCAGTTTGTTGGCTCTGGGTGTGAGATGCACAAGTATATAGCTGGACAAATTCAGACTTTCAGCATTTGAAAATATTGTGGTTCTTTAATATACAGCTCTACATGCAAGTTGCTACATGAAACATTTACAGTTTTCTCTTAAGTAAATATCTGACACGTCCTTCTGATATTGCTGAGCCTTGATGAACAGACAGACAAAAACATGGTGGAAAGGGTTAGAGCAGAGGCAATGAAGAAATAGGCACACACAAAAAACCCTGTAAGACATTTCGTAAGAGGGGAAACTTCAACAGCTCCCATGAATTCTAGAATAATAAATGGAGTTCCTGGATTTTCAAATGAATTTCTGCCTTGTTTTCTCGCTGGAGCTTTCTTGCAGAAATCAGAGAAAGAAACTTTGGAAGGACCACTCTAATGTATCAAGCAGTTAAACTTGCATGTTTCAGTTAATGTAGCCTTATAATAAAATAGATTTATTTCGCCTAATCACGTTTCTTGGAGGACTGACAAAAATCTGATCTTCCTTACTTTCTTTTTCCAGTCTTGCTTAAATCTTACGTAAGGTGGTGTGTGTGTAAGCTGTTACATTACATTTGACAAACTCAGCTTCTTCTCTGGGCCTCTTCAATGCCCTCAAAGACAAAGGGGCTTACTACTGAACAACTGCAGCTCTGAGATTGGAGCAGTGAAAAAAGGGAAGTTTTCTTATTGTTGGAACAGACAAAATAGTTACTCCTCAATCAATCTGAGTCATCTGAGGAGAGGCTATGAATTTTGTGTGCATATGTGATTGAGATTGGAAAATGCATACATTGAGGAACTGTGTAAGTATCTAAAGCACAAACTTGCTGTGTCATGTGATGTGTTGTGACATATCACAACTTTTTTCGCATTGCCGGAACTTGGGGTGGCCTGGCCTCTGCATGATGCAACCAACCCGTGGGCCAGCAGTTTGACACCCCTGATTCTAAAGCATCTGTATGAGAATGGGGACTACATGCTTTTAGCAGTTTTCAACCATCTACTTGCAATCAATTTAAATGATTCTTCATTGAAGTGCTAGTTGCTCTGGAGCACCATGGGCTTTGGGACCAGAGCTTGTGGGAACAGTCTTTAGTGTTGTGAACATAGGATCTGGGATAAGTACATGCACATGCATTTTAACTAACATTCTTGGAATTCATTCACAATTGTCAAATGGTGCAAGAGAATATGGGAACAAAAAGAAAGAACTGGTAACCAATTTCAGCATTGTCACAAACAAATGTTTCTGAATTGTCACTCTGCATGCACAGGCATTCTCCTTGTTTCAGTTTCCTATGACATTCTGATAATGATATGTAGCTGCTTATTATTCTATGGGGCAACTCATAAGCTGTAATATATTATGAAGCATATGATAAATATGTGAGTAGTACAACTGGACTTGCTTAATGATAAAGACAAGTTGTATTGGGTTGGATCATTTTTTCCAGATCAGTGTACAATGAGATCTGGTGTACATATGAACCTGGATATTGTTTTTTTTGCAAACGGCTAAATAGCTAAAATTTGTGAGCTTCTGTAGCAGAGGTTTAGTTGGCCCTTTTCTAAGTGGCTTCTGCATCAATTGAAAATGCTTAGATGTATAAATTGTAAAGAAAGTTTTAATTGTAATAATTTTAATTTTTTTCTCCTGTCATAAGAACTTTTTATTGACAATTTAGCTTCAGTTAAATCAGAGAAAAACTTTGACTTTATGGTCTTGGATACAGCCAACTCTGGGATGTCAGAAGTGGGATGCTATTCAAGTATTAAAAGCAGCTAGGATATCAGTTGATACGATTTGTTTCTTAAGAAAAACATTTATGTGTTCATTTAAAATTCTAGGCATAAATGGCACCATGAGGCATTTTAATAACCTCTGCATAAATTACAAGAAGTTCTGGATGTAATAATAATTTCAGAATGTTAACTACTGGGGCTTGGGTACTCTTCCAATCAGCAGGATCCTGGAATACATATGTAAAGCTTTGTAGGGAAAGCCAGTAGAATGTCTCAATTTTCTCCAATCTCACATTTTTAGTGGTAATCTATGGATTACAGCTCTCATCTCTTGCTCTGTAAGGGGATAGTTAGAATTTTGATCTCTTACGTGAAGGGAACACACAATTGAACAAGGCTGGGTATGGTTTCTTCTAGCAGGGTATTGAATCAGTTATGTACTTTCATGGGGTATTCATTTTTAGGGAGATATGGTTGGGAGAGAGAGGGCAAGAGTGCACATAGGCATGTGGGGGGGTGGGTATGTGTACGCACACGAATACCACTGTTTTGGAATGAATGCAAAATGTTTCGTAGTATTAAAAATTGAGCCCTTACAAATTACATTAAATGTTCAAATGAATTGCTATTTTCTTCTAAATGCTTATTTGTTTGACTCATAAACATTACATAAATATAATGCTGAAATATTTTCTGAAAGGAAAAAAACCTAATAAAGCATTGTCCTTACTGTTGATACACCCTATATATCTCCTGCTATCAGGTTTTCCTGGGCTTTGCAACAAAAGCTGATCCACATGATCTTCCCCTGTTGCTTTTAATGACTGTCACATGAGGTTCCTTTAGCTGACTTTCCTAGCTGAGTCATTAAATAGCTAATAAGTTAGAATTCTGTGCCATAAAAGGTTATCAGCAGCTCTTAATTTATGAGGAGGGCTGTGTATTTCACAGCAGTGCAGGCCTCTGAAGTGCCTTCTCTTTATTCTTCTGTCTAGGTTCATGGCTAGTATGTGGGTGCACTTCCTAGTCTTCCTGGTACTGAGCAGGACAGCCTCTTCTTTGCAGTGCCCTGATGGGCAGAAATGTGAAGGGTCTTCAACATGTTGTAAGCTCCCTGAAGGAAGTAAATATATCTGTTGCCATCAGCCTCAGGTAGGAGTTGTTATGTTATTCTTCTAAGGAAGGGGCAGAAAATGGTTTCCTAAGCAGATGGAAGCATTTTCATCAGCAAAGCTTGTGTTGATTACATGAATAAAACAACATAAGGAAAAAAATGTCAATAGAAAAGAATATATGTAGGTCAAGGGGATATATGCTCCCTGAGAATATCAAGGACTTCATTAAAAAAAGATTGAATATTGCTGTTTTAGTAACCAGCTTTGTTACGGGGCATCCAGCTTCTCTGGAATGCAGAAAGAGTGCAGAGAAGAGCAACAGAGATCACTAGGGGACTGGAGGCTAAAATATATGAAGAACGGTTAGAGGGACTGGGCATGGCATAGTCTAGTGAAGAGAAGAACCAGGGGAGACATGATAGCAGTGTTCCAATATTTGAAGGGCTGTCAAAGAGAGGTCAACCTATTTTCCAAAGCACCTGAAGGCCAGGCAAGGAATAACAGATGGGAACTGATCAAGGAGAGATTCAGCCTAGAACTAAGGAGAAATTTTCTGACAGTGAGAGCAATCAACCAATGAAACAGCTTGCCTTCAGAAGTTGTAGGAGTTTCATCACTAGAACCTTTCAGGAAGAGACACGGCTGCCATCTGTCAGAAATGGTGTAGAGTCTCCTGCGTGGAGGGGGTTGGACTAGATGACCTACAAGATCCCTTCCAACTCTGTTATTCTATTTTTTTATGAATCCCAAAGGTGCTTTTTCAAGAGGCAACTGAACTTCTTTGTTCTTCTTTGAAGATGTTTCACTTCTCATCCAGGAAGCTTCTTTGTCTCTGATTGGATGGTGAGGAATGAAAGGATTTATATTCCTTGCAGACATTTGCATTCCTGAGGTCACTTGGAAGTTTATCTCTGTCCTCAAGATCACCTGAGTGGTGCAAATGGGTGTGGAGCCTTCTTGGAACTGCTGAAAGGACAGTGTTGTGGACTAGAGATAGATGACGTTGTGTTCCTCCCCCTCTGTTGAGACAGGGAAGTTGCCTCTTGAAAAAGGACCTTTGACTGATAATCTCCATAGACACTTCTTTGGAGTTGTTGACAATTCCTGAAAGGATATACTGTATTAAGCCTTGCAATTTGCATAATATCTTGGGAAACAAAATTAGTTATGTTGTTGCCTCATCTTTTTTATTTACAGTTCACAGGAGCATCCCTCGGCATGTTGCCCCCAGATAGCAGGAATGAGGCATCTGGCGTTACGTGTCCCGATGCTAGCACATGTCCAGTGACACACTCCTGCCAGCCCAGCCTGAATTCTACCTTTGCTTGCTGTCCTTGGGAGGAGGTGAGCTTCAGGTTTGAAAACGAGATAAGGGCTGGCAATGATCAGAATACCTTTCTTAACAGAGCAAGTTTAACTGACTTTCCCCATACCTCCTAAGTTGTTCTTATCTGCATGCCATAACTACTTTGCTCTATACTGAACTGAAATGTAACAGATCAAAGGAACAGCTTTTAATTTCCAGTGGCCTTCCAGTGTAGGAGATTATAATTACTATTTTTTACAGTCCATGTATCCAGTGATCAAGCTATCTGGGAATGTTGGATTTGAAGTCCCTAGCATCTGGAGATTTAATAGGTCAGAGAAACTAAGATAAATATTCTAATATAGGGCTGAGGACCCTGGGTTCCTCACATATTATTCAATTACTGCTCCTTTTAGCCAAATTATATCGGGGAGAATAGGCAATAACAATACTATCATTTCCAGAGGGCCATATATTTCCCATCACTTTCCTGTTTGGATTTGATGCCTAAGTGGAGGTTAAGTAGAAATGAAAAACTGTGAGGTTGAAATGTTCATTTCATTTCCTAGTTGTGCAGATAACTGACGTCTTTGGAAAGCTTTTATTTTTATTTATTGTATTGTTTTATTATAGAGAATAAAATACAAATCAGTGAAACAAACAAAATGAAACAAAACAAAAGCATACATTCAACCCTAATAATAACAAAAAAGAAAAAATAGTGTACAAAGCTTTTATTTTGACTTCTCAGAATTTCCATGGCACTTGACCACCATATTAGTTGAAATTCTGGAAATTATAGTTCTAACACACTTGGAAGGTACCAGAGAAAGAAATGTGTTGGCTAAGAAGGGCTGTAGTTCTAGAATATGAAGGCATATTGCAATCTTAGCAAAAAGTTATAGAAAAATTATTACTGAAAGGAAAGGAAAAAAAACCTGAGGACATATACAGTGGCTTCATTTACTTCTCTATCCTTACTACAGCAAGCTAAAATGGCAACACGTGTCCTTCGTATCTCTGCAACTAGTTCACAGTCATGGTTGGTAATTGGCACATCTGTTTGAGAAATTAACCTTCAGGGCTTATAACACTCCAGTTTCCACTGAGATCTTCTGTATTTGCTGTTCTGAAAAACTTTAGGGCCTTTGGCTCTCTTTTATCTCACTTCCAGGCCATTTCTTGTGCTGATGGCCATCATTGCTGTCCCCTTGGCACCCACTGCAGCACTGATGGAAGACTCTGCATAGAAAATGAAGGTATTTGGAGACAAGTAACAATACTTCAGTAAGAAAAATATCTCCCAGTTAATTCAAGGAACTCAATTCAATGCTTCTTTAGAGGGATATATTTGTTTCCCCAGAGTAAGCAAATAAGAAAAGCTAAATTTGCTTTTTTTTTTAACAAAAGGATTTAGAATAAGTTATTTTAGCAGTTGAGTCTGAAATGCACAATCTGAGACTCCTAAGCCTTATTGCAACCGCCCAAAGCCTTAGGGATGTGATCTCCAGAGTTGTTGCCAGTTATAATAATAAATCTGATCACTGGATGAATGATTAAACTGATGTTTACAGCATAATCCCATTCAGTAGATTTAATTTTAATGTAAGTTAAGTTAGATATAAGGCCTAGTTCACTCAGTATATTGCCCTTCATGTATTTATACTGCCAGGGAATTTATTTTAAGGTGGTTTTGATTTGAAAAAGAATCTTATCGTGCCAGAGGAACCTCATGGTATAGACAAATCAAGTGCCTGTTTTATGCAGAAGAGAGAGAGAGAGACTTTTAAATTTCCAGGTCTTCAAACTTAAGATGTCCCTTCTAAGTTTTACTTATTTTGCATTCCAGATTCAACCTCAGCTGTCATAGTCAGGGCTGTTCAGTGCCCAGATAGCGAATGGGAATGCCCAGATGGCTGCACTTGTTGCTTAATGGCTGATGAATCTTGGGGATGTTGCCCAATGCCAGAGGTAGGGAACTTAGATATGGGCAAGTGAAGGAATTTTCATCCAGACAGGTAAAATCTGGCTCTTTGATTTTTTTAAAAAATGAAGAAGTCACTGAATTTCACTCTCCTTTTCATCAGCCCAGAGACTCTTTGTGGTCAGAAACTTTTTGGGCCAAATATTTGTGGAGCAAGCATCTCTGAATGACTTGAATCACTTTTTTGTCACCTAGGTTTTTTTTTGTTATTTCTGTTATTTCTGCTATTTTTTAGTCCTTAAAAGGACTGTGGAGTTGTGTGTGAAGCCAGGAGATCCTTGCAGATGTCTGGCTACCAGTCCGTCTGTTACTCATTTAGCACCACCCAGGAGGCAGGTGTGGCTTAAGGTTTGCCACGGACGCGAGTAACTTTGCCCTCCTGTCACCTAGGGATTACATTAACTAGAATCTTGTGAAGGCTAAACTTCAGAGGAATATTCTGTTGCATTTGTGTCCTTTGGCCTACAAACCGACGAGGCTGAATGTGGCAGATAATCAGTGACCAAATTCCGATAACGTGAATTTTTGGTGCTTTCCTAGCATTGGGGATAGGAAGAATCGTAGATGTTCCTCTCGGAGGAATTCCAATCCCATTTTTATTGTTCCTCTTGGCAAGCATATGCCCCAAAACAAAACATTCCAGTCTCCCACTACTATGGATTTACTGGCTGGCCTCCCACACCCCCACCTCCCAAGTTCCATGGTCCCTCAAAACTTATCCACGCTGCACTGACTTTCCTAAAACAAAAGAAAGTGTTGGCCAACATTTAGGTTCTTCAGTTTGCTCAAATGTCACCAATACTTTAAAAAATTTCTCAGTTGCACGGTTCATTTGGGGTTTTAACAAGCAGAGGAAGCACTGAATCACATTCTTGCATCACTTTCTGCTCACCCAGAGTTCTGAGCAGTTTGTGTCAGAATCCAAACAAAGAAAATATTTTCATGTAACTGGGCAACTACTGAGGCTAGATGTACTTTTTTAAAAAAAAAATATGAAGTAAGATTTCTACCAGCCTTCCCATTACCAGGTGGAGACATCTGTAAAACAACACAGAAAATGAAAAAAAAATAGTGTGTAACACTATCTGGTTTTTTTTCTAGGAAAGTGACTTCTATACCTAGCCTGCCAACTACATGCTTTATTTTGCTTCTCAGAAAAGTCCAGCTTTCTTTTTAAAATAATTTAATGAATCTGTTGTTGGCCTGCCCTAGAAGTTCATATTTGTTTAGACTATGAAAGAAACAAATCACAAAGCAAGTTGCAGTGTGAAATCACTGAAGTAAACAAGTACTCTTAATATTCAGTGTTGCATCCCGCATGCAGTAAATATTAGGGTTTTGCATTAATATTCCAGTGTGCTGTTTTGATTAATAATTTTTTTAAGTAGTGTGTTGGTACAAAGCTGTTCGTTGAGCACTATGGGAAAAGATAACGGTGGGGAATGATGGTGCACTCATCCCCTTCTTTTCCCCAGGCATCCTGCTGTGCAGACAAGATACACTGCTGTCCCCATGGCACAACCTGTGATCTAGTTGAGGCACGATGCCTTGAAACTTTTGGGGAACAGCCTCTTTCAAAGAAGTTTCCAGCAAAGAAACGGACCCTGGCGTTAAGTATGGAGTAAAGAAATAGAACTGGGTTTATTGTAGCTTTTCTATTATTCATGGTGAGATCGATACTTTAATCCAGTGGTCCCCAACCTTTCTGGCACCGGGAATTGGTTTCAGAAGAAAAATTGTCTTCCACGGACTGCTAGGTGGAGAGGGATGGTTTCACATGCAACCTAGATCCTGCACATGGACACATGAAGCTTCACTCCTCTCCCACCACTTCTATAACCGGTTCCGAACACACCATGTACTAGTACCAGACTGCGGCCCAGGGTTGGGGACCCTGCTTTAATCCATTATAATTGCTAGATTAGGTAGGCTGGGTGATGCTTGCTCTTCAGCATCCTATGCTCGCCAAAAGGGATAGCAATCCATTCCACTGCCCATCTTTCCCAGAGACCTTTTATTTCACCTCTTGAGAAGGTAATCTTTGCTCACCTTGCAGATCTGACTCAAAAAAACCTCTGTCCTGGTAATCACTCTTCCTGTCCAGATGCTGCCACTTGCTGTGTGCTTCCAACTGGCCAATATGGTTGTTGCCCTTTACAAAATGTAAGTATAGGGTAGGATTATCCAATTAGCGAGCTGGTGTCTAGTTTTAAAAGGAATTTCCTATGTGTGTCTGTTGACATTTGCAGTGCTGGGGTGGAGTTAAAAAATGCAACATGATATATGTTAAATTTGTAGTGCGACTCCAATCCCTTTTTTATGTGCTTACAAAAGGGGCAGGGCTTTCATCACAGTGCTATCTCAGCCATCCTGTTTTGGTGACACACAGCCAAGCCAGGCTGCAGTTCTGAATGTCATGTAATAGATTTTGGCCAAATGTGCAAATGGCTAGGAGTGCCTGCATTGTTCAGTCAGGGCATCTGTCCCTGCTCATGGTGGAAGTGAGAGATATTGGAGGATTCCATCCACACCCGACTTCATCACTGGGTTTTTCTTGAGAAAACTGGGGTGGCATCTGCTAAGTAATTTGGCTTGATGCCTTACCTTCCAGACACTTTCCTTAGTATTGGGATTTGGGAAGGTATGAAATTGATCAGAGGGTCTTTTTAAAAGGTGGTCTTTTGGCCAAGGAATATTTAGTAGCATAACTTCATTAAAGGTTTTCTGCCTTGTTTATTCTCCCACAACTTTTGCTGGTATCTTAAATGAATTACTGTGGTGTGCCATGAATTACTTGTTTTCATGGCTATCAGTATATGTTGTGATGCTCCATTAGAATTGCTTCTGGTTGGTGATCTGGTTTTTTCTTTTATCTTCTTTTCATACTTGGTTCTATCTTCTTTGCACATTGCATTTTATGTTTACTGTATTTTGATCGTTTCAAATTATTTCTTTCAATGGTTTGCAATATTTTCAGGCGTTAGGACCCAAGCAATTAAAATTAGGGGTAATTTTAAATTGCCAATATTTTTCAACTCTTTTTAGTCTTCTCCACCCTACCTCTTGTTCTTATAGGAAAATAATACAATGATACATACAAAAAACCTGGTAGGTTTACTTATTGCTCTGAGCTTTTCCTTTTCTCACCAGGCTGTGTGCTGCAGTGACCACCTTCACTGTTGTCCACAGGGCACTCAGTGTGACCTGAAGCATTCCACGTGCACCATGACACCTGAGGGGTCATGGCCCATCACTCACCTCACTGCAGGCCTCCAGACAGGTGAGATGATTAAATGCTATGATAGGTCACCAGCTAATAGGAAGTGTCATATGTAAAACAAGGGTGCCAGAAGAAGCTTCATGTGATTGGAGAGGACTGATAGTGAAGAGCCAACTTTTAAAGGATTGAATGCGAACTTCTTGGGCGGAAAAGGCATGAGCTTTTTGGAGCAAGGAGAAAGGCAGCCTAAGGCTTCGAAAAGAAAGAAGTTTAGAATTTATTTTTCTTTCTTTTGGCTTAAAATAATATTTCCCATGTTTTGGATGTTGGACTAATTGCTATTTTAGATGATCGCTGATTGGGTAGTTACTGTGTTTCCCAGAAAATAAGACCGGGTCTTATATATATATATATTTTTGGCCTCCAAAAGAGGCACCAGGCCTTATCTTTTATATTCACCTCCCACACTGATAGCCCCGCCTAGCCAGTCCATGTCTTCTGCGACTGAAGGAGCAGTTTCATTCTGCCGCTGCATTCTGAACTGCATTTTGCAATCAGGCCTTTCCAGGCCTCTGCAGCCGAGTACCAAGCTATGGATTAAATCCATAGTTCGGTTCTCAGCTGCAGAGATCTTGAAGAACCAAGCTATGGATTGAATCCATAGCTTGGTTCTCGGCTGCAGTGGCCTTCCGGAAAGGCCTGTGACTTGAGAAATGCAGGCCTGGCTGCAAAAGACACCGCAGAAATGGGCCAGCAATGAGAGACCTGGCTGCAAGGTAAGTAGGTGCAGGGGTGCATGGGGCAGCTCCACCACCACCCCCGCCGTAGCTTGATTTTTAGGTGTGTGCCTCGCCCCAAAACGAGGGCTTATTTTGGGGGTAGGGGCTTATATTAGGCCTGCCCCAAAAATCAAGCTAGGGCTTACTTTTGGGGTAGGCCTTGCTTTCGGGAAAACATGGTAGTGGGAATTTTTGCCAGTTCAGTTCTCAAAGCAGCTGCTTCATTTCCCCATATGGCCCTTGTGGCCCATTTGGGAAGCTACCCGTGAGGGAAATGAGATGCTGAACTAGATAGCTGGTGGATATAATTCAGAAATCAGGGTGGGTGGGTGTTGGGGGATGATTCTTTCTCCACCGGTTTAGAAAACTGTAAAATATGGCATGAGGGGCAGAATCTAGTTTTTTGAGAAAATATGCTTTCTTCCAAAGGAAGTTTATACCTTTAAAGTTTGCAAAAGTTTCCTGTTCTGAGCAATGTCTATAGAAATACAGGAAACCAGAAGCATTGTTCACTAAGAGTTAATGTGCAAGAGACTAGGATGCTTGTGTCTTGCCCAATTTCTTGTTCTACACTTCCTAGCAGAAGAAGTAATTTTTGCATTAGCATTAAAGAAAACAAATTAAGCACATTAGACACTTTATAGTACTTTGTTTCATATTCTGTACAAATCAAGTGAGAAACTCATGGCTACAAACATGTAAATATTTGCTTATTGCCAAATTTAGATACACTTTACATGCCTAACTGATTAGGTGAGTGCACTTGTATATGACCGTGTTAGGACTTTACCTCACATTTTCTTTTCCCAAATTGAGCACTTAGGGTAGTTCCCTCCTTAAGTTCCAGGAGCAACCTTAATTTTTGGTAACATTCCTTCTCCTTTCCATATGCATATATTCTGGGTTTTGTGGAGGAATTGCTGGGCTGTCATTCACAGAACCCAAAGCCAGCATCTTGGTTGACAATTTTGGAAGTTATAATGTAGCCAATCTGGAAGGTGCCAAATTGGGGAAAGCAGGTCTATTGGTTGCTTAAGAAAGGAGAACACTTTGTGTTCTTTGAACATAACTTCTTTTTCATCTTGCAGCTCACGATATACAATGTGATGAAGAATTTATGTGCCCAGATGAAAATACTTGCTGCAAGACAACCTCTGGTTCTTGGGGGTGCTGTCCACTAGAGGAGGTAATATGTTTCTCAGAAAACATGGTTAATTAATTTGGAAGCTTGGGAGGGCATACTTGGGGTGCTGATAGGGATTCCTGGTGGTCTTAGAGGAACTACCAGCTTCCATCCTGGTATTTGCTATTTGAAAGTGTCCTTCAGCCAAGACTCCAAAAAGCATTTTATCAGTTGGAATTGGCACAACTGGCCAGATGGGTATTCAGTAAAAAAACAACCTCCTACCTCCTCTTTGGGCATAGTATTCTGATTGTGTTTTGTGTCCTTCTCAGGCTGTATGTTGCCCAGATCATATCCATTGTTGTCCAAAGGATTACCACTGCAGATTGTCAGAAGGGACCTGCTCAAAAGATGGCCAAAGTATTCCTTTGGTGTCAAAAGAAGACACGAGCTCCACAACAACCTCAAACATAGATTCAAGCTCCACAGCAGCCTCAAAAATTGACTCAAGCTCTACAGCATCTTCCATAGGCCAAATGGTCCAGTGTGATCCCTACACAGCTTGCCAAGGTGGTCAGACTTGTTGTCAGCTTGTAACAGGTGCTTGGGGATGCTGCCTGTGGACACAGGTGAGAAGAGACCTAAGCTTATTTAATGCTACTGTGAGGAACAGAGGAATTGTGAAATTGCTTTGTTTCCTGTCAGGAACTCCCTAGCATTTGCATAGTTTTGTAAATAGATGCAAGAAAGGAAAGGGTGGAATTGAGTCTAGTCTATGAGTGAAGAACAAAAGGGAATTAATTTTGGTAAGTGCTGTTCGCCAGGTTCTCCTTAGCTTCCACTGCTAGTTCAGTCCACCTCTCATTTCTCACCTCTCATTCATTGCTCATAGCTGGGACCCTTTCAGGTGTTCACAAAATTATAATTCCTTCTTAGATTATATGCATCCCAGTTGCTAGGCTTTCCAGGATGTTCCTGTGTTAAAGTTTGGGGGGAGTGTCTTGGAAAGGAGAAGGGGGTTTATTTTTGTTTACTTACACATTCTGCATCATTTGTTTCTGCAGAAGTGCAGCAGAGTTGTTGACTCCAATACTGCCCAGTTATGGTTTTACAACTGTGAGAGGCCTAGGTCTATTAAAAGGTCAGGCAATTTTTTCATAGCTGAGAGCAACACTTTTTAAAAACTAGCATTTTGGGAACCAAAGGTTTCTGAGGATGTGCAGTAAAATCACCAGTGAGCATATTTCAGTCCTTTCTTTGATGTGGTTTGAGATCTGGAGACAGAATGGGGACTAATGCAAAAGCAAATTCACTAATTTTAGCACTTTTTTAAAAAATTCTAACACTGGCAATTTGATATTAGTTCCTGAAGGCCAAACCAGCAGTTTCACATGGGTTGCAGACTCTTCAAACTTTGTTTCCTAGGAATGGCTCTTGGGGAAAAAAGGTCTGTCTGTCTTATGCTTTTTCATATTATTTGGCCTCTTGCAGTTGGAGAGCAAGAAATGGGGTATCATCAGTTTTGGCCTCCAACCAGAAATGGTTTTAAGATGAGGTTAAGGGACTTTGGTTTGTCTACTTTAATTCAGGGTAGGAATTCCTTCTGGTCCAGTAGGCCACTAATGAGTTTTAGCCCTTAATGTGACTTTTCTTTCTCTTGCCAGGCCACTTGCTGTCAGAATCAGATTCACTGCTGCCCCAGGGGTTACATCTGTGATTCATCATCAGGCACTTGCCTAAAAGATGGAGATCGTATCCCTTGGGTGGAGAAGATAACAGCAGTTGTTGGCAACCTCCCTTCAAGCAAAGATGTGAAGTGTGATGACCAGTTTAGCTGTGCAGATGGACAAACATGCTGCATGCGCTTAGGAGCCTGGGCATGCTGCCCCCTCTTTCAGGTAAATTGAGGATTTCAAGGCATAGTAGGCAATTTTCCTTCTTGGATAGATCGTTGACTTAATCATCCATAGAGTCTTATAGGAAGAATATATTTGCATACGTTACCTTTGGGGCATTTGGGACAGCCTGACAACAGGGCATTTTATTGGATGGATACTCTGGAAAATCTGCCACGAGTGGCTTAAGTGAAAGTCTTTTATTGGTGAATTAGTCAACGAGCTCAGCCTCCCCAACCTATACTCTCCATGTGTTTTGCAAGGTAATTTCCATCCCCTACTCCTAAAGCCATTGGGGCTTGCCGATGGAATGGGATCTTGAAAGGTGGATCTTAGAAACCCAGATTTCTAATGCCCTTTCACATTCCTGTTATGGCTGTGAATTAAGCGTGGAGGCCAAGCTAAGGCTTTCCTTGTTAGCAGAACAAGCACTATCTCTGGAGAGTCACAGAGAGTCTCATCTATCAGCCATTAAGAGCTTTCAGCTGTTCTTTTTTTCTTTTCTTTCTAATTAATATCTTAATTCAGACATTTTAAATTTAACATGGAAATGGGAAAAAGAAGGAATAAAGGGGTGCTTCTGCCTTTTGGACAAAAGTTTCTTTGAAGCAAAATGGAGCCATGATAAAAATAAGTTTTATTTAGGTAAAGGTAAAGGTTCCCCCGCACATGTGTGCTAGTTGTTTCCAACTCTAGGGGCCGGTGCTCATCTCCATTTCAAAGCCCGAAGAGGTAGCGCTTGTCCAAGGACGACTCCGTGGTCATGTGGCCAGCATGACTGGACACCAAAGGTGCATGAAACGCTGTTACCTTCCCACCGTAGTGGTCCCTATTTTTCTACTTGCATTTTTACGTGCTTTCGAACTGCTAGGTTGGCAGAAGCTGGGATGAGTAACAGGCGCTCACTGTTACGCGGCACTCGGGATTTGACCCGCCAAACTGCCAACCATCTGATCGACAAGCTCAGCGTCCTAACCCACTGAGCCACCGCGTCAAGTTTTATTTAGTTCCCTTAAAACGTTCCACCATAAAGTGTATTTTTATGTCAAACCAAGCAGTACCTCCTTTTTTGTATATACAGGCAGTTTGCTGTGAGGATCACCAACATTGCTGCCCCTCTGGCTATACCTGCAATGTGGCAGCCCAATCTTGTGAGAAACGGCACTGGCCAGGCCCTGTTGCTGCTGCAGAGGGGCTGCTGACTTGCTCGCAAACTGCTGCATCCAGCCAGGATGTTTTATGTGATGAAGAACACTACTGCCATGAGGGCCAGACCTGCTGCAAGGCCAAGAGAGATGGCTGGGCCTGCTGCCCATATAAAAAGGTTAGTGCCCAGACTTATAGATTCAGTCGTGGTGAACAGTTCAAAGGAGACCATGGATGGGTGGGCAGACAGGATGGGTCTCCCCAAATCAGTAAAGCAATGTACAGTATGTTGTTCCTCTGCACAGTAAGAAGACCAATATTTTACTACAATGTTGTCTTGTCATTGTAGAAAAAGTAAAGGCAGCCTTGCAGGAAATTAATCAAATTCCACCATAAATTTTCTATGCAATGTTTTGAGTTCCTCAGAACTTACATGCATTGATAAAACCAATAAGGCAGGTGAAGTTATATATATCATTATATTCAGATTCAAGGGATGCATATTTTTTTTTCCAAAATGTGCACATTTTTAATTTTATTAAGGCTAATTAGACTACTGAAAAATAAACTACAGTTCTTCAGAACCTGAAGAACCTACTGTTGCTGTGACATAATGTAAGCCACTGCATTACACATCAACTGTATTGTACATTCAGATCTAAAGCTATTTCTGTCTTTTATTATTAAATATTTTCCCAGGTCATTCTTCCTCAACTTGTAGATTTATTGAGAATCGTGTAAGGATTTTGAGTAATATTTCTTCATTAAGGATTGCTGGACTTCATTATCTCTTTTATTTCATAGGGAACCTGCTGTTTTGACAGGCGCCACTGCTGTCCTTCTGGCTTCTATTGTTCTATGTTCGGATATCATTGCTACAGAAAGAAGCCTCTCCGTTGGGACACTGGCAGCATCTCCCCACGTTCTATTGAAGCCCATGTTCTGCTTTGAAGTGCCTTTTTGAGTGGATTTGCTCAAGGCCTTGGGTTAGAGCAAGCTGTTTCAGGAAGAGTGGCGTAAGGTGAACCAGGGCCACTTTTGCCAAATTGCTATTCAGATCCTGAAGGATGCCTTCTATTCTACCCCTTGTCACCACTATGGGTCAAATAGGCCATATTCACTTACATTAAGTCAACCCTTTTACTTCTACACTTTTCCCCACCTTTCCATCCAGGATTCAATGCCCTGTCCAAGGTCATGTGGGCTATAACCTGGAATCTGAAAAAGCCACCCTCCTGAAATTCTGCTCTGAAGACTTCACGGGCGCAATGATTTTCTTTCTCTGTCATTCCTTAACCTCGAAAGAGGGGAGTTTCAATGCACTTTCCAAAAAAAGGGGAAAAAATGTAAGATTGGCAGATGATTTTGCCACGTTGCCCTTTCCAGCCCTGTCCCACCTCATCCTATCCTTTCCACTTACCCTAGTGTATTGATTTTCTGGATGGCATCACCTGATTTCTGAAGAGCAAAAGTGTCTCCTTTTTCTGGTAGCGTTTGCAAAATACAGGGATACTAATTGTCTGGATGAACCACTGCAGGTGTCTTGAATCACTTTTGCTTAAAGAAGGGCTGCCCAGCAACTCTTTCATGAAGTATAACAGCAATTTCTACTTTCTTCTTAAGATTTTACTCTATTTATAAACAGCCTCCAATTTTTAGAAAGGCTTACTTAGCACTTTGCAAGGAGGTGTAAGCTTGTTTCTGAGTCAAGTAACAGGCATTTGTTTCGTTTCAGTTGATAACATGGATTTTGGCAGATGGCAGGGAAAATGGAAGTCTTTGATTATCTTTAAGTGTTCTGTGATCCCCCATGCAGAATCAGCACACCTGATGCTACTCCCTCCCTTTGTTTTTAACAGGGGAACTTCAACTTACACGTGACAGGTGCTTTCTCTGTTACCAGACCTTGATGCTATGTTGTGTGGAAAAATCAAATAAAATTTGATCAAAGTAATAGTGCAGTTTTATATTTTTAACTAACTTTACTTGCTAAGAAATGTAAAGAAACTTACAAAAGGGTTTTCAGAATATTACACTTATGGATTAGGTTAATGGAAATTTTTTGGGGGGGGGGTTTCACTTGACTTTGAGATCAGGGGAGAGAATTCAGTCTTTCTTTTTACACAGTATCTTTTGGGGATTAACAGCTTGGTCCTTCCTTACAAGGATAGGTATCTCCTACATAACATTTTGTTGACTCCCCCTCCCCTTGTGAGTGCAAAACGCAGGTTGCAACAAGTATATCCTAAAAGTACACCTAAGGAGATGGTATATTTGCTCAATAGGGTCAAAATGCATTGGATCCATTGTTGCAACTCTTCTAATAATTTGAAGACACATACATTCTGCTGTACTTTTAAGGACTTCAATGCATTATTGGAGAGTTGGGGATTTGTTAAGTGAATTAAATAAAGGCAAGTCTAATAACTGTATTGAGTTACTTTCTAACATTCATTCTACCCAAAGCTGTCACTGAAAATAGTAATGGGAAAACCTTTTCCCATTGCCTCATCTTCAGAGCTACTTATCTGTAGCTAAAATGTTTTCTAAAAGTATGAAAACCTTGATTTTATTACTTGGACATGGGGGTTGAATTGGCATGTGACCCAACCCACCCACTTTGCTTGTCTAAAAAGGCTTTGAGATAAATTAAAATTTAGCTGCCATTTTATCCAATCAAAAAAGGAAGAAGTAACATTATCTTCTACATTTGAAAGGCAATATTGGGATCTGCAGTCATGCAAACAGCTACTGTTACACATTTGATTATTACCATATGATCTTTCATGTCCTAAAACACTGTAGGTGTGCCACCCATCTTTCGGTGCAAGAAGGAATGTATGAGTGCAAGTGTTAGTAGATTTCTTGTATCCAACACAGGCTGTATTTTATTCAAGACAAACTTCAGACTAAAGCTCATGAGCTAATTTCTTGTATTTTCATTTATAGCACCATCCCAATATTTGACTATAACTATGTTACTTGATTAAATTCAGTTCAATGAAAAAATATTTACTTGGTAAAAATTTCCAGCTTCTCATTGAGTGTAGTTTTGTATTGAAATAGTCCTTGAATAGCTGAGTGTTTCCTGCTGGTATAGTACTTCTAAATCCTGCATCCAAAGTATCTTTGTTAAAAATTGCAGAATTTGGTACAATATTTTTCCGGTGTGGGGGGTCCTAGAATGGCAAAGCAATGATGTATGTTTAAAACAATCTTTTTTATAAGGTACGCATCGATCAGATTCTCTTTTAGGAAAACTTCATAGCTATTATGCTACTTCTAGAAGAAGCCAGATGCTCTCCAAGTATCGGCCTATTAGTTCACTATCTTTATACCCAGTCTTGTGCATTTAAAGATAAAAGATGGCAAACATCCCTTTTTAAAAAATGCTGAAATTCTATAAAACAGAAGCACAATCAGACGCCTCCAAAATGTATTTGATCACAAACCCCATCAGTTACATTCAGCATGATTAATGATCAGGATTATGGGAGTCCCGTCTTAGAAAGGGAAGCACCAGTTTATCTAATCCTAACCCTTTCTAGACCTTGGTGTTATTTTATTTTAAGCACAGGCTTTCCATTTCTGATTCATATATGTTCATAAACTGAGACTTGCTTCGAGAAAGGTAATCTATAAATTTTGAGAATAAAAAAAGCGAAAATGTCAAACTTCTCAAAAGGCCCCTAAATTCTAGAGAGAGAAAATAGAAAATAGTTTCACATCGGTGCAGTTTCTTGTCAGAATGGAGAAGAGGATGGAGCAGTTCTACAAATCTAATGATCAATGTACACAAATATTCATTTTTCTCTGCCCTAACTTCCCTTGCCAATGTGATGTTACCAAATACAATAAACATTGCATTCTATGATTATAAAAACAAATTGAATATTAAATCTTGGCTGATTTTTTTCCAGTAAAACAAAAACTAAACATGCACCTAGCTCCCAAATTTCTTGGTGTAATAAGAAAAGCAGCTTGGGTGAAATTTACATCATTCAATCAGAATGGCCTCTGCAAAATACCAACATTAAAGAAATCTTAAAACATTTGCTTAAATAATTTTTCGGATAGATTTTTCAATAGCAGAAGAAGCATGACTGTTCTTATTCAAAAGCTATCATATTTCTCAATGCAATTTCTCAGGTTTTAGACACAGCAGCAGATAGGTGTGCATTTGTATCTAGGCCTTTTAAAATATTGCACAAAAAACTAGAGATTCTGCTAAATGAGACAGACTTTGTGTGTGGTGGATGGAGTAGTCAGATGTAGCCTGTACAATTTGAACATCACACACAAAAGATGCCTCTGTCCAATTTTGGAAGAACCCGTCCTTTCCCACATTGCCTACTCTGCTTGTTAAGTATCTCCAACCAATACCTATTTCAAGCAGCTCCATTTGCTACCAAAAATGGGTTGAATGCATCTAAATTTGGACATGACCCCATTTTCCACTTAAATAGCTGTTAAGATTTCTCGTATAGGTTCTGAAAAGCCAGTTTATTCAGTGATTGTATCACAGCAGTAGGAAAAATGACAAGCACTTGGGGTACTGTCATTGCTACCCATTGTTTTTAATTCAGACTTTACTGTAATGAAGTAAAGTACTCAAAGCCATTTTCTATTGAGCACATATTGCATTAAATCCAACTCATCACTTACCAAATTTTGCAAATATTAGCTCAGCACCATAGTAGATAAAACCACAGCAATTCAAATACATTGAATCTATGAACCAAATAATGGGCAAACTCCAAAAACTATTTTGTTCTCATTAGGAAAGTAGTTAAGACTTCCAGCTTGCTGTATGGAGCTGAAATTCTCCTTCAAATGATTTACGGTATGTATTTAATTAGAACAGCCTACAGTTTCACAAGGCTGACTAGAATACACTGCTCCCAAGTAGTTTCCTGCTGCTTTTTGTATGAAATACATAAATAGTAAGACAGGAATTTAAAAGACCACGGAGGAAGACTGACCTTGGACACTGCTAAAATAAACAGATTTTTCAAAGTACAAATTTTTCCATCACTTCAAATTCACAATCCTTCATTACGTCTCACAATAAAGAACTTCCTGAAGAACCATGTTATACATTACATGCCTTTAAAGTAACATTTCCCCCTTCAAAATAAAGTCAAATATTTTTTAATTCTATATTTCCCTTAAGTCAAGATGTTTTTCCCCACCATTTGAGTACTGCTTCAAGTTTCAAGAAAGCAGGCCTTTCTTTGGCTCAACAATAGTTTAACTTGCCTAATTTTTTTCCAAACTTTAAATTGTTTCCAAGCTCAAGAGGTGATGAAATCATTCCTAAATCAGGGATAGGCAACCTAGTACCATTTAGATTTCTGGACTATAATTCCAAAGTAAGTCAGTAATATGGGAGCTTCAGTATAAATTATCTGAAGGATATCTAATTGCTGTCTAAACTGTGCAGTATCAAATATATGTTTTAAATTAACCATCAATTTATGTATTTATTTTAGTTTTACTTTCAGAGCGGTTGAACTCTTACTTTTTTTAATTCATAAAACATCAATTCCAGGCACTTTTTTCTTGACTTTCATAAACTGAATACAAGGTTATGTGCCAGAAGCAGCCAGTCTGAATTTTTTTTTTTGTTCATTCAGATTCAAGGATATTCACTACAGGGGAAAAAAAATCTGACTACCGTACATCTGAAGACATATTTCACTAACCTAAAGTTTAATTTAATTTATTATGCAGAAGCTTAAAGTCATGACAGTCATCCAGAATTATCTGCTCCATAATTCAAACCTCTATAAAATATAAAGTAACATCAGCCATCTCTATGAAATTGAGGAAAGCTTCAGAAGAACATTGAAAATTCCTATTTGATTCCTTTTAATATAAAATGTGTAATTGAGATATCCAATGTACAAATACAAAAATGTGCATAATAAAAGGTGCCATAATACTGTACATACAATATAAACTGTTTTAACAAAATAATTGAAAAAAAATCCCTGGGACTTCTGCAGATCTGGAAGAAACATGAATACAAGTTTTGGAAACATCAGTAGATGAGCATAACTACTTTTCTCTTCTGTTCTTTTGCACAATACCATTTAGCAGCACGAAATATCTCTGAATTTTACTAAGGCCAATTATTTTTCTACTGGAGATTATTTCGCACCCAGTTTGCTAGATATAACACGCTGTGAGAAAAAGGTATGCATTCTCTCTCAAGTGAAGAGCATCAAATCCAAACAGAGGTTTTCCCATCCCCTGATTTACTACTGCCACTGCTTTTGTTTGAGCTGCCTCTACGCTTCTTCTCCTTGGAACAGGATGGATTATTCTGATTATTGTATGCATGGATGGCAAGATCTAAGCGTTCCTGAGCTACTTTGATTTCTCGCTGGATGTTCTCCAGTTCAGTGGGAATGTTCTCCTCATTGCTGCCATATTGTTGTTCTTGGGCAATATTGGCTTTATTCTGTTTATGTGCTATTTTGGCATTAGACATCTCTGTGTACTGTATCTGATCAGGTTTCATTGCAATATTGTACCCTGGAGGAGCTGATGGGGTATTCCAAATAAAAGGATAATGGTAAGTTCCTGAATCTTCTAGCTCCTTTCGCCTGCTGTTCAGTGTGTCCCGAATGGTGCCAAATCCCAAGTGAAGCATTTCCCAGATGTTCAGAAGTAAACACAGACCACTCACACCATACATGATGAGCAAGAATATGGTTTTTTCTGTGGGCCTTGAAATGAAACAGTCAATAGTATGGGGACACGGATTTCTGCTACAAAGAAATGTTGGACTGACTTCAAATCCATAGAGTAAGTACTGGCCTATCAGGAAGCCAATTTCAAACATAGTCCTACTCAGCAGTTGAAAGATGTAAATCTTCATAAGCCCATCTTCTCGGATTCGCCTCCTACCATCATGCTTTATTTTTGCGAGGGATGGATTTTGTTTGTTCTCTTGTTCACTCTCTACCTCAATCTCTGGATACATCATTGGATCTTCCTCATTATCATCTTCTGCTTCTTCTAAACCTCGGTGTTGTTTCCAGCGCATTTGAAGAGGTTTGCTTCGTAACTTCCGTTCCGTTTCACCATGTTGCACCATCCGAGCTATTTTGTGAGCAGCATAGCCTAAGTACATTACTGAGGGAGTAGAGACTAGGATGATTTGAAATACCCAAAACCTCACATGGGAGAGGGGGGCAAAAGCATCATAGCACACATTTTCACAACCTGGCTGTTCTGTATTGCAAACAAATTTGCTTTGTTCATCATAATAGATGGATTCCCCTCCCACAGCAGTGAGAACAATGCGGAATACAATCAGCACAGTCAGCCAGATCTTCCCAACAAATGTGGAATGATTGTGGATCTCCTCAAGTAGACGGGTCAAGAAACTCCAACTCATTGTGGTCAAGGATGTTTACCTAAGAACAACAAGGGAAGGGAACAGAGTAGGTTTTAAATATATTCTTTTAAACAACAGAAAAATATGCCAGCATTGAATTTGAATAATACATGATTTTATCATTTTCTATATATTGCTTTTATTGCACCCTGAAATAAATTAGAAAATAAGTGTCTAAAATTATTCCATTTAATATTTATTAACATTTTATAGTGACATGATTTAGTTCTACTTTTATTTTGTTAATGTGAACTTGTCTAAGCCCAAGCCAGAACATATTTATATAAATATTCAATTTTATCAAACGTCCCAAATTCAGTCATGTGACTGCACAGGAGAATGAGGGGAGCTGTCAAAACTTCAAATCCAGGTTGTAAGGACCCCTTTTGGAAGCAGTTGTAACCTCAAGCAGTTGCTAAGTGACTGATCATAAAAGTTGAGGATTCTCTGTAATATCCAAACAGTTTCCAACAAAGGACAGATAGTGTCAGGACCCACCCCAAACCACGTCTTAGGAAGACAAAATTCTTGGAGTCAAATCTATTCCAAAAAGAATCTTTACTATGACATGCTTGGTTGTAGGAACGAGACAGGACTTAATATTAATCCACGAAGTAAACCCTTATAAAGAGTTCCCGGTTTAACCCCCCTTAACCCCCATTTGGTCAGTCCCCCATCCTTTCTCTCGTATCATCCATCTCGTGGGAAAAAGGAACTTAGGACTCTTCCTGTTTATTTCTGTCTTCCGTGACAAAAAACAGATGCTAGCCCCCCCTTTTGTTTCCCCAGTTCAAAAGGCTTCTCCTTTCCTTTGAAATGCCTATTGCCGGTTCAATACACATCTATTCTCTTCTCTTCGGGAGATGGCAGAATCCATGGAATAATGTTTGAAACATTCCACTTATGAATATGATATAAATGGATTCTGACAGATAGCCTAGTACAGGGGTAAGCAACCTCGGCTCTTTTATGACTCATGGACTTCAACTCCCAGAATTCCTGAGTCAGCTATGCTATGCTGACTCAGGAATTCTGGGAGTTGAAGTCCATGAGTCATAAAAGAGCCGAGGTTGCCTACCCCTGGCCTAGTAGAACATTTTAAAATATATTTCCACTGTTCAATGTTATATTCAGATTTTGCCTGAATTTCCCTGAAAAAAATATAAATTCTAAAATTCTATGTAAGGTTTATATTTTAATCTGAAGAATACTTTATTTCATTTTCATTACCTAATTCAGGCTTCCTAAACTTTTTGCCCTCATGCCTCCTTTCAGTGTAATTTTAATGTACACAATTCTCCTAAAAATCCAAACATAAGATAAATACAAATGAACAATGAAAAGAATACAGTCAAACTTTGGAGGAAAAGGGATCTTTCTAACTGGTTTCCTGAAGAAAGCACACATTCTAACTCAGGGGTGTCAAACTCAATTTCATTGAGGGCCGCATCAGCATTGCGGTTGCCCTCAGGGGGCCGGGTGGGTGTGGCCAGGGTGGGTGTGGCCTACTGGGTGGGCGTGGCCAGCTTTACATCGTTGGCATCAAGGGTGCCTATGGGGGCCTGGGCAGGAGTGGGACAGATCTGAGGGTCTCTGGCAGAAGGAGGGTCTCTGGGCCAGGGCCAAGGCAGTGGGGGCCGTTCCCTCACTGTTTCCAGGATGGCTTTGCGGGCCGCATGAAACCACTTCGCGGGCCGGATCTGGCCCCCGGGCCTTGTGTTTGACATGTCTGTTCTAACTGAACTGTATTGTATAAGTTTAAAGGCATGCTTGCCTTCAGCATGTACATTGCTAATTTAAACAATTCTCCATTATATCTGAAGTACGAAATTGCACTTTCATTTCATTATCTAAACCTGAATATGAAGCTGTTAAATGAAGATTATAGACTAAAAAACTAATCTGAACCAATCCTAAATATGTTCTATGTTACAGAAAGCACTTACACTGCATATTACTTCATAATCTGAAAAATAATTGAAACACATACCATTCCATTTGCAACCCTGAAAAAATATTTAAATCAACTTCATTTATAAAGTTTCACCCTCCCAGTTTAGAGTCTTGTGTCAAGTTAGGTTTAAACTGACAGAACTGATTTTTGGTTTGTTAAATAGTACTTATAAACAACTCTAATGTTTAAGTTGTATTTTTGTGATTAACAGATTGTGTTCCATTTGAAATGGATTATCATTTTTTAAGTTTGATATTCAGAACCGCAGTACTGGAGTTTTCTTTAAGCTATGGTAAAAGAGTGAAATATATTTAAAATCAGCATAAACTAAGCAGATATGTATCTGTCACGGAAAGAGCAGTAAGAAATTAAGCAAGGATGTCACTTATCTATGGAACTAGTACAACAGCAAATTGAGGGACATAACCATTGTTTGATTATCAAATCACACAAGGTAATATTAGTTACTCTGACATTTAGTATAGATTTCCTATTAGGAAAGGAAGAAAGGAGGGAGTAAGTCCAGCAGCAGCAAACTTTTATCTTTAAAACTTTTAAAATTCGATTACTGTAGATTCATTCAATCTATGTGCATATACACTTGCTATCCAGCTAGGTGGCAGCACCTAGATGATTTTAGCTGATCTCTTAGATCAGGGCTTTTCAACCAGTTATACGCATACCACTAGTGGTACGTTGGCACCTGGCAAGTGGTACGCGTACAACGGGTTGAAGAGCACTGTAAAAAAAATAATGTAAAAGTGGATGAGGTGAAGTGGCAGCAGCGCCACACAGGCTTGTGGGAAAGTCAGCTGGAACTGCATGTTGCCTGGGTGTCTCTTAATTTTTATTGTTGTGAGCCGCCCTGAGTCCTTAGGGAGAAGGGCGGCATATAAATTTAATAAATCCTAATCCTAAGCCTGCCAAAAAGGGCATGCTCCAGATTTTCTCCTTTAAAATCTGCCACCTTATGGGTCCTGAACCACCACCTTGGTGGTGGCCCCTGTGCTGTAGAATGCTTCCTCCCACCCTCGATATAAGACAGCCTCCGCTCATCTTTGGGAAAGGGTTGTTATAACCAGTTTTTTTCCAGGAATTTGGGTCCAGTTGAACAGAGTTTCATTTTGGTTGTTTTTATTGTTATGCTTGGCCAGTATTTTTTTTATTTTATATTTATTCAATGTTTTTTGTTATTTGGATTTTCCCCTGATTTATAATTTCTTATTGGTGTATGCCATACACAGTCAGATTGAGTTGGGCCGCCTTATAATTCTAATAAATAATTAAACACAACAAATAACCACACCCAATTTTCTGTGGTGTGAAAAAAAAATATAGAAGTCACATTAGAAAATACACTATATAGTTGCTGTATATATAAAAAGAAATAATTCCATAATAAAAAAACATGTTTGGAAGTACCTTGCCTTCAGAACAGAGCAATTCACATGTACCTTCCAAGAAAGCCCAGATAATTTCTAGTTCTAGTTTCAACATTTTCATATCAAAATGAGGATTTTGGAATAAAACTACCTAAACTCCCCTTTAAAAATGAGAGTTGCTTATCAATAAATTTTCTTAAAAATTTAAATTCTTGTGCTCTTATATTTGTAATTATAACCCTACTTCCAAATCAATTATGAAGTCCTTACAAGAAAGAAAAATAAAAGTTTTGAAATATCTTTACAATCCCAGACTTTACTGTTATTGACAATCCCTTTGGAGATGGGGGTGCACAGAAAGAAGCAAAAGGGAGCAAGTGACAAAGTGGGCATTGCAACACTAACACTATCCCCCTTTTATATATGTATGGACATCCCATGAAAATACACAAAAAGTGGAGTTTGTGTCAGGAGGTCACAGCACATTTCATCATTTTGGCATAAGTATTGCTGGCTGATATGTAGAGATCTCATACATGTAAAACATTTAAGGAGACCTAGGAATAATTTTGAGCTAGAAGAGAGTTCTACAAGGAAAAGTTGACAAAAAAAAAATCCAAAAGCAAAAAGAGAAAGTCTCTTAGCTAGCTACAGAAAATGTTGGGAAACTACATATTATTTTTGCCAATGGAAGCATTACAAATTAGGCCCGAATACGTCCATATTTTTTTTACACCTGCCACATTGACAGTTTTCTTATTTTGAATTATAGAAAATGACACAAAAATAGTTAAATATATATCCAAATTTTCCAAGATCTCAATGTCACAACTTTTCCAGTCAGCTCTGTATCATACGACCTCCAAGATTATTTTTCTAGTCATTTCATTTTCTAAATAAAAGGGTTATTCAGTTCATGCAAATTTATCTCATGTGACATGTTATAAAGAAAAGCTGCATTTAAGGCGACTAGTTCTCAGTTCTCAACAGAAGTTTTGTTTTGCCAGCCTGCTTTGGTATTTTAACAAACCATGGCTTATCTCCCCCCACACCCACCTTGAGGCAAATTCAGGTATTAAAGGAAAATAAAAAGGGAGCAGAGAAGCAGCTATACAGTCACAAGCAATTTTCTTCTCTTTCTTCTTTCCATAAATCTATCCATATCGTTAGAAAACAAGAATGTGTATGTTGTATGTCCCATACCAGGAATTCAAGATGATTTTATGATTTTTTATGATTCGTAGGACAAATACTAAAAAGAGGAATGTAATTTTTAATAATATTAACATTTGAAGTGTATCTCAGAAACCCTTTTTTTGCTTCGTCTGCCATTCTGTTTTTACATTGCAGAAAGCAAACGGTAATTCAGCCAATCTGTTCCTCAAAAATAAACTGTTACATGTTCTTTCTTCAACTTATGAAATTTATTTCTGGACACTGAAAAGGCTGATTTTATTAAACACATTTAAAAATACTACGCTTCCCCCATCTTTTGTTCATCGGGTTGCCACTTAGCAAGTGGCTAGATTTATTACAAAAGCATTGTAAGAAGATATGTTGGCTATGTTCACCACCTTGAGTTATTTGTAAAAATAATAAGTTTATTTATATAAATAAACAAATAGATAGGTAGACAGACACAACTTCAGGTCATATATTTAAATTTCCCATTAAGTCTTTGGGGAAAAATTACTAGTAATATACATTTATAGTAGCTAAGGCCCCTAGAATATGTTTCTAACCTACCAGATATTCAACTATTGCATTGGATCTTTATTCTAACAGTTTTATTTTTCTGAAAGTATGTTATGATTACTTTCCCCATTGGGTCCATTTGGAAAACAAATGTGTAAGTCTTTTGAAAATATTAGGATCTGGGTGTATTAAACTAAAATCTTCATTTCCAACCTTGAAAGCTGATGGGTATATTTAGTTATTAACAGATAAGCAGTTGTGATTTGATCCACTTCACATCAGAATATGATATTATAATGTATCCTCAAATCTGAAAACTGGGGGAACAATGTTAACGATGTCATAAACATTAAACAATAAGTACCCTTTTCTCCATCTCATGCTAAATTATGCTAAAAACTTACAGAAGCTTTTGTTAAGTTTATGCTTGCTTCTGAGAAGAACAGATTACTGAAAACAAGTGAGGGAAGTACAAATGAAATATAAGGACTGCAGACCTAATGGTTTGGGTTAAAGACAATAAAGTATTTGAAAGGATTGCCTGCCTGATTTTGAATTGGTTTGGTTTCCTTTTTCTTGTGCAACTACAGCCAAAGAGTTCCAGCTTTGCTTAGAGCTATGGCCATAATATTAAACAAAACTGCATGTTTTCACCTAGGATTAAATGGACATGACAGCAGCAGAGACAACACACAGAATGAAACATATCCTGCAGGAAGTCATGTACCAAGGGCTCTAAATGCATCCAGACTACTCTGAAAATCTGGTTCAGCAACTGACCACTATCCTTGACATATCCAGCTTTGCAACTATGCAGAAAATATTTAATCATCTCAAAATCATGTTACTGCTATCCTATTACATCATTTGGGACATTTAGAAATCTAAAAAGAAAATAGAAAAATAAAAACACAGTTTCCTACAAGCCATGTATGGGTAGCATTCTTGTAGTCTGTCTCCCTTCGGCAGTTTTATGCATTTAGTTGAAATAGCCCTACATGGCTAATTCAGTTTTATGGAATATCCACATGAAAGCAACAGCAGGAGTATGTTCATTTCCTTAGAGTTCACTCACATTTTCTCAGATTGCAGCAGTCTGATTGGAAAACCAAATATAGTAACACAATCTTCAAAAGCATGGATAAATGTTAGAACTCTCTATCTCCCCAAATGACATACTAAAAATTATTATTTCCTGAATAGAGGCATTATATTGTCTTACATGTTTTCCCCCTTCATGGATTACTGCCTTGTCGTGGCGAAGGGGCTTGCGTAATTCAATGAAGCTATGAGCTATGCCGTGCAGGGCCACCCAAGACGGAAAGGTCATAGCAGAGTTCTGACAAAACGTGATCCACTGGAGAAGGAAATGGCAAACCACTCCAGTATCTTGCCATGAAAACCCCATGGACAGTACCAAAAGGCAAAACGATATGACGCTGGAAGATGAGCCCCTCAGGTTGGAAGGCGTCCAATATGCTACTGGGGAAGAGCAGAGGGCTAGTACTAGTAGCGCCAGAAAGAATGAAGCGACTGGGCCAAAGCCGAAAGGACGCTCAGCTGTGGATATGTTTGGTGGTGAAAGGAAAGTCCGATGCTGTAAAGATTTTTTCTCCATAGGAACCTGGAATGTAAGATCCATGAATCAAGGAAAGCTGGACGTGGTCAAACAAGAGATGACAAGACTAAACATCGACATCTTAGGTATCAGCAAACTAAAATGGACCATCAGGTATACTACTGCGGGCAAGAATCCCTCAGAAGAAATGGAGTAGCCTTCATAGTCAATAAAAAAATAGGAAAAGCAATACTGGGATACAATCCTCAAAATGACAGAATGATCTCACTTCGAATCCAAGGCAAACCATTCAATATCACAGTAGTCCAAGTCTATCCCCAACCACCGGTGCTGAAGAGGATGAAATTGACCGGTTCTATAAAGCCCTACAGCACCTTATAGAACTAACACCCAAAAATGATGTCCTTATCATCATGGGGGATTGGAATGCTAAAGTAGGAAGCCAAAAGATAACTGGAATAACAGGCAAGTTTGGCCTTGGAGTACAAAATGAAGCAGGGCACAGGCTGATAAAATTTTTTCAAGAGAATACGATGGTCATAGCAAACACTCTTTTCCAACAACCCAAGAGACGGCTTTACACATGGACATCACCAGACGGTCAACACAGAAATCAGATTGACTATATGCTCTGCAGCCAAAGATGGAGAAGCTCTATACCACGGGTCGGCAACCCGCGGCTCCAGAGCTGCATGCAGCTCTTTGAGCTGTCTCCTGCGGCTCCCAGCCGCCCGGTGCGCGCGCACCTCTCCGAATGGGCGGAGGTGCGTGCGCACCTCTCCAAACCTTTGGAGAGGTGCGCATGCACCTCCGCCCGAACAGGCAGTGGCGCCGCTCGTTGGGAAAGCTGCCGCGGCCCGTTTGCACAGCTGCCGCCTACAGAGGAAGGCGGCAGCCTGCAAACGGGCCGCGGCAGCTTTCCCAACAAGCGGCGCCACTGCCCGTTCCAAGAGGTGCGCGCACACCTCTCCGAACGAGCGGAGGTGCGCACGCACCTCCACGTGAACGGGCAGCGGCGCCGCTCTTTGGGAAAGCTGCTGTGGCACGTTTGCAGGCTGCCGAAGGCGGCAGCTCTGCAAAGGGGCTGCGGCAGCTTTCCCAACAAGCAGCGCTGCTGCCTGTTCCGAGAGGTGCACGCGCACCTCTCCGAACGAGCAGAGGTGCGCGCGCACCTCCGTGCGAATGGGCAGCGGCGCCGCTCTTTGGGAAAGCTGCCGCGGCATGTTTGCAGGCTGCCGAAGGCGGCAGCTCTGCAAACGAGCTGCGGCAGCTTTTCCAACAAGCGGCGCCGCTGGCCGTTCCGAGAGGTGCGCGCGCACCTCTCGGAACGGGCAGTGGTGCCGCTTGTTGTGAAAGCTGCTGCAGCCCATTTGCAGAGCTGCCGCCTTCCTCCGAAGGCGGTAGCTCTGCAAATGGGCCGTCGCCGTCGCGCAACCGGTTCCATCATACATTAAAAAAATGGCAACTGCGCGCGTCCATGCATGCGCAAGAAAAAACTTTGTGCATGCACAAAATGTTTTTTGCGCATGCGCGTGCATGGACGCATGCACGCGGCTCCCACTTTTTTGTGTGTGTGATGGAACCGGTTCCCAGTGGCTCTTTTCCTTTTTCAGGTTGCCGACCCCTGCTCTATACAGTCAGTAAAAACAAGACCAGGAGCTGACTGTGGCTCAGACCATGAGCTTCTTGTTGCAAAGTTTAGGCTTAAATTAAAGAAAGTAGGGAAAAGCGCTAGGCCACTCAGGTATGAATTAAATCATATCCCTGTTGAATATACAGTAGAGGTGACAAATAGATTTAAGGAATTAGATCTGATAGAAAGAGTGCCTGAAGAACTATGGACAGAGGTTCGCAACATTGTACAACAGGTAGCAACTAAAACCATCCCAAAGAAAAAGAAATGCAAGAAAGCAAAATGGCTGTCTAAGGAAGCTTTGCAAATAGCTGAGGAAAGGAGGGAAGCGAAAGGCAAGGGAGAAAAAGAAAGATATGTCCAACTAAATGCAGAATTCCAAAGAATAACTAGAAGAGATAAGAATGCCTTCTTAAATGAACAATGCAAAGAAATAGAAGAAAACAATAGAATAGGGAGGACCAGAGATCTTTTCAAGAAAATTGGAGAGATGAAGGGAACCTTTAATGCAAAAATGGGCATGATAAAGGGCCAAAATGGCAGGGACCTAAGAGAGGCAGAAGAGATTAAGAACAGGTGGCAAAATTACACAGAAGAACTATACAAGAATGAGCTTAACGTCCCTGATAATCACAATGAGGTGGTCACTGACCTCGAGCCAGACATCCTATAATGTGAAGTGAAGTGGGCCTTAGAAAAGCTGAGCAACAACAAAGCTAGTGGAGGTGACAGTATTCCAGCTGAGCTATTCAAAATCTTAAAAGACGATGCAGTAAAAGTGCTACACTCAATTTGCCAGCAAATTTGGAAAACTCAACAGTGGCCACAGGATTGGAAAAGATCAGTTTACATTCCAATTCCAAAGAAAGGCAGTGCCAAAGAATGTTCAAACTATCGCACCATTGCACTCATTTCTCATGCTAGTAAAGTTATGCTTAAAATTCTACAAGCTAGACTCCAGCAGTATGTGGATCGAGAACTACCAGAAGAACAGGCAGGATTTCGAAGAGGCAGAGGAACTAGAGATCAAATTGCTAACATACGCTGGATCATGGAGAAAGCTAGAGAGTTCCAGAAAAACATCTACTTCTGCTTCATTGACTATGCTAAAGCCTTTGATTGTGTGGATCATAACAAACTCTGGCAAGTCCTTAAAGAGATGGGCATACCAGACCATGTTATTTGTTTCTTGAGAAATCTATATGCGGGCCAAGAAGCAACAGTGAGAACTGGACACGGAACCACTGATTGGTTCAAAATTGGGAAAGGAGTCCGGCAAAGCTGTATACTGTCGCCTTGCCTATTTAACTTATATGCAGAGCACATCATGAGAAAGGCAGGGCTAGATGAATCAAAAGTTGGAATTAAGATTGCCAGAAGAAACATCAACAACCTAAGATATGCAGATGATACCACTCTAATGGCAGAAAGTGAAGAAGAACTAAAGAGCCTCTTGTTGCGGGTGAAGAAGGAGAGTGCAAAACGGGGGTTGAAACTAAACATTAAGAAAACCAAGATCATGGCATCTGGCCCTCTCAATTCCTGGCAAATAGATGGGGAAGAAATGGAGGTAGTGACAGATTTTATTTTCCTGGGCTCCAAGATCATTGCAGATGGGGACTGTAGCCAAGAAATTAAAAGATGCTTGCTCTTTGGGAGGAAAGCCATGGCAAATGTAGACAGCACACTAAAAAGCAGAGACATCACCCTGTCAACAAAAGTGCGTATAGTCAAGGCTATGGTCTTCCCAGTTGCAATGTATGGCAGTGAAAGCTGGACCATAAGAAAGGCTGAGCGCCAAAGAATTGAAGCCTTTGAACTATGGTGCTGGAGAAGACTCCTGCGAGTTCCTTGGACTGCAAGGCGATCAAACCGGTCAGTCCTAGAGGAGATCAACCCTGACTGCTCTTTAGAAGGCCAGATCCTGAAGCTAAAACTCAAATACTTTGGGACTTCCGGTGGCGGCGCGGCGCCGAAGACAGCCTTCCCGGGCTGCCCGCGGCTCAGCTGTTTGTTTTTTCGCCCGAAACAGCGCCGATCAGCTGTTCGGGCGAAATTGAAGCCCCCTCCTCGGGAGAAGAGGAGGGGGTGAGGCCCCAGGTAGGGGTAGAGTTCTCCGGGGCCGCCTGAGCTTGGAGCTTGGGCGGCTGAAGGATTGAACTCCCCCGAAGCCTGGGTTGCTCCCAGCTGGCCGGCGTCTCTGCTCCGAACTTCTTGGAGCAGAGCCAGGCGTCTGCGAACCATCCCTGCCTGAAGAAAGAACTATGATTTAAAGGAGCAGGCAGAGCGGTACAAGAGGGAAAGGTGAAGAGGATTATTTTACTATACTCTCTAGCTTGTTGGACTTTTTAAACTTTAAGTGAAAGTGCGTCATAATTGAGGACTAAAAGATGGCGGCGAAACCTCCCCCTAAAACTCTTCGGAGCGGTGGATCCTCGCCGGTGCAACAATCATCACTACAGGCGTTGCACCCTCCTGAAGTGCTGACGCCGAAGGACTTACGAGATGCTCTGGATAAACTTTTGGAATCAATCAATCATGTAAGAAGGTTAAGGCTTTTTGGATAAAAGTCTGGTGGAATATGCATAAGATTTTTAAACAGAGGATAAAGTTTTGTCCGCAACTTTTTTTGTTGGGAATAATTGCAGACGATACAGTTGTGGACACTAAGTTGATGTTGAACTTAATTACGGCAGCAAGACTTTTGATAGGCCAATATTGGAAGAAAGAGGAATTGCCGACCATAGAAGAGTGGACTTTAAAGGTTTCCGACCTGGCAGAGATGGCGAAGATTTCGGCCTATTTGAAAGATCATTCGCAAGAACGCTATATTATGGAATGGAGAAAATGGATTGAGTTTATCCAGAACAAGTATAGGGTTAAGAAGTTTTATGTAGCATTCGAATAAGTCTTCTTTCGTGTTTTTTTTCTTTTTTATTCTAGTTTTTTATATATAGTTAATATTGTTAAGGTGTGTCTTATCCTATATAAGCTAGAGAGTAATGGATTTTAGATTTTATAGTGGGTAGTATATGGTTGTTTATGATTGCCTTTTTATAGATATATACCTTGTATTTAGCTCTGGGAAGTCGGGGGGGGAGGGGGGGATGGAGGGAGGGGAGGAGGGAGGGAGGTTGGGGGGAGGTAGGGGGGGAGCAGGGAGGGGGAAGGGGGGTTTTTTAAAGGAAAACTGTATTTTAAAACTTTTCAATAAAAAAAAAAACCTCAAATACTTTGGCCACCTAATGAGAAGGAAGGACTCACTGGAGAAGAGCCTAATGCTGGGAAAGATTGAGGGCAATAGAAGAAGGGGACGACAGGGAATGAGGTGGCTGGGTGGAGTCACTGAAGCAGTAGGTGTGAGCCTAGATGGACTCCAGAAGATGGTAGAGGACAGGAAGGCCTGGAGGAACATTGTCCATAGGGTCGTGATGGGTCAGACACGACTTCGCAACTAACAACAACAACATGTTTTTGATACCTGAAAACTAAATGACTTTTATACACAAAAGCATTAAATGAAAGGTAATTAATATATTTTCTCCCAACATTTGAAAAATACTTTTACTTAAAAACTTCCAACTAAGAAACAAACCAAATAGACAGTCCTCAGTTACCTCATGTGATGGTAATTGGGACTGAAATTTCCATTACTAACTGATGCGATACTAAGTGTGAAACATCACATTGCTGCCTTAGCAATAGCAATCCTAGCACTCCTTGTCACTGTGTTAACCAAATTTCACCAGTCATTAGATGAGGAACCATCCCAAGCCAGGCCACTTCCAGCTTAGCTCCTTCCATTCCCAAGTCTCCATAAGGCAAGAGAAGACTGCCTCCTTTTCCAATACTCCTCCTTCCTGTGTCCGACAGCCTTTGCCACCTTGCACTCCATTTGTTTTCTCGGCCCTGGCCATGTGAGATGAGCACAGGACAATTCTCTAAACAGGACCAGTAGAGTGCAGGATCAGCAGCGTTCAGGGTGGCAGAAGTGACGTTTCCACAGATTGGCTGGCCCAGTGAGGAGATGAGGCAGCACTCCTTAGTAGCAATAGGACAGGGGTTGAGACACAGGCCTAGGGATGGTGGCAGCTGGCTGGGGTCTGGGCTTCCCTACCTCAGCCCCAGTACTGACACTACTGTATACCACTGTGTAGGATGGCTAAAAGGGCAACAGTTGGAATACCCCTTTTAAGTGTGGGTGGGCTGCCATATTCCCCAATTTTGATCACATGACTGCAGAGGGCACTGCAATAGTCGTAACTGCAGGGGGCACTACAATGACCATAATTTCATGGACCAGGCATAGGTAACATTCATTCAGCACCACATACTTTTGAACTATTGCTGAATGAATGGTTGTATATAATTCAAAAACCACCTACGCACATTATAGCTAGAACAGGATAACTGTTGTTTTTTTTAAAAGCCATGTTGTAAATTAAGTTTTAAAAATGGATTAGTTCAAGCAAACAATATTACCCACTTTCCCCACAGATAAATGCTATATCGCAAAAAAAACAACAGCATAAAATATGTGCACAGAAATAGAAGCCTCTCCAGAGAGTAGGACATAAATTATCTTTAAATCAGTGAGAGATTTCAAAAACACTTCCCAGAAAAATGGGGTGTACTTATTCATGGCAGTGTTTGCCTTGTTTAAACCAACCTTCATCCATTGGTATGTCTGCCTTACACATCAACAAGTGGAAAGTTAAATGATACAGTAAGGTTCAAGACTGTCACAAAAGAAATACCTCCTAATTTGGTCATCTCTATCTCCAATTGAGTCATTTTGGTGTAGTGGTTAAGACATCAGGCTAGAAACCGGGATAGTCCTGCCTTGGGCACAAAAGTCAGTTGGTTGAATTTAGGCCAGCCACTGTCCTTCAGCCCTAGGAAGGTGGCAACGGCAAATGACTTCTGAAAAATCTTCCCAAGAAAACTTCAGAGACTTATTCAGGCAGTCTCCGAGAATTGGACACAATTGAATGGAAGAAAAACATTCCAATTACCAATATTTGAGTGATAGAGTGATGGTTATTCTTTGACAAAGGAAATTTCCCTGGGCTTAAAACTACATTGGATACAGCCGGATCAATGCATTAGTATCCTTTCACTGAAGAGGGAAATCTCTCTTTATCTGTGGTGGAAATGAGGTAAAGATAAAGTTGCTTTCACAGAACAAACTGTTCTTTTGGCACAAGGCAAACCATTTAGGGGATAAGGAAGGGAGAAAAATGTTAGTGGGTCAAGCTGAATATACATGCTGAGTTAAAGCCCTCAAGCTTCATATTCTGGGAGATATCATTACTGATTATTGAAGAAGTTATTCCTAATGTACAAAGACCATGAAAGAACTGTGGACAGCCTAGACAAGAGAAAGCTGTTGACAATTTGGGGAACTTGAAGAGAAAAAAAAGAACTTATGGCAGCTTAGTGGTTTAAAAGATTTCCATAGACTACGATACATTCACCGAACACAAGCACTCTGTAATTCCTGAAGTTATGCAATAATAACTAAAAAATTAATACATGTATTAATTTGTCATGCATATGTCTTCCCCCTTTAACAAAATTAGAAACTGGTCCAAATTCCAAAGGTCAGAGAAATTCAACTTTTGTGAATACTGCTACCCTTCCACTAAAGCACACATATATCTGAAAATAGTCGGCCCTATTTCCAAAGACTGATCTTTTATCATACCGAATGTCAGTTTTATTCATTCTCTTATTATTCATCTTCTGAGGAAAAAAAGACAGCAAGTGTCTTTCTGTTTACATTGAATCTTAAGATATCCATTAGCACAAGGGTCACCAACCCCCCGGGCCGGGGCCCACTACTGGGTCGTGGCCTACTCACAAGGCCATGCAAATGGCAGGCCAGCACACACACACACACAGCTTGACTTGGGTGAGCAATGGGCCGGTGTGCACGCACACACACGTCCAACCTAACTTGCGCAAATCAAGCTGCGTACACATGCCAGCCACTGCTCGCGCAAGTCCTATCCTCCCAACAATTTTGTCAAATTGACATTGATTTAGGATCATGAATGTACAGGATGCATCAGCACAAATGCTGCTTATACACTTGGACCTCACCAAATGGACTTCACAGTAATCATATTGGCTATGTCCTATGCAATCATCAACAAACAAGCTTGGGCCTTATTGTTAAGATATATCCAAGTGTTGATTGTGGTTCAGATTATGAACTGTTGGCGGCCAAGATTAAAGTCAAACTATGCACCATCAAAGAGGCAGTGTCTCCAAATAAATTTGATGTTATCAAAATCCCTATTAAATATACAATTGAGGTGAACTGTAGTAGGAAATTCAATTGATCATAGTTGGAACTGCACCATACAAGAAGCCAGAGAAAAATTATTACAAGTGGCATTCAGATGAAACCATAGATGAACAAAGAAGAAGCAAGAAGACTAAATGCATCTTTCCAGAGGGCAGCAAGGAAGTTTATTGGGATGAGTGATGTAAACAGCTTGAAACGGACTACATGAAAAGGTCACACCAGGAATGCATTATGCAAGTCAAAAAGATACAAGCACCATTTAAGGTAGTCCTTGACTTATAGCCACAACTGAGCCCAAAATTTATGTTGCTAGGTGAGACTTTTGTTAAATGAGTTTTGCCCCATTTTAAGACTTTTCTTGCCATAGTTAAATGAATCATTGCAATTGTTAAGTTAGTAATATGGTTATTAAGTGAATCTGACTTTCCCATTGACTTTGCCTGTCAGAAACTCACAGAAGGTGATCACATTACCTCAGTACACTGCAACCGTCATAAATATGATCCAGTTGTCAAGCATCCAAATTTTGATCACATGACCATGGAGATGCTGGAAATATCATGTGTGAAAAACAGCCATGAAGTCACTTTTTTCAGTGCCTTTGTAACTTTGAACGACCACTAAATGAACTGTTGTAAGTCAAGGATTACCTGTATTGCTCCTAAAGGCATCATGAAAAAGCAAGAGGAAGAAATGTCCAATCTTCATCAAAAACAGATGGCAAGAATGTACAGAACAGCTGTATGCAGGTAGCTAAGGAGTCCAGCCTCAGGATGACAAGAGAAATAGAAAAAAATATCCTTGAGGAAGGATGATGAGCCAACTATCAAACAAGTTTCCTGGTATTGACACCATCCCTGCAGAATTACTGAGACCTGTATCACCCAGAATCATTTTCTTCTGCCAGAAAATCTGGGAAGCCAAAACTGGCCATAGAATTGGAAACACTCAGTGTTCATTCCATTGCCAAAAAAGAGTGACTCTAAAGCAGACATGTCAAACTTGTGACGTCACATGATGTCGCACAATGTATTGGAGCTTTTTCCCCATTGGCGGCAATGGGGTGGGCGTGGTTTCCTTGTGATGCATCTTGTCCAGGGGCCGGCAGTTTGACACCCCTGCTCCAAAGATTGCTCCAATTATTGCAAAATAGCTGTCATCCCTCACTTCAGCAAAATTCTGCTTTAAATTATACAACAACACCTAGCACCAACCATCCAAAGGGAATTACCAGATGTCCACGCCGGCTTCTGAAGGGATTGTGGTACCTGTGACCATAATGCAAATCCGCACTGGATCATGAAAAACTCTCATGGTTACCAAAACATCATGTATATATGCTTCATCGACTACAAGACAGCTACCGATTGTGTTGGTCATGAGAAGCTATGGAGAACCCTACAAAACCTGGGACTACCAGCACATCTGGCTAGGTTGGTGCAATCACTATACATAAATTAGGAAGCCACTCTACCCTATGGAGACACTGATTGGCTTAAGATAGAGAAAGAAGCACATCAAGGTTGCATTCTCTCACCTGTCTTATTCAACCTGTATGTCAAAGTGATCATGAGGAAGCTAGATCTTGAAGAATTAAAAATTGGGGTAAAAATAGGAAGAAACAGGAATAATCTTCAATATGCTGCTGATATAACTCTCCTCTCAGAAGCCAAAGAAGGCCTGAAACATTTGATTAAGAAAATCAAAGAAGAAAGTGAGAATTTTGGTCTCTTTCTGAACATGCAAAAAGACCAAGCTCGTGACCACTGCAAGGAAGGGAAACCTCAAAATAGACATTCATGGTGAAGAGGTGGAATATATGGAAAAATCCATTTCCCTACAGATCGCTCAAAGCAGTGAATGCAGCCCAGAAATAAACATCAGATTGCACTGAATTGCACAGCCATGATGAACATGAGCAGAATATGGAAATGCAAGAACATCAGCTTGGCAAACAAATATATATTAGTTTGCTTTATCATGTTACCCACAGCTAGCTATGGCTGTGAAAGTTGGACCTTAAAGAAGCAAAACAGGAAGAAAATCGACTCATTTGAGCTGTGAATCACAAAACTGCATCTCACTTATTTTGCCCCATCATGTGGGGGTATTCACCGGAGAAACAATTACGTTTGAAAGTTAGTGGTAAATCAGGCTACTAAAGAATATGATAGCTGGATACCATCAAAGGTGACACTAACCAGAGCATAGAACAACTCAAAGAAGTAGTGCAAGACTGGAAGATGTGGAGAGACCTGGCCCATAGAATCGCCAAAAATTGGACACGACTGAATGGAAAACATCATCATCATCATCATGCTCTCGTAATGCAATATAGTCTGAAAACATACACATTTACATTTTCAACATGTAAAATAGTGAAATAAATAACTCTCACTAGAGTTCCATTTCTTAAGGAAGGTAAACAAACTAACAAATATATTATGGAAAAGAGAAGATAAAAGTTAATCCAGTGGATCCTAAGAACATATTATTATGCCCCAATAACAAAGCGTGTCCTTGCAAGAATTAGAGTTATCAGTTTGAAGAAATAACCAAAAAACCTGAAGTTTGTCTTTGGGAATTAAAAACCTGAGTCACTTTAGAATGTGCTATGGAGACAGATAGGGAGATGGAGAAAGATATTCCTAACCTCTGGCTATCAGTAGAATTGTTACATAAAGGTAACTTTCCAAATATACATAAAGTATAAGTCACTATTCAATTAACACTTCCAAAGTGCTATATTTTTTGCCTTCTCTCTCTCTCAAAATAGGCTTGCATTCTTCATACAAGACCACTGTTTTCCATGAGTTCCCTTTTGCCAGAATAAAAGAACAGCACTGCAGAAGTAGCACCTAAATCCTTCAGGCTTCTCTACCTGTGTAAACAGCATCAAAAGCAGATTACCAGCTTCCTGGCAGATTCATTACTTTCGGACACTAGTAATTTTTGTTTGTTTGTTTGATTATTATAATTCATGCTTGTTAACTACCCATCTCCCTCAAATTTCCAAGGCCCTATAAGTTGGAAGTTATCTGCAGCTATATTTTATATATAAAAAAGTGATTCCATATAGTTCAAATAAGCAGATTTTTAAACTAAAAGGCACGCTTTTAGAATCAAATTCTCATCCTTGAAATTAGAATAGTACAGAATAGAGCTGGAAGGAACGTTGGAGATCTTCTAGTCCAGCCTCCTACTCAAGTTAGGAGAACCAATACCATCTCAGACAAGTGACTGTCCAGTCTCTTCTTAAAAACCTCATTGTCCGACAACTGTCTGACTAGCAAAGCCAACAAAACTATTTTCCTCTAGGTGAGGAAATTACCTTTGAGTCCCAAAGGTAAAGCTTTATTAGATAAACCATCCCGGAACTAAAGAAGCGAAACCAGCTCTAAGTTTTCCTGCATGGAAGCTTGCTTAATTAAACAATAGGTTCCTGTTCCTCCACCCACCGAGTGTTCACACTATCCAATAGTAATACTTTTTTGTTATGGGAACAGTTCACTTCTCCATTGAGCACCTGCCGCAATGACCTTGACATAGTGCAGGCTCTCATGGTCTGTGAACGGCTTCTTGGCATTTCATTTCCTCCACTCGTTTTCTACCCCTCCCCCCTTTTCTATGGCAAGTTGATTAGCAATAGAAGCTAGCAGGCATCATAGTGATTCAAGTTTTGATACTCTGCTTTTAAAAATCTTCATACATTTTGCTCCCTCTCCTATAACTTTTGAGTTATTAACTCAAATCAATGCTTCATTATGAAATTGTTTAAATATACCGGTATTTAAACATGTTTAAATCTGTCAAACAGGAAGCAGCACCTAAGGTGGAGTAGGTATCAATGTTACATGTATAACCTGTTCTCTGGTTTATATGGATATGAGCAACAAACCAAAAGTAAAGGTTTATATATTGCATTTACTTATGCCAGTATTTGAATATAAGCAAATAAAACATTTTGCTGCCTTATGACTCCATGAGGAAATGTCTCTTGGATTAACTCACCTGATTCAAATTTTATTTATAACTCAGGAAGAAGCCCCAATTCATAATACTTCAGTCTACAACCCATTTAATTAACTGTATTGTTAATTCAGGGACGCGGTGGCTCAGTGGCTTAGGACGCTGAGCTTGTCGATCAGATGGTCGGCAGTTTGGCGGGTCGAATCCCGAGTGCCGCGTAACAGAGTGAGCGCCTGTTACTCGTCCCAGCTTCTGCCAACCTAGCAGTTCGAAAGCACGTAAAAATGCAAGTAGAAAAATAGGGACCACCACGGTGGGAAGGTAACAGCGTTTCGTGCGCCTTTGGCGTCTAGTCATGCCGGCCACATGACCACGGAGACGTCCTCGGACAAGCGCTGGCTCTTCGGCTTTGAAACGGAGATGAGCACCGGCCCCTAGAGTTGGAAACGACTAGCACGCATGTGCGGGGGAACCTTTACCTTTACCTTTTATTGTTAATTCACACATCTGGTAGGCAGGAATGTGAGCATTCTATTCTATTCTATTTGATAAATTAGGAATCTATGAAGAAATTCTGCCTCCTTCCTTCCTTCCTTCCTTCCTTCCTTCCTTCCTTCCTTCCTTCCTTCCTCCCTCCCTCCCTCCTTCCAATCCAAAAGGATCTGAAAAGACATCAAAGCAATGTGAATGATAGGTGCACATTCAGGATTTTTTTTAACTTTTATTATTATTACTTTTTATTATGAAAAACAATAAACTGTTCTTGCAATCTACCACATTAAATCCAGGCACTCCTGTGCCTTTTCTTTCTCCACAGACAATACTGCAAAATCAACAGTAGCCAAGGATTCCAAAAATATTTAAAATTTTCAGTTAATAATTGAGCTTCAATCATTATCATAAATGTATGTTTGAAGCCATTTGAAAATCTGCTGTTTAAAAAGTTTAAAATCAAGTTCTATTATGTCATTAGATATTGGTAAACTAGAAGCCTCAAATACAGGTCTTGAAAGTTCAAGTCTGGATTTTAAAATAAGTCATGAAAAAATTAAAATGTCAAAACAGAACTATGTTTCAGATCATGTTAGATTACATTGCTGAGTAGTATTTTGATTATTTACAGGTTTTTAAACTTTGCATAAAGTAGGAAAAAGACACTATCACATTACAGTTGAGCCATCATTATGGGAATCCAATACATCATTTTTATTCATTACTGAAAAAAAGGAAGTTATACCCTAAAATAATGAGCCATTCATAGGACAAGGGTAACAAGCACCACGTGCTAGCCTTTTGTGACGCATGTGAAAAGACAGAGCTCCCAACGCAGCTCAATTCTATTTGATGTTCCTAGCCTGCACGGGGGAGGCAGGGCATAGGGCAATGACAACATTAACATCATTTACAAAGCATTTTTGTCCTTTTCCCCAAAGATTGTGAGCAATATTCTTAGAATGTATGAGGGCTTTTTGTTCAAACCTATTCATATACTTTATTTCCATGCAATAGCCCTATGATTCAATATAATTAGTGAATATACTGAAAACATAGTAGATCAGGGATTCAGGCTAAATCAAGCAGCAACTACCCTAAGATCGTTTATGAAAGTGTGGCTGCGGAAAGATTTAAGCCAAACAGAATCCAAGACTCACAAAACACCTTGAAACCAGTATGGTCTTGAAGACAGAGGGAAGATCCATTGTCAAGGCAACTATCAGCTAAACAAGATCTGAGCACAGACCAAGAAAGCAGTTTACAAAAATACTTCAGACAGTTCCCCCCACTACCCCAATTCACATGAAGACGAAAGAGGGCAGAAGGAGAGTATATTCAGATTTGCAAGAATTTGTTACTACACTTGCTTTTATAAGAGTAGCTTTAGCTCTATATGGTATCTGTTTCTTAGTTGGTCTATTTTGTAGGTATGACAAATCCTGAATTCAGGTTTCTCCCTTGATAAATAAGTGTATAATTTATCCATCCATATACAGCATTACTGGTGAGATAAGTAGATTTTGTTGCAAAGAAAGGGAAGAGGAAGGTTTGACATGGGCTTACCATTTCACAGTAGCTCTGACTTCCTTTAAAAAATGTACACTTTCTTTTTTAGCTTCTTAGTGCCCAGCCCAATCATACCCAGAAGCAACACTAAATATTCTGAATTTACTGCTGACACATAGGATCCAGCAACAAACGTCAGACCATTCTTTGCTGGATCAAATCAACAATACACTAAAAGTAGTGCTAACCAGCTGGTCATAGGAAACACAAGCAAGCACAATGATGGTTTCCATTCTTGGTTGTTAAACCTTGTGTATCTGCTGTGAGAATAGTTTTCACTGCTACTTATCTCTACCAGATCTATCCTCCACATACTTATTAAGATTTATGTGGAAATCTAGTAACTTCTACATACCATTATATTTTGCATGGCCAATGGCTTCTGATAGTTACGATCCCTCAAGATTCAAATGCCATTTTAATAGACATGTGTATACAATCTATCAGGAATACTTTCTACAGCAATTAAAGATGCATGATGTGTTCTACAGTTCTTTCATGTTATTTTTAACAATATATTTCTCTGATAGCATTGTAAAATTGTGTGCAATGAAATAGCCCCCCACAGTAATAATTCTGTTATTGGACCCAACTAAGTGGGCATTATGTATCCAATTCTATTTCCTTTCATGTCTGCCAAATTCCCTGCCCAAAATGATTTTATTTGCTTTTATTGAATTAAAAAAGACTAGAATGCTGCAAAGCAAAACTGCAGCCTTAGCTTTATCTGTATTTTCAATGCATCTGAACTCAACAAAGATCTCACAGGCATTCTTGGAAAATGATGGATAGTTGCAACACAGTGCTTTATTAGGAGAAAGGCCCATTTCCCCTCCTCTCTCTACTAGGCAAGATAAATTGGGGCAATGTAGAAGTATCTAGGGTAGCTAAGGGATGTAATGGAATATTTTGAGGGGCAAACATAGTTAATTTTATATTCATGCATTTCTTTTTCCATAGTAATTGGTTATTTGTTTAGGCGTGAAACACTTCAGGGCAATCATTACATATTTTTCAAGTTCCAAATGTATTCAGTAACCCCCAAAAGCTGAAAAACACTGATTCATAATGATTTGACATTATTATGACACTATACATCTCAGTAAAATAGGAAAGGAGATTAATGAGCAATAGGGATCTTCAGTAATCCATATTCAAAGAAGGTGATTTGGAATCCATGGGACTGCTCAGATAGCATCTGTCAACACTCCTTAAAGAACCTGTCATTTTTCTTGAGTTTCCACATATTCCCCTCATGAAAAACATTTGAGTTAAGGAAGTGTGATAAGTGCCCATCCATGTTGTAAACTGCTTTTTCCACTCTGAATCCTGGCTACTGCAGTTCTAATAAGCACTTTTCTTCCCATACAATACTTTTAATTCAGGGACATTATAAAAAGTCAAGTCTCTCAACTTTCTTATCTTACAAACTAAGCCTAGACAAAGTTCATTTATTTAATTTCAAATCCAGATTTAATTACGCTTATGCAAAAATAAAAATTCATTACTTGCTAAAATTAAACATTAATTCAAAATGCCAGGAAACAACAGGCTATAGAAAGCTGGGTTATGGTATAGCCAGTTCTCTAAAGTGATCTTTACTAACCTCACTGAGTAAGGACACTGATTCTTTCAAGTCCATTACTGATCCCAGAACATTTACCATAGTGTCATGGAAAAAACTCAGTGAAAGAAACACAAGGCAACAACACAAAACAATAATTCTTACTTTAAGATTCGGAGGTTTATTTTGCTAATAATTTGGAACATAGCAAACATAATAACACAACATCACTTACATTAATAACCCATTGCAATGTGGTCCAGTGACATAGCAGTTCCAATAAGGATAGCTATAGGCCAATGGCAAATCAACCAGGTCCAGTCCCAACTTTTTATACCCCTTCTCATCCTAAGACCATAGAAAGACGGTCAGTTGCATTATGCAGAGGAGAAACTGAGCCTTTTATCAGAGAAATTAATAATTATAAATGGACGTATAATAATCCATATGCCAGATGACATTCAAAAGCAACAAGTGATAAATTGAGGAGCATAAAAATATTTTAGAGACATTCTTAATAACTGGGCAGTTATTATAAAAGCAAAATAAAATGCAAAATTCTGCAAATAAGGAAACAGTAGGGATGAGCAGCAAAAATACATAGTTGCACAACTAGAAGACTGACACTGGTTTATTTTTGTGCTAATGTATGCATTCACAAACTACTTCATATTATGTATGGACCAGTTATCTATCTATGTAATATTCAGAAGTTCAACTGGGTCCCAACTCTATCTAGAACGTAAGACAAACACTGGGTTCAAACACATTTTAGACAATCATGTCTTAGGCCCAGTTCTTATCAAATTTGCAGATGACACCAAACTGGAGGGAATAGACAACAATCCAGAAGGGAGGCTCAAGATACAGAAGGATTGTGACAAACATGAATACTAGTCCCTATTTAACAAAATGAAATTCAATGGTGGGTGAGAAAAGCAAGGTTTTACATATAGGCAAGAAAAGCCAATTGCAGACATATACAATAGGTGGTACCTGGCTCAATAGTTGTAATTGTAAGAGGGATGTAGGAGTCCTAGTGGACAACCATTTAAATTTAACCCAGCAGTGCGTTGCAGCCAGCAAACAAAGCTAGCACAGTCCTAGACTACAGTAATACAGTCCTAGACTACAGTAATAGAGGGATAGAATTAAGATCCTGTGAAGTGCTACTACCATTTTATAATGCTTTGCTAAGACTTGGAATATTGCATCCAGTTTTGGTCATCACAATGTAAAAAAGATGTTAAGATTCTAGAAAGACTGCAGAAAAGAGCACAAAGATGGTTAAGGAATTGGAGACTAAAACATGGTTACACGAATTGATATGCCTAGTCCAGGGGTAGGCAACCTCGACTCTTTTATGACTCATGGACTTCAACTGGCTGGCTCAGGAATTCTGGGAGTTGAAGTCCATGAGTCATAAAAGAGCCGAGGTTGCCTACCCCTGGCCTAGTCTAATGAAAATGACGGGGGTAATGTGATAACAGCATTCCAATATTTGAGGGGCTGCCACAAAGAAGAGGGAATCAACCTATTCTCCAAAGCAGCTGAAGGCAAGACAAGCAGCAATGGATGGAAACTAATCAGGGAGAAAACCAATCTAAATATAAGGAGAAATTTCCTGACAGTTAGAACAATTAATCATTGGAACAATTTGCCTGCAGAAGTACTTTATCACTGGAGGTTTGACAGCCGTTTGTCTGAAATGGTATAGGGACTCCTGCCTGAGCAGGGGGTTGGACTAGAAGACCTCCAAGGTCCCTTCCAACTCTGTTATTCTGTTATTATTTTGTTACATCTCATCAAATTGTTTTTTTTTCATTTTGACTTACCATAATTATGGGAATTCAGTAACTGTAGTTCATAATCCATAATTAGTGTACCTTCTAAACCAATTAATTATTTGTTTAATAAACCATGGTCCAATAAGTCATGTTTCAGGTTAATATGTGAATCCACTGCATAATACATAATACATAATCTAAACCAGAAAGTGTGCTTCCAAAGGATTGCTCTGTAACTTGCAGCATGGATTAATTGCTAAAGCAGCAAATAGCCTCAGGAGCAAACCCCCTCCCCCCATATCCCTATCAAAATGCATCAGCCTTCCATTCTTCTGAGGTCAATAAAATGAGGACCCAGATTGTTGGAGGCAAAATGCTGACTGTGTAAACCACTTAGAGAGGGCTGTAAAGCATTGTGAAGTGGTATATAAGTCTTAAGTATTATTGCTTAGAAGACAGACTTGACTTGTCCTTTAGAAAAAAGATCGGTTTTTTTCAACATAGCCAAGGGCAGGGTTATTTGTGTCCCTGTATGATATATATTGTTTTATATTATTATTTCCGAATTTGAGAATGGTATTTACCTTACCATTAGCTATGTTATGGTTGTTTTTGAGATTAGTATTGCAATCTTTGTATTTGTTGGCAATTGAAGCAGCTAATTAAACCTTAAACAATAAGGACTTCCATATAGATAACATACATTTAGACATTCATTTCTGAAGGCATGGGTTAGGGAAAATTAACCTTAATTTTCAGGTATTATGCTAAACATTAAAAAAAATTGAACCCTAGAATCAAACACACAGCCCACCATTGGTTGTTTTGAAAGTATTTCCTGTGGTTTTTAGATTCAAAAAAATTGATGTGAAATTTACTATTAGTATGTAGTTTTTCTCCAGTTCTTCCTCTGTTAACAGATAAAAGGTGGATACTTTAACTCTGAATTTTTCCTCTAATTCAGAATTGCAAGCAAACTTGCAAACATCTGTTTAAAAAAAAACAAAGGAAGCAACAAGATTAGATGTAACAATACATCTGTGTAAGAGTTAGGGAAACAAATAATTTTTTTGGAAAAAAAGTCCAGCTCTGGTTTCAATTGACATTTGAATCATAAGCTTATAAGCTAGCAATACAAAACATTAATAATTTAATGGATGTTAGTGCTTTTTTCAATACTTTGGCTGTAAAAAATATTATCTATTTAAAAAAATATTTTTATTTTTTAAAAATAACTTTTTAAAATTACATCCCAGTGAAATGTGTTTTTCAAAAAATAAAGTCGCAAAAAGGAAAGTCTTAAGACCACTGTAAACCACCTTGTGTCCAACGATTTTGGTGGGCTACAACTCACTGTGATAAATAAATAATAAATACATTAAGAGAATGAGAATGGTAAAATAATTTATTTTTTCTGAGATTTGTCATTTTGCTTTGAATATCCAAAAATCAGGAATAAAGTTCTGCTGTAATAGTCATCTGTGTTCAGTTAACTGCTGTTTTTTCAATTATTGATATGCCTTCCATAAACACTTTTGATTCAATAAACATTTTTCCAGCAGTGAATTTAAATCATAAAAGTTAATTGTAGAATTTTGTACTATTTCAAAAGTCAAGAAACTAAAGATCTGCAAACCAATATATTCCTCACATCAAGCATACATTACATATATTTTAATGTTATTTTTTTAAAAAGCAGAATTTGCTTGAAAGATTTACATTACCCTGTTTTTATTTCCTTTAAAGAAACGGATCCACACTGTACAAATATACTTATAGTCTCCAGCTACTTACAGTCTCCAGTGGTTTCCAGGAGGGTAGGAAAAGAAACTCAGCCCCAAGAAGTCATCAAGAAATATGCGACAAAAAAGGACCCACAAAATAAGATGCTGAACATAGGAATGTTGCCCAAGGAAGCAGTCTTAGCACTGATATAGCAAACATCCTTGAGAAGGCCAAATGTTTTCTGTGTTCATCAAAAAACAAGTTTTGACAGCCACCGAGATACGTTCTAAGCCGGCTATTGTTTGAGACAACACTGCACAACCCTTTTCTCCTCCCCTTATTACAGTGCATGAACATTATATGCATCTCATTCTCAGCCATTCGCCAGGGGGACATTAAGTTCTGTTTTCACAGTGGTTTTTGAGTAATAACAATGTGAATGTGCAGTCCACTACTTTGCAGATGTAGACTTGCACCCTCCTAAAACCTACAGGTCAAACTGATTATTTCATTAAAATAGTTTGGGTCATATAACATTTTGTTCGTGTTTTTTTTCTTCTATTATTCTCTGCAATTAAAGGAAATGTCTCTTCTAACAAAGACAGGAGAACCACAATGGAAGACATTAAGAAAGAAATTCCACTGAAATAGTGCCTGCCATGTTAAGCATTTTTTGTTAAGCAGTTTCACCGAATGCAGTGAGAATTATTTCTAATCAAGTCAGATAAAAATCAAAATTAGACATCTTTGTCTTAAGCCAGAAAACTGTCTTAAAACATTTTAGGAACATTTTATAAAATTAAATGTACAATACTTCAGTGAAACAATTGTGAATATAACTTCTAATTTCTCATTTAATAATATAGAGGTAGGTTAACAGAACTGACACTTGTTTCAAGCAAGATGTTTTATGCAACTGAAAAACTGACTTATCATTCTCAAAGAGTAAAGAAGTACAACTGAATTGAACATACACCGAATCATCTTTAAATGACCTTACAAGTATGTATTTCTTTGCTAAAGATTTGCAAAACTTACTAATTCAGGAACAGAGACTTTTGCTTGCCCCTCTGGCCATGCTGCTGATGCTTCTCAGACTATGAAGTTCCAGGGACAGTGTAGCAGTTTCTGGAATAAACCCTGCAAGCCAACAGGCTGTGTTTGTGTATGTGTTTTGGGACACAGTGTTGTGTCGCAAACACAGCACTCTGACCTAAACAAGCATGTCCCAGACACAGCTCCCTGACCAAAACACAGTTCAATTTATGTCAGGAAACTGCAGAACTATGCCTTGAAATAGCATGAGGGGGAGGGAGGGGGGGGATGAAAAATTCCAGACAATCCCTATTTAGTAATCATTAAAAAATTCTTACATTTTTAAATTAAAATTATTTTGTACAACTTATAAGTTAGTTACATTATGGCATACACCTTTTAAAAATTAAATCTACATCTTTTTGTGAGTACTGACAAATATCTGCTCAGATTATATTGAATAAGAAGGCATTTCTATAGAAAAATTATTCCAGATGAGTGAATAAATCATGATTTAAATTATTAAAATAGAATCTTTCTTAGTGGTTTAAATCAATTAACAAATTTACAATTATTTGTCAGTCAGTGCAGTACAATGGCTGGATGTAGAAGCAGGAACACTAGACTGAAGTCAACTGTGAGCCGTGGAAACTCACTGGATAACTTTAAGGCAGTTATTATTTCTCAACTCAAACCTGGTTGTTGCCGCAAGAAAAACTGGTAAAAAGGCTAGATATGCAACCTTGAGTTCCTAAGAACAAAAGATGAGGCATAAATAATATTTTAATAAATTAATAATAATCAAGTCTAGCTTGGTTCCTATTATAGGTGTTTGATCTATAATGACCCATGCTCATTACTTAACACTTGATAAAAGTAGTTATTACTTATTAGTTTGCACTTATTCTGGGGAGTTACAGGTCATAGTCTACTTAACCATGGAGATTCATGAACAATTATAAAGAAAAATACCAGTTTCATAAAGGTTTTCTACAAATTGTTTAAGATTTTAAATAGAGGACATATATAAGGGGGCAATTGAAATGGCTAAACACTGTGGAAATGCATAAAATAAAAATGTTGCATGGTGATGGAAAAGGCGCTGTCAAAATATTTTTCTACTCTTTTTTATCATGCAAGAAAATGGCACCATCCAATGAAGTTAAAGGATCAGAAATGTAAGACTGAGTAAAGAATTTTCTTTAAAATTTAAATTTAAAATTTCTTCAAACAAAATATTAACTAAACTAGCTGTTCCCAACCTTTTCTATACCCCACACCCCTAGAATGCTTCTGATATACTCGCACCCCTTACAAAAGTTTGAGATAATGGCAATGAATTATGCATATACACTATAATTTTTAAAACCCAGGTTTTCACACCCCCTGGAATATCATTTCACACCCCCAGTTGGGAACCCCTGAACTAAACTATGGAATCCAGTATCAGCATATATAACAATGGCTAGCAACTTGAGAAAATTAGCCATATTTATGAAGGATAAAACTATCAGTATTAGAAATCCTATATTAAAAACATTATTTGGCAGACCAATTGCAGAGAATAAAATTCTTATATCCTACTATGGGAGTTTCCAGAAGCTTTTTTTGGCCAGTGTTGAAAACACTGAAAACAGATAACATGTTCATTGGCACAAAACTGTTACTTTTTTCTTGATTATATTATTCTGCAAAGTGGCATGTATACAAGAGTGGTAGTAATAATTATAATATTAATCATCATAATTAGCATCATTGGGATAATATTGTACATTACTATTTGCACCTATATAAAGCAAGATTGCCCTTGGTTTTATTCAGAAAAGACTGGTTCATCACACAAGATACCTGCCCCTCCAAAAGCAACAGAAGTACCAACAGAAAAAGGAATGCACTATTTGAAAGCCAAATCATAATAGCCTGCACAAGTTAAAGCTTATAAATAGGTTCCCAAGCCCATTAGGAATAAAGTCTTAGCTGGGTGAAATTATTCATAAAAGTTTACAAATAAAATCAGATTTCTACATTTAATATGCAGCACAATTCACTTTTGTTGCTAAAGCTATAATAGAGCAAGGGCAAATGAAAGAAATTAAGTGAGCTAGCTGAACTAATGATTTGGCTCCATATAAGCCAGTTTCCCGAAGAAAAAAAGGTGCCCAAAACTTAAAAACCTGGATCTAATTCAACAGGATTCATCTCTTCTCTGACCTCTCTCCACTTCCTTTCTGCTTAAAATGCACAGTTCGAATCCCAGGAATTACCCGCCTTTCTACCTTCTGTCCTGTCCTCCTTGTGGGTAGAAACTTCATCGCAGGCTTCTTCCTCCCTCTACAGGAGCACCCTCTCTAAGTTGTCCTCATCTGCTCTCGATTTTGTTTTATTATTTGTACCATTTACTGTTCTATAGTTACTGCATCAATATTACTGCATCAATATTATCATGTGCAGGGGAACTTGTTGCAGGCCCAGAGGCGGAATATAAACCAGATAGCAACAAGCCTTCTTCCTACTTCTGCCCTTCCTTGATTTTAACAACTGAATCTCGCTTGTTGTTTTTTGTTATTTTTTTAAGTTTTGGCTACTTAAGTAATATTTCATTCCAGCACCGCTCCCTCCCCATAACATTTTCTTTAATCTAACATTGAGAGATTCTATGGAACGAAATTCTGTTATCCCGCCTTTTGCCTCTGCTTCGCCATTTCCCGGCCTTTCCATAAGTACTTTAAAATGAGGATTCCGGCCCCCCCCCAGACCCCTCAATGAAACTTCAAAATGTCTCAACTATTTCTGCTCACCTTCAAGAGCGAAAACAAGACTTTCCCCCCCCATCCCCTGTCAGGCGTCAAACTTTATGGTTAAGCCTCCCCGTCTCCCAAAGACCCTGGTTGGAATTCGCCTCTGATTAGCCTCCCCTATTTCCCACGTGGCGTCCCCCCCCCCCGCACCCAATCTATCTTCTCCTCGCCCTCCTCTCCCGCTTCCCCTCTACTCTTCTCCTCTGGACTCACCCGCCTATCTTAGGCCATGTCATCGTGCGTGGATGTTCGACTTCTCTCCGGATCCTGAGAGAACGAACCGGCCACCCCCACAAGACCCAGCTTTTTGTAACATCTCTCGTGCTCTGGAGTCAGCGAGCAGGTCTGGATAAGATCTCCGAGGCTTCCTTCCCTCCCGCCCCAGTCTCCATTCCCAATGAAAATCAACGAAGACATGTCTAAATCTCTTTGCAAAAGAACCCCTAATAAGCACAAAAGTGAGATCAAACTTTGGTTCCTTATAATGCACTTAACAGTACGAAATGCTGTTCAGCCTTGTTTGCAGAACTGTTTAGCGTGCCTTTTTGGGGGGAAAGTTGCAAAGGTTGCAGAAATAATACTACAAAGTGCAATTGGCTATTGGTAATTTTTGTCATTTTTACTTTTGCAAACAACATCCAGAAAATAATCTTTGTTTGTATTTGTGTAATCTCAATAAATGTCTTATGATATACACCAGTCTGCCACACTGGAAATTTTTAGCTCCTTTTCTCATAGCATTTTCTCCTAAGCTTTCCTAAGCTTTATTTAGAATACTTAATACATTTCTCTATACCAAAATAAAAGGACAAATTCAAAACTGGCACCAATTTGAGCGTGGAGTGATTGCTAGAGAATTGAACTCTGGAGCAAGCAAGCCTCAGGTTCAAACTTATACACAGCCATGAAACTTTGTGTGACTTTGATGCAGCCACCCTCTTTTACCCCACCTACTTTACAAGGATAAAATTGCTCTGAACATTATCCAGGTTGCCTTGGGTTTTTGGAAGGAGAGAATTGAAATTATATATATTTGCACATGCAGCTTTTTTAATAGATTATTAATAACAACTAGTAATTATTTGCAGTAAAATTCAGCTAATTTTTCACTTTGTTTGTTTTGTGTATAATATATATATAAAAGAAGCCTTTAATCATAGTAGTGTGGAAATAAGTGACTTAGAAATAAATTGAAGTTTCTGCTGAGCTGGAGTACAAATTAAAACCTGCATTCTACTTATATATCTTTAGAAGCACATTAATTGACTGATAGGTTTCAAAACTCAGAGCTGAGCCCTGACATAAATCAAACTCTGCTCACAATTTCTAAGACAAGGAATAACTAAGCCTCTATTAACTCCACTACGGCCATCCCCCTGGCAGCAATGATCAGAGAAACTGAAACAAAATTTTTCTTTTTTTTTACCCCTTTCTCCCTTAGCAGGCTGTCCCCCAAGAAGTCTATATTTAGCGCAGCTGCCCGTTTGTGCCAAATGCTCTGGGCAGCTCTCAGATATGTTGCTTTGCTTTGCTCAAGCAAGCAAGCCTGTCTCATCAGGGATCACTCATAACCACAAAGTGGCCAAAGGGCTGGCCCAGAGCCACCAGCTGCTAGCCAAAATTAAGACTTAAATCATGGGTGGATAGTTGGGGCAGAGAGGGCAAAGAGTGGAACTTCAAAGAGTGGGCATTTCATGAAATGCACTCTGCGCATAGTGACTTCACATTCAACCTTCAACATGCTGTAAAGAATCCTAGGTTTGAAAATAGGTCTTTGAAATTTTAAATATTGAGTGGGGAGCCAAAGAAGCTGAAATACCAAGGCTCCATGATTGGATTCATCTATGACAGAAAACCAGGCTTCTCCCATTAAGGCACTTCCAAACTGTGTAAACTTCAACTCCCTAAATCCTTAACATTAGCTATTTGGGGGATGCTCTTTACTAAACTATAATAATGGTTTCTTTAATTTGGCTTTGCAAACTGATATGAATGTAAACATTATGGTTTCATAAGTAAACTATGGCTTAACAAAATTATTTTTTAAAAAAATCAATCAATCTGAAGATTTATCATTTGGACGTATGCAGTATGTTGGAATATATAGATGAGCCTTAAGCATTATTGGCAACCTCTTATATTGTCATTCGCAGTGACAGGCAATGGAAGTAGCTCCAGGATATATTGCAATGAAGACTCAATTCATTAAAGAAGAATGGCAGAAGTCTGTAAGCATTTGCAGAAAGCTGTTTCCTATCTGACAAAGAGTTATGATGAACTTTTCTGCCAATTATAGCTGGCACACTACAAAAGTACAGGTTTCTTGTTTTGTTTTTGGGGAAGAACCATAATTGTAATAGCTAAAGCCCTTCTCCAACTGGTTTGACTTAGCTGGCATGCAACTGATAAAGGCAGCATGCCTTCATGAATGGAAAGTCCAGCATATCCACCAGTGCTGTTTTCTTGCTATTGCATGGCATTTTGGCTTGCCAAGAGGCTGAAACAGTCTTCTGGCATCACATAAACATTGTTAACCACATTCACCATTAGATGTGCAAAAGTCAGTCCTCAGGAAGGAATATTTTATAGTCATGCAGTTCATGATATAGAGAAAAAGGAAAGAAAGGAAAAATCAAGAAAATGGTTAAGAGACAAAGTAATAGCATAACTTTAGAGGCAGGAGATAGAATTATTTGATGAATACAATATAAATGAACAGCTATTTTTTATCAGTGGAACAATTATGTACTGTATGCTTATTGCAGATTTAACTTTGTAGGCTTTTCAACAAAGTCATATTTTTGTATATGAAGAAAACAACAAGAGCTACAATAGTCAAGGTCAGTGATAATCAATAAAATTTGCCATTTCAGAAGATTGTTTTGAATTTTAAACAATATGAAAATAGAAAAGATCTTTATCGCACATTTACAGTATGTCTAAATGTCCTTTATTGCAAATTTGACTTAAACTTTGCCAACTTTCTTCAACCAAAAGCCCTCCATACATATAGGACTTTCTCTTCTAATTCCTAATTATGCTGGCTAAAGATTATGGGAAGTAACTTATGTAAAGTCCACCAATTTGGAAAGTCACATTTAATTATATATTAATATTTGAAATATTGCCTAAATAGATAAGTTAAACCAAAAAATATGGACATCTGGCAGATTTCAATATACCTAGTTTGGGATATGGCTATCAGAGATGGAAAAATTCAGCAAAATACTCTGATTAGATTAAATATTTGTTTGGTTTGGGACAAATACTCTGTGGCTGTATTCATATAATTTACTAGCCTAAAATATACATGTATCCATGCATTGTATTAGACAGTTTTTAATTTTGTTTTTCTTCCTCTGTATTATCTAAAACTGAGACATTTTTAAAAGGGTGCAAAGATTGCATGAAAGAGCAAAATAGAAACTTGTGAGATACTTGGATTGGGAAAACTGGGAGTTGTAATGTGGCACATTTGAAATGCACCAGGTGTGGGTTAGTTGTGTTATTTAGTAAAGGAAGGATAAACGATACACCAGAAAATGAAGCAGCAGTGACACCGACCCCAGCTTTTGTGTCAGACCCTCCCCTTTCATTCCCATCAGGTTGACCCTACAATGATATCCCATGTAAAACTTACAATGGAAGGTTTCATGGTATGTAATAATTAAAGACAAGTTTCAGTTTCTGATACAGTCATAGAGTCCACTGACAGATCCTGGGAAGTCATTATCATTCAAAATAACCTACAGGTGAAACTCGAAAAATTAGAATATCATGCAAAAGTTCATTTATTTAAGTAATGCAACTTAAAAGGGGAAACTAATATATGAGATAGACTCATTACATGCAAAGCAAGATAGTTCAAGCCGTGATTTCTCATAATTGTGATGATTATGGCATACAGCTCATGAAAACCCCAAATCCACAATCTCAGAAAATTAGAATATTGTGAAAAGGTGCAATGTTCTAGGCTCAAAGTGTCCCACTCTAATCAGCTAATTAAGCCATGACACCTGCAAAGGGTTCCTGAGCCTTTAAATGGTCTCTCAGTCTGGTTCAGCAGGCATCACAATCATAGGGAAGACTGCTGACCTGACAGTTGTGCAGAAAACCATCATTGACACCCTCTATAACGAGGGAAAGCCTCAAAAGGTAATTGCAAAAGAAGTTGGATGTTCACAAAGTGCTGTATCAAAGCACATTAATAGAAAGTTATGTGGAAGGGAAAAGTGTGGAAGAAAAAGGTGCACAAGCAGCCTGGATTGGATTGTCAGGACAAGGCCATTCAAAAGTGTTGGGGATTTTCACAAGGAGTGGACTGAGGCTGGAGTCAGTGCATCAAGAGCCACCACACACAGACAGATCCTGGACATGGGCTTCAAATGTCATATTCCTCTTGTCAAGCCGCTCCTGAACAACAAACAATGTCAGAAGCGTCTTACCTGGGCTAAAGAAAAACAGCCCTGGTCTGTTGCTCAGTGGTCCAAAGTCCTCTTTTCTGATGAGAGCAACTTTTGCATCTCATTTGGAAACCAAGGACCCAGAGTCTGGAGGAAGAATGGAGAGGCACACACTGCAAGATGCTTGAAGTCCAGTGTGAAGTTTCCACAGTCTGTGTTGATTTGGGGAGCCATGTCATCTGCTGGTATTGGTCCACTGTGCTTCCTTAAGTGCAGGGTCAACGTAGCCATCTACCAGGAGATTTTGGAGCACTTCATGCTTCCTTCCGCAGACGAGTTTTATAGGGATGCTGACTTCATTTTCCAGCAGGACTTGGCACCTGCCCACACTGCCAAAAGCACCAAAACCTGGTTCAATGACCGTGGGATTACTGTGCTTGATTGGCCAGCAAACTCGCCTGACCTGAACCCCATAGAGAATCTATGGGGCATTGCCAAGAGAAAGATGAGAGACATGAGACCGAACAATGCAGAAGAGCTGAAGGCCGCTATTGAAGCATCCTGGTCTTCCATAACACCTCAGCAGTGCCACAGGCTGATAGCTTCCATGCCATGCCTCATTGAGGCAGTAATTGCTGCAAAAGGGGCCCAAACTAAGTACTGAGTACATATGCATGCTTATACTTTTCAGAGGTCTGATATTGTTCTATGTAGACTCCTTGTTTTATTGATTTCATGCAATTTTCTAATTTTCTGAGATTGTGGATTTGGGGTTTTCATGAGCTGTAAGCCATAATCATCACAATTATGACAAATCAGGGCTTGAACTATCTTGCTTTGCATGTAATGAGTCTATCTCATATACTTATTAGTTTCCCCTTTTAAGTTGCATTACTGAAATAAATAAACTTTTGCACGATATTCTAATTTTTTGAGTTTCACCTGTATATGGTAGGGCTAGTTTGAAAATACTGTGAAATTAATGTTACCCACCCATTCTTTACCCTGAGCACCTAGGACAAAGTAATAATGACACAGTGACACATCTGAAACTGAAATGCCACTGGAGATAGGCAAAGGTTATGGCAAGACATTGTGGCCCTGGAGGCTGCAAAACAAGGCTGTCACAGGAATGGTGGAGTACAAATACAGCAACAATGGTGCTTTCTCTCCCTGCACACAGCTTGCTTGTGCATATGTTACCGTCTTATTGTTCTTCATTATGACAGCACCAGTAATTTTAAGAATCCCATCACCCTATAGTTTGCTTTGAGTGTGTGCCTATGTGTGTGAAAGAGAACACAAAAAGAAAAATTAACTGCCACGCACTTACACTGATAGGTCATACACACCCATTCAATTGTATAACCCAAAAGGAAGGAAGGAAGAACACCCAGCGGTCAAATTGTCCCCATGAGTATAGCTTGAATAGAGAAAGCACGGGGTTCAAGCCTTCCTTCCTGGACCTTTCGGCCAGGAAAGGAAAGGGACGAGCTAGCTTAATAAACAATGGAAGCCACAATGGCATCCAAACCCTCCCTTTGCTCTTTCCATAGGGCGTAGAGATAGGAAATAAAGAATTCTCATTGTGCATCCTTGTCTGACAACTGTCTGATCAGAGGCAAAGGAAAGCAGTTATCCAGCCCCAGCCTCTCGCGTGTCTTTTCCCACCCAGCTGCCAGAGTATTGTATTAGCTTGGGATTCTTTTGTACATGGTCTGAGGTCAAACTGTTTGCTCCAAACGCAGTAGTGGGAGTCAAATATGTGAGCAACCGGCTCTCTGTGTGAATGCCGCTTCCGGAAGTCCATTCTGGGCCTCGGCAACAGAAAATTAGCTACCGGTTCTGCTGAACTGGTGCGAACTGGCTGAGTCCTGCCCAAATGCCTTTTCCCCCTCATTTCTCCTCTCTCTCCTTATTTGGGATTTGCTACCTGAATTCACACATCATGATGAAGGATCCATTTAATCTAGGTTTGCCCTGATTGCCTCAATCTTCCCATTTGGTTGCATAATGTCTTAATCTCATAATTAAAGGTAAGTTAAACAAACCTTAATCATATAGAGAGTAAGGAAGATGGCCTTGACAGAGATATGGAGGAACTACTATCTAGACAAGAAGAGCTGAACAATTTTAAAAGTCCAGAACAAAGATAATATTTGGAAGTGACTCAGGCAAATGCCTGCCTAATTCACTGGACTTAAGAAAGGGACGCGCTGGCTCAGTGGGTTAGGACGCTGAGCTTGCTGATCAGAAGGTCGGCAGTTTGGCAGGTCGAATCCTGAGTGCCGCGTAGCAGAGTGAGCACCTGTTATTCGTCCCAGCTTCTGCCAACCTAGCAGTTCGAAAGCACATAAAAATGCAAGTAGAAAAATAGGGACAACTACGGTGGGAAGGTAACAGCGTTCCGTGCGCCTTTGGTGTCTAGTCATGCCGGCCACATGACCACGGAGACATCCTCAGACAAGCGCTGGCTCTTCAGCTTTGAAACGGAGATGAGCACCGGCCCCTAGAGTTGGAAACGACTAGCACGCATGTGCGGGGAAACCTTTACCTTTACCTTTAAGAAATAGAAGGAGGTGTAGCGCAATCAAATTTCCAGGATTCTTTTATTATAGCCAATTTAAATAAAAAGCCACTTTAGCCTTTCTGTTGACTAGATTTCCTAGTCTGGTCTTCCTGGCAGAGCTGATGGTCATCAGTAGGAATTCTTTCCACTTACACTGCACTATGCCAGAAACATTCTCCAGAAGCTTCGCTTCTGCCATGCCATCCCCAACTTGTTTTCACTGCAACCCAACCCCACCTGAAACAGATGAAGGTTGTCCTTAGTTATTTTGGCATTCCAATAGAATGCTTGTACAATGTACAGATTGTAGTTCCTGGATGGAGTAAATAGGGAAATAATAATCTTCATCCAGTTATAATTCCCAATATTTATAAGTGTGAAAGTAGTTAAGATAGATCTAATACTGAATCAAATTGAAATATGTAATAATATCTGTAATAATAAAACATTAGCATTCCATAATATATCACTCCCATGACATAAGTTGTTAACAATTATATCAAAATATCAATTATGTCAATGCAAGTAGTCCTCAACTTACAACAGTTTACTTAATGACTGTTCAAAATTACAACAATGCTGGAAAAAATTATGACCATTTTTCACACGATCGTTGTAGCATCCCAATAGTCACATAATCAAAATCCACAGCCGTAGCAACTGACTCATAATTATGACAATTGCAGTGTCCCAGGGTCATGTGATCACCTTTTGCAACAGAAATATTGGTCTCAATTGTGGTAAGTTGAGGACTACCTGTATGCAAATTTTGTCTATCTCAGTCTGACTTCAATGAACATTTCGCTTTAATAGGCACTCTGCCCTAATAAAGGTTTCTCTACACCAAGAATGTTATAGAAACAGCCCAAAGCAAATTTCAAAATGTTGGGATATTTTCACACCAGTTAGAAAAGCCAATTTGGTGTAGTAGTTAATGTAACAGGCTAGAAACTGGGAGAGCTTAGGTCAAACATTCCCAGCCTTGGGAAGAAACAAGGACAAACCACTTCTGAAAAGCCTTGCCAAAATAAACCATGCAGGAACTTGCCTAGGCAATTGCCAGGAGTCAGGTTTGACTTGAACATACACCCACAAAGCTAAAAATATTTTAGATAAGATAAGTCATTCTGACTATCAGAAAATCTGAAACCAGGAAATTACATCTAATAGTAAAAAACAATATGTCAAGCAATAACATTCGTCGGAAACTTGACACAATACATATATGTAGCTCAAAAGAAGTATGGCACCAAAATTCAGAAGATGTTATTTTCCTCATTGTTGCATTCCTAGCCCAGGAAGTTCACATATGGGTGTGATACACATACTATGATACGATTTGTTTAATTTTGGTTTAGAAGGTGGTTGAACATAACATAACATAACATAACATGTGGTTATTAGTTTTGTTTTATGGTTTATCATTATGGTTGGATTAAATATATCTTCATTTAATTATAATTAGAATGAACCATGGCTTAAGTTCAAGCGTAAACCCAGTCACTTGAACTTAGTTGAATTCATCAAACTTCAGGTTGTCAGTGTTTTTGAGGCTTTCTTTTCTAAATTAAACCATTCATCAGTGTTCCAAAACATCTGGGATCATTGGCAGCAGGTGAATCAGGGATTAAAACAAAAGACTTGCAATTAATCTATAGAGTGCACTACCACAGGATGTTATGGGAGTGATTCATGGAAAGACCTTGTGATGCAAAAAGATCCCTTTGGTTCAAGAGCTAGAGCTAGAATTCCACTGACAGGATGGTAGGATGGTACCCTCAGTCCCTTTGCCTTCAGTCATGAGAAATGTGATGGAAAACATTATCAGGAAACCTGGGAGTCCCAGCAAGAGATTGGTGAGTTTCTACTAAGATCCTGTCCCAGCAACGGGAGGCAGCATAAATGATTACAAGAATAATTTCCTGTCCTCTCTCAGCAACAGTTAATGCACAAAAAGAGAAGTACTTGAGCTCCAGTTTTGATTAAGTAGGAAGCAGGATTTTTACCAATCTAATCTCTAAGGGAGGGGAGGGGGGAGGTGATGTTGTTGAGGGTGGGTAACACAACAGAAAAGCTCTATCTGGGCCCTGCCAAATAGCACTCCTTAATGAATGGTACCTGGGGCATGCCTCTTCTGTCACACCTAATAGGATGGGTAACATAACTGGGGATAAGAACTTTTTAGAAGTCACTGCCAGCATCTTGAATTCAACCCTGGAGCATACCAACAACCAATGCAACTTGTGGAGTAGAGTCTAAGGTGCTGATTGAAGGTTTGTATAACTGCCTGCACCACTGCATTCTGCATCAATCACAGCTTCTATGCACATTACAGTAGTGCATTTGGAAGGGGACAAGGCATGAGTGAACATGAGTAGAGTTTCCTGATCCAGGAATGAGTGCAATTGGTACATAACAAGTGGTGCAAAATCCCTACTGGGCATCTTTGAATAGGAGCCATGAGTTCAGGAGGACCCCCAAATTGCATACTGGTTCTGTCCAAGATAGTCAACCTCATACAGAATTAACAATGGAAAATCCCCAGACTCAAGGGATCATAAGACATTCAGTTTTGCTAGGATTGAGTTGAAATCTGATGTTCCCCATCCAAATCCTAGATACTGAGCCTGCAGGCATGAAGACACAACCTCCATGGTATCACTTGAGCAGCCAAGGGGGAGATGTAAAGTTGTGTTCCATCAGCCTAATACTTCAGCCTATGTCCTCAGATGATCTCACCCAGTGGCTTCATGTGGAAATGTTGAGAGAATATTGAGCCCTGAGGAACCTGCAGAGCAGGAGCTGGAGCTGGAACTGGAGTCCCCCCTCCCATAAAGAACACTGACTGGAACTGGCTCTGGCGGAAGGAACCAGCATGGCACAATGCCATCCACTCCCAAACTGCAAAGCCAATCCAGAAGAGTGTTCAGATCAATGGCATTGAAAGCTGCTAAGAAATCAAGAACAAGGATGGATGCATCCCCTTCAACCCAGCTCCAATATATGCTGGAGATCATATGTTTAGTTCGGCTCCTTCATTTTTTAATGTGCTCATATTATTTTATTTATTTATTTTATTCATTTGATTTGTATACTGCCCTTCTCCCTAAGGACTCAGGGCGGTGAACAGTGACATAAATGTCAAAATGCACAAATACAGAAAATTGAGAATAAATTAAGCCCTACTGCCCAAATGTAGAAGATAAGTTAAAACCACAATTAAAATTAAACCCGTCAGACCAGACCGGATTGCTTAAATAGATATGTTTTTAGATCGCGTCGGAAGGAGCAAAGGTCAGGAGCCATCCGGAGCTCAACCGGTAAATGGTTCCATAGGTCAGGTGCGCCCACAGAGAACGCTCTCCCCCTGGAAGCCACTAAGCGGCATTCTCCGAACGGTGGCACCCTTAGGAGGCCCTCTCTGTGGGAGCGTACCGGGTGGAGGGAAGTTGATGCCGGCAGCAGGTGATTCCCAAGGTACTCCAGACCCATGCCATGTAGGGCAGGGGTGTCAAACTCAATTTCATTGAGGGCCGCATCAGCATTGCGGTTGCCCTCAGGGGGCCGTGTGGGTGTGGCCTGGGTGGGTGTGGCCTACTGGGTGGGCGTGGCTAAAGTGCATATGGCCTACTGGGTGGGCATGGCCAGCTCTACATCGTTCGCATCAAGGGTGCCTATGGGGGCCTGGGCAGGAGTGGGACAGATCTGAGGGTCTCTGGCAGGAGGAGGGTCTCTGGGCCAGGGCCAAGGCAGTGGGGGCCGTTCCCTCACTGTTTCCAGGATGGCTTCGCGGGCCGCATGAAACCACTTCGTGGGCCGGATCTGGCCCCCGGGCCTTGTGTTTGACATGTCTGATGTAGGGCTTTGAAAACCATTACAAGCACCTTGAATCTCATATTAGAGTTTGAGACTGACATAATCGTCTGAACTTTTTATTTTTGATGATTTCCATTGTTTTCCCTTACAGCATTCCCTTTTCTGATTTTGGGTACCATGTATTGTCCAGCCACCCATTATGGTTTACTCTTTTGTTTTGTCATTTGGGAGGTAAGTGTACAATTTATTTGTGAGTAAAAATTTATGGATGTGAAAACTACCACAATAAACTTGGTGTAGTACATAAGATTTGCCCACTAAAATGACAAGATTTTTTTTTATTTCGGCAAAATGTCTGAAATTCCCAACTGTCCAAAACTTGACAGGAAAAATGGCAGAAAGTTGGCAAATGTCAGAAAAGAAATAGACACAGAAATTAGCAGCTGAACATTCCTCCAATATACTGCTTATTTTTTCTTTTACAGTATTGTCTAGATTCTTGCTCCCTCATTAAATAAACTCAGAAGGATGTTGTATCCCTCCCCCTTTGTGAGACAGGGCTGTTCAATTTTGACATAGATGGCCTCTTTCAAACTGGCAGTCCTCTTGTTGCCATCTTCGAAAGAGTGGCCTTTGTCTTTTAAGTCCAGGTGGACTGCTGAATCTTGCCCTGATGGGTTTGTTCTCCTATGTTGTGCCATATGTTTATGACGTGGTTGTTTTGTTTCCCCAATGTACAGATCTTCACCTGCCTCACTGCATTGATGTGGTAATTTTCACATCCATAATGCAATGAGCCACGTGCAGATCTGTGTGTTGGGGAAACAAAACATCCGCTTCATAAACACAGGGTACAACATAGTAGAACAAACCCATCAGGACAAGATTCAGCAGTCCATCTGCATTTAAAAAACAAAGGCCACTCTTTCGAAGACACAGTGTAATGTAATAATCAAAACTGAATTCCGTATTCCAGGTGTGGTCTTACTAAGGATTTATAAAATGGTACTAATACTTCAAGTGCTTTTGATTCTATCAGCCTGTCTTCTGGGGTGTTGGCTATTTCTGCTAGCTTATTATTTGATGAGTTCCCCTTCTCATCATATTATTTGATGAGTTCCCTCATCTAGGTAATTTATGAAGATGTTGAAGAGTACTGGGCCTAAAATGGAACCCTATGATACCCCACTGCTTACTTCCCTTCATGTAGATGTGATACCATTAAGAACTACTCATTGAGTACAGTTTGTCAACCACTTACAAATCCATCTGGTGGTGATGCTGCTGTCTATCCCACATTTTTCTAGCTCACCAAGAAGTAGGTTGTGGTCTACTTTGTTGAATCCCTTACTGAAATCTAAGTATACTATCTCCACAATATTTTGCTGGTCTACTAAGTTAATCACTTTGTCAAAGAATGAAATAAGATTGGTTTGGCATAATCTGTTTTTAACAAACCCATGCTGGCTTCTAGTCACAGCTTTATTTGTTTCTAGACATTCATGTTTTATGATAATCTTTTCCACTATCTTCCCAGGTATTGATATTAATCTGATTGGTCTGTAGTTTCCTGGGTCTGTTTTTTCCTCCTCCCTTTTTTGAAGATGGGAACCACATCAGTTCTTTTCTAATCCTCAGGTAGTTCACTGGTGCCCCAGGATTTTTGAAAGATATGATTCAATGGTTCTGAGATAACATCTGCTGAGTCCTTCAGAACTTTGGGGTGTAATCCATCAGGTCCCAGTGATTTATATTTATCAAGATCAGACAGGTGTTGTCTTACCATTTTTTGCTTATTTTAATTTTTATTTCTAGTCTGTCATTTTTATGTGTAGTCTGTCTGTTTTTGATGCCTTATTGGTCAAACTGTTCTTTCTTTTCTTTTTAATGATGCCTTTATGAGCAATAAATGGTGCTTAGATCTTTTTGACTTGCATAATGCATTCCTGGTGTGACCTTTCATGTAGTCCGCTTCAAGCTGTTTAGATCGCTCATCCCCATAAACTTCATTGTCCTTCCTTGCTGCCCCCTGGAAAACTGCATTCAGTCTTCTTGCTTCTTTCCATTTGCCTGCTGTCTTGGCTACTTTTCTTTGCTCAGTTATTTTGATGTTTTCATCTGCGAGGCAATTGCAGTTTTTCTCTGGGTTCTTGTATAGTATATCTTCTTCTGCAGTTCCAAAAATGGTCGATTGAATTTTTTGTCACAGTTCATCAGTTCACTGCAGTTTCCAATAGTTCAAACATATATTTTACCTCCAATGTCTTTGGAGCCACTGCCTTTTTCACAGTGCATAGTTTACTTTAATCTTTGCCACTGACAATTCATGATCTGAACTGCAATCAGCAAGGACTGAACTGATCCATCGACGACTGCATAGGACATAGTCAATCTGATTATGGTGAAGTCCATTTGGTGAGGTCCAAGCAGCACTTGTGCTATTTGAACCATGTATTCATGATCCTAAATCTGTTTTCTTGGCAAAAATTTACCAAATCGTTACCTGCATCATTCCTCTCATCTAGTCCCAAACGACCAGTGATGTCTTTCTCTGCTTTGTTTGCCAGTTTTTGCATTGAAGTCACCCAGAATGTAAACAATGTCTTTTTTGGGTATTTGTTTCAGAGTTTCTTGGACCATGGCATACAAGCCCTCTATTTCAAACTCTGTAGTAGCAATTGAGACATAGACTTGGATAACTGTGATGTTGAGGGGCTTGGCACAAATTCTGATGGTCATAATTTGGTCACTGATAATGGCCACTGCTCTAGCAAGTTTCTTGCTTAAAATGAATGCCACTCCATTTGTTTTCCTGGTATCATGTATCATGTCCTGAATAATAGATGGTGAAGTTCTCAAACTAAAAAGCCATTATCTGACCAGTGTAATTCACTGACATCAAGGAGATCATTTTCCAACCTGATAATCTCTTGTTTGACAATATCTAATTTAGCCTGACTCATTCTTCTGACATTCCATGTGCCTATCAGACATATCTCTATACAACACAGACATTATGCCACTGGCTGCCTTAGCAACTGGGATTCATGTTGTCCATCGTTGGGCACCCCATCTAACATGTTTGAGACCCTTACCATAGAATTTTCTTGGCAAGTTTTTTGTGGAGTAGGTCCCCAGGTCTTTCTCAAACCATTGTAACTCACTTTTTGACAGCTGCCCAAGGATCCTCGTTAACCCGGATCATGACCAATCTGGTATGGATTTTTTTCCCCTGTTGTCTCATCATGGTAAATGAGTTTGTTGATACTCTTACTCTGGCTCCTTAGTTGACATCTGTCTGGCTTAGGAGCTCTCAACCTTTACAGAACACATAAGCCTCTTCCCCACTCCCCGACAAGGAGATGTCCACATGAAGGGGTCTGCAAGTGTACTGTTCTCTTATTTGATGTATTGAATTAATAAAATGTATTTTATGAAAATGTATAAAGCTGTCTTTATTGTGCACTCTTAAATGCTGAGTGTTTTTCTATTAGGTATTCAAAAAGTGATAGCATGGAAATTAAGGATTCACTTCTCTTTAGAATAGGGAGTAGATATTAGCATGATTATTTTGGGCAGAAGTCTAATTAGGAACTTTGTTTCTATTATCCCGAATGGGTGGAACTAAGAAAGGAGGGTGAGACTTTTGATGTGTGTCAGGAAAAGCTGTTGGAGGAGCTGTTTTGTGTTCCTGCGGAACTATGTTTAACGTATCTTCAGTTTGAAAAATGAAAGAGAAAATTTTAGTCCTTTTCCTCAGGCTTTCTGCTTATTTCTGAAAAATTAGCTGCTTTCCTTTTTAGTACCTCCTTAAAGAATGGCAAACATGACATAGTCATAACCTTTCCTTTTCTTTCACAGAACTCTTTGCTTCTTTCCCTGTGCTGGACTGATAACCATGTTAGAGGAAGCATGTTGTGCTTCTGGAAAAGGGAGTTCTGGAGTAATAACTCACTTTGCTATATATTGCCAGGCAGAATTGCAAGGAAACTGCTCCTTTGTATGTGTACGTACTTAGGGAAGAAAACAGGAAAGAAGACTCCAAAGTTAGTAATCTTGTTTTAAAAAGAGGAAGTGCAATTGAAGGTACAGAGGAGATGCCCAGTTATGTCTATGTGCCACTGTTCTTTTTGGTAAGTAGATTAGGAGGCACTGAGAGATACCCCAAATCATATCTTCCACAAGACAGGCCTGCACAACATATACCATGCAGGCCATATGCGGCCCACCAAGCGTAAATAAATACATGAAGAAATAAAATAATAATACATATGACTAAATGCATTTCTGTTTACAGAGGCTTACCAGATTCTTAACTTGCTGGATCATGGTTATCTGTAAACCAAATTTATCCTGCTGTTTTTATTAGGAAATTAAATAGCGTGCAGCTATCTCTGCCCTTTTGGGGGACTCTATGCAAACTTCCAATGAACGTAGGAAAGGTGCAGGACTTGTGACATTGTGATAGTGTATGCATCATTCTGACTTCCCCCTTGCTACTCCTATAGACATGCAAACAACATGGGTATTGCATCATAACATCATGCCTGCCATCTTGCATATCCGCCTTGCCCATCAAATTGTTGTTGTTGTTGTTAGTTGCGAAGTCGTGTCCGACCCATCGCGACCCTATGGACAATGTTCCTCCAGGCCTTCCTGTCCTCTACCATCTTCTGGAGTCCATCTAAGCTCACGCCTACTGCTTCAATGACTCCATCCAGCCACCTCATTCTCTGTTGTCCCCTTCTTCTATTGCCCTCAATCTTTCCCAGCATTAGGCTCTTCTCCAGTGAGTCCTTCCTTCTCATTAGGTGGCCAAAGTATTGAGTTTTAGCTTCAGGATCTGGCCTTCTAAAGAGCAGTCAGGGTTGATCTCCTCTAGGACTGACCGGTTTGATCGCCTTGCAGTCCAAGGAACTCGCAGGAGTCTTCTCCAGCACCATAGTTCAAAGGCTTCAATTCTTTGGCGCTCAGCCTTTCTTATGGTCCAGCTTTCACTGCCATACATTGCAACTGGGAAGACCATAGCCTTGACTATACGCACTTTTGTTGACAGGGTGATGTCTCTGCTTTTTAGTGTGCTGTCTAGATTTGCCAAGGCTTTCCTCCCCAGGAGCAAGCGTCTTTTAATTTCTTGGCTACAGTCCCCATCTGCAGTGATCTTGGAGCCCAGGAAAATAAAATCTGTCACTACCTCCATTTCTTCCCCATCTATTTGCCAGGAGTTGAGAGGGCCAGATGCCATGATCTTGGTTTTCTTAATGTTTAGTTTCAACCCAAGTTTTGCACTCTCCTTCTTCACCCGCAACAAGAGCCTCTTTAGTTCTTCTTCACTTTCTGCCATTAGAGTGGTATCATCTGCATATCTTAGGTTGTTGATGTTTCTTCTGGCAATCTTAATTCCAACTTTTGATTCATCTAGCCCTGCCTTTCTCATGATGTGCTCTGCATATAAGTTAAATAGGCAAGGCGACAGTATACAGCCTTGCCGGACTCCTTTCCCAATTTTGAACCAATCAGTGCTTCCGTGTACAGTTCTCACTGTTGCTTCTTGGCCTGCATATAGATTTCTCAAGAGACAAATAAGATGGTCTGGTATGCCCATCTCTTTAAGGACTTGCCAAAGTTTGTTATGATCCACACAACCAAAGGCTTTAGCATAGTCAATGAAGCAGAAGTAGATGTTTTTCTGGAACTCTCTAGCTTTCTCCATGATCCAGCGTATGTTAGCAATTTGATCTCTAGTTCCTCTGCCTCTTCGAAATCCTGCCTGTACTTCTGGTAGTTCTCGATCCACATACTGCTGGAGTCTAGCTTGTAGAATTTTAAGCATAACTTTACTAGCATGAGAAATGAGTGCAATGGTGCGATAGTTTGAACATTCTTTGGCACTGCCTTTCTTTGGAATTGGAATGTAAACTGATCTTTTCCAATCCTGTGGCCACTCTTGAGTTTTCCAAATTTGCTGGCAAATTGAGTGTAGCACTTTTACTGCATCGTCTTTTAAGATTTTGAATAGCTCAGCTGGAATAATGTCACCTCCACTAGCTTTGTTGTTGCTCAGCTTTTCTAAGGCCCACTTCACTTCACATTCTAGGATGTCTGGCTCGAGGTCAGTGACCACCTCATTGTGATTATCTGGGACGTTAAGCTCATTCTTGTATAGTTCTTCTGTGTAATTTTGCCACCTCTTCTTAATCTCTTCTGCCTCTGTTAGGTCCTGCCGTTTTGGTCCTTTATCATGCCCATTTTTGCATGAAACGTTCCTTTCATCTCTCCAATTTTCTTGAAAAGATCTCTGGTCCTCCCTATTCTATTGTTTTCTTCTATTTCTTTGCATTGTTCATTTAAGAAGGCATTCTTATCTCTTCTAGCTATTCTTTGGAATTCTGCATTTAATTGGGCATATCTTTTTTTTTCTCCCTTGCCTTTCGCTTCCCTCCTTTCCTCAGCTATTTGCAAAGCTTCCTCAGACAGCCATTTTGCTTTCTTGCATTTCTTTTTCTTTGGGATGGTTTTGGTTGCTACCTGTTGTACAATGTTGCGAACCTCAAATTGCCCATCAAATTAAGTATGTCATATTAAGAGAGACAATATGTAGTTTTATGGATTTGATAATTTCCCTCCTAAGGCCACCAACCTCACAACCAGGTTTTTTTGGGGGGTGGGGTGGGGTTGGCTTCTGCTTTTCAGACTAGAATTTCTTTGAAATATACTGAAATCAAACTCAAAAAGAATTAGGGAAGGAGAAGAAATACTTTCCCTGCCCTACATGATGAGAAAAGATGGTTGAATGCAGCACATACTTAGTCTATCATATTAAAACAAAGTATAACAAATCAAGTGAGAAAGTTATTAGAAATAATAGATATTATAATAATAATATAAATTCTGCCATAACAAGACAGAGGCAAGTGCTATTTCTTTGTTTTGAATGTTAATTTTGATTTTCTTTCTTGATTTGAAGATGATGATAACAGTCATTATTTTGAGTGTTTGGGGTTTGTTTGATTTTTTGTTATAGTAGGCATGCACAGATCTGCAGGGTCACAATTGAAGGGATGCCGGGGGGGCAAAAATTCAAGATGCTGGCTGCAGTTCAGGCTCTGCCATTTTTTTGTATGTGTGCCTTACATGGCTATAATCCACAAATAAGAAAAGCAACAGGGTTTAATTGTGTGGTCATGACTGCAATCCTGAAGTTTATCTTACTTCTCCTCTCCAGAGGGCACTGTTGCTGTTATAGTAGCCCCAAAGATGAAAGCTGGATTTAAAATCAATAAAAATAAAAAAGAGGGTATACGTTTTCAGGAAGATATAAAATAAAATAGCATGAACAGAATGATAAGACAATAAGCAAGGAATTTTTCCAAAAACTGATCATTCAAAATATTGGCTCTCAATTTTTGCATTAAATTTCCTATTGTGTTTTCTATGCTTTATGGTTTCATTTAAAATGTTATGAAAGGGTTAGTACTGAATATACAATTAAAAACAGAGTTGTGATTGTTAGCTTGATTTACGATAATAGAAAACATATGTTTTTACTTTAGTAACTAAAGAGATGCTTTTATAGCTAAGGCTGTGCTCTGCACCCTGTTCTTCATAGGGTAGCCTTGGAAACCATACACTTATTTTGTTTTCTAAGTTTCCATGACTCAGAAGGCTTGTATTTTAGTTTTCCCAGAGTACACCATTCCAGATGTCAGCAATTAGTAAGCTTGAACATAAGAATGCAGGTCTCATAAGCTACATGCAGCTGCAATGTGGCTGGTTTTATTTTAATTTAGTATGATTAACCATGTGGTTTGTAAATCATGGTTCAGTGTGTTACAAATCTAGCTAATCAATATACTATGGTTAGGGAAATCACAGATTAGCATAAAGTGTGAAGCCAGCTGATAAACTGTGAAAACAAAATCTATTATTTAATTGAATTAGATTCAGAAGGTGTTTTTAATGCAACATTCTCAACTATGTCACTTAGTTAACAGAAAATGTATGCCATTATCATAACCTCATCCTGTAAAACTTCCCGACCATCACAAGTGATTTGGCTGAGATTCATCATGTTGGTTGAATCTGGAGAGGCTATCATTTCCATTTATTGCTATGTAGAGTGTGAAATCAATAACAAACCTCGATTTCAAATTCTGTTTAGAACTAAGCAGAAATGGCATGTGTTCTAGGTTTAAGCCACATGCTATATCTCAAATAAACCATCTATGAGTGTAAAGAATTGTACCAGACAGAATGAATACTGCTGCATACCTGCTTTCTGTTAATTAACTTCTTGGATTGAGCATGTTTTGTGAAGCTGCTTAGAGCTATTCATTAGTGATGAAATTGATAGTTCATTACTTTAAGGATTTCTGCTATCATTTCAGACCAGGATGGATTTAGAATTGGACAATAGAGGGAATTGTTAATTTGCTTGTATAATAATTTATATTGCCTTGGGCTGCACATAATGAAAAGTTTTATCTAAAGTGTGTTCAGTATTTAAAATGAGGAGCTGAAGGAATTGTTTTATTTATGGTAGTAAAACTGATAAAACTCAATCCTGAGAGTTCAATATTTTGCATTTTGTATTTTCTAGATCAGACATGTCAAACACAAGGCCCGGGGGCCGGATCCGGCCCGTGAAGTGGTTTTTCAGCTTCATTCTTCTGAATGGAAAATTGTGCTCCACTTTTTAACTGAATCATTGATGACACATTTGCACACACCACCACTGAAAGTTTTCCACTTGACATTGTTTCTACATCCAGCAGACCTGGAATTTGATTGTTTTTAATTACATTCCTTCCATCACAGGCCTGGGGAGTGGATATGAGCAGCTGCTTGCTCCAGCCGAGGCCTTTGCTGTAAACATCCTGTGTGTGAAATACATTGTAACACATATCTAGTGGGAAGATAGAAATTCATGAAAGAAAGAAGGGAGGCAGCCAGGCAGAGGAAAAGAGAAACAGAGGCAGATAAGAGGCATGTCCTGTTTTTCTATTGAAATATTATTCTTAATTCAGATTTTGAGGTCTGGTTTTCTATTATATCTATGGTTTTGCTTAGCTTATATTAAACAATTATTTAAAATCTCGTTATGTTACTTTTCTGTCATAATGGTTGTTTGCAAGACTCATACCCATGATTAGCCCAAATAACAAATTTTCTGTTAATTATACACACCTAACTGCTAAGTGATCACCTGCTTTATATCAATAGCAAATCAATCTTTGGCCATCATTCACTACAATATGTTGTAAAAATACAGCCAGTCTGTCACAAGAAGAAATTAAAGAACCAAATTGATGAAATGACCATTTCTAGGAGATAAAATAAAGTTAATGTTTCAGAATCTTTTCAGCAGTCATCAGAGCATTAAACAGTCTGTTCAAGTGGATTTGTAAGAGATACAATGGACTTAAATTTAGCACCAGAAAAATGACATCTTTCTTACCAAAAGCTCAGGCAAGCAATTAGGTTTCTTTCCTCTTTCCACTGACTTTTTTTGACGGTATAAGTGATCTGGAAATAGCTTTCTTTAGAACTTCTCATTATCCATTGTAAAATATATCAATTTTTATTCCTACTTTTGATTATACAGTCTTTTTAATTCGGGGAAACATCCTTACCTGCGCTTGAGGAAATAATTCCTTGAAAGAAATTGATAGATAGACAGGCATCAAATTGGTGTTAGCTCTTAGTGACCATGTAGAAATAGCTTTATTTCAAGATGACCTCTCCTCAGCTATCTAATTCTTAATAAAACATGATGTAGTTTTGCTACCTCCTTCCACAAGATGGAAGGATTTCTTACAAAGAAAAAATATCCAAGCCTGGCTACATTTTCCAAAATCTATATCAATCTGACAAAAGCATGTGGGAAAATGTGCTATATGGGATGAGACTAGATTGAACTTTTTGGCTATAATTGTATGTTTGGTGCAAAACCAACACTCTGCATCACCAAAAGTACTCCATATCCACAATGAAGCATGATGATGGCAGCATGATGCTTTGGGTCTGCTTTTCTTCAGCTGCAACTGGGGCTTTAGTCAAGGTGAAGGGAATTATAACAGTTCCAACTATCAGTCAGGTTTGGCAGAAAACCTTCAGGTTTCTTATATAATGCTAAAGATGAAGAGTAATTTCACTTTTCAACACAACAATCCAAAGCATACCTCCAAATCAACAAAAGAATGACTTTACCAGAGGAAGATCTTAGTTTTGGAATGGCTCATGCAGAGCCTGTATCTGAATTCAACTGAAAATCTGTGGGGTCACCTGAAAAGGGATGTACACAAAATAACAGTTGCAAGGGACATTGGAAGTCTTCTAGTCCAACTCCCTTCTCAAGCAGGAAACCCTATACCATTTCAGACAAATGGCTGTCCAATCTCTTCTTAAAAATCTCCAGTGTTGGAGCACCCACAATTTCTGGAGGCAGGTTGTTCCACTGATTAATTGTTCTAGCTGTCAGGAAATTTCTTATATTTAAGTAGGTTCTCTCCTTGATTACTTTCCACTCAATGCTGCCTTCAGGTGCTTTGGAGAATATGTTAATTCCCTCTTCTTTATGGCAACCCCTGAGATATTAGAACACTGCTATATGTCACCCCTATTCTTTTCACTCTTAATTCTTTTCATTAAATTAGACATATCCAATTCCTGCAACCATTCTTCATTTTAGCCTCCGGTCCCCTAATCATCTTTACTCTTCTCTGCACTCTAGTTTAGAGTCTAACATCTTTTTTGTATCACAGCAACCAAAGCTGCATGCAATATTCAAGTGTGGTCTTACCAAGGCATTATACAAGTGCTTTGGTAAGACCATAATATAATACCACATAATACTTTGTGTGATATTGATTCTATCCCTGTTAATGCAGATTAGAACTGGCTTTTTTGGCAGCTGCTGGCTCTATTTAAGTGATTTTCCACTAGGATTCCAAGATCCTTCTCACAGTGACTACTAATGAGTCAGATACCACCTATTCTATATCTGTGCATTTTTTTTCTTGCTTAAAGATAGAACTTTACTTTTCTCACCACTGATTTTCATTTTGTTAGATAGGGTCCAGTTCAAGACTGACAAGATCCTTCTGTATCTTAAGCCTATGTTCTGCCAGCTTGGTGTTGTCTATAAATTGGATGAATTTCCCTTCTATCCCTTGATGAAGATTAATTGATGAAGATATTGAAGAGTACTGAGCCTAAGACAGAGGCATGGAGTACTCCATTGCATACTTCCCTCCACGTAGATGTTTTTCCATCAAGGACTACACATTGAGTACGGTTGGTCAGCCCGTTACAAATCCATCTGGTGGTGAAGCTGTCTAACCCACATTTTTCTATCTTATCAAATAGTGGGTTGTGGTTTACTTTATCAAATACCGTACTGAAGTCCAGATAAATTATATACACAACATTTTGCTGGTCCACTAATTTTGTCACTTTGTCAAAGAAAGCAATAAGATTTGTTTGGCATGATGTGTTTGACAAACCTATCTTGGCTTTTGGTTGATTTTGTTTGCCTCTAGATGTTTGCAGATTTGTTGCTTATCTTTTCCAGAATCATTCGTTATTGATATCAAGCTGATAGGTCTGTAGTTTCCTGGAGCCATTTTTGTCCCCCTTTTTTGAAGATGAGAACTACATCAGCCCTTTCCAACTCATCCGATAGTTCCCAGATGCTCCAGGATGGTTGAAAGATATGGTTCAAGTGGTTCTGAGATCACATCTGCCAATTCTTTCAGAACTGGGGTATAATCCATCTGGTCCTGGTGATTTGAACTTGTCTAGAGTGAATAGGTGTTCTTTTACTATCTTGTTCATTTTGACTTGCATTCTTTGCATTGTTATTTTCCCCTAAAAAGATTTCAATTTTTTCAACTGAATTTTATGTCTTATATATTATATAAAAGGTGGGAAGTTCTGAAGTGATTTATATTGGTCTTTCCCCCCCCCCAAAAAAACCTGGCATTTTAACAGGGAAGTGTAGATTTCTTATATCCACTGTAAAGAGACAAGAACAAAAACATACCATATAAACACACATGCATATACACATGTAACAGGTTTATTTGATAAGGCACAATTTTAAAAAGTGGAAAGCTAATGTGTTGTAAAAGAAAACAGAAGCTTGTTGTATTTGCAAAAATACTAGACTCAGAAAGATCTGAGGCATTTTCAGGTTGGGTGCCTATCTTCCCAGAAGAAAAGGTAAATGACAAAGAATATCTACTGATGAAAGTTATGGAGCATTTGGTAAGGAGAATCTTTGAAAGTTTGCCTTAAAAATAATGCTAACATAGGAGCAATGTCAAAAGCAACTACAGAAAGAACACAGCCTAGGGTATTTCTGTGGATAAAGCAGGCATGGAATACTGAAACCAAAAGGCCCCCAAGCATGTTTATGGTAGGCACAAAAGGGGTACCAAACATGATGACCAGTGAAGTGTTAGCTAGAAATGTAGCTAACACTGCAGCTGCAGCTGCCAAAAAAGCCAACACAGTGCTAGGCTGCATTAACTGAGGGATAGAATCAAGATCAAGTGAAGTACTAATACCACTTTACAATGCCTTGGTAAGGCCACACCTGGAATACTGCATCAGTATTGGTCACCATGATGTAAAAAAGATGTTGAGACTCTAGAAAGGGTACAGAGAAGAGCAACAAAGATGATTAGGGAGCTGGAGGCTAAAACATATAGGGAACGGTTACTGGAATTGGGTATGTGTAGTTTAACGAAGAGAAGAGTGAAGGGTGACATGATAGCAGTGTTCCAATATCTCAGGGGCTACCACAAAGAAGAGGGAGTCACGCTATTCTCCAAAGCACCTGAAAGCAGGACAAGAAGCAATGGATGGAAACTAGTCAAGGAGAAAATCAACCTAGAACTAAGGAGAAACTTCCTGACAGTTAGAACAATTAACCAGTGGAACAACCTGCCTCCAGAGGTGGTGAATGCTCCAATGCTGGAGGTTTTTAAGAAGAGACTGGACAGCCATTTGTCTGAAATGGTATAAGGTTTCCTGCCTGAGCAGGGGGTTGGACTAGATGACCTCCAAGGTCCTTTCCAACTACTTCTTCTTCTTCTTCTTCTTCTTCTTCTTCTTCTTCTTCTTCTTATTATTATTATTATTATTATTATTATTATTATTATTATTATTATTATTATTATTATTATTATTATGTCAGAATTCTGCATAGCCATCCCCCATCTAGTTTTTCCCAATCTTCTGTCCTCCAGTTAGTATAAATTAAAAGGTTCATCATCTCCAAGCTCTATGGCCAATGGTTAGTTGTGCTGATACTAAGTGGATTCCAGACTTCTTGAAGTTCCCAGGTTGCAGAAAGCTATATGCCAAGGTGGTGAATCTGTGGCTTTCCAGAAGCTGTTCAATTACAAGTTCACACCAAGTTGGCCAATAGTGAACTTAGAAATCGCAATTAACTAAAATCCCTAGTATAGATTTCTCACCTCAAGTTCTAAGAGGCTTATATTTCTATATGCTGTCCGGGATGTTTATTGTCGCTGAGCTATATCTTCTCTTAAAAGAATACTTGTATTTGCTCTTTGCCAATCTAATTGTGGCTCACACAACCACTTAATATAAATAAATTCAGTCTGTTAACCCCACATTTTCTTAAAGGCCTCCCAAAATAAGCTGCAGCAACAATCCATAACAAAATATAACTGAATGGAATTTAAAACTACCGTATATAACATTAGATCTCAGCTTTTCCTTATTTGGCAATTGTCCATAACCTTTAGCATATGGGTAATAAAACGTGAACAGAAATATTACAATCTAGGAGATGATTAGATGGTCCTCTCTTACCACGAAGAAAAAAAAAGGAGCAGTCCTGCCTATTTTGGGTTATAGAATTTATCTTTAGAACAGCTGCTGATCTTGCAGATGTATAGAGGTTTGTAAATAATTATGAACCTCAGTGATTAATAAAAATGTCTATTTTCAATGCCAGGATCAAACATATACAGGCTCCTGTCTAATTTGGAAGAGCCTTTATGATCATTTTAGACTTTTAAATGGCATTCTGTTCTGCCGTTGACAGAAGTATCACCTCCTCTAGAATTTTGATTCTCTGGTTTTTCTGGCCTTACAGATATGATCGGGCTTGTGGTTGTGGCAACCAATGCCATTTATCAACTGAAAGGGAGGGCAAATATGAAGTCTGTTCACCTGATTCATTTGGGTAACTGCCTTGACTTGTCTCGATGGCACCATGACCCTTTGTAAGGCAGTAGGCATACAAGGAAAGACACCAAAATATGTTTATTCATTCATGTCACAAGCATCACAATTAATATAAGGAATACTATATGACATACAATTTAAAATATAAAATTTATATATGTGTGTGTGTGTGTGTGTAAATTTTTTGGATTGCTAACAAAGAATTAAAGGGAGACTGATATGGCCATTTCAAACTCATTTGTTCTCATCTTTGCTCTCTTTGTTAGCAATCCAAAAAATTTACACAAATAATAAGTTGTCACAGTTGTGACTACAGCTTGTGGACGGCCTTAGGTTAGGCTGATACAGGCAATAAGGTTTGGCCTGTATTTAGGCCTAGCAAGGTATTCTAAAATACTTAACAAATACATACATACATACATACATACATACATACATACATACATACACACACACACACACACACACACACACACAAATACACAGTGTGTGTGTGTGTATATATATGTATGTATGTATATGTATGTATTGTATATGTTAAACAGATCTTACTAAGAAACTACCAACACTGTGATTGTCATTGCTGCCATGAGGGCTTCAAGTGTACACTGATCAGGACACAATGGGCAGTATGCTCTTGTGTTGTTGTCTCTGTCACCACAATTGCAAAGTGCAGAAGCCACCAAGTAGAACCACATACTGGTACCCAGTAATCTAGACAATTTACTCAAAATATGATATCTAAAGCAGTCCCTTCCTATTGGATATTCTGGATTCAATTCCCCTGATTCCCAGACACGAGAGAGTGTGGCTTTAGGCATTATTCGAGTAACATAACTGTATGGCATCAGATTGGAGAAGAATGGTTTAAGACTTAAAATCAGAAATCTCCATTCCTTCGCAACTTCAATACTTGTCATACCATGGAAATTAACTGACCGAACTCAGCTCTTTTCTTTTTTGAAGATGTGGGTGCTTTAAAGAACTTTTTATTAAAATTCAGAGAATGGCAGGAGCAGGATTTTGACAAGACAAACTTTGTCAAAGAAGGCTGCAATCAAACTGAGTACTATGTGAAGATGATATTGTGGATTAAAATATAGAACCTGGCCCCTAAGCCTGGAAAGTGGTTTGAAAAGAGGAAATGGGGGGGGGAGCATGAGGGTGGCCAAATAATTGCCCCACGCGGTTAATTGCAAAAACAGTATCAGCTGCTTGCTGGAAACAGTATTGTATTTTCTGTAATCTACTTCCTAATTCCCTTTGCTGTAATAATACAGTATTCTTTCTCTCACAGATGCAGTTCGTAGCCTATACAGAGATCACTTCCTGAATCAGAAAGCTGGGATATGGTTGGCAATTGTTTGTCTCTTTATCTTCAATGGCTCTGAAATTTCTAGTGGCAACTCTAACAAAACTGAAAGAATCTGGTTAGCTTTCCAGAAAAAAAATGCTCCCTGAAGCTTCTATTATTCATTAACATAGCTTGTGTTTCCTTAAGATCCCCATTCCAATGTTTTTTTTCTTAGAAAGGTGTTACTGAAAAGTACAATACCTTATTCATTTAGAAAAGAGCTACAAAGGAGCATCCCTACACTTATCTTTGGAAAAATCTCCAGAGCTCACACTGAGGAAGGCAAGTGGACTGCTTCCCCCCACGCCAGCATCCCTGGACTATGTGGCTCCATCTCAGAAGTGGGTGCCATTTTTGAAGCAGCCACAATGAATTGTGTCCATTGTGAAAAATGGCACCCACTTTTGGGTCAAAGTCACACAGCCTACATCATAACCAATAATTTCTACTTCTCCTATTTTGTGTTATCTATAAATAAAACCTAAACATTTAATTCCTGATGTTAGCAAAAGTCCATTGTTGCCAGAGATGTCCTATCTATTTTAACCTTGATCAAATAAACTAATTTTACATTCATTCCCTTTACTCTGATCTTTAGTCCCTTCAAATGTTCTAGAACCTAGAACATGATTTTTCATTTTTTTCTTGGCCTTCTCACAAAATTCTTCATAACACCACTATTTTAAATGACTTGCTCCTTGAAAAATACGTATATTGGATACAGTAGGTGGCTTTCTGTAGGACTATTTACTCAGATTTGAGGACATTGATATATATAAATGCTTATACAGAATTCTACAAACTCAAATTCTGGGAATGTGAAATTCAAGATTAAGAACAATAAATTTTGTAATTTGGAAGATAGGGCTAAAGAAACGTGAATATAAAATATGGGACATATAGTAGGCAAGTAGTTTGAAGATGTATAGAGCCATACCCAACCAAGACCAAAGCTAGAAATGCATAGGCTACTATGTATTTTTATTTCATTCTTCTTCCGTGTTAGATCAAATTTTAGACTGCCAGAATGAAGCCACCATCTTGGCTTGTCATTGGCAAAAATAAGTCATTATCAATTGATATTTCTTAGTAGCCAACATATCAGCAGATGGGCCAAGCTCTGCATCTCTCCACATTCACACAGCATGTTGCTATCTGCTAAGAGGGTCCTCCAAGTAGTATAAGCAAGGTCAAATGCTTCAGCCATATCCTCCTTTAATGTTATTCCTTGCTTCTTGATCTCCTTCATCCATCTTTTAGTTTGATTTTGTTCTTGCATACCTTCAAGAATGTTTGTCCTTTGCCATAAAGCTGTTCCTAGATTGGAGTCAGCTGGCTTGGGGCACATGTCAATTCAGGATCATTCTCTTGCTTAGCTCTCTCAGCATCTATTGCTACCTCAATTGGGCTCAGGTGGGCAATGCCAGCGAGAGGGTATATTTTCTCAATTTTTTTATATTGTGTACTTTATGTATTTTGTTTTATTATAAGCCATGTAGGATCAATAAATGGGTGGCTAAATAAATAAGCAAGCTTTTTGCTGAATAATTATTGCTAAATGAAGGTTATAGAAAGAAGGAATAGAGCCAAAGCTTAGCAGCAGACCTATAATTATAGCTACATGGCTCAATCCTCGTTATCTCTAGTTAAAACTACAGCTTTGGTAAGAACAGCTGATAATGGCCGCTCCAGATCCTAAACAAATGTTGCAATCCTAAATAATTATGGAATCCAATTCAATAAAAGAGAGTTTTGCTTGAATTTTTGGCCTCTATTTTCAGATGGAAAAATATCACTAGCAAAATTCAACAATAGAAGTAACATTTTGAAGTGGACCCATTGGCCTTTCAGTATAATTCTGAATGGTACTGGTGGAAGGAGAGATTTCTTTCATTCCCACATATAGAAATGAAACCAAGAATTAGACCCAGGCAGGTATATTTCAAGACATAAAAAATATTTATTCTCTTTATTCCTACATCAAAACCTAAATCAGATGTCCAAAGTCAAACTTTGATGAATTAGGGATAGCAAGAAAGATGGGACTTTATACATTTGTACCTCCTATTAACTTTAACAGGACAGTAAATGTTCTCTTATATTGTTGAGTTCTCCATCTTTCACAATCCAAACAGTATTTGGCAGTAAAGAATCACCATGCTACCACTGTGAGCAAGCTGGATTATTAAGTCACAATACAGTTGGAATGGAAGAGACTAATTTTTTCCCCAATCTTTCAAGCAGCTTGGTATTGTTTTAGAAAAAGATAAATTAACACTGGTTACAGATTTTTTTTTCTAAAAAAAATTGAACACAATTGAATGGGTTTGAAATTATGCTTTTCCAACATAGTAAATCGAGTACATGAGCACAGCTCAGTTCTTTAAGGGAAGGTACAAAGCCTTATTGAAGAACGAAGTAGGATGATCGTCAAAGTGGTTTGTTCACAACAAAGCTGGGATCTGCTCTTATAAAAATTGGTATGCCAAAAATCTGTCTGGACTATGGGATAGTAGCAGAAAGAATAAAACAGTGTTGCTGGGAACATGCTACTATGTGAGAGAGGAGGAGGAACTGAGCCAAATCCAGCATAATCACATGGGATAGTTCAGTACCACATCCTGTTTGGCCAATTCCAACAACATAGGGTCATCGAAGAACTTGCTGATGCTCACGTCCTCACTTAGACCCTGGAGGAAAAATAATGAATGGTGATCATTACATGGGGGAATGGGGAGAAGGCAAGAGTCTGAATTCCATTGCAGTGAAAGAACTGCAGAAATCAAGAGATAAATTGGCTTCTCATCTATATCTTACCTTCCTGCGTCTAGTTTTGATCATAAATTCTCTGGCCAGATGGGGGGCTGGCTGTGGCTCAAGAGGTCTGATCACGATGCTCTTGTCCAGGGGATCACCTGGCACAATCTGTAATGTCAGGCATATTTAGTAAATGTTAAGCTGAATTTCCAAATCATGACACACATAAAATGTTCAAAATCTTCATGCTGGAATATTAATAAAATAATAATTTAATGTTTACCACATGTGTTTCTACTGAATGAATGAATACACACATGCAGACTTATATATATGTGCATGTCTGGCACTAAATGAATGCTTTTTAAAGCATTCCAAAAGAGTCATGTCCACATCTCAAAATCACAGATATGCATTTAAAACATATTTAATGGACTACCTATAGTTCATAGATCTCTTCTACCATTGTAAAAAGTGTTTATAGATCTTTCTTTCTATTGTAGTTGTAGTTAAATATGGCAACCATGGAACAGGTTTGTAAAATGTTTACTGTTCAAATTCAGAAGGAAACTCAATATTGACTTCTTAATGGCTTAGGCAGGAGATGTTATAGAAAAAAAGTTAAAAAGGCTGAATGGATATCCCAATGACCAGGGATTTAAGGTTATCAAGCAGGAATCTTCTTCTACATTAGCAAAATTTCTGCCTTTCCCCTCATACCAAAAATAGAACTTAACAAAAAAACAAATATATCAGTAACATAGCATTCAGAACATGCCATTTGACCTCTTCCCCTGTAAAAGCATGTGGGATAATTTATCAATTTATATACATTTTACAAGGTCTCTTACATAAATCCATGGCACTTCTTTAAAGAATTCTGCCTGGCAGGCTGTGAATTCTAATAAAAATTTGAGAATTTTCGATCTTAAACTCTTTCTCATGTATATGCTTACAATATGCCTCCATACCACTTACTTGCCAGTGGTGAAAGACAGAGAGTGAGAATGCTTGTCCCTGGGTATGTGTCCTGAGGTCTGTCTCAAATCCAAATGAGTCAATAGCTGGGATAAAGGCTTTGATAGTATAGAGAGGGGATCCTGGGATTGGTGCATCTTGGGTCACATGGCCTCTGCAAAAATACAAAAAAGAAAGCAAACTCATTTGATTCACATTTGACCCAATTCTGAACTGAGAGATATGTTTGCCTCAATGTGACACAAGGAAACAGCCAAGTTTTATTATACAGAAAAATTGGTGGGGTATCAAAACATAGGTAGGGGTGGGGGGAAAAGAGAACAGATCAAGTGGGATGTGTGTAGTTTCTGAAAAGGAAAAAGGAAGAATGTAAACATCTGTCTTGGCAAAGACAACCAGCTCATTGCAAAATGAATAAACAAGGCATGATGGAGATAAATTTCTCATCTGTCTTCAGAAGCAGATTTCAAGTCAGAACCATCATTACAAAAAATAAAAAATAAAATAAAAAACAGCATCAGCTACTTCTTCATAAGAGGAGGCAGAAAAACTGAGCATATTCTAATGCTTGTTAATATTATTGCCATATATAAAGTACCTATATTTCCAGGTTCTCCCAAGCATTTCATCTTTCGTATTGCCTGATGCAAGCATCATAATGTATAATGTTGCAAAATTATATGATAGAATTCATGATCAGGAAGATGTTGCTCCCAAATGTTGCTAACAAATTTGTTTTTTCCTGAGCAAAATATCCCCCCTTCTTTCTAAAAACTTTTCGGAAGTTATTTTTATATGGTTTTTGGTTTTGGTTGGGTATTTAAGATTCACTTTTTAACGAACTGATATTTTCCTATTTTATTGTCTTGTATCCTTTTATATAAAAATAAAATTTTATAATATATAATAATAAAAAAATAAAATACAAGATAAAAATTTATTTTATCTTGATTTTATCCATTTCATCTCTAATCAGGATTTAGCTTGTCTAGTATATATTCTTATTGCTTTGACTTTTTACCATTTTGGTTTTTACCATTTATTGTAGCAGTTTTAACTATATCCTCATTGGTTTTGTGTGTGTGTGTGTGTGTGTGTGTACGTATACACACAAACACACATTGTGCGCTATGCTGATTTTTGCAATAAAAAGTTTCAAGTTTCAATATCAACAATATGTAATTATTGGAGTGGTGAGCCCTTTGTGAATACTTTTAAAAAGAACTATATATCCCTGGACATGACTGTAGCCTGAGATGGAAACAGAGAAATAAACAGTGCATAAATCAACAGTTGCCAAGAGACCAGTTCTTTTATCATTCTGGTACTTCTTTCCCATTTCTTTTTTCTAGTGAGAAAATACCTAGTTTGGTCCTAAAACAGCAGTGAGAAGTCAGCCTGGCCAATATCAGAGATGTTCAATAGAGCCCTTCCTCACTCTTACATGAGAAAGGACAGTCCCTCCCCTCCTTTCAATCCTTCCCCTCCTTCCCCCCCCCAGAAAAGGTTAAAACAGTGCCTGCTGCATTATGAACAATCTGCACTTCAAATACTAAATTCCAAGAAACTATGTACCATGTTTAAGAAATATGTCACCAGAGAGTATTTCAATTAATATTATTTTAAATTTTAAAATAGCTTAAAATTGCCACTTACCTACGTCTGGCCAGGACAGTGTACACTGCAGAGACACAGTCAGCAGGAGCCTGGACCTCTACGAAATAATATGGCTCCATTAACCGTGGCGTGGCCTGAGGAAAACACCATGCAAGAGAGTTTAGCTGGAGATAAATGCTCTCCAAAAAGTTCATCAGTAGTAAGGTTCTGTTTCTCCAAGACTGAATATATAGTCCCCATATGGTTAAGACTAACTAAAACATAGCTTAGTGTGTCTTGCAAATCAAGTCACTGAACCAGGATAGTTAGTGTTTGTTTCTATGTTAGAAGTTTCTTACCATGAGGAAGGCAGAATACACCACCCGACGGGCTGTTGGAATGATCTGTCCACCTCCCCGATGTAGTGGTTCCTGAGCAATAACAGCATCCAAGATCTTAAATTTCACATTGCGGATCACTAGCGAAAAAGGGAGCACAGAATATAATAAGTAAGAACAGATTTGTTCATACGATTAAAAATGCAGTATTAACTTAGGAGGCTGGGAGAGTAAACAAATATTCTTTCTTCATATAAACAGAATATATCACATTGTTATTCTCAATGTACTTGTATCCCAAAATGTACACATTTTATATACTGGGCTCCAACAAAGGCTTTGAATGTCATTCATATGTTGACTCACAACCATAAAAGGGACCATAATTTGTTGTTAGTGGTTGTGGTCGTATGTTGAGTTGGACCGAACTTTACAACAAATTTTACAGTGGTCACTAGCCAAATAACTGCAGTCATTAAGCAAATCTAGCTTCTCCAATGGACAATTGGTGAAAAAGTTTGCAAATCATGATTATGTGACTACAGAATGCTGCAACTAGTTTTAAGTGTGAGCCAGTTGCCTAGTGCCCTAATTGCACTCACATGACTATGGGGATGGTATGACGATAGTATACAAATGAATACAGATCATAAGTAATTTTTTTCTTGTCACTTTGCACCATTGTTAAGTGAATGATTATAGGTTGAGAATTATCTGCAGGCTCTTTCAGTTGCTTGAATTAACTTTTGACTCTGAATAAAAAGAACCTAAAGCAATGGATGCTAATGGAGCATTCTGGCCAATTGTCATGGTTCCGACAGATGAAACTCTTTGAAGAACTTCGAGGTATTGTTTACCTTAAAGAATCTTTGAGTAGCATAGCATGGGCACTAACATAATCGAAGCCAAAAACTGAATTCCCCTCCCCTGAGCACATAGTATCAAAGCACAATTCCCTCCTCCAGTTAACAGTCATAAATCACAATTAGTTTAGAGCACGGGCTTCCCCTCCAAGCCTGCCATTTATCATCTCTTATTTCAACAACCTTGGTTCTCACACTAGGTCCAGTGTTATTAGAAGATAAAAATGGCTGCATCTCCATCTGTTGTCAATGCAAAAACATCTGATGTTAGCAGCATTGACACCAATATTATACGATGGATATTTTCTAAGACTTTGATTCATCTGAAAAGTGGTAGTGATGATAAGATAATTTTTTTAAAATATCTGAAGAAATTCCCTGAGATGTTTTTTCCTGGAAAAATATTGTTTGTTAAATAAATGAGTAATCTACACTACTGAGCAGAAAACCACAGTTGCACAGAGTAATCAAGAGTGTGGGAACTTTCTGAAGAATAGTAGTACTGGGTATTCCACTCTCACCAGGACTGCGGTAATTTCTGATGCATTAAGATGTGTCGCTTTATGAGCTGCAAATATACTGTCAGCAGAATGGGCCTGAGAACATTGAGAACAGCTTGGTTGTTTTGAACACATTTACTTACATTCATCACACAGGGGCCCTTCCCTTGTCCCCCACTGGAAGCCTTGCACAATACTGTCCTTCACAGAACCTAAGAGGGTTTTGTCAACCTGAACAAAAGAAGCAGCAGAGAAATCAGTCTATTGTATATTAAGCCCACAATATGTTAATTAATCTACGTGGATTACATTATGCATGGAACAGATCATAAGGGATTGTTCAACAAGCTATGGTGAAATGAAACTGTGATCTACAATGTGCGAATTCAGTTGGAAACACATTCCCAAAAGCAAATATCACAGCATTATATTTTAGAGCTGGAACAAAGTGATTCCACGCTTTAAAGCTCCAGATTTCTTTTTCATGACACTCCATGTTACTAGAAGTGTAGACCAGGATCAATTTTCCTACATTTATTCATTGTGACAGCAAGAAAAACAGTGCCTTCAGACAGTGGAAGGTTTCAATATATCTTGCATTTTGCTTGTTTAGTTCTCTGTTACCATAATTTCCATTCCATATTTCAGAGATACGGGATTACATATTTGGACTATACAATGCTTTGATTCAGTTCCAAAATTTTGCTTTGCAATGTCTGATAAAATGTAGCACGTATCTTAACTTTTTAAAACAACCATCTCTTTTCTCAAGATTATGTGGCAGCAATAGCATGATCCAAGGGAAAAAGCAGCTATTTCAATGAGTTTGCTGCTGAGTGCTATATTCATACTCCTACAACTGAGCATCTTTTTTTATTTAAAATGGGCCTGTTTCCTGAATATTGCATAGCTTTATTAAATATTCCTAGATATGAATATCCACTTGGGATGCTTATCTCTCTTGACACCTAAAGTGGTAAAAACGGAAGTAAAGAAGAAAAAGAAGATGCTGATCACAAGCTCAAAACCATCTACTGTAAATAGCTTCTGCAGAATCCTTACCTCTGAGGGTAAAGTATCATCCACCAAGATGTTTGGTCCAGTAGCATCTGGTCCAAAGGCCCAGATAGAACGAGCAGCCAACAAATCCCAGTCATATTTTGTCTGGAAAAACTCACCCAGCTTTTTCCTAATAGGAGATATATAAATATTGATGAGCAAAAGGGAGAGAACGGTCAGACAGCTTAATATTCTTCTCCAACATGAAAATACACCATAGTTTTTCTGACAGATATTTGTCAATTCCTCCTTATATTTTTTCAAAGGAAAGACTGCTTTTCTTAGCATCCTGGCATAATCTCTAGGCCTCTTAAAGGATGGGCTTGTTTTCTATAACAATGGTTTATGGATTGAATGGCTAAGCATTTTAACCACATTTTTGAAAGAATTAAAGTGGCCTTGACACATCAAACAAAGCTGCAATGGTAGGGTAATGCCTATAGACATAAACATATTTTTAAAATATGACATTTTTAAAAAATGGCTCAATTTATTCACAGCAGTGTAAACAGGAAATGGAACTGGCAGGTGTAATAGTAGAACCCTTATGAAAACCATAAACTCACATCTCAAGTGGTAAAGCTGGACCACTGGGCCAAAATTAAAGGAATTATTTACTTCATGAATTCTCCCACCTTGGCAGATCTCTAGAAGATTCATACCTGTTCCATGTTATTTGCACAACTTCATTCTCAATGTCTTCAGCCAGGCCCTTTTCTAGAGGCTCAGCAATCATTGTAATCTTGTTTCTGAACAAAGATACAAATGTTATTTGGCTGACAAAGGAAAACAAAGGGTAGACGAGATAGTTTCTAAAATGAAGGCATTGATTGATAAATGTCAATTTGGAGCTTCTTTACTCAGAACTGTTTTCCCATTTGAAATTATTATAATAAGGAAGAATCTAACTTAATTTTTACTCAACTCTTGGAACCTGCAGGTGAACTGGGGTTCTTTATCTGGTTGAAGTCTTTTTGAGTTTAAAAAGTAGTCTGTATTCCTCAAGCTACACATATGCATTGAGCTAATTAGAAACAATCACTTTAAACTATATCAATTCTTCTCCAGCAATTTAGTGAGAACAGAACAATGGGGAAAATGACAAAGAGATGGCACCACAAAATGTGGCTCTCAATAGATTATTTGCAAACCTATGCAGTCGTTCTCTTTTTGAAATTTACTGAAAGGAGTCAAATAACAACTATGAGTAAGAGGGCCTGTGGACATTTCAGAATACCTTACTCTACTTTTTTCTAGGCAATATTATACTTATATTGTTGAAAAACTGTAAAAACTGGAGAGAAAATACTTTGACCCAAAGAAGGAACAGAAATAACTTACTAATTTGGATAACTGTGACGACGGAGGATTTAAAATGGTTTTTGTAGTTCAATGTATAGGCCTCCAAAAATACTTTTCCAAATCAATTCTTTCCCAATTCATTTGAGGGATTTTAAAGACAAGAAACATAAATAACTAAGTAATTAAGTAAATGGCTTCTTGAATGTTTCCAGATCATTTTGAGCATAACAAACACTACTCTTTATATTGACTCATTTTTAAGACTCTCATCAAAGATCTTACTTCTTATTGGGTGTCTCAGCAAAACACTTCAGGGAAGATGTTTCCACAACTGTCTCACAGAATGTGACCACAGGATCAGCTACCTTTGAAAAACAAATTATGAGAATAGGTAGACAGCCCATAATCCAATTTCCCAAACTCATTTTAAATGGAAAGACCCAGGAAAAACCACATATTGAAGTCAAATTCAGGGGTAGTATTAAAAAGGCAAGCACCTTTGTATCCCCAAGTATCTATAAGAGAGGAGATTAAGAGGTGTATAACAATGTCATCATGCTGGTGCCACCATTCAATACAGATGTTGAGGTGTGAGTGACATTTGCAGGATTACATTACTGTGCACATGGTATCACTGTATTTTGCTGTGGGTGCATTATTAGTACCTTGATATCAATCTCTGAATACATTTTCCGAAGATCATGCATTACACAGTCAAGATAAAGCTCTCCTGTTCCCAAGATCACATGTTCCCCAGATTCTTCCACCTGAATAAGGCACAGATAGAACATAAAATATAAGAAAATAAATAGATTACCAGCCTTACCTAGCTATAGTGACAGAAAAAAGATATGGAGATTAAATATTTACCAGTTTCCCAGATGCATGGACTTCAGCTCCCTGAGTTCTCAACTGTAGTCATGCTAAACGGGGAATTTGGGGAACTAAAGTTCCCACATTTATGTGACATGCAGATTAGTGAGGGACTGTATAGACAGCTAAACTTTTCAACAGCAACATATATTTGAATGATGGAACGGCTATTAGTGATAGCTCATACAAATTTTAAGAAAAGATCTAATACACAGAAATGTCCAATGTTAAAGGCCCATTAGTAAATTTCAAATGGCAAATGGCCATGGCAAATCTAGACAGCACACTAAAAAGCAGAGACATCACCCTGTCAACAAAAGTGCGTATAGTCAAGGCTATGGTCTTCCCAGTTGCAATGTATGGCAGTGAAAGCTGGACCATAAGAAAGGCTGAGCGCCAAAGAATTGAGGCCTTTGAACTATGGTGCTGGAGAAGACTCCTGCGAGTCCCTTAGACTGCAAGGCGATCAAACTGGTCAGTCCTAGAGGAGATCAACCCTGACTGCTCTTTAGAAGGCCAGATCCTGAAGCTAAAACTCAAATACATTGGCCACCTAATGAGAAGGAAGGACTCACTGGAGAAGAGCCTAATGCTGGGAAAGATTGAGGGCAATAGAAGAAGGGGACGACAGAGAATGAGGTGGCTGGATGGAGTCACTGAAGCAGTAGGCGTGAGCTTAAATGGACTCCAGAAGATGGTAGAGGACAGGAAGGCCTGGAGGAACATTGTCCATAGGGTCGCGATGGGTCGGACACGACTTCGCAACTAACAACAACAAGTAAATTTCAGAGAAAAACCAGTTACTGTTGCTGCACACAAAGCATGTCCCAGCATTCTGACTTTCAGTATGATGAGTGTGTCCAGTAGAAACATACCAGAAACAAACAAACAAACAAAAAAGCTAAACTGCCACAAGACCTTTCTTTGCCACAGGCTTCCCATGTTAACTTCTTATTGAAACATATTCCAAAACTAAGTCAATTTAACTATTATCAAATTAGTTTTCCAAGTATTAACATTTCTTCATTGGAGCAGGAATTTAAATTTCAGGATACAGATAGTCCTCACTTGATGATAATAGGGACCAGAATTTCTGCACTGCTTGATAGCAATCCTAGCAATGCCTGTTGCTGTTGTCAGGTGAAAGTTGTCAGTTGCTAAATGAGGGCCTCAGATGCAACTTGGGACTTGCAATTTTCTGCCAGCTTCCCCAGAGCAACGGAAATGGGAAAGCTGGTTGGAAATTACAAGTATATGATGATTCACAAGCAGGTCGGAGGCTGGGTGAGTACTAGGGAGTGGATGGGGGAATGCTGTGCGAGTCCATGCAGGCTGGAGAAGGGATGCTGAGTTACTGCATAAATGTGTGTGGGCTGGAGGCGGGCTGCTGTGGTGGAAGTGCCTTATGGAGTACAGGACCCTTGGGACCACATTCTTTATAGGGAGTTCCATGGGAGAAAAAGCAGCAGGAGCAACTTATCACCTTCCTTCCAGGTTCCTCATTTATTTTGCTTGTGGGAAGCCTCCAAATGGTGAGCTGATGACTATGGAATGCTGCAAACATTGTGTGAGCTGGTGGCCAAGCCAGCAGATTGGAGCACATGACCAATGGGGTAGTGCAATGGCCAGAACTTTGAGATCAATCGTAAGTTCCACTTGTTAGGTGTTGTTGCAACTTCAAAGAGTTGTGGAACAAGGGGTTATTAATTGAGAACTACCTGTTAGCTAGTGAATGTTACAATCTGCCATTTTTTTAACATTTCCCATTTACTGTTTCCCCCCCCCCCATCAACTTTCTGAACTGAACATGTACCTTGGTAGTGAGAGAGGGATAGCTCTTATTGACTTTCCGCAGGCCATCCAACATTTTGGGCAGCTCAGATGGATTTACAGGCTCCACAGCTATTTTGATCACAGATGTGGTGTTAAACTTCAAGGGACGAAATATTTGAGCCTGAACAAAACAGGTAATTATTATAATTCATCACATTTGAATTCCCCCAAAGAGCTTTGATGGTAAATATTTACCTCCCAATTCTCCAAAAACATTGTGTATTTTTTCTAATTGTAAGAACATGGAAACTTGGACCTTCAAATAACATGAGACTACAATGCCCATTACTATATCCACTGGCCTGATATGTCTGGAGACCAAGGCTTCCCACTGTGTCCTAGGACAAATGAAATCTCTAGAGAAGATTTATCATCTTATAGGGTAGACATGTCAAACTCGCGACGTCATGTGACATTGCACAATATATCAGAGCTTTTTCCCCATTGCCGGGAATGGGGTGGGCGCGGTTTCCTCATGATGCGTCTGGCCCTATGTTATAGGGCAATAATAACCTATAAGTCAATTTAACTATTATCAAATTAGTTTTCAAAACATCAAAACAAAAACAGAGCAAATCCTTCCCACAAGGTATCAGATTTCTTCACTCAACCCTTTCCTAAAACATTGGGGAGGAGAATCAGGAGTTTACAATCTAGAAGATTAAAATAATAGAGGACCCTTGAATCTCAGATGGAATATTATTTCACAGGGCTAGGATGACTACAGACAGTTCAAAGTTTGCTTCAACATTTCTAGAACTTCTGTGCCTTTGGTCAAGAATAGTTCTTTAAGAAAAAGGCTTGTGAATTTCATCTCATGGTTCAGTGTTCCATGCAAAATATTGTAATTTTTTTCACCCATGCTCTCCACCAAAACAACTTTTCCAAAGGGGGAGAGCTTTAATATCAGAATGAAAAGGCGTAAAGACTGGAGCTAATTGTAGCTGGAGGAAATGGGAAATGATCATGGAGCTAAAAAATATTATGTATTATGTAGACAGAAAAATAGACTATATTTTATTTCAGTTGTATCTAACCAGCTAACCAAATTATTTACTAATCCTCAATATCTTGCTTTACTTAATATACAAAATGCACAGCAAAGTTGATAGTTTGTTACATTAAGCTAAAAATAGTCATGATGAAGGGACAGGCAAATGAGTATCAGGAACATTGTTTTTCTCGCTATCTATGATAACCACTTTATATTAACTTTGATACCTCTTCATTGCCCCTGGGCTCAGTGACAGTGGCTGTCTTCACAATAGGCTGGTCTACTCCCTCAATAAGCACCCAGTTACCAGCTGGCACTCTATTAACTTCTATATGGTACCTGAAAGAAGACATTAGTTAATGCATCTCTAATATTCATTGATTCATGATCACAGAGATACTTTAGCAGACTTTCTTTGACTAGAAATTCCAAACTCTCTTAAAAGGGCTAAAGAGATCATTATACAATTATATAACTTAAAAAAACCTGCATGTGAAATCTTCAAAAATAGATTCTTAAGTAAATAATTGTTGTAATTGTATCATTCTTGGTCTTCCACGCCAGGCTCCAAGAACATTCAGGAAAAAGCAGGAGAACATCCCTTACTGCTTGAAGGGGGAAAACCCTAAATATAATAGGTAATATTGAAGAGCACCTAAAGCTGTGTGGGTATAGGTCAGGAAACACCCAGAAAAACATAACAAAACTTTTGTTCAAAAGCAATTTTCTTCCTTTCAGAAGTAAAAAATTTAAATTGGCTGAATGAAGGAAGAGAGTCTTGAGAATGATGCTCAGCAGTAGGTCTGGATTAGTCAAATACTACTAAGGACACACTAAAATTCTCAACCACCATTGGAAAGCTTGATATAATTATCTATCTACTCTATCTATCTATCTGTCTATCTGTCTGTCTGTCTGTCTATCTTCTATACTACCCATCTCATCTAAGTGACTGTGGGCAGTTTATTACAGCATAGTAGCAATATAATAAATTCTAATGTGGGATACAAATAAATAAAGAAAAAAAAACATTTCTAAGAAATATTTACCTTGCTACAGAGATCCAAAGGCGACCCACAGTGCAAATCTGTGAATCTTCTTCATCTTCTAGAGTGTAGTTTTCTCCAAGTACCTTGACAGGTTGTTCTGCATGGATAGTTCCACTTAACACCCTGCCAAATGCATGGAATTGGACCCCATCGTCTGTACTATACATTTTTGTGGTGTGGCACATAAGTGGACCCTTTCAAAAGAACGTTTATTTTTAGTAAAAATCACCTTTTGATTTACCATATATAATTTATTTAAATATCATCATCATCATCATCATCATCATCCAAATCTTGAAACCAATAGTCACAGTGACATTTTGGTTTACTGAATCCCAAGGCTGCATCTGAGAGGTTTTGAATGGCCAATGCTCATTATCAAGGCTGGTATCACTTCAATAGCCTATTTATCTTATGGGATTGTAGCATTCTGAATTGAAGGAACCATTTGTGAAAGAAGCCTGGAAACTGTAATCCTGTTAAGTCTGGTGGGAATGGTCCTTTGATACACAAAACGAGCCATACGTTGATGTTGGGATAATGCTTCCTTTTAAAAATATAAATACTTGGTACAGCCATACCTTTCTTCAGGATGGAGTCTAAAAAAAAATCCCCGGGCATATGCCTGTTGCAGATTCCTAGCAAATCATAGCCTCATTCACTCTTCAACAATCCCTGCATCCTGATCCTCTTTATACATCACTAGAACAAGCATGTGACTAAAATTTGCTACCCTACATAGCTGTTATAGAGACTCCACGTTTCTGAGAGAAATAACATGCTATACCTGAAGCCAAGGCATTTAAAATGGACTACTATAAGCCATCTCTGCCCAACTGATCCCTTAGCAAAAGGATGAGGTAGAAAATGCTGACTGGTAATTTTCAGCACTTAACACAGTTTAAAACAATTTTTGCACACATCCCTCAGAAAACTGATTTCCCAATTGTAGATGCAGCACATATACAACTTAAAACACTATATTTTAGAGCAGGGGTCCACAACCCCCAGTCCGTGGACCGGTACCGGACTGCAGCATACCAGCAACTGGGCTGCACAAACAAGTGAAGCCCCATCCACTGGATGCAGGCAGCACACAAAAACCACATTCCCTCTAGTCCGTGGAAAAATCTTTCTCTGCAGAACCAGTCCCTGGTGCCCAAAAGGTTGGGGGCCTAAGCTTTAAAGGAGCAATGAATTACATGATATTTTGCCAGTGAGATTCAGCAATTCTATTATCTATCTAATCGCAAATATTTTACATAATTTGCAATGGAATAAAAAACTGCTAAAGTGAAGCAAGCAACTTACACACAGCTGCTTTGAGAAAGGCAATGCTTCAGTTTAATATCTGCTTCCCTTTTCTTCTGTGTTATTTCTATTTTTATTTAGTAACAATAGTGTATTAAAATAAAATAAACAAAATGCTACTCAAGCACAACTGCACAAACCAGACTGATGCTAAATACAAAGGAAGAGTAAATAAAACTCTTACATCAGGGTCACATTCACTCATGGCCTCTCCTAGATCAGAGTCAACTCCACCGGTATAAGTATGCTCAATCTTGGTCTTTGCCCCTATTTTAGGGGAGGGGATGTGTTGCACACACATATCCACAAAACCTGGAAGAATAAAGGTAAATGAAACAGCAATACATCCATATTTGGAAAAGGCAGATGGAAGCTTCTGCCAGTTTCTAATTTTCCATTGGATTATAGTCTCTTATACCCACTATATTCAGCTGTGTGATTTATTTATTTTTACACAATAGCATCTGTTCTAGAATGGCAACTTAATCTTTTTCTTCTTTAAGATGAGATTATATTGTTTATAATTTATAAATTTAAATTTATAATACCTTCCAGTTTATAAAACTGGAAGATATCAGTTTATAATGATGTTTAGGACCAACTGATGTGTGGATATAAAGTTCTAAAATTATCTAAAATATAAATAATTGAGGATGCACCTCATGTCATGCCAGTCCATTCCCTGCATAGTTTTCTGATAAGATTCATCTTCAGATTCTTTGATTAGAAGAGAAAAAACCTTCCCTACAGTGAACGCATTTATCCTTTCTCAACCATGGAATACTGGAGGCTAAAACATACAAGGAACGGCTGCTGGAATTGGGTATGTCTAGTCTAATGAAGAGAAGGACAAACACTGATAGCAATGTTTCAATATATCAGGGGCTGTCACAAAGAAGAGGGAGTCAACCTATTCTCCAAAGCACCTGAAGGCAAGACAAGAAGTAACGGGTGGAAACTAAGCAGAGAGAAGCAACCTAGAACTGAGGAGAAATTTTCTGACAGAACAATTAATCAGTGAAACAACCCGCCTCCAGAAGCTGTGAATGCTCCAACACTGAAAGTTTTTAAGAGACTGGACAGCCATTTGTCTGAAATGGTTTAGAGTTTCCTGCTGAGCAGGGGGTTGGACTAGATGACCTCCAAGGTCCCTTCCATCATCATCATTATTAATAGAGGAGTGCATTCTTGGCACCTGACAATCTTTCCAAAGTAAAACTAAATTGTTTGTGTTCACCTGGGCATTAGTCTCTTATGTATGAGTTTAAGATTAAAAGATTTTGACTGCAGTAGTATTCTGTATTTTAATGAATCATAAATAAGAGCTGTAAATAGAATAAGAAATAAATCAACATTCATATTTAAAGAAATCAGAAATTAAAACAGAAATGCAGAGGATTCGATATACACAAGAGAAATAACACTTTGCAGCATATATAAATTGTCTTGCAATATGTTGTATGTGTAGCATTTCAACTTTAAAAGAATCAATGGAAGTTTTCATTCCATTTTAGGTTAATCACTCTGCAGTGATTAGAAGTTTAGCACTTGTACAGTTCCTTTTAATATTCTGATTTGTATGTTATTTTTTAGTGTTTTAAAATCTTTTGAAAACTGTCGTATTCCGAAAGGAGCCTAATAGATTTTCGAATACATAAACTAACACAAGCAGTATAATGTTATTACTATGATGCCCACTCTAATAACAATTATTTTAATCTATAAATAGTGCAGTAATGAACAGACAATATAACTGAGACATCTAGGATAATACAGGTTATGTGCCAGTTAAATTCATGTTATCCTGAGAGAAAATGATTGCCCCAAGGGCACTTAATGAGCTAAAAACACTATGTAACATCAGGGATAGGCTTACATCCAAAACGAACTGCCTTTCTTTCTCCAGAAAAAATAAAGTAACTTACTCGGGAACATCTTTGCAGTAAAATAAGTATTGTTTCATTTCTCTTCATTCTGTTACTTTGATCTTTAATTCATAGCGTTTTATGTTAGTATGTCTCAAATCAAGGATTCTCTCTAGTGCTCTCGTCAGGTTACACTGAACAGTTATTGCAACACATGTTTAGTCTGGGAAGATTTAGGGAGTTAGGAAAAATAGAATTAATTTTACCTGTGAACTCTCCAAAAAATTTCTTGCACACAAGCCTCAAGAGGGGGCGGATATTTAATTTCAACTCTTCCTTGGTCAGATGAATTCCCAGTTCATCCAAAGTTCGAGGCAAGGTGGTATCTACATCTCCAACTACCTGTGCAAAATGGATGTAGAACAATAAATGAAAGATGCAAGTAGTGAAGATTATATTCACTGGAAGGAGTGACTATGTGATTTACACTGACAATACGAATATGACCCACACTTCCTCTCTTCCTGTTTCTGTAACTTTATTTTCTAAGCCAAGGATCAATAAACAATTATAGACTGAAGGGCTTCTGTTGTTCCAGCAAACCTATTAATTTGAAGATGATAACTGATGAAGTCCTCTAAGCTGTACTTGGTTACGCCATTTACCATTAGATAATTTCTTTTTAATTCATAAGTAAAGCTCAAGCAAGAAGACCCTGGACAAATTTTGAAAAACTGGTACTGAACGTCCCAGATTCATGTAAAAGTCTTGTTTCTAATTTATGAAACATTATGGAAAAAACTACTACTTCCTAATTGGTCTAAAACTGGTCTTAGAAAATGATTTACAATACAAGATTAACAAAATGATTATCAAAAGTGGAGTAAGGCATGAAATGGAAACCAGTAGCTTCTTATTTGGCCCAAGTTAAAGAATTTCTTCTGAAACTGTGTCATAGATGGCATTTGTAAAAAAAAAATAAACTATCAGGTATCAACAAGAAAATCTCTTTATGTTCGAATAGCTGTGCAGAAAATGATACATATTTCAATGTGTGATAGTTTTTTCCCCATTTATTCTGGGTTGTTCTTGGATATTTCAAAAGTTATGAATTAAATAATGTGTATCTACAGTTTGCTGAATATATTTCTGGGTTCAATGCATACAGTATATTCTGTTTAAAAAAATCAGAGGTATTTTTTCTGACTACAGACTGAATATCTATAACTAAACACTGGAAAGATAAAAATATATAACTGGAGCTCTGGTTTCAGAACAATTGGCACATAGAATAGAAGAGAAGAGAAACTGCCTTACATTCTTCCGCCTTCATGCTTATCAAGCTTTCTTTAATATATGGTCTGGTTTTACTTTTATGCTAATCAGGGAAACTGTGACTGATTTATGTCATAATGACCTGTTGTTTTTCTTTTTCACCTCCTTGCAGAGAAATTGGAGAGGAAAGGATTACAAGAGAATAAATAATTTTTTTTAATTTAATTTAATAATATTTCTATACCGCCCTTCTCCCGAAGGACTCAGGGCGGTGAACAGGGCAAGAATAAAAATACAGATTACAAAAGTTAAAACTAGATTAAATAAACGCCCACATACTAAAATACATCTATAAAACCTAATAAAATAACAATAAACCCCCCCCCAATCCCCTCATCAGGCCAGGCCAGCTTGTTCAAAAAAGTATGTTTTTAGCTCGCGGCGAAAGGAGCGAAGGTCGGGTGCCATCCGGAGCTCAACCGGTAGCTGGTTCCATAGCTCCGGGGCGCCCACAGAGAAGGATCTCCCCCTGGGGGCCACCAGTCGACATTCTCTGACCGGTGGCACCCTGAGGAGGCCCTCTCTGTGGGAACGCACAGGGCGGAGGGAAGTCGATGCCGGCAGCAGGTGTTCCCTCAGGTACTCCGGACCCCTGCCATGTAGGGCTTTGAATACCATTACTAGTACCTTGAATCTCACCCGGAAGGCAACTGGTAACCAATGCAGCTCACGGAGCAGAGGTGTAACGTGGGAGTATTGGGAGACTCCCAACACAACTCTCGCGGCTGCATTCTGTACCAGCTGGAGCCTCCGGGTGGTCCTCAAGGGCAGCCCCATGTAGAGAGCGTTGCAGTAGTCTAGTCGAGAGGTCACGAGCGCATGAGTGACCGTGAATAGGTCATCCCGGCTTAGATAGGGCCGCAACTGGCGCACCAGGCGAACCTGGGTGAAAGCCCCCCTAGTCACAGCTCCTATATGGTCTTCCAGGGTGAGCCGTGAATCTAGGAGGACTCCCAAGTTGCGAGCCCTATCTACGGGGGGTAATAATTCACCCCCCATAGTAAGAGGTGGAATGTCCGAATAAATCCGGGATGAAGGTATGCAAAGCCACTCGGTCTTGTCGGGGTTGAGTTGAAGTCTGTTCCTCCCCATCCAGACCCGAACCGCCTCCAGGCAACGGGAAATCATGTTGAGGGCATCACTGGGGTGGTTTGGGGTCGAAAGGAAAAGCTGGGTATCATCAGCATACTGATGATACCCAACTCCAAAACCACGAATGATCTCACCCAGCGGTTTCATATAGATGTTGAACAGGAGAGGCGAGAGGACCGACCCCTGAGGAACTCCACAAATGAGAGACCTCGCGGTCGACCTCTGCCCTCCTGCCAACACCGACTGCGAACGTCCCTGGAGATAGGAGGAGAACCACTGTAAAACCGTGCCTCCCACTCCCAATCCCCTGAGACGCCGCAGCAGGATACCATGGTCGATGGTATCGAAAGCCGCTGAGAGGTCTAACAGGACCAGAACAGAGGAATGCCCCCTGTCCCGAGCCCTCCAGAGATCATTCACCAGCGCGACCAATGCCGTCTCCGTGCTGTACCCGGGCCTGAAACCCGATTGGTACGGGTCTAGATAATCCGCTTCATCCAGGACCAGAGGGAGCTGATGCGCCACCACACTCTCAACAACCTTCGCAAGAAAGCGAAGGTTGGAGACAGGACGAAAGTTGTTCAATACAGCTGGGTCCAAGGCAGGCTTCTTGAGGAGAGGCGTCACCACCGCCTCTTTCAAGACGGCGGGGAAGCTACCCTCACTCAAAGAAGCCGATATAACTGCCTGGAACCAGCTGCGTGTCCTCTCCCGGGCTGCATAGACCAGCCAGGAAGGGCACGGGTCCAGTAAACATGTGGTGGTGCTCAGCCTCCCCATGATCCTGTCCACTTCCTCCAGAGTCACAGAATCAAACTCCTCCCAGGTGATATCGACAAGACCGCCCGCGTCCTGCTCGACAGACTCTGCCCAGTCAGAGTCCAGACCGGTCCGAATCCGAGCGATTTTGTCCGACAGATGCTGGTTAAACTCCTCGGCACGACCCTGCAAGGGTTCCTCCCTCACCTCCTGATTCAGGAGGGAGCGAGTCACCCTAAACAGGGCGGCCGGGCGATTATCTGCGGACGCGATAAGGGTGGCGAAGTGGTTAGACCTCGCCTCCCTTATCGCAGCGAGATAAGACCTAGTATAGGTTCTTAGTCGCAATCGGTCGGATTCAGATCGGCTGGATCTCCAACCGCTCTCTAGGCCCCGTCTCCGACGCTTCATCTCCCGGAGTTCCGCGGAGAACCATGGAGCTCGACGGGATCTGCACCGGGTCAGGGGCCGCAGGGGTACAACTCGGTCAAGAGCCTCAGTGGCTGCCCTTTCCCAGGCTTCCACTAAGGCGTCTGCCGAGCTGTGAGCAAGGGAGGCAGGTGGGGACCCCAGCGCCGCCTGGAACCTCTGGAGATCCATTAAGCGTCTGGGGCGGTACCATTTAATTGGTTCCACACACCCACGGCGGGGGGTGGCAAAATGGAAGACCAGCCGCAGGAGATGATGATCGGTCCATGACAGGGGCATAACAATTGGGGAGCCCCCACCAAGATCATCTAACCACCGTCCAGATAAGAAAACTAGGTCAAGAGTGTGGCCTCCCTCATGAGTCGGTCCCGAAATTACTTGCGTCAGGTCCATGGCCGTCATGGAAGCCATGAACTCCCGAGCCAACTCAGATGATCCTCCCAGCGATGGTAGATTGAAGTCCCCCAAAACTATAAGTTTCGGGAACTCAATCACCAACCCAGAGAGGACATCGAGAAGCTCAGGCAGGGCTGCTGCTATGTGACTAGGCGAAAGGTACACCAGCAGCAAGCCCAACTGCGCACCAGGGCCGCATCTCAAAAAGAGAGACTCACACCCGACTATCTGGGGAACGGTGGCCTCCCGCGGACATAAGGACAAATAGTCACACAATGGGGAATATACATAAGAAGCAATGCACTTGCACTGGTACTCCATGTACATACTCTGTTTTCAGCCAGAAAGCACAGTCTCTGTCAATTCAGCAAGTTGCCAAATCCAATTGTGGCTGCTACACCAGGACTGCCTCTATATGTATTTGTTTTTTAACAAAAACAAGAAAAGCAGTTTTGTCTCTGAGAAGAGACAAAGTAAAGGGATAAAGTATCTAAAATAACTGAAGGAATGTAAATTTGTTTACATTCCACCCCCGACCTTCGGTCCTTTCGCCGTGACCTGAAGACATGGATGTTTCAACAATCAGGCCTGGACTGACTATGGTTTTAAATTTGGTTTTATGGGGTTAAATTACTATGTATTGAACATATCTACTGTTTAATTCTTTTTTAAATTTTGTATTTTCATGTTCTTTTTTAGTTTTTATTGTTGTGAGCAGCCCTGAGTCCTTAGGGAGAAGGGCGGCATATAATCAATCAATCAATCAATCAATCAATCAATCAATGAACTTGTATACCAAAATCCTCTTCGGAGGGTCAGCTCTGACTACACTTCCTGCTAAAATGCAACACGTGGCTAACCAGGTGTAGGCCTTTTCAGTATTAGTCTTCTGACACAGTAATGCCAACCCATCTGAGGAATACCAGCATTATCTTCATTGTCTTGTCTGTGCTTGTAAAAGGCTCTTTATTTATCCCAGGCATTTTAATTCTGTCATTTTTTTAAAAAAAATTGCTGTGGTTTTTACTGTTATTGCTTTTACTGTATTATTTTCAGGCATATTTAATACAATGTATGCTTTTGTCAACAATTTTAACCTATTTGAAAGTACCTTATATTTGAATAGTTTTATTACGGCTATAAATTGTTTTAAAATAAATATATATTAAAAGAAACAGCCTGTCTTCTAACTTCCTCTTCCACCCAGATTGATGCATCCTCTCAAATTTGTTTGCTACATTGCAGGTTGTCTTAGGTTGTCTTTTCTGCTGCTCTAGAACAATTCTCCCTCAGAACATTTAACTACTTGCCTTATTAAAAAGCTTTGTATATATCTTCCTACTCACTAGCTTATCCCTCACTATAGGAAGCAATATTAGTTTTTGAACTAAGGAAGAAAAACAACATTTTACTTTCTGAAGTTTATGCAAACAGGACAGATGTCAGATAAAGAATCCCAGAGCTAAAAGGGTTTTTGGAAGTCTCCTCCCTAGATATAACCAGACAACTGCTGACAGATGGCTGTCATATTGCTGTTTTAAATACATATATCAAAGTAAAGTATACAACTGCTTGAGGCAAATATCCCAAATGTTTTATTCTTGGAAATGAAGAAGTTTCTTTTCTGCTCCATCTTTCTTCTTGAAATGACATGACTCCCATATTGTAAAAATAGCGCACAAACAAAAACAGGAATACGTTTTCCAGAGTTAACAACATACCTGGGCCAGTATTTTGTAAAGAGGCTCAAGAATAAATTCCACAAAGCTTCGCTGGGAACTACTTGTTGGTGCTTTTTTAGTAAATTTTCTCCTAGAATGTACAAAATTATACATAATTGAACATGCATGACAGTTAAAAATCCTATTCTGGTGTTGTACTAAGAGTCTTAGGAACATTCTAGCCACGTATCGAAGTAACTGGAAATCAAAACTCAAAAATGCCTCCATTTTATTCTCCCAACCATACCAATCAGAGTAGTAGTTACAATTTCATTTTTTCCCCCTCTTGAATATCAGATGACTGAAATTGGAGATTAGATGCAAGATGGAATGCAACCACAGCTATCAAAATCTCTCCTGGAATGACTTAGGTTCTGAATACCTGAGAAAGCAGTTTGATTTGCTTGCCAGAATAACCAGAAATGCATTTGTTCATATATATATATACCTCAATAACTGTCTGGTTTGGCACAGCAACCAAACAGGACAGGTACAGACTTCAACGGATAGTTAGGACTGCAGAAAAAAACCAGCCTACCTTCCAGTAAGGACCTCTACACTGCAAGAGTCAGAAAAAGGTCTGAGAAAAATATCTACATCCTGGACATAATCTATTTCAACTTCTTCCCTCAGGACACTACTAGAGAACACTGCATGCCAAAACAACTAGACAGTTTTCCCCAGTGCCATCACTCAGCTGAACACTTAATTCTCACAGCACTGTCTTATTTCTCGTCTTTTCTCATCTTTCCTACTATCTTCTCCTATTGGTTTCTTATGATTTATTAATTGTTGTTTGTAACTTATGATTGATTGAAACTATGATTATGACCTATGACATTACTTGCTGTCTATATGTACACTGTGAGCTTATGCACCGGAGACAAATTTCTTATATATCTGATCACACTTGGCCAATAAATAATTCTATTCTGTTCTGTTCTAATTTCTATTTCTGTTAATATATTCCACCCCAAATCTGCGTGAATGTGCATTTACAGAAGAGAAAATCCTTTGCTCCCCTCATAGACCGAGATATCCATTCACCCTACTTACTCACCATGTCAGCAAAAATACCACAAACTATCTCTTGCCAATTGTTTCTACCTTCTGGTGTTGTACCAATATGTTTAGAAACATTATAGCCATGTCTTAAAGTAATGGGAAAGCAAAAACTCAACAATGCCCCCATTTTATTCTCCAATTCAATCTACCAGGAGAAATACACTCAGTTCTATTCACTAAGAAGTCTTGAACTGACAGGGCCCAGAACACAGCATTTTTTTGCTATGGCACTCAGTCTCTGGAATATCATCCCGCCTCCGCCCCGCCATAGATAGATTGACCCTGTCTCTATTGGCCTTCTGTAAAGCCTTGAATACTTGATTCTGCATTCAAGCTTGGGGCCACAGGTGCGTAACAAAGCCTATTTGTTGGTTGTGTTGATCAATTTTTTAAAAAATTTCTGAGTTATGTTTTATCTTTTTCTATGTTTTTAATCATTTTTAACATTGTTCATTGGTCAATATATAAATCTAATAAATAAATAGATAAATAAAAAACAGCTGCTCCTTACGTCTTAGTATTGAAATAGATATCTCCCCACAGTCGCTTAGCAAACTCCTGGTAATTGATGTCCCCTGCAACAAGCAAAAAGAAATGGAATCTCATTTCAGTTCTAACAATCTTTACAACAGCCAGTTTCTAGTAGTTTCTGTCTCTGTTCCACTCTAATGTAATGAGAAAATGAAGCAGAACTTAATGAGGTAGCTGCAATGAAAATGGAAATGCTGTTGCCTGAGGATTAAAACTCTGAAGATACCATAGAATTCAAATTCTTCTTATGGCTACCTTGAAATTTCTCCCTCAATAAGCAATTGGGCAATTTGCAAAAAGTTGCAACCCTTCATGATGGATGTAACCCCTGACCATTAATGAAGGAAGTAACCTGGAATTAAAAGTCTGTGTGTTGTCTATATTTTAAAGCATCCCATTCGAGTCTTTTTTTACTAATGGCCCTTCTCTACTCATCACAACCTGAAATACTGTATTACTATCTGAAACTGAACATAGCAGACATGTATTACAACTCCAAATGTAAGGCTGCTTACTGATCAGAACTGGGAGACTATGAAAGTTAGGTATGTAGTCTGGATGACAAGTGAAGGAACAAACTGAGAGGATGCTAAAATGATTTCATAAATGAGAAAAAATAGAGAAGAGTGTGACAATGCAAAAGAGACCAACATACGAAGGTGCAGAAGATCATAATGGCCCAAGAGCTTATATTTGTATATGTGCGTATCATATACATCAGAGGTCACCAACCTGTTGTTTGGTGGACCGGAGTAAAAAGGAGGGGGAAGCATTTTATATGCGTGCATGCGCACACGCACTGGGCTGTGAGCACATGTGCACCTCAAAAGGGGCAGGCTAGTGCCCGTGCGATACTCGCTAGCCCTGCCCCATTCTTGATGGCGCATTGCTGTTTTTGTGCCCCATGGCGTGGTGGTGGCCATTTTTGTGCCTTGCAGCACTGCAGTGGCCCATTTTTGTGCCCTATGGCGTGGCAGTGCCCCATTTTTGCACCCTGTGGCAAGGCGGTAGCCTGTTTCCACGCAGCATCTATTTTTGCACCTTGAAGTGCGGGAGCGGTCCAATGGTGCCCATTTTTGTGCCCTGAAGCATCGTGGCAGCCCATTTTCACGCCCCAAGGCGCAGAAGACAAACTCAGGATCCAAAAAGATCTTGACAAATTTGAGCAATGGGCCCTATCCAACAAAATGCGTTTCAATGCGGGGAAAAACAAAGTTTTACATTTAGGCAGGAAAAATCAAAGGTACAAGTACAGATTGGGCAAGACTTGGCTCAAAAACAATAACTGTGAGAGGGACCTTGGGGTCCTAGTGGACAACCACTTGACATGAGCCAGCATTGTGCAGCAGCAACCAAAAAAGCTAATGCAATCCTGAGTTGTATAAACAGAGGCATAGAATCAAGATCATGCGAGGTATTAGTACCGCTTTATAAAACCCTAGTAAGACCACACCTGGAATACTGCAGCCAATTTTGGTCACCCTATATCAAAAAAGAGAGTTTGGGAAAAATTCAGAGAAGAGCAACTAAGACACGGGTCGGCAACCCGCGGCTCCGGAGCCGCATGCGGCTCTTTGAGCTGTCTCCTGCGGTTCCCAGCCACCCGGTGCGCGCGCACCTCTCCAAATGGAGTGGCACCGCCCATTTGGAGAGGTGCGCGCGCACCTCTCTGAATGGGCGAAGGTGGCACGCACCTCCGCGCGAACGGGCAGCGGCGCCGCTCTTTGGGAAAGCTGCGCTGCTGCCCATTCCGAGAGGTGCACGCGCACCTCTCCGAACGAGTGGAGGTGCGCGCGCACCTCCCCAAACCTTTGGAGAGGTGCTTGCGTACCTCCACGCGAACGGGCAGCAGCGCCCTTTGGGAAAGCTGTTGCGGCACGTTTGCAGGCTGCCGAAGGTGGTAGCTTTGCAAACGGGCCATCGCCGTCGCGCAACCGGGAACCGGTTCCATCACACATTTTAAAAATGGCAACTGCGTGCGTCTGCGCATGAAAAACCGTTTTGCGCATGCGCAAAACATTTTTTGTGCATGCGCATGCATGGACGCACGCACGCGGCTCCCACTTTTTTATGTGTGATGGAACCGCTTCCCAGTGGCTCTTTTCCTTTTTCAGGTTGCCGACCCCTGAACTAAGATGATCAAAAGGCTTGGGGACTAAAACATATGAAGAATGGCTGCAGGACTTGGGTTTGGCTAGTCTAAAGAAAAAAAGAAATAGGGGAGACATGATAGCAGTATTCCAGTATTTGAGGGGCTGTCACAAAGAAGAGGGGGCCACCAAAGAGGGAAGGATGAGAGACAATGGTTGGAAACTGATCAAAGAAAGAAGCAACCTGGAATTAAGGAGAAACTTCCTGACAGTGAGGACAATTAACCAGTGGAACAGCTTGCCTCCAGAAATCATGGGTGTTCGATCATTGGATAGACACTTTTCTGAAATGGTATAGGTTCTCCTGCCTGAGCAGGGGGCTGGACTAGAAGACCTCCAAGGAACCTTCCAGCTCTATTCTATTTTAAAATATTTCAAAGAAATTTGGTGACTGTCCGCACAAGTCCCTGGCTCAAAGTTACCTAGCTGGCTTCTTGCCTGAAACAGGACTAGAATTCACTGTCTCCTGCTATCTATTCTTAAAGCATTACACCAAATGAATTTTCCTGTTTAATTACTCACTGTAAGTCTGGCTGAGAATGTACTTTTACATTTTTCAAAATGCTGCTTCTATTCAGACTAGCATTAGAGATACCTTGTTGAAATTCATGCTCATTTAGTTTGCCAGTTTGTAATGCCTGGCCTGAGAAATTGATTGGCACTGACTTTCAAATACGGAATTTCAAGGATTTTTTTCTACAAGTAGCTTTTGCATATGGCATTGTGTCTAGATTTATCAACTATGGAACATTGCCACATGGCCTATATCAGAGGTCCCCTTTTGGGCAACAGGGACTGGTTCCGTGGAGAAAGGTTGTTCCGTGGAATGGAGGGAGCATGGTTTTGTGTGCTGCCTGCATCCCACAGATGTGGTTTTGCTTGTTTGTGTGGACTGGTTGCTGGCATGCTGCAACCCGATACTGGTCCATGGACCGGGGGTTGGGGACCCCTTGCCTATAAGGCAAATTTCTGTTGAACACTGACAATATATTGCCATTTTGACAGCATACAGAACCATCCTGGACAACAAAATGGGATGACTCAATGCTGCTAGCTTGGCGTGGCCAGCTGGGGACAGCCTTCTAAGCACTGTCAAGTTCCCTCTGCCAACTTGCTGCACCCATTTCTTCGCAGGACATCTCAACACCAGAAATTTGCTGTGGGGATAACTCCCTGTGGCTGCCAGATGGAGAGGGGGGCAAGCAAGCAGGTAAGGAAACAAACAGGCTGTCAGAGGGGAACAGCAATGGGCAGAGTGCTGGATGGAGAGCCGGGCGGGTGGGCAAGCGAGCGGGGTGTCAGAGGATGGCTGCAGTATTCCAGGTGTGGTCTTACTAGGGTTTTATAAAGCGGTACTAATACCTCGCATGATCTTGATTCTATGCCTCTGTTTATACAACTCAGGATTGCATTAGCTAAGAGAAAATCAAGCAAAGCTACTGTGTGGATTATAGATTATGGAAACTAATAGTTAGTGATTGTTTAATATAAACCCAGGCAACACGCTGTTTACCAAATATTATGGCGATTATGTTAAATAAAATCAATAAAATATATTAAAAAAAGAAGTTCTTATTCAATAATAGTTCTTTAGGTGTTCTCACATGGGATGCAAAGAGTTAAGGGGAAAAAGATAATAAAGAAAGTCGCAGACGTACAAAGGAAAATACTTCAAAAATCATTTGGAAAATTTAATATTCTATTATTTTGTAATCAATTTAATTTAATTTAATTTAATAATTTGATTTCTATACCGCCCTTCTCCCGAAGGACTCAGGGCGGTGAACAGGGCAATACACAATAAAAATATTATACAAAAATTAAAAAGTCATTAAACATTATGCCCTTAAATTAATACATATTACAATTAAAACTATTTATAAAAACCCAACCCCATCCCATCAGACCAGGCCAGCTTGTTCGAAAAAGAAAGTTTTGAGATCGCACCGGAAGGAGCGAAGGTCGGGGGCCATCCGGAGCTCAACCGGTAAGCTGTTCCAAAGGTCTGGCGCGCCCACAGAGAACGCTCTCCCCCTGGGGGTCACCAATCGGCATTCTTTGATCGGTGGCACCCTGAGGAGGCCCTCTCTGTGGGAGCGCACTGGACGGAGGGAAGTTGACGCCGGCCGCAGGTGTTGCCGTAGGTAATCCGGACCCATGCCATGAAGGGCTTTGTAAGTCATCACTAACACCTTGAACCTCACCCGGAGAGCAACCGGAGAGCAATTGATCTCCAGTTTGAAAGATTCCCCAAATCTTTGCTCAGCAGCTTTTGGAACCTGTTTTTCATTTTAAAATATGGACAGATGGACAGCTAGTTAAAAGATTCTGAACAAAATAGCAAGACCTTGTAAATTTTAATACAGAGATGAACTTCTGAGAACACACTGCTCACTAAGTGATGAACAGAATCTCAACACTGTTTCTCAGGGAGCATCATAGTGAGGAATGTAGGCCATGGCCTTTAAAATCTACATGTGCTAAACTTTATGGCAATGGAGGAATGTACAAGGATCATTTATTTATTCAAGTAAAGTTTTCCTTCAGAGTTATGATTGGAACAGCAAACAAACCAGATTCCTGTTTCTGCTACCTTCAAGTTATACAGCTCTATTAACAATAGAAATCTTCTACTGCTGAGCTTGTTGAGTGTGATGCAAAATTTCCAGCTGGTAAATCTAAATACATACAGACAATCCACACATCAACACTGAAAAAAATAAAAATGTAACAAATATTTACTTGGATAAAGAACATCTGGATTTTGCAATTGCACTTTTGGATAAGAGGTTATCTTTACATAGTTGACAGCTATTTTGTCCAACACTTACCATACATGTCAGCATAAATTTTGGCAAAGGAACCCAGTGTGAAACAAATGCTATACTGAGAGCTGGCAAAACAGACATTGCCCAAAAGAGGTGAAAGGATCAGGTTTTCATCTGTGGAATACATGCTGAAAACAAGAAAATATAAAATCAAACAACTTCATCAAGAGAAACAGTTAGATATGAACCTACATTAAAGCTTTTGCCAAAAACTTTTTGTTTTGAATTAATTAGTATCGTTGCCAACTAAGAGACAAGTTTTAATCAACGAAATTGAGATGTAAGAGCAATTTTTACAGCAATAAGAAGTAACATTATATGACCATAAAATGAATTACATTCTAGGTGTAATTTTAAAATCATATTTTTTTAAAAAAACAAACATATATTTTAAAATAGAATCTTCCCAAATTTAACATTTAAAAAGTTTGATGTTTAAGGAAGATTGTTGTTCTGAATTGATAACTGTATTAAATGTTGAGGCAGCAGGATTCAAGCAGTATCTATTACAAGCATTTCTGTACCTAATTAACCCATTGACTTCATCCACTATGTGCCGCAGCTTATAATAGGCATCAGTAGGTGGCAGCTTCAGTTCTAATATCAGCCGGTCAATCTTGTTAATGCACACTGTCACTGCCAATCTTTCCTGCACTGCATGCTTGATTAACCGCTCAGTGTTGAGCATGACCTAAAAGGAGACATAATAGATGAGGACATCAGGAAGGACTTGCAGAATAAAACAGTGAACCTTATCTGATAGAGGAGCAGCCTACATAACAAGTATGCTCAACTATAAGCTTGCCTGGCTAATCTATGTATCTATCAATCTAATATAAATATTAAAATAAAACTGTTCATTGTAACAGACAATGACTTTTCACAAAATAGATCTCTATACCACATAAAAGTCAGCCAGTAAATGATGTAATGGTAGTGCATTATATTTTATAGTACACTGACACCTAAGCCTATGCAAATATAGGAAAAAAAGTCAGAAGGATGCCATTACAAAAAAAGGCTATTAGTACCATCTTTCTATTTTTGCCCTGGGCAATCTTTACGCTTGGGTAAAACCTCATGTTTAACAGATTGAGCTACCAATTCAAACAACTCAATAGGAAGAGGAAGAAAGACACTTGGCTCTGTAGTCTCCTTGAAATTGTGAGAATAGAGATTTTAGAAACCATCTTGAGGCTCAAATGCCTGATTACTTTAAAAATTCCATATAAATTTTATTAACATAATTCAAATGGTTCAGACTTTCTTGGCTCAAGATACCCTTAGTGTCTTAGTAATTTTTTCTTAGTTCCCTAGTTCAAAATTGTGAATGATTGTATCTCAAGCTGAAAGTTTACAATCTTGTGAGTGCCCCAGTGCACCGTGATACAGTTTGGGAACTGTAAATGTAACATGTTTCTTTTCCTGATCTGAGTAGATATTTGAAACAATAACAATCTCCTTTTCATTTTGTATAATCATTTAGGCTGGAAACATCCTTCTTTCAGAATTTGGAAAGAAATAGCTGTGCTGGCTATAATTTTTAACAAAAGAACTTCCTTTCTGTCTAGACAATCTGTGTACAGCTAGTCCTCGATATACAACAGTTTATATAGAAAGTTACAACATTACTGAAAAAGTGACCATTTTTCACATTTACCACCATTACAGCATTCCCATGGTCATGTAATAAAAATTCAGATGCTTGACGTCTGACTCATACTTAGGACAGCTGGTGTCCTGGGGTCATATGATCACCTTCTGAAATGCCCGATTCACTTAACAAACATGTTGCTAACTTAACAATTACAATGATCCACTTAACAACTGTGGCAAAAAAGTCATAAAATGGGGCAAAACTCACTTAACAAATGTCTCACTTAGCAACAGAAATTTTGGGCTTGAGATTGTAAGTTAAGGACTACCCGTACTTGTTTATCTGCAATAGTGTGTCTTTTTCCAATGGAAAAAATCGCAGCCTAACAGAATACACACACTTACCCCCTCAGCTGCATCAATGAAAAGTACCACGCCATCAGAAATGCGAAGACCTGCTGTGACCTCATCGGAAAAGTTTACATGGCCTTTAACAGTTAAAAAAAATGAAAAACTCAAATTAAAAAATAGAAAATCAGTACATTTTTTTGCTTAGGAAATTAGGTTAATTAGAACATGAGAAATCAATCTACTGTGCTTCAAAGCTTTGAACATTACAAGTCAAAGGCATTTTTTACATCCCACAGTGAAACAGAGAATACTGTTGACATCAAAATATTATAAAAGAGTGCTGATTTTCAGTGTCCAGAAATTCATGGAAACATGTCCCCCTGGATCAGTAAACCTGAAAAGGGCTTGGCTTGAACTTGTAGACAGAAATTTGTAGCTCTGTGATAGAATATCTGCAGACTTCATATAAGTACAACCTATAATATCCCTAAGTAGGTTTAGGAAAAAACACATTTAAAATCCTGGACACCTTTATTGTACCTTCATGTGCTAATGAGTAGGGCTACACCTGTACCAAAAATTTGGAAGATCTTCAAACTTTGTCCAAGCACAATAACTCTCTGCCATTCATTAAAACTGAACTAGCCTTTAAAAAATGCCACTATTTTAAGGAATCAATTCTTTAAAGTAAATGCAAGTCTCAAAGTAGTAGCACCATTTTCTTTACGCTGGTCCAGAAGCCTGAAAATTATGATCATGTGAAATCCAAACATTTGTACCGCGCTTGGCGGCGGCGGCGGCCCGAGTCTGGCGGCGACGGTGATGGCGGCATGCTTTGGATGCTCTTGGAATTTAACAGCTGACGGGTCGTTTCTGGGGCCTGCTTTTGGGCCGTTTCCATCGGCACCGGCGTTTCTGGGACTGTTGCCCCGTCTGCGGGGGCCGGCTGCTGGCTTTGGTGCTTTTTGGGCTTTTGGCCCCTTTCGCCGGCAGTGGGACTCCCATGTTGCCCCAGGCCGCCTTGGGCCGCTTTCGGCGGTGGTGTCGCCCTCGGGCCGTTTTGGCGGCGGAGAGGGCGACTATTATTCATCTCGGTGGCGATGGTGGTCTCTATCCTTGCTTTGGGCCGCCTTTTGCGGCAACGGTGTCTTCGGGCCGCTTTGGTGGCGAAGAAGACGACCGTGGGTCATCTTACTGGAGCAAGGACGACATGGGGCTCCTGCATCGCCTTTGGACTGCTTCTGCAGCGACGACGGCGACTTTAGACCATCCCTACTATCCTGGCCTGCCTACCCTTTTTGCCTTGGACATACATACTTATCATCTGCCTGCCTACCCTCCCCCCTCTCCCCTTGGATTTTGGACACACCTGGGTACCGGCCACTGTGGGAGAGTGGCTTGACTTTTCCATTTGCAGCCCCATAGAGGTGCGAGCTCTATGGGGTTTGCCTACCCAGAGGATATCTGGTCCACCCCCAGGAAGAGTCGCAACCCGTCGTGAGAGGGCGGGGGGCGGCCCGTCTCTGGGGGCACCCAACTGAGTGGCAGTGAAGTTGGGTGGGGACCCAGATATCTGTCTCCATGTTCGATCCTCCCATGGACAACTAATGGGATGCCTATCCTGGACTTCCTAGACTGAGGCTCTTGACCGAGTTGTACCCATGCGGCCCCTGACCCGTTGCAGATCCCAGTGGGCTCCATGGTTTTCTACGGAGCTCCGGGAGATGAAACGGCAGAGACGGGGCCTAGAGAGCTGTTGGAGATCCAGCCGATCCGAATCCGACCGATCGCGACTAAGGTCCTTTACGAGGTCTTATCTCGCGGCGCTAAGGAGGGCAAGGTCTAATTACTTTGCTGCCCTTATCGCATCCGCAGATAATCGCCCGACCGCCCTGTTTAAGGTGACCCGCTCCCTCCTTAATCTAGAGGTGAAGGAGGATCCCTTGCAGAGTCGTGCTGAGGAATTTTGCCAACATCTGCTGGACAAAATCGCTCGGATCCGGACCAGTCTGGATTCCAACTGGGCAGAGTCTGACAATGAGAACATGAACAGTCTTGTTGATGTTATCTGGGAAGAGTTCGATCCTGTGACTCTGGACGAGGTAGAAAGGATCATGAGGAAGCTAAGCTCCACTACATCCTTATTGGACCCGTGCCCCTCCTGGCTGGTTTATTCGGCTCGGGATGGGACACGAGGCTGGATCCATGCAGTGGTAACTGCTTCATTGAAAGAGGGCAGTTTCCCCGCAGCCTTGAAAGAAGCGGTGGTGAGACCCCTCCTCAAAAAGCCTTCCCTGGACCCAGCTGTTTTAAACAACTTTCTCCCGGTCTCCAACCTTCGCTTTCTTGCGAAGGTTGTTGAGAGCGTAGTGGCGCATCAGCTTCCTCTGTTCCTAGAAGATACTGATTATCTAGACCCGTACCAATCGGGTTTCAGGCCCGGACACAGCACGGAGACGGCAATGGTCGCTCTGATGAATGATCTCTGGCGGGCTCGGGACAGGGGTCATTCCTCTGTCCTGGTCCTATTAGACCTCTCTGCGGCTTTTGATACCATCGACCATGGTATCTTACTTCGGCGTCTCAGGAGATTGGGAGTGGGAGGCACTGTTCTTCAGTGGTTCTCCTCCTACCTCCTGGAACGTTCACAGTGGGTGTTGGCGGGTGACCAGAGATCGACCCCGAGGCCTCTCATTTATGGAGTTCCTCAGGGGTCAGTCCTCTCACCTCTCCTGTTTAACATCTATATGAAGCCGCTAGGTGAGATCATCCGTGGTTTTGGAGTGGGTTATCATCAGTATGCTGATGACACCCAGCTTTTCATCTCGACCCCAAACCACATCAGTGATGCCCTTGACGTGATGTCCCGTTGCCTGGAAGCGGTCCGGGAATGGATGGGGAGGAACAGGCTTCAACTCAACCCGGACAAGACTGAATGGCTGTACATACCGGCATGTCATTCAGAGTATTCCATCCCTTAATATTGGGGGCAAGTTACTGCCCCCCGTAGATAGGGCTCGCAACCTGGGTGTCCTCCTAGATTCACAGCTCTCCTTAGAAGATCACATAGGAGCTGTGACTAGGGGGGCTTTCACTCAGGTTCGTCTGGTGCGCCAGCTACGACCCTATCTGGACCTGGATGCCTTACGTACAGTCACCCATGCACTTGTGACCTCTCGTCTTGACTACTGCAACGCTCTTTACATGGGGCTGCCCTTGAGAATCACTCGGAAGCTTCAGCTGGTACAGAGTGCAGCTGCACAGACGCTTTTGGGGGCTCCCCGATACTCCCATATTACACCTCTGCTTCGTGAGCTGCACTGGCTTCCAGTTGCCTTCCGGGTGAAATTCAAGGTGCTAGTGATGACATACAAAGCCCTACATGGCATGGGTCCGGAATACCTACGGGAGCACCTACTGCCAGCGTCAACACCCCTCCGTCCTGTGCGCTCCCACAGAGAGGGCCTCCTCAGGGTGCCACCGGTCAGAGAATGCCGGCTGGTGACCCCCAGGGGGAGAGCATTCTCGGTGGGTGCGCCAATCCTCTGGAACCGCTTACCAGCCGAAATCCGGATGGCCCCGACCTTCGCACCTTTCGGCGAGATTTAAAAACCTATCTATTCCAGCAAGCCGGCCTGGCCTGATAGATTTGGGGTTTTATTTGTAGATCTGGGGTTTTATTTGTTTTATTGTATACTTACTTTGCTCTGTACACCGCCCTGAGTCCTCCGGGAGAAGGGCGGTATATAAAACGAATAAATAAATAAATAAATACACCAGCACGGACTTGTACGCCCTCAGGGGTGCCCCCCTCTCCTGGGTGCGACCCGCCTCCTTAAAAACTCTTAACCTCGATGACGGACCCGAGTTTTGGGACCCTGAGAGATGGCTGGGCAGGGGCAGGGGCCGTCAATACAAATTTAATAGAAGGCCTCTGATTAATTTTTATCGAAATTTTTTATGGGGTTAGGGAGAGGGGTGGGAGATAGGGGTTGTCTGGCTATGGGGGGTGGCCAATCAACCATGGCTCAGGCCAGACTTGGGTCCGACCGCTCGGGGGGAGAGCGGGGTGTGGTTGTCTCCGGGGCTCATGAGCGGGTCGTGGGATTACCGATTCCCACGACGGGGAATGGCAGCAGGTGGATAGACAGAGGGCCGTATCGTTACCGGGAGGGCCGTCTCTGCTATTTGCAAGCGGTGAGGCGCTCCGACCCTCTGCTTCTTCCCCGAGGCTCCGGGAGCGAGGATGTGCAGCCTCCTGAGCTCCGGCTGGTGTACCTGAATGCCAGGTCCGTGGTTAACAAAGCTCCCTTCGTTAGGGATTTAGTTGAGGGTGAGCACGCGGACCTGGCTTGCATCACGGAGACTTGGTTGGGCCCAGAGGGTGGGGTCCCTTTGGTTGACCTCTGCCCACCAGGCTTCCGGGTGCTACATCGGCCACGAGCTCATGGTAGGGGTGGGGGTGTGGCGGTGACTATTAGGGAGACCTTATGTCCGCGGGAGACCACCGTTCCTCAGATAGTCGGGTGTGAGTCTCTCTTTGTGAGATTTGGTTCTGGGGCGCAGTTGGGCTTGCTGCTGGTGTACATTTCGCCTAGTCGCGCAGCGGCAGCCCTGCCCGAGCTGCTCGATATCCTCTCGGGGTTGGTGGTTGAGTTTCCCAAACTTATAGTTTTGGGAGACTTCAATCTACCATCCCTGGGAGGTTCATCTGAGCTAGCTCGGGAGTTCATGGCTTCCATGACGGCCATGGACCTGATGCAAGTAATTTCTGAACCAACTCATGAGGGAGGCCACACCCTTGACCTGATTTTTTTATCTGGACGGTGGTTGGATGATCTTGGTGGGGGCTCTCCATTTATTATGCCCCTGTCATGGACCGATCATCACCTCCTGTGGATGGTCTTCCGTTTTGCCACCCCCCGCCGTGGGGGTACGGAGCCAATCAGATGGTTCCGCCCCAGACGCTTAATGGATCCTGATAGATTCCAAGCAGCGCTGGGGTCCCCACCTGCCTCCATTGCTCACAACTCGGCGGATGCCTTAGTGGAAGCCTGGGAAAGGGCAGCCACTGAGGCACTTGACCGGGTTGTACCCTTGCGGCCCCTGACCCGGTACAGATCCCAGCGAGCTCCATGGTTCTCCGCGGAGCTCCGGGAGATGAAGCGTCGGAAACGGGGCCTAGAGAGCTGCTGGAGGTCTAGCCGATCTGAATCCGACCGGTTGCGGTTAAGAACCCATATTAGGTCTTATCTCGCAGCGATGAGGGTGGCGAGGTGTAATTACTTCTCCACCCTCATCGCGTCCGCAGATAATCGCCCGGCCGCCCTGTTTAGGGTGACTCGCTCCCTTCTTAATCAGGAGTCGTGCCGAGGAATTTAGTCAAAATCTGTCGGATAAAATCGCTCGGATTCGGACCGGTTTGGACTCCAGCTGGGCAGAGTCTGGCGATCAGCACACGGGCGGTCTTGTCAATGTTATCTGGGAGGAGTTTGATTCTGTGACCCCTGATGAAGTGGACAGGATTATGGGGAGGCTGAGCTCCACCACATGTTTATTGGATCCGTGCCCTTCCTGGCTGGTTTATGCAGCTAGGGAGAGGACACGAGGCTGGCTCCAGGCGGTTATATCTGCTTCTTTGAGTGAGGGTTATTTCCCCACCGTCTTGAAGGAGGCGGTGGTGAGACCTCTCCTCAAGAAGCCTGCCTTGGACCCAGCTGTATTGAACAACTTTCGTCCAGTCTCCAACCTTCGCTTTCTTGCGAAGGTTGTTGAGAGTGTGGTGGCGCATCAGCTCCCTCTGGTCCTGGAGGAAGCGGATTATCTGGACCCTTACCAATCGGGTTTCAGGCCCGGGTACAGCACGGAGACGGCATTGGTCGCTCTGGTGAATGATCTCTGGAGGGCTCGGGATAGGGGATATTCCTCTGTCCTAGTCCTATTAGACCTCTCGGCGGCTTTCGATACCATCGACCATGATATCTTGCTGCGGCGTCTCAGGGAATTGGGAGTGGGAGGCACAGTTCTTCAGTGGTTCTCCTCCTATCTCCTGGGACGCTCACAGTCGGTGTTGGCAGGGGGGCAGAGATCGGCCCCTAGGTCTCTCGTTTGTGGAGTTCCTCAGGGGTCGGTTCTCTCGCCTCTCCTGTTCAACATCTACATGAAACCACTGGGTGAGATCATTCGTGGTTTTGGAGTTGGGTATCATCAATATGCTGATGATACCCAACTTTTCATTTCGACCCCAAACCACCCCAGTGATGCCCTCGCTGTGATGTCCCGTTGCCTGGAGGCGGTTTGGGTCTGGATGGGGAGGAACAGACTTCAACTCAACCCTGACAAGACTGAGTGGCTGTACATTCCGGCATCCCGGGACATTCAAAATGTTCCATCCCTTTCTATGGGGGGTGAGCTCTTACCCCCCGTGGATAGGGCTCGCAACTTGGGAGTCCTCCTAGATTCACGACTTACCCTGGAAGACCATATAGTAGCCGTGACTAGGGGGGCTTTCGCCCAGGTTCGCCTGGTGCGCCAGTTGCGGCCCTATCTCGACTGGGATGCCCTATGTACGGTCACTCATGCGCTCGTGACCTCTCGCCTAGACTACTGTAATGCTCTCTACATGGGGCTTCCCTTGAAGACCACTCGGAGGCTCCAACTGGTACAGAATGCGGCCGCGAGAGTTGTCTTGGGAGTTTCCCGGTACTCCCATGTTACACCTTTGCTCCGCGAGCTGCATTGGTTACCAGTTGTCTTCCGGGTGAGGTTCAAGGTCTTGGTTATGATCTTTAAGTCCTTACATGGCATGGGTCCGGGATACCTCGAGGACCACCTGCTGCCGGCGTCAACTCCCCTCCGCCCTGTGCGTGCCCACAGAGAGGGCCTCCTCAGGGTGCCTCCAGTCAGGAAATGTCGACTGGTGGCCCCCAGGGGGAGGGCCTTCTCTGTGGGTGCCCCGGCACTATGGAACCAACTGCCGGTTGAGCTCCGGATGGCATCAGACCTCCGATCCTTCCGTCGCGGGTTGAAGACCCACTTGTTCGAGTTAGCTGGTCTGGCCTGAAGGGGTATTTGGGTTTTTTAATTGGTTTTATTATTTCACTATTGTTATATTTTAATTTGGGCATGGTTTAATTTTCTTTTAATTTTTGTATACCTATTTATATATGCCCTGTGAACCGCCCTGAGTCCCTAGGGAGAAGGGCGGTATAGAAATCCAATAATAAAAAAAAATAAATAAATTTTAAAAGATGTTAAAATTTTAACATCTATATGAAGCCACTACGTGAAGTCATCCAATAGTCTGGTGAAGTATCATCAATTATGTTGATGGCACCCAATTTTATATTGCCAGCTCAGGCAATATGGGAGACTGTCAATATCCTGTCCCAGTGCTTGGAGTCTTGAAGGATCTGGATGGGACTATAGTTGAACTTTAATGAGATGGAGTTACTGTTTATACAAAGGGGTTCTCTCTGGATGGATAGGCATTGTCTTAGAAATATCAAATCCATTGTAAGAGGAGTGGCAGAATCTGGAGGAGTCAAAAGAAGAATCAACCTAGAATCTCTATATAGCCACAAACAGATTAAGCCTTGAATTCCATTGTCCCTCATCTTACATTAAGATAGTGCTAACATTACTTGAGTAGATTCTTGTACATAGATATGGCTAATAATAAATCAGTTTTATTCCAAAAGTTTAATTGGAACTTCACATTTGGTCCTGATTTTTTGTGCCTGATATTTATCATATGGTAGTCCTCTTGGACTTATTGTTTATACTAGGAGAGCAGATGGAGGCCATAGCTGAGGGACCTTTCCTGGCTTTGCGTAGTGCAGCAATAGTGACCCATTTGGTGTGATAGGATTTAGCAATCTCCATTTGATTGGATTACTGCAATGTACATTACATGGGATTGCCCTTGGAAGAAAATTTGGAAACCACAACTGATCCAGAAGGCAGTGGTTTGCATTCTTATTGATACCTGACACTGGCAATTTGTAACACAAACACTGCAACTGATTATGTTTCTGAGTGTAAATTAATATGCTGAGATTAACCTATAAAGACCTTCAAGGCATGCCTTGGCTCCTGTGTATCTACAGGACTCCCTTCTCCCAATTAAACTGGCCAGGCCTATCAGTTCTTGTAGGAAACAGTGAAGAACACCAACACTCGGCAACACTGCTTTTTTGTATCAGCCCTATTGTTTTGGAATGGCCTTCTACTAGAAATTAATCTCACCTTCTCTTTAATAACTTTAGGAAATGATTAAAAATCAAATTATTTCAGAAAGCATTTTCATAATCTTGCCAATTTAATTTTGAGTTACTTTTATTATTTATTATATGTACTCATTTATTTATTGTACTTTATGTGTTTTCTATGTAGATGTTTAAATTGTCATTTCGCTGCTTTCACTGAAGCCTACTAAGACTTGTTTGAATATGGCTGATTTATTTAATACAGAACTTCAATAAATGCAGATGTCAAGAACTGCATGTCATTAAGTATAAAAAACTGAGGTTGTTGTGTGTCATATACAAATGTACCACCATTTTAAAATATTTTCTTTTTAAATAAAAAGGGTCAAAACTTACTAGGCCAAATTTTTGCTGTTTTCTAGGACTCTTGACGATTCAACTTACCAGGTGTATCCATGATATTGAAAAGAAATGATTTGCCCTTGGTGTCTGGGAGGACAATGGTCACTGGTGTGCTTTTAATCCCAACACCCCTCTGAAATGAAAACAAGATCATGATAGGGATGGAAATAACTCTTTAATATGAAACCAAGGATCACAATTTAGTATAGTGGATAGGAAGAAATGACAAGAGAATCAGCAAAAATCTGATGTCTGAGACTATAGCACTAAAGCATAAAATTAGAGATATCTTGTATGGTATTTGAGAACATGAAAACCCTTGAGCCCCAAGGTAAATAAAATTATGAGAACTTGGAACTTTTCCTCTAGATTTTTGTGCCAGAATTGAAGCAAAATCTATTGTCTAAAATACGGTATTTTAATACCTCAAGACATAGTAGGAATATAATGAAACAGTTAATTCAGAACAGTATGCAAGAGGAAAAGATGAGGGTGAAGGTTCGTTGTCCGAGTTTGTGTGTTCGTTTTATGAACGTTTCATTACCAGGCTAAGTAACAACTTCAGTGGAGTTTAGGGAATCCCTAAAGTCCACAGAAGATGTTACCTAGCCTGGTAATGGAACATTTGGAAACCAACCCACAAGCTCGGACAACACAACTTCACCCTTTACACCTGAGCTACAGACATTCACCACTATTGTAAGATGAAAAGAATCACAGATATAACTTTCAAAAGACCGTAAATCAATATGTATACCTAAATATACTTACCTCTTGCTCAGTGAATAGAATATCTGTATAGCAAAGCTGAAAAAAATAAAATAGAAATAGCATCATTCACACTGGATTAACTGAGGCAGAATATTTTCATCAGATATCTAAGTAAAAGTTGTTTCCTTTACTTCTGCTTTTCCAATCTATCCTCAATAAGTGATATAAGACAGGGGTCCCCACCCCCGGTCCTTGGACCAGTACCTGGCCATGGCATGCCAGCAACCAGTTCACACAAACAAGCAAAGCGGGATGCAGGCAACTCACAAAAACCCATCCCCTCGGGTCTGTGGAAAAACCTCTCTCCATTTAACCAGTCCCTGGTACCAAAAAGGCTGGGGACCTCTGATGTAAGAGGTCTCAGTCTTGTGAAGCTGTGCTGTGTGAGAGAGAAGGGCCCAAAATGACCATCAAATTTCCATGGCAGAGGATAAACTTGAACCCGTGACTTCTGGTACAAAAATCCCAAGGCCTGGATTATAATGATGTACTTGGACGACTGATTACTTTTATATACTTTATATGCTTTTTATATATAAAATGTTTTATATGCTTTACCATACACCTATTTCCCACAAGAAATGAAACAGCATCATGGAACTTACATCCTGGTCATATCGCTTCCTGATCTCAGGATGTGTCTGTTCTATCAGGCAATCCACAAAACAAGTCTAAAGGCATTAGAAAAGGAAAAAAGAAATAATGTGCCAACTAGTTAAAATACACTGTCCAAGAAATATAAAGATGTGGTTAAATGGCTCTTTTTACAATTAGAAACAAGATGACCCGATGTTCTGGGAGAACTACTAAGCAGCATGGGAGCGGGGAGTGTTAAAAAAGTCAAGATATTATTGGGATTATCATTTTCAATTTTCTCTCTTTCTCACTCATTCACAGGTACACACACAAATATTCTTTAGATACTCTTGTTCCATATATTTCAGAGGTATATTTTTTATTTTTATTTTTTTTATTTTAATTGCATTTATATCCTGCCCTTCTAAAACCTATTAAAATCTCTTCAGACTTTTCTATTTAAGCATAATGTGTATACCACTAATGTCCAAAGCTGTTCTCAAACCCCATAATCGTTAAGAGATGGAAGGAGGTATTTAGACCATTAAGTTCAACAATACAGGAAACCAGTTTACAGTATCTTCATTGGTCTATCTGTCTAATAAAAAGGAGCTTTTCCTTTCTCTGTTTCTACTAAAAAAAGGCTTTCATAATATTCAAAATGTTATGAAAAGCAATGTAAGCTTTTACTAAATTATTTAAAAACACACAATTCATTTCAAATTAATTAAAACCCCGAGACATCAGATTTAACTCTATGATGAATAACAAAGCTTAGAATGATTTCACAGATTCTTTATTACCTTTATTAAATAAACTAACCGACCCTATGAGTGAACATTTTAACTGATGCTCACCTTGCCATGGTGTAGGTGTCCACAAAGTGTAACATTCCGGATGAGTTCTGAGTTGTCCATCAAATCTGCAAGAAAACTTAAGAGAAAAAGATCAAAGAGAGGAAAAATTGTTAGTGATGATCACTGCCAAGGAAAAGTTCCTTACAGATGCATTGATTTCCCACTTCATCCTTGTCAGAGATGGAAATCATTACAGCCTTATCAGTTTTTGAGAATCAATATTTTGCAGTTGTGTATTTAAATGAACCCCCAATACTGGAGTGATAAGGATATGTTTCCCCAAAATCTCTTCACAAAGTGGAAGCTTTTCTCATATTAAAATGTACACAGCAAGATTATTGCCCTATGAACTGAGATGGGAAGAGAGCAATATGAGCAGCTGGATATTTTCTATATTAATATTAATTAAAGTTCAGTGAAATTTGTCTGTTTCTAATATTTTAACTTAATTTATGTTGACAGTATTCTGCATTTCCTCATTTCTCTTTCATATTACTGGCCTCCTGCAGCAAACATTGAGAGTAGGGAATAAAATCTGCTACAGTGCTGATTGTAAGTTCTGCATACTGAGATAAGTAGGAAAGAGTTAGTATATGGCAAAGAACTGATGATTGGTAAACAAAAAATGAGTACAATATAAAGGATAGACATTAAAACAATGTAAGCGTGATTACATAAAACAGATTAAGGGGCTGATGCTTAGAAGAGTACTGCAGTAACACAAGAACATAATACAAATTAAAATGGATACTGTAACAACTAAATCTTTCAGTGGCCAATTTGTGAAGAAGCTGTGCAGAAAAGAACAGAACAGAAAGAAGCAAAAACAGTAGTAAGTGTTGGAGGGAAAAGAAGAGGGAAAACAAACAAATCCAAAGTTTTACTCACTCCATTTCATATACAGTAACTGGCAATGTTTGCTCCATGAGGGAAAATTTCTTGGTCTTCACTGGTTTAATAATAGGTTCTGTAGGAAAAGAAAGCATTGAAATAATACTGTCTTTAACGGGAAAACAAGGCATTTCTAACTCAGTGATCAGTGAGAAAAGATTCAATAATGCACGTTTCACATGCCACAAATTTTAAATTGAATTCCATGGATTTCTGATTTATGCTTGACAAATAAAAAGTATATTTTTTGCTTAAAAAGAGGCTGGGAATATTTACCAAATATCAAATAGTGAATGTAATTAATAGCATATTAGATAGAACAATATATTTGTCTTAGTTCTCACTGATGTATAACATCTGGCGTAAAATATAGCATGGCAAATCATATCCATATATACTGTTCTGTGCAAAAGAATAAATACAAAACAGATCTCTTGATCAGGGTTAATATTAGAACTAAAATATAGCATTATATATCAGTATCAAAATACGCTGTTCTGTGCAAAAGAATAAATATAAAACAGATCTCGATATGGGTTAATACAACAACCTTTATTATTGTTAACTAGATATCCATGATATCTAGCTTCACATGTGGTAGAATTTCATATAGTTTTTTAGGCCAGGAAGATTTACTTAGCAGTTCTATTTATGTCTCTTTAGTATCAGGAGGTTTTTTAGGTTTTTTTCTTTTTAAAAAGTGTATTTTAATACTCCCCAAAGAAGCAAAAAATATTCTTTTATGCCAGTTGCAACATTTAAATTTCTCACCTGTAAGAGGCTGTGTATCTTCTTCCTGCACTATAGTTTCTACTTCTGGACCATATACCTCCTCAGCTGTTGGATAATATTTCTTATCCTCATGCAACACTACATCCATCCCAGGGTGGTCTTCATCATGGTCTCCCATATCATCGTCATCATCATCATCATCAGGCTGAAACCAAAACAAATTGCCCTCAGCCAACTGTTAATAATAAACTTCCACTTACAGAATTTAGGGCTGATATCTACATTCAGTTATAACTTGCAAACGTATGTGCATATTGGATAGTTTGTAAAATGCTGCCAAAAAAGAAAGTACTTTCTCAGCCTGTAGTTGATAGCTACTCTGAAAATTAAGGCTCTCACTGTTTTCAGGACCAAGAGTTGCAAAATATCAGCTTAATCTTTAATCTGTTCATTACAGAAACTGAATTACAGAAGCATATAAAAAACTAAGGATGATCTTAAGCATGAATATTGTTTGTAGCAGAAGCATAAAATCATACCTCATCAAGATCTTTTGATTCACGACCCATTTCATCATCATCATCATCAGAATCAAGCTCTGGACCAATATAATTTCCAAATTCATCATACAAGTCTGTATCCATGTTGCTGGGTCTTGAATATAAAAATAAATAATTAAATAGAGCTAGTTTGATTTCTGAAAATATTACTTTAATATCTGATTGCTTTGCTATTTATTTAATGTGCCTTACCCCTGCTTACAGGATTCATATTGGGATACTTTTCAATTTATTATCTTGATACCTTAATTTTATTGCAAGCTTGATACTTTATCAGCATTTAATACTACTCCTTTAAATAGCTTATTCCTTGTTCATAGTTTCCATTTTATTTTCAGGTTCTCAGCTATAAGCTATCAATTCATTAGCTTTCTGTCAGTATTAACCCAAGAGTATTTTTTATTCATCAACCCTAACAACTTCCACAATTCTCCCTGATTTTAATTATCAGGTATAATTATCAGGCATGAGCTTAAATGGACTCCAAAAGATAGTAGAGGACAGGAAGGCCTGGAAGAATGTTGTCCATGGGGTCACAATGGGTCAGACACGACTTTGCCACTAACAACAATAACTTGCAACTCCTTTTAGCCACAATTGCCCTCATTTCACAGCATTCACCTTATCCAGAATAAGAAAAATTATTCTTAAGTATTAATCTTTCTAATTCAACAATATCTTTTTTAGAATTGTCAGTTGCAACTTCTAGTTTTAGAATATGATAGCTTTCTGTTATAAGTTAAACAAAAAACAGCATCTTATCAGAATTCACATGGTAGCTGTAGCTTTATTTCCCACAACAAACCTAGTCTATCTTAATGCCTGTGGTTTTACTGTTGAGTCCTTTTGATTTCAGAGGAAGATTAATTATATATTAATCTCTTTCGTACTGCAATTAATAAAGACAGGGACGTATGTTTCAATAAAATTTTGTCTAAGATGTATAGACATTTATTCTCTACAATTTGAAACTGTAAAGTCTTGTTTTTTTAAAAAAAAATCCCTAAATCTGTTTTCCCATTAGCTTCCATACGGTAGGTAGAGTTCTCTCAAATCTCTAAGCGTTGCCATATCCGCTTATTCGAATTCCAGCACGTTCATTCAAAATATGAAGCGCGTACTTTAAAGCCTACTGAAAGACATTGTGCGATCTAGCGGCCGTTTATTGCTTTAAAAATAATAATTTTATTTTATATCGTAAGGCTTTACAAGAAATAGTAACGCTCGCACACATTTACCTCTTTTTGTTCCCTTCTCAGGAAGCGCGCGTTACTCGAGACGTTCCCCTTGGTGGCGCACAATGCGACCATGGCACAAAAAGTCCCTTCAATTTCCTCCGGATAAAGTTGTCCATTTAGCAGCCTGATTGATTTTTCACACTTTTCCCTCTGTATGATGCTGTAAAGTGAGAGAGATTTAGAGATTCGGTTTGGATTCTTTTCGGGCCGTAGAAAAATTGAAATTTTTCATAAGCATTGACCGCGCTCAGGCTTATATTATAGACTGCCCCGATCGCTATGGGTCCATCTCGCCATTTCGTTTTTTAGTTGTTATGGAAACCTAACTGACGCTTAATTGCTATAGAAAGTGGAGGCCCAGGCTAAAAAAGAAACAGTCGAACCCCGTTTCCACAAACGTGGAAAAATCTTCCCTTCTATTTGGTAACGGTCGGGTTAGCGAGAGAAATCTAGAACAGTTTTTGCGGTATGTATGGGATAGTAAAATAAAACATAAACCTGTAGAATCCGTCGGCACTGAGTATGGAGTGGCCAAAAGTTTATTAGTTCGGGACGACTTGTTTACCATTTTCTGGGAGAGTTGGTTAATATGTTCTTGCTTTCTTTTTTAATATTTTATATTGACGTACTTCTTTTCCGTCAGTGCCTGATCCAAGAATAGAATAGAACAGAACCTTGGAGGTCTTCTAGTCCAGCCCCTGGCTCAAACAGGAGAACCTACACCATCTCAGACAGGTGACTGTCTTGCCTCTTTTTAAAAATCTCCAGCGATGGAGCGTGCACGATTTTTGGAGGCAAGCTGTTGATTGTCCTCACTGTCAGGAAGTTTCTCCTTAATTCCAGGTTACTTCTCTCGTTGATCAGTTTCCAACCATTGTTTCTCGTCCTTCCCTCTGGTGCTCTGGTGAACAACCTGACCCCCTCTGCCTTGTGGCAGCCCCTCAGATACTGGATTACTGCTATCATGTCTCCCCTATTTCTTCTTTTCTTTAGACTAGCCAAACCCAAGTCTTGCAGCCGTTCTTTGTATGTTTTAGTCTCCAGGCCTTTGATCATTTTAGTTGCTCGTCTCTGAATTTTTTTCCCAAACTCTCTTTTTTGTGATATGATGACTAAAATTGGCTGCAATATGCCAGGCGTGGTCTTATTAGGGTTTTATAAAGAGGTAGTAATACCTCACATGATCTTGATTCTATGCCTCTGTTTATACAATCCAGGATTGTATTGGCTTTTTTGGTTGCTGCTGCACGTTGCTGGCTCATGGTTAAGTGATCATCCACTAGGACTCCAAGGTCCCTCTCACAGTTACTGTTTTTAAGCCAGGTCTTGCCCAATCTGTACTTGTACCTTTGATTTTTCCTGCCTAAATATAAAACTTGGCTTTTCTCCACATTGAAATTCATTTTGTTGGATAGGGCCCATTGTTCAAGTTTGTCAAGGTCTTCTGGGAAGTTGGCTACTCCTGCCAGTTTGCTGTCATCTGCAAATTTGATAAGTTCCCCTTCAATTCTGTTATCTTCATTGATGATGATATTGAAGAGTACTGGGCCTAAGATGGAACCTTGTGGTATCTCGCTGCTTACTTCTCTCCATGTGGATGTAGTGCTATTGAGGACTACTCATTGAGTACAGTTTGCGAGCCAGCTACAGATCCATCTGGTGGTGATGTTGTCTATTCTAGCTTTTTCTAGCTTACCAAGGTGTAGGTTGTGGTCTACTTTATCAAATGTCTTATTGAAGTCGTAAGTATGTTATATGTAGAATGTTTTAAATGTGTTATGTATGTGTACACTTTGAGAGGAATCAACAAAATTTCATTTTTAATGTGTGCCATTGTGCCCACAGGAAAAAATGACAATAAAGGTTATCTATCTATCCATCTATCTATCCATCCATGCTACTTCCACAGTATTTCGCCGGTCTATTTATTAGTTTACTCACTTTGTCGAAGAATGAAATAAGATTGGTTTGCCATGATCTGTTTTTAACAAACCTGTGCTGGCTACTAATTATAACTTCGTTTGCTTCTAGTTGTTCGCAGATCTATTTTCCCAGGTATCGATGTTAAACTGATTGGTCTGTAGTTTCCTGGGTCCGTTTTTTTCCCTTACTTCAAGATGGGAACCACATCAGCTCTTTTCCAATCCTCAGGTACTTCCCCAGTGCTCCAGGATTTTTGAAAGATGTGGTATAATGGTTCTGAGATAACATCTGCCAGCTCCTTCAGAACTCTGGGATGTAATCTGTCAAGCCCTGGTGATTTATATTTGTCAAGGTTGGATAGGTGTTCTCTTACCATTTTCTTGCTTATTTTAATTTTTGTTTCTGGAGAAAAAAATGACCCACAAGAAGGGTGCATTCAATAGGAAATCTCTTATATGTCAGAATCTACTAGCAAGGATGTAATGGTTGAACTGACTCTAAAAAATTTATAATCTACCAATCTATTTATTTTGACTGATTTTACTGAATATGTTGACTCACCAGCTTCATAAGAAGCTGATTCTTTTTTCTTATGCAATTATTTGAGAGAGATACATAGTTTTTCAAATTAAATATCTAACGTATTGGGTAGCTGTGTTCTTCTTAGGTTTCCAAAGTGGAAGGCATGATAGATTTCAATGCTTTGGAGAAAGAGCTGGAAGAAGCTATTGCCACAGATGAGAAATACCAGAGAGAAAATAAGGCTAAATTCCGAGCGGTGCATCAGAAAGTATCATCTTATGAAGAATTCAGGTTTCTTGATTTTCAGATTCCTTTATTGATTTTATGCATATTCTGATGCAGAATATGCATAAAACATTTAATTATCCATGAGGGCAACTTCCTTTGAATTTAGGAAATTTATAAACATATAATAATTAAATAAATAACACTTACATATAAGTATTATAAGTCTGGTTATTTTTAAAATCTGAATTTTTCTATTAATTTTCATATTAACAGTTATTCTTCAACTGCCTTCCCATTGTTCTATTAGTGCTGAAAAAATCATTTATTTTATAGTAGCCTATTGGTCTATTAAAACTGGAGAATAATACTTGTCTCATAACATTAGTAGTTCTTTAATGTTTATTTCATTGTATGTAGAATGTTGGATGATATAGTACACATTGAATAGCAACTTAAATGTTAATCATGGAATATAGACATTAGAAAGCAATCTAGGAGACTTTCTTGTCCAGTTCTTTTATCTTGTGCAGGAAATGTAGTACAAGACTGCAGAGATATTCATTTCTATGATATATGATAGCAATATAGTGCAGCTTCCATCACCTTCAATTTTAACTTCTGCATACCTGAGAGAAGGGAGCCAAATAACTGACAATGAGTATTTGGTAGCTTTAAACCAAGTTGCTGTTGCTGAAATGGTTATCTAAATATATCTAGAACCTTCCTCCATTCTGTTTGCAGAGATATTGTTCTAGCCTCCCATTTGAAACCTCTGGAGAAAAAGGATAAAATGGGAAGTGGCAGAAATGTGTTGTGGAACTCTTGTGCAGTTAAAGCAAATCATAAACAAGAGAGTAAGATAGACTTGCCTCAGGTAAGAGCAATTCTGTCCATGAACTGAATTTTTTTTTAAATTAAATCTGTTTTATTTTATTTAGGAACTAGAAGATTGTTTTCTCAATATTTGAATAAATCTAATAATAATATGAAATTATTATTTTTCTATCCTATCCATCTTTCTAATTTTTATTGTTCTGTTCAAAAATTATATTCAAAAATGTACAGTGAGAGCATATATTTTAAGAGGTGATGCTTTTGTATTCTGATTCTCTCCTTTTGAGTCCTTTCTACTTCTGATTGCTCATCATTAATTAATATATTGTGCCATTGTTTTGTTTTAAAAAAATCAGTTTCTACCAGCCCTGTTTAAATTTCAGTTTCCATATAATATGCAATTAATATTTTAAAAATGAAGCTGAGTTCTTAATTGTGGAGCTGGAAAGTACAATAATATCTAGGTGGTGGGATTCTGTCATTTTTAAAAATTCTCTAGGAATTGGAACGCCTGCCTGAGACTTCTGCAGAGTTCTACAGAGATTGGCGCAGATGTATGAAAAACAATCAAGATCGCTATCTCTTCCTCCTCCAACTTGGATCCCAAAACTTGGGCCGCATCTTCCAAACAGATCTTGCTTTTGGCCTCTTGGGTGAATTTCTAGTGGTGCTGAATCAAAATGCTAACATCAAAGACTACAATTTTATCTTGGATATCTTGGAGAATTTATCAGGCACAAAACGTTTTGGACTAAACATTGAACTTCTGAGTGAGATAGAGAAAGAAAATTGCAAGCAGTTATTTGAAAAATTGCAAAAAGTAGAAACTGGCTTTGACAATTTTTCTGAATTTGAACAGATTTCAAATGAAGATGGTAAAGATGCTACTCAAATCCATTGTCAAGCAGGTAAAGGAACTGAAAAAAAAATGCTAAAACTGATCAAACTTTACCAAATGTCCTTGATCAATTCTTGACTTTATACTAGTAACTAAGGATGGGAACATTCTAACATAAAGAAAGGACTACCATGCTATTAAGAACATATCTATCAGCTCTTTAGTATTTATTGGAAAAACAGAAGAGCATATGAAAAATAGATACCTAGTGTGCTCGCCTCTTGCTTTTTGTCTCTCTTGCAATAAAATGTATCATCAGTTTAAAAGTATGCATTATTTGTTTTTTGAGTACTTTTGTCATATTTCTTATCACACATCTTGATTTTCTGCTTTAGTTACAAGGCTTAGTCCTGGAAGTATCAAAGGCACTACTGACAACTCGGATATTGGCATCTTTGAGTATATTTATTTAAAGGTTTTTTGACTAATAGGTAAGCATAGCAAGCAACTCAGCTGAAAACAGAGAGAAGAACTTTCATTTCAGACTGAAGAATCTGAAAGCAAGTATTAATCATAAACAGGATGTTATTAAGACAATGTGAGAGAATGCACTTTATTCTTTAGAGCTAAACAGCATCAGCAATGATAGATATGATAGATTGCTTGTCTGCTCTATTTCTAGATGCTCACCATAGCAATAATCCAATTAACAGTTTGGAAGCAAGCTTTTGAGTATCTGCAATATTCTGACATATTCTGTCACAGCAAGAATAGTATTGTATTTCCAGGCTCATATTAACTTGATACAATATTAGGTGAAATTTCAAATAACTTAGTCTTGATAGAGAAAATTTTAAAAAACTGTGTTATTCCCAGCAAAGCAATAAAATGTTTTGAAAGGAAATTTTAAAGAAATTGTTTTGGATCATGGTATCAGATGGAACTGTCCTATAGGACAGATGGAACTGTCCTAACTGTCCTATCTGGACCTACAGTATACAGTACTTTCTACTTACGGTAATCTTTACCCTATGTATTCTCTTTCATCCTTCCCATCAAAGATGCCACATATATAAGAGAGGCCTTAGCAAGCTGAGAGTACCTATAGCTCTTCATTTGTATTCATCTTCATTACTTTATTAAAGATTAATGTGCAGACTATGCATTGTCAGGAAAATTGCTGTTATTAAGTGGTCAAATTGTTTGGTCTGGTATCATCTTGGGTACACTGAGGAAGAAATGGCATTATAAAAAGATATTATTGTGAAAGTAGCAGAAAACAGCATAATGCCATATACATGTTTCAACCAAGAAGATCAGACTTTGGGGCTTAGCATTATCAGATGAACATAAGCAGATGAGCTGTAAGGAATGTTATATTATGCCAAAGTGCATATGTTTTTTTTATCTAGTTCAGGAGTTCCTTGGACTTTCGTTACAGCTACCCAGCCAGGGTTTGGTTCCAATTCCAATTACAACACTCACACTTAAAGCAAAAAAACAGAACAAAAACATGATTCTACCAGATTCACTTGTATCATTGTCTCAATCTCTAGATCCCTTGGTGTTCCATGAAAGAAATTGTACAAGATTCAGCCATCAAAAGACTATATTACAACTGCTCTAAGTCATCATAATTGTGATTAACTATTATATAATTTGATATGTTATAAAGTATCTAGAACAGACATGTCAAACACAAGGATCCGGCCCGCGAAGTGGTTTCATGTGGCCTGCGAAGCCATCCTGGAAACAGTGAGGGAACGGCCCCCACTGCCTTGGCCCTGGCCCAGAGACCCTCCTTCTGCCAGAGACCCTCAGATCTGTCCCACTTCTGCCCAGGCCCTCATAGGCACCCTTGATGCGAACGATGTAGAGCTGGCCACGCCCAACAAGTAGGCCATATGCACTCTAGCCACGCCCACCCAGTAGGCCATGCCCACCCTGGCCATACCCACCTGACTCCCTGAGGGCAACCGCAATGCTGATGCGGCCCTCAATGAAATTGAGTTTGACACCCCTGATCTAGAGTATGTTGTTATTAGCTGCGAAGTCGTGTCCAACCCATCGCGACCCTATGGACAACATTCCTCCAGGCCTTCCTGTCCTGTAGCATCTTCAGAGTCCATTTAAGCTCATGCCTACTGCTTCAGTGACTCCATCCAGCCACCTCATTCTCTGTCATCCTCTTCTTCTATTGCCCTCAATCTTTCCCAGCATTAGGCTCTTCTCCAGTGAGTCCTTCCTTCTCATTAGGTGGCCAAAGTATTTGAGTTTCAACTTCAGGATCTGGCCTTCTAAAGAGCAGTCAGGGTTGATCTCCTCTAGGACTGACTGGTTTGATCATCTTGCAGTCCAAGGGACTCGCAGGAGTCTTCTCCAGCACCATAGTTCAAAGGCCTCAATTCTTTGGCGCTCAGCCTTTCTTATGGTCCAACTTTCACTGCCATGCATTGCAACTGGGAAGACCATAGCCTGGACTATATGCACTTTTGTTGACAGGGTGATGTCTCTGCTTTTTAGTGTGCTGTCTAGATTTGCCATGGCTTTCCTCCCTAGGAGCAAGCGTCTTTTAATTTCTTGGCTACAGTCCCCATCTGTAGTGATCTTGGAGCCCAGGAAAATAAAATCTGTCACTACCTCCATTTCTTCCCCATCTATTTGCCAGAAATTGAGAGGGCTGGATACCATGATCTTGGTTTTCTTAAGTAGTAGTATAGTAGTATAGTATACTATAGTAGTAACTATAGTAGTAAAGAAACAAACAAATACTAAGTGGTAGATAGATGGAGGGAAAGAATCTCTGTTTGAGTCTTCTTCCCCCCACCCCCAAAATTCAGATGTTACATTAAATCTTGGTGAAATGAAACAATTAATGAAACAATTGATGGTTGAGCAATCTAAGACTGTTATGCAATTCTGTCAGATGATCGGTTATGGGAAGCTTGTAGGGGAAGGTGCATGCTCATTTCAGCCTGAAATACCAATCAGCACCTCTCTAATCACATCCACCCTCACTTTCAATGTAATGGGTGCAGTCTTTAACATTACAATAGTAAAATGGAGGATGTCTTATGAAATCCTTTCAATCATAGGCTGGGATTAAGATGAAAGTTTGTTATGAACCCTGACAAAACACAAACAAAAACGAAATAGGTTGCCGAATGTGTTAGTAGTTACAGTGAGGGCAAATGGGAAAATAATTTTGTTCCTCAACTGTATCAAATTCATTTAAAGAATTACATAACGGTGTTTTTTTTTTGTATTTTCTTAAAATGATAGGAAATAACACTAAAACTCCAGTAATTATGCTACAGAAATGGCAGTACAATCTGAAAATCTCTAACAACAGAACATGTGGTCCTATGTTTTCTGATAATGAGGCAGTTTCATTTATACAATCAGTCATAAAGTTCTGCAAGGGCTTAGATTTGTCTATATCAGAACTCAGTTGGCATTCTAGAACTCACAGAAGCAATTCCAGAGTCATTATTTCTTATGAAAGGATAATATGTACATATGATGTACATTGTTAAAAGGTCAGCTCTGAAAGAATTTGAACAAAACCAGCAATTCTAGAATGAAGGTTCTCTTCATTGATGTGCATAGTTGAAATGTAAACTCCAAAATTTGTAATTAGCTTCTGCTATAAGACGTGGAAACTGTTGGATAATGTAATATGGACAGCCATCAAATGGTGTCGGCAGGATGGGCTGTGATAGCTATGGTCATTGGCACTGCTGATGTTTTTCACGCCTTTGCTATTATGGAAAAAGAAGATGTATTCAAGAAGAATCCTTGCCCAGCTTTCTTGATGTTTGAGAATGCTGCTTACTTGGCTGATATGAGTTTTGAATTGCCCTGTAAATGTAAGCCAGAGGAAATAACTACTGTAGTTTGGTACTTTCAAAAAAGCATGGGCAGTCAGCAAACTAAGGTCTTGACAGATTTTGATGGCACTTTGATAGTAGACTCACGCCACATCAAGGTAGGCAGTGACATGCTTCGTCGTTTCAGCATTAGGATGTTTAGTCTCATTGTCTTCCGGATTCAAGTAGAAGATTCAGGGCATTATATTTGTGGTACAAAGAAAGGGGATTTCTTCTATGGTTATGATATAGATGTACAGCCTTCAAGGAGAATAGCTGTTGCCTTTGCAGATGAGGGTCAGCATCCACAGAATGACCTCCATGAAGCAAATTTCACAGTCTTCACCATTTTCTGGGACTGGACTAAATGCAACCGCTGTGATGTCAGAGGTGAGCAACGTAGAATTGGGCTTTGCTATATAAAAAGTCCTTCTCTCTTCAGGCGGTACCACACCACTATAGAAGAGGTGGCATCTTGTGGCTCAAAATCAGTCCCAAAGAATTTCTTTCATGGTATTCAGATGAGAAAGCCTGAAGTTGTTATACGAAGTTGCATGGTATCTTGTAAGAGGAAGATACCTTCAAATGAAGGCGAAGCATCCATTTCAAACATTATCTCAAAGCTTGGAGAAAAACCTTGGATTTCCAACATCCCTATTCAATTCCACAAGCAGTCCCTTGGCAGAGGATTGATCATTACTTGCCCTGGTACTAGGCCAGAACATGCTGTTGCTTGGGATAAAGATTCAACAAGATTATATCTCAGTAGGTTTCTCACTGGGGTTAATAAGACCATGAGGGTCTTCATTGACCATGGAAATCACCTCCACATTCGTTTTACCCAGATGAATGACAAAGGTATTTATTATTGTTGGCGAGAAGGAGAAATAGTTGCTGGATTCCGGCTATCTGTAGTATATGAAAGTCACCACAGACGAAGTCTTGATGATCCTGAAAGTCAGTATGCTATTAAGGCTATTATCACAAGCTATGTGCTCATCACCATCTTCTTTATCATCATTCACATTGTTCGCTGTTGCCTCTATGTGTTGAAATGTGCAGCTATGGAATAGCATCTCAAGAAAATGACCATCATAACTGATGATGATGATTTGTTTCAAAACTAATTTTATAATTAATTGAGCAACTGTTTTTTTATCAGTTAAATATTTCAATTTTAGAACACTGTAGAACCCTCAGTGAAGATAAATTTTAGACAATTAGCTCTCTTAAATATGAGAGCTAACATACAATGAGTAAGCAACTGTTAACAGAAGGCAAGGACACTAATATTTTTTTGTTACATATGGAATTGGTAAATCAATTTAAATTCCATATGTATTGAGAAAAATCCAGAAAAATAGTTAACTGAGCATTGTCAGTCTGAGATTCCTGTTGCTGAACTAGTACAGGTTCAAATATACTTGAACAATATACATATATTGCAAATGTATAGCAGTCACACATAGGGCAATCATTTGGTTGACACTGAAGGTAGATGGGTAATTCATTTCTTATCCAGTTTAATTGATGTAACAAAAAACAAGCAATTGATTTTGTGCATCTTTTATCTTATTTCTTTGTAAGCCACTATGAGAATTCTTTGGAGAATATCAAATAAAGAAACAGAATGAGCAGTGAGAAACTGAAACAGAAGCAATTATTGATATAATGTTTAATTGTAAAAGAAATATAATAAGAAACAAGTTTGCAATTTTAAATAATGCCATTGCTATAGCCTCATTGTACTTTTAGTTTCTGTTAAGCATTTACATCCAATCCTCTATAAAAGTATAATTTATTACTATAAATAAATGCTTAATCACGTTTATATGATCCACATTGCTCGTGTTAGTACAGTTAGTTTTACTGGAAAATAGATAAGCTGTGTGTAACACTTTGTGGTGGAAAATGATGAGTTCCACCATATTTCCTAGTTTTATTTTTTAAAAGAAAAATAAAAGTTATGCCATTTCTTCCACAGTCACAGCTATTAATTTAAACATAGGACATTGAACAAAAAGAAGAGGTTAAGCATAAACATCATTCAGTATACTTTTCCAAAGTACCAGTAAAAACAACAACAGCAGCAAGTCATGTAGTCCATGCATAAGTGCGTGCAATGCAAGGAATCAAAAGTGAAAAATGCAATTAGCACTATTTGTATAACAGCAGTAGATACTCTAAGTGACAGCATTCACACAGCCATCTAAACTGGTCATATAAGAAATGTATGTCCCTAGATTTATGTATTATTTCATTAAGCAGGTTGATGTCTTGAAATTATGCTTGAACATGTAGCTGATATAACAGGTGCAAAAACCCAGTCATTCTTCAAATTCTGTTTCCCCTCAAATTGTGTTCATTTGGTTGTGGGGCGGGGGGGAAAAAAGAGTTTCTCAATGCTTCTTACAGGCATGCTCTGTGAAAGACATGTTGCCTCTTCCTTCTTTCCTTGTCAACACACCTTGGGAAACCCTAACTTCTGTTACCGGCTTAACTTTCTGCTCTGCAATTGAATTCTGCTTTGCTTTAACCTGAAGCAATGATAAAAGAATAACTCTCTGAGCCTTCAGCACAGAGTGGATTGTCATTTACAGCTAGGGCAGGCATTAGCCATAATTCTTAGGAAAGCTGGAAATTGTCATTCAGTAACCTTCAAAGTGCTATAGGTTGCCTAACCCTGATTTAGAGCAATTGCTTCAATATTTGAAATCATTTCAATTTTTAACTTTTTTATTTCTTCACTGACTTGATTAAACCAAATGAAATTCTATCAAGCGTTTTCCTGCCAAACCTCAAATCTTACAGGCATCTTGTCACTGCCCTTCAGAAACACCTAACCTTTCCTCCTCTATCTTCCTCTCTTTTGCCACTTCGTCTTTTGATGTTTTTCTCATCACTTCTTCTCGTCATTCTCTGCACACCAGGTTGGGGGGACTATTTACTTTCTTTGTATAAGATCACTAATTGTATTATACAACTTGGAACCTCTTTACGGCAAAGTGGTCTCTAAAGTAGGAGTAGACGAGCAACATCTTTTGATCTGCACATAGCCATATATTTCTCTCTCTTTTTTCCCTATGGAATTTTTTTAAACATGTGATTTGAATAATCCTATATTTTTATCTCCATTTTCACTGATTTTTGCATGCAATTTCTTAAAACTAAAATGGTATTTTTATGTTTTTCCTTCCCCCTTTCTTAAAAAATAAAATATTTTATTTCTCTCTTGTGAGATTGATCTATCTCTCAAAGAGGAAAAGGAAGAAGGGCTTAGCTAAATGTGCTAAAGACAAATTTCATTTCCCCCCCTCATTTTTCCCCTCTTGTTTTTCCACTACCAAGCACTACTCCAAAGAGGGAGGTTGAGCTAAGATGTGTAGATTTATAAGCCTTCTAGGAGAAAGATTTTTTTAAAAATAAAACTTGCCTCCTACTGACTAGGGTTCCCTCTTACAAAGATAAAGGAAGTCATTTGGGAATCTTTGCATATTTTTCCTAGGAAAGAAGCTATGCCTTTAACATACTAGCTAAAACTTTCTCATTGTAAACTCATAGTAGGATATTTTGCCCCTCAAATTTCAGTCTGTTATAAATTTCTTAAAATCATGACTGTTTTACCAGAAAATGGGAGTAATCCCAACATAGATGCCAAGGTGGGAATGTTTCATGCATCAGTTCCCTTGTCCCTTCGCCAGTAATGTATTTGATTTCATTACTAAAAAATAATAGATCTAAGCTTGACAATCCATGACATATATCTTCAGTAAAGAAGCTTCTTCTAAATTATACTCCCTTTAAGTCAATGATTTTCACACAGAAACATAATCAGCACTTTTCTGTAATCAGTAACACAGTAACATGATTCCTATTTATTTATTGGCTCTAATGAGAAGCATCAAGTTATGGCTGTTAAGCCAGCCCAGAACAATTACTTAGCAAACTATAGCCAGGTCTAAATACTGTGCTATTTGGGACACTCCAAAAGTCACTGCAATGGAAATATTGAAGATAAAAATGAACTCAAAAAAGCCATTATAGTCAGCTGAAGCACCATCTATTGAGTAATTTGGTTATTTTCTGGCATGGTAATTAACTTTGCATATTTCTTATTTTCATGGTTGCTGCAGATGCAAAACTGTTTCTGTGTCAAGGTTGACGACTGGAAGGATGCAAAGCTCTCTTAGCATCCTAACTTAGAATTTTTTTCTCATGTACTAAGATCTGGTTTTTACTTCATGCCACTTCCTTCTGTTCTTGGGTGGACTCCTTGATCACCTACAGTGTGTGGAGAGAATTGAAAATTATATCAATTGGTGTTTAACCTATACATGCGACATTTCTCTTCATTTTGTCCAGACAGGTGCTTCATTTTGCATTCTTTAAAAAAACACAAAATAGTTCTCTACCGATTTTAGATTAAATAGAGTTTAAAATATAGAATCATAGAATCTATGACATTGGAGATCTTCTAATCCAACCCCTTGTGCAAGGCAGAAAACCTTATGACATCCCAGACAAATGGTTATGCAGTCTCCATCCACAACTCTGTTCCGTTGAGTAATTATTCTCAGGAAGTTTCTCCTTAGTTTCTCCTTTGTTCCAGGTTAGCTCTTGCACTGACTAGCTTCCACCCAGTGCTCTTGTCCTGCCCTCAGATGCTTAGAGAATAAACTGACACCCTTCAAACATTTGGTTTTCACCCATATTTTTTATCATAACACTAGAAATTAAGCAATTAATCCAGCTCGCTATTGAAACAATACCTTCATGTATTAATTTAGCTAATGGTTTGTAATATACATGCCAGTAGGAGTATGTAGAACCTGTCACCTGTTAATAGAAAGTGATACCTACACATGCAAAAAGAAAATTTTAGCTAAGAGATTTTAATCAACTGTAATCTATCTTATAAACACAAGAGGGCACTTGAGATTCTACTCAATTCCAGTTGAGGAAAAATCTCCCATAGCCTATTTACATTGTTGTTTTATTTGTTTGGCATTTTAAAAAGTAAATGTGCATCTTGGTGGATAAGGTCTCATCACTATTTTCTTGATTAAGAGTCTTCCTTCAGTCTTCCTCCAGCTCTGTTTTTTTTTGTTTTTTGCTGTTGAGTAAATGACAAATTTGTAAAACACGTTAAAGGGGAAATTTAGCCTTAGCTGAAAGATCTAGTAAATTTCTATGAGCAAAATCCTTCTAACAATTTCACAACAGCATCATAGGCGTTTCTGAACTTATGAAGATAGGGCCATTGCCACAGGCCTTCCAGAGACTGGAATCTGTGCTCTTCAGCTCCTGTTTTCCTGGAAACACTGCAAAGACCAATTTCAATATTTCCTTGATTTGCTGGGTGAACTGTTTCATGGCTTCTCAAGTTTCCTCAAGAAAGGTACAGTGATGTCTTGCCACTATTATCCCATCTTTGTTTTCTGCTATTCTGTGAGGCAGTTTTGCAATGGCTTCCAATGCTCTGTTTTTGTTTACTGGCAATTTTAATAAGTGTTTCACCACACAGTAGTAATACAGTGCTGCTTATGGTTGGCAGGCAAATTAAATGCAGGAAAAGGACATGTCTAGTTTGGCCTAAGAGTTATTGATAGAATATTTGTGGCTCAGGGTGTGGGGTCCTCAATGTTCTCTGAACTTGGTAATTTTCTTGCAGATGTTTCATTACCAAACTAGGTAATATCATCAGACTAATGATGTTGCCTAGTTTGGTAATGAATGTCTATAAGAAAACAACTAACCTCACCAAGGATCCCTACCTAAGACATAAGGCAAAGAAACATCCTGAAAAAATACACAAATGCAGAAATTGTAGAATTCTTTTAGCACATAACATTGGCACTGTAACTGGTAATATATTGTGCAGCCTTCACATGGGGTTTGTATACCAGTTTATCACTTCCAGAGTATTCCACTCTCACAAAGTTGGTTATAATGAGAAACTAAATCAATGACTTGCTCCTCAACCAAATCACAGCAAAAATGATCTTTTCACTAAGTATTATAGCTCTGTTGAGCTTAGAGGTCGCTTATTCTCCCCTGGCAGACTGTATTTTATTCTGCCTCTCATCAACTTTCTTCCTCCGCCACCAGAAGTTCAGCTGCTGTAGCATTGTTCTCAGCTTTCTGATATGGCTGGAAGTGAACATTTCAAACTTCAGTTGAGGTACTGGGGGATGGGAAGTCCCCAGGCAGACTATGGAAAAATGCTTTTAAGCTATAAAATAGGAAATGCTTCTTTTGAGTGAGCCACCAGATTAAAATGAAGGTGATTTATCTTATAAAGGCAGCTTAAATACTGTAATATTCATAAAACCTACAGTGTACTCCTAAAGATGATGATGATGATGATGATTCTAGTATAGTTTCTGCATGCTGATCCAAAATGATCAGACTTAGGAGGTAAGGCAAAAAAGTTGATTAATACTCTACAATCTGCTGCTCATCATATTTTGTGATGTATAAATTAAAAAACAATGATCTTTTCTGAATAGCTGAGCATCTCTCTATAGTAAAACAGGTCAAGCCACAATCAGCATTTTCAAAAGAACAATTAGTTTCCATAGTTCCATTTCTATTCACTTTCAGAAATTGTTTATTAACTACTTTTCAGCTATTAGAAATATTTGGATTGACCTGGGCAAGTCTGCTGTCAATCCTTAATGAAAGAAAATTTTTGACTTCAAGTTTAAGAACAATGTTATTAAAAAGATAAACAGCAAAAAGCTAATTACAACTTTGATTTTAGAAAGTTATAAATGGTTAAATTTCCAGATAAATTTGGAATAAGTTTTTGGAATTAATTATAAAGAATTCTTCCTATGGGAAAAGTTGATTTGTTGTAATTTTTTCCTATGACAAAAAGACAATCCATTTTTAAAAATGGACACTAGAGGGAAGTAAATGTTTTAATTAAAAATAAACCTGAATAGCAGATACAGAATGATGTAAAATATTATAACATTGAAAATATTGAAGGATATTTTTAACAAATTGAATCTGAAGTTAATATCAACAATGTCAGTAGTGATTTTTACTTCTGTGGATAGACTGTCTAAAAGATGTTTTGGAACTAATGGCAGAACAGGAACAAGTTTTATCTAATAAGAAAGAGACTGAGTTGGCACTGAAGATGGATCTACAAATTACAGGCTATAAGAATGACATGGAATAAAGACGCTTCATTGGGCAAACAAAAGAAATCGGTTGATGCTTTAAAAATCAGAAAGGAATTTCAAGTAATAAATCAAGAGAGTGATTGATAAACCGTTTATATGAGGTTGGTTAAAGTTTAGATGAGAACAGGTAAAAAAGAAAAATAAATTTAGATCTACATTACTTGAATGGACTAAAGTTTAAGATTGTTAGAAGTAAAAGGAAGGAATATAAAGTCAGTTTATTTATCAAGGTTAAAGTAGATATGTTGTTATTTCTGGCAACAAGAACTGAAATATTAATACTTTTTGGTTTCTTTATATATAGGAGTTGGGACATGAGATGAAGAAATCATGGGTTGTTAGGAGGATAAAAATTATGAAAATTGTTTGTACTTGTGATGAAGATCATTTGCATTTTTTCTTTCTACTCTAATTTCATTTAGTTTATTTAATTTTTACTACTGCTATTATAATCTTTAATAAAATTATTTTAAAAAAATAATTACAGAATTATTTCTCCATTCTCTTCTAATTTCATTTTTCATACTCATCACCTAAATTGCCATACATTAAAATAACATTTATTTTTAATTGTGCACACTCCTATTTATAATAAAGGAATCTTATCAATATTTTCATTTGGTAAATTGGAGAACTAGCAAGAAAACAACTGCATGAAAACCAGAGTACTTTTAAATATGTTAAAAACAAGGAATCCCAGTACAGGAGGATGTGGGAACTGGCTAAAAGTATTATTATCTTAAAATTAGACAGTAGGACTATGATTGCAGTAATGCACAATGATATTTTTGTTATCATTTCAAGAAGGTTGGGGAAATTAGTTGTTATTGGTGACCTGAGAAAGAGATAAGATTTTTGAGCATTCTATTAACGATGTTCTGTTTATGATATAATTTCCATGCCTTTCCCCCCTCTTTTCTATGCTTATCAGTTTTGAGCTATATTGATCCCTTAATGCTGGCTATTTAAAGAATTGGTTTAACAAGTTAGGATGATAAACATTACTTTGTCTTACTGGAACTTTATAAAGAAGCTTGAAAGCTAAAAAGGATGGAGTCATTTACCTATTGATGGCAGAAAAAGAAAGAAACATCACAGAGTAATAATCTGTAAATTAAGAATTCCTTAGCTGAAAGGGAATGAAAAATAATTAGGGATGGTCTGAGCATCATGGATGCTGCAGATATTTGAAAACAACAGGTCAAACTAGATTTTTCATAAACATTGCATCAGATGAACTCTATGATAAAAAAAATTGGAAGGCTTTGAATGCATAGGTAGCTATTGCCTACCTCTCCGTCTCTAGCTTCCACTGTTCTGATCACAATGCTCCTCTTCAGACGAGCCTCAGAAACTGACTTTGTGTCGAGGCTGGTTTCTGGTAAAGAGGGAAAGAACAATTGGGTCACTGCTACTGAGTATAACTTTGACTTGGGAGCCATTGGTGATCTGTAGTGAGGTTTGAGACATAAAACCATAAGAGAAGTAATGACAAAGAAAATGCTGACTTTCTTGGAAGGGTGGGATGGGGAAAAAACACTTTGGTAAAAAAAAAACCTTATCTTTCGCTCTCTAATACTGCTTCATTGGATACCTACCATGAAAACATGGAAGAAACTTTGTTAGAGAGGGCTGCAAATAGGCTAAACAGAACTAATGTTGTTGGAAATAACTAATCCCTAATGACATTTTTAATGCTAGGAGACATTAAAAATCATTTAAGGTTGTAAGATAGTCTTTTGACTTTTTAGATTGGAATATTTTAAACACTGTTTCTTAAATTAGACAACAAAAAAATGTAATCATTTAAAAAGATATATAAAAGCCTACACAAGAACAGGTAGCATCTAACATGGTAATGCTTCTGTGCTTCATGGAGTTGATTATCAAAGATAAGAATTTTTAAATGGCTGGTTTGGAAGTCAGAAGCAGAGATTTAACAAGAGTTGCCTATGCCAAGATAAATAAAATTAAATAAACAAATAAATAAATGCAGTTTACTTTGTTCTAAGCTGGCTGAATGTTAGGATCTATAGTTTTTCTGTGCTGGATTGCAACAAAAGGCCTTGAGATGATCCAACATTCCAGTATCGCTGAACTTGATCCGTGAAGAGAAGATAATAAAGTTGCCATAGAAGAGTATATAATTTCTGTTATGTACTGGGCTTTTGGAATATCACCACATGCGTTGCTGGAGAACTAACGGTTCTCCAGCAACTCAGACAGGACTTCTCCGGTCCTGCCATTGGTCAACTTTGGGCAGCAAGCATAGCTTCAATCCGATTGGTTAATACCATAGGGCCTGGCTATATATTGAAGCAGGGTGACTGCAATCTCTCAGTACAGTTTCTGCTTAAATAAAGTATGAGTTTGTCTGTACTCATCTGCGTGTTCTCGTTCCTGCTCATCAGAGCCCACAACATAATAGTGGTGACGAAGGTGGGATCCTGCTTCACTGCCTGAGGGCTGAAGTCACGAGGGGACGGCATTACTCACTGGAGGGAAGAGGCATCTTCCCCCCCCATCTCGAGCCGGCTAGTAAACTACACTAGCGGCCGCGTGCTCAGAGGACGCGTTCCCTGAGTCTTGAAGCAGGATCCAACAGCCGCACAGGAATTGAGGAAAGATGCCAAAGGTCGGCAAACTCAGAGAGTTCAACATTAAACATCCAGAAGATTGGCCGTCTTACCTCTCACAAGTAGAGAATTACCTACGAGCTAACCAGATAGCAGAGGAAGGCCTAAAAGCTGCGACTCTGCTGTGCGTGTGTGGGCCCGCGACCTTTGATCTAGCAGAAAACCTCTTTGCACCAACGCCCATCGAAGCAGTATCTTTTGCTGACCTTAAGAAGCTGACCGGGCATTTCCAGCCAAAAATGTCGGTGATGGCATGGCGGTTTAAATTCAACCAATGAGTGCAGCTTCCCGGTGAGACAGCATCCAAGTTTATCACAGGCCGAAAGCAGGCCGCACATGTCTGCAAATTTTCAAGTTTAGAGGAGCGTCTGAGAGACCAACTCGTCTGCAGACTGAGAGATAGAACCTTGCAGCAGAGATTATTTGCCAGACCAAATCTCACATTCGCCAAAGTACAAGACGAGGTCATAGCTGACAAAGCAGCCAGAGGTGCAGTACAAACAGTACAGCACACCAAAGCTCCAAAGACAGAAGATTCTGTCCACCACGAGGTTGCCATATGAGGTGGAGAATCGTCAGAAGAAGAAGAACCCGAAATCAACAAGCTCCAGAGACAGCCAAGCACGGAAAACCACGGAAATCAGCAAAGAGAGAATAATTACAAGGCAGTTCTCTTACCTAGATGTAAAGGGTGTGGAGGCAACCACTCCCGCGCAAACTGCAGATTCCGTTCAGCCACGTGTAGAGCTTGCGGAAGGACAGGGCACATCGCGGTGGTATGCAGAGCTCGCCAGAGAGACAGGCCACCCAAGTACCAGTCAGAGAAACCGACTAGGAAAGGTACTGGGGCCCTGGGTTCAGTCAGTGTGGGGTTCTTCAAGAGCCAGAGAAGCATTTATCGCACCGGGGCTCGTCGTCCCCTTAAGCCTAAACTTAAGCTCTCAGTAGAGCTACAAGGAATTCCATGCAAAATGGAATTGGACTCTGTCTTGGTGGTCTCAATTATTTCACAGGACACATTCAAACTTGTGTGCAGACGCAGCAAACAGTGGGCTAAATTAAGACCGTCAGATATTATTTTAACAGATTTTCAGAATGCTCGGGTTAAAGTTAAGGGTGAAGCCACCTTATTGGTGAAATTTAAAGGGTTTTTGGGGCACCTGGATGTCATAGTAGTAGAGGGCCCAAGAACAAGTCTTATAGGATTTGATTGGTTTGAGGCTTTGGGCATTCAAATAACAGGCATTAACCGGACACAGACAGCAGACCTCAAGGCTGTTTGTGAGAAATTTGTGGATGTTTTTGAGTCAAAACTAGGAACTTATACTGGGTCACCCATTTCCTTTAAATTAGATCCTAACGTCGTTCCGATAAGAGTCAAGCCTCGCAGAGTTCCTTTCGCCTTAAAACACAAAATCGATGCTGAAATCGATAAGTTAGTAGAGCAGGGTGTATTGCAGCCTGTTGATGGGGGGGAGTGGGAAACTCCTATTGTAACCCCACTAAAGCCCAACAGGGAGGTTCACATTTGTGCAGACTACAAATGCATGTTAAATAAAGCCTTAAATCAACATGTATACCTGGTCCCGATAGTCAGCCATATTCTAGCCTCTTTGCAAGGGGGAACCATTTTTTGCTAAACTTGATTTAGCACAGGCGTATCAGCAGCTGCCGGTAGACGAGGTCACAGCCGCAGCTCAAACTATAGTGACGCATAGAGGAACATTCAAAGTCAAACGCTTGCAGTTTGGAGTTAGCGTTGTACCGGCCATCTTCCAAGGAATTATGGAACGCACACTTAAAGGAATTCAGGGTGTCTGTCCTTATTTTGATGATGTTCTCATTGCCAGGGAATCCCCAGAGGTATTGGCCAACAGGCTCAGGGCTGTGTTACAAAGGCTACGCGATGCGAGCCTCAAGTTAAAGAAAAACAAATGTAGTATTGGAGTTTCTTCAACGGAATTCTTAGGTTTCTGTATCGATGCTAGTGGGATTCACCTGGCTGAGTCAAAAGTTAAGGCCATCAAAATGGCTCCTAGGCCAAAATCAAAAGCAGAGCTGCAAGCATTTTTGGGCCTCCTGAATTTTTATCACACATTTCTACCTCATAAGGCTGCAATAGCTGAGCCCTTCCACAGGCTACTTGATAAAAAAGCCCATTGGAAGTGGACTGAATTACATGACAAAAGTTTCCAGGATCTAAAGGCCCTTCTTTCAGAAACGTCCACTGTAACTCATTACATTGAGTCTAAACCTGTATGTCTTGCATGTGATGCATCCCCCTACGGGGTGGGGGCAGTCTTAAGCCACATAGAGAAGAATGGGAAACAAGTTCCTATTGCATTCTATTCCAGAACCTTATCTGCTGCTGAGCGTAATTATGCTCAAATTGATAAAGAAGCCTTAGCCATAGTGGCTAGAGTAAAAAAATTTCATGATTATTTATTTGGCAGGGATTTTACTGTCTTCACTGACCACAAACCCCTTTTGGGCCTATTCACCACAGATAGGCAAACTCCCCACATACTATCTCCATGAATATTGAGATGGTGTAAATTTCTGTCTGCATACAACTTTAAGTTAGTTCATAAACCGGGAAAGGAAATGGGCCATGCAGATGGCCTCAGCAGACTACCACTGCCACTAATAGATCCTGATCCAGCTCCTGCTGCTAAAATATTGTCCATTCAGGACTTGCCTGAGTTTCCCCTCCATGCTGGGGATATTGCTGCTGAGACTGCTACAGATAAAATTTTGAGCAGGGTACTGTCATGGGTACACACGGGCTGGTTGGAAAAAAGTCCAGGCCCTGATTTCCAAAGTTATTTTGTGAGAAGACATGAATTGTCTGCACGTAAGGGCTGCATTTTATGGGGAAACAGAGTCATTATTCCCACATCATTGAGGGACAGAGTCTTACATTCCTTACATGAAGGCCATCCAGGCATTGTACAGATGAAAGCCTTAGCTAGAAGCTACCTGTGGTGGCCTGGCCTGGATAAGGCCGTGGAAGATCAAATCCATGGTTGCTATACCTGCCAGAGGTCTAGGCCTGAAATGCCCCAGGCCCCAGTTCATAGGTGGGAAGAAACACCCCCCCCCCGGTCTAGGGTTCATATAGACTACGCTGGGTCTTTCCAAGGACAGATTTTTATGATAGCAGTGGATAGCCACTCAAAATGGCTGGAAGTAGTTCCAGTCCCTAATATGACTACTACTAGGACCATCCAGGTGCTGAGAAATCTCTTTGCAACACATGAGTTGCCTGATGTTTTGGTTTCTGATAATGGGGCTCAATTCATTGCTGCTGAGTTTCAGGCTTTTCTCAGAGCTAACCTCATCAGACATGCTACGTCTGCACCATTTCACCCCTCTACGAATGGACAAGCCGAATGCATGGTGAGGACAACAAAGGAGGCGCTCAAGCGCATCATCACAGGTGACTGGCATCAGGCTGATTTCTTGCTCTTTCAACACACTACACCCTGCACAGCCATAGGAAAAAGTCCTGCTGAGCTTCGTTGGGGAAGGCGATTAATTACTAAACTGGACAGGTTTCATCCAGACAGAGTGGCATCCGAAGCCTCTAAACCAAAACCCCTGAGGGGGCTGCAAACAGGTGATTGGGTTTGGGCCAGAAACTATGGGCCTGGAAATTTGTGGGTTCCTGGTCAGGTGGTCAAAGAATCCAGAACCCTATCTTACAAAGTGGGGTTGGAGGGAGGGTGACTGGTCAGAAGGCATATTGACCAACTTAGAAAAAGATTCCCAGAGCGGTCACTAAGTGAGGACTATGGCACAAGTCCCTCCCGAGGTCCTCAAGCTGGCATCCAAGCCAGCTCACACCAGTCCCACCAGGGTTTTCCTTCCTCAGTGGAACTTGATCCAGAAGAGGAACATGGCAGCTCAGAAGTGCAACATAGACCAGGCAAACCAGCTGAATCTCAGTGACCGTTGTGCCTACTCTGCTAAACAGTCAGACTCTAGGGTGGGCCCACCTGGAGAGGCCAGCCAGAGCAATTCAACTCCCCTGGACACAGGAGCACAAGGGGACATGGGTCTACCCAGCCCACCAGGTAAGCTGGTAGACCACAAAGTGACTGGAACCCCAATGTGTTCATCCAGACCACATAAACCCCCAGCATATCTTACAGACTATGTTGTAAAATAAAGTGATATGTAATGTATAACACTGCCTACAGAAATTGGGGGTAAAATGTAACTGCTGTCAAGCATGTTCACTTAGACGTTGTTTTATCTCTTTGTAGTTTATTGCATTGACAAGCTATTCTTTAATATCTTTATAGTCCACTCTACAAGGCACGTCTGTAAAGGTTGTGTAATATCATTCTAACTATCTTGGGGAAAAACAAAACATTACAATTATTATTGTTATTTATTATTTTACTATTTTGGTTGTTGGGAGTGATTAATAAGCCTTGACTATTGTCAAGGGTATTATAGCCTGATCTTAGGAGGGAGGGGTGTTATGTACTGGGCTTTTGGAATATCACCACGTGCGTTGCTGGAGAACTAATGGTTCTCCAGCAACTCAGACAGGACGTCTCTGGTCCTGCCATTGGTCAACTTTGGCTGGCAAGCATAGCTTCAATCCGATTGGTTAATACCATAGGGCCTGGCTATATATTGAAGCAGGGTGACTCCAATCTCTCAGTACAGTTTCTGCTTAAATAAAGTATGAGTTTGTCTGTACTCATCTGCATGTTCTCGTTCCTGCTCATCAGAGCCCACGACATAATAACTTCCCTACAGATGCAAGAGTAAAGGAAAGGATACTCTGGATTCAGTTAATGATCTGAATAAAGAAGAATTTTGTTAAAAAAAATTCCAATAAAAATCTCAATGTTTGTGAAAGCTCTTCAGAATTTTTGGACTTAGGGAGAAAATGAATATATAAAAAATAAACAAGTTTATAAACCTTTTTACTTTGATCCTTCTTATACTTACTGTATTCTTTTTAATGTTTCGAGAGCTTTACTGTTTTAAGTTACTTTATAATCTAAGAACTTTGGTTACTGAAATGATTGGAAACAATAATAAGCATAATAATTATATTTCCATAAAAAGGCACTTTGTCATAGTTCCTTGTTCCAAAGACAATCCACTATTTAAAATCTTCTTTCTGTAGCCTACTGTTGAGAAAATAGGAAAGCAAAGCATTTAGTTTTTCAGAAAAAAAATAGTACTGACTCATGCAAGTGGAACCACATATTTGACCAAGAAGGAGAATGGATTTCTTACCTCGGATCTGAAGATTGGAAAAAGTCTGTACTGGGATAGTAATCCTGCAGAAATAAACAAGAAACAGTGTGGGATTGGGAATTATATACTAATCTTTTCATTTCCCCCTTCTTCTCCAGTCTCTGTCCAGTTCATCAGTTAATTTCAGATTGTATTTTAGACAAGATATAAGACCAAAGAAACACTACTGGGGAAAAAACCCCAATCTGACAAAGTTGCTGCTCAAACTGAAATGAAATAGTAAAACAACTGTTTTTTTCAGTTTCCGGGACAACAGTCAGGAGCTTTCCACACACATTTCATTTGAAGGAAATGAAGAATTTTAGCATGTGAATTTGGAATTTTGAACTTACATGGTAACTCAGTGGGACAAGGAAATGTTTTGTTTCAAACCTGATTGTATTGGATCCCTTTTTAAAATATTAAACTGTGGGTCTGACTAACAACAAGTCAACTCAAAAGTATATGTTTTATGTCTCTCATGATGTTCCATAATCATCTTCCCAGCTTTGGAAGGAGACCTGATCTCCATAACGGCAAAGAACTCTAAAGTGAGAGAATATAATTTTAAACTGTAGATGCTAATTAGTATCTACCGGTATTTATCTGACTATCTATTCACCCATTCATTGATCTACCTACCACTTGCAAACAGAAAACAGATTTTATTTATTTTTTAATTTTAATTCCATTTATATCCCGCCCTTCTCCGAAGACTCAGGGCGGCTTACAAGCTTAGCAGTAGCCTTCATTCTATGTATATGCCTGCTTATTAGGGCTTTCACACACACACCCAAGCGACATTATTACAAAGTCAGCTTATTGCCCCCAACAATCTGGGTCCTCATTTTACCTACCTCGGAAGGATGGAAGGCTGAGTCAACCTTGAGCCTGGTGGGATGCGAACCTGCACTAATTGCAGGCAGCTGGTGTTACTTAAGGAGGCATTAGCCCACTGCTCCAACAAGGCTCAAGATTGAAATTGTTGATAGTTTCAACTTAGTTAATTGGCAGTTAATTAGCAGGTTGGCTACCAGCTGGTAGTGCAATCCTTCTCCAAGCTACCGCCTAAGGATGTAAGGCTAGGCAACTTGTACTGAGCAAGGTCCTTACAGTCCTATGATCCACTAGAATGGGGTCCCCAACACCTGGTCCCTGGACCGGCACTGGTCTGCAGCATGCCAGAAAATGGGCTGCGCAAACAAGCAAAGCCCCACCTGTGGGATGTAGGCAGCACACAAAACCATGCCCTCTCTGGTCCATGGAAAAACCTCTCTCCATGGAACCAGTCCCTGGTGCCCAAGAGGGCTGCTGCACTAGAAGTTAACTTCCTGACCCTATCTGGTCCTCTATCTGCAGGTTTTGTCATGAGTACAGTAACCAAATTTTCTTGGAAAAAATAAAAGACAAACCTGAAAGAGGGGCAAATTGGAAAGAGGTTCATAAGGATTGTATCTTTCTTTTACAAAGGAAAATTCAAGAGCAAAATCAAGAAAATAATTGAGTTACATCTATCCAAAGTACAGCTTTCTGAAATAAAAAGATTGTCCCTGATAATAAAGATGTATGCTCACTGTAATTATGGGGCTGCTCCTCCTTGATTACTTTTCACCTGCCTCTTCTAGGAAAGTACCATGGGATGGGGAATAGTTGGCAATCAGACTTGTTTGGTTGGGTCACCACCATTTGGCTTCTTTAACGGGTCTTAATTGGTCTCCTACTTAACTTCCACAGAGCTTCTTCATAAGAATAGTCCTAGGCCTGTTTGCTTTTCCCTTCTGGCTGCACTTCCATCTGGCTTTGACATTGCCTGCCTTTCATAGTATCAGTTGCTGCAATTTCAGGCAAGCTCAGCCAGATGACAGTTTTCCTCGGACTTTTCAGATTTTCAGCCTATCTATTCTAAGGAAAAATGTCTGGCTCTTCACATGCTTTTCAGTCCAACTTCAAGAGCATGGAAAATATTTCCCTGATCTCTTGACTGGGCTTTAAATTATTTCTTTCAGCTTGCTGATACCATAATAATCTGCTGGGATTGTTTAAAAAAAATGAAGGAAAGAGACCTGCGGAGCACTTCTTTTTTTTGCACGTTATGCAGCCTATGCTTCCCTAGAAACTCAGCCAGCTCCTTCTTGTGCCAGTTTCTTGCTTGAGGGAATTGCAGGAACTTAACATAAGGAGAAATTTTAAAATATGATTCCAGTGTGATATGGTACAATTTATTCTATAACTTCAGGACATTAATGTCTCACTCTGCTGTATATCTAGAGCAAAGCTAATTTACAAACCAAGTCTGCAGTTTTCTGAGTGGGCAAGGCTGACCTCTGACAGGATTCTCAGCAATTTCACTGGTAAAGTTGTTGTGCAACAATGTCAGTACAAGAAATGGACCTGCATTTTACCTGCCCTCTTCCCCCTCCAAGAGTTTGCGGTAAGTAGCAATCTCAATATCTAATGCCAGCTTGACGTTGAGGAGTTCTTGGTATTCCTGGAGGTGACGAGCCATTTCCTCTTTTAAGTTCCGACTGTCGTCTTCCAATCGAATCACTGTGTCATGATAGTTGGTAGTCTCAACAGCGTAGCGGTCTTCTATCTCTCTTAGTTGTCTCTCTAAAGATTCATTCTGAAATGAAGAAAATGAAAAATGAAAATGAAAAATTTCCTGGTAAGGCAACAAGGCAATGATCAACCACTACTATAATCTGCACAGAGGAACAGACATCTCCTGACCACAGTTCACAGGAAATTCTAAGTGACATCAATGTTGACCACTCTATGGCCCCTAAAAGTAACCAACTCCCAGAATTACCCAGCCAACATGACCACTGTTGAGAATTTTGGGAGTTGAAGTTCACAAATCTTAAAGTTGCAAAGGTGGAGAAACACTGGTCTAAAAAGAATAGAGAGAAAAACAAAAGCAATTCAGATATTTAGAATTTTTGTCTAACGAAGAGACATAATTTTTCAGAATCTTTGTACTAACATAAATATTAAAATACAAAAAATATATAGAAAAAGGCAATTCTTGGAATACAAAGAGTAAAAAATACATGATGTTTATTGAGAAAGAAGGAATCAATAGGTTTAGGTTTAGGTTTATTAAATTTATATGCAACCCTTCTCCCTGAGGACTCAGGGCGGCTCACAACAATAAAAAGTTAAAAGATATAAATACAAAAATTAAAAGAGGATTAAACAATATAAGAAATAAGAACAATTTAAACCAATAAAAAACCAAATTTAAAAACTATGATCAGTCCAGGCCCGCTTGTTGGAATAACCAAGTCTTTAGGTCACGGCAGAAGGACCGAAGGTCAGGGGCCATCCGCAGCTCCGGGGGCAGTTCGTTCCAGAGGGTCGGTGCGCCCACAGAGAAGGCTCTCCCCCTGGGGGTCGCCAGCTGGCATTGCCTGGCCGATGGCACCCTGAGGAGGCCAACTCTGTGGGAGCAAACTGGGCGATGGGAGGTTGACATTGGCAGCAGGTGGTCTCGCAAGTACCCCGGGCCTAAGCCATGTAGGGCTTTAAAGGTGATTATCAGCACCTTGAATCGCACCCAGAGGGCAAACGGAAGCCAATGCAGCTCGCGCAGGAGTGGTGTAATATGGGAGTATCGAGATACTCCCATAAGCACCCGTGCGGCCGCATTTTGCACCAGTTGAAGCCTCCGGGCGCACTTCAAGGGCAGCTCCATGTAGAGAGCATTGCAGTAATCCAGGCAAGAGGTGACAAGGGCATGGGTGACCGTGCATAGGGCATCTTGGTCCAAAAAGGGGCACAACTGGCATACCAGGCGAACCTGTTCAAAAGCTCCCCTGGTCATGGCAGTTAGATGATCTTCCAAATTAAGCCGTGAATCCAGGAAGACACCCAAGTTGCTCCCCTCCCATCAGAAGAGATGGAACCTGTTGGACAGTACGAGATGCCGATATCCACAGCCACTCGGTCTTGGAGGGTTTCAGCCTGAGCCTGTTCCTTCCCATCCAGACCGTCAAAATAGGAAGACCGTCCTCACTCAGAGCTGAGTCCGCCCCCCAAACCCCTACTCCCCTCCCCACGACCGTCCGATGGTCTGGACTGCTGTCCGGATCGAACTCCCCCAAGTTCATTCCGGACCCCTAAAGCCTCCCCCCTCCCAGGTCCCCTTAAATTTTTATATAAACATGTTAATAAAAATCCCCTCAGCCTCTTCTTTGAAGCACAACTGATGGAAGGGCTTTTGAGGTTCCCCATATCACCCTCTAATGTAGTCATGTAGAATGGCCACTGATGGGGGAGTTTGGGGGCTGGGGGGAACAAATATGATTTCAACTGAGTTAGTGGAGAAATGCTCTGTTTTATCTCAAAATCTGAAGTAACTGAGGAGAGTTAGTAATTGCCCTCTGCTGTTCCATAAACTATGAGTTGGGACCAGCCAACCTCCTGTTAGCCAGATGTTTTCAACATGTTGGCTTTTCCCAACATCAGCTCCACCTACCGATCCTTTAAGAGACTCCAAATCACAAGTGAGGACTTGCAGTTGCCGGCGGTACTCGTTAGCTTCCTGCTTGGCTAGACGCAGTGCCTCAATGTTCCGTGCTGCAGCATCACTCAAATCTGCAAACTATCAGATACAAGTCAGCTGTTTTCAAAAGTTGCAACCAGAAAGTTAAATAATGTTATCTGACCTTTCCAATCCTGCATCTCCTCAATTCCTGAAAATGACCATTTAACTATACTTGGATCTCTGCCATTAAGAGAGTTTTTATCAATGGAAACCAAATCTGAATTCAAATGGGCAGAGGAGAGGAAAATCAGAAGTTCGCAATTTCCACATAGCAGGCAATGCAATACAGTTAATAATTTCCTGCTCTTTGTTAACTGGGTTTCAAATTATACTGTTTTTTTAAAAAAACAACTTTTAAAATAATAATAATGAAGGCAATGACAACAACAAATACAGTTGGAGGAGAACAAAAGAATCTTTGATTTTAGCCACATATCCCTGTCCTTATTCCTACAATCAAAATAAATGTGATTCATCTTCCCCTCAAAGGAGTTTCATTCATGTAGCAAAGAAGAAGAATGAAATATAACCTGCCTGGAGCCTGCTAAATAGGCAGCACACTTTTCTTGGAAATAACATTGATAGCCTGAAATTCTGACACCAAACAGAAACTTGCTGCTGTCCACCCTATTCCTGTCAATGTCCTACATCTTGATTAGCCATGTCATCTTTTTTTTAGTATCAGAAATGCTGCCCAAAAGATATTGGAACTTAGTTAGCCCTTAGTTACGCTACCTTCCTTAGTGGATAGTCCTTACTCCATTATATTGTGGCTATACCTTTGACTTGTACCATTCTTCAGTCTCTTGCATATTGTTTGTGGCCATGGACTCATACTGGATGCGGATCTCACGCAGGGCAGATGTCAAATCAGGCTTGGTCATGTCCATCTCGATGTGAACCTGCTGCTGCTGCAAATATTCCCGCAGCTCCCGCACTTCCTGAGAAAGCAACGGAAAGGTTTTTAAGCTAATAAAATCAGAATTGGGGCAGGGCTGGGTTTCCCTGAAATCAAATGAAGAAACCCTAGACTAGAGAATGTAGACATACAAATTCACACAAGTAGCATGGAAAGGATAACATGGTTCTTGCATGTGCCTTTATCTGGTACACAGGGATGGTTGTATCATTAAATGCTTTCATGTGTAACAAACCTTCTATACATTCCAAAAACAAACCTTTCCAGCAAAGGCACCTGATTTTTCTGGCACCCTTTCTCTCCCCTGCCACAAATAGCAAGTGCTTCAGTTCAAAACAGTTTTACGTTACCATTTTGCAATTGCTTGCATGAAAGTGGTCTCTCAAAGAGAGTGTTCTTTCCAAAGCATTGAAAATTCAGGTAGATTTATGACCTTTGAGGTTCATTCTTGACTAATATGATTCCCTATTGCCAGCTTTTAACACAAGGCTGTCTTTTTCCTTTTTAACTAACCACCCAGTCAATTTTGTTTCAGACAACAACAACAATAAAAGATGTCGTCTTAAATGACTGAATTCAAGAGTTCACAGCCTCTGACGTTTTCAAAGAGCAATCTTTTAAAGGTTTCCACAATGAAATCTTGAGCAGAATTTACAGGGGAATTGTTCCAAGTATGCCTGTAATGTCAGCATTAGTTTTTCCCAATTCATCTATTGTTCCATTATATACATGTTTGCTCATTTTTTATATTTATATTCCACACTTCTCTAGATGTTCAAAGTATTGTATATGGTGCATGTGATGGTCTTCCTATGTGGATTTTCCCAACAGTTCTATTGAGGTAGGCTGATAATGTCTAAAGATTCTTGGTCACCTATCTCACTCCATAGCATAAGTATGAGATACATACTTCCTAAATACAGAGGAACAATCAATTGCTAGAAAATTCATATGCTCGTGTTACAAATAATACTGTGTTTGTGTGTTTGTGTGTGTATACTTGTTGCTGATTTAGTCCTATTTTTTGTCAGCAAAGTAGATCTGAACTCTCCTTCCTGTGAAGAAAAGGATAACACTTTACCTGATTCTAATCTTCTTGGAGGTACCAAACTACAGCATTTCTTAGCTCTTTGCAAGTTACTCTTTAATCAGAGCACTATAAGATTTCATAATAATTTGTATCAGCAAAACCAATCCTAATCTATCTAGTAAAGATTTACTATCTCTATGGGTATTATTTTAATGGTATTGTAGAATGCATATTGATTTTATAGTGTTTTTTGAAAACTTTGCTTTTCTTTAACTGATAATTTTAATTGTGGTTGAGCCTTGTCCCGGAGTATTGGTGGTATTATACGGTAATTGTTATTGTTAAGTTTTAACCCTTTCTAAATAATTCATAATCCCTATAAAAATGTCTTGGCCTAATTTTGCCTGCTTGTATAAGCTCTTCAGGTAGCTTTCTCCTAGTGATATGGTAGAGCACCTAATGGAAACATCATTGCTTGAAACAACCATCATAAAACAAAATAGAAGAAAAAAATAGATTTTTGGAGGGAAATAATTTTAGGAGGAAGGATTGACATACCTTGTATATTCCATAAGTGAGGCTATACTTCTAGCTTTGGACTAAGAAATATAGGTGAGTCTCCATCATATCGGAGAGTCACGGAGTGATTCCTGTTCTGAGACACCAAATGATTTTTTTTTTCACTTCAGAAACTATGAACTTCAGAAACTATGAAACCACTTGTGGCTTAAAGGCTCCCAATTAGCTACAGCTCATAAGCAAGCAGAGAAACATGAATTGGCAGTTGCTTGGAAGGCTACGTTTGGCCAGGGGCTAAACAAAGGTGTTTTTTTTTTAAAAAGAGTAATGTTTCTCTTGAGTTGCTTTTAACTCCTAATGACTACATGGAGACACCTATGCAGTTATCCTGGCAACAGTATATAAGGCAGGGGTCTTCAAACTTGGCCCTTTTATGACTTGTGGACTTCAACTCCCAGAATTCCTCAGCCAGACACGCTGGCTGAGGAATTCTGGGAGTTGAAGTCCACAAGTCATAAAAGGGCCAAGTTTGAAGACCCCCGATATAAGGGATTGGGATGTTTTTCAATTTCACAATATAATCTCAGGCTGGGCCTTACATCTAAAAACTGATCACGTTCAACCCCACTTAGCATTCTGAAGATCAGCCCAAGTTGCCTTTTTAAGATGTTTTTTGCAGCTCAAATATAAATAAAGTGCAGTCTGTGGGTAAAAGAAATATGCCCATTTCCAATTATGGGTCTGCTGACTGGATTAAATCAGGGATATACAATTTGAGAATCTAGGGTTGCATGCAGCCTTCCAAAGTCTTGGTTTTTAATTTATTCCCATATTATAATTTAAATGAAATTGAATATTATAAAATATATGAATGGAGGATAATATTTTTTCTTGCCTGCCCATCACATGCTGCACAACACTACGTGGAGCTAATTGCATTAAAAATTATGTACCTCACGATTAAATAATCTCCTCAAGACACTTCTAGTCCAGAGATGTTGAATAGAAAGGGAGCAAGATATTTTGCACAAAATTCCTTCTAAGATTTTTGTAAATTAACTGAAGGTGATGAAATGCTCTTGACCAGAAGAATAAGAAGACTGTTCATTTGGATTGTTCATTTTTCCTCCCAAATGCACAAATTCAGATATCTTTGTAAAAAATAACACAATATCATCCATTTTTAGTTTTGAGGAAGGTTGAGATTAACAGTCAGGGAGCCATGCTGGAACTATGATCTACTGAAAGGTGAGCTATGAATGTTACTAATTTCTGTAATGTAACATTCCAGTGACCCCATTCTTAAAAGAAGTTAAACCAATTGCATTCTGGAATTCTTTTGGGCAGAGAATTGGAGTGGGAGATAACATTGAGTATAATAATGCAACAAAGGGGGAAAAAATTAAGAACTATTTGCACAAAGTAAAATAACCAGTTAATGAATCTGATGACAAGCAGGCTAGCACCACTATATTATGTATGGTAGTATTTCCCAATCTCTTCCCTTCCAGATGTGTGGGATTACAGGTTCCACAGTTACCACTCAACAACACATCTTCAGGATATCAGGTTACAGGAAGCTGCTGTCCAGTTTTCCTGTAATTGAAAACTGATCTGGTTCACACATTTGTGGATTAATGCCTAGTAATCAGGGTTCAAACATGCTAAGACAAAACTAAGCAATTATGACATTGTGCATTTTGTAAACCCAGCATGATTGTAGATATTAAAAAAAACGAGCACTGTCTAGCAAGTTAAATAACCTGAGTCTTCAATTTTCCTTCCATACTCAGTAAAAACAACAACAACAGAATGTCAATGGTGTATTATTGTACCTCATCATGGATTTTCTTTAGGAATGTAATCTCCTCCTGCAATGATTCAATTTTGCGTTCCAGATCAATCCGGACTAAAACAGCATCATCAACATCCTATGGGGACAGAGAAACCGGGTTATGAGAGGGAAAATCATCCCCATTCAATTTTTTTTAGTACCACAATGACTCATTTAGTGATCCTTTGCAGTTATGACAGTTACTTCCCATTACAACAATTACTTGCAGTTATATGATGAAACAATAACTTTGTGACCAGTCCTTGCATTAGTGATTGTTGCAGATCTGTATAGCAAGGGAAAACTCAAGTAAGATTGTAAGCATAGTTGTGATTTTTTTTTACTAATGAACACTTTAATAACTGAGTTGGTCCCAATAGTTACTGCTAAATGAGGATTAACTGCCCTTAATTTATGAGCACAGCTGAGACCAAGATTTCTGTTGCTAAGCATGGTATTGCTAAGCAAGGCATTAAGCGAGTCATGCCCAATTTTACTTTTTTCCATGGTTGTTAAGTGAATCACTACAGTTATTTAATGAATCATGTGGTCATTAAGTGACTCCAGCTTCCTCCATTGACTGCTTTTTGGAAGCTGGCTGGGAAGGATTGAAATGATAATCCCATGATCCCAGAGTAAATGCCAGTTGTCAAGTGGTTGAATTTTCATCATATGACCATGGGGATGTTGCAATGGTCATTATGAGGACCGGTTGTAAGTCACTTTTTTCAGTGCCATTGTAATGTTAAACTAAATAAATAGTTGTAAGTCTCAGCACTGGGCCTGTGCTAGACCCTGTTTTAATTCATTCATTGATTATATCTTTTGAGCTGAGTCACTAAATAAATAGTTGTAAGTCTCAGCACTGGGCCTGTGCTAGACCCTGTTTTAATTCATTCATTGATTATATCTTTTGAGCTGATCAAGAGGCTGACCCAACGTTAAAAATTTGTGCCCATTGTTCAACAGCACTTCATTATAGCAACCATACAAACTATTTAAACAGTCTAGGACTATTTAAATAGCAGGATACAAACAGTATAGGAACAGTTACAACAACAAGCTTTGAGAAACAATGTTTGAATGCAATTATACGCACCCCATATGTATTTCCTGAATAATTTTATTAATAAGACTTTATATCTTTTTTTAAATCCTTTTGTTGACAAAACAATATCTTATTAAACTACAGGAGTATAGACAGCAAAAAAGGTAGTTGACTGATCCCCTATTGAGGAATGACACTTTTCATACTCAGTTCAGAGAAGATACATTCCTGATGTGAATGTGAAATATGCCATTATTTCTCTTGGGAAATCTAATATGTGCAACTAAGCTCTCTGCAGAAAGGCACTTTGTTCCATCTGATCTCCTGTGGGGGAGAGGGGTAGGGGAACAAGACTGCTACTGCGCATGGTCCATTCATAAAAATTCTGTTTTATGCATAGGATATTTTTTTCTTGATTGCAAATCTAACCTAGTAATAAAATATATTCTCCGATTCTTACACCATCCACTGATTCTCAGTGGGAACTGGAACTGGTTAATTAAGGATAATTAGGAAACACAGGAGCAAGTGAATAAAAAGAAATTCATTAACTACTTAGAAAGAAAGAATAAAATAGTATGTTATAGATTTGTTTTCAAGCAAAATTGCACAAAATTGGTTTGGGGGAAAAGGAAGATAATATAGAAATGCAATACTACAATTTAGATCAGAGGCTGCATCTGCTATGGCCTTATTTGAGAATGCCTTGAATATATATATATAACTCTTGAGGTTTCCAAATTATAATCTTAAATGTAACAGGAAAAAAAGACTGGGATAGGTTATCACATTGTTATCAGTTTTACTATGTAGTTATCATATATGAAGGGACGTGGTGGCTCAATGGGTTAGGACGCTGAGCTTGTCGATCAGAAGGTCGGCAGTTTGGCGGGTCGAATCCCGAGTGCCGCGTAACAGAGTGAGCGCCTGTTACTCGTCCCAGCTTCTGCCAACCTAGCAGTTCGAAAGCACGTAAAAAATGCAAGTAGAAAAATGGGGACCACTACGGTGGGAAGGTAACAGCGTTCCGTGCGCCTTTGGCGTCTAGTCATGCCGGCCACATGACCACGGAGACGTCCTTGGACAAGCGCTGGCTCTTCGGCTTTGAAACGGAGATGAGCACCGGCCCCTAGAGTCGGAAACGACTAGCACGCATGTGCGGGGGAACCTTTACCTTACCTTTTATCATATATGATCATTTGATTTCTTAGACTTGACACCAGGCCTGGCCATAATTTTTGTTACTTCAGATACCCATTCCCATATTTCGAATCTGCTTTTAGGTAATGACCCAGGTAGGTAAGTCAGTTTACAGAATTGCATGCAACCTCTTACAACATTGCACAAAATATCTGCCTATTGCAGAACACTAAAATCTACCTGTTCTACCTGTCTTTCCAACTCCAGGATTTTTGTCCATTGTTTCCCAAACCTTGAAAGCTGGAGACATAATACTTTTGTTTTGCCTGAGAATTTCTGGATATCTTAGAAATTATGGTAGTCTTTCATTGGTGTAACCTAAAATTGTGTTTGTCTTTTTTGGGGTCATATCTCTCTACTGCTTCACATTCAGTTTCCAGTTGCATCCTATTGTAAGTTGTTTTTCACATGTACCCATATTAATGCACATATATTTGTGCATTTGATTTTATTTCCTAAGTGAAAATTTTGCATTTGTTTTGGTTAAATTTCATTCCTTTCAGCCCATTTTTCTAGCTTAATACAATGGTTCTGAATTTTATTTCCATCTTCTAGGGCAGGGGTGTCAAACTCAATTTCATTGAGGGCCGCATCAGCATTGCAGTTGCCCTTGGCGGGCCGGGTAGGTGTGGCCAGGGTGGGCGTGGCCTACTGGGTGGGTGTGGCCAGCTCTACATCATTCACATCAAGGGTGCCAATGGGGGCCTGGGCAGGAGTGGGACAGATCTGAGGGTCTCTGGCAGAAGAAGATGGGACCGGGGCAAGTGCCAAGGCATGGTCCACTGGAGGAGCCTCACTGTTCCTCTCAGGCCTTGGGGGGGGTTGGATGGTGGCGTGGACGTCAAATGCCCAGCCCAGCCGTCAAGAACCCATGGCACTAAGCCCAGCTCCACTTCCCCAAGGTGGCGCCCAGCTGCACTTACCTCCTCCTCAAGGCTGCTGTTGCTGTGCTTGCTCTCCTTAGCCAGGTTGCTCATGATGGGTACGAGAGCAAAGTCAAGAGGGAGGCCCACTCCCTCTCCATGTGAGGAGACCTGGCTTTGTATCCAAAGCTTCCTTAGCAATAGGATCGGAGACCCCCCAGGATAGGCCAGGAGGAGGGGGCAAGGGGATGGTGAAAGGGCAGCAGGGCAGGACTAAGGCAGGACTTCCCTCAGACCCTTCTTCTCCTTTCTTCCTTCCTTCCAAGAACAGAGTGGTAGGAAAATATTTGAGATGAGGGAGGGAGAAAAACAGGCAAGAAAGACAGCTGCGGAAGTGTCATCCTTCATGAGGAATGAAGAAATGCACCATTGCCTGGAAGTGGCCAGCACATGGCCCTCACCTACGTCACATATCCGGCTTGGTGGGCTCTGGGGGAGGGCATGCCATAAGCAGCATGAGAGTCGATGTTACGTGCACAGTGCTGCCCAGCCCCCAGCCTGCCCGGTTTTGGCAGGCAGTGGGGCACTTTCTTGACAGTGCCGAGAGGCTGAGCTGAGTGGCACGAATCTGAAGACAAGCGCAACGCTGCCCAGGCCCTAGCCTGCCCAAAGTAGGCAGGGTCATATGCTGGCCACTTCCAGGTGATGGTGCATTTCTTCATTCCTCACAAAGGGTGATACCTCCCCAGCGTGCGCCCCGAGGGCAGTGCCGATGTGGCCTGGGTTGGTCCCTCACTGTTTCCAGATGGCCTTGTGGAGCTAAGACTGAATGCATTTCAGCATAGATGACCACCACGAAATTGTACATTGGCTTCTGGCTGGCCTGGGCCGGGGCCAAGGCAGCGGGGGCCGTTCCCTCACTGTTTACAGGATAGCTTCGCGGGCCACATGAAACCACTTCATGGGCCGGATCCCCCGGGCCTTGTGTTTGACATGTCTATTCTAGGGATTGCTATCTCACATAATTGTGGGTCATCTGCAAATCTGATAAGTAGTTTTTCCACCTTCATCTTTAAAGAAGCTATTAAATAGTACAGAACCCCCAAAAGAGAGCAGCTAGGTATACGGTAGTAGTTAAGTCACTAGACTAGAAACAGAGACTGAGTTCTAGTGTCACCTAAGGCATGAAACCAACTTGCCTTCTTGCCTAACCAAGGAAAGGAAGCTATGGCAAACCACTTCCAAAATCTTGCCAAGAATTCTGCAGAACATGTCCTGACAGTCACAAGGAGTCAATACTGACTTGAAGGGATCAAAGTGAAAACCCAATAAGTTAGATTGTTCTTTGCTCTTGTCAAATCCATGCTGATTTCTGGTAATTACATTATTTTAAAGATTCTTTCAAAATGATCTGTTTGTAATCTGCTCAATAATTTTCTCAGGTACAGTATTAGTGCCAGATTGATAGTTCTGTAGTTTGTTGCAGTATCCCTTTTCCATTTGGAAGACAGTGACATCATTTGGTATCTCCAGATACTCGACATTTTGCTGATTCTTAACAATTTCTCAAAGATTAAAGAAGTATTCAGGCAGCCATCAATAAATTGTTTCTTCAGTAGCTAGGTATAGTTCTTCTAGCTCTGGAGATTTAAACCCATTCAAAGTAAATAAGTATTCCTTGATTATCTTTTTTATCAATTTCAGGTTTTGGTCCTGTCCCTTCAACTTGTTCTTCTCAACTTCCTGATGGAATACACACTTATTTTTATTGGAGAAGATTGAAACTAAATAGGAATTGAATAGCTCTGTCTTTCATTGTTTGTTAGCATTTGGTCTTCTTCATTGAGCAATTGATAATCTGAAGCTCTCCTTTTTCTTTTCACTTTGAACATGCTAGTCCTTTTTGTTATTTTTAGCATCCTTCACTAACCAACCATTTTTGCTTTCATAATATTTCTACTATTCTTTTATGATCTGACTCTTTTTCTGTTACTTGTGTGCATCTTTTTTTTTTACATATTTTCAGTAAGGTTTTTATTTGGTTACATGAGCCTCTTCTATTGTCCTCATTTTCCCCTCTTAACTGGAATTGTTTGAAAATGTGCTTTTACTAACTCCTTCTTTAGGAGTTAGGCAACTGAAATACTTCTCTGTGGAGAAGGAGAAAAGATTGGCTCCCACCTTAATATTCTTTTGAAACATGGTTTTGCCAATGGGCTTGGGGACCCCAGAGTGATATGGACCCATCAAATTGTTTTTTGATTGTTGTTACAGAGGGTGGGGTGATTGTTTATTGGGTTTAGATTTGGGGTTTTATTTCTGTAAGCCATCTGGGGTTACCATGAATGACTTGGGCGCTATATAAATTTTATAAATGAATAAATAATAAATATCTCATTCTCTTTTTCTCATTAGCTTCTGCTATGGGAATCTACTTATAATTGTTCTAAATTTATTCTATTCTGATTTTTGAACTGCAAAATACATCTTTATCAATCTATTATCACCACCACAAAACTCCATTGTGACTATACTCAAACCTATTTCCCCCAAATTTCCTATTACTTCTACCTCTTTAACTTCAGAGCTATCACACAGAGCTAGGCACCATTCGTGGTAGGGCATCCCATCCCTGTTCTTCTAGAACTCAGATCTGATCTAATCTGCTTATTTATTTTGTGTGGTATAGCAAAATACAGAGTGGTGCATTTTTATCTAATCAACTAATTTATATTGGTTAAGTATATATGGACATATATAGTATATGCGGGAGTAATGTCTATAGTTCAGAAAGAATGATAAAAGGTGTAAATATTCATTTGTTTCTATTTCTGAGAACAAATAATATTCAGGAGGCTAAAAAGATTCTCTTTATGACTCCCTATGTAACATGAGTTACCATATTAATCATATGTAATTTTAACTATGTAAACATAATTATTAAAATATACATGTGATTTGAATTAATGTCTAATTTTTATTTTGGATCCATCCATTAAATTTTGGAGCACACCTCTTGGCATGCAGTTCAAGTATTGCTCCTTGTTATGCCACAGTTGTGGACACCAAGTTGATGTTGAATTTAATTACGGCGGCAAGACTTTTGATAGGCCAATACTGGAAGAAAGAGGAACTGCCGACCATAGAGGAGTGGACTTTAAAGGTTTCCGACCTGGCAGAGATGGCGAAGATTTCGGCCTATTTGAAAGATCATTCGCAAGAACGCTATATTATGGAATGGAGAAAATGGATTGATTTTATCCAGAACAAGTATAGGGTTAAGAAGTTTTACGTAGCATTTGAATAAGTCTTCTTTCGTTGTTTTTTTTCTTTTGTTATCTTAGTTTTTTTTATACATACTCAATATTATTATTATTTGTTTCATCTTATATAAGCCAGAGAGTGATGGATTTTAGAGTTTATAATTGTTAGCATATGTTTGTTTATGATTGCTTTTTATATATATACCTTGTATTTAGCTCTGGGAAGTCGGGGGGGGGGGAGGGGGGAGGGGGGGAGGTAGGGAGGGGGGAGGAGGGAGGGGGAAGGGGGGATTCTTAAAGGAAAACTGTATTTTAAAACTCTTCAATAAAAAAAAAAGTATTGCTCCTTGTTCAGAAAAAGTGACATACCTCTGATTGATATTAAAACAGAGTGAATAAAGTATATGAAGTCCAGAATAAATAGGTAGTGTAGAAATATAATAGCTATCTGAATAGGCCAGGGGACAATGAATGCTAGATACTGAATTCCTGAATAGTTGTTTCTTTTTTGTTTAAAGTTTTACAAAAATTCCTTTAAACTTTTGTTTAAAGTTTTCTGAAAAAAATGAACACATTCAATGGGCTGCTTCAACTAACATGCAGGAGCTAATTTCAGCATTTGAATACTTCCCTGTGCAAAAGGTATTCACAGAGTGTCATGATGATTACATTATGATGACTACAACCATTTGATTGAAGCCTCACCCATTTTACATGTGTTGCAATGCACATTAAAAAGAGTCGGACTTTGATCACTTGGTTGCGACCACCATCTTAACTTTTTTGACTCCCTATCAGCAAATACCCCTGAAGTGAAACACAACAAAAAAAATCACCGTCTCAAACCAGGCAACAATTGTGAGGACTTCTTATATTTCATTTCCTTTGTTCCAAGACAGGATTTGTCATTTTGCCACCTTACCTGTCGGTAGGAAGACAAATTGCTTTCAGCTTCAAGGCGCAGATTAATCTCATCCTGTAATCTTAAATGAGAGTGAGAGAGAGAAGGGTGGAAAAGTAAGGTAGGTTTATTGAATGATCAGTACTCTTCCACCAGAGGCTACACTCAAGGACAAACATCAAGTTCAACCCCTCTATGGAACACTCAAACCTCTGCAAATCTCCTGCAGTTCAACAACACTCTGCCTCCAAACTTCTGCATGCAGTAAAGGGTTTCAAATAATAATAAGTATAATAACCTTACTTTTTATTAAGAATACACTGAAGGCCCAGCAGAAGTTGCAAGGAGGGAAATCAACTTTTCCCCTTCAATCATCTATTGTGAGGAAGGAAACTTGGAGAAGACTCCAGGTTTCTGTGCCTTTTGAAAGAGAGAGAGAGAGAGAGAAAGAGAGAGAGAGAGAGAGAGAGAGAGAGAGAGAGAGAGAGAGAGAGAGAGAGAGAGAGAGAGAGAGAGAGAGAGAGAGAGAGAGAGAGAGAGAGAGAGAGAGAGAGATGTCTGGAAATCTGACAAATATAGTGAGATGTGAATAATAGTTTTCACTTTTCATTCTCTTAATGTCAGGACTTTTAATTGATTTTAACACTTGGCTCTGAGGGAAGGCACTTTGGGAATATGCAATTCCCAAAGGAGAAAATAATGTGGAATGTTTTTATTTTTACATTTTTTCAGAACTAGCTAGTCTCTTATCTTGTCCCTACTCCATAATTTAATTGGTCAGCAGGACAACCCACATGTACAGTTCTTCAGAGCAGGTCTGAGTAAGCTGCAATATTGGGGAGCAAGGTGCTATAGGACCTACAGAGAGCCAGTTTGGTCTGGTGGTTAAAACATTAAGCTAGAAACCAGGAGATTATGAGTTCAAGTCTTGCCTTAGCTAGGAAAACCTTGGGCCAGTCACTTTCTCTCAGCCTAACTCACCTCACAGGGTTGTTGTGGGGGAAAATAGGAGGAGGGAGATGCGTTGTACATCTTTGATGCCTGGAATTATTTGTAAAAATAATAAAAGCAGGATACAAATAAATAAAAATATTTCTTATTCTAGGCAAGTTTCAGCTTAAGTCCAAAGACCAGTGTCTAGATTGTAACTCTTCTAAAAGCAATGTGTCACAGCAGCCTATAGAATGGAAAAGTCAAAGAAAAGGGGAGGTAGGAGAAGAAAGAAAATAATGGCCTTTACCTATCATAATAGGGAATATGAACCATGCCATTTTTTTTTAAAAAAAAAGATCCCCCATATTTGAGGGACAGTTCTGAGGCTGTTCTTAGGCTGCTATAACTGTCTTCCTGCTGGTCTGCATTCAGGTGGGATTTTTTGTGATGTTGATATGTAGGCATATCATATGTAGGCTCTCCTCTATCCAAACTTCTGAAAACTGGCAATGCAGTGTACTGCCATTTGGGGGCACAAAATATATACACATTTTACTGTAAACCATAAGGTAAAGCCGTTTCCCCCCAAATTTCTATGAATATATATTTCTTTGCTCCCTTTCATACTGGTCACAGTCCCATCCATTTCATATCATTGTCTCCCTCACCGTAGGCTTTTCTTTTCCAATAATGGTCAGTCCAGCCCAGCATCTAAAGTCTGTCTGCCATATTTTACAATCAAGGCTCTCCTTTGAAAAATTCAGGCAAAGTCATGTTGCTCCCTGGCCCAAAGGACAAGGTTTAGACCTTCTCTTGTTCCACATGCAAGGAACAGAAGTTAAATCTTCACTCAGTCCTGGTAATGCCTGGGAAAGCCTTCCTTTGTACTTGATTAAAGATTACACAACAAAGCAGCTGAGGTTATTCATGAATGATAAAAATCTTTTGTCATCTCATCAACTGCCAATTGAGGCAAATAGTTCCTTCTGTCTAGTAATGGGACCAGCACTCTCTTGATTTTGAGAATTATAGGGTTTGCTCTTACTATAACACCTGTAATGCTCTTGTTTTAAAGGTAGTTTGAGTTTCAAGGCAGGACAGTAGCTCCACTGAATTGAGGGTGAAATAACAGAACATAGTAATGTTCTGCAGTGCCTCTGAAAGTTGACAATGAGTTGTAATTTCAATTGTGACCAAAGGAGGGAATTTTATTAGGTATTTTGAATAAATACGAATTGTCTAAAAGCAAATTTAATTTCTATACTGGCTCTGCTGGCTTGAATTATATGGTATAATGTTATTTGTATACTTATTTATATGTTCAATTTCTGTGGCCACCCATCTCAGTCAATGACTGGGCAACTTACAGTTCAGAAAATATATTACAAAAAGTTAAAAATTATCCCAAAATAATAAAAAACATTCAAAAACAAAACCAGTAAAACCAGTAAAGAACATTAAAAACATCCAGTTCAAGTACACAAGAGCAAGTTATTTGTCCCATTAGAAATATAACCAGGAAACAACTCATTCAGGCTTGGGAACATAGGTTTTTAGGGCCTTACGAAAGGCAAACAAGGTTGGGGCCACTCTAATCTCCAAAGGGGAGAATGTTTCATAGAGCAAGGGCTATTGCAGAAAAAGCTTGCCTTCTGGTCCCCACCAGCCAATATATACAAATGATGTATATATACAGTATATATTTCCTTGGGTTTCCTATCTAGTTGAAATCTCCCAGGAATAAATGAACAATTATAATTCAGAAATTAAAAAAACAAATAATTAAAAGCTATCTCTGAAGTGAATTGTCTAGTTCCAAGTTTTTTATTTTCAGGAAAGTCTTTACATTAATTCATGCTCGGTTTATAAGGTATGCTGACCAGATTTCGCTATCAGATTGTATTACTGGGGAAAATATTTTCCCCAAAAATCTGCTGCTGCCTTGTACTGCAGGAAAAGATCAGAATGATTTGGAAATTATCACTAAGATAAGTCTACCATTATTAATTGTCTTGCTGAAGAAACAATAGATATCTGAAGAATCACATTTTGTGAAATTCTATGCTCTATGGAGCATCTTTCCTCAATGTGGAGTTTTTAGGATGTGCTGAAATTGCAGTTCTCGGAATTTTAGGTTATCAAGCTAAATGGAATTTTAGGGGTTGCTGTCTTATCATCTGAAAGGTCCTACTTTGGAGAAAACTGCTCTAGCCAATTCCATAGACAGGCAGCATAGGGCAAGGTAATGTAAGTATGTCCCTAAAATCATTTAACTAATCTGACCGATTAAAAAATTGGTTTCAAATACAGAAGATACAGATCTTGACTAAATTATCCCCAGTGGTCATTTTGGAAATCCTAGACTTAGACCATTTTAAATCTTAGTGTTCTCCAGCTTTCACCTATACTTCTGTATTTCAGTGCTCTGCCCCCGCCTCATGAAAACTGGAAAGCCTTTCTTACTTTTGCCGGAGATTGTTGAGATCCTCCAGCAAGTTGTCTCTCTCAATCTCCAACCTGGATTTAGAGTTGGAGAGTTGGTCTACTTGGTGACGTAGCTCCCTCATCTCTTCCTGGTAAATGTCTGCCAACTTATTGGGCTCCTTGTCTCGAAGTTGATTGAGCTCAGCAACAAGAACTTTGTTCTGTTGCTCCACGAAGCGAACTTTTTCGATGTAACTGGCAAAACGGTCGTTCAGCTCCATCATTTCCACCTTCTCATTGGTGCGGGTCTCTTTGAATTCATTGTTGAGAGCATCCGCCAAAGAAAAATCCACCTTGTCAGAGGAGAACTTGGGGCCAGAATGGAAACTGAGCCTGGCTGTCTTCAGCTTAGTGACAGAGAACTGGGTAGTGGGAGATGGAGGAAAGTATCTGCGGCCTGGCAAGAACCTCAGGGCATGGTGGACAGAGGTGGTTTGTGAGCCAAAGCGTCTTCCATAGGATGAGAGTCTATGTCCTTCCATGGTCAAAATGTTTTTGCAGGCTCTGCAAACTCAATGTTTTCTGTATGTGTGCTGCACTGGGTTTTATGCAGAAGGATTAACCATCCCTGCCTGATCATACGCCTGTGAAGGGCTGGAAGAGGGGGAGGAATAGGTTGCCTGCCAGGCCCCAACATATTTCATATTTACCATGCCAAGTGCCCTGGCAAAGAGAGAAAAGAAAGACATCAGGCAAGAGCTTTGAGCATTCTTGATCAAAAAGAGAGAGAAAGCACTTGGATGACTTCGCCTGTCTATGATGACCACCAACTCCTTGCAACTCACGTGTTAAGGCAATATGATGCTATCAAGAGTTAGATCCCCTTGCACCTCCCCCCCCCCATTGCAACCATTAACCACCTCAGTTACCTCGGTCTAAGAGAGGGAGGGAGTAGGAAAGCGTTTCAGATTGAAGAAGTACAGCAAACTTGAGCAATTTTTTTTGGAATATGAATAGCACTGTCTGTCTAATTCTCAACAATCTACTGCATTTTCTTTAAGTATCCAAATGCCAGGAGTCTGATTCATCTCATAAACAGATAGCTGAAAAATTAATTAAATCAGTTTTAAATTTTATTTTCAACTTCTGACTGACTTTCAATTCCAGCAGATCCTTGAAGACAGGGATGAGACTGATCTCCTATAATTTTAGATGTTTTTCTAATTCAAGTTGAAAAATGGTGCCATTAAAAGGGACAGAACTAACAGGATTGGGCACACAAGCATTCCATTATCTTAGTTTTATAAAGAGATATCAGACCAGAACTTGTTTGGAAAATACTTTTATATATATATATACACACACACTTATACTTATCCTTCCTAAACCTGATATTCTCAGGTTTTAAATGATAAATCCCATCTTGAAGAAAGTTGCTGTTACTCAAGACTAATTCGTTGTAATATCAGATGTGTCTGGCCTGAGATGGTGCTTGTGTATGTCAGAATGTTTCTCATGCTTGAACAAGATTAAGAACTAAATAGGGAAAAGTTTTACTTTAAATAACCACTTTACTTTTCTAAAAATAAAAAGAAGGCAAAAAGAACAACCAAGAACGAATCACATCATTACTGACATTAATTGGATTCTTGGTTTCTGGCCTTGCTGAGATAAGTGGGTGGACAGCAGACACAAGATTGGTTGATTCCAAATAATAAATGATTTTGCTCACCTGAAAGCACAAAGGATGTTAACAAAATATGAAGAAGATAATACTGCATTTTTTACATTATGATTGCTATCATTTACATTTTTTTAAAATCCTGCCTTCTGCCACCTGTGTACTAAAGAAAACAAATGCAAAAAGTTCTTGTTCAATAACAGTTTTATCCACATAAATCAGCTTTCTCCAATTTAGTTCTCCTTCTCTGAGAGATGGTAACTTAGTATTAGAGCATGTACTTTACATAAGGAAGTCTCAGGTTCTGTTCCTAATCATCTTTATGTAGGATGGACAAACTCTAGCCTGGAAAAATCATTGTCATTACGGTCTACAGTGCTGACCAAGATGAACCAGGTAGCGTCCTGTATTCCTATTGTGGGAAGAATCAAGAGAAAGAAATATTTTGGGGAATATTAAAAAGGCAGAATATATTTCCCCAAAGGAATAATGAAGAAGATCTTTTAAAAAACCCAGAAACCAGCTCCCAGAAACCAGCCCCAGCTCCTGTCCCCAAGCAGAAACTAGGCAGAGGCCAGCTTTTAGAAATGCAGATGTAATAATCCATTCAGGAAGGTTGGAGTCAGAAAGCTATTAGGAAGACAAAGACACCTAAAATCTACATATCCCCACCCAAATTCTAAGGACAGGAGACATAATAGGATTAACCCACCAACATCAAAAAGGCACACTCAGACTCAGGTCAAAGTACATGACACAGGAAATACAAAGCCGCAAACAGGAACAGGAAACAACCTCAAGAGCCCCAAAAGGTATAAAAACCCACCACTTCCTGCTACATGTGGTCAGTTTTCCTAGAGCCATATTCCTCTCTGGCTCTCCTCTTCAATAAACTACAACCTTCTTTCTAAGGCAGTCTCCATTTTGATTATTCCTGGCTTGGACTTGACCCTGATGAAGACTTTTTCTTTCTACACTATATTCCCAGTTGTATTGTCAGGCCCAAGAACCAAAAACAATATATGGAATTACTTCTGAATAGTTATTTTGTTATTTTTCGCTTACAAACAAACCAAAGCAATTATCTGCAATAACAACAGATATATTTCTGAGAATTGCTAGGAAGAGTCTGACCTTGCTCTCTTCCTGCCTAACTGACATTCCAAGTTCTACTGTCACTCTGCCCTCTGGGGAGGAGCCCCTCCCTTCTGCAGCTCTTGATCACATTTCACCACGTGTTAGCTGAGCCACCACAGCCATTTAACAATGTGGAGGGGACTAAGGTTTGTGAAAATCAATGTAAAAAGACATTGGTGAGTTTTTCATTTTCCTAGGAATCGGTCAAACCTACCACACAACTCCACCTAAAATCCGGGAGCAGGTGGGTCATAGAAAGATGCACAGGGGCTAGAGTAATTGAGCATGTTTCTGACATATGTTTGTTACTATGTTGTGGAAAGGCTAATTACAATGCATATTCATTTACGGTACTGGTCAGACCTTTCCCACCTCAGTATTATACAGTACCATTTTAATTGTAAATAGGCCTTGATGCTCCCAATTCTCTGGAAGTTACCCATGGCTGGGGAAAAGTTTGACTCAATTGCTTCTCTCCCTGACACACCCCTGGTCTACAGCTGTCTCATCTCATTCCAGTTCTTGCTTAACTACCATTCCCGCCACCCAATTTGTGTGCAGTCTTGGCTGACCAGGCCTTGCGTCCTTCTGGAGCCAGAAGCAGACAGTCCCACAAAGGGCCTTACTAATAGACCTGAGGCCACAGCATGAGCTCTTTTCTTAGAACAGAAGGAGCTCTGTATTCTATGCCCTGTCCCAAACTTTCCACTTTCATGCTCTTCATTACAAGATTGATATCAACTTCCCAGCTCAACTGCCATTGTCAGAAAAACTGAGAATTGCTGAAGGAACACAGTGTCCCCAGGGAAGAAATTGACAAAAACAAAGAAATCAAAATTAATGGGGTGTGGGGATGGGAGGGGAAGCATTATTGAAAACCTCTGTCAAAGAGAACTTTGTAGAACTATAGATGAGCCAAATGCTGCATGATTAAAGAACTACATGCCAGCAAAAGATTCCAAGTACATTTTTAGATCCTACATTGCTTCAGGGGTAGTGCTTTTACTTAGGCTGAAAGTCACGCTTCTGCCTTCCAGTTTACTACCTCTATACCAGGGGTAGGCAACCTCGGCTCTTTTATGACTCATGGACTTCAACTCCCAGAATTCCTGAGTCAGCATAGCTGACTCAGGAATTCTGGGAGTTGAAGTCCATGAGTCATAAAAGAGCCGTGGTTGCCTACCCCTGGTCTAGGGAGTCCACCGAGCAGGATCTCCGCAGACTTGAACCCCAGAGCCTTGCCCGGCCAAGGGGAATTCAAGGTAGAGCAAAATAAGGCTGGAAAAAGAAAAAAAAAGAACGACGGTGTAGCTACAGCCAGCCACGTCCAGGCAGCCTCTTCTCCGGATTCCTTACTCGGGAAAGAAGAGGGTGGACCAGATGACCTTCGAGGTCCCTTCCAGCTCTGAGATTCTGTTACGAAGGGGGACTTTAAAGAACTGCGGGCGGCGGGGAGGCGATGCCGGTGGGGCTGGACAACACCCGAGAGAGCAGCGGAGGCCCCGAGAGCCTGGATCAGGGGTCGGCAACCTCGGCTCTTTTATGACTCGTGGACTTCAACTCCCAGAATTCCTGAGCCAGCATAGCTGGCTCAGGAATTCTGGGAGTTGAAGTCCACGAGTCATAAAAGAGCCAAGGTTGCCGACCCCTGCTCTATACCATTCTAAATATCAACTGTCTAAACCAGAGGTGGGGAACTGGCTCAGGAATTCTAGGAGTTGAAGTCCACAGGTCATAAAGGGACAATAGTTCCTCATTCCTAGCCTAAAGTCACATGGTATAGGAACTGCAAGCCCAAACCATCTGTATTTGTTCTCATGAGTTTTTTTTTATAGGATATTTTTGTATCTTGTCTAGAGAGGATGGTTTGGTCCTTGGAAAGTTTATTCTGGCCACTCCTCAGTCAAGAGCCTCTAGGTTGTTTCTTCCATCAAATTAGTATCAGAAGTAGATAGTGTGAGGTAGTCTGACAATAGTCTTTCGCCATTCCTGGTTCAATTTGCAGATTTATCTTTTTATTATATGCATTTATCCATGACTTGATGACCCAGCTCAGAGATTTTTCATGTGAAAGCCTAAATAAGTTTATCCAACGGTAAAAATCAAATGAAGAAATATGGAGGAAGAGGAAGTCTTTTGGCTTTAGGGGAAGGGGATTACTATATTTTCAAATATATTCAGTTCTGTCACAGAAAGAATATGCAGGAAGCTTATGCTTTGCTCTATTTTCCATGTTCATTCTCAGGCTTTTGATTGCTGCTCCACTTAGGTGCAAAGGAAGATGGACTTCCAGAATTTAGAGTACGGTAACTACCCTTGATTTCAGTTTACAAAACCCTTTAGCTAATGCATCTCTTCAAACATTGCCCCACTTCCGCCCCTACTTGCCAAAAAAACAAACCAAGCAAGAACATCAGGTATAAGAATTTGACTTTACTAATATATTCTGAAGTAGGATAGAAACTGCTTTATATAGTGATGTAAACCAGACTGAACAAGTTTAGTCTTCAATATGTTGGACCAGTGGCGTAGCGTGGGGGGTGCAGGGGGGGCCGGCCGCACCGGGCGCAACTTCTGGGGGGGGTGCGCTCGAGGCGCCGGGATCCGGCAGGGCGGAGGCACCGGAGCCCCAGCCGGGAAGGGCCTGACGCCCCATGGCGCGCCACACACACACACAAACACACAACCACACAGCATGACTCCTCCTTCGGGCCGCTCCGCCTTCACTCCGGCGCTGGACGGAAGCCTTCTCTCCCTCCTCCCCCCCCGCAAAGGAGAAGGCGGCTCCTGAGCGTGCACAGAGCGCGGCCCTCCTGCAAGCCCGGGGCTCCGCTGCGGAGGCTCTCCCAAGGCGCTCCCGGGGTTGCCAAAGGCGGGGGGGGCGCGGCGGGGCTTGAAAGAGGGTGGATTTCCCGCGGGGGGGAGGATCGCTGCAGCGTCTCTCCGGGGGTCCCTGCTCTGGAACGAAAGCTGCGTCGGCAGGTTGCCGATCCAACCGTGCATCGGCGATCGGGACCGCCCCCCGACACATGTCGCCAGCAGCGAGAGTTTCCAGCCAGGCCGGCGAATCTTTGGGGTGAGGTGCCAAAGAGAAGGAGGCGGCTTGGCTTGGATAAGCAGCGTCTGGGCAGAAAATAGGTCGGGCGCCGCAGCAAGTATGAATTCCTGGGGTTCAGCCTAAGCAGGCAAAGCTGCAGGGTGGGTTGGTTGGCTTTTCCGGCTTTGGAATAACCTTGGGAAGCTGAGGCATTGTAAGTTGGAAGTCATTGTTTGTCGCCTAACATGTTGGGTCAACCCCACGCCACATGCTAAGCCATAAACCGTGGTTGGTATCCAGGGTTTAGGACAAGATGGAGAAAACTAGCCAATTGTGGGATCATAAATCTTGATGAAGCCCATCATCGCTCCATGTGATGTATGCACTCAATCTACAAACGTAGTCCAAGCCTATTCACATCTGTTGTAAGGTCATTCTCTCGTGGGGTTTATCCTGACGTCCACTAAGAGTGGAACAAACATGCCCCATTAACCATTTTCAACGCCATGTCCTCTCTTTGTCTCATCCTAAATCACAGCTGAGGCAACTTAAAGTTGCCTTGTTTCAGTGTTAAACTAGCATTTTCCCTCTTCTCCAGAGACCCTTTTTTGCCTTGAACCTAACTCAGGGGTAGGCAACCTTGGCTCTTTTATGACTCATGGACTTCAACTCCCAGAATTCCTGAGCTAGTGGAAGAGACTCGAGTGCTAAAATCCACAGGTTAGGGGGCGCAAATTACTTGCCTTGCCCCGGGTGCTGACAACCCACGCTACGCCACTGTGTTGGACTATAACTCTTGGAAAGTCTCAACTTGCATGTGGTTGATTTAAAGCTAGGGTGCAGATTCCATGTTATAATCTCAACCTGCTAAACCAAATCTGAGCTACTGTCATTTGTGGCTGGTGATAAAGAAATATTATAGTTGCTAGAGCAAGCAATGAACTTGTGGAAACAACACAGTCTGAAAAATGATTTTATTGCCTGATATTTTTTTAAAAAAGTAATTAAAGAGGGCATCTGACCTGCATTAGCTTCCCTCATCACCTTTATTTCCACAAATGCTTCTGCCCCCAAAGAAACCCATAAGCTTTCATAGAATATAAAAATAACACATTGTGATCCAACACTTGGTTTGGAGAGATCTAGAAAAATGACCGCATTGGAGTTAGATTCTCATAAACTGGAACTTTATTATCCTTAATATAAATAAAGAGTCTCCACCTCCATCTTTCATATTGCTAGTACACTGTACATGTCCCACAAATTCTAAATGGGAGATCACCAACCCCAAGAATTGAGCCCCCCCAATGAGTATATGACATTCATGCTCATCATCAACAATTTTAATGCCTCTCAATAGAGTTTAAACAGCTGAGATCTGAAATTTCAATACAGATAGTACTCAACTTATAACCACCACTGAATCCCAAATTTCTGTTGCTAAGCTAAACAGAGTTAAGTGAGTTTTGCCCCCATTTTATGATGTTTCTTGCTGTAGTTGTTAAGTGAATCACTGCAATAATTAAGTTAGTAACTTAACTATTGCTGTTAAGAGAATCTGGCTTCCCCATTGACTCTGCTTGTCAAAAGGCTGCAAAAAGGAGATCACATAACCCTGGAAAACTGCAACTGTCATAAATATGAGTCAGTTGCTAAGTGTCTGAATTTTGATCAAGTGACTGTGGAGATGCTACAATGTTCATAAATGTCGTAAGTCACTTTTTCAGTGCTGTTGTAACTTTGAACAACAGTCACAAACAAACTGTTGTAAGTCAAGGACTATCTGTACTAACTGCCATACTACAATACTATAAATGTTGCAGTAGTTGACCTATAACACAGGTCTGCAACCCACGGCTCCGGAGCCGCATGCGGCTCTTTCAGCCATCTCCTGCAGCTCCCAATCCTCTGCCATGTGCAATCCAAAAAAAAAAGTGGGACTAAAAAAGTTCAACCAATCAATTCAAATATGCAGGGTAGGTGCATATCTTGCCTTGGCTCCACTCTTCAGTCAAACCCTTTTCTGCGCATGCATGCATGTATGTGCATGTGCACACATTTTTTTGCGGCTCCCAGTTTTTCCTTTTGTGAGGGAACCAGTTCCGAGTGGCTTTTTCACTGTTTCAGGTTGCTGACCCCTGAGCATTAGGAGTCTCCATGCCTTTGCACTTACAGTCTTGCTGCCACATATTTATTGGTGCCCTATATGGACACCCTATCCTATATCATGATTGTCCTGTGCACTGAAACCCAGGCACACCCAAGTACCAAAGTGACTAGCTTGCTATTTTGGAGAAATTTACAACCATGTAATTATAGAACAGATTGTGGGTCCTCTTGTCCCTGGCTTATCTCCAAACTTAATTCCCCCTCTGTGCAAACCCCCACCTCTGCCCTGAATATGAAGGTCAAGGCAGTTGTTTGCCAGCTCCAGAGTCTTTTAAGCATGTCCTCCATTGGAACAGAAAGAAAAGACTGTTGTTTGGCTGTTGAGCAAGACTTGGATGCTGTGAATAGGATTGGGGGGGGGGAGTTGCCTGTGCATAGCAATTAAATCTTCTTTATCCCACATGACGGGGGACCTGGCTGTCTTTGAGGAACTACCTATAAAACTCAGTCAGATATTTCAGCCCTGCAAAGTTCTGGGAAACAATGCAGCTTCAGCAATAGAGGACATGGCTACTTTTAGGGGCATTGAAGACTCTTTGTACCTTTTCTTTTAAATGAGATTCATTGTAGTAAACAGGATCAGATATAGCAACTGGGACACACTTTAAGCTGATTGCAGCTGGGCTTGTTATATTTTGCACTATGCATTTTCCCTATCCTTCATTTATTACATAAATAGAGGCATCCAGAAAGGATGGTCAAAAAGGTCAAAATAGAAAACTGATTGTGCAGTTGAAGCTCCCCCCCCCCCCTTTAAAAATAAAAAAAATAAAAATCACATTGCATGTAAAAACGAGACGGGATTTCAATCACAGGGCTGCAGCTGCTGTCATGATGGTTTTGATCCTCACCCCATGATGACCCTGCAGGATAGCTGATTAAATGCTGCCACACTCAGGGTCAAGATGCGAGATGAAGGCAACATTATGGGGACCTGATTAAAAAAACTGCCAGTACAAATTCAAAATTTGGTGCATGCAGCTATCCCCTGTAGAATTCTGAAGCAGATACTGCTGATTGATAAGATTTATAAAAAAATAACACAGTGAGAATTCATGCCGGTAACCACAATAATAATGCATTAAACATGTCATTACTGTGAAAGTCACTGTGCAATTTCCAAGAAAGAATTTCAGAGTTATTATTAAAATGCTTTATAGCACGACTATCAAACTTGCCGCATCACATGTCGTGACATATTGCAACCTTTTTTGCATTGCTGGAGCTGGGGTGGGTGCGGCCTCCATATGATGCAACTTGCCCACGGGCCGGCAGTTTGACCCCCCTGCTTTATAGTATATCTCTGCAATGACATTATAGTAACCTATATTACACCTGTTCAACAATGCTTTTGGATGCCCCTAGATCTTTCACTCTGGGGATTCTATTACTGTACCGATGTATCTCAAAAAGAGCAAAGATCAGTTGCATAGTAATAATGGCTAGTTCCATAATACTACTAGGTTGTAATTATAGTACATTTTCGGTGATTTACTGGAAATGTAATTGATTTATTCACATTTTTTAAAAATCTCAACTTTATTATTTTTATAAGTAACTCAAGGTGGTGAACATACTTAATATTTCTTCCTCCTCTCATTTCCCCCACAATAACAACCTTGTGAGGCAAGTTGGGCTGAGAGAGAGTAACAAAGTCACCCAGCTGGTTTTTATATTTAAGGCAGAGCTAGTTTCTAGTTTGTGCCTTAACCACTATACCAGGGGTAGGCAACCTCGGCTCTTTTATGACTCATGGACTTCAACTCCCATGACTCAGGAATTCTGGGAGTTGAAGTCCATGAGTCATAAAAGAGCCGAGGTTGCCTACCCCTGCACTATACCAAAGTAACCGATCAATGTAATGGATCCATTGGCACTTAATACTGTATTACCAAGCAGTTTGTTTTCCCACAGACAAGACTTTTTATTGCATACATAGAAAAATTGGCCCCTGTCAAATTTAGATAAAGTACTAAAGCCTGATCTCTCATTTTCTGCTCAATATAGGTGAGGGATGACTGGTGAACTGATTTCTGTTTGACCCATTCATAATGCTTTTGAATTGGCCTTTAAAAGTTAATGTTCCTCAAAAGGGTGATTTTCTCTCCTGTTTTCCTTCTGATATTTTCTTTCAATGTTTATATAATTAAAACAAGAAGGTAAAGAATTAATAAAAGCCCACTCCTGCAGGAAGTGATATTAAGGGACAATTTAGGAATGGAGATACCTTTGGGGAAATTAGGAAGCAATTGATTTTATTTATTGGATTATTACTTACATTTATATCCCATTATGTCCAAGCTAATTGTAGGACAGATATATAATTTTATAACAAGCTTGAGAGCTTTTATCACAAGAATGAGAGAGGAATGAGAGCAAAAATAATGAGCAGAAGGATGACTTCCATTACTTTTTTTATGGTAGTAAACCTGTGGCCCTCTAGGTATGGCTGAATTAGAATGTAGAATACTTTTTTTGGCCAAGTGTGATTAGACACATAAGAAGAATCTCTCAATGTACATGCAAAGCAACAAAGTAATAATAATCATAATATGATACCACAAGAGGGGGTAGTAGAGAGGATGAGGACATCTCATCTACAGCCATACAACATGGATAAATATACTTAGAAATAAAACAATACTGTGATAATTAGGTGTTCAGCAGAGTGATGCACGAGGGAAAAACCTGACCCTGTGTCTAGTTGTTTTGGCATGCAATGCACTATAGTGGCGTCCTTAGGAGAGGATTGAAACAATTTATGTCCTGGATTTGAGGAGTCTGTAGACATTTTCTCAGGCCTCCCTCTGACCCATGCAATATACAGGTCTTCTATGGAAGACAAGCTAGTTGCAATTGTTTTTTCTATAGTTTTAACTATCCATTAGAGTCTGTACCTGTTCTGTTCTGTCTACTTGTACCAAACTAGAGAATTATCAAAGTAAAGATGACAGATTCAATAATTCCTTTGTAGAATTGTATCAACAGCTCCTGGAGCAGTCTGAACTTCCTAAGTTGATGTAGGAAGAACATTCTTTCTTGTGCCTTTTTAATGATGGTTCTAATGTTAAGTGTCCATTTCAAATACTTGAGATTATAGAACCAAAAACCCTGAAGGATTCTCCTGCTGATACTGTGCTATCAAATATAGTAAGGGGTGATAGAGTAGGAAGGCTCTTCCTAAAACCCACTTATGAGGTGACTACAATCTTAAGCATGTTCAGCTCCAAATTGTTCCGGCTGCACCACAGGATGAATTAATTGTTAAAGGTCCCATCTATATGCAGATTCATCATCATCTCAAATGAGACTAATGACTGTTGTATCATCAAAAAGTTTAGTACTTTAACAGAGAGATCCTTAGAGATGCAGTCATTGGTGTAGAGAGAGAAAAGCAATGGAGAAAATACACAGTCCTGAGGGTGCTAGATGTGATTTTCTCTAGCTTCACAAAAAGCTAATAATCCACCTACAAATATAGACAGGTATTTACAGTAACTGAATCAGTTTGAAGAATTTCTAGATTGAATCCCAAGCTGAAGTTTATGAAAATGACCCGTACATAGATACCTGGGGATTCAAGATGTTGTAAGATGTACTGCAGTGCTATGTTGACAGCATCTTCTACTAATCTACTTTCTTGGTAGGCAAACTGCAAAGGGATCTAGCAGTGGATCAGTGATGATTTTCAAGTGGGCCAGCACTAATCTCTCAAAGATCTTCATAACTACAGATGTAGAGCAACCGGTCTGTAGTCATTCACCTCCTTGATGGAGGGTTTCTTGGAAACTGGGATGATAGTAGAGCATTTGAAGCAAGAAGGGACATAGCTCATCTCCAGTGACTTATTAAAGATGCAGGTCAAGATGGGGCCCAGGTTTTCAAGCAAGAAGACTTTACTCTGTTTGGAGCTGGTGATTTTCCTATATTTTTTCTATGAAATAGGCCTTGCACATTTTTTTCTAAATTCACCAGAGATGGGGGGCCTAGAGGATTGGAGATAGGTGTAGGAAATTTGGTTACTGTTGGTGAATCTGAGGTGGGGAAGGTAGCAATAGTTGACAGTAATCTCCTCTCAAACCTACAATAGAACACATTTGGGTCATTTGACAACTGATGATTCTCCTCAATAAGGGAGGGAGCTCTGCTGTAGCTCTTCAAGCTTCCCCACACATTTGCTGGTACATTACCTGATAACTGATTCTTCAGCTTTTCAGAGTAGCTTCTCTTTGCTACCTTGATCTCCCTTGTTAAGACATTCCTGGCCTTTTTTCCCCCTCAGACGTTTCTCTGCAGCCTGAGTGGATTGAATTCTGATATTAGGTAACATTCCTGCTGGTTTAATACTAGAAAATGATAATAAAGTTTTTATCTATCTTATTAGCTGTGCATATACCTTGCCTTTATGACACAGAGTGAGCCAAAGCTCATTCATTGATTTAAAATAATCAGTTGCATGCTTGATTGAAACATCAGGCTAGTCACATCATTTTGTTGTACTTAATGGTGGAACAACAGGATCTTGTTTTCATTTTGGCAGTCTCACTGTTTCCAAGGAAGCCACTCTGGGATCAATTAACAATGGCTTAAAAGTAGAGAAAAGCAGGCACTGAGAATAACTCTCACAGTGACCTGCAGCTGAATTTGAACTGTTGACTTCACATCCACTTAACCCAGGATTGGAAGAAATGAATACAGCAAACTGGATTTTGGATAGTTTTTGAAAGAAATTCCATTGTAATACTCCTTTTGTGGGTAAGCTGACCATTGGCCAAGCTACTTGGAGCCCATATCTTATGTCACCTTTCATTGTTTAATAGCCAGAGAGCCTGGGGAATGTTATGACATCAGAATCAGTTGAACAGAATGGGAAACTCTAATGAGGCTACCGAATAAACATAAGAGTTTCTTTATTCCCAGTCAGTGATGTGTGTGGGGAGAGGGCATTTTTGTCTTTCCCTATTGAATAACAGAATTGGTGGGAGACCAGAGAAGTTGCCTGAAAAATAGGTGGAGTTCTGGAAACTGATGATTGAAGATGCTTAAGAATCCAGGTCATAGATTTGGAAAACAAGGACAAGAAAAGGACAGTAATATCCCAGAAGGACCACTAACTAGCTTATAAGTAGTTTAATAAGATCAATTAAATAAAAATGCATTTTACTCTTGCCAGTATCTCAACACAAAAGCTTCTTTGAACTGCTAAAGGCAGTAAAGTAAGAGAATTTACAGCTAGAAAATCAGAAATGAACTATTCATTGCTTAGTTTGCTTTTTCTTTCTCAATGACAAATATATAGCAGGACCACAATAGCCTAAACAGAGGCTAGAGAAAAAAACCAAATAGTTGCCACTGGGACCCAATTCTCAGCTTTAGCTGATTCAGTATGTACTGTTGGATGCTTGCGGCGGGTTTTTTTTTTAAAAAATAATAATTTGAAACCCAACTAAATGTTGGAAGTATACGATGCAACGAGGATGGGGTTCTGCCTTAGATAATAAAGGTCTTAAAACTGAGTGGAATGGGATCACATTGGATGTAGAGCAGGGGTGTCAAACTGGCAGCCCATAGCCTAGATGCATCACATGCAGCCCATGCCTACCCCGACTCAGCAAAGGTAAAAACATCATGATATGTAACAACAACAACAACAACAACAACAACAACAACAACAACAATAACAATAACAATAACAATAACAATAACAATAACAATAATAATAATAATAATAATAATAATAATGTTGGAAGGGACCTTGGAGGTCATCTAGTCCAACCCCCTGCTAAGGCAGGAAACCCTATACCATTTCAGAAAAATGGCTGTCCAGTCTCTTCTTAAAAACTTCCAGTGCTGGAGCATCCACCGCTTCTGGAGGCAGGTTGTTCCACTGGTTAGTTGTTCTAACTGTCAGGAAGTTTCTCCTTAGTTCTAGGTTGATTTTCTCCTTGACTAGTTTCCATCCATTGCTTCTTGTCTTGCTTTCAGGTGCTTTGGAGAATAGCTTGGCTCCTTCTTCTTTGTGGCGGCCCCTGAGATATTGGAACACTGCTATCATGTCACCCCTCACCCTTCTCTTCGTTAAACTACACATACCCAATTCCAGCAACCGTTCCCTATATGTTTTAGCCTCCAGTCCCCCAATCATCTTTGCTGCTCTTCTCTGTACTCTTTCTAGAGTCTCGACATCTTTTTTACATCGTGGTGAGCAAAACTGGATGCAGTATTCCAAGTGTGGCCTTACCAAGGCATTGTAAAGTGGTATTAGTACTTCACGTGATCTTGATTCTATCCCTCTGTTAATGCAGCCTAGCACTGTGTTGGCTTTTTTGGCAGCTGCAGCACACTGCTGGCTCATATTGAAGTGATTGTCCACTAGGACTCCGAGATCTCTCTCACAGTTGCTACTATCGAGCAAGGTACCACCTATATGTCATGTGACGTGATCGGGTTTGACACCACTGATGTAGAGGAATAAGCCAGCAAAAAATAAAAATAAATAAAGTCTGAAAATAGGCTGGGGCTGTGAAAAAGAAGAGCAGCTGGCCTTCTAAGCCTCCACTAGAAACACAGAGGGAAAAATTCAGAAAGAAGGGCACTGCTGAGGCAAGGCTCAGCAAGATTTTTGTAATGTAACAAGCTGCCCACTCTGAGGCTTCAAATTGCAAAGCAGTGTGCTTACTGGATTTCATCATGACAAAGAACTGACAAATATGTATAAAAGTTGCACCAATATACAAGATGCACATTTGGAAATTATCATTATAGTAGAAAGAGAAATAAAATGTAGCTTAATTGCAATGTGAATCACGAGAAGGAAAACAAACTGCAATGGGTATAATACGAGCCAAGTGATCTTTATTTCTGCTTTGTCTCCTTCATGAATACTTGGTGTTAATGAGCAATTTCAGAGCTTTTGCTGTCTTCTATCTTATCGTTCTTGAGTGGGCGGCATTATTAATAGAAGATATCTTTAAACAGGGAGTATCTTCTGGGAAGTAGGAAAATGTTCATCGTAAGAACATAGAATAATAGAAATTTAAGAAAAAGAATATAGAATAATAAAAAAACACTTAAAACTGCCCAGTGATGGAGCACCTGCATGTTCCAGAGGCAGGCTGTTCCACTGATTAATTGTTCTTACTTTCAGGAAATTTTTCCTTAGTTCTAGGTTGGATCTCTCTTTAATGATCTTCCACCCATTACCTCTTGTGCTGTCCTACAATAAAGAAATAAATAAAAATAAAATAAAATAGAGAAAATAAAGAAGCTTTCTATTGTCCTGAGTTTCTTAATAGCTCCCTTCCAAACTAGTGTAAAATACACTAGTCCACCCTAAAATACAAAGAAAATCCATAAGGATAGATATTTTATTGCTGTAACGTTTAAGTAATGAGAGATGTGTCCAACTCTTTAAACAAGCAAGTTACAAAACTTCTAAAGCAGAGGCAATGAGAACGTCCCAACCATTTGCTGGAATAAGAGAATTGCATAGGGTATATATGTTAGGTCCAGGATTTGTGATGGGAACTGAAGATATGGGTTCCAAGTAGCTGGGATCTTGCAGTTTTTTCTAGCCCAACTCTCCAGAAGACTTGGTATTCAGTCTCCAGCCAGTGTACATGCAGTGATTAGACATATACAAGGGAAATATCATATGGATGGAAAATTTTGTCTTTAGAAAGAGCAACAACACAAGGCAGACACAGACTTAGAAATAGACCTCTGTATAATATTGGCCAGCTTATTTATTTCTGGCTAGTTGGCCAGATGTATTAAACTGAAGCCAATGGAAAAGAACTGTGAACAAATAGAATAGGCTGGGCTTTGGAATGACACTAGATGGCAGCTATGAATTGCAGTGCTGAACATTTTACCTCCTTGGGCTTCAGGTCAAAGGGAAGGTGCCTGACAACAAATCAGATCTTTTATTCAAAAAATTGCTTATTAAAAAAGAGCCTCTTAGAAATTGCCGAACATGAAAAACAAAAAATGTAGTAAAAAGGATTATAGGAAACAGCTTATGCATCTGAAAAATAATATGAAAAGATAAATATTTCTAATTTTATTTTAGGTTTTTATTTAAAAGCTTGATACAATGCTATTCTGCCTAAACATAGACAGTACAGGTAGTCCTTGGCTTAGAATTGTTTGAAGCTAAAAACAGCATTAAAAAAGTGACTTATGGCTGATCCTTGCACTTATGACCATTGCAATATCTCCACAGTCATATGATCAGAATTCAGGCAGTTGGCAAACAGCATGTATTTATGACAGTTGCAGCATCCTGGGGTCATGTGATTTCCATTTGCAACTTTTCCAGCAAGCTTCTGACAAAGTCAATGAAAGAAGGCAGATTTGCTTAACAACAGTGTGATTCACTTAACAGTTGCACTGATTTATTCAATAATCATATCCAAAAAGTTTGTAAAATCGAGCATTACTCATTCAACAACTGCACAGCTTAGTAATGGAAATTCTGATCTTGAGTATAAGTCAAGGACTACCTGTAAACAATAAAACATTTTAAAATCATATAGCACCTTTCTATTGCATGTCTTATAGATAGATGGGATTTATTATTCCCATGCTATATTGTGTTGCTGGCATACAGTATGCTGAGGATGGACAAAGGTCACACTGCTCTTCCAATGGAAGGGGGAGAAAATCCATCCTGTTTTTTCCACTTTCTCAAACACTTTACAGCTGCTTTCAGCAGATGTAAGTTTGATATGGCAATCAAAAAAACTCATCAAGGGAGAGGTGATATTGGTTTGGGGGTTTGGGGCATTTTTTTATTTTTTAGTTTTTTGTATGAAGGTACAAAGTAGCACTAGTTCATTTATTTAAGTTAGTTTAACATAGAACCTTAACCCATTTTTTTAAAAATAAAATTTCCTGGCATTATTTCAAATTAGCAAATGAACAGAATTCTCCAGATGAACACTGAGACGCAGCGTGGAGTACCTTGAAACATGTATACATTACCATTGGGTAACAATCTAATTCAACAACCAGTCAAACTGCAACATTTTCCTCAAATTCTGAAAAGTATATTTCATTTAAAAAAGTTCCCTATAAGCTTGTGAGTGGCATGTCTGATAGCTGGGAGATTGGGAGGAAGTTGTGTCCCTTAGTGTCATAAGTATGGGCTAATTCATTTGTTTAATGATTGATCCAGAGTGGGCTCAACTTCCTAGCCCAGGGGGAGGTTTTAGAACCAAAACCTAACTATTATCAATTCCCCATTCAAACAATAAGAGAATGCTATGGATCCTTTCCCAAAATGATTGCCTTAGTGGTCCCCTGGTCAATCACAAAACAGCAATTTACAAAAAAAATGAAGTGGGTGAGATCCTTTCTTCTTCTCCCCCCCAGTATCTGTGCTGCTTCACGTTTATCTTCATCTTTTTTGTTGGGCACTGATCACATTTCCAAACAAAGCATTCTTGTGAACTGCAACCATCCATAACTTTCTAAAAATACCTCTGGAGCTTATGTGGGACCTGGAGACATTCTTGGTAAAAATAGATAATACTAGAACTGACACATTGCTTTGAGGCGTGCCAACTTTCAATGTATTTATACGTCTATTTTTAGCATTGGGAAAGAAATACAGTCAGGTGAAGTAGGTATCCTTGGTAAGTGTTGAGGAAAGGATCCTTGACAGATTGATCTCTCCCACTGCCATAATTTTCAAATTAAGCAATTAAAACTACATGAGGAACAACTGGACCAAATTGGTTAACTCTGATTTCTCTGTCACTCCCTCCCTCTTTTGCATCTGTGTGGCCAAATCTATCATCTCTGTGTCTGAGGTTGAGCATCAATGTGGTATAAACTCACTTCTGACAAGGTAAGAGGTATGTAAGGAGATGTCCATCTGCAATGTTAGTTTCAGTTATTGAGATGGGTTTGTACCCATCTGGAAAGGACCACCTCTACAATTTGGGAATATTCTTAGATCTTTTTAGTCATAACATTAGACATTTGAGAAGTCTTGGTAGTAAGAAGTATTTTTCAATTGTTTAATCTGCTGCACCAGCCAACATGAGCCAAAGGGCTGAGTTTCCACACATTGTGAATGTTGTACAAACTGTTAACTTATGTTATGCAAATTCAATCAATTGGATTAATTCAGCAAATCAAGTTAATAAGCTCAAATGTGTCATGCAAACACATTTCTTTAACTTTGTATCAAATTGAAGCCCCAACATATCAGAAAGGCACCAGATTTAAAAAAAAAACCAATGGGATACCCACATTTATCCATGTCTATTAAAATCCCCTTATGGCCAATAGATGCTGGATAAATAAATAATAAATAATAAATAAATAAACCTTTATTGTCAAAGTACAACATGTGCACATTGAGATTAGCTGAGCCTCCCCCCGTGCCCTCCCCCCCAACACACAGTGACAACAAACCTTCCATCCCACCACACTATGTGAACCAACTACACCACACACCGGCCTCCCAAGTCAATTCTGCATAAGATTATGTCCCATTTAAAAGCCTAACAGCCCACGGATAAAAGCTATTTTTCAGCCTGTTGGTACAGCTGGCTATATTCCTATATCTCCTACCAGATGGTAGGAGAGTAAAGAGATACCGTCCAGGGTGTGAGTCATCCCTGAGAATCTTCCTCACTCTTCCAAGGCAACGAGCCCTAGCGATGTCATCCAGTGGAGTCAGGGAACAGCCCACAATGTCTTGTGCTGTGCTCACTACACTCTGTAATACTTTCCTATCCGCGGCTGTCAGACCAGCATACCAAACCACAATACCATACGAGAGGACGCTCTCTATAGTAGACCGGTAAAAGAGGGTCATTAGCTGTTGTTCTACCCTGTTCTTCTGCAAGACCCTAAGAAAGTGAAGCCTCTGTTGGGCCTTTCTAGCCACCTGAGTTGTGTTAACTTTCCAGGTCAGATCTTCACAGAGGTAGACTCCCAGAAATTTAAAGGAGGAAACTCTCTCTACACAGTTCTCCCTGATGTAAAGTGGGGCAGGTTCCTCCTTTTTTCTCCAGAAGTCTAACACCATCTCTTTCGTCTTGCCAATGTTTAGGTGCAAGTTGTTGTTACTACACCATACGGATAGTTTTTGTATCTCCGCCCTATATGCTGTCTCATCCCCACCTGTAATAAGACCCACCACAGTTGTATCATCTGCGAACTTGATTATCGCAGTGGATGGGTCAGATGATACACAATCATAAGTGTATAAAGAGTACAGGTAGGGGCTAAGCACACAGCCCTGTGGCGTGCCGGTGCAAAGCTTCAGGGGGGTGGACAAAGCAGACCCGACCCTCACTGTTTGTAACCGATCCCTAAGAAAGTCTTGAATCCAATCGCAGATGGCGGGGGAGAATTTCAAGTCAGTCAGCTTCTCGATGAGAATGCTCGGCAAAATGGTGTTGAAAGCCGAGCTGTAGTCAACAAAAAGCATCCAGGCTTCTCGAGATGACTTGCTACAGAGTGTAAAGCAGTAGCTATGGCATTGTCTGTCGACCTATTTCCCCTGTAGGCAAATTGATGTTTATCAAAGTCCAGTGAGAGGCATGTCCTAAGATGTTGGAGAACCAATCTTTCGAAGCATTTCATGACTACAGTTGTTAATGCAATAGGTCTGTACTCATTCAGGCACTCAACTGCAGTTTTCTTGGGGACTGGGACAATGGTAGCTGCTTTCAAGCATGATGGTACACATGCCGTTTACAAGGAGATGTTAAAAATCCTTGTCAGGACCCCTGCTAATTGATCGGCACAATTCCTGACCACTATCCCCAGCACCCCATCTGGGCCTGCGGCTTTGCTGGGATTCACAGCCTTCAATACAGCTCTCACTTGGTGTTCACACAGGGTGAGTGGCTGAGAGTCAGAAGGCCGGCCAGCAAAGGCTATGGGGTCTGGTCTTTTAACCTCATAACGGGCGAAGAAGATATTCAGCTCCTCAGCCAACGAGGCATCGGTGTTTGCCATGCTCCTCGTGCTGCCCTTATAGTTGGTTAAGTACTGCAGTCCCTGCCATACTTGCCTCGGATCGTTGTTCGCTAAATGGTTCTCCACCTTTTGTTTGTATTGTTGTTTTGCCATCCTAATGCCTCTTCTGAGATTTGCCCTGGCCTCTCTGTATCTGTCCCTGTCCCCCGCCTTAAAGGCAGAATCCCGGGCTCTCAGGAGTGTTCGTATCTCTGCAGTCATCCAGGGTTTACAGTTCCCGTAAACTCTAATGCACTTATCTGTTGTTACACTATCAGTGCATGTTCTAATATAAGAGAGTACGGCATCTGTATATGAATTTAGATCTTGTTCTTCAAATATACTCCAGTCAGTGTATTTCTCAGTGTAACTGAGAAACCTAAAAAATGACAAAAAATGATCAACATATTCCTCATTGATTATAGAAAGGCTATTGGTTGTGTTGATCATATCAAGTTCCTCCAGGTCTAACAGTCCTCTCCTGTTTCCCTAATATACGGTATATTCAGCCTATGGGTTGAATAAATAAAGAGAGGCTATATAGACTTGTTCACTCCTTTGTCATTCTGGAAAAAGTAGATTAGAGTAGAGTAGAGTAGAGGTGAGTCCCCAAACTTCCCAGCTTGGTGGCCTGGCCCAGAGGGGAGGGCGTATGAATGGCAGGCTCACATGCACTGCCCCATTTGCACGAGTGGCAGGCAGACATGCCCTCCACTCATGCGAATGGAGTTTTGCACACAAGCTGTACCCATGTGAGCAGAGGGAGCTTGAGTGGAAGGCATTTGTGCTTGCATGCGAAGTTCCACTCACATGAACTCCATTCATGCAAATATAACTTCGTGCACAAGTGCCCTCCATTTGCATGAGTAGAGCTTTGTGTGCAAGCGCAAGTGCCCTCCGCTTGTGTGAGTGGAACTTTGCACATGCTTGCTCTTCTTCTGTGGCCTGGTTTCCAATGGGCCATGGTCCAGAGGTGGGCTGTGGCCCAGGAGTTGGGGACTCCTGGAATAGAATATTGGCCAAGTGTGATAGGACACACAAGGAATTTGTCTCAGATGCACAAGCTCTTGGTGTACATACAAACAATAAAGTAATCATAAGATACCAATAACAGAAGGGTTAAATAATGTAACCAAATGAAATTAACCGAGTTTCATTTCACCAAAAATAACTTGTTTATCTTTGCATTTTACTAATAAACCAGTCTTATCCCAGAGTATTAACAGGGCCTAGCATCATATCTGATCTGTCTCGGAAGTTACCTGGAAGGTATCCAGCTCAAGTGGCAGGGAGCTGGTGGACTGGACATTGTTGACCTTCTATTTTACATCCTCCTGAGTGACTATGGGACTGCCTGGCTGGATCTACACGAACAATGGTTTATTTGTCTTATTCAAGCACGGACTTATTTGCACTCAGGGGTGCCCCCCCTTCCTGGGTGCAACCCGCCTTTATTTCTACCTATCCTCTTGATGACGGGCCCAATTATTGGGACCCTGAGAGATGGTTGGGCAAGGACAGGAGCCTCTGTCATAAATTTAATAAGAGGCCCCTGGTGCACTTTTTAGCTCAATTTTTGTGGGGTTAGGGAGGGGGGAGGGTTTGCAAAAGGTTTGGTTGGAAACTGGGGGGGTTCCACCAACCGTTTCTCAGACCAGGCCTGGGATTGATCGCGCCGTGACGAGGTTTGGGTTGGGTACCTCCGGGGCCCCGGAGCGGGGTGTGGGTTTGTCTATTCCCACGGTGGTAGGGAACGGCAGCAGACATGCGAACAGAGGGCTGCATCAATATCTGGGAGTGCGTCCCCGCTGTCTCCAAGCGGTGATGCGCTCTGACCCTCTGGTTTTGGCCCATGGTTCTGGGAGCGAGGATGAGCAGCCACCTGAGCTCAGGCTCGTGTATCTCAATGCCAGGTCCGTAGCTAACAATGCTCCTCTTATACGTGATTTGATCGAGGAGGAGCATGCGGACCTGGCTTGCATTACGGAGACCTTGTTGGGCCCAGAGGGCAGTGTCCCTCTGGTTGATCTTTGTCCATCGGGTTTCCGGATGCTGCACCAGCCTCAGGCTCAGGGTAGGGGCAGAGGAGTGGCGGTAGTCGTGAGGGAGACCTTATGTCCACAGGAGGCCACCGTTGTCCAAATAGTCGGGTGTGAGTCCCTCCTCCAGAGATGTGGTCCTAGAGCTCAGTTGGGCTTGCTGCTGGTGTACCTTTCGCCTAGTCGCGCAGCAGCAGCCCTGCCTGAGCTTCTCGACATCCTCTCAGGGTTGGTGATTGAGTTCCCCAAACTTATGGTTTTGGGTGACTTTAATCTACCATCCCTGGGGGGATCATCTGAGTTAGCTCGGGAGTTCATGGCTTCCATGACAGCCATGGACCTGATGCAAGTTATTCAGGGTCCAACTCATGGGGAGGGTCACACGCTCAATTTGGTTTTTCTATCTGGACGGTGGTTAGATGATCTGAGTGGGGGTTCTCCAATTGTTATGCCCCTGTCATGGACCGATCATCACCTCCTGCGGTTAGTCTTCCATTTTGCCACTCCCCATCGTGGGGTTGTTGAACCAACGAGATGGTTCCGCCCTAGGCGCTTAATAGACCCTGAGCGGTTCCAGGCGGCACTTGGGTCCCCACCTGCCTCCTTTACTCACAGCTCGGCCAGTGCCCTAGTGGAAGCCTGGGAAAAGGCAGCCACGGAGGCACTCGACCGAGTTGTACCCATGCGGCCCTTGACCCGGTGCAGATCCCAATGGGCTCCATGGTTTTCCATGGAGCTCCGGGAGATGAAACGTTGGAGACGGGGCCTAGAGAGCTGTTGGAGATCCAGCCAATCTGAATCCGACCAGTTGCGACTAAGGTTTTTTACGAGATCTTATGTCGCGGCGATGAGGACGGCAAGGTCTAATCACTTTGCTGCCCTCATCGCGTCCGCAGATAATTGCCCGGCCGCCCTGTTTAGGGTGACCCGCTCCCTCCTTAATCAGGAGGTGAGGGAGGAGCCCTTGCAGGGTTGTGCTGAGGAGTTTAGTCAACATCTGTCGGACAAAATTGCTCGGATTCGGACCAGTTTGGACTGGGCAGAGTCTGACAATGAGGACGAGGGCAGTCTTGTCGATATTATCTGGGAGGAGTTTGATCCTGTGACTCCTGAAGATGTGGACAGGATCATGGGGAAGCTGAGCTCCACCATGTGTTTATTGGACCCGTGCCTCTCCTGGCTGGTTTATACAGCTCGGGATGGGACACAAGGCTGGCTCCAGGCAGTGATAACTGCTTCTTTGAGTGAGGGTAGTTTTCCCGCCGCCTTGAAGGAGGCAGTGGTGAGACTCCTCCTCAAGAAGCCTGCCCTGGACCCAGCTATATTAAATAACTTTCGTCCGGTCTCCAACCTTCGCTTTCTCACGAAGGTTGTTGAGAGCGTGGTGGTGCATCAGCTCCCTTTGTTCTTGGAGGAAGCTGATTATCTGGACCCGTACCAATCGGGTTTCAGGCCCGGGTACAGCACGGAAACGGCATTGGTCGCGCTGGTGAATGATCTCTGGCGGGCTCGGGACAGGGGTTGTTCCTCTGTTCTAGTCCTGTTAGACCTCTCAGCGGCTTTTGATACCATTGACCATGGTATCCTGCTGCGGCATCTCAGGGGCTTGGGAGTGGGAGGCACAGTTCTTCAGTGGTTCTCCTCCTACCTTCTGGGACGTTCGCAGTCGGTGTTGGCAGGGGGGCAGAGGTCGACCTTGAGGCCTCTCGTTTGTGGAGTTCCTCAGGGATCAGTCCTCTCGCCCCTCCTATTCAACATCTATATGAAGCCTCTGGGTGAGATCATTCGTGGTTTTGGAGTTGGTTATCATCAGTATGCTGATGATACCCAACTTTTTATTTCAACCCCAAACCACCCCAGTGATGCCCTCGACATGATGTCCCGTTGCCTGGAGGCGGTCCGGGTCTGGATGGGGAGGAACAGGCTTCAGCTCAACCCTGACAAGACTGAGTGGCTGTGCGTGCCGGCATCTCAGGAAATGCAGATTATTCCATCTCTTACTATGGGGGGTGAGTTATTACCCCCCGTAGATCGGGCTCGCAACTTGGGGGTCCTCCTAGATTCACAGCTCTCCTTAGATGATCAGGGCCTTCGCCCAGGTTCGCCTGGTGCGCCAGTTGCGGCCCTATCTGGACCGGGATGCCTTGCGTACAGTCACTCATGCGCTCGTGACCTCTCGTTTGGACTACTGCAACGCTCTCTACATGGGGCTGCCCTTGAGGACCACTCGGAGGCTTCAAGTGGTGCAGAATGCAGCCGTGCGAGTGGTTTTGGGGGTCTCCCGATACTCCCATGTTACACCTCTGCTCCACGAGCTGCATTGGCTGCCAGTTACCCTCCGGGTGAGATTCAAGGTGCTGGTAATGACCTATAAAGCCCTACATGGCATGGGTCCGGATTACCTACAGCAGCACCTGCTGCCGGCGTCAACTTCCCTCCGTCTAGTGCGCTCCCACAGAGAGGGCCTCCTCAGGGTGCCTCCGATCAGAGAATGTCGATTGGTGGCCCCCAGGGGAAGGGCGTTCTCTGTGGGCGTGCCAGACCTATGGAACCGCTTGCCGGTTGAGCTCCGGATGGCCCCCGACCTTCGCTCCTTCTGACGCGATCTAAAAACCTATCTATTTGAACAATCCGGCCTGGTCTGATGGGTTTGGGGCTGGGTTTGGTTTTAACGTAGTTTTTAATTATTGTATTATATTGGGCATAATTATATATTTTTTTTAACTTTTGTATTTTGTATTTCGATATTTATTGCCCTGTACACCGCCCTGAGTTCTTCGGGAGAAGGGCGGTATAAAAATTTAATAAATAAATTTAATAAATATCTTTTTGTTCTGTCATAAAGAACTGTAGCATTTAATTGCATCTTCAAAGAGTGAAAGCAGACAGGTGGAGAAGAGGATTGAACAATGGCAAGCATCTCCCTGTACTGCTTCAGCGGGCTTGTTATTTCTAAGGTGTTGGCTTTGCACCTGAGGAATAAAAGGCTCACAACTGAGAGTATTTGGAGTAACCAGCAAAAGAAATCAGTGAAACCTGCCCATCTGTTTTTGCTTTACCTCTGCAACAAAAGACAGGTTCAAAGCAGGCATGTCATTTGCAACTACTACACCCTAATAAAATAATCAAGTACTTTCTTCTTTCAGCAGAAAGCTATCCTTTCCCCATGACCTCCTAATGAGAGGCACAAACTGAAAGGCAATTGGAATTTTAATTATAACCTTTTTGCACATTGAGGCAGTTGTGCCCCAACTGCAAATCAATTTCTCTTTAAGACAATTCTTCCGTAATCTAGGTCAGGAACCATAGTAGGAGCACATATGTATGCCTCTTCCTAGAGGGAGAATGTTAAGATACTGCTTTTTTTACCAATCCTAAGGCTAGCAAAGATGGATGATCGGCTGTCAGAAGAGATTGCATCATGAGCCAGTACCCCTGAGAATTAGACTATTTAATGGGCTTAGGACAACCATCAGATTTTATAATAGAGCTGGGGTGGCAGGGATGAGAGACTTTCCTTCACAGCTTTTTTTTTTTAAAAGTGCTGATAAGCTCAAAGGCCTAACTTAACAGAATCTTTTTCCATAAATAAATCATAAATTGGAAGGACTGAAGTATCCTGCAAAGACTGATGATTAGAAGGTTTTGCACACGTATATATGGGGCACAGTTAGTATTTTTCACACAATCCTTGCCAGCTTTCATGTTTTCTTTTGCTGGTTTCATTACTCTTACATTTTATTAGGAAAGACCCAGCAATCTTTATCCACTGCCCAACTCAAAAAAGACTCCACACCTTTCCTGGTTCTGAATTGGGTAAGTTCTCGATTTCCAACATACTTTTCAACAACTCGTGACCTATTCTCTAATTCTAAGGAAGAAAAACAACAATAATCCACAACAATTCTTTAATCATACTTGATAATGCTAGGACTAACTTCTGGAAAAATAATAAAAAGAACTTGCAATTATGTTCTAAAATAATACCATTACTTATTGATCAGGTTAGCCCAGTGGTGCGATTCAAATATGTGAACAACCAGTTCTCTGTGTGGATGCCACTTCTGTAAGTCCATTCTGGGCCTGGGCAACAAAAAATTAGTTACCAGTTCTGCCGAAGTGGTGCGAAATGACTGAATCCCACCACTGGATTCGCCTTGTTTTCTGTTTGTGACAAAACAGAAAGAAGTGTTGGCTGAAGTATCTGGATTGTAAACCCTGAGAAGTAAATTGCTCTGTAATCTCTCCAAGGCTCTTGGGGTGGCTGAAAAAGTGAAGATGGTGGCTATGATAGTTGCATGATAGTTGCTCCATAACCTTTGCATGTGCATCACACAAGAAATTAAAACAGGGGTGTCAAACTGCCAGCCTGTGGGCTGGTTGCATCATTTGTACCCACCCCAGCTCCAGCAATGTGAAAAAAGATAATATGCCGTGACACGTCATGTGATACAACGAATTTGACCTCTGTGAATTAAAAGGAGCAGAGCTTTACACAGCTTGAGTGTTCTGACTCTTTTCCATGGATGCCACTGAACATTTCTATAACTCCCCCCTGACACTTGTTTCTCCCTAGGACAATCATGGCAAACCTTTCAGAGACTGAGTGCCCAAACTGCGAACTAAAACCCACTTATGTATCACCGGATGCCAAGTGGGCATGGCCCGCTAGAGGAAAATTCCACTTAGGGTTAGGTCACCATGAACTCATACACCAAAATGGACATCGCCATTTTTTTTTTTTTACACACAGTGGTGGAGGCCTAAGGCGAAAAGGTTTTATAAAACCCAGCTGAAGGCCTAGGATTGGGGCAACAACGTGCGTGCCAACAGAAAAGGCACTGTGTGCCACCTGCGGCACGCGTGCCATAGGTTTCCCACCACGGCCCTCGGATATTCATATAGACACAGTCAAATTTTACATTCTCCATAATGAAAGCAGAGCATTTTATTGTCAGCAAATTTATAATCCACTATGAGTTTTTTAAAATAGCAAAAAAATAATTTACATTTTGTACATTAAATACACCTTTAATAATCTTCTAGCAGGTTGAATTTTCTTGGTATTGAAATATGAAATTTTGCTACATTAATTATTTTCCAATTTTGACAATAAATAGCAATTGCCCATGTCCTTGTTTTTTGGATGGCAAGCTAAATATGGCAATGTCTTACATTTTGTGTGTGTGTGTGTGTGTGTGTGTAGGTAAGATTACTTAGCCATTCACCTCTTCATTTCCTTTTTCTCAAGGAAATACTATAGTTGCTACACCCCCATGGTCTAAGCATGATGGGGAGGAATGGGGCAAACAGGTCTGTTTCATGAGAAAGGGATTAAATTGCCTTGCAGATTTATCTTTTCTTGTAAGATGTAGAAAGTAACTGGATCAGCCGCAATCATAGCTGCCTTTGTTTCTGAGCTCAGAAATTTGCCACATGGTGCTTGATACAAATTGCTGATCATTGCTTGTACCCTATCCCTTATATATAGTCTCATCATAAAGGACTCTGCTTTATTCAACTATACATTGCTGACTATTGTATCTTTTTTTAAACTGTTGCTTTTGAAAATAGTAATATCCAGATATACTTTTTGTTATTGATATTCTAATCGCCAACAAGGCAGTAAACTGATAGATCAATTCGATTTAAAGCAATTGTTCTATCTACCCAATTACCCAAATGTACCCAATTTGAAAGATGCCTTCCACTAAAAATTAGTTATGGGCTACTTAGCTTTTTTGTAAATCTTTTGTATAAGATTAATGAGGCAAGTTTTACTTTTTTCCACAAATAGATTGGACTATTTTTTTCCAGTTGCAATACTCCCCAAGAAAAAAATACTCAGAAAGATGTCAGATGTTTGAAAAGCAGACAATTTAGAAGCTCCTTCCTGTTCTTCAGGTTTCAATTGCACATATTTTACTGCTAAATGGAATGCAAAACACGTTGGTTGCTTTGAATCTCATTTCAATTTGCAGATAATATCCAAAAACTCATCATTCTGAATAAAAATTTATCAGAAGATAAAACATGGTATCTTACTAGCATCAATATGTACTCTTTTCAACTTTCTGTTTGAGTTAATTACTTCCAAGTTCCCATAGTTTCCACTACAAGATATGTTACCTGAAACATGTTGGGCCCCCAATCTTCTGTTGTATTACAATATGTGCAATGAGACCTACTTTGGATTCAGAATAGATTTCTCTGGCTTGTAAAATCTTGCTTCTGTCATGAGTACCTGAAAACACCTTGTTCTAAAAGCTTGCTGACAAAAGGCATGAACACTAGCCAAAGTCTTTTCAATACTTCTGGACTTGACTAAGCTTCAAGTGTCAAGTTTAATTTGAGAGCACATTCAAATGCTTGCAAAATACCGGGAAGATTCTGTGAGTGGATGGGTAATATTGACCCATGTTGATTAGTATGTCTGAACTGTATTTTTTCTGTTCTATTCCTTCATCTCAGAGAACTAGTCCATAAAAACAAAAAAAGTTGCTGTCCATAAACAAAATATAGTTGAAAATTTTAATATAGGTTGGTGCAGTATTAATACTTACAAGATGTAGAGAATCAGAAGCACAAGTAGGATAAGTTGATATTTGAACACTTTTTATTTTCTGACAGATTAAAGCCGTTATCAAAACTTTGTTCTTTGCAATCAAGAGGAATGTTATTTTTTTCAAGCTAGTAATTTGCATTTCAGCTATCTGCTCTTCAGTGTTTACATCAAAGCTGATAAACTCAATAAAGCTTTGTTTAATGTTAAATGTACCAGAATTCTTGTTGTGAACTACAAATTGGAATATCAATATATGTTGTTCTTGATGGAGAATATCAGGAGTTATACCACAGATAGAATAATAAATGGCCTTCTCTCTCTGCTAGGATGGTTTTCTATAGCATATTTAGTGCATAGTACAATAAACTCATTCTGACTCTTCATGGAATAATGAACTTATCCTTGCCTTGGTTTTCCCTGTTTGAGTTTGGCCAATTGGTCACAAGCAATATTGTCACAGTAAGCTATTAAGAGCTTCAAACAAAATAAAACAGTTATCAAGTTGGCCAACTCATACTACACGTCATGCTAAATCTCCTGGAGCAAGATGTAAAATATTTATTTATTTATTTATTTTATTTTATTCCATTTATATCCCGCCCTTCTCCGAAGACTCAGGGCGGCTTACAAGCTTAGCAGTAGCCTTCATTCTATGTATATGCCTGCTTATTAGGGCTTTCACACACACACCCCAAGCGGCATTATTACAAAGTCAGCTTAATTGCCCCCAACAATCTGGGTCCTCATTTTACCTACCTCGGAAGGATGGAAGGCTGAGTCAACCTTGAGCCTGGTGGGATGCGAACCTGCACTAATTGCAGGCAGCTGGTGTTACTTAAGGAGGCATTAGCCCACTGCTCCACCAAGCCGGAGTGTTCTTTGCTCGCCCCTTCTTCTCACTTTTTTTCCAATATTTCTCACCATTTTGTGGCTTCTGTCAATATGTTTTTGATCCATACTGTTTCCCTAATAATGAACAGTGCAGTTCCTACTATAATCTATGCTGTTTTAATTTTGTTACATAAAGTTTACCAAGTTTTGTTTCCCTTCATTAAATAACCAACATGACTAGCCTTGACTGATACAAACTCTTGGTAAAAATCCTGCACTGAAATTCAAGAAATGTTATGAACTGTTTTTGGTAAATCTTCTGACAGATTGATAATAGTAATATTATCTGTCTATAATCATGTTTAAAAAACATTTAATTGAGCCACATGCAGTACCTACTGTAGTACTCTTTCAAATTATCTTAATCGATTTTCTTTGCTGTAGAGATAATCTTTCCATCTGCCTTCCTTCATCTGCCTTTGCTTCCTATTGCCTGGGACAGTTAGCAAAAAAGTATGATCTGATTATAAAATGGGAACATTTATTATTGCCCTTTAACTTCTTTCATTTTATCTCTTACAACCTTAGCTGCTTGATTTGTATTTAATTAAAAGTGAGAATGAGAAAAATTCTGTGAGGCGTGCTGTCACTATCCCAGAGCACTATCCCTTGCAATATTACCTTTGTAAAATATTTCATGTTCTTTTCTTTTCTCCATGCACGCAAGGGGCTTAGGGAAGCATAGTGTTGTTCTCAATTAGCCCAAATCCTAACTCTAAAATAACAGCACTGACACATCCATGTAAAAAAGGGGCCTGACTGGCCAGCTAATTCATGATTCACAGCATCACTTGTGCTTTTTATTGACTCTAGCAAATTTTATGCTGAAAGCTTCGTGGATAGGAAATATTCATATTTATTTTAAAGCGTAACTGTACATTATCTGTTTTCTCTCCTGAATATAGGGGTTGTCGTGTAATAGCATCCAAGTGCTATTAAAGAGTATCTTTTTTACTACCTGCCCTTCCATACTTGGATTCTGGTGCAAAATGAAGACAAATAGCAAAGTTAATAGAGTGGGTTTTTAAAATATTTTTTTTATTTTGTATGGCATACAATGTTAGGGATATCCACACTACAATGTTACAGACTGTCTTGGCAGCTTAGTTTGTTCAGTTCACACTTTTACGCGCTTATCCTCAGTGTGCCAAGGGAGAGGTACTATCTTTTATTATTATTATTAATAAAAACTAGCCAAAGAAGCTGACTAAATAAAAATTCATTCACTTTGGTACAAAATCACTAATTTTGGTCCGGAATGAGGTAGTTTTGAAAACGTTTTACCCAACAGATACATGCTGAGCACCATATTATAATTACAATATTATAATTACAATGGAAGCTTTTGTATAGTATTGAACCAAACTTTACAGTTTCGGTTGCTGTTGTTTCCTAATAATTTATGGTTACTGAGCTGTCATCTGTTAATTCAATGCACCCTGCTATTAAAAAGGTAGATATGGATATATAGATATAGTTATATAAGAATAGAGGAAGCTGAAGACATAGGTTGTCAGAACGTTAAAATGTTCAAGCAGAAGCTATAAAGAAGTTTCATGGAATGAGCCTACAATAGAATGCTGATTCCTAGGAATGAACAGATCTCTAGCGCCATTTCCATGCAGGGATGCCAGATGGACGTCCTGGGCAGAGGGGGAAAAAATATTAAGATGTAAGTTCATGGGTAAAACTGTAAATGATAATAACCAGGGATTATTCTGTTCCAGCAATAACAACCCCTACTATTTTAAAGCACTTACTCCTTTAACAAATAAGAAAAGAACTCCAGATAAAACTAGAATGAGAAGGGGCCAACTAACAAGTACCCAAAACAGCATACACATAAACATTCAATTCATAGAACAGTATTGGCGCTATTATTGAAATTCCTGTATGTGCTTAAAAACTGACATAAGTGCCAAGTACTAGACTAAAAATGTCTACAGCCTGAAGAGGATTGAAGCTAAAAGAAGAAAAAAAATATGCTTGGCTTGAGAAACTATGAGAAATTGCAGAAACAGTATGTTACACCCATGCTGTGGGTTTTATGATAATCTTAGTTTGCAGTTTCCATGCTTTTGCAAATATGAATGTACATATTTTGCAAATATAAATATGAATGAACAGAAAACATAAATCAGCGCTAGTGCTTCCACAACACTCGTTTGAGAATGGAACAGTGGCCCTTTAAAATAAGAAACTTTTTCATTAATTATATTTCCTCTTATTTTCCACTACCAACTGAAACTCCATCCCAAAACAACTGAAATTACAATATGGGAGAATTTGCCCATTGACTTTCTAAAGCAAACTTACCTGGTGCATTCACAATCTGTGAAGACTTTACAGAACAACCCTGGAGCCTACCAATGCGGCTGCTTGTCAAGTGAGAAGTAGAACTGGAAAGAGAGAGAATACAGTTTTATTGTAACCATATTTGGAAGCCAGGGATCATGGGAGTTGAGGTTCAACATAACTGAGAGCACCATATTCAGAAAACTATTCTACAACTTCCCTAGCTGTTTGACAAAGTTCCCAATCAAACAACCAAATAATTTGCCTATTCTTAAACATTCAGAATATATGTAATCAATTTTTGTACAGCTTCCCATACCAAAAATCTATTAGCATGGAATATACATTCCATCTAGGTAAAGGTTCCCCCACACATGCATGTTAGTCGCTTCCAACTCTAGGGGCCAGTGCTCATCTCCGTTTCAAAGCCGAAGAGCCAGCGCTTGTCCGAGGACGTCTCTGTGGTCATGTAGCCGGCATGACTAGACGCCAAAGGCACACGGAACGCTGTTACCTTCCCACTGTAGTGGTTCCTATTTTTCTACTTGCATTTTTATGTCCTTTCGAACTGCTAGGTTGGCAGAAGCTGGGACGAGTAACAGGCACTCACTCTGTTACACGGCACTCGGGATACAGGTAGTACTCAACTTATGACCACAACTGAGCCCAAAATTTCCACTGCTAAGCAAGACAGTGGTTAGGTTTTGCCCTATTTTATGACCTTTCTTGCCACAGCTGTTAAGTGAATCACTGCAATTGTTAGGCTAGTGACATGATTATTAAGTGAATCTGGCTTCCTCATTGATTTTCCTTGTCAGGTCAAAAAAGGGATCTTGTGACAATGCAACCATCATAAATATGAGCCAATTGCCAAGTGTCGGAATTTTGATCATGTGACCACGTGGATGCTGCAACTCATAAGTATGAAAAATGGTCATAAGTCCCTTTTTTCAGTACCATTGCAATTTCAAACAGTCACTAAATGTACGGTTGTAAATTGAGGACTACCTGTAAACAGATTTTATGTTGTGCCCCCAGAGACAAGGTTTTATATGGGTTTTTTAACCATAACAAGAATACAAAGAACAAAGTGGTAGACTGAAATGAAGAATATCACTTCAGACTGGTGCAAGAAGTGATGTCATTTCTGGTACCCATGAAAAACTGATCTTACAAAAAAACAGCTGCTATCTTCCCAATAACAAACAAGGAATCACCTGCCACCAAGTCTGTAATCATTCTGCTCTTCGTAAACATTAACCTAGAGAGCAAGTTTGTTGTAATAGTTAAAGCATCTAAAACTAATTCTGCCTTAGGCACATAATCAACTGAGTGACCTTGGACTAGTCTGTTTCTCTGTAAGATGTGGGAAGCTGTCAATGGCAAACCACTTCTGAAAAATCTGAAAACTGCAGGCACTAGTCAGCACTGACTCAAAGGCACCCACGCCCTGCCACCAAAAGTTACTTAGGCATAATTTCTACATTAACCAAACTTATCTCAAAGCTGAGAATGACTTTACATTGTGTTGTGTCTCCTCTTCTGTAAGGATGCCTTGGAAGCCAAAGATGTTGCTCTTGGGATAGAGGAACCTTTCATAGTAAACACAGGCATGGGGGCCCTGAAATAGATCCACGAGACGAGGTAAATCATGCAGGTGGATTTGGTCGCTCTCTATTAAAGAAATCCGTTTTCTAGACAGCATAGCATAACAATAAGATTAAATCAGAAATAACCTGTGTTGAAACCAAGAGGAACCCATGTGGCTCATGTAGAAGTTAAAGCACCTCACAAACTTACTGATCTCTATATCAAATTATACTCCTTAAACCCTAAGAAACTATTGAATGTTGTTGGGACCAAGTTTGCTGAAAGTGTCAGTGTTATCCATAACCTTTTATCTTTCAACAGCTTTAGGTGAGGTAAGATCACCATCTACAAAGGGAAGGTGCAACTACTGTGTTTCCCCAAAAGTAAGGCCTACCCTGAAAATAAGCCCTAGTTTGATTTTTTGGGGTGGGCTTAATATAAGCCCTTCCCCCCAAATAAGCCCTAGTTTGGGGGCGAGGCACAAACCTAAAAATCAAGCTGAAGTGAGGGGTGGAACTGTCCTATGCACCCACTTACCTGGCAGCCAGGCCTCTCCTCACCGGCCCACTTCTTCTGTGGTGTCTTCTGCAGCCAGGCCTGCAAGACCTCTGGAGCCGAGAACCAAGCTGTGGACTGGGCTACTTGGCTGGGTCTTCTGGAAAGGCCTGACTGCAAAATGCTGGCCGGAATGCAACTGCAGAATGCAGCTGCTCCTTTGGCCACAGAAGTGGACTGGCTGGGCGGGGCTGTTGGTGCCAGAGGGGAGTATAAAAGACCCCCCCCCCAAAATAAAACCTGGTGTTTCTTTTGGAGACAAAAAAAAGACTGGTCTTATTTTTGGGGAAACACGGTATGTTAGTTTGGGGTGGGTCTAGAACAGTAGACCCTTTGGGTTCTAGCCATACTAATTGCCTATTAATTCCTAAACCAGTTTATCACTGCAAAACAAAATGAAGAGAAACCCACAAATCTTGCCTCTTCTTTATCTGGACACCAGAGAAGGAAAATATTATTTGTAGATTTCATATAATGTACTGTAGAGATCCCTTTACTCAGATTGTTTCAACAGAGCCTAAGAAGACAGTGTGGATTAGGAAATGACTAATATACTAGCCTGCCATCTGGATATTTCTCAGAATATCGCACATGTCATCTGAGCTTTTGGTCAATGTACCACCACAAATTTAGCAGATGGTGCTGAAAAACAATTATAACTTCTTGGTGGAGTGCTCTGAACTCCACAAAAGCCATTTGTTTGAGACCACAATTGGACAATAGACTGCCCACCCTATTAGAAGCCATTGGAATCCAAGGACTACTGGGTTGAATCTCTGCAAATAAGATAATTGAAAACAATTGCCTTTCTGAAGGTCCTACCTGGGTATAAAAGGGGCACCCTGATAGTTGGAGACATGCTGGATACTTTCCCAAGCAGGGCATTCCACAGTATTGACCTTCAAGGCTGGGGGGCAGGATTCCTCAAAGAGGTCAAAAGTTATGTTCAGGTTTTGTGGAGGAGAGCAATTCTGAATGATTGGGGAAGCTAGGGGCATGCGACTCTTAGTAACTGTTGATGGGCAATATAATGGAGTATGATGATCAACTGGTCTGAGAGATTTTGCTTTCACTCCAAGAGGGGTGCTGGTAGAGTCTACTGGGGCAAAATCAGACCATTCCTTCAGAGAATCCACTTTCTGGGATGAGAGGCAAGCCTTCCGACAGCGCTTTGCACACTCCCTTTGGTCAGATGAAATGCTTCTTTTAGATGCCTTCCTCTTCTTTGTTGAGTGGTGGGGGGTCTTAAAGACAACATGTGGAAACAGCTCAGCTTCTGGTTCAGTAGGTTGTATTCCAGGATTGACTTTAAGACTGGCATGCTTGGTTGCAGTAAGAGAGGCAGGGAGGACAGCTATGATAAAGAAACAAACAGTAACAAACATTGTTGGCATTCACTACACCTGAATTGGTCCACATTTCAACATTTACCCTTCTCTGAACTTTACCCAAAGAATCATTGCGATTTATAAATTGTTCCACATCTGGTTCTTCATCGTGTCCATCCAAAACTGAAATGTTCAGGGCTCCTTGGGACTCTTGATGAAGTATGGAAGTCAGCTCTTCAAATTGTGCTATCATTTCAGGAGTAAGTAGGTTGGTGACTTTCAACCAACTGTACTGTCTTTTGGCTACCAGCAGAGCAGCTTTTACAAGCCTGAAATAAAACAGATCTATGAGATTTGCAACAGGAGAGCTAATTAAAATTTTACAATTTTATTTATTTATTTTGTAAAAGTTTTATTGGTATTTTACAATATCAGCCTTAGTGCCTGGTGTACAGCGTGTTGTCTTGGTTCATAATTTTTTTAGAAAAGAATATACAATTAATAATAGTTAATAATCAAAAATAATTTTTGTATTTCCATAATTAGTATATCAATTTATATTTCATTGATCTTCTCTTCATCTAGTATTCTCCTTTTACAACATTCAACAAATATAATTTCTAATATTTGATATTTTCCATATTTAATGATTAAATAAAAATATTTTCTTCTATAATTATACCTAGTAGCGTCCATATGTAGCATTTTTTTTCTTATCAGCTTATGTTTTCGTAAGTCATCTTATTGATTCACCATGTATCTTATTTTCATAAATCTTAAGATCAATTTCTCCATAATATTCAAACAATTCTTGTCAATCATATTTTTCCCAGTATTTAACATCTAAATATCCAGATTTTCCATTTAAATATATCATCCCAGTATTTTCATCTTTCATATATTATAGAAATACTATACTATTTATCTATCATAACATCTATTCATAGCATCTTTCTAGTCAATATTTCACTTCTATTTGTAAAAATTAGTTAAATCACTATATATCCTTTTTTTCAGTTCTTATTAAGCCTAATTTCCCCTCAATATTTCAATCATTTCTTAATCCTAAGTCTTTTCAAACTTAATTTTTCTTTAAAATTCAAACTTTTCCTTCACTTACAACATCCTAATATTTTTACATTTTGCATCTTATCAAAAAATACTATATTCTTATATCCCTTATCCCACTTATTCTAAAATCCCTTTATGGCCAGTTATTTGTTTAGTCATATTCAAACAAGTGTTTACTCATATAATATTCCATCTGGTAGGGCGAATCCATTCTCTTCAGCCCGTCTCTAATCTTCTTCCTTTGCCAATTTTTTTTCCAAATTAATATTTTCAACTTGTCAAACAGTTCTTGTAATTTTGTAGTTATTGTTAGGAGTAGAGGATACATAGTAGATAGGTTGTATGCTTTTTATCTCCAAACAATGATTCTCCTTAGTAGCGTCCATTTTGCTAAGTCTTCTTTCTTCTCAGGTTTATTTTGATGTTCTAATACAGTGGTGGCAAACCTTTTTGAGACCAAGTGCCCAAACTGCAATCTGAAACCCACTTATGCATCGCTGGGTGCTGGGGGCGTGGCCACCGAGTGGGCGATGCTCCAACGACCAGATACGAGCATCGGAGGCCTGCAAAATCACCTGGGGGGGCAGCGAAATCACTCTGCAGCCCTAGATCTGGGCATCAGAAGAATTTTGCAGGCCTCCGGTGTTTGGATCGGGCCTCTGGAGCATCGTAAAATGGTCGGCCGGGTGGGGGTGCGAAATCATTCCAGAGGCTTACCTGGACTCATGCTGCAGCTGCCTCCACCATCCAGTCCGGATCTGCCCAGCTGTTGCAGCTGCTCTGACTCTCAGTGCAGAGAGAAAGAGAGCAAGAGCGCAGGAACATGTGGAGAGGGGGCGGAGCAGCCTGGCCCCGCCTCCCTCCTGGTTGATGGCACGCGTGCCCACAGATGGCTCCTCGTGCCGCCTGTGTCACGTGTGCCATAGGTTCGCCACGCCTGTTCTAATACATAAGGTATCTTTCCCATATTTATTGTTGTATCCAAGTCTTGTAAGTTTTTGTTCTGTACCAGCCTGCTACTGGCCCTGCAGAAAAGGCAACCCCTTTATAAACGGCAAGAGGCTGGAATTACGTCTGCCAAATTTATTACTACAAAAAACAAACAAGACACGAACGAAGATACAGGAGCTTTGAAACACTATCTGAGCGGTTGCTTTCAGCAAACCAGCCCTCCCCACACATTCCCTTTATAAAGAGTTCAGGGCGTGGCCTCTCTCTGCCTCCTTCCAAGAAGCCCCACAGCCTTCCTCTGTTTACTCCTACTTGACTGCCTCCTGCGTCGGGCGTCCTTGAACAGGGCCAGCTGTGGGTCATCTTCATCCACACTGTCAGGCTCACACAGCTGGGTCTCCATGGTGACCAAGTGGGAGGGGCCTGCCTGAGGGCTATCATCAACAAGATCTTCAACCCCCTCAGCAAGGTCTTCAACACCCCCCTCCTCCTCTGAGTCGTCCGACCCAACAGCCGAACCCACAGGCTGACCCTGAATCACAACAGTTTTTTTCTTGTTTGTATTAAGGTATAATTCCCTTCATTTGTAACTTCACCAGTTGAACCATTTTTTTCTAGTTCACATTCTGTTGTCTGGATTGTTTGTCCATTATTTACCATCATTCTTTGGATGTTTTTTAATTGTAGATTTAAGTTAGAAGTATATTCACTTATAGTATCAAAGTTATGTTTAATCTCCTTGTGGTTTAAGTCTATTGTAGTTTGTCTCGGTGATAGCATTGCATAAATTTTGTCTTAGAAAGTATTTGTCTTGTCTTGAAGTGTTTCTAAAGGTCTTTGATCTTTCAGGCTAAATCTTTTAGGAATAAACATTAAGTGTGGTTTTCTATAATTTTTGATCAGTATGTCACATCCATGTTGTCTCCCCCTTTCGAGTAGTCCATCATAAATGCCATAGTCTCTGTAATTAGCCTTGTCAAGCTAACCAAAACTCAAAATCCATACAGTCCAATTTGTATAATTCTTGTTTTTATATATAATTTTTGTAATCCACTGTAATTTTCAGTTGTCAAAATTTTTAAATAGTTCATAAATTTAAACCACAAAGTATTTCTTTTCCTTCAAATACTTTCAAATCTTATAGCCAGTCCAGTATGCAATCTCTTCTCTATTCCTTAGCAACTATTTTGTTAAAAGTCATTACTGTTTATGGGAACAGATTTTTTCCTTTGTTTCTGAGCATTGTCTTTAATGTGCTATATTCTCATTGTCCACTAAAAAAAGGTAAAGGTAAAGGTTCCCCCGCACATGTGTGCTAGTCGTTTCCAACTCTAGGGGCCAGTGCTCATCTCCGTTTCAAAGCTGAAAAGCCAGCGCTTGTCTGAGGACGTCTCCATGGTCATGTGGCCGGTGTGACTAGACGCCAAAGGCGCACGGAACTCTGTTACCTTCCCACCGTAGTGGTCCTATTTTTCTACTTGCATTTTTACGTGCTTTCGAACTGCTAGGTTGGCAGAAGCTGGGACAAGTAACAGGCTCTCACTGTTACGCGGAACTCGGGATTTGACCCGCCAAACTGCCGATCTTCTGATCGACAAGCTCAGCGTCCTAACCCACTGAACCACCACGTCCCTTCATTGTCCACTAGATGTCAGCAAATATTTGTTTTCCAGCTCTTTCAGACAAAAAGTTATTTTTTTTTTTTATGTAATTCAATCAAAATCCTTTAGAATATAATCTTAGCAGTTTGTTTTAGTTTCTACGTTTGATCAGATTGTAGTATTTTTAATTTAATTTCAATAAGGTCCTTTCCTCCTTAAAGGTTAATTCGCCGCTTCCATCTATGGGGAAATGGGAATGTAGTCCCCTCCCCTCACTTTCGGAGGTTGTTTGCTTTAGGGATCTTTCCCAGGGAATGGTTGTAAAATGTGGGAGAGAAGATCAAATACTCTCACCAGTTCCAAGCATGCTGTTCACTGTTGTTCTTGGTAGTGCTCTTGGACTTTGGCTGCAGTAGCTTGTGGCTAGCCTTTCTCCTGTTGGTTTTGGAGGGCTTTCCCCAGATCAAATGAAGCGATTGGCATCACTTTGTGATCAATGGGACGCTTCCCCTTCCGTGTCACCTCTCTGGGGCAACTTTAGACCCATCTAGGGTCCCCCTTGGCATGGCAAAATTAGCCGTAGGGAGTGGAGGTCCGCTCTCCTGTGGCCATGCACTATGAGCACAAACCAGAAGTCCATAAAAGTTTAAATAAATGTATGCAGTGGAATGGACTGGGCTGTTCTCTTGTTTCCTTTCAATCCCTGGAAAAAGGTAGGGTATGGGAAATTAAAAAAACAAACATCTGCAATGTTTCTTTGTGTCCAATATATCTGTTATATATGTACAAAAGTGGCAGGTTAAAAAAATGTTGCTCATCCTTCATTTTGAACTGAAATATACCAACTCACCTCTTCAACTGTTCCTTGTCCATGCCCTGCAACTGAGTTTCCACTTTTTCCTGATGTTTAATTGGATTTGAAAACTTTGGGCAGCAGCACTCAAATTTTCTTCCTGAATCCTGAATTTATCCAAGAAAAAAATGGTACAAGATTGCAGGATCTATACTATAATTATAAATTACAAAACTATAATTGTTATTTTCAAGTTCTCAGACATCAGTTGGCTGAGCTGGTATCATGTCAGAGTATCCATTAAATTCTGAAGAGAAAGAAAAGCTCACTAGATGCCGATCAGACATCCACAAACCAATTTGCCATTTTAAAAGTGAATGTTCATAGCTCTCTGGCAAAAAAAGTAAGAAAAAAGGGAAAAATAATCAAGTAGCATACTTTAGAAAAAATTGCAAATCATATAAAAAATGCTGCAAACCTTTTTTAAATCTTCTTCAAAGCACATCTCACATTAAGAATCACAATCTTCTTTTACGATCTCTAATGGGCACAGAGAATTTTTAAAAAGAAGGCTGATTTCATTTGCACTCATGAAGAAGGCAAGAAATCTTTGCCAATTTTATCTTTCCTTCATGTTAACATGCCTTTGATACCAAAGAGGTTTGCCTGATGGAAGCATACATAGAAATGGACTTGGAATATTTGTGGATCAATGGTGCTGGCATTATAATATCAGTTTTATGAAGAAAATAAGTCAGCTTGGCTGGGAACAGGTACATCTTTATGACAGAGAAGAAAAGAACTAGTGTTGGCAAGGAAATGCCTGTTTTGCTGCCACTGTGGTTATATCATGGGAGATGTTAAAAGTAGGAGTCAGAAAGCCAAGAAAAAAACTTAATTCAAATAATGGACCACAAAATGGGCCGAATGTTCTTTAATAGAATACCACTGCTTTATTAATATCATGTGCTATATACAAATAAATCATAATGGTCTAACATACAAGGTTGACTCAGCCTTCCATCCTTCCGAGGTAGGTAAAATGAGGACCCAGATTGTTGGGGGCAATAAGCTGACTTTGTAACAATGCCGCTGGGGGGGGGGCGAAAGCCCTAATAAACAGACATATACACAGAATGAAGGTTATTGCTAAGCACATTGATTTGTGCTTTAAATTGTAAGCCGCCCTGAGTCTTCGGAGAAGGGCGGGATATAAATGGGATTAAAATAAATAAAATAAATAAATAATAGCTAGGTTCATTCAACAGCTAAGATGGTGGTTGGGTTTTTCCATGACACTAAATACAAAACCAAAGGGTTATTTAGTCTAGTGTATCTTGAAGGGAAGTAGAGGTTTTTTGTTGTTCTTGAGAATACATTATTTTGTATATGACAGCAAAACAAGATCAAAATTAGAAGTGGAAACAGCCAGCCTTTTCTTTCTTTTGGCCTTACCTCTCTCACACACAATGTAAGAAACTGGGGAAAAAAATAAGCCGGGGAACATAAGCTGAAGGAGACCAAACTGACGAATCCTACTTCTTTCCACTAAACAAAATGGTCACATTCTACCTAGAGGTGTATTATTTGTAATTGTAATGTAGTAATTTTATTTCATCCCTTGAATACTCTGTATTACAATCTATATTCAGAGGCAGGTTTGTGAATCAAGGACTTTAGCGACTGCATTCAACTGAAACAACTGATAGCCCAATTTAACCAGAAAAAAAATTCACTATGATGCTATATTATATATCCAATTAATGCCTTCTCATCGACACTCCGTTTCTTCTTTTTTGAGAAATGCAGAAAATTAATCAAACTCAGCATTTCATATTTTCCTTCCATGTGAATTAACTTGAGTTCTCACCTCTTCAGGGTGAGGAAGGAAGGAGCAATTACTGCCGGGTGTTAGTTTAGAAATGTTCATAGGATTCATTTACACACTAGGCACACAGAATCCTGCTTGAATGAAAGAACAAATTAATGCTAAGTAATTCTTGCAAAGGGACGCGGTGGCTCAGTGGGTTAGGACGCTGAGCTTGTCAATCAGAAGGTCGGCAGTTTGGCGGGTCGAATCCCGAGTGCCGCGTAACAGAGTGAGCGCCTGTTACTCGTCCCAGCTTCTGCCAACCTAGCAGTTCGAAAGCACGTAAAAATGCAAGTAGAAAAATAGGGACCACTACGGTGGGAAGGTAACAGCGTTCCGTGCGCCTTTGGCGTCTAGTCATGCCGGCCACATGACCACGGAGACGTCCTCGGACAAGCGCTGGCTCTTCGGCTATGAAACGGAGATGAGCACCGGCCCCTAGAGTTGGAAACGACTAGCACGCATGTGCGGGGGAACCTTTACCTTTACCTTTACCTTTTTAATTCTTGCAAAAACCTTGAGAGAAATTATCTACAGTATGTGCTGGACAACTTTGACTTATACTCCTTTCATAATTCTTGTGCTCTTACCTCCTTCGTGTGGCTTTTTCTTGAACAACTTTGTTTCGAAAGTTGGGAGGGTCTCATTTCTGTGGAATCATACTTTTGCAACACTCCATTATCCAAAGCAATCTCTTCTGACCTACGTCCAAAGCAAGGATGAAAATTTATTTAACAACAACTTGAACAAATCAAAAACATTCCAGTCCAATTTGTCCATTCCCTTCTTCAAGGCACAAATTTGTTCAGTTTGAAGGTTAGCTAATGAAATTCAGGCCCAAATATATTAACAAAGTGTGAGATATCACATATATTTTAATTGGTGGGGGGAGGTAATCCCTCAATCTATTAAATAAGGTTCCTATTCAGTACTATCCTGTTATAATAGTCTATTGCTTAATATTTCTACAGCAATACCGTTTTCAAAGCACTTCCAATCTTCACAAAGCACTGAAAACATCTGTGTAGATCGTCAAAATTATCAACCCCTTATTGCAAAAGGGGGAGAATATAAGAGGCAGTGGCCTGCCAAAAGCATCTTGAACATAAAATGCTAGAAAAAAAATTGCATAGTAGAAAAAGAAATTCCTTCAAAGTTTCAATTTCTTAAGATATACTACTACTTCACTATCTCCTTCTATCCCCACCTTGGACAATATTAAGTAGTTATTTATACTTCTCTCTTTATGCCAAAGAATCAAGAACTACTGAATGTATGAACAATATCACTCTCAAAATAGATTTCACAATACTTAGAACCATAGAGAATATATATTTTTTAAAATAGCTTTCATTGCTATAAGTGAAATATAAGAATTTGTCCCTGAATAGGAATAAAATATTTTTTTCTTTCGTGAAGTAAAAAGAAGAGATAAAGAGTTTGGCATGTGAGTTTGGCACCCAGAAGATAAAAATAAAAGGTATTCACTCATGCAGAAGAGATCATATTTATTGACACATTGCCCATTTGCTACCTTTTCTCCCCTTAGAGCAGAGATCCCCAACCCCTGGGCTGCGGTCCACTACCAGACCTTGAGCCTTTCAGAACCAGGCTGCAGAAGTGGCAGGCAAGCACGTGTGCATGCGCACATCCCTACTTGCACAAGCAGCGGGTAAGCCTGTGCACAGGCGCAATTGCCCACTGCTCACATAAAACCATCCCCTTTTCCCCTGCCAGTCTGTAAAGCCATAAAGGTTGGGTAACTCTGCCTTAGAGGTAATGGACTACCTGAAAACCTCCATCTGCTCAGAAGTAGAAGGAGCCAAAGCAGGGAAGAACTTAAGCTGTGGCATTTTTTCTTCATAAGCTCGGAGCCTCCCTCTTAAGTCTGCCACCTGAAAGGGACAAAATGGTATGCTTATTTTGGGTAAATATAAAGTTACCTACCCCTTCATGGATTACTGCCTTGTCGTGGCGAAGGGGCTTGCATAATTCAATGAAGCTATGAGCTATGCCGTGCAGGGCCACCCAAGACGGACAGGTCATAGCAGAGAGTTCTGACAAAAAGTGATCCACTGGAGAAGGAAATGGCAACTCACTCCAGTATCTTGCCATGAAAACCCCATGGACAGTACCAAAAGACAAAATGATATGACGCTGGTAGATGAGCCCCTCAGGTCAGAAGGTGTCCAATATGCTACTGGGGAAGAGCAGAGGGCTAGTACTAGTAGCACCAGAAAGAATGAAGCGACTGGGCCAAAGCCGAAAGGACGCTCAGCTGTGGATGTATCTGGTGGTGAAAGGAAAGTCCGATGCTGTAAAGATTTTTTTCTCCATAGGAACCTGGAATGTAAGATCCATGAATCAAGGCAAGCTGGACATGGTCAAACAAGAAATGACAAGACTGAACATCGACATCTTAGGAATCAGCGAACTAAAATGGACAGGAATAGGTGAATTTAATTCAGATGACCATCAGGTATACTACTGCGGGCAAGAATCCCTCAGAAGAAATGGAGTAGCCTTCATAGTCAATAAAAGAGTAGGAAAAGCAATACTGGGATACAATCCTCAAAATGACAGAATGATCTCAATTCGAATCCAAGGCAAACCATTCAATATCACAGTAGTCCAAGTCTATGCCCCAACCACCAGTGCTGAAGAGGATGAAATTGACCGGTTCTATGAAGCCCTACAGCACCTTATAGAACTAACACCAAAAAATGATGTCATCATGGGGGATTGGAATGCTAAAGTAGGAAGCCAAAAGATAACCGGAATAACAGGCAAGCTTGGCCTTGGAGTACAAAATGAAGCAGGGCACAGGCTGATAGAATTTTGTCAAGAGAATACGATGGTCATAGCAAACACTCTTTTCCAACAACCCAAGAGACGGCTTTACACATGGACATCACCAGACGGTCAACACAGAAATCAGATTGACTATGTGCTCTGCAGCCAAAGATGGAGAAGCTCTATACAGTCAGTAAACACAAGACCAGGAGCTGACTGTGGCTCAGACCATGAGCTTCTCGTTGTAAAGTTTAGGCTTAAACTGAAGAAAGTAGGGAAAAGCACTAGGCCACTCAGGTATGAATTAAATCATATCCCTGTTGAATATACAGTAGAGGTGACAAATAGATTTAAGGAATTAGATCTGATAGACAGAGTGACTGAAGAACTATGGATGGAGGTCCACAACATTGTACAAGAGGTAGCAACTAAAACCATCCCAAAGAAAAAGAAATGCAAGAATGAAAAATGGCTGTCTGAGGAAGCTTTGCAAATAGCTGAGGAAAGGAGGGAAGCGAAAGGCAAGGGAGAAAAAGAAAGATCCGCCCAATTGAATGCAGAATTCCAGAGAATAGCTAGAAGAGATAAGAATGCCTACTTAAATGAACAGTGCAATGAAATATAAGAAAACAATAGAATAGCGAGGACTAGAGATCTCTTCAAGAAAATTGGAGAGATGAAGGGAATGCTTCATGCAAAAATGGGCATGCTAGTGGACCAAAATGGCAGGGACCTAACAGAGGCAGAAGAGATTAAGAAGAGATGGCAAAATTACACAGAAGAACTATACAAGAATGAGCTTAATGTCCCTGATAACCACGATGAGGTGATCACTGACCTCAAGCTAGACATCCTAGAATGTGAAGTGAAATGGGCTTTAGGAAAGCTGAGCAACAACAAAGCTAGTGGAGGTGACAGTATTCCAGCTGAGCTATTCAAAATCTTCAAAGACGATGCAGTAAAAGTGCTACACTCAATTTGCCAGAAAATTTGGAAAACTCAACAATGGCCACAGGATTGGAAAAGATCAGTTTACAATCCAATTCCAAAGAAAGGCAGTGCCAAAGAATGTTCAAACTATCGCACCATTGCACTCATTTCACATGCTAGTAAAGTTATGCTTAAAATCCTACAAGCTAGACACCAGCAGTATGTGGATCGAGAACTACCAGAAGTACAGGCAGGATTTCGAAGAGGCAGAGGAACTAGAGATCAAATTGCCAAAATATGCTGGATCATGGAGAAAGCTAGGGAGTTCCCGAAAAACATCTACTTCTGCTTCATTGACTGTGCTAAAGCCTTTGATTGTGTGGATCACAACAAACTGTGGCATGTTCTTAAAGAGATGGGGGTACCAGACCATCTTGTCTCTTGAGAAACCTATATGCGAGTCAAGAAGCAACAGTGAGAACTGGACACGGAACCACTGACTGGTTCAAAATTGGGAAAGGAGTCTGGCAAGGCTGTATACTGTCATCCTGCCTATTTAACATATGCAGAGCACATCATGAGAAAGGCAGGGCTAGATGAATCAAAAATTGGAATTAAGAATACCGGGAGAAATATCAACAACCTAAGATATGCAGATGATACCACTCTAATGGCAGAAAGTGAAGAAGAACTAAAGAGCCTCTTGTTGCTGGTGAAGAAGGAGAGTGCAAAAGTTGGGTTGAAACTTAACATTAAGAAAACCAAGATCATGGCATCCGGCCCTCTCAATTCCTGGCAAATAGATGGGGAAGAAATGGAGGTAGTGACAGATTTTATTTTCCTGGGCTCCAAGATCACTGCAGATGGGAACTGTAGCCAAGAAATTAAAAGATGCTTGCTCCTAGGGAGGAAAGCCATGGCAAATCTAGACAGCACACTAAAAAGCAGAGACATCACCCTGTCAACAAAAGTGCATATAGTCCAGGCTATGGTCTTCCCAGTTGCAATGTATGGCAGTGAAAGTTGGACCATAAGAAAGGCTGAGCGCCAAAGAATTGAGGCCTTTGAACTATGGTGCTGGAGAAGACTCCTGCGAGTCCCTTGGACTGCAAGGTGATCAAACCAGTCAGTCCTAGAGGAGATCAACCCTGACTCCTCTTTAGAAGGCCGGATCCTGAAGTTGAAACTCAAATACTTTGGCCACCTAATGAGAAGGAAGGACTCACTGGAGAAGAGCCTAATGCTGGGAAAGACTGAGGGCAATAGAAGAAGGGGACAGAGAATGAGGTGGCTGAATGGAGTCACTGAAGCAGTAGGCGTGAGCCTAGATGGACTCCAGAAGATGGTAGAGGACAGGAAGAACTGGAGGAACGTTGTCCATGGGGTCGCGATGGGTCGGACACAACTTCACAGCTAACAACAACAAAGTTACCTAAGACAAATTAGAGTATCCACATTACAAACATGTTGCCCTGACTGAAATAACCCTCTGTAATAAAGATTAGTGAATAAAATTTGTTCCCATTCCCCCTTAGGCAAGAATCATCAAATACTCTACCAAACCAGACAGCCTTGTACTGATATTTACTACAGCACACTTAGAATACTACATTAACAGAAAGATTGCATCTTTACCTTGCATTGCCAACATGCCTCACAATGAGCAGAATCCTCTACCCTGAAAAGCTTCTTCAAAAGTATAGGGCTTACTTATTATAGTGTGCGCTATGCTGCTATTCTCCAAAGGATTTGCAGATAAAGAATCTTTTTCAGTCTTGTCTAGAGATGCTAAGTATGGATTACCAAGTGACATTTTCCTAAACAGTCAACATACTCAGAATTTCTGATAGATATATCAACAAGTAAGATTGCCTTAATTGTGCATTGGGTCAGACAAATCAAACAAAATACTGTATCTTATTCTATTGTATGGAATTCTTGCCTTTCGTTGACTTCTCACCCCAATAAAAATATTTTGGGCTTGAGACATAATGTCAGAACCCCTTACCTCTATCTTTAGTTGCTCACAAATAGCTGCATATTTGCTGCTAGAGTGGTTTAGTCTCACCACATTAGGTTTTATCTGTATACCAGGGCAAAGAATAGAAAGCAAAACATGTTTATCATAAGGACTGCAAGAATGCTTAGACACAGTGATTAATACTGAATCACAAACTGGAACCCCCAGCCTACATTTTCAATAAAGTAGAAAATGTTGTAGAATAGCAGAGATCCATAAATATATCAGCAAGCCAAAATATGCCAGGCTTAAGTCCCCCCATTGCCTATGTTGCCAGAGTTGATCTAATGACTTTCAGCATTTTGGAAAAAGAAACAGCATCTATTAAATAAATTTGGATAGAATTTGTCAAAAATACATCCAAGAAAATGGAAGATTGCCAAAAGCCAGTGGAATAGAACTTGTCTCATTTTTGGTACAAAAAGAGTGTCAAATATTTACACAATTATTAGTTCAAATACAAAATTAGAGATTCTAAAATCTGAAACAATATAAATTTCTGACAATTTCTCACAATATATATATATATATATTGTAAACATGATGTACAATACTGAAAAGACTGTTGTAACAGGTGGCCCCTTGACTTCATCCAGTAATTTTCCTTGGGAGAAGATAAGATGTGACTTAGAACCATCAAATACTGTACAATTACAGAAAATTATAGGGGAAAAACTAGGCTCCAAATGCCATTAGTTTCATATCTATAAACACAGATTTCTAGCCTGAATGGAATACAAATAACTATAACACCAACAGAAAAAAAATACAATAGTGTTTATATGGTGAGAATAGAAAAGGTTAAAAGAAAAGAAAAAAAGGGAAAAAGTAGTTAAAAGATCCATGTAATATCCATATAATTAATTCAGTATTTAAGGTTAAAATCTCTAGACCATACCTGAAACATATTATTTCATCTTCTTAGGTTTGGAACATAAAGATTTTTCAAAAATGAGTAACAAAGATAATATCCAGAATCCATTCCTTGATGTCAGAGGGATGTTACAGGTAACTTATCAGAAAAAAAAATCTTAAAATATTTAAAATAGCCATTAGGAATCAACTGATTTAAGGAATGTGTTGTTGTTTGGCCCAGGCATTCCAACAAAACATCTTCCATGCTATTTTCAGATTTCATTCTTCCAAATGTTTTTTTCCCCCCATATGATTTTGGATCAAAACTTCCTTACTTATTAAGAACTAAATAGGTTGAGCAGTATTCAGGGTGGGAAAGGAAATCTGTTTAACATAGTTGGACCCTAAAATTTGCCAAGATTTCAGAGAAATTACAAACATGGTCTCTCAATAAGCCCTAAAATGATAATACCCAGAAAAGTTCTCACCCAGAATATAGATATCAACTGCCCAATGGTACAATTGGAAATTTTATAGGTTAAAAGTTAAACAGCAAGTTCAATTTGCCCAGTATATTTGAATGATTTTCATCTACCATATTTTTTTCATTCTTTTGTCTTATCTATGTAAAATACCTGATAGGAATGAACACTAGAATTCCTCTTAAAAATATACATTAATCCTAATTTTAATTTAATTTAATTTAAAATTACATTGCATTAAATTACATTAATTTTACTCTAACAACTTACTGGAAATTTTGCCATCAGGCTACATTTAATGAAATTGCCTCTATATACCGTATATACTTGAGTATAAGCCGAATTTTTCAGCCCACTTTTTTGGGCTGAAAACTCCACTTCGGCTTATACTCCAGTCAACAAAAAAAAGAACTGTCCCTTCGTTCGGAACAGGCTGCTGAGAGAAGGGAGGGCTGGGCTCCGCACGGGCCGCGGGTCCGGCGTTCGCCCGCCGAACAGCTGATTGGCACGGGCGTGGCCGGGCTGTCTCCGGAGCCGGGCGCCTTCCACCGGCGTTCGGCGTTTGCCCGCCGAACAGCTGATTGGCGCGGGCGTGGCCGGGCTGTCTCCGGAGCCGGGCGCCTTCCACAGGCGTTCGGCGTTTGCCCGCCGAACAGCTGATGGGCGCGGGCGTGGCCGAGCTGTCTCCGGAGCCGGGCGGGTTCCACTGGCGTTCAGCGTTCGCCCGCCAAACAGCTGATGGGCGCAGGCGTGGCCGGGCTGTCTCCGGAGCCGGGCGGGTTCCACCGGCTGGGCTTCCCACGGCTGCCTTAGCAGTTGGCGCGGCCGCCGGCATTTGCCCGCCAAACAGCTGATGGGCGCGGGCGTGGCCGGGCTGTCCCCAGAGCCGGGCGCCTTCCACCGGCGTTCGCCCGCCGAACAGCTGATGGGCGCGGGCGTGGCCGGGCTGTCTCCGGAGCTGGGGGGGTTCCACCGGCTGGGCTTCCCACGGCTGCCTCAGCAGTTGGCGCGGCCGCCGGCGTTTGCCCGCCAAACAGCTGATGGGCGCGGGCGTGGCCGGGCTGTCTCCGGAGCCGGGCGGGTTCCACCGGCGTTGTTCGCCCGCCGAACAGCTGACGGGCGCGGGCGTGGCCGGGCTGTCCCCAGAGCCGGGCGGGATCCACCGGCGTTGGGCGTTCGCCCGCCGAACAGCTGATGGGCGCGGGCGTGGCCGGGCTGTCTCCGGAGCCGGGCGGGTTCCACCGGCGTTGTTCGCCCGCCGAACAGCTGACGGGCGTGGGCGTGGCCGGGCTGTCCCCACCGGCGTTGGGCGTTCGCCCGCTGAACAGCTGATGGGCGCGGGCGTGGCCGGGCTGTCTCCGGAGCCGGGCGGGTTCCACCGGCTGGGCTTCCCACGGCTGCCTCAGCAGTTGGCGCGGCCGCCGGCGTTTGCCCGCCAAACAGCTGATGGGCGCGGGCGTGGCCGGGCTGTCCCCAGAGGTAAACTTCGTGACCCACCCAGCCCATGCATAAAACAGAAATGAAAAGTCTTAAAAAAGTTTTGCGCGGTTAAATAAACAGCATTTGCATATTGTTTCTCCACGGAGCACCGACAAAATTCGCTCGAATTAAGGAACGTGGGGAGCTAAAGAATCGGGCTATAGGGAATGTCTGGCATGACGGGCAACCCTGGGAAACACGAGGACTGTAGTGCAGTGGCGTAGCATGGGGGGTGCAGGGGGGGCCGGCCGCACCGGCCGCAACATCTGGGGGGGCGCGACCGGCGGGCTAGGGCAAGGCTGCTCGCGAGCGAGGGGTATCTGTGCCTGCGCCGACACAGAAACGCTTCTCTCTCCGGGTGGGGGAAGGCTCAGCGGCTCCCTGGGTCTATATACGCCTCTGTATGCGCACGCCGCCTCGCGCTCCCGCAAACGAGAAAGAAAGAACGGCAGCGTCTGCGAGCCTCGCCAGCGGCGGCGTTCCTCGGTGTGGGCGTGCCTGCGTCTTTGGGTGTGAGGCTTTCGGAGAGGCTGCCTTTGGCTCCTGGTACTTGCAGCCGGTGTAAAAGAAATGAATTCTCGCCCGCTTTCACAGACTTGTTCTTTTACACCGGCTGCAAGTACCAGGAGCCAAAGGCAGCCTCTCCGAAAGCCTCACACCCAAAGACGCAGGCACGCCCACACCGAGGAACGCCGCCGCTGGCGAGGCTCGCAGACGCTGCCGTTCTTTCTTTCTCGTTTGCGGGAGCGCGAGGCGGCGTGCGCATACAGAGGCGTATATAGACCCAGGGAGCCGCTGAGCCTTCCCCCACCCGGAGAGAGAAGCGTTTCTGTGTCGGCGCAGGCACAGATACCCCTCGCTCGCGAGCAGCCTTGCCCTAGCCCGCCGGTCGCGCCCCCCCAGATGTTGCGGCCGGTGCGGCCGGCCCCCCCTGCACCCCCCACGCTACGCCACTGCACTACAGTCCTCGTGTTTCCCAGGGTTGCCCGTCATGCCAGACATTCCCTATAGCCCGATTCTTTAGCTCCCCACGTTCCTTAATTCGAGCGAATTTTGTCGGTGCTCCGTGGAGAAACAATATGCAAATGCTGTTTATTTAACCGCGCAAAACTTTTTAAAGACTTTTCATTTCTGTTTTATGCATGGGCTGGGTGGGTCACGAAGTTTACCTCTGGGGACAGCCCGGCCACGCCCGCGCCCATCAGCTGTTCGGCGGGCGAACGCCGGTGGATCCCGCCCGGCTCTGGGGACAGCCCGGCCACGCCCGCGCCCATCAGCTGTTCGGCGGCGAACGCCGGACCCGCGGCCGCACTTACAGCTGATCGGCGGCCGGAGGAGATTGCGAGCGGCTGCGGAGGTTCCGCGCCGGCACAAACAGCTAAGGGGCAGCCGGGGACGTCTACCGGTGGTCACGCAGCGCGATCAACTGAGCGGCAGCTAGAAACAGCCGCCGACGGTCGCACGGGCCTCACGGGACTTTTCGGGTCCGATGGCGGCTTGGAGAGTGTGGGTGGCTGCTTCGCAGACCTGGAAGCAGCCACCCACACTCTCCAAGCCGCCATCGGACCCGAAAAGTCCCGTGAGACCGTTGGCGGCTGTTTCTAGCTGCCGCTCAGTTGATCACGCTGTGTGACCACCGGTAGATGTCCCCGGCTGCCCCTTAGCTGTTTGTGCCGGCGCGGAACCTCCGCAGCCGCTCGCAGTCTCCTTCAGCCGCCGGTCAGCTGTCTGTGCTGACGTGGACCCTCTGTGCCCGTCCACAATCTCCTCCGGCCGCCGATCAGCTGTTGATGCGGCCGCGGAACCTCTGCAGCCGCTCGCAGTCTCCTTCAGCCACCGATTAGCTGTTTGTGCCGGCGCGGAACCTCCGCAGCCGCTCGCAATCTCCTCCGGCCGCCGATCAGCTGTAAGTGCGGCAGCGGGTCTGGCGTTCGCCCGCCGAACAGTTGGGGGGTGCGGGTGCCAATGGGCCTTCGGTGCTGCGCGGGCATTGTTGGAAGTGCTCCCCTGGTCCCCGTAGGGCTTGACACCCCCATTTCGGCTGCTTCGCAAACTGCTTCCTCCACCCCACCCCACCTCACCCCTCCCCGCAAAAGATGCCGGGGTCGACAGCGTTTTTTCTACCCGGAACAAGCAAACACGCAGGCAACCCTGCACTATTCAGCTCAGTGAAGTCACGCTTGAAACGGCTTGAAACGCCCGATCAGCTGATTTTCGGGGCGGAAAGCGTGCGGTGTTGTGTTTTTTTTCCTCCCCCCGAAAGTGAACGGCAGCTTTACGTACTAGTGTATTTGTACTGCCGCGAGTGACAACTGACAAAGCTTGCCGGTGTGATCTTGATTTTGGAACTGATGAAGTCTGTTAACTAATTGATTGGCACTCCGGTTGCTCATCACCGTGAAACTAGACCTTGTTTTGGGGTTTTTTTTTGTACTTTGGGCTGATCAAATGGAATAAATGGAATAAATAAAAACACTGGCATGTCAAGACACCAGCACAAAGACCAAGGTACAAGCAGCTCTCCTTCAGTCATTATTGAAACATTTGATCAGCCCAACTTCTTCTTCTTCTTATTATTATTATTAAATCTGTTTTTTAACCAAGCGTGACTTCACTGAGCTGAATAGTGCAGGGTTGCCTGCGTGTTTGCTTGTTCCGGGTAGAAAAAACGCTGTCGACCCCGGCATCTTTTGCGGGGAGGGGTGAGGTGGGGTGGGGTGGAGGAAGCAGTTTGCGAAGCAGCCGAAATGGGGGTATATAGAGGATGGGAGGTTCCCACCGAGAGAGCCAGCAGAGTTGTTGTCGAAGCGCGTCACACGCCTTTCCAACCACCAGAGAAGGGAGGAATAAGAAAGAAACACACACACACACACACACACCAGGAAATCGAGGAAGCTTGCGTAAGATCTGAAGGAGACACGATCGTGGGAAAGGCACCGAGCGTGCCGTGGAAAAAAAAGAAAGGGTGGACTTGGGCTCGGCTGGTTTCGCAACGGGAAATGGGAAATCCCCGCAAAAGATGCCGGGGTCGACAGCGTTTTTTCTACCCGGAACAAGCAAATGCTGCCCCAAAACTGGGGCATTTCAAGCCATGGCTCCTCCGGCAACAGTCGCTTAAGCTGCAGTTCATCCGGTTCCCCCAGCCTTTCCAAATATTCCAGGCTGGAGCATTCACTCCCTCCGCAGTTCCTCCAGCCATTACGAGCCGTTTCTGGTTAAGTTCAAACAAATACAAGCAGATTCAAGCCGTGGCTCTTTCCGCCCCGAAAATCAGCTGATCGGGCGTTTCAAGCCGCGGCATTTCAAAACGGCCACAATCTCCCGGCAAGACCTCCTCTGCAGTTCCTCCAGCCATTACAAAGCAACTCTGGTCAAATTCAGGCCGTTTCGGTCTAATTCAGGCAGATGCAAACAGATTCAAGCCGCGGCTCTTCCACCCGAAAATCAGCTGATCGGGCGTTTCAAGACGTGGCGTTTCAAAACGGCTACAATCTCCCGGCCAGACCTCCAGCTGCCTCACCTGACAATCGGGGAGGGGAGGGGAGGGGGGGAGGAAGGAGGAAGAAACCAGCGCACCCTTCGCCCTTTTATTGTTGCAATCGAAGAGGCAGGAGAATGCGGGGTGGGGAGGGGAGAAAGAGAGAGAGAGAGAGTAGAAATCCCTATTTTCGGAGCCGAGAAGAGAAGCGCGGCTACAGCAGTCGCTAGAGTTCCCCCCAAGGGGGCGGAGAAAGAAGAACTCTCGGAGCGTTTCTTTCGTAAATACACGCGCAGGCACACACTCGCCCAGCCGCGCGCTTCGCCCAGCTTCTCGCGGGGAGTTTGCAAGCCCTTCGTTTCTCTTCAGGGCCGTCAGAAGGTCGAGCAAGTCTCTGCCCTGCCCTGCCCTGCCGTGGGGGTGGGGAGCCAAGCGCGCTTGACGTTCCTGGAAATGAGAAGGGCCTGCGGAGACTGACACCAACCCGAGTGCCCAAGCGGGTCTTCTCAGCGTCAGGCAAAGTAGCTCACATGCAAAACAAGCCCGGCAGAGGAGCCGGAGCAGCTCCGCTGCTGGGGGCGTGTCTGGGCCGGGCCTTGCAGGATCTGGGCCGGGCGCCTCTGCTCGCCGCTCCGGCTCCTCTGCCGGGCTTGTTTCGCGTGCGAGCTACTTTGCCGCCCGCTGCTGAGGGAAGATCTCTGGAGAGGAGCATAAGGTGAGCTGCTGCATTTCCCAGCCTCGGCTTATACTCAAGTCACCAACTTTTCCCATTTTTGGGGGGGTAAAATTAGGGGTCTCGGCTTATATTCGAGTCGGCTTATATTCAAGTATATACGGGTACTTATTAATGTATTCTGATAAATTTCTAGTAAAATATAAATTCAAGTATTTTATGCCACCTGCATAGATTCTAAATTCTAAGCTCTTATAGTAGAGGTCTCTAGCCCTCATGCTTTAGAAAAAAGCTTTAAAATGTATAGGAAATCCCCAGTGGAATTTCTGATTTCTCAAACAGAATAACAGGAAGTCCTTGACTTATAGCCACAACTGAGCCCAAAATTTCTATTGTTAAGTGAGACATTTATGTGAGTTTTGCCCCATTTTACAACCTTTCTTGTCAGTTGTTGAATAAATCACTGCAGTTGATAATTTAGTAACCTGGTTGTTAAGTGAATTTGGCTTCCCCATTGACTTTGCTTGTAAAAAGGTTGCAAAAGGTAATCACATGATTTTGGGATACAACAATGGTCATAAGTATGAACCGGTTGCCAAGAATTTGAATTTTGATCACATGATCATGAGGATGCTACTAAGGTTGTAACTGAAAAATAGTCAAGTCACTTTTTTCAGTGCTGTTGTAACTTTGAATGGTCACTAAATGAACTGTCATAAGTCGAGGACTCCCAGTGCGGGGGGCTACAGAGAGGAAATGCTTTAGACACATTCCTAAGGATTTTTTTAACCTAGAATTGTAGAATTATGGGAAATATTAACTAATATTTCCTGAGGTCAATAAGTTGAAGATTTACATTATTCTGAGGTTTTCAAGAACTCAAAGTAGATATACCTTTAGGGCACAGGTCTGCAACCAGCGGCTCCGGAGCCGCATGCGGCTCTTTCAGCCATCTCCTGCGGCTCCCAGTCCTCTGCCATGTGCAGTCCCCCCCCAAAAAAAAGTGGGACTAAAAAATTTCAACCAATCAGTTCAAATATGCAGGGTAGGTGCATATCTCGCCTTGGCTCCACTCTTCAGTCAAACCCTGTTCTGTGCATGTGCGCATGTACACGCATGCACACACATTTTTTGCGGCTCCCAGTTTTTCCTTTTGTGAGGGAACTGGTTCCGAGTGGCTCTTTCACTGTTTCAGGTTGCTGACCACTGCTTTAGGGCATAATAACATGCCTACGAGATTTATCCAGAGGCAAAAGTAAAAAAATAATAATTTTCAAGCAAATTATTAATTACAATTATTAATTACAAATGCAATTTTTGGTACCTACTAAAAGTTTGATTTCTTTAGCCCGGTTTGCATACTTGAGTGTGTTGTATGTGTCCTCATAGGAAAGTATGGAAGGGCTAATAGCTGCAATCATGACTGTCCAACAGTTTCCACCAATAGAATCTTTTAGGAGGTGCGTTAGCTTGCTGTCCCGGTATGGAATGTGGGCTTTTTTACTCTACGGTTCAACAAAATTAATGGAGAATTTAGATTCTATAAGGAAACAACTCTTTCATATAATTCTTCTGCCATTACAACTACTATTCCTATTGTGTCTAAGGCCAATGAATATAATGAATTGTATATCTGAAATATGCACAGTGCTGTTTATTTTAGAACCCTATTTATTTATTGGATTTAATCCTGCCTTTATTATTGGTGGCAAACAAACAATACTTCTTTTTTGTATTTTCCTCACAACAATCCTGAGTTTTGGGCTGAGAAAGAGTAATAGGCCAGGAGTCAGCCACCCAGCTTTCATGTTTAAGCCACAATTAGAAGTCTGGTTTTTAGGGGAGCATCTTAACCACTACATCAAACTGGCTCTTCCATGCCATTATAGGATTACAGTATCATCTGTCATTCTGGAAAAGAAAAATCCTTCCCAGAGTTGAAGCTTAAGATTCTTGCCCTATCTTTATTGATTTATAGGACAAGAAACTATCAAGGATTACAGATGTTAGTTTATAGTAACATTATTTCATAAAGGTGGATCATATGCATTCCTTAAAGAATATAGCTGTTGCACATTTATAATGTAATAATAGAAACATTGGAAGGATATCTATATGGAGGAAATATGGCAAATAGAGATGCTTTTTCAATGTATCTCGCTGTCAGATGTGATTCCAGGGCATGGTTAAGTTAAAATGCCTGTAATGTGATCAGAGCTCCACTATTTCATTATCCCATTCTTTTCCATCTTATAGCTGGCTTTAAGGCCATAAAGGTTTGATCTGATTTGACAGAGAATAATTAGGTGTAAATTTAGAATTAAAAATACAGAGCAAAGGAATCCCTATACTCTAAATGTAGTCAGACAAAACAGCAGTAGTTGAGGAGTAAGAGATAAATCACCTTGACATCTGCCAGGCCATTAATAACATTGATGAGAGCCAGTAGGGATCGGTTGATGTTGGCACCCTCACGGAGTCGTTCTCCTTTGGTATTGGCAGCAGAGGCACGTTCAGAGCCAGCCAAATCAACCAGGTTCATCTTTGCCACTAGCTGATCCTGATCCATGCCTGCCAGAAGATTTTGCTGCTTCACACAGATCTGCAAAAAATTGCAGTTTGGTAGAGATACCAGATGCTAGGTTGTCTAAAGAGCAGACAAGTCTCAAGAAAATTGGACTGAATCATTAATCAAAGATGCTATAATATCTTTCCTCATTTTTGTTCTGATTTGTCCTTCCTCTTTCCTTCTATGAATGTGAGAGTGATCTGGCAGTGACATCTGTCACCCCATAGGCTGGCTAGGCAGAATTTTTGTTCTGATTTGTCTTTCCTCTTTCCTTCACTCTTATATACTTTGTACTATTTATTTCTGCAAAACTTGAAAAATTATTCTCTATGTAACGGATATGTTCATTGCTAGCAATAAAGATATTGCCTGACTGTGGATTTTGTGGTTTGTTTCATTTTCAAGCACAACCAATCAATATAATTACCTTTGTCATTAGCTGAAAGGAAAATAGATATTCACTTTCCTACCTTTGGCTAAGCAGACACTGAGTCCCATAAAATAAATAAAGGGTATACATAAAAAAAAATCTCCTCCCTTTCAATAGAAAAAGAAGGGAGTAGAACTACACGTTTAAGAAATTATCTCATCCAGCACTCTACTTCCAATAATATCTAGTTTGAAGCGTCCAAGAATTCACATGCTCGGAGATCTTATCTAATGATGTTCTTGAAGGAGAAAATGTGATTGATGGATTAATGATACTAATGAAGATTTTTTCCCTAATTACAATGTCTCATACAAAGCTATTAAGCATTTCTGATGCACCCTACTGTATTTACCTGAAAGACTGCATGAGATCGTGAAGAAGTGGCATTCATGTCTGTGGGGTGCTGCGTACGGTTCAGATTTCCTTGCTTTAGCATCTCTAGAACCTGCATATCAGATTTTGGCTAAAGGGATGAAGGGGAAGAAAGATTTGTAAGACACTCTTTGCAGCTACAACCTCTACAAAAAGGCTTCCTAAATATTTACCTCCACAAAAGGATAGTAGCCCATAGACTTCCTTACATGACCAATACGTGACAAGTGTTCAGAATAGTTCTGATTCCATTTTGCTGTATGTAATAAGCAAGCTGTATATTGCTGCAACTTGTCATTTGGAAAGATAAAGTCTAAGGAGCATCAAAATCTTATTCAAAGGAAGACCTAATAGCTTAGCCAATGATAACTGGAAAAAACATCTGCAGCAACTGGACTATTGGCTTTATTATCTAGCACCAAATTCCACATGCAAGAGGCACAGTAAAAAAATTATAGCAACACTTTCTGGCTGACTCTCTCTGGTCAGCCATGTGGACATTAACATTAGGTACACCCTGACTCCTTATTTTTTTCTCTGTCCATCCTTATTCACAAACTTCTTCAAACTTTTGCTTATTTCCCTCCTCGTTTCAGCTTTGCATATCTACTTCTTTACTTCCATCTGATTTTGTCTGGGCCTTTTTTCATGACCTTCCTTAACCACAATGTGGAATAAAGCTTTCTGAGGAAGCATCAAATCACTGTGGTCTGTATAGCAATTTATATAGGGCTGAAGCTACATCAGCATTATATGAATAATTGAAGATAACTATTCACTCATGAAATGCATGTTATCCTTGAAGTTCATAAAGTGTAAATATCACACTTACCTTGTGAACTGAAAGACCTTGCACTAAGATACCTTTCTCTGGATCTTCCCGGATAGCTAGTGGACCCTTTGGTTCCAAAAGGTCATAAATCTGCTCATTATATACCTAGAAGCAAAAGTCATGAATCAATCTGTTTTTTAAGACAAAAACTGATTGCTTTGGATGTCTCAAAGTTCAGATTTTCATCAGAAGCCAAGGGCACAATCTTTTCTAAATCCAAAGAACCAGAAACTTGTCAATTACCGTATTTTTCGGACCATAAGACGCACCTGACCATAAGACACACCCAGTTTTTAGAGCAGGAAAACAAGAAAAAAAATATTCTGAACCAAATAGTACCGGTATACTAAAACAGGGCTTTTCAACCTTTTCATCCATTATACCACTTTTAGGACAAGGCAATGTCCGAGTACCACCAGTCACCCAGCAAGATGTCAAAAACTTGACCCCCCAAAAAATAAAAAAAAATGATAAAGTACAGGTAGTCCTCGACTTACAATTCACTTAATGACTGTTCAAAGTTATGACGGCACTGAAAAAAGTGACTTATGACCATTTTTCACACTTATGATCGTTGCAGCATCCCCAGGGTCATGTGATTTACATTCAGATGCTTGGCAATCGATTCATATTTATGATGGTCACATTGTTCCAGGGTCATGTGATCGCCTTTTGCAACCTTCTGACAAGCAGTTAGTGGGGAAACCAGATTCACATAACAATCATGTTACTAATTTAATTTCTCTCTCTCCTTCTCTTTCTCTCCCTCTCTCCCCCTCCCTCTTTCTTTCTCTCTCCCTCTTTCTCTCCCTATTTTTCTCTTTCCCTCTTTCTCTCTCTCCCTCTATTTCCCTCCCTTTCTCCTTCTCTCTCCCTCTTTCTCTCCCTCTCTATTTTTCTCTTTCCCTCTATTTCTTCCTCTCTCTCTCTCCCCCTCTATTTCCCTCCCTCTTTTTCTCCTTCTCTCTCTCTCTCTCCCTCTATTTCTCTCCCTCCCTATTTTTCTCCTTCTCTCTCTCTCTCTCTCTCCCTCCCTCCCTATTTTTTTCTCCTTCTCTCTCCCTCTCCCTCCCTCTCCCATTGTCCCTTCCTTCTTTCCTTCCCTCCCTCTTTGTCCTTCCCTCTCTGCGTTAGAGCAGTACCCCCGGAGGTGGCCCTGCGGCCCGGCTTTCTCTTGCAGAAAGCAAGCTGAAACAGAGCGAGGGAGATTGCAGGAGCGCGAGATCGGTGTTTCTCAACACATGCCGATTCGTGTTCCTGGCAATCTCCCTTGCTTTCCACTTGTGGAGGTTGGGGCTGGCCATACGGATCACCTTCGGACCATAAGATGCACCCACGTCCCCCCCCCACTTTTTTTGGGGGGGGTAAAGTGCGTCTTATGGTCCGAAAAATACAGTACTCTGCTTCTTAAACCCATGAAAAATAAAATAGGTAATTAGTGTTTGGGGAAACTACATAGTTGAGCACTGAGGAAAATGCAGCATCTTTAGGTGCAGGCAGGCAGCTAAAAATCTAAAGCTGATTATTTATTGAGGAAAAAGTATAACATCCCCAAATAACTATATTCTAACAAATTTCTTTTTATATATTGACACTGCAAACCCAGAACTGAGTATTTTCAATGGGCATCCTATATAATGGAATTATATTAACGTGGCAGCCAAATTTATTTTTAGTTTTTCAACCTTTTCCTTAAATAGGCGATGAACCATAATAGGGTTTAACTGAAAATGACTGCTTCCAATTTTAGCATGTGTATAAAATGCAGTCTTTCAATTCGATTTACTCATGGATTTGCTTAGGATTGTAGCTATAACTGTGCAGAGAGGTGCAAAACTGTGTGTGTGTGTGTGTGTGTGTGTGTGTGTGTGTGTGTGTGTGTGTAAAAACTGATGTACTTAGAAAAAAATCAATTCACAAACCTCTTCTTAAAAAAAGGGCTACCCTTTGTATTGGTAGAAGGATTTCTATGATGGCTCCTAGTTTCCATCAATTACTCCTATGTATTGTGGCTTTTTGTACTGTATGCCTTATTATTCAAAATGGTCCCTCAGCTCTGACTTTTGTTGGGCAAGGTGGAGTAAATCATTCTGCATAAACAGAAGATCTTTTTACATTATCCAGCGATAGATTTATACCATAAAAAGTATGTGGTTTATCTTCATAAAAATGGTTTGTAGGTATATAAAAAATTAAATAAAAGTTTTTATCATCCCAAATATATACAGTTAAATAATTTTAAATGAATGATTCTGGTAACTCTCCTAAAGACATGTTAAAATGTGGCAGAAATGGCAAGTGAAGTATTTTCACGGTCCTGACATCATGCACATTATTATATTGCATGAACTCAGAAGGAAAAAAATGATTCTGCAAATTGGCAGCATCTTCAGGAAATATATAAAGGCCAGCATGCTATTGTAATACTCTACCCTCCAGTTTTTGTATAAAAATAAAATTGTGCATTCTTGACATTTCCAATACTGTCACTATTTCCATCAGCATCTCAGATACAACACTGTATCTGATAGTGCAGTATTTATCTACCCATTTCCTCATCTACCATTTCCTTAATAAAAGCAACACCTTTAAATAAAACCTGCGTTGAATCAATAGTTATGTGCACATATATGCCACTGGAGTATATGTAGACTTGCTAAACTAGAATACCACTTTATAGAAGGAATGAACACTGCCATTTTACTAAGACAGAAAATGTAACAAAATGGAATGACATTTCTCTGGAAGAAATTCCTGGAGATGAACAATACCTCTTGATAGGACATGAACACTTCACAGAGTTTCTCTTTCTTTTTAACCTCTATTTTCTTATACAGCTCCTTCATGGTGAGGTACATGATACCAGGTTCCTTCTCTGATCCCAGCATGGTATATGTTTTACCAGCTCCTGTTGCACCATATGCAAATACTGGAAAAGAAGGAAGACAATTATTCAGAGACATTTCCCAGATATAAATATTATCCTAAGATGTCTCAGAATCAAGAGAGGCTAAAACCACTCAGGTTTTGAGACCAAAATACCTGAAAGAGGATACATACATCCTTCTTTCTTCCCTTCAATCTACTTTCAGCAAACTTTATTTTTCACCCAGCTGTAGGCTTCTTCTACAGACTGAAATTCCAAAAATCTGGATTTCAGATTCTGGTTGTGATTATGTGCCATCAAGTAGTTTTCAACCCCTAGCATCACTGAAGTTTTGACAATATTGCTAAACAAACTTTCAAGAGCAGAAGTACTCAACTTTAAAAATCCGAAACAAGATACATGAGTTATGGCACCTAAAATTAATTATTCTTACATAAATGTGCAGTGGATTATAACTGTTTTTTTTAAAAAAAATTCAACAATTGTGTCTTATTCCTAAAGAAACATTTGCTGTGTTATGTAGCAAATGTACACATTCTCGGCATCTACTTGGAGATGGAAGAAATAAAGCATGTTTATGCCTATGACCTCTTGACTAGCACCTTTTCCAGGGAAGTATAAGGAGCCCTCCTGAGTAAACCCAAAGATCCAGAAGGAAAAACCCAGGAGTCATTTATAATCTAGTGTAAGGACTGTAACAGCCACTATGTAGAACCAATAGGCAGAAGATTAGCAGAGCACATCTATGAACACCAACTAGCAGATGTCATTATGAAAACTCCTTAATATCACAACACATGAACAGACTCAACCATAGTCTCATCTGAGAAATTGAGTATCCTAGATCAAGCCAAGTTTAAAAATGCCAAATAATTCCTCAAGACTTGGCACCTGGACAAATCAATCACCCACACAGGCACATAGAGATAATAAACAACTCAAAAGTGACAATCAAAACCCCCAAAATAAAAAGCCCCAAATACCTCCTCACCAGCAATCAATACCCATATGAGCAGAGATTAACACCCAAATTAATACCAAACAATCAAGTAAATAACCTAATCAAGGAACTATTAACACAAAAAAGCTAACAATAATAGCCTAATCAAGGAATCACCAAGAACACTCCCTCTAACACTGACAGGGCAAACCACTAAAATAAGAGCAAACCCACTACCTTCTAGCATTGATGTTATCTAGTTATCTGCAAGAAAACCATTAAGCTCAGAGAACACAAGGACCCAAAGTTCAACAGAGCTACAAATATCCTCTTCTAAAGTGCAAGGAGTTAATTACAAATATTACAAAAATTACCTTTGCCTGATTTTTTCAATATTAAATTGAAACCAACTGACACTGCATTTTTACTAGATTTATATATTGCCTATGTTAGATTAAAATCCCCATCATTTACAGACAGCAAGGCCAAAGAACCAGACTGACACAATCTGATATGATTAATGGAAGCTTAAAATTTAGTTCAATGACTGTTAGTGGAAAGTTATTCTTTTCCTTATATTTTTTAATGTTAGGCAACATGCTGTTTTTTGCAATGCTGCTGTCATACTGTCAGATCAGGAAAATAGATTCCTTACCAGAGCAATTGTGGCCACTCAGCACACCATTCAGGATCTCTTTAGTTGTATTCTCAAAGACTTCTGCTTGGGTAGCCATTTCTCCAAAAACCCGGTCAAAAATAAACTTCATATTCTTCCCTTTCTTCTGGGGGACAGACTCATGAATTTGGAAGCCCAGCAGGCTTGATTGTTCAGGGTCAAACAACAGCATGTTGTCACTGAGCACCTGCACTGTTCTTTGGCGGTTTCCTTCTTGCTCCCGTGGAATCTGTGGCCGCACTCGGACCACAACTGTCACATTGCCTTCTTCAGCTGGTGGTATGAGCACCATTATTAGAGAATGCTGTGTCAAGGACAAGATGGGAACATGTTGAAACATGCAGTATCAGATTCATATCTTTCTTAAACCTGAGAAACTGAAGAGCTCTTGAAAGGTCTCTCCAGCTGGGCACAGAATATATCTGAATATTGAAATCCTAGTACAGTTCAGCACAAATCAATAGATAGATAGATAGATGCTTGCCTGCCATCTATTTATTCAGGAATGAATACAATTCAAATACAGAAAGAATAAATAATATCCAGCCATGTAGCTTTTCTCAGAATTTTTTTCCAAAGTCTCAACAATCTTCTTGAAGTCCAATGCCCAAGAGAAAGGACAATAAATTTGCTTGCTTTAATGCTGCTAAGGGAACAAATTTACAACTCAGCTCAGCCAGAAGGAATTAAGGGCAAAAGACATTCACTGATTGATTGTACTGGCTAATCAATGCATTCATTTGTTGCAAGATTATAAATGTGGGTTTTAATAAGAGCTGTCTTTTCTGAAAAGAGCAATCACTTCTGATGACTTTGTAGTAAGGAGTTTCTTCGCATTCATCTTAAAGATTCAGGCCATTTACATCAAGCTATTTCCTAGTGGTCCTAATTCCCATCACCTTACCAATTTTAACTTAAGGGACAGACTGAAATTAGAACAAAAACAAAAGCTTAGTAAAATAGCGTTATGCAATGCAAAATTATAATTGCAACACTTTTTAAAAAAGCTATGTAAGAAAAAAAATGTAGAGATGCCATATTTCTTTTCCATCCTAATGTGTTACACTCTTTGCTATTGTGAGAAATAGCAGCCTCAGCATCAAGAAAGTGATACAAATACAAAAAAAAGTATGTTGCTGCCCCAAAATAATTTCCTAACTTGCTTTGTAACATTTTTTTAAAGAGACCCAGAAAAAAGCAAAATGAAAAATGAGTTTACAGTAATCATATTCTATCTCTCTTTATAACACTTTTTAGTAAGAGTGGAGAGTTAGGAATGTAAAGAAACCGCCTGTCCCAACATTTTGCCCTTCAGATTGTTGGCCTAATTGCATTACGACAGAACTGAAGGGCAGCCAGGCATGGAAGTCTATCTTAGTAGGCACCAACACCCTTTTTCAAATTAACTTTGAACTTGTGGGCAACCCGACCAAGAATAAATAGCATTTGATTATATGCGATCAAAGTCGTTTTCGACCTACTAGCGATCCCAGGGACAGGTCGTCTATGGCAATCCGTAACCTTTAAGGTCTAGTAAAAAGCATACATACACTCCCTTTATTTCATAGGTAGATCTGACAGATTTTGAACACTTGAAACATGATAGTAATTAATTATAATATTAATATTAAATATTAAGCACGCCTACTCCCAAGTTATTTCTTCAAGTTTGTTCCGAACCGCCACCCGCTTTCCCCAAACGACAACAGCTAGTTTCGGTACCGAGTCGGGCCCTCAACAAGAACTAAGTACTTGTAAGCGTAAGGCAGTCCGTGAACTGTTTCGGCGGCCGACGAGATCTGGAAATGGCAACCGAAATCTAGACGGTCACTAAACTTCACCGGATCTTGCCATCTTCGACCTCACGGCTGTTGGATAGTGAAGGATCCAGAAAGGATTAACCACAAGGTATAACGATCTCTGAGAACAGCGTGTCCCACTATGTAACTAGTCCACTTATAAAGGGGAGCAGACCCACAGGACGCTCAATCGCCCCCTTGCCGAACAAATCAGCCACCCCACTTTCAGGGAAATCCGCTTGGTCCTCTCTCCCCGCCCCCAACCGCTTACTGACACACACTTCGACTTTCTCCCACCTCCAGTTCAAATCGCCTGTCACCGCCTACTTATTCCCTTCCGATTGGTCGGCTCGGCTTTCAAGTTTCTTCTAATTGGTCACTCATCTTCATCTGAATTGCGCTGTGCATTCTGGGTAGGAATGGAGACAAAGCTAGTCTGTTGTGAAAATTAGCCATTTCTCTGCAGCACAAATGTATAAAAAGTAGGGCTGTAAATGTTGAACTTCCGAGTTGATTCTCTTAACTAAGAGGAGCTGAGATTCTGTCTCTTCCTCAAAGGCACAGAATTGAGAATAGACGAAATTAACGCTTTCTATACTTTTGCCTTCGTTTGCTTTCTGTACCATTTCTTTTTACAGTTAGAACCGTTTTCGCAGTTGCTGTACGTACGTTGGAGATCCTAAGATGCGTTACAAGAATAATTATTTCTATCGTATGCTCCTACGCCATGAACCTTGCAACCATACGTGCCAGATTCTAAGACCGAAATATTAAGTTTTAATATCGCTTTATTCTATTCCTTGCAGTCTGTAATTTAGCAATTTACCTGTCACTTAGCAATATTCAAGTACTCAGCATTTGTAAAAGTATAATGAAAAGTTTTTTCCTTGAGCACTTTTGTATTATCAACCACTTTGCTAATAAAGGAGAATATTTGTAGCTCAGGGTCCTTGGTGCTCTTTGAGTTTGGTTGTTTTCTTGTAGATGTTTCATTACACAAACTAGGCAAAATCATTGGTGCTATCAGTACTAATTTTGCATCTTTTTTCCTCAGAGAGATGGGATTTAAGTAGAAATGATATTGATACTAAAAGTTGCATCTCACATAGAGTGTGTACCTTTTGAGGATAAAGAGAAATGGATTTTGGCTGAAAGAGAAATTTCAGAACTGGGTCCAAGCATTCTCCCTACCTTCAGAACTAGACATTAAATTATGAATTAATATTTAAATAAACTTCTGCATTAATTGAGTAGCATAGAAATCAGTTAAGAATGAGTTTCTCCAAGATCAGCAAAAGGATAATGTTAAGCAATTCAGACATTACTAGATAAAATTATGTTTCTACAGTGTGTACCACAGTTCAATTGGATAGATCAGTTATGAGCTTATTACAAATTCGTACAGCAAATTAATTATCCTATGATACAGAAAGCATAGAAAGATACAGGAAGTTATTGCTGATTCAGATCTTCCTTGGATTATAAGGTTGCTGTAAAAATTGTGAAGAATAAGGATTCTGAAGATAGAATTCATTACATACATGCTATAATAATATAATTATTACTGATTTACATAAACATAAGAAGCTCAAGATAATGTATCTCCAGAGTTCTCCAGAGCAGAAACAACTAAGGCAATCAAAGGAATAACATATAGTCACTGCAAGGCTGCTGAAAGCTGCTTAACAGAAATGCCTCCATCTAAGAGCTGTAAATAATAAGCTCAATGGCACTTATGCCCTTTGAACGCAACAAAGAACAAGGAGTTATCAATGTCTGATGTTTTTCTGCTATTCCATTCAGAAATAAAGAGTTCCCATTAGTAGAAAAATTCCTGTGCAAAGATGAGTTTGGTCAGGTGTCCTCCTTTTGCTCTTCCACAGACTAGCCTCTAGTCATCCATTCTCTGTGTCCAGAGAATTGTTTGGTTAAAAAAACCCAGCCTATCAAATCTTGTTAAATATCAACAATCTTGCAAAACAGAAAGAAATCAGACACTTTTTGTGACCTGGATTATAAATTCCATTACTGCTCATAAATGACAAAGATTGAGTAATAGAGAAATGAATGAGAAAATTAAGAGAAAGCCAGGGAGAGATTTCATTCAAATATAGCACAGTGACAGAGAAAAGGAAAAGCAGAAGCAACAGCAAGTTTTGCAGGCCAAATCAAAGGCTATATTTTTCTCCATCAATATCTCTTAGTAGTTATTCCTAGCCCACATCTCCCACAGAACCATGTGTGGTGTCAAAACATCTTGTTCTCTGCTTCCCTCAGATTGAAGGAATGGAAGAGGAAGTGACTGACCTCTGTCAACTATTCTGTGAAAGTGCTATACCTTTTTTGCATCAGAAAGTTTGGTGTTTGAACCATGCAGAATAAATTCATCATGAAGAATGAAGATTTATGCTCTGCAATTACACCAAAGCCAATTGTTATCCCTGCTTTTGGACTGGCCCTACAACTTCAAGCATCTGTTAAAACCAAGCTCCTACATAACACCATATATTATACTCAGGAACTCTGGTAGCTTTCTGACAATTGTAGGTAAAAATATCAGTGACATGACAAAGATTTGAGAACTATGTTTTTCTACTGATGTTTTTTTACAATAGAAAAGGGATTTCTAAAATGAAGATTAGGAAAAAGATTATAAAACCTAATTCATGTCGGCAGTGTAATATTTTTCCTGTTTCTCTTACATATTTGATACAGAATTGTCAAGCAAATTTTGGGCTTCTGTCTATAATTGAAGCAGTTCAGCTAATGTCAGCGAAGTATCTCATACATTTTTCTATCAATTTCTGTGATATAAAGCAGTTCAGCCAGACATAGTTAGCTTAATTGGCTTCACGAACACAAACAGATTCCTTACTTTAATGTGTCCACACTAATAGATATCAGGACTGAGAATATATATTCATTTAATTGACTTATATAGCCACCCATGGTAACCCTGACCATTTCTGAGAACAACAATAAAAATATAAAGAACATGGCAGGATACTTTTGTAGCTGTAGATATTTCCTTATTTTGTAGTTCTAGTTAAGTGTGCAATGGCTTGAAAAAAGGTACTAAATATTCAAGTGTGGTGTCCTAAATTGCTTCCTCCATAGAATGTTATATTGTGAAAATGAAAAAAACAGAGTAATCATCTATACCTATATGTTTTCCCTTATTGGGCCAGAGATGCTCTGAATAGAAGCAGTTGAGATCAGGAGAATGATGTGGAGAAGATTAAAAATATATTTCCTCATTGCTGTAACTGCCATCTGAACTGAGGTTGTCTCATAGCTGCATTTACCATTAGGAAGAACAGGGAAAGAAAATTCAGTGTCCCTTTTTCAGGATCGTATTGCATCACACATTCTTTTCTCCTTGAGTCAAACTAAACCTGTGATAGGAGAAGGATGAGGAACCTCTGGCCTTCTAAATTTTAGAATTCCATTCTACTGACCAAACTAGCTTGTGCATACCGAGTAATGAAAACTCCTCAGATTAGCAACTTTGAACAATTGCCTTGAAGACCACAAAGATCATTGCTTTGATGAGCACCATTTCACCAAACTTAAGCTTCCTCAAGTCTACATTTCATTCTCCCCACCTCAATGAAGAAAACGAGAAAGTGCAAGTGTCACTTGATCTGGACTAATTGGAGACCTAACAGAAGCTGACTAAGATCTAGTCTACAGCAGAACAAGGGTCTGAATTGTGACAGAACAGGGATGGATACTCCCATGCTGCTTCCAAAACTGACTTAACAAATTCCAACTGAATTGCAGTGATTTCACAATAGAGTTAGGTTGGTGCTTAGTCAGGACTGATTATTTGTTTGTTTGTTTGTTACATTTCTTAACTGTCTTATCTAACTTGGAAATTAATTATGGCCAATATAGGGTCTAACTGGTCATTTGCTAAGCACATTGGTTTGTGCTTAAATTGTAAGCCGCCCTGAGTCTTCGGAGAAGGGCGGGATATAAATGGGATTAAAATAAAAATAAAAATAAATAAATTTCCCTGTAGCTAGACTATTTCCTCCATGTGGGGATGTCATACTTTACTGGCGGGTCCTTGTGTAGGCAGGTAATATACTTGTCACTGCCTGCTTTCTCTCTTAGGGATTGTTCCCTCCTCAGTAGTTCCATTTGATTTTCCATATATTTGCACATATGGATTCCTTCACCACCCGTCCTTCCCACATTCTTTTTCTGTGACTCTAGCACATACTTTTTCCTCTTTCTCTTATGGTATCATTATTGCTTCAGTGATCAAAGCAAAAGGAACAGATTGTTCCATTCTGGATCAATAGATACTGTGGCAATGATGGTTCAGCTTTGAGAAGCAAAAAACTAGCATTTGTTGAAATTTTGTAGCTATGTTCCAAACTGCCTATATTGCCACTTAAGGATCTTTTTTTCCTTTTTCTTTCTTATAAGCCTTGAAGTAGTACAGTGGCACAGAATAGGACAGAAAGGGAAATATGTTTCACCTAGCCTGGGCAGAAAGAGAGATATCAGAGTAGAATAGATACCGGTATGTACTGGCAGAATAAGTGGGAAAATAATAGTGGCCACAAGACTATCAAACTCCAAAGTCTTTATGGACCATCACTGGATGAACTGGAAGGTGAAAACTGGAAAGCTGCTGACTGCTAAGAAAATAACATTTTTGTAGACCACTTTGAAATCACTGTAGGTTATAATGAACAGACACTGGGGCAGGATCCCAGTTGTTGTAGCCAGTCAGAATTGGAATATTACTATATTTGAATGAAATGTAATGGATCAAGCTTATGGAAGGACTTAAAATGGCTCAGGATGAAAAAAAACAAGCTTCTAAACACAGGCATGACTGCATTTGCTGTGAGCTTAGAATAAGTTGAGGACCATATTGACTGTTCCTGCATTTAAGATAGGGTGGTGAGGTGGTGGTGGTCTGTGCTGTTGATAAACAAACAATGTGAATCTGAGCTAAGAATGCTGCTAAAGCCATGAGATCCCCCCCTTTTTTTTGCTTTGTCCATACTTCTGTACTGTTGCAAAACGTAAAAAGCCAGTGGCCCTTTCAGGAGCCACAAAGGCATGGGTGTGTCATTTTCTGAGTATGAGCTATCATTTTAATGGCAGGACTACTCACTCAAGCTGGAAAATAAGGGGGTGCTGAAGGGTTGACTTGGGGTGATTCAGTCTTCTTCAGGGTTTAGCTGTGCTTTTGACATTGCGGATGTGACAGTGCCTGTTACAAAACAGTTGCAGGAGACTTATTAAAAGGCTTGTTAAAAAGTATTTTCCTTCTTTCCCTGAAGGTTTTTCTTATTTCATAGCTGAATTTCAATTGCTAAACTTCGGTGGCAGGGTTTCCTACTTCTTAAAAGCAGGAAAATGAAAACATTTGTACAAGCCAGAAATATCATACCAACACATTCAAAAAGAAAAAAAAAGTATTTCCCAAGCCAGGAAAAGGAAAGGAAAGGAGAATCCCAATCATACATAACATTCCATGTCTCCCAAAATATATTAAATCTGTGCTCTGTCACTAAAAGTTTGCCCAATATTCTGAATAGAGATTGGATTAGATTAGATCTCTCTCTCTCTCTCTCTCTCTCTCTCTCTCTGTGTGTGTGTGTGTGTGTGTGTGCGTGTGCGTGAGACAGAGACACAGAGAGAGAGAGAGAGACAGAGAGACTTTTCTGGGTGGGTTGTCAGTGTATCTCACTGTGCCAAGGCTGTCTTCCATTTGAAATGTATAAAGCCCAAGAACTAAAAGCCAGGAAAGCATAAACTTTGAAGTGATGCATCAAATATTAGAATCTGGAGAGAACATATAGCTCAATTGTGGCATATTGTACTGGTATAATTGTTCTGCTGCTCATGTGACTTAGCCATTGGATTGATTTTGAAGGACAGGTATGCTGTCACAAAGTCAGATGAATTGTCCTGACTGCTAGCCAGGTCAGTTTTGGGAAGAAGGAAACCTGACTAGTATGGTTTTATATATAGCTGTTGAAAGTATCTGCTGCAAATAATGTCACTATATATAGTAAAATGTATATATAGTAAATCTTGACTATCTTGATTTTCTGTGTCAATTGCCACCGTCGTAAATCAATATACAGGCATTCCTTGACTTACAACAGTTTAGGAAGTGACCATTCGAAGTTACAATGGCACTGACTTATGGCCATTTTTCACACTTATGACTGTTGCAACATCCCCATGGTCATGTGATTTATATTTGGATGCTTGACAACTGACTAACATTTATGATGATTGCAGTATCCTTTTGGAACCTTCTGACAAACAAAATCAGTGGGGAATCCAGATTCACTTAAAAACCGTATTACTAATTTAACAACTGCAGTGATTCACTTAACAAATGAGGCAGGAAAAGTCATAAACTGGGGCAAAACTCACTTAACATATTTCACTTAGAAACATAAAGTTTGGTTGTAAGTTGAGGACTATCTGTACCTCTAATTTTTTTAAAAAAAGAATCTTCTTCACGGTGCAATAATGTGATTGAGGCAGTTCCAGAGAACTTCTGCACCTATCCTTTTTTTGGGAGGACAACTCTATGTATGCTTTGCAAATGAAATGTAGATATAATGACCATGTGACACTGGAATTACAAATTAAATTTTAAATTATATTGACTATTGTATCAATAGCTCTGACCAACGTCATTCCTCAGGACACAGTGCTTGGAAGAAAAAGGCATATTCTGGGAGGGGAAAAACCAAAGTCCTTTAACCACTGATCTGAAGCACAGAATGGAGATTGCAGTCTGCTTCCCCAACTGCATAGCCAGCATGGTTCCTGGAAGCTACTGGGGGAAAGTGAATAGTAATAAAAGGACAGAGCTTGCCGTGACACACAGTGTGTTCTTTACTTCTTTAACTTGCATACTGTTAACAGCCTGTAAATAAAATTCATTTGTAAATCCAGTCAGCTTCTCTCTATAAAATAGAATGGGTACCGGTAGGTTTCCTCTAAGGTATGCAGTGCTTCTATTTGGCTCTAAAAAAGATGCTTTAGATGACACGTGGATGGAAAAGTAGACCAGTCTACAACTTTTTCAAGCAGTTTTACCTTTTCCTGGGATTGTGTGGTGGTGCATCCTTAGTATTTTCTTCTCCTTTTTTCAGATTGCAAAATATCCTTAGCAAGCCTTTGTTTGCTCATTCATTACTTGTTTCTCTTCCTCATTCTATATTTTTCCTATTCCCAATTTGTAGACTGCAAGTTCCTTGAATCAGTAGAGCAGTCTTTCCCCCCCCTTGTCATGAAGCCAAATGTGGCACTGATGCTAAGAAGAGCTGCACAAATAGGTTAAATGAACAGATGAATAGATTTTGATGACTTGGTTTATTGAAACAGCAGAAAAATGGCATTAACTTGGCAAACTGACAGGGAAAGTACATATTTATTTAGTCTGAAGAACAAAAAAAGAGTTGATTAGTTGTCTAACCTACCAGAAATAAATAGCATTTAAACTTGAAAATGCCCCATAGTGTTTTACAACAGTCTCCGGGCAGTTTACAATGTAAGCATTATTTGCATGTTGCCCCAACAATCCTGGATACCCGATGCCCATACCATTGACCTAAGGCTTATTACTATGATCCTGTTGGAATTTAAAAGGCCTCTGATTCCCCCCCCTCCCATCTTTAGCACATCACTGGCTCCATCAGGGAGGCAGGAATCTCTTCAGAGTAATGGAAGATGCAAGATTCCATAATAACAATAATAATCCACACCTAGGGGTGATCTTCCTTTACAGATTTCACACACATCTCAGGATCAAAACCCAGGGCAGCAGCACCTCAATCTGCACATCAAAACAGGAAGGACAATTACCTTTTGACAGAATAATACACTACAACTAGCACCTACACAAACCATGCTTCCCCAGGCTTACACCAAGGACCAATCCCCCCCTAAAAAACAAATTTTCCGGATCCAATTTTCTCTGTAGCCTACCCCCAAGAACAAACCTCTTTGTTTTGTGGAATAAATGAATCTCCTCTCCTACTATGTCTGAATTTCATTTTGATTGTGTAACCACAGCTTGAACTGGAACCTCAAATTATTCTTCTAACAATTCCAATGCTTTAAGTTTGTGTGTGTGTGTGTGTGTGTGTGTGTGTGTTTGAACTCTATCTTTGGTCCCCTCTTCCTTTGCTAATCAGGCCTTCTGCTATCCAAGGCAAAATCAGATGTTCATAGATAGCTTCTCCTGACAGAAGGAGGCAAGTGTGGGATAGGCGAGAAGGAAAAACTGTGCTGACTCTTGAAAACAGTTTTACTATGGCCAAGCAGCATCAGTTTGACAAGCCCCTGCAACACTACTAACTGTGGTGACAGCAAAGGGCTTAACACAAGATGAACTGCCCAACAGTTAAATGCAGGAGGTATGCATAAGTAAGAAAAGGAAGGAGAGAATTGTTCCTCATCATCAAGATTTAAATAAATTCATTTACAACAAGGACAATTCATAGTGTTCATTTCTACTGAAAAGCCGAATTTGTTATTTAGAAAAAGACAACCCTGAATATATGTTGTGCATTAACTCTCTATCAATTCCTACTTTTATTTTCCTGATAGCCTTCCCAGGAGCTTTTGAACATTAAGTACTGAACTGCTTGAGCAAAGTCTCAGTGACAAAGTAAGAGTTACGATAGCTACCTAACTCCACCAGCTTCTTAGGTCTCTGACTCCTGATTCTTCTGCAGTTCTCATGCCCTCAGTTTTCAAAGTGTTTTGTTTTGTTTTGTTTGCATGCAAATACGTAGCTGTATTTTCTTGAGGTCCCGGTTAAGGGGTTTCTCTCATCCAAGCTAATATTTCACGTACACTACAGCAGCTATAAAATTCATCAACCTTATACTGCTGACATCCCTCTCCTCAGTATTGGAGGTCTGTGGAGATTCTGTGGCCTCAGAGCTGTTAAAAATATGTTTAAACCAAGAGATGACAATGATAGTATAATCACTTCTTTCCTAAAAACCTATAGGGCAGGGAGCGGGAGAAATATTGATTCTTTCCCTTTTAATCTACCTGAGTAAGGATATGTTTTCTTCTCTACGGCACTCCACCCCCTCCCCCAATTAAGCTAAAAATTGCCCTCTGATCTAGCTTAGTCCAAAGGTTAACATTGCAGAAGATTTGGCTGGAGGAAATCCAGGAATTAACTGTCAAGTTTTCATCACGTTTTGCAGCTAATGCCACAATTCCTGTTAGGGCACTTGAGCTCTCCCAACTCAAGTCAGGAAGTTTCATTTTGAGGATGTGCTTCTTCTTTTTTTTTTACTTTTTCTCTCCCATGTTCTTAAAAAAAGAAAGCTAATTAAAGCATACACTTCAAAAATGGATATTTTCTGCTAAGCGATTAACCGTCTGAAACAATTATTCAAACAGTAATAAAGTATAGGATGGAAAGGACAGAACAGACATTCCCAAACAGGAGGTTCAAAGAAAGGTTGGCTTGTACTCCAGGCCTAATCTGATCCTGTTTTCATTAGCAGTGCTTGCAGTAAGCCTAAAGCAGTCAGGCCAGGAACTTTTAGAAGTCATTGACTTGAAATTCATTGAGGCAAATAGCACAGCCAGCTCTTGAAACTGAAACAATTCTATTCTCTGTGCAAAGTTTAAAAGCACAGTCTCTAGCATATTTAGCCAAGGAACCAGGTAGCATAGCAATTTAAATATAGTGAAATTCTTGCTTTAATGGACTAATATTGGGAGGGACATGATCTCTGTTAAAGTAGTATATCCCTTTAATCCCAATGGACTTTATGCACATGTAAAATAGTAAATGGGATATTAGGCATGCATCTATTATACATTTTGTTTTTATATAAATGGTATATTTTATATAAACATTTTACATGTGTATAAAGTGATGAATAGGATGTGAAGGATAGAAGCAGGATTTAACACACACAGCAGGAGCAGAGAATGTATGGACAAGACATGCTATGAGATTTATTACCCGAGTCTGCTAAATTGAGGTGTATTACATCAGTGGTTTACTAGATTATCTGACAGCCAAGCATAGATTTGGGACAGGCCTAATGACCTGAGTGCCTTGATACCCAAGTATGTACAACCATAGTAGAGCTTAAGATACGGCTATTATTTTCATAACTCCCCTATTCACCCTAAAACTTAAGCTGCTTCCAGATCTGCAATGGCAACTGTTTGCTGCAGTCATTCCATGGGGCATTCAGATGACCTCATCCTTGAACTGTGAGATGGGCAGCAAATAATTTTGATAAATAATTAAAGTTACCTGACCATGTTTTATGTTCAATTCATACTTTTCCCCCACTGTCTAAATGAGCTGCTATGTAGGCCAGGAGGCACTGTGGTTTCAAGGTTTTGTTACTGTTTTTTATGAGCCTCTTAAGCTTTCGTCCCCTTATTTCCCTTGTCAGTGAAGCTGAGGAAGTCAAACTGTTTGGTTTTAACAATGGAATATAGTTGTGTTAATGCCTGCTTAAGGCTGTCTTGACTTATTCTTGACTATCAACACAGCATGTAGGCATTCAATTTAGCCAGAAAAATCTAAAAAAAAATTATACAGAAATGAATGTTCCATAGCAGTTTTTGTTTTCCTAAGATTTTGGGTGAAAATTCTGACATGCCTGTCCTTGCATCCTTCTGCTATTGTCTTAGTCACTCTCCTGAGCATTCTAGTTATTGTGATGATGCATGCAGGTGTATTATTCACAGAAATGCATGGCTATTTTTATCGTAACATTTTTGTACCTAAAATCCAAATTGCTCTCCTCTCCTCACTTTCCTGTTCAGAATAAATGGCAAATGTTAGTATAAGTATAGGGTTATCAGCTGTGGCCAATCTGCTCCAAATATCCTTCCTTCCTTATAAAATTTTGCAAGCCACAGATATCTGACATTTGGTATTTAATGAAAAGAAGCCTGGCTTGTACAACAATGTAGACTCTGTGAAGGGGAAAAGAAGTGCATAGAACAATCATCAACCTTCTAGAAAATAGCCTCTGAAGCTTTGTTGGGCGAAGACAATTCCTTTCCACATTGATCTGCTTTAGCTGATCTCTTAAATCCTGTGATTAAAGTTGATATTGCAACTTATTTCCATTAACATCCATTCTACCCTTTAGGATTAAGAAGGGAATGAACAGCTGGGGAAAGGATGCAGTCATTCAATTTTTGGTACTCATAAGGTGCTGTAGCAGCCTAGTTAAGGAGGGATACATTACTCATGGCATTCTACCCATTATGGGTAATATAATAATTAGAGGTATGCTACATGGGACACCATCACATCTGTTTCTGCCAGCTAAGAAAAGCAGTTTGAGCAAGTGTGAGGAAGATTTCTGGAATCCCTAGAGATAGAAAATTTGTGGCACTTGAGTGAATTTTTGTTGTTCATAGTCTCTAATAGAATCCCATCAAGTTCTCATGGAATTTAACTTGAAAAACCCTGCCATAAGCCAAAGGAAGATAAGAAATGAACAGGGCAAGGGACAAAAAAGCAGTTCAAAAGATCCATCTGAAGAAATAGGAAAGCCATATTCATGCTGGTGAGACAGAAAGGAAAAGTGATAAGAGGTAAGTTACCTGGTATAGAAGTATATGTGGAAAGATGATGTCTACATATAGATATGGGAAAATAAATTCTGAACACTTAGCTCTACAGTCTGTGAAACCCATATGCTATTTCAGCAGAAAACTGTGCTCAAAGCAACTCTTTAGGTTTTGAAACTCAGATTCCAGCTCTGAATGGTATCAGTGCAAAAGCTTTACTGTCTGCTTTGTGTGCAAAGTCAGTCCTTGCATACTGCTTCTCTCTCCCAGAAGTGTGCAAAATCCTTGACTTTTGGTCCTTCTTCCTTCATCCCTGTGGAGCAGTTCTTGAAGCCTTGTGTTCAAGCACAAGTGGAGACTGCCGGGCAGTTGTGAACGGGGCCTGACAGATGTCAAAAGGCAGCCTGTCCAGTTATGTTATCATTGGACATTTGCTATTGTCAGATAAATTGCTGTTCCTTTCCTCAGCCATGTCAACCAGTATCATTTCAACAAAAGAGATTGTGCAAATAATCTCCCTCACTTGCATTTTTGTAGATTTGCAGAGGTCTATCTGTTGGAGCAATTTTAAATAGAAATATATTAATGAGCTGCAGCTTTCCTTTTTGATTGATATATTATTATTTTTATGGTAAGTTCTTTAATCACGTGTCAGTAATCTATGGCCCTCTGGGCTGTGGGTCAATTATTTTCACTTATAGCAAGCCATGGAGATAGCCTTGAGGGAAACTATTCAGAAGCTGTTACAAAAATAAAATGACAGAAGTATTCATTGAATCTTTCGAAAGATACTTCTTCCTGACTTCTTAGGTTATAAGAAGGATCAGACTTGCAAGATTCTGTTAATGTTCCCTATTTCAATAAAGCTTAATTCTAGTCTTGCATGGGGTCTGTTTCCTGATCTGGACAATCTCAAAGAGCTGATATCAAGTTGGTTAGGCTGTTATGCTCTTCTTCAACAAATCTCAAAAGTACCCTGTTGGGGAAGGACAGATTGTTCTACACATGTACAAGAAGAGGACATTCACCTGCTGTTATGGTTCTGATTTACAGTTTTGATTTTCAGACACTCAAGGAACAGAAGATTCAAATTTTGCTGTTTTCACAATTTTCATTATGTAAACTCGACAACCCATGACCTGTTGGTTCATTGTTTCACAGAAATTTCCCTACCTGAAACTCATGCAGCCCGCGTGCACCTCACTCATTATCTTTCAAATCTCCATGCATCATTCCTGATCCATGGAGTACCTCTTGCACATGCCTGTGCACTTTTCCAAATGTGCACAGTGCATCTCATATATCCCCAGCCTCCCCTCCACATCCCTGACCCATGTGTCAGCTTTCACACCAACCCTTACCCTTTTTTGCATCCTTCCCAACCTACTGTGTGCACCTCTCATGCATCCTCCCTGACCGTGTGACACCTCCAGCACACCCTTACTCTTTCCTCCATCTGGCAGCAGCCACTCACTTGCCTGCCAGTCTGGGATTTCTGACTTCCTTATAGGAAGTTGATAGAGAGCATTGGAAATGACAATCACATGACCATGGCAGTGCAAGAGTGTGGCAATGCTGAAGCAGTCACAACTTTGCCAAATTTCAATCTCACAGGAGTGATGGGTCTCAAATTTTGGATGGATTTTATAAGTTATCCCACTTGAGGTACATTGGTTCAAAAATTGTTGTCCTACTATGCACTGTTTTGCCCAATTTATGATCAGAAACAGGCAAACAGACATAAGAGTTTTAGTTTAGTGGTGTATAGATGAAAGATTTTTTTTCTCTTAGTCAAGTTGGAGTTTGAAATCTTACTGGGACAATATGGATTTCAATTATTGAGTAGTAAGTGCACCCTGAAATAGCATTTTCACCCTTTCCTATTCCAACAAGTCTTTTATACCTTTATTCTCAAGCACAGAGGAAGGATTTCCCATTGGTGCATCAAGCTTATTGACTGAAACTCTTCTCTCAGTTTTCATCAAATCCTTTAAAAGTCATTCAGAACTCCCTGTAGCAATAAACTTAATTATATGCTATGGAAGAAGAAATGGTTTTGATCCTTATTTTTTATCTATTAGTGTTAGTGACTGGTGATGAGTTTCTTTTCCTCAAAGAGAATAGAATGCACTTTTTTTCCCTAAGTCATTCTGTCCTCATTATTTGCTATTTTATCTCAAAGATGTGGGGATGTCTCTTTTCTTCCATTTTTGATTGATATATTATTATTTTTAGAAAGATTAACACTGATTCTTCCTTCTCAGCATTTAGCCTGGAGCTGCCTTCTCCAGGCTTTTCCCTACATGCATTTAATTACAGTATAAATATGCACTGGCAGCCCTTTTTCCCCCCTCCTTCCTAGTATATCTGCATTGTGTTGAATCTCCAATCCAAGAGTGTAACTGTTTTAAATCAAGTTTAGTGGTAGCTGGTATTTTCTCCTTGTACTTTTAACACCATCCAAGGGCAACATTTAGGTGACTAAACTCTGGTGGACTTTGCCCTTCCTTAGTCAGGTGACTTCGCTGACTGTGAAGAAAGCAACAGAGGCAGGATAGGATCAGTAACGGGAAATAGCGCATTTTACACATACTCTTCTCATCACGGTAGTTGCATATGCATGACAATATTAACATATGTTAACTCAATCATGATTTTTTTATTCAACCCAGTTTTCAGAGATCCTATGATATATTGAACTATAAATGAGCTACTAAGCATGAGTTTGAGTACTTCAGTAGGACTTGCAAACATATTTATTTTTAATTTTAAAAATAACATTCTGTTGCACTTTAAAGCTAATTGGGTTGTCCTCCAAGCTGTTTCCAAACCCATTTGGGGTAATCTCACTTAAAACACAGCTAGAGAACATGTGCAAACAGAAAAGTATAACAGAGAAATTTAAGGTGTGTTTTGTTTTAATTAGAGATGTTCTCTGTTTTCTCTGCTTATTGTACAGTTAAATTAAGTAAAGACAAGGGACCTGTCCATGTGGTTCATTTAGCAAAAACTCCATTATTAATAAAATATTTCTTGGTGATGCTACAAGCTTTGTGTTCTCCATCCAAAATTAAATGGGCTCTCATTACTTATTTCCCCTCATTTTTTCAAATAGCAAAATAGCACTAAGAGAGAAACAACATTTAAAAATATTATGAGAAGAATGCAGTAATTTAAATTCACTTGCTGTAGAATAGAAACTGCCCAATTACAGAGCAAGAAAGAGTGATTCATCAGTAATAGATTATGTTCAAGAAGCAAGTTCTAATATATGCTACAAGGAAACTTTACTGATTAGAATTTGCTACAGAGTAAACAATTTTCAAGTATCTTCAGGTAGGATTGGCCAATCCTACAGCACATTAATAAGTGTCTTTTGAAGCCACAGCTTTGATTTTACATTTAGCTAATTATTAAAAATCAACTATCTCAGCAATGCCAAATGCCCTTAATGTAGCAGAAACTGCTATTTATAGGCTATTTGATAGCATAGCAGTTTTTCATGGTGAATATTTCACACAGGTCCTGTTCATATGACATACTTAATTAGGTTGGGGGAGGGGGGAGGGGGGAGGCAGATGAATGTGGTGCCAATAGGAAAATGAACCCAGTTAATTAATGTGATGGGACAGAGTGGGGTTGATTAAGCCCTAAAAGGCCTCAGGTTTGTTTGGATTGAGGCTAAAATAATTCTTCTGGGCACAATGAAAATAACCTATGAAGGATTAACTGCCCTCCCTATAGAATTACAAAAATGGGACATCTCTAGACATTCTGATATATAGCCATTTTGGTTGTCATCTCCCCATGGTAGGGGAAGCAGAAATTAAAAGGGACAGGCATGCCCCCCCATTCATGGTGTTACCAATCCTGATCCATTATAGTAACAATTCCCTCTCCCTCTACTTCTCCCTCTCTTTATCTCTGAAAATCTCCCAGCTGGCTCAGAGTATTAGAAAATAGCCAAGGGACAATTAGTCCAGTTATTCTAGCCTGTCAACATATAGAAATTTGTGATTGGTCAGGAGATTGGATGGCTGGATTAGCTTTACTTTGTAAACACTGTATGGTTATCAAAATTGTTATATAAGACCATGGAATCTGGTTTATCAGATTAATTATACAATTATAATTCAAACATGAACTTTATAAATTTTGTGCAACTTATTTTTTATATCCCAGAATCTGGACAAGAGAAAACATTTTATTCTTGGATTTTCTCTTTTTCATGCTATAAATTTCCAGGTTTGCTACTCACATGCATTATACTGCCCTAGAATTTATACTAGTGAATTTGTATGATTTGGCCAGTGCCCATCTAGTAATTTGCCTGGTTTCGCTAGTCCAACAACCAAGAAAGATCCAGCAATATTAGGTCAAACATTTTGATGGATTTGATGAGACAGACAACCAGGAAGTGACAGTGGTGTGTTGGATATATAACACATTTCTCTTCTGTCGGGTGCTCTGTGCAACGGAGAAGTCAGTAGTTCAGTCAAATAATTTTAAAAGACTGATCTTAATAGAATTAACCTATTTTTCACAAGACAGCTAATGCGCCATCTAAGTTGGTGACCCAAATCAAATATCCTTATTATGATTGTGGCTTTTTGTGATCAAAGAATAAATTTGAAGAATACAGGTCTCCATTTCCATTTCTCCAGAAGGGCCCTGGCACCCCATTAGCTCTTTTTCCTGGCCAGTACCCACAAGCCTTCAGAATATCTCTGGCCCCTTATCCATCAGAGGGACAGGCAGAAGTAATTATGGCTTGGATATTGTAGATAATCAGGATTTTGAAAATGTAGTTGGTATTGCCCCACTGTGATATAATAGTGAATTCTGTACTGGAGCTTATTTTTTCAGCAATTGACAAGGATGGGGTTAATTTAACTCTATGCACAACTGGGCTTATTGTGAATTATGGTCAATTCTCCCACAATTATTTCCTGGCATTTGGCCTAGTGGTTAATTCACCAGGCTAGAAACCACCCATGTTTTCCCAAAAATAAGCCCCACCCCAAAAATAAGCTCCAGAAGATCATCAGTCAGATGGATGCATTTGGTACTGTATTTCCCTGAAAATAACACCTAACTGGAAAATAAACCTTAATGCGTCTTTTGTAGCAAAAATGAATATAAGACTGAGTCTTATTTTTGGAGAAACACTGGTAGGAGATTGTGAGTTCTAGTTCTGGCTTAGGCATGAAAGCCAGATGGGTGACTTTGGAAATGAGGAAAGCCAATTTTGCAAACAGAAGGTCTTTCTGTAGCAAATGATCTTTTTTTTTCTATTTCCAAATGGCAAGACAAACACACACACACAACATGAACTGAAAGCATGAGGAAGGAGGACCAACTGTTTATTTTATGTTCCTGTTGCATGGAGTGGTTTTTGAGTTCTCTGGGACTGGTAGCAGCTCTGCTAAAGAGCAGGAGGGGTGGTGGATGCCACCGATGGAAGGAAATGGATAATTATCATCTCACTTGACATTGCCCTTAGATACTTAGATGGCTGACCTGCATAATTTGTGGCCTACAGAACCAGATGAGGTTCGTCAATCATATTATACGGCCAAACAGATGGTAAGCAACTTCCATTTTTGCCACCTCAGCAGCAAAACCAGGAAGTGTATCTTGGCTCTCAGTGACGTTTTGGTTTATTTAAAATACATTTTCTCCTATTGTTTAGAATATAGATAGTTCTAAGGCATCTTACAAGAAAAATCCAAATCACAAGAAAACAGTGCTTAAAAGTAGAAAAAAATATATTTCCCCCCCAAAGCAGTGGAGTGGTTTCGATCCTATGTGTGAGTAGAAATAGCAGAGGAGAGGACTGAAGAACAGGCTCACAAATTCTTTTTCACGAACTTCCCTTTCTTTATCACTACTTAAACATATGAAGTATTAAGAATATATAATCTTTACATTAAAAAAATCAGGGATGAAGCAATATTTTTTGTAGGTTTTTTTTCAGCAACCAAGGGCCACAGTGGCCCAGTCTAAAATTCTGGGGAAATGTTTTGTACATCATGGGAACAGGTGCAAGGATTCTTTTTCAAATTATCAATTTAAATGACTGAAGACCAGGCAATTCTTTATGCATCATATTTCTCTTTTTTTCCAGTAGAAAACTGGCAGGAAATTATATGTCCAGTGTTGCTCAATTTACTGCCCAATTGCAGCGGTATGATCTGAGGATTGTCAGGGGCCCATAAAAAGTACTTTAAAAAGTGAATGAAAAATTGATATACTAACAAATAGGACTGACTTTCTGGCCAAAAATGGATGGAGGAAAATTTACTATGAAGATATTTTTTTATCACCTCATCTTGTGAAAAAAAATAAACCATTTGAAATGTCTTTTAATTTACCAAATTTGTCAGGGCCAATAATTGAGAATTAAAAAAAAACCTAAACAGTCCCATATCTTTTATTCTAAGTTTGCTCTGTGTATGTTGACTTCATTTGATAAAGATTTTTAGGAAAAAGAATGATGTCTCACATCACAACACACACTAGTAATCTCTCTGCGCACACTGCCATTAAACTAGTAAAGCCTTTTAGATTTTCAGGTTAAACACAGTCTTATGGAAATGCAATTTCTGAATTTTGATGCAGACAGTATTTTCAATGAATGAGGACAATTCAAAGTGAAAACTGTGCTGGCTTTCTGTTAGTGTTTAATTATTGTGTAGGGAGATGCAGGATTGTGGATATTTCAACGTTTTCATTTTCAATATATTTATGTATTTCACTATTTCATTCTTATTAATTTGATCATTATGTATTGTGTTATATTTACCCTATCTATTTCTATATATAGTACACTTTTTACCTAGCAGTAAATTCCAATAAACTCAGTGGTGAAAGCATAGTACATTGTATAAGACTGCACTTTTTATTTTTGCTTAATGTCTCAGTTCATTAATTTTTTGTTTATTTTTCTGGGTAACAATTTCTTGGAATAAAGTAGCTTGTGCACAGTTGAAATAGTTCTGTCTTCTTCATCTTGTTCCTCTCCATGTTGGACTGTTCTAGTCATGTTAGATAGAAAACAATGGAAGTTATAATCCGAAACATCTCTAAAGATTAGGCTCTGAAAAACTAACTAAAGTGATGCAAGCATTTCTGGGGGGAGGGGAAATTGCAATAAAACATGTTATGTAATTTGGTATTTTTTCTGCTTAATTTCATTTGTACTATAATAAACCTTTATATTAAGATAGTCTAGACTCAAACAACTGAAAACAGTACTCTTTGAACTAGAATTCTTGCCTCCTATTTCCTGATGTAAGACAATTCTTTTTATATACTCTTTAGTACTAAGAAATACACTTCTCGTGTACTCAGAAGTATTTCTATCTGTTTTATGACTTAAGATCAGCATAAGCAGTGCTGTACCTGACTTGTACTTGCAACAGCCAATTGTTAATTTTTTCTGGAATTTTGCAAGCCAGATGAGAGAAGAGAAGACCTGAGCCATCACACCTAGTGCACCGCTCAGCTGTCTAGTGGCTAGCAGCATCACACAGTGGCAGCAATGAACACCACTGAGCATAGGAACCAACTGGAGTTGAGTCAATGGACCCAGCTTGTTAAATTTTAGACTACAAAACCTGTGAAACTCAATGTCCACACTTTCTGCTGAAGTTCCTTTGCCCATGTGGTAAACAATGCAGGATCACATTACCAAGACTTTTTTATATATATAACAACCATCCTGTATACATCATTAGTCTGTGCAGACAATAGGGTGGGCATAATGAGTTTTTAGTGTGTGTGAGAGAAAGTAAAACTGTACTTCAGGCCTACACTAACCATCCAATCTCAATATACAAGCTGCATTGGGAGTGGGGGAAGGTCTGATAAGCTTTACTTTGTTAATCTTTTTTTCATATTTTAAATAAGAAATAAGTTGCGGTCAGAAAGATTAGCAAGGGGCAACATGACAAATTATATATAAAAGAGAAATATGTCTGAGTCTGAAAATTACACATACAACCCTGCATCATTCTTCTGATCTTTCCAATTTTAATGGCCAGAGACTTGATGGGAAGCCCAAAAGGGCCCTGTTCTCCCTAGACCCTTCCAGTCTGAAAAGAAAGAAACCACAGTCAACTGGGAAGTAACCCAGTGAAGAAGAGACAGAGACTCCAAAGGAAGGGCTCAGCTTGAATTAAGCTGATAAGAGTTTTTCTTTTTTTCTTCCTTTGGTAAGAAAAATCAACTTTCCCATCTTACCTTCCAAAAACTCAACAAAATAAGATTATATTAAAAGACTCAATTACAATTGGCAAAGAAAGAATTGAGGTTATACCTCAATCTAAGAACACTCACAAGCTGAGGTGAGGGACAATACAGTTATATACTATTCCTATAGTAGACCTGCTTGGATAATATGCACATATACTGTATGTGCAAATGTGCACCTGCACACATATAGAAATGCATGTGCATGAAATCCTGGATACTTAATAGGATTATTGACTTAACCTGATTGAAACTGGGTTTTTTGGGAGTGTGTGTGTGGGGGGGAAGGATTAGCTTACTCCAGTCCAGGGTTCTCCATTTGTATTAGACAACTTGAATAATTTCCCCACCAGCTCAGGGATTGGATTGGGAAAGACAAGATTATGACTGTCCACTGACTCAATTATACATGACCAATAACTACATGAACAATAACAAGTAGGATCACATGGGACTACCCTCATGGAGGTTAATATTTGTATATGCTTTTTAAACTTGGCAAAGTAATACTTTAATGCACAATATTTTTAAATTTCAGTAATCTCCTCTTCTAATAAAGATATGAGAGCATTCATACAATATGCTAAACAACTTTAAAAGGTTTCCAGGACCATGTATGCCACTATTTTATCCCAGTGCCACAAGATTCTTTAACTATGTTGAATGGATTAATTTAGCAACTCATCCAAATTCAGAACAATCACCATTTCTGATTGGTTTCACATTCTGGTTTATGCTATCCGGAAATGGTAGTTGCTTTAGGTTCAGATAAGATGTTTAGCCTTAAGGATGCCCTGGACATGGTTAAAAAGGTACATATATCTTGGGAGGGTCAGATGGCAATACACACTGATTAGGTTAAGCCTCCATAGCCTCTTACTTACATATAGAATCTACTCCCAATAAATAGCATGCAGCATGTCTCAACAAGTCCTATAAGATGGAAATGAAAATGCCCTCAAGGGCAATGGGATGATCAATTCTCCAGACTACATCTCAAGATTCACCCTGGCTCCTTGGCTATCTTTCTCTTCATCCTCCATATTAACACTGTTGAAAGGCTTAGTGGTTCACGATACAATGGAAAGTAAAAGAAATGGGGATGGTGATTGAATCATCAGTTGGGTCATCCCAGTGCCCACTAGAGGATAAAACAAAGTGACCCAACTCTGCTTTGATATGACCCAGGGAGGGAGACTGGCTGTATGCAAAGACATTAGTATCAATGGATTCAGCAGCCAAATTTGCCACATGGAGAAATCCAGGGGGCTGGGAGTCAGTAAGCTTCTTTCCAGCCTCAGTCTGAGTAGATTATGAAACCTGAAAAGGTACTGTATTTGTTGTTGTTTCCTCCGTGGGCTTTGCCTCCATCAAGCTTGATGAAAACTTCATCCCCAGCATCCAGGTGCAGGATAACACTGTTGCTAGCATAGTCGTAGTTTTGATCAGCATCCTGTGCAATGGCACTGGCCCGCACCTAAGAGTCCATAGGGAGGTTGGAGGGAAAGCAGAGGAAGAGAGGGAGGGAGGGGGGAGGGAGAGAGAGAGAGAGAGAGAGAGGAAGCAAAAGGTGAAATGGTAGCAGCAGTGAAAGTTCTCAAAGCCAATATGCAAGAAAGGGTCTGGTTGTAGAAATACTGCACCTCTGTTGCATCTTTTCTATTTAATTTTTGGCTTCCAAAGCAGCTCACTTTAATTCCCTTTAATAAGGGGAAAATAGAAAGAGAGTAACCCTTCACTGCAAATGGCCAGCTTGATGTCTGATTTGGAGATACAAAAGGGCTAAATTTCACCAAGATAGAAACTTATGTAGCAATCACTAAATGTAAATAAATAACAATTTTGGTTGCTATTTAGGATGCTCCAAAATTAGTATTTGGAGGCTTCTAGGCAAATGAATAATATGGATGAGACCTGTACTAGGGCTGGTATCTGTGAAAGAGGGTCCCCTCTCCCAACTAGGCTCTAGAGAACCTCTTTGCTCTGCTTTGCTCCAGTCATCCTCCAGTTTGGGAGTACAGTACAAACAGCAAGTGTGCAGTTGCTTGTCTTCCAGAACTGTGGGCTGGGGTGGGGTACCAGAATGGCAGGGATGCAGGGGTATTGCTGCTATTATTACCACAACTTGCCAGGGGTGTCAAACTCAATTTCATTGAGGGCCGCATCAGCATTGCAGTTGCCCTCAGGGGGCCGGGTGGGTATGGCCAGGGTGGGCGTGGCCTACTGGGTGGGCGTGGCTAGAGTGTGTATGGCCTACTGGGTGGGTGTGGCCAGCTCTACATCGTTGGCATCACGGGTGCCTATGGGGGCCTGGGCAGGAGTGGGACAGATCTGAGGGTCTCTGGCAGAAGGAGGGTCTCTGGGCCAGGGCCAAGGGAGTGGGGGCCATTCCCTCACTGTTTCCAGGATGGCTTCGCGGGCCGCATGAAACTACTTTGCGGGCCGGATCTGGCCCCCGGGCCTTGTGTTTGACATGTCTGCCTTAGATGAAAAAGTCTGCAGAAAGAAGATTACATTAATTTTAGACATTAAATTTCTTGATCCCGAAGAACCCCAAACCCTTGGCAACATCTCTTCATTGGCTGTATACAGGGAAGAGCTGGTTCAGCTTAAGCAGGGGGCTGGACTAGAAGACCTCCAAGGTTCCTTCCAGCTCTATTCTATTCTATTCTATTCTATTCTATTCTATTCTATTCTATTCTATTCTATTCTATTCTATTCTATTCTATTCTATTCTATTCTATTCTATTCTATTCTATTCTATTCTATTCTATTCTTTGCAAGGGCTTCCATTAAGCTTTATGGGAAAAATAGATAATTGCATATGTTTGGAACCACTATTCCAATCAGGAAACTGGGGTAATCAGAAGTGAGATTCAGGTCTTGAAGGCATCCTTTTGCATTTACATATTTTAAAAGCCACCTAATTCCATAAAAGAAACAAGTAAAAGTAGACTTTTATTCCAACAATGATCAATTTAGTCTTGAGTGGTAGAGAATTTAATGCACCAGTTTATTTAGCAATCTGGTTCTACCTCAAAACTGGATGGTCTGATCTTCATCTAGAGGCAATTTAAGTAGATATTTGTAGACAAGCACATGTATGTATATGCAAATACACAAATATGCAAATATATGTATCATAATATATGAGTATGAGCCATCCTTAAAATATACAACCCTCCTCCCTCAACACCTCCTTTATTAGTCTACCGGGGAGGGGAGAGGGGTTATGAAATAAATATATAACAAATATATGTTGGTTCAAACTGTTGTATGGGATCAAAAAAAAATAGGTGAAATTGTGTAAATGGGTTGTTTTGTGAGACCATAGCCTGTATATTATTTGCATGGGGTTTCTTTTTTTGGTTCATATTTTTCTTCCTCATGTCCCCCCAAAGTAAGACAGAGCAGGAATAACAGATGAAACAAATATATTTCTGAGTTGTTATATCATGCTTCTAAATATTTCCTAGAGGCTCCTTGAGATATTTAGAACGGGCACTCCCCACCTCCTCAGAAAAGACCCAAAAGTAATTATTTTATTTTCACAAGCAAATGGGGAATTGCCTTTTACTGCCCTAATCATCTTGTTAGTCAGGCACAGATCAAGCTCTCTAGGCTGACCACATTGGTTCTCATCCCTAGCTTGTAACCAAGAAAGACAGGATTCAAAACACACACACACACACACACACACAGAGAGAGAGAGAGAGAGACATAGACACAGACACAGACACAGACACACACACACACACACAAAGCCGCCTATGACCAAATACAAAGAAGCAGTTGTAAAAAGGCATTCATTTTCCACAGGTTTTACTGTAATTACAATTGAATATAGATCTGTTTTATGGAGGAAGTGGGAATATTTTCCATTTTTAATGCAATTTAATACAATATGTTTTTAATTACAACCAGAAACATGAAGGAACTAGACAATTTACTATGCATTCCTTACAAAATTACAATTTTGGATATGATATATCTGGAAATATATGTAGGATCCCTTTAATATCCATTGTGCCGGCAGACTTATTAGCCACAGGAAGTAAGGGGATAAGATCACAGAGGTTAAAAATACTGTAACAACAGAACATCCATTGCTGACATTTGTAGTTTCTGTGAAACCATTAAAATATTATTTCTTTCTTCTGCCTCCAAGAGAGAAGATAATTATGTCAGTGATTGTACTGCAGGCTGTGGAACATGCTCAGAATTATAGTCTCTCCAATTTTCAAAGCTTAACATTTTAGCTTTTTTCTAACTAACTAAATTGTAGTCCTGTGAACAGAGGAACAAACTTTAAAATTGTTTTGTTTTTAGAAACAGAAAACAAACTTTCATAGATGGGTTTCAAATTTTCAGTATGGCCATATGAGCCAATTATTTTTTTTTATAATTTCCTTATCTTCTGAATATTTTCCATCATGAAGATGTGATTGTAGAAAAATCAGAGTCACACAAAACTTTTACGAGATATCTATATTAGGACCAAAAAATTACCTTTCACTTTGGTAAATAAATTTACCAATTTGGTACGGTATATAAATTTAATAAAATAAATAAATAAATGAAATTAAACTCCATTTTTTAAAATTGATTTTTTTCTGGTCCAAAAGTATAAATCTTAGCTGAGGGGAATTCTACAATAATGCAAAACCAGAGCATTCAAGTATCTATAATGATAGTGTTTACAATGCTGTTGTGATGGATGACGTATACTAAGCATTATTATGTGGGAAAAATACAATAGTTAACCCTGTGACTTCTCTTGCACAGCCTGTAGGGTTTCAGTGGAGCAGAAAAGTAAAGATGTTATAATCAGTGCTTTTTTGTAAAAGAAAAAGGTACCGGAACTCACACATGTCATACAACCTGCCTTGCCTACCCTACAAGGTTCCATCCAAAAAAGGTGCCGGAACTCCGTTTTGGGCGTTCTATGAGAAAAAAAGCCCTGGTTATAATAGATAGGAAAATTCTCTGAAGGTCCACCACTGATTACATTCAACATGCAACAGTGCCAACAGCAGCATGTTTATGAATATTTGTTGAGATAATTTGTATCATATTGATACTGTGCCATAATGGGGTAGTGATCAAGAAGTAGAAAGATCCAGGCTCAGATAAATCTATCTTTAGCTGCTGATTCTCACTAGCTGATATTGGAACAGTCACTCCATCTCAGTCTAATTTAACTTTCCAAGTTGATGTGTGGAGAAAAATGGAAGTAAGGAACACTTATTGCAAAGTCGCGTGGTCGCACAGAGAGACGGACACTTGAGCTGGGTAGTATTTCTTTTATTCGGATCAGGAATGAATCTGGGGCAAAGGGGTTTACCTGGTGTTTCTTATACCTGCCCAGGTGACTGATGGCCAATAGAATTGAACCTGGGCTTCCCGCCAGTGCATGTGGCCAATAGGTTTAAACCCTGGCTTCCCGCCAGAGCTGACCATGCCGGGGCTGTCAAACTTGCTCCGTCCGGCTTTTCCCGCCTCAGCGGTTATCGCCTGGAGCTGACCACCCCCCTGCTGCGCTGGCATTTCCTGTGTATGCTAGCAGCATACACTACACTTATGCACTCTGCTTTATACTTACAACAGGAAAGAAGACCCATATCTAGCAAATAAATAAATGGAATGAGCCAGGGTGGCACAAATGGTAAGAATGCAGTATTACAGGCCAACTCACTGCTCACTGCCAGGAGTTCAATCCTGACTGGCTCAAGTCTTCCATTTTTCTAAGATTGGTAAAATGGGGACTCAGATTGTTGGGGGCAATATGCTGAACCATAAACCACTGAGAGAGGGCTGTAAAGCACTATGAAGTGGCATAGGTAGGGGCTGCGTGCTTAGCCCCTACCTGTACTCACTGTACACATACGATTGTGTATCATCTGACCCATCCACTATGATAATTAAGTTCACAGATGATACCACCGTAGTGCATCTTATTACAGGTGGAGATGACAACTTGCACCTGAACATCAGCAAGACAAAAGAGATGGTCCTAGACTTTTGGAGGAAAAGAGAGGAACCTGCCCCACTTTACATCGGGGGGGGGGCTGTGTGGAGAGAGACTCCTCCAAATTCCTGGGAGTCTACCTCTGTGAGGATCTTACCTGGAAAGTTAATACAACCCAGGTGGCCAGCAAGGCCCAACAAAGACTCCACTTCCTCAGGTCTTGAGGAAGAACAGGGTAGAACAATGACTAATGACCTTCTTTTACCAGTCTACTATAGAGAGCGTCCTCTCATACTGTATTGTGCTTTGGTATGCTGGCCTGACAGCTGTGGATAGGAAGATATTACAGAAGGTGGTGAGCACAGCACAAAACATCGTGGGCTGTCCCCTGACACCACTGGATGACATCGCCAGGGCTTGCTGCCTTGGAAGAGTGAGGAAAATTCTCAGGGATGACTCACACCCTGGCCAGTACCTGTTTAGTCTCCTACCATCGGGTAGGAGATACAGAAGTATAGCCAGCCGTACCAACAGGCTGAAGAACAGCTTCCATCCATGGGCTGTCAGGCTCCTGAACAGGAAATAACTTTATGTATGATTGACTTGTGAGGCTGGTGTGTTGTGCAATTAGCTCACAAGATGGTGGGTTTGTTGTCACTGTGAGTTGTGGGGGGGGGCACGAAGAGAGGCTCAGCCAATCTCACCGTACACATGTTGTACTTTGATTATAAAGGTTCATTCATTCATATAAGTCTAAGTGCTATTACTATTGCTAATCTAACATTACCAAAACAGTTCATTTAAACCCATTTACTGTGCATGGATGCTATGGATGACCACATCATTATTCATCATGTATCATATAGTAGTTGAAATGAAGAAAATGGGTATGAACTGTTTAGACTTTGCTATGAAAAGCAAGGAAAGTACTTATGTGATATGAATTTGATTCCAGGGCCTGATAGGGAAAGAAATAAGGATGCTTTGGTACAAAGAAGGAAGATGGGGGCTTCTTACCAAACAAAGTGAAACCTGAAAGGACATCATGGAATTAGAATACTTCTAAAATGAAGGAGAGGCTATTATATGGGTTAGAAAGGAACAAAACTGCGCTTGAGAAAAATGAATAAAAGTTATGAGTGCAAAGTGACAGGTTCTCCACCACACAGAGACTCACTTTATGACTAGAGAAAAGTAAGAAAGCAAGTAAGACAGAGAAGCAGGAGATAACTCTGATTTGTTAGGGAAAATCAAGACCAAAGGGATGAGAAGCACCAGGGGTGAGTCAAATAGGAATGGACTATGTCTAGCTGAGCTGCAGGTGAGCTGACTGGATCTGAGAAACCTAGCAAAGAGGAAGTGCAAGAGGAATCAAACATACACAAGGCCAAGAGAAGGGGAGGGAGAAACTGCTCTGTGAGATGTCATGCAAAGCAACTACAAGTGGTCCTCGACTTACAATTATAATTGAGGCCCAAACTTCTACCGTAGATTGTGATGGTTGTAAGTCAAGGCACCCATGTAACCAGCCCAATTTTCTGACCCTTTTTTGGCAGTTTTTAAGTAAACAACACAGTTATTAAGCAAGTCAATGCATTCCTAATATCAGGACAGAGAGTAGATTATAGACCAGAATTTTTCCTACTTGGCATAACAAAAGAGAAATATACCAAAGAAGAGTTATATATAATGATACACATCATCACAGCAGCGAGAATGACGTTCGCCCAGAAATGGAAAAATAGTGAAATACCTGACAAGAGTGAAGTGATAAATAAAATTTGGACGTGCGCAGAAATGGACAAGTTAACTTTGGAAATAAAAAATAAAGATCAGTCAGATTATTAAAAAATTTGGAATAAGTTTTACCTATGGTGGGAACAGAAAGGAAGGTCTCAATAGAGATATACAGGATGCTGATTTCACATATTACTAGAATAAGGTGGTTGATAAGATTGAATATTGTATAACTGTATATAAATGATATGTACATAAAATGTATATATGTGTATGTATATTGTTGTTGTTAGTTGCGAAGTCGTGTCCGACCCATCGTGACCCTATGGACAATGTTCCTCCAGGCCTTCCTGTCCTCTACCTTCTGGAGTCCATCTAGGCTCATGACTACTGCTTCAGTGACTCCATCCAGCCACCTCATTCTCTGTCGTCCCCTTCTTCTATTGCCCTCAATCTTTCCCAGCATTAGGCTCTTCTCCAGTGAGTCCTTCCTTCTCATTAGGTGGCCAAAGTATTTGAGTTTTAGCTTCAGGATCTGGCCTTCTAAAGAGCAGTCAGGGTTGATTTCCTCTAGGATTGACCGGTTTGATCGCCTTGCAGTCCAAGGAACTCGCAGGAGTCTTCTCCAGCACCATAGTTCAAAGGCTTCAATTCTTGGCGCTCAGCCTTTCTTATGGTCCAGCTTTCACTGCCATACATTGCAACTGGGAAGACCATAGCCTTGACTATACGCACTTTTGTTGACAGGGTGATGTCTCTGCTTTTTAGTGTGCTGTCTAGATTTGCCATGGCTTTCCTCCCAAGGAGCAAGCGTCTTTTAATTTCTTGGCTACAGTCCCCATCTGCAGTGATCTTGGAGCCCAGGAAAATAAAATCTTTCACTACCTCCATTTCTTCCCCATCTATTTGCCAGGAATTGAGAGGGCCGGATGCCATGATCTTGGTTTTCTTAATGTTTAGTTTCAACCCAACTTTTGCACTCTCCTTCTTCACCCGCAACAAGAGGCTCTTTAGTTCTTCTTCACTTTCTGCCATTAGAGTGGTATCATCTGCATATCTTAGGTTGTTGATGTTTCTTCCGGCAATCATAATTCCAACTTTTGATTCATCTAGCCCTGCCTTTCTCATGATGTGCTCTGCATATAAGTTAAATAGGCAAGGCGACAGTATACAGCCTTGCCGGACTCCTTTCCCAATTTTGAACCAATTAGTGGTTCCGTGTCCAGTTCTCACTGTTGCTTCTTGGCCCGCATATAGATTTCTCAAGAGACAAATAAGATGGTCTGGTATACAGGGCTTTTTTTGTCATAGAACGCTCAGAAGGAATGTCAGACCGTTAACACCTTGTCCAAAGTTTTAAATAATAAAATTTGCAATAATTCTTTTTTAAAAAGTAATTTCCCTCTATACGGTTTTTAATTGTTGTTCTGTTTCCCCCACCCTGCCCTAAAGTCTAGCTAAGCTATGTTGCAATTTACATTTAAAATGAAATTACAGGTTTAAAATGCAATTACAAAATTAACTTCTCTTAAATGGACTAGCAAAACAGCTACTAAGAGGGTTAAGGTTGCTGGGTCTTTAATAAGATCTGCAGCTTTTATCTCTGCTGATATTGCTTCAAACCAGAACATTAATTAATAGTCTCATAATTTCATCTTCATTGTTCAATTCCTGTTGCCTGTGAAGATCACTTTATTTTCTATTTTCTCTTCACTATTTTTCCTTGTGATTTTGAAAAGCTGCAATAATTTCATCATTAAAAGTGAGTAAAAAAGTGAACCCATAATTAAGCCCCCTTCTGGAAGGAAGAAGAAATTATTACTTAAAAATGAAGTTCGGAGACAATTAATCAGCAATTCTGCTGCTTAGGTGAAATATTTATTCCAAACTTTTTAATGCAGTGCCTATAATCAAACAATCTCTTACATGCTATATGTTGGTATTTATATAGAACAAAAAATATAGATGTAAGGCTTCTGCTGTATTGAAATAACATCACCATAATAGATCCAATCTGAAATCCAAGTTAAAACACTAGTTTAGTGGCCTATATTAAGATTTGTTACTGCTTGTCAACCTCGTTCTTTTATACCTTGCAGGACCCTAAATTTAATCCTTGGTATTTTATTTGACCAACAAAAACTACTTATTTGTCTCTGCCATTTGTTTTTTTATTTTCTTATTGGAACTATTTGAAATAGAAAGTTAATTCTTGATAAAATATCTAGTTTTACTGCTGATACACTTCTTCATGAGGACAATTTATTTTTCTCCATCTAAAAATATCCACCATTTTATTTTCTAAATTTGTGCATACTTATTCTTAATAAATCTTTATTTTAGCTTGAAAAAATTCTCAAGTCCTTAATTACTTTCAGAATGATACTAAAGCCTGCTTGCTTCATATATTGCTTTTTTTCTTCAGATAAATATTATGTAATCACATCTGTCTACTTAATCAAATATCCAGATACTAAACCATATTGTCATCCATCCATCCATCCATCCATCCAATTTCTATAGCCACCCATCTCAATCATTTTGGGTAGCTTACAATTCATGCTCCATTATTGATCCAAGTACCCATCCTTTGAATAGGCAAGCATAAGAAAAAGAAAAATGGCATATAATTTTAATGTAAGTTCTTGGTTTGCCAATTTAATTCTTGAAATTTTATTTTGCAGTATCTTCATTACCAATGGTTCTAATACAAAAAACAAGATAAGACAAGAACAAGAGTAACCTTGTGTTGTCCCTTTCATTATTCTACAGATTTGTGGTAAAAATTCATTTTCAATTAACTTGGCTTCTTCATTATAAATGTTTTGTATCTATATGAATATGAAGGCCCATTCCACTCTAACAGACATTTTCTCCCTATCAATAAAAATAATAGCCATTTTCTTGTTTTTCTGATTTATTGATAGCTTTCAAAATATATCTGATATTGTCTCTCATATAACTCATTGGAACAAATCTTGTCTGATCAGGATATATTAGATCAGTTAAAAAGCCATTCAACCTTTTTGCAAGCATAGCTATAAAAAGATTGTAATCTATATTCAATAAAGTGCTAGTCTGTATGACTGGATAAATTGGATAATTCCCCTCTTTGTAGATCAAAGAGGTAAAAGCCTGTTGCTACAAGAAGGAAGTACTTGAAGCTATATTCCATTCATTACCAGGGTTAATAGTTTCATCTAGATTTCTTTAAAAGTCTTATAATATACAGTATTGCACAAAAGCCATCCTGCCCTAGAAATTTATTCAACTTCAAATTTATTCAACTTCAAATACCTATACTTTATAATATTTTTTTCCTTTTTTTGGGTCATCAAATTTTTGACACCTTGCTAAATGACTGGTGGTACTCGGATATTGCCTTATCCTAAAAGTGGTACAATGGATGAAAAGGTTGAAAAGTCCTGCAATAGGCCACCCAACCAAATAGAGGAAATAGATGGGACATTTTGCTAGTCAGTTAACTAAGCTATGTAGGAAATACATCACAATAGTAATGGGGGACTATAATTACCCTGACATCAACTGGGAGACAAACTCTGCACCAAGTGGAAGATCAAACAGATTCCTGACAAACCTAGCAGAGAACTTTGTCTCCCAAAAAGTAGAGAAGGGAACTAGGGGATTAGCCATATTGGATCTAATCCTCACTAACAGAGATGAAATGATAGAAGGTGTTGAAGCCACAGGAACATTATGAAAGCACAAGCAATAGAAGACAGTCAAACTAGAGTCTTGGACTAAGAGAGCTAATTTTAATAAACTTAAGAGAGAGCTTGGGAAGGATTCCATGGATGAGAATCCTCAAGGGGAAAACAACCCAAGAAGCTTGGGAAATTTGAAAACTGAGATAATAAAAGCCCAGTCTAGCACAATACCAACAAAGAAGAAAAATAACAGCTCTCAAAAGAAACCAGCATGGCTGCATAAAGAACTGTCTGATAAATTGAAAGATAAAAAGGACAAGTATAAAAAGTGGAAAGAGGGGTACATAACTAAAGCAGAATATCAGCAAATAGTCCAAGCCTGCAAAGATGAAGTGAGGAAAGCTAAAGCTCAAAATGAAATAAGGCTTGCAACCAAAGTCAAAAATAACAACATGAAAAAAACAAGAAAAAAGTTAAGGAAATGATTGGTCCCTTACTGGGGGAAAGTGGCAAGAAGGTGACAAGCAACAGGGAGAAAACAGAACTATTTAACTCATTTTTTGCATCTGTCTTTACACAAAGGGAAAAAACAGTCCAACCTATCAAAAACAGTACCATAAAAATAGAATAGAAACACAAGTTAAGACAGGAAAGAAAATGGTGAGCACCTGTCCAGCCTAGACGAGTTCAAATCACCAGGACCAGATGGATTACACTCCAAGGTTCTCAAGGAACTGGCAGATGTGATCTCAGAACCACTGAAATATATTTTTGAACGATCCTGGAGCACTGAGGAACTACCAGAGGACTGGAAAAGAGCTCATGTAGTTCCCATCTTCAAAAAAGGGAAAAAATAGATCCAGGAAACTACAGACCTATCAGCCTGACCTCAATATGTGGGAAGATCTTGGAAAAGATAATCAAGCAACAAATCAGTGAACACCTAGAGGCAAACAAAGTCATTACTAAAAGCCAACATGGGTTTGTCAAAAACAGATCATGCCAGACAAATCTTATTGTATTCTTTGACCAGGTGACAGAATTAGTGGACAAGAGGAATGTTGTGGATATAATTTACTTGGACTTCAGTAAGGCATTTGATAAAGTAGACCACAGATCACCACCAGATGACAGCATCACCACCAGATGGATTTGTAGCTGGCTGACCAGCTGTACTCAGCGTGTGGTCCTCAATGGAACTGCATTTACCTGGAGGGATGTGTGTAGTGGGGTGCCCCAGGGCTCTGTTCTGGGCCCAGTGCTCTTCCACATCTTCGTAATTTTTTCCAGTTCTTTTTCTTTGACTCTGGCATCACCTGGTACAGCGATATCAATCAACTGTATGCTTCGGTTCTCTATGACTGCGATATCTGGCATGTTGTCTTCCAAATGGCGATCTGTCTGTATTTGGAAGTCCCACAAGATCTTCACCCTCTCATTCTTGACAACTTTTTCCACCCTATGTTCCCACGACTTTTCAGACACAGGCAAGTCGTATTTTTTACACAATGCCCAGTGGATTAGTTTAGCAACTCGGTCATGTCTAGCTTTGTCATCAATTTGCGCGATTTTGCTGCACTCACATATTAAATGTGAAACAGTTTCAACTTTGTCGTTCCAAAATTGGCAATTTGGATTGTCAGTAGATTTTTGTATCTTCACTGTCATGGCATTAGTTTGTATTGCTTATTCTTGAGCAGCCAGTATTAAGCCTTCTGCTTCTTTCTTGATGGTTCCCATCTTAAGCCATGCCCATGTCAAGTTGGTATCACATTTTCCTTCAATGTTTTTCAAATGCTGTCCATGCAAAGCTTTGGTTTTCCATCTATTTAATCTGTCATCCAGCCATTTTTCCTTATATTCTGCATTTGTTTCTGTTATTTTTATAATGCTCTCTGTTTTCACAGTCTGTATTATTATTATTATTATTATTATTATTATTATTATTATTAATTTATATTGCTTATTTTATCTTCTTTTTGTTGACATATAAATTACATGACTGTGTTATATTTAAGTAGTCCTCAATTTTCTCCAGATTTGGTACCTTTTTGTATAATAGAGAATAAGTAACAAATTAGTTCATCATCTCTGGAGATGAGACATACTTTCTTCCAATCCAAATCAAAGTAACATTTTTTTCCTCTGCAGCTAATATGCCAAAATTTATCTGTTTCATTACTTTTTTTCAAAATATTTCTATTTGGCAACCTTTATCTCCTTATGAATTTTCCATTTGACTGTGAAACACTTTAATATTTTGTTCTAAATCCAATTTCAGGTTCTGCCTGGGTCCTAATTCTACTTGTTTCAATTTATTCATCAATGTATCTTTTTGTTTTGTTTTATGTTTTGTTTGATACTAGAAAAACTAACCTTCTCATAAACATTTTACTAGACTCTGGATAAAGATACATCATTCATTAATTTGGAAGAGGCTCTGAATATGAATTAAAGAGATTTTTCACATCTATGCAATATCTTTTTGTACTAATAATAAATTACAATATCTTAGCTATAATGAAATTATAGTGATAAACTTCAAGCCAAATGTAATCTCACAGCCATCATGTTTTGATCTGTTTAAATAAGAGATGCAACCCTTATGGCTATATATTGAACTGACAATGAACTAGCCATTGAACAAATGAAGATTTCTGAGAAAGTTCTGTGAACAGAAGAATAAGCATATTCTTTTTCTAAAGGATACTCATGTTTCCAGTCAGATGAAAAAGAAAGTTATGTTATACAGGTAGTCCTCGATTTAAGATCACATCTGAGTCCAAAATTTCTATTGCTAAGCAAGACAGTTGCTAAATGAGTTTAGCATTACAACCTTGCCACAATTGTTAAGTGAAACATTGAAGTTGTCAAATTAGTAACATGGTTGTTAAGTGAATCTGAATTTTGATCATGTGACCATGAGGAATGCTACAATGGTCGTAAATGTGAAAAACATTCCTAAGTCACTTTTTTCAGTACCACTGTCACTAAACACTTGGTTGTAAGTTGAGAACTGTCTGTATTGTGCCCTTTGTCTTACAGTATGAAAATATGATGAATACATATTATAGTAAATTTCTTCTATGTGCTGTGCATGAATGTATTCTCTTTTTTGGCCAACTGCTTGCTGATCTATCAACCTGAACTGAGACCTGGATCCAGACAGATGTAGCCATGTATGGGGAGGTGGGGTGTTGCTGGTATTGCAGAAGCATCCTCACAGATATGCCTCCCTCTGTGGATTTCTACTCTTGACAGAGATTTTTTTTTGTGAGAAATGGCTGAGAGGAGGACCATGGTAATGGTAAGGATAATGTGGTTTGAGCTAGTGACGGGACAGTCCGCTTGGTGATTATCACATTTTGAGGGCTCCAGGGATCTTTGACGCCAGAGCTGTTGATACTTCAATGTGCAGGCTCTCTGTGCTTTTTGCGGGTTTTGCATCAAGGACTTTCCAAATCTCCAATATTTGTGTGTGACTGTGGCTAAATGAAGGTGATATTAGCAGCTGACTGGTATTTCTGCTGGCTGTGGGTCCCTTCTCTGTAAAAGCTTTCTTGCCTTTTCTGCTGGTTTTAAAACGTCAATTGTGGTTACACACTAACTGTTGTATGGATTGTACCAATTCCTTCCCTGGGTGAGAACTGGAGGTGGAGAATGGTAAATGTGTGTGTAATGTGAGAAGGTAGGTCCCATTGGTGGGACTGGATACAAGTGTTTTGTTAAGAGAGTGAGGAAGTGGTTATAGATACCATCTTTTGATGGCACTGAGAACTAATGCTGAAGAACTTCTGGGAACTTCCCAGAAGGGATGACACTGAGATCAGGAACAGATCCCCAGTCTTGGGAAGTGAGTTAGTTGAGAGTAGATGATGTTGGGCCTCAGGAGTGTCAGAAGAGTAAATAAACAAAACTCTATCAGAGGGCGATGAACCATGGTTCATTTGATGCATGATAAACAACAGGTAAAAGAAAGAAAACCCGAAGCATATATTCTACCATAAACCTTTTACTTACAAAGAAACTTGTAAAAACACAGAAAGACTCATGACTACATGTCTATCACACCAGAGAGCACAAAGGAAAGGAAAGAGAAAGAAACTTTTGTTTTGGACATGCGCACACAGTAATAAATATAAAACCAAACAAAATACATGGCTGAACATGTGACACTCACCATGGTTGCAATGATAAGATAACAATTCAACTTGCAAAGAAACAGACTGCAACGAGCTTACTGACAAAAACTAAAAAAACACAGTGACATCCCCTTCTTTTGTCAGTTAGGCAGAATTCAAATAAGACACATTTTCTTACACAGATTCTCGTGCTGGGCTGCAGGAAGTGGCTTGTTCAGCATATCAGCAATCTGATCATGTGTAGGCACATACTGTAATTTTACAAAACTTTGTTTAACTACTTGTCTTATATTTTGATAACGGATGTCAATGTGTCTAGACCTAGAACCTGTAAAGCGTGTTTCAGATATGCAAACCACAGATTCGTTATCTTCCATCACAGTGATCGGTCGAATCGGCTGTGTCCAGATATCTGTGACTAAAGCATCAAACCACGTTAGAGAATTACATGCATCTGAAACACAAGCATATTCAGCTTCAGTAGATGAACAAGAAACAAAATTCTGTTTGCGCACATGCCAGTACACAGGACATCCATTGAAGAATATCATATAACCTGAAGTACTCTTACGTGATTTCTTATCGCTCGCCCAATCAGAATCTGCATAACAACATAACTCTGCATAGTCAGTATGTGTTGGTTCTAATAATAACTTCATGTTTTTAGTGTGCTTTAAGTATCTCAATAATTTTTTAACACATGTCCAATGAAACTGTTTTGCCTTGCCTACGTGTCGTGATAGGAGATTAACACCAAGTGAAATGTTGGGTCTAGTCCAACTACTAATATACAGCAGCGACCCAATGACTGAGCAATAAAGTGTTTGATCTTCAAACTCAGGACTTGGTTCATGTGCCAAGTTGTGAAAATCGGTTTGCATGGGTATACTCACTGTTTTAGCATCCTCCATGTTGCAGTGATGCAAAAGTTGTTCAATTTTATTTTCTTGTGTGAGATTGAACCCCTTCTGAGTTTTGACAACTTGAACACCCAAATAAGTGTTAATATATCCTAAAGACTTCAATGTGAAATACTTTTGTAAAGCTTTAGCAAAATTCTCACTCATCTGCATATTTGGACCAATATAAACAATATCATCAACATAAACAAGAACTATCTCATACCTATTATCAGATCTTTTAGTAAACACGCATTTGTCTGTTTCGGACTTAATAAAGCCCATTGAATTTAGTTTATCAGAAAGACATAAGTACCACATTAAACCAGACTGTTTCAGACCATAAAGACTTTTGTGTAGAAACCAAGTATCCCCTTCCTTTTGTTGGAAACCTGGAGGACCTTTCACATAAATTTCTTCATCTAGATCAGCGTGTAGATAAGCCGTTTCAACATCAAACTGGAAAACCTCTAAACCAAGGATAGTTGCAGTGGCTAAGGCGATTTTCACGCTCTCAGTCCGCACTGTGGGTGAATAAGTATTTGTGTAGTCCTCAGGATAACGTTAAGAAAAACCCTGGGCTACAAGTCTAGCCTTATACAACGACTCACCATTTGGCTTCTTTTTAATTATGTAGACCCATCGAGTGCCAATAACTTTCTTTGCTGGAGGGCTTGCAGGCGTAAACACTTGAAGTTTCTTTAGACTGTCCATTTCAGCCTGCATTGCCTCATACCATTTATCTTGCTCTGATTCAGGAAGATGTTTGATTTGTGTGAACATATCAGGAGGAAGTGTAACATTACAAATCAAAGGTAAAGGTGTTTTCGTTACTTGCCACGAATACCGTTTTGGAGGGATTCCCTTTGTGGTCCTCTTGGAACGTCTCGGAACAACCGTCCATTCTTCTTCTATTTCATCATCGTCTTCATCATCGTCGCCAGCGGCAGCATCAGTGACTTGCAAAGACGGAACAGTAGGTTGAAAAGAACTTGTGGAAGGAACATTCGCCTGTGAATCTTGATCATCAGGCTGTGTGGCATTAGCAGCATCATCTCTAGGAAAATAAACTCCAGGATCGTTAGAATGAATCCTGGACCAGTCAGCATCTTCCTCAAAAGTAGAGGATTGTGAAATCACTATTACATGAAAAGAGTCGATGTATTTGCTCCATTTTGAATTATCATCAATACCCATAAATCTCATTCTTTTTGCTGCAGGACCCCCTTTCTTTCTTTGAGCTAAAGGAATATTCACCATAGCGTATGAACCAAAAATATGGAGATGCATGAGATCAGGCTTGTGTCCATATAACATGAAATAAGGGGTCTGATTTATTACACTACTCCAAGTACGGTTGATGATATGATTAGCATATTTAATAGCCTCACCCTAGTATGGGAGACGGCAACACATCATTGTTTGCAGAACCTCGTTTCTGCGTTCTGCCACTCCATTCTCAGCCGGAGTGTAAGGAGCTGAGGTCTGGTGTAGTATGCCATTTTTACGCATCCAGTCCTGAAAATGCTGAGACATGAATTCAGCACTGTGATCACTCTGAATTCTGGTGATGCTGACTTCGTGTTGGGTATATACAAGAGCGGCAAAGTCTTTAAAGATCTGAAAAGTCTCAGATTTTTCTTTCATAGGAAATACATATCCATATCTAGAGTAATTATCAACAATTGTCAAGAAATATCTTTTACAACCAATTGGTGTAAAAGGACCCACTATGTCAGTGTGTACCAAATCAAAAATGCGTGTTGACAGGCGTGTAGCGCACTTTGGAATTGCTGCTGCTTTGGATTTGGATTTTTTGCAGACAGCACAATCCATGAACACCTTACACCCCTTTAGATCCAAACCTCTTGCGAACTCTGGCATCTTCTTCAGAACACGGAAACTGGCATGACCCAATCTTCTATGCCACTTATGAATACACCTGTAATGCAAAGGTTTACCAGTTAGTGAATTCTCAACATTAACATGTTTATTAGGAACCTCAGGCTTGCCGTGAGCAACCTGTATCTTATTTGTCTTCCTGTTAGCTTTAGGAGCCTTTGAAATAGTAACAGGATCTCTCTCTGGGACATCTCTCCCTGGGCCTGCACTCCCCCTTTTTGGATCTTGTATACTTGCCTGTTCTTGCTGCTTAGACTTTGGCTTTAAGTAATAAACACCACCAATCAACATGGTTTCAGCAACAATATCTCCATCTTTAACTCCATAACTTGCCTTTTTAAGAAGATGAACCTGGAATTTTGATACCCTAGAGAAGTGGCTCTGACTAAGCAAATTACTATTAGCTGATGGTACATAATAAACATCAGGAATAAATGCATCAAGCTCTTCAAGATAAACAGTTCCTTTTCCCATAACCTGAACAGAATGATTTGAAAAAGAGTAAAGCTCATGAAGTTCAGGTTCAGGCTCGTGCATCTCTGTATAAAGCTCTTTTCTATAGGTAACATGTAATACTGCTCCACTGTCCAAAGTCCAAAGAAGTCGTCTGTCGTACTCTGGTTGAGGTTGTGGATCGTTGGTTAAAACCAATGTGGCAAGTGGAGCTTGGGGATCATGCCTGGGATCACGACCACAACCTTGTCATCTGCTTCTACCTCTGCCTCCTCTGGAATCTGTTCCTCTGGGCTGGTACGTGGCGGGCGCTGGAAATTGTTGGGGACAATCCCGGGTGGCATGTCCCACATGATTGCAGATGTAACATCTTGGCATCCTTGGAACATAGGCTCTTTCACGGAAGGAATGCCTTGCTGGAGCTCTTGATGCAGGTGGTCCTCTCAAATGTGGCACGGCTTGCATAAGTGCCTCTTATTCGGTTAAAATTCTGCATACATGATCCACTGTGTGTTGAGCAATGGGCACTTGATTAATCTTGGTAATAGCATCTTTCCATTCATAGTTCAATGAGTTAATAATAATGCTGATCATTTGAAAGTCATCAATAGGATAGCCTTTTTCACCCAGTTCTCTTCTTATTCCTTTCATTGTAGTTAAGTGTTCTCATATATGTTCACCAGGTTTTAATCTAGAGCCATGGAACTCAGACAAAAGCAAACATGTAGACTCAATTGATGTAGGCCGATAACATGCTTCTAATTGAGTCCAAATTTGTTGAGCAGTTGCATCTTGTGAAAACGTAAGCTGCAATTCAGTGTCCATTGACATCAATAATGTTGTACATGCTTTATTATTCAAGTCCCATATATCAGGAGTCCATGGCTGGTTAGGAGGATTAAATACCATGCAATGGGTACCCATAAGTCCAACTTCACTGACCCATGCTCTGTAATTTTGTCCTGATTGCTTCAATTTCGAGTCACCAACCAGTGGTACAATAGAAGATGCCTGTTGAGGAACATGCATTTGAGGTACTGGCTGTGCAGGTTGTGCAATCCGGACTTGACCTGCAGGGGGCGCCTGTGCCTGTGCCTGGACTTGCGGCAGTTGAATTGGAGCTGCCGCAGGTACTGGTGCTGGGTGTGGCTGTGCTTGAGCTGCAATTCCACCCTGGCCAGCAGGAGGCGCTGGCACTTGAGCTGCTACATTAAGTTGGCCTGCAGTTAGCACTGGCCTTTGTATCTGAGAACCCAGTGGAGGCTGCACTTGGGCTGAAGGCTGCTGTGCTCCATCTGGGACAGGAACCTGGATAGTAGCGGTATTAATAGGGATTCTAGCACCATCAGCTTAGAGCAATGATTGATGAATAGACATCTGTGAAAACATGTATTGCATTCTTTGTATTTGCTCCTGTATTCCATATAGTAATTCATTTCTATCTTGTAAAACAGATTCACCAGCAGATGGTGTTATAACATTAAATTCAGGCATCACTGTAGCATTGTGTGCCATTTGATCCTGCACTACATCATGATGCAGTGACACAGGTGCTTTCTGTTCCCCTTCGTCTAACATAACACCCACTGGTGGGAGTGGCTTTGGCTTGGAAGAAGAAGGCAATATGGCCAAATCTAGGCTTTGAATAACAGCAGAGTCCCTCTCATGCTGCTTAATCATTGATGCATATGCTCTTGCCTGTTGCAGCCTTTGTTCAAATGCCTCAATTTGTTCACAATAACATTGAACAGCCTTCTCATGCAGAGTTTGTTCAGGGCTACCAGGAGAATAATAAATTACATCCTTCCCAAGTTTCACTGGTCTGGCACCGAGCCACTCATATTCAGCATGAGCTCCTTGAGTGTGAACTCTTTCTGAGACAGCTGCATAAGAACTAGTAAAATCAGAAGACGGTGTAACTGACCTTAAATCTTCTTCTCCAAGATGCGTGGCAGAAGCAAGTAAAGTCTGTTCTTCATCAGACTCCTTTCTGTCTTTCTTTTTTTCGGCATTTTCAGTAAATTGAGCACAGCGTTCCTCAGTCGCTGAACTAATAGCCTAAACGCTTATCAGTATATAAAAAAAACCAAACCAAACTCTGCTACCATGTCAGAAGAGTAAATAAACAAAACTCTATCAGAGGGCGATGAACCGTAGTTCATTTGATGCATGATAAACAACAGGTAAAAGAAAGAAAACCTGAAGCATATATTCTACCATAAACCTTTTACTTACAAAGAAACTTGTAAAAACACAGAAAGACTCATAACTACATGTCTATCTCACCAGAGAGCACAAAGGAAAGGAAAGAGAAAGTAACTTTTGTTTTGGACATGCACATACAGTAGTAAATATAAAGCCAAACAAAATACATGGCTGAACATGTGACACTCACCTTGGTTGCAATGATAAGATAACAATTCAACTTGCAAAGAAACAGACTGCAATGAGCTTACTGACAAAAACTAAAAAAATGCAGTGACAAGGAGGAGCTGAGACAGGTCCTTGTTTATCTTAAACCTTTAAATTCTGTGTTTTGAGAATAACTCATGCATATCTGTGATTTATTTATTAAGCTTAGTCATCAATTCATTATATTTTTCATTGAAATTAATCTTTACAGAATCAGTTTAGCTTCTAGGTCTTGCTGCTTTTTTATCAGTTTAATTAATTATGTTTTAATTTTTAACTCACATTTTTGTCAAAATGCACTCAGTTGACATATAACTGTAGTGACCATATATGCTTTATTATAAAGACAGTCCTTTACTGTATTCAGAAAACTGTCATTACATGCGTAACATAGGCCACATTAACATATATTTCTACCACCCTTCAGACAACAGAACCACATGTCAGCTTAAATTGCAATGCTGGAATTGAGTTTTATTGGGCTTCAACAGTGAGGGAGAAAAGTGATGCTATCTTTACAGATATAATGCAAGACAGTTTCTGAGCAGTGATTGGTAGATTCCCCAGCTTCCATTCCTTTCCTACCCAGTGTTACTTGCTGGTGGTGGAAAAAAAAACTACCAATCATTGCTTTAGATTAGGGTATGTTGTAGAAAGATTGGGGGACTTGGAATGCTCCTTTTTGCATTACTCCTTACTCCCTCCTTCACTTAGCCACTCCATAAGTGGGGAACAAAAACTTACCTTCTCTTTTCCTTTACTTCAGTTGTAATTTTCAAATTACTTCTGTTTCTTCTTTTGTGCAGAGAACAAAAGCCTTAGAGAGTGTTTCAAAGATTGCTGAATCTCTCTCTAAGATATGAGTCTCTATAAGCTATTCATACATTTCCACAGCAAACTAGTCTACCTGGCATTTACTTCCTAATCCATTACCTTTCTCTTCTTCTGCATATTTACTCAGAAATAAGTCTCATTAATGCAGTGAAGCTTACTCATGCAAAGAGTAAGCACTTACAAAACCAACCTAAATCAATAAAAAGCTTTCTATAGGACAGGCATGTCAAACTTGTGACGTCTTTTTCCCCATTGCCAGCAATGGGGTGGGAGCGGTTTCCTTGTGATGCATCCGGCCTGCGGGCTGACAGTTGGACACCCCTGCTCTAGGAAGTCCATTTATATGAAGCATATATCTCATACTCCTATAGATTTGCAAAGAAAATTATTTATCAATATTTTAAAGCATCCATACTATTTTGGTATTAAATTTGAAGCACCGCATGTTCCTATACATTGCTGTGCTAAGTGACTAGTAAGTTTGTTAGATTTAATTCCTTTGCCAGCTCAAAGTGGAGTACTGTTAGTAACCAGAATTGATGAGTGGATCATAATTATAACAGTACTTGGCAATTATCCAATGCAGTCTGAAACAGAAGTCATTGGCCTAAATGAGCAAAGTAATTTGGACAAAGCCAGTTGTCTGGCTTTTGGCTGAGCAAGGGGGAGGACTAAATAGAAAGCCAAAGAGCAATAGCTTTAGTATAAAAATAAACAATCTGCAAAAGAAGGAATAAAAGTGGATGTTTCTTCCTTAAATTGTTTTCATTTGCCAACATGGGACAAGTTTGTGTGACTGCCTTTGCTAGTCCTAATACTAGTTATTAATACTTACAGTGTCAGCCTCAGCTTTCTTCTACATCCTAATTTACTGTTTCTGCTGAAGATCATTTTGATAGATATCTGACCTGTATCTTTCTCCTTCCCAGAAATTGTTTGTGTATGTAGTATCCATGGTATCTGCCAACTTTTAAATTATTCTGTTTTCTAGGGCTCTAATAGCACTTTCATCTGCAAACAAGTCAGGTGATCATATTTCTACAAATGTAAGAGAAGACAATGTTGTGATATTGACTTGTACTCCACTTTGATGGAAACAATGGGGCTTCATAGTTTAAATTGCTATTGACTAGAATGTTTTTGGTTTTGAAACTACTTTTTAAAATTAGCTTTTGTTTCAAAATGAAGATAGATTGCGCTTTCATCAATCCCCCTCATTTGGCTATATATACATGATAACAGCTAAACAGGATTAGGCCACATAAGGACTGTAAACTAGATGGAATTAAAGACAACAACAGATTAAAACAACTTCAAACCACCTTATTAACCAACTTTACCTTTTCTGAGATTGTGCAGCTTCCTCTTCAGCTGTTGGGCATCAGTTGCACAGTTGTGACTGCCATCTTGACTTTTTTTTTTACTCTCCCCTGGATGCTGTGTATATATGTCTCTCTCTGTGTGTGTGTTTGTGTGTTTAGATGTAGATGAGGAGAAATGACTATGGAAAAAGAATGGATGATAGAATCTTAAGCACTTCTCAGTAGCTACTATTTCCCTGCAAATATGCTTTATTTTTTTATTTTTTTTATTTTAATTCCATTTATATCCCGCCCTTCTCCGAAGACTCAGGGCGGCTTACAAGCTTAGCAGTAGCCTTCATTCTATGTATATGCCTGCTTATTAGGGCTTTCACACACACCCCAAGCGGCATTATTACAAAGTCAGCTTAATTGCCCCCAACAATCTGGGTCCTCATTTTACCTACCTTGGAAGGATGGAAGGCTGACTCAACCTTGAGCCTGGCGGGACTCGAACCTGCACTAATTGCAGGCAGCTGGTGTTACTTAAGGAGGCATTAGCCCACTGCTCCACCAAGGGTCTTCTTTATAAGGAATGACTGGAAATTTTGTATTAGTCTTTACTCATATATTATCACAGAATAGGTGTAACCTATAGGTGTAATCCTCTTCATGGATTACTGCCTTGTCGTGGCGAAGGGGCTTGCGTAATTCAATGAAGCTATGAGCTATGATGTGCAGGGCCACCCAAGATGGACAGGTCACAGCAGAAAGTTCTGACAAAACGTGATCCACTGGAGAAAGAAATGGCAACCCACTCCAGTATCTTTGGCATGAAAGCCCTATGGACAGTACCAAAAGGCAAAACAATATGACACTGGAAGATGAGCCCCTCAGGTTGGAAGGTGTCCAATATGCTACTGGGGAAGAGCAGAGGGCTAGTACTAGTAGCGCTAGAAAGAATGAAGCGACTGGGCCAAAGCTGAAAGGACGCTCAGCTGTGGATGTATCTGGTGGTGAAAGGAAAGTCCGATGCTGTAAAGTATTTTTCTCCATAGGAACCTGGAATGTAAGATCCATGAATCAAGGAAAGCTGGACGTGGTCAAACAAGAGATGACAAGACTGAACATCGACATCTTAGGAATCAGCGAACTAAAATGGACAGGAATGGGTGAATTTAATTCAGATGACCATCAGGTATACTACTGCGGGCAAGAATCCCTCAGAGGAAATGGAGTAGCCTTCATAGTCAATAAAAGAGTAGGAAAAGCAATAATGGGATACAATCCCCAAAACAACGGAATAATCTCAGTTCGAATCCAAGGCAAACCATTCAATATCACAGTCGTCCAAGTCTATGCCCCAACCACCAGTGCTGAAGAGGATGAAATTGACTGGTTCTATGAAGCCCTACAGCACCTTATACAACTAAAACAAAAAAATGATGTCCTTATCATCATGGGGGATTGGAATGCTAAAGTAGGAAGCCAAAAGATAACCAGAATAACAGGCACGTTTGGCCTTGGAGCACAAAATGAAGCAGGGCACAGGCTGATAGAATTTTGTCAAGAGAATACGATGGTCATAGCAAACACTCTTTTCCAACAACCCAAGAGACGGCTCTACACATGGACATCACCAGACGGTCAACACAGAAATCAGATTGACTATGTGCTCTGCAGCCAAAGATGGAGAAGCTCTATACAGTCAGTAAAAACAAGACCAGGAGCTGAGTGTGGCTCAGACCACAAGTTTAGGCTTAAAAAGCTCCTATTTTTTGCTGGGGATCCACTATCCTATTTTCTCTCTAAGCTGTGAATTAAGGAAAAAAATTGGACTAATGTTACAAAAGCTCTATATTAATTTGGAAAAAAGAAAGAAACTTTTACATTGCATTTCATATGTTATTGATGATATCTTGTGGCGAAACTTGATACAGCAACTAAATTTCTTTTTTCTGTTGTGAGAGCTGACTGAATAACAAAGCTGTCCTTGACATCAGGGCTTTTTTTCTCATAGAACGCTCAGAACGGAGTTCCGGCACCTTTTTTGGATGGAACCTTGTAGGATAAACAAGGCAGGTTGTATGACGTGTGAGTTCCGGCACCTTTTTCTTTTACAAAAAAAGCACTGCTTGTCATTATTCTTAAAGATAAGTGTGGGAACACCTGGCACTGAAAACAACTCTTTTGGAGGTGGATAATCCTTGATTCTTATTAAAATAGTCTCCATGGAAGATTTAGCTGCAAACAATAACGAAATGGATGAATATATCCCACCACTTGACTATAAACTGATACTGGACACGATTTTAGCAATGACAGAGCAAATTAAAGCCAAACTGCAAGAAAAATCTGACAACTCAAAGCCACCAAATCAAATTCTGACTTTAAATGAGGAAAAGATAACCAAAAACCAAATAGCAGAAGTGGAAACTAACATTAAAATAGGAGATTTTAAACAACAACAAAAGCAACCTACAGAAAACCTTAAAGTCCAAACTTTAATGGCTACTACAAAACTTACAACTCAAAAAGCAACAGCACCTGAAGAAAGCAATACTAAGAGTGAAGACACTAAAGGCCTTCAAATACACTATATTGAGAATTCAACTAATTCAAATGACAACCATAACACCAGCTACTACTTTCTACCTAACCCAGATAGAATTGGAAGAACAAAAAGACTTGACTGATCTAATGACAACTATATTGCATCAATCATCAAAAACTGAACTATCAAAGCAAAACTACAATGGCTACAAAGGGGACATTTTCCTTGCAAAATTGTCATTTGGATACGTTCCCTGGATTCAAATAAGGGCTATAGGAAGAAAGAAAGATACATTTGAGAATTTAAAGATGCCAAGAGGGAAGCCTGATTGGCACAAAAGGAAGGCAAGAGTTAGATTTAAAAAACTGAACTTGTTTCTTTTTTGGGATTCCTAAAGATAGAGTATAAAAATACCTTTCAATGGATTAAGGGGAATCTCTAAAAAATATAACTGATTCTACATTTAGCTTTTAGAACTGTAAGGGAAAACAAAAGTAAGCCCTTAGAATATAGTTCTGAACTATACTATAGAATTTGGAATGATATATTAAAAGATAGTATTTTAACAATTGAAGTATGGTTAAGATGATTTATAGAATATATTGTTACAATTGAACTATATTATAGAATCTAGAATTTTATATATAAAAGATAGTATTTTAATAATTGTTGAACGGTTAAGATAAAAATATACTTCTAATAATTGGTGATTTGTTAAGATGAAAACTAGACTTTAATGGTAAAACATAAGAATGTTTTGTAACGAACAATGTAAGTTTTGTAGATAAGAGAATTATTCTTTATTGAAATAGAAAATTGTGGGCTACCCCAAAATTAAACTTTCTTTTGTATACTATAGGCTATTCTAGAATGTTTTATTGCAATTAGATAAAATTTAACAACAGGATATTGATATGTATTAGTGAAAATATATTGAAAATTTTATTAATTGACTAGGTACAACTAGAAGTGTATTGACTATTTTGACTATGTGATAACTAAGGGAATCAGAAAGGGAATCCCTGTTGATGTAACCTGAACTATTTACAACTTGTTATTTGTTATTTTGAGTACCCAACCACCATATTGCTTCACAAATACATGTATATGTAAATATTAAAAAAATCAATATAACTTGTTTTTAAAAAAGAATGCAATAAGATTTCTCTGGCATGATTTGTTTTTGACAAACCCATGTTGGCTTTTAGTAATGACTTTGTTTGCCTCTAGGTGTTTACTGATTCATTGTTTGATTATCTTTTCCAGAATCTTCCCAGGTATTGAGGTCAGGTTGATAGGTCTGTAGTTTCCTGGATCTATTTTTTTCCCTTTTTTGAAGATGGGAACTACATGAGCTCTTTTCCAGTCCTTTGGTAGTTCCCCAGTGCTCCAGGATCATTGAAAAATATATTTCAGTGGTTCTGAGATCACGTCTGCCAGTTCCTTGAGAACCTTGGAGTGTAATCTATCTGGTCCTGGTGATTTGAACTCGTCTAGGCTGGACAGGTGCTCACTTACCATTTTCTTGCCTGTCTTAACTTGTGTTTCTAATCTATTTTTATGGTACTGTTTTTGATAGGTTGGACTGTTTTTCCCCTGTTTTCTCCCTGTTGCTTGTCACCTTCTTGCCACTTTCCCCCACTAAGGGATCAATCATTTCCTTAAATATTTTCTTATTTTTTACATGTTGAAAGAAGCTTTTGACTTTGGTTGCAAGCCTTAGTTCATTTTGAGCCTTAGCTTTCCTCACTTCATCTTTGCAGGCTTGGACTATTTGCTGATATTCTGCTTTAGTTATGTGCCCCTCTTTCCACTTTTTATACTTGTCCTTTTTATCTTTCAATTTATCAGACAGTTCTTTATGCAGCCATGCTGGTTTCTTTTGAGAGCTGTTATTTTTCTTCTTTGTTGGTATTGTGCTAGACTGGGCTTTTATTATCTCACTTTTCAAAATTTCCCAAGCTTCTTGAGTTATTTTCTCCTTGAGGATTCTCATCCACGGAATCCTTCCCAAGCTCTCTCTTAAGTTTATTAAAATTAGCTCTCTTAGTCCAAGACTCTAGTTTGACTGTCTTCTATTGCTTGTGCTTTCATAATGTTCCTGTGGCTTCAACACCTTCTATCATTTCATCTCTGTTAGTGAGGATTAGATCCAATATGGCTAATCCCCTAGTTCCCTTCTCTACTTTTTGGGAGACAAAGTTCTATGCTAGGTTTGTCAGGAATCTGTTTGATCTTCCACTTGGTTCAGAGTTTGTCTCCCAGTTGATGTCAGGGTAATTAAAGTCCCCCATTACTATTGTGATGTGTTTCCTACATAGCTTAGTTAACTGACTAGCAAAATGTCCCATCTATTTCCTCTATTTGGTTGGGTGGCCTATTGCAGGGCTTTTAAACCGTTTCATCCATTGTACCACTTTTAGGATAAGGCAATATCAGAGTACCACCAGTCAATTAGCAAGGTGTCAAAAACCTGATGACCCAAAAAAGGGGAAAAAAAATATAAAGTATAGGTAATCCTCGATTTACAACAATTTGGTTAGTGACTGTTTGAAGTTACGACGGCACTGAAAAAAGTCTTATGACCATTTTACATACTTATGACTGTTGCAGCATACCTAGGGTGATGTGATTTACATTCGGATGTTTGGCAACTGATTCATACTTATGATGGTCAGTGTCCCAGGGTCATGTGATCACCTTTTGCAACTTTTTGACAAGTGAAGTCAATGGCTGGGGGGGGCATGGCCAGATCATCACTCAGATTGCGGGATGCCTGGGGGGGGGCAGGCGGGGATGTGGGGGGGATCCATGGGTCTCTGGTGGAGAGGGGTGGGACTGGCATGGGTGCCTTCCTTCCCTCCCTCTCTCCCATTGTCCCTTCCTTCCTTCCCTCCCTCCCTCTTTGTCCCTTCCTTCCTACCCTTCCTCCCATTGTCCCTTCTTTCTTTCCTTCCTTTCTTCCTTCCTCCCCTCCCTCTTTGTCCCTTCCTCCTTCCCTCCCTCCCTCTCATTGCCCTTCCTTCCTTCCTTCCTTCCTTTCCTTCCTTCATTCCACAAGCAGGTTCAGCATGTCGCCGGTTCGCCTCACCTGGCCACCCTGCACAGTGAAGAGTTATTTCTTACATGTAAAGCAACTCTAATTCCTCTTTTATTTGGTCTGTTTCTTTTAAATAATTTAAATCCCTCTAGCAGTGTGTTCCATTTGTGGGTTTCATCCCATCATGTTTCCATAATGGCAACAAAATCACATCTGCCCTCATTTACCTGAGTTTCTAGTTCACCCAGTTTACTATTCATACTCTGTGCATTGGTATAATAGTCTTAGGAGTATCTTAAACTTCAAAATCCTTTTTAATTAAAAAAAACATCACCATACACCTGCAGGAGCTTTGGAGCTTTTTCACCACTAGCATTTTTCAAAATAGCTAATTGGGTAATGATCTGGAAAAAAAATGGAAGATGGAGTTTGTATTAAGTTGAACAGTCCTATTTAGGCATCTCCAACATCAGGGACCTCCCCTTCCCAACAAGGCAGATTTTTTGCTAAAGTTTTACCACTTGCAAAAAAACAAAAAAGATTTGTCTTTTGCAGAATCTTATGAATGAAAAAAGCAGGTTTCAGTCTAGTGTTGGGATTCAAATATGTAATCAATTGGTTCTCTATGTGGATGCCACTTCCGGAAGTCCATTCTGGGCCTGGGCAACAAAAAATTAGCTACCGGTTCTACCAAAGTGGTGCGAACCAGCTAAATCCCACCACTGATTCAGCCCTATATTATTTAGTAAATTTTTATTGACAGATATGTGAAAAGGAATTCTTGTTGGATTTTCTGCTTCCATGCAAAACATCTTCAGAAAGCTTTAGATTAGTGGTTTTCAACCTTGGCAACTTCAAAATGTCTGAACTACCAGAATTTCTTAGCCAGTTGAAGTTCAAACATATTAAAGATGCCAAGTTTGAGAGACACTTTTAGATATTATGCAACTTGCTGTGAAAGGATGGGGATTCTCTTTGCTGTCCTGTCCCACAAAAATATTTGGGGCAGCAGTGTGTGTGTGTGTGTGTGTGTGTGTTAATCTGTCTTCTCTCATGTGTTTGCATTTCACTGGATGACAATTTCAGGGGAAAGGAGTCGTTTTTGTCTTTTCTTAGCAAGTGTGAGAAAAGACACAGCTGGATTTGATCCTGCTACTTCTTCTAAATCTGCATATTACACATTCTCTGTTACTGCCCTCCTCCAAGCCTTCTGAGTGTAACTCTAGAGCACAGCTGCTTCTGAGTCAAAGATAGTGTGCTTCTCTTGCAGACTTAACTTCAGCTTTAGCCTCCTGGTGGGTGTTAGACAGCAAGAAAAGTGTCTTCATCACTCAGGAGCTGAGCCTCTTCTGATCAATTTATATCTCAAGAGCTCACTTAATTAGGGCTTTGCGTTTCTGGTTGAGGCTGACTTATTCGATAGAAATAAGCAGCCCTAATGCAAGGAAAGTTCATTATCTGTTCCAATTGGCAACACATGCCCTCAGTTGGTACAGTCACTCCTCTTGCCCTCAAACTTACTCTCACTGTATGTGGGATAGAAGGATACTGGCCTGATTTGCTGTTACTATGTATGGTCCCTCATACTATTCTCCATTCATGAGGGAGCTGCAGTGGTCGAGTTGAATACAGAAATGTTGCATATGGAAATTCCTAATCTCCATTTGAAGTAGGTTTCCTCAATTTGATGTTTTTCTAAGGCATTGATAGCCAAAATATGGGTGTTTTTAGGCTCGTGCCTTGGCATGCATATTTTCCAATGAGACAAAATGAGACAGGAAGATCATTTTATTACAGTTTATCAGAATATTCAGACAAAAGGATTTCCTCTCGTTCAAAGAGGGAAACCTGAACTTTAGCTTACAACACCTTTTATAGTTAGCCTAACAAAGAAAAATCAAAGAGGAAAGTTGATTGGATAGGATAAAACTAACTTTCCCTTTGCATAGAAAATCAGTTACATGTGGTCAAGCATGTTACACATTTGCATCCCATAATATCACACATTTATTAAAATGAGGTTTGACTTCAGAAGAGGCGTAAATTGTAAGGAAAAGGGTTTTTTAGAGTTCACTAAAGAGATAAACCAGACCCCAATTTGTACTAACAACCTTTTTCTTATCTTCAGATAATATTCAGCCAATTTATCTATTCAATTTAGGAATGTTAAAAGCTATTCCTAAATTCCTGTCTGTATTGTACCTGAATAGAGAAAATAATCAATCTGAAGTGTTAGGTTCTGACAGACGAGGACTCAGAGTGGTTTAACAACAAACGAGTTTATTGAATACACAAGGTCAACTGTCAACTGTCAATTGTTGCAATCTTTTATAGGGATAGTGTTAGAACTGTAACCAATCAATGGAGCTTATTTTCCCGCTCCTAGGTTATTGCAACCAATGATTGCACCTGGATCTCCCGCTCAAAACCCTGCTATTCTGCAATCAGCTAATTCCTTATTAATAACTATTTACATACACAACACCCCTTACCCCCCAGTTGTTGTTATTTCTTTACAAAGTCCTTCAAATATTTTGGTGGCCTATGTATTCTAGAAGGGTATCTATTACTCTGGCAGCTAGGGCCCCCTTTTCCTGATTGACGGCTTGGCTGCTTGTCTGTGTTGGACCCCGGCTCTGGGTTACTAGACTCTGAATTTTCCCTGTTGCTATTTTGTGCATTGGTTTGAGTTTGACACTCAGTGCTCGCTGGCCTACCTCGCAGGGGTACCTCCCAGTCTATTTGACTAAATTGTTGTTGTTGTTGTGGGGTACCAGGGGAAGAGATGTTTTGCCATCCCTCTACCCCGCTCTCTGGTATGTTGTCATTACTGACCCTGGATGTACTGTTTCCCCCAAATATGCTTTGGCCCCCCTCTACTGGCAAGCACCCACTAGATCTCTTCCTCAGCTGATCTGTGTGTCTTTTACAGATCCTATTCCCTTCCCCCTCAATAGTGTACGACAGGGGCCCTAAAATTTCAGTCACCACCCCAGGAATCCATTTGTCCCCTTGAGCGTAATTCCTGGCCCAAATCAAATCCCCCACTTTGAATGTTCTGTCAGGAATGTCCAATTCAGCACTTGAAAGAAGTCTGTCAGGGTGTAATCTGTCCAATTTGGTGGTTAGTCTCCTACCCCACCTCATTTCAGCTGGACTTTTCCCTGTAGCAGAACATGGGGTCGTATGTTGGGCCAACAAGAACTCGGCCAGTCTCTGATGCCAGTCGCCTCGAATGATTCTTTTTAAGGCGTCCTTCGTGGTCTTCACATTCCGTTCAGCCAAGCCGTTGGTAGATGGGTGGAAGGGTGCTGAAGTCCTGTGCTTAATCGAGTTGGCCTTGAGGAAATCCTGGAATTCAATAGATGTGAATTGTGGCCCATTATCAGACACAATTAAATCCGGCAACCCATGAGTGGCAAAGAGGCCCCTTAATGCCTGTATGGTTCTACCTGAGGTTGCTGAACTGACTGGTACTACCTCTAGCCATCTAGAGAAACTGTCAACCACTACCAGAAATGTTAACCCTTGGAAAGGTCCAGCAAAGTCAATATGAATCCTGGACCAAGGATTTCTAGCTAACTCCCACTTATGCGTACGTATGTGTTGTTGTTCAGGCCTAGAACGTTGGCACAGATGGCAATTGGCAACACATTCCTCAATGTCCCTGTCCAGACCTGGCCACCACAAGTGACTTCTAGCCAACGCCTTCATCCGCACAATTCCAGGGTGTCCTTCATGTAATTCTGGTAAAATGGCTGATTTGTAGATTCCTGGAATGACCACACGATTTCCCCAGAGTAAACATCCCAGATGAACTGACAGTTCATCTTTCCTTCTAAAATAGGGAATGTATTTTTCATCCGGGTTGGCGTTTGGCCACCCACTCAAGACCCAGGCCATTACTCTCTTTAAAATGTGGTCCTTATTTGTTGCCTCAGCTATGTCTTTAGCAGTTAAGGGCCAATCCGGAATATCCTGTAGGGACATTATTTGTCCCACAGGTGCAGGGTCTTCCTCTGTTATGTTTAGGGGCAATCTGCTAAGGGCGTCAGCATGTCCCATGTCCTTGCCCGGTCTGTATTGGAGGGAGAATGAGTATGCTGAGAGGAAAATGGACCACCTCAGCATTCTAGGCGACATTATTTGGGGAGTCTGTTTATCCGTGGTAAACAGTCCCAACAGGGGCTTGTGGTCGGTCAGTATAATAAAGTTCCTACCGTAAAGGTAGTCATGGAACTTTTTTACTCCTGCCACTATTGCTAATGCCTCCCTGTCTATCTGAGCGTAATTCCGCTCTGCTTTGGTTAGTGTGCGTGAATAATATGCAATTGGTCTTTGTATACCTTGTTTGTCTAAGTGGCTGATTACAGCCCCTACACCGTAAGGCGAAGCGTCACATGCCAGGTAGATAGGTTTGTTTTCTATAAAGTGTGTTACAGTTGATTTACTGGACAGAATGTCCTTTAGAGTTTGGAAACTTACTCTGTGTTTGTGCAGCCATTGCCAAGGGGTCTTCTTGTCTAAGAGCCTATGGAGGGGTTCAGCAATGGCAGCTTTGTGAGGCACAAACGTGTGGTAAAAGTTTACCAGGCCAAGGAAGGCCTGCAGTTCCGCCTTATTCCTTGGTTCTGGGGCCCATTTAATTGCTTTAATTTTGTCAGGGGTAGGGTGGATTCCATTTTTGTCAATCCTAAACCCCAAAAAATCAGTGGATTTAACCCCTATGCTACATTTTTCCCTTTTTAGTTTCAGTCCAGCCCTCCTAAATCTACCCAGTACCTGTTCCAGCCGCTCTACTAACATTTCCTCATCTTTTCCAGCTATCAGGACATCATCAAAGTAAGGGCATACTCCTGGTATGCCCTTTAAGGTCCTCTCCATCACTTCTTGGAAGATGCCTGGAGCTGCTGCAATACCAAATTGCAGTCTGTGGACCCGGAACGCCCCCTTGTGGGTAACAATTGTCTGTGCCTCTGCAGCCTCTTCAGAAACAGTCAACTGTAAGTACGCATGCGCCAAGTCTAACTTGGCAAACATGGCGCCGTCCTGGATCGTGGCGAGGACCTGCTTCACCGTCGGGACCGGGTAAGCATGCTTTTTCATTCCAATGTTCAGGGTGGCCTTATAGTCAGCGCAGATTCTCACATCCCCATTGGGTTTGAGGGGTGTGACAATCGGCGTTTCCCATAGGCCACCCTCAACAGGTTCTAATACCCCTTGGCCTACAAGCCTGTCGAGCTCGGCCTCGATTTTTCCCTTTAGGGCGAAAGGTACCCTTCGGGCCTTAAGCCTGATTGGTTTTACAGAGGGGTCTAGGTTAAATTTAATTGGGGGTCCTTTGTACCTACCCAGAGATCCGTCGAATACGTCTGCAAATTCATTGCAGACTGATTCGAGGGTCTTATTTTTAATTACTGAATTTATCCCCCCAATCCAAATGCCCAGGGCAGGGAACCAGTTAACCCCAATTAAGCTAGTCCTATGTCCCTCCGTAACTATTAGTTCTAAGACCCCCTTAAATCCCTTAAATTTAACGCTAAGGCTGATCTTTCCTTTTATTTTTATGGGGCTTTTTTGGAAATCCGTTAATTGGATATTTGTTGAATTAAGTGGAATTTTCCTTCCACTTATTTGTTCGATCCTCTCAAGGGTTTCAGTGGAAATTATCGACACTGAAGCCCCTGAGTCTATTTCCATTCTGCAAGGGACCCCTTGCAGATGGACTGTGATTTTTAATTTTCCTCCAGGAAAATTGTAACCTTTTCCTTGTCTCCTCCGGCTGACACGCGCCACCTCCCCTAGATGTGGAATTTTAACCCAGGGTTTAGGGGTCTCCTTGCCACTGGAACAAGGGGCTACCTTACCCTCGGCCCACGCATCGACTTCTTGAACGCGGTTGTCGCGAACACGGCTCCTGCAGATGGCCTGGATGTGGCCGGTCTTGCCGCATGCCCTGCACTTTGCGGTACGGAATCGACACGAGGCGCGGGGATGGTTGCCTCCGCAGCTGCCGCACCGGTTCTGGTTGTCCGCGTCGCGTGGTCTGGTTGCGACCTGCCATGGTCGTTGTGTCCCCGTCGCCTGTCTTTGCGAAGTTGCGGGTTGTTGCCGGCGAGCAGGGTCAAGCCCCTCACTTCTGGGTTGTCTTGGCGCCAATTTTCCAAATCGCCTGGAGACTTCAGCGATATCTTCTTCCCACTGCTGGTCCACCTCCCCGCAGTCCACATAGCCCTCTTGGTTGATCTCGGACGCCGTTGCCATGCTGTTGCGGGGGGGGTCGCGATACCCAGTGGACTCGTAAGTTAAAAGTTCGTCAATAACTTCCTGTAGATCGCCAGTGGGTTTGGCGATTATTCTGTTCTGTAGCTGCTCGTCACGCAAGCCCAGTACTACTCGGTCCCTAATTCTTATTTCTAAATTATCGTATTTGCAACGTACTGCGGCTTCCCTGACAGCAGCGACAAACTTCTGTATTGACTCTCCCGGCCTCTGGTTCCTCTTCTCGAAGATGCGCCTCCAGAAGAGTTCAGATCTTCTAGGTGTAAAGTGGACCTTAAGTTTGGCTAGAAGGTCGGCGTAAGGCACGCTTGAGACCGGTTGCGGTTGACACAGTCCGACAGCGATTCGGTAGACCGGCGTGCCGCAAATCGTCAATAATGCAGCCGCTTTTTTACGGTCGTCTGTGATCCCGTTCACTAACAGGAACCCTTCGACTTGTCCGATGTATTCTTCCCAATCCTCGGGGAAGTTTGGGTCGAATTCCTTCAATGACCCGATTTGCGCCATTCGGAGAATTTATTTTTTTATTCTGCTGCGGCCGCTCGGTTGACTATTACTCGTTCTGAATTTGCCGCCTTTCCGCGACGATTCCGCCTAATCTCTGGTCTTCTGTCTATCCCACCTTCGTCGCCAATTGTTAGGTTCTGACAGACGAGGACTCAGAGTGGTTTAACAACAAACGAGTTTATTGAATACACAAGGTCAACTGTCAACTGTCAATTGTTGCAATCTTTTATAGGGATAGTGTTAGAACTGTAACCAATCAATGGAGCTTATTTTCCCGCTCCTAGGTTATTGCAACCAATGATTGCACCTGGATCTCCCGCTCAAAACCCTGCTATTCTGCAATCAGCTAATTCCTTATTAATAACTATTTACATACACAACATGAAGATTTATCTTTTCAGTTTAGGAACGTTAAATGCTATTCCTAAATTTCTTGAACATCTTAACTATGTTAAGATATAAAGTTAATATCAAATATCTATGTTAACAATTACAAAACTCATCTCTATCATTTGTCCCTCAGCATTGAATAACTTCTCATCACCTACAATCAATGTGCCCAAATTCCATGACCTCTGAGAGTTTTGGGACTTTCACTCTTAACATCTGAATGTTAGCTCAATGTGATGCAGTCAAATCAGGTGTAATTGCCAGTGTCATAAGTTAACATATATAAAGTATAGACATGCTGTAATCAAGCATTTGCTAACTCCACTAATGTGATTTTCTTGACAATATTATGGAAGGGATTTTTCACTGGTTTTTCAATTTCTTACCTTAGCCATTAGTTCTGATATTCTCACTTGGTCTTTGATTAATATATTAATTAGAGGTAACTCTGCTTAACTTCCAAGGGTAATTAAGGCAAGCATTTATAGATGATAACACAAATAATTCTTCTTTCTCTCCACCATCATCTTCTATGTGCACTTTCTATTTCAGACTTCAGCCAACACACATAGATTCATGCCACAAAATCATTACAGCTCCCTGATAATTTTAGAGAAACTTGCACAAGTACTTCCCACTTTTACAGCAGTAGCCTTTGGATGAATATATCCAACTTCCATTTTTATGGCCACCAATTTCATATTATCATCCAGAGGAATCTTTCTACCCTGGCTGTCAACACACATTTTACAACTTTTCCAAACTACAATATTATCTGGTGAAAATTGGTCTAATACAGTATTTCATAATCTTGGCAACTTCATGTCTGGACTTCAACTCCCAGAATGCCTTAGGTATTATTGGGATGGGAATCTCTAACAAGCTGTCTGGAAAATTCTGGGAGTTAAGTTCACTCCTGAAGTTGCCAAAGTTGAGAAATAGTAGTCTAGTGCAGTGATAACAGAGTAAAATGTTCCGGATCATTCAAATCACTGAGTGAAGTGACATACTGTATACTGCATATCAATAAATAAATATGGAGAGGATTAGGAAAAATAAATCAAACAAATCACACTCAGGCTTTGAAAAATACATATGCAAAGATATTCATCCTTGAAATTCTGAGCATGACCAAATTTCCCAATATACCAAAACAAATCCAGCGCTTTGCCTCTATCTCTCCCAATTTTCAGTACCCCAAATAGTAGGGAAATCAACTTCAGCAGAACATAGGAAAAGGCTGAACCTGAACAGGAACACACAGTTGACCTGGGTTGTACTTTTCATCTTTATTTTGATTTTATGCTCTAACCCAAGCCTTGGCTCTTTCTTGTATGCTGATGGGGGGCCTCAGAGATAGAAATGAGGGAAACGTTCTCACAGCATAAACAAATGGACCTGAAAGAGTGCAGTGAATCAGGAGCCAGGAAGGGAGAAAAACCACAACTAGAAGTCTGAAGTGCAGGGCAACTGTTGTATAGCGAAATGAAGTTGCATACTGATTTAAAGGTTAGAGCTATCCTAATTAAAACTAAACAAGGCTTCTGTTGAATAAGATTGTCCTTGAATACTGACAGAGAACTTAAGCAAAGGGGTACCAGACAGCCATTGCAGTTTCTTTATTTTCCACCCTAGTCATGCATCTCTCCTGCACTGCTTGTCTTTCTACAATGTACTCGTTTGTTAAACACCAATGGCAGCAAAAGCCGTTTTGGCATTGTCACTAGGGCCATTTATCTCCACTCGTTGAGGAGCTGCCTTGTCACAGTACATGAGCCTATTATGACATTATCTGTTAACTAGTGAAGATAAATTGTCGTTCCAGGAACAGCCTTCTGATGCTGGTTTCTCTTTCAAGCAAGGTATATATGTCTGGGGAATGGGGCTGCCAGTAGGAATGTGGAACCCAAGGCAAAGTAGACTCTGGAGCCAAATCTGCCTGCTGACCCAGGAACAGATGGTCCATTCATTCTATGCCACAAGCTAGCCAGCCACATTTTAACCTAGCATGTTGTGTGAAACCAGCCCCTGTGATGGTTTTTCAGTATATTGTGCAAACAGAGAATGAAGTATAGTGTGCTTTTAATTTCCTGAAGCCACGTAGACACTTCCGCCCCCCCCCCCAGGAATTGGGCAACTTAGAAATTGGATAAATAAACCATGGTTCACTTAATCATGCTTAAGCATATCATAAGAAGACAGCTAAAGCCTCCAAATCCTATGAGAGGTTTTCAGAACAGAATTGAAATTTCAGTGCAGATTAAAATCAGGTTGTATTTAGATTCCACAGAATTGAGAAGTTCTTTTTTTCTGCAAGTTGTTATAAGGATGTCTGACAAATTCAATTTCTACAAATGCTCATACCAAATCATGTTTTTCAAAATGTGAATCTTGAAATGTGCCAAATTTCATAATTCCCTGGCTACTGTTCCTGCGAATCTACTGTAAATACATTTACCTTTTGAAGTACATTTTTGAATGTATTAAAAAAAACCTTACTGATTATGCAGAAATGGGCAAGATAGAATTTTGATAAAAAGATTGAGGACTAAAAGGAAGCATCTTCTCTTTCCTCTCAATCCATTCCTCACTCATTCTCTAAAATAACCAAATCTCTACAATGTACTCCTGTTGCACTGTACTGATCACTCATTTTTCCATTCAATCTGCATTCATTCAGCACCCAGCTTGAATTTATTTATTTATTTATTTATTTATTTATTTTATTACATTTATATACCGCCCTTTCCCGAAGGACTCAGGGCGGTTTACAGGGTGATTAAAAAACCAAGATACAAAAGTTAAAAACAAATTTAAAAAAAGAATTTAAAAGAGAATTTATCTCTTCTTCAATTTATCTCTTCTTCAATCACAAATACTTCTTAAATAACCATTCTTGCTGCCTTCAACTTCTGTGCTTCTTTTGACATACCAACTCTCATTTTGCTGTAAGAACAAGGGCAAACGCTCTTTTACATTGCTATTTTTGCAACAGTCCACACATTACACATTTCTGCTAAGATTTGTGCATTTTAAAATATCTATCCATTTTCTCATTTTAGCAAATGGCACAGTAATCTATATTATACATTTTAATATTTTCTATAAATCATAGGCTTCAGTCACCAACAAATGTATACCCACATTCACATCCTATTTTTAACATTACCAGTAAAGTGATAACAAATTCAGTAAATCATCAATGGGCTATCATACATACTTGTCTTATTTCCTGCTTATTGCTGATCCATTCACCAAGCATTCAGCTTATTTTCATATATGCTTTACTCTAGTATACCCCACTCATACTACATTCAGCAAGCAATCTTTTAACTTCATGTTCATTCAAAAATTTCATAATAATTCAGGCCTATTATATATCATATGCTTTCCCTAAAGCAACATACACATTGTAAACTTTCTTATGTGAATACATTTCTCAATGACCTGCTAAATAGCAAAAATCTGGTTTGCCCATTGCTGCCTAGCATAAAGTCATAAAGCATCCCCCAAATCTTGCTCATTGTCATATATTCTGTTCTTTCAGTCAGAATTTTTGCAAAGAGTTCCTGAGGCACATTTACATTAATACCCCAATATTTTGGGTATACTGACTCCCTGTTTCCTTAAATCCCAAGTTAGCAAGCATCTCAACCATAAATTACCTATCATTAGGCAGGATGCCTATTAATCCTCAGAATAATGATATACATCACACACAGACTAAAAAGAAGATGCATTATTGTACACATATAAATAATTATGATAATTAAAAGAGCATCTTTGAAAGGCTAGAAAATGGTACAGGTTAACCAAGTATTCATTCCATCTAATATCAAATGCTAATAGTTAATTTCATACTCCTTGCTGTCGCTTCCCAGAGTTCGTATTTTTTTAAAACTGGACTTGAATCTGTGAATCTTTCCATTTCATGGCATCTTAAAATAGAGATTTGTCTTCTTTAAAATCCTCACATTTCATCTTAGCAGCTAGCAGAGGAATAGATTTCTCACAATGGAGCTAATGAAATTTGGGGGCAAATAACTGTTCCCCCCCTCCTTTATTTACTGCAATAATTGCTGTAGTGAAAATGATCTATACCGACTCTGGGAAGTTTAACATATATTTTGAGAGAAGCCCAAATATTAAATATTGGTGATATATCATCCCCTCAATCTCACCCTCTGTATAGTCTTCAGAGATTATATTTATGTATATTATAATAGAGAGAAGCTACAAGACAAAATAAGTATCCAGCTTACAATGTAATACACTTGTTTTTCACATGCGTATGTGTTTTATCTATTGAGAGGCTGCAAAAATGTGCACAACTAATAAATGTCTATGAAGACATAGAAAAAAAATTTGTGCTTATAATCATCCAGATTTATACAGCCCACATAGGGTAGTTCTTCTTTCAAAGCAAGTTTTTGTAAACAAAAAGTGGCTATGTCACAGTCTTCGCAAATGACAGCTCCTATGTGTGCAATAAACAGGCAATGATTTGTTATTTATTTGAAAAGACTCCTCCTATTTCTAATCCCAACACATTCTAGCATATGAAACTGCACTGTCCCTTAATGTATGGTTACACTTGAGATTATAATACTTGCTGGCTGTGTTCACCCAAATGCTTAGTGAAGTCAACAACAGATCTAATGATTCCTTTTGTACAATGTGCTAAGCATGATTACTGTTAATTTGGATTTTCTGGATGGGGGGGGGTTGGTTCAACTTATAGGTTCAATTTGGTACCATAGCTTTCCTTCAAAAGGAATTACTTTACAATAGTTAAAGTGGCAGTCTTTCACACACCTTTTATTAATCTGGCAAGAGACTATGTTACTTTCTGATTCTTCTCATAAAACTGAATAGGCTCCATCTAACAAGTCCTCTCCTCAAAATATCTGTGAGTAATGCACAATCCACAATGAGTAATTCAGAAATATGCCTGAGAGGCAGATTGCTTCAGAAAACTTAACCAAACAAATCAAGCTAAATGCCTTTTAAGGAAAGCATTATCTGCTTATAAGGCTTCCAGCCAAAAACTTTCCATCAAGGATTTCTTTTAATTAGGTATAAATTGGTACAACTGCACATCCTCTGCTGTTTTTTTTTCAAATGACACAACATTACACTGGTAATCCACATCACACATTTTTATTGATTTAATATTATCCTTCCAGGCCCCAATATTTTCATCTCCCATTCCTCCTGTAGAACTATAGAATTATTCTTCCAATAATTAATAATTATTGTAGCAAGATTGATAGGGAATCTACAGTATTTGCAGATTTATTCTGACATTAAAACACTATGGTCATAGTCATGTCTATAGACCTGCATATAGAAAACCTTTAGCCAATCAATGCTCACTCCTTTTCCCTTGAAGCTGGTCAATCAACAAATCAACATTTGTTCATTTTCCTTTCAAAATAATCAGTAACTGGATGTGTCATTTTGCTATTGAGGTTTTACCAAGTCTATTCCATGACCAAATCTGCTTCCTGCCTTTACCAAAAATAAAAAAATAAATTCTCCATCCCTGTGTTTCATTTATTTTCTCTGCACAGATTTGTGTGGAAAAAAAATCCTTCCCAGAGACATTTATGATTGTAAAGCTATGTGCAAACCAATACCTTGAATATCCTCAAAAGCTTCCCAGTTGTGATGGCACCAGGCCGCCATTGTTTCCAAACCTCTGCAATTTCTGATGTTGGCATGCCAGCAGTCTTATAACTGGGTATCTTTCTGAGCAGTTATGACTAGGACAGCATGTTGAAATGCTAGATGATATGAAGAGAAGGAAGGAAAGATCCCTGCATATACTTGGGAAACTCCACTGGCTGCTGAACCCTGAATTCCTAGGGTGGAAGGAGAGGTCTTCACGCCACTCTCTTTGCAAACTGCCCTTTGAATGCTGCTGTTATTTCTATACATCATTCAGGTGGTATAAGAATAATTCAGATTCAGGTCTCACAATCACACACACACTGTCTGCTTTTCTCTGTGCAGTATGTAACTTATTCCCTGAAGGAGGCTTCCTGGTGCTTGTAGCTCTCACCCTTTGGTGTAATGGATGAGAAGGATAACAGTGGTTGAGAGGTGAGTTATTTTTCTCCAGAGACCAGAATAGCTCTGATCACTGGTAGAGATTGCAATTACATGGGACGCTGGAGCTCCTGAACTGCCACAGCTGATTTATGATCCTAACGATCTAGCATCTTTTATCTATAGTGAGCAAGGGCAGCGGACCCACTGATTATGAAAAATGAGAGCGTGGTCTTCTGAGACCCCCTGTGAATGACAGTTTGAGGGGATGCTACAACCCACCAAATCCCTTGCCCTCCCTTGGGGATTCATTCTCATCCTAATTTAGCCTATCTTGCTTTCCAATAATTCCTTGGTGGAGCAGCCTTGGTGGAGCAGTGGGCTAATGCCTCCTTAAGTAACACCAGCTGCCTGCAATTAGTGCAGGTTCGAGTCCCACCAGGCTCAAGGTTGACTCAGCCTTCCATCCTTCCGAGGTAGGTAAAATGAGGACCCAGATTGTTGGGGGCAATTAAGCTGACTTTGTAATAATGCCGCTTGGGGTGTGTGTGAAAGCCCTAACAAGCAGGCATATACATAGAATGAAGGCTACTGCTAAGCTTGTAAGCCGCCCTGAGTCTTCGGAGAAGGGTGGGATATAAATGGAATTAAAATAAATAAATAAAATAAGGAAACCTAGAAAGGTGAAGTGCTTTCCTCCAAGTTCTCAGAGTATTGTCCAGACAAGCCATTTTCAACCTGATGCTTTCCAGGCACATTGACTACAACATTTTTCATCTCCAGCTAGCAAAATTCTGGAAGGTTGACCTAGATCAGGGCTTTTCAACCTTTTCACAGATTGTACCACTTTTAGGACATAACAATATTTGAGTACCACCAGTGCTTAGCAAGGGGTCAAAAACTTGTTGACTAAAAAAAAGGGGGGGGGATTTTGGGTTTTACTGATTAGATTCATTTGTTGTTATAGAAATGGCTAGTATTATGGGAAAGTTAAAAATAAAAGGTTGAGGTTCAATCTTAATGCTTCCTTCTACTGCAACAGAGAAACTCTGTTCTTTTTCCCTTCTCCCCATCACTTCCCCCCCCTTTTTCCTCCCCACTGTGTTCTACTATTTGCTTTTGTATTTTTGTATTTTATTCTATAATCCAATAAACTGTAGGGAGGAAAAAGAAAAAAAAGCATCAGTTTTAATTTCTTTAATGGCTGTTCCTTTGCTGAATCACTTTCCCTTTGCATTGACAAATGTATGATGAATTTATCCATGTTTATTAATATGCACCACTACCAGCTAGTTCAGGAGTCTTCAAACTTGGCACTTTTAAGACTTGTGGACTTCAACTCCCAGAATTCCTCAGCTCTCATGGCTGGTTGAGGAATTCTGGGAGTTGAAGTCCACAAGTCTTAAAGTTTCTAAGTTTGTAGATTCCTGAGCTAGCTGGTTGGCTTTTCTGAGCTCTTCTACAGTGTAGTAAGAATGCGTGCGCGCACACTCACACCCACACCCACACCCACATCCCTTCCCTATATACTTAAAGACACAGTAATCAAATACAAATCAAGAAAATAAAGAAACACAAACTCAGTTTTTTTCTCTTTCAAGCTGCCTCAGGCTGTCACGTGTCACATTGTTGCAATCCAAGGCAGAAAGGCTCCAGCAATTGCGAAAAGCTTTAGCTTTAAATTAAGCCAGTTTACCTTCAAAGAAAACTTTCTAAAAGCCACAGACGGACTCAATTAAAGGGCGTAAAACTAATTAAACCTTTCCTGTTGTCTTTTTTCTCCTTCCCCCACCCAAATCACGTTATTTTATAGCCTCTCCTCTCTTGCCCCCCCCCCTTTTTTCTTCAGTTCACCTCCAGCTCTGAGCTGCTTCTGGAAGCGCCAATCAGCTGGAGCCCTGCCGGCTCTTGGGGCTTCTGCGGAGCTCAGAGAGTCCTCTCTCCCTCAGGCTTGGCTCACTTAGGCTCATTCTCCTCCCCTGCTACACTTGGCTAGCAATCAGTACCACCTGACATGTGGCAAACTACCACAAGTGGTGCTGGTACCACCAGTTGAAAAGCCCTGACCTAGATAATTGTTGCAACAGTTGTGAAAAGTAAAAAACCATATATGAAGATCTTCTAAAGGAAAGAGGTCAAGCATCAAATGCATTGGTAAAATGAGCACAACTGTCCTTTCAGACATATTTTTAATTGATTATAGTACTATCCAATGCTTTTTTTTCTCATTTCCTATGGCACTCTTGGCAAAACCTGCAATGTGTTATTGTAAATTTCATTTTTCTATCTATGCCCAAAGGATTATGACAGTTAAAAAATGTATGTATTATGTTAAAAAAAGAGAAAAACTGAATACATTTATGAAGAATGGTTTGCATTTTGAATTTGATTGATGGCTCACTCTAATCAGAAGATCCTCCCCTGACAATCTTGGACTTCCTTAATCTCTTTGACATTGGTCATCAATACAGATCTGAGAGCTAGGCTGAAAAGGCTAATTTAGGTAAGCAAGGTAATCTATGAGGATCTGGCATTATTTGATTACAGTATTGCTTGCTTAGGGTGCAAAGGATAGGATACTCCCTGAATTTCTCTAAACTACAGCTCCAGCATGCTTTCTATAAAAGCAGTCACTCAGGAGTGACTCTTCCACCATTCCAGAGGCCACTCTAATCTTCTGCAAGCAACTAATCAGATGATATCCTGCTGTTTTTTACAAGCCAAAAGCAGCAACAGTAAAGGAAGGACAGGAAGGAATAATTGCCCACAAATCAGCATCTGAATGGAGAGAATGTGTAGTGGTTTCACCCCAGTGTTTGGAAGGCTTGACTTTCAAATATTTCTGGATTTGGAAGACACAGCCTGGCTTTGTCAAATTGGGAAATGCTGAGCTCCAATCTCAAGTGAACTAGTTTTGCCTTTGCTTTCGGTACCTTTAAATAACAAGAGAATTTCTTTGGCAACCTTGATTTAGCTTGGAGTGTGAGGTAGAGACCCCACTGAGTGTGTTAGAGGGAACAGGGGGAAGAAGGCATCTTTCAAGAAGTATAAATACATTCCTAAAATTGAGAAATATTCATTAACTAGCTCATTCCTTTTCAAGAATGAAAGGTTTAGGTTCGTATTGTGGGAAGTCAGCCCCCCCCAAGGAAATATTAAAAGGTCAGGAAAATATATTTCCTCAAAGGATCTTAAAGAGTCAGAAAAGCATGCCCAGTTTTCTTAATAGCCCCAAGTCTCCCTACCCCAAGCAGAAACCAGCTCTATAGAAATGCAGATGTAAATAATCCAAGAAAGTTGAAGCTAGAAGATTAAGAAGACAAAGACACCTAAAATCTACATACCCCACCCAAAGTCTAAGACAGGACATAATAGGATTAACCCACAGATGCCATAGGGCACACGCAGACTCAGGTCAAAATACATGACCCAGGAAATACAATGCCTCAAACAGGAACAGGAAACAACTATTTTAAAAAAGGCTCCAGAGGGTATAAAACCCACTCCCTACATGTGCTCTCTCTTCTTTCTTCCAGAGCCATATTTCTGTCTGGCTCTCCTCTTCAATAAACTGCAACCTTCTTTCTAAAGCAGTCACCATGTTGTTTATCCCCGGCTTGGACTGAACCATGATGAAGACTTTTCCTTCAACAATTTAGCACCCCAGAATGGAACTCCAAGCTAACCTCTCCAATGGACTGAGATCGTAAGCCCCATCTTGCCGGTAGCAGACCCCTTGTGTCTGGGGATGGTTTCCCAAGCCCTGCCCATGTGGAGCCAGGGTAGTAAAGGGAGTTTTGGGTTTGAGCTCAAGGACTGCTTTGGAAAGAAGGCAAAGATGAATACCTCTAAATTTTAACTTTAAAACCCAGGGGAACAAAGGAAATGTGTGTATGTCCGTGTGTGAGAAGACCCCTTTTCCCAATCACAGTTCAATTTTGCTCCCTCTTGCCTTTCCTAACCGCAGAAAGTATCTGTTCAAGTGGCAGACCCTGGAAAGCATGGGGGTTTAGCCAGAGCGCAGGACTTTTGTTAGGGAAAAGGGAGAGGCTGTGTGCAAATGGAATGGAATGAGTGAATGAGATTATTGGATTTAGGCAACCAGCTGGTAAGGCCCTGTAAGCAAAGCCAAGTTCAGAAGGTGCCACATACTCATTGCGTAGGGGACAGCAGGTCCTTCCAGATCCGCAAGGGGTCTGAAAACCAGTAGCAAGAAAGGAGGTGCCAGTACTCACTGCTTTTCAGGAAAGTGGCAGGTCCTCCCGGACTCATAAGGGGTTTGAAAGGTAGTTCCCAGGAAAGACAGGTAGTTCCCAGGAAAGGAAGTTCTCGTACTTTGTCAGGGAACTGAAGTCCTCCCAGATGTTTTTTTGTCCGAAAACCACAAGGTGGAGATTTTTCCCCCTTTTTATACCTGACTGAGTCAAAGTGAGCCCCACATCTGAGAGGGAACATAGGAAGTGGCAGTTCGAAGGTGATAGTTAGGACTCCCCTAGGAGATTTGCTCAAGGCATGGGACGAGAGGCAAGTGCCCATCCTAGATGGTATGAAAAAGGAAGCAAGCGACAGAAATTTGTGAAGAATGGGCTTTGCTTAGGCTTTTGTTCGGAAACCAATTTGGCTAAATAAAGGTACTTAGGGGGAAAATAAGAAATAGTGATTCTCTCTCTCTCTCTCTCTCTCTCTCTCTCTCTCTCTTTCTCTCTCTCTCCAATCACATGGTATGTTTAAGATTTGTGCCTTCCCTAATTTGAGTTAACTGAGATTTATGGTGGGAATGACTAAGATGTGTAAAACTAAGACTTCTGTTTCCTTTTCTGTTCTCTTGTCTTTGTGTATATATGTGTGTCAAAGACTTTGTGTGTGAGGTAATTGTGACTGTTAACTGTCTCTAATCCAAAGAGAAAAGAATTTTAAAATTCTACTTAAATTAAGGCACTAAAAGTAAAATATCCTCACTCTGTTTGGCCAACAAAAAGAGTGAAGAAAAATTTGTGTTTTGTTTTTGTTTGTTTGTTTCTTCTTCTTTTCTCTCTCTGTACTCTTAAGCCCAAAGTTATCAGGAGGGAATGTTTTAAGTTCATCTGCTGGAAAAGTTTCACTCTTGCATTTACTTATGTGTTGTAAATGGGTTTTATCTGTCTATCCTTTTCCTGAAACATGATCAGCATTTTTCAAACTGCAAGTCATTAAGTTCTAACATGTTGCAAATGTTCAAGTTCAGAAGTGAAACTTTTCATGTATGTTCTCTTACCAGAATCCAGCCTTTGTTTTGTCCTCATCTGGGATGTCCTCATTGTGTCTGCCTATCTGTTTCTTTAACAACTGCAGTATTAACGCCTTTTCAAACTCTGCCTGCAAGCTACCCCCCCCCCCCAATGCTACTTCTCCTTTTCTTATTCTCTGTTCACCATGCCTTTGTCTGCCTCTCCTGGGAGAGTCCACCCAGAAAGTGGGGAGGAAATCTTGTTCTCATGTCTTTCAGCCCTACACAGATGACACCCCCACACACAACTTTTGGAAGCAGAGCACACTGACCCAGATGCTGCCTCCATCCATTTGAGCCATGGAATTGGGTTTTGAATCCAGCCCTCCACTAAAAAGCCACCATGCAACCAGAGTGGAACAGATCTTCCCAAGTCCTACCATCCCCCCAGATGCCTGTGAAAGCTGCAGAGAAAGGAAGGAGTCCTGGAGCCATTGGCTCAGAAGACAACTGGGAAAGACTATGGGAGAAGGGCATCTTTCTGTCTGGCTCTCCCCTTCAATAAACTGCAACCTTCTTTCTAAAGCAGTTGCCATGTTGTTTATCCCCGGCTTGGACTGAACCATGATGAAGACTTTTCCTTCAACAGTATTTTAAAAAAGTAAGTAGAGCTATTTAATTTGAGGTTCAGAGAACAAGCTCATGCTTCTATTATTCAGGCAAGGATCTGATTTCTGATGTAGCAATCAAAGCAGGGTTGTAGTTGTTGCCATTCTCTGCCCCATTAGGACCTTTCTTTAATTATAATCTTGGGCAGAAATGTAAGATCTTCATTGCATTTCCATTGTTAAGGAGGGCTATAGTGGTTGATATGCTGCCCTGTATCACTGGTTACAAGGTGGGATGGGAAATATGGTGGAACAATACCAAGCTGAAAGAATTGAAAAAGCCAGAGTCTGACTATCATGACTAACTCAGACCAATCATTCTCAGAAGAAGAGATGGAAGCGATAGAGAAAGAATCCATTGAGCTTAAGAAAGATTACTCTCAGGCCTCAGAATCAGGCTTGGGACAACAAATTTATTTATTTGTATCCTGCCTTTATTATTTTTACAAATAACTCAAGGTGGTGAGCCTATCCAACACACTTTCCTCCTCCTATTGTCTTCACAACAACAATCCTGTAAGGTGGGTTAAGAAAGAGTGATTGGTCCAAGGTCATCCAACTGGCTTTCATGACTAAGGTAGGACTCGTGGTCTCCCACTTTCTAGCCTGGTGCCTTAACCACTTAGACCAGGGGTGTCAAACTCAATTTCATTGATGGCCGCATCAGCATTGCGGTGCCCTCAGGAGGCCAGGTGGGTGTGGCCTGGGTGGGCGTGGCCTACTGGGTGGGCATGGCTAAAGTGCGTATGGCCTACTGGGTGGACGTGGCCAGCTCTACATCGTTGGCATCCAGGGTGCCTATGGGGGCCTGGGCAGGAGTGGGACAAATCTGAGGGTCTCTGGCAGAAGGAGGGTCTCTGGGCCAGGGCCAAGGCAATGGGGGCCGTTCCCTCACTGTTTCCAGGATGGCTTCGTGGGCCACATGAAACCACTTCGTGGGCCGGATGTGGCCCCCGGGCCTTGTGTTTGACATGTCTGACTTAGACCATGTACTGTAAGCCCAAATTCTTGTTCCTGAAGATACGCTGCAATCCCTAAGTAGTAGAATAACACAACTAAAACAAAGAACCAAGCAAAAGGAGAAGACTGAGTGACTTGAGGATAAAATAGGGAGGAGGAAGGAATATCAGGAATTTCTCCCGAGTAGCCCTTGCTCCTGAAGAGCTATTGAACACTGAGTGAGTTTGAGAGAATTATTTGCTGTTTTTGCATAAAAACTTTGGGCAAAAGGCTAGAGACAATCTCAGTGTCTTCTTTGATTCCTGCATGCCCAGCCTTTGATCAAGCTTTCCTAATAGTGTGACTTCGTTTTATATTTGCTTTCCTAATTGTATCGTTTAGCCTTTATTATTTCTGAAATTTCTGCTGATTATTTTGGCTACTTTTCTCTGCTACAGATGCTCCTTGTCCTGATCTTGGCTGGTAGATCATGTTTCTTGTGCATGTTCCTTTTGGACAGGAGGAATTGACAGAGAGAGATCAATAGGTGAGGGTTGTCAGTTGAAGAAAAGTTAACTGAGTTGCATTGCTCTCAGACTTTTATCAGTAGGGTCAGCTGGAGAATAAGCTGGAGTTATTTTCACTAACAATAAAAATGCTACATAAAACAAAATGAAGGGTATATTGCTCAATAAATACTGTAAGGAAGGAATTAGTGTGAGCGGAAACCAAAAGATCTTTTAACAAAAACAAAAAACCCTATATGCAATGTGAGAACTCTCATTAGCCAGTACCTGCACTAGATTGTTACCTATTGCAAAAAAAAAAAAAAACTCCAGTGCAATTAATTAAACAAATAAAGACATGCCTGTCTTACAAGGGCCCTTCAATTCTTCAGATCTAGCCTGCTGGTCAGTTCCAAGAGGAGTATCAAATGGGCGGGTGGGTAATTTCTCAGGATTTTCACCAAGAGCAGCCTGTCTAAAAATTATCCTTTGGAGGCACAGCTCCTTGAGAGGCCAGAATCCTGTAGTACAGGTGGTCCTTAAGTTTGAACAGTTCATTTAGTGACTGTTCAGTTACAATGACACTGAAAAAAGTGACTTATGACCGTTATTCACGCTTATGACCATTGCAACATCCCTATGGTCATGTGATAAAAATTGAGATGCTTGGCAACTGATTCATATTTGTAACAGTTGTAGTGTCCTGAGGTCACATGATCACCTTTTACGACCTGCTGACAAGCAAACTCAATGGGGAAACCAAATTCACTTAACAACCGTGTAATTAACAACTGTAGTGATTCACTTAAAAAAAATGTTGTAAAATGTTGTGATTCCCTGCCAGCCTGTGATCCCGGCAGCTGAGTCCGCGGAATCTGAGGAGGCGGAGGAGGGGCTGGGGAGCCATCGCAGTTGGAGGAAGGCTCTGATGAGCTCCAAGACCTACAGTCCAGTGAGGAGCCTGGTCCTTCCACTCGTGCTCAGGATGAGACGTAGCTGTGTGGGGAGGCTGGGTTGGACTCGGAAGATGCACAGCTGGAGGACATGAGAGATGCCTGCAAATGAGGACAGGCCTGGAGAGTAGCCCAGAGAGAGGCAATGTTTTTGGACCATTTGGCAGGTTTGTTACCAATATTAAAAGGGGTTTGTTTTCTTCTGAGTCTCCAGCCTACTTGTCAAAAGGGGTTTTGTCCATGTGCATTTAACAAGGATGTACATAGGCTAGGACAGAACAGTTTGCCTTGAGCCTAACCCCCTACTATTATGGAGCAGTTACGTGTGGAGAATGCTCAGCTCTCTCAGCAGCTGGCTTTGTTATCAGCTCAAGTGACTCAGCTGCAAGCACACATCCCTGCTGCTCCACCACCCAGGAGAAAATGCCAGCTTACGATGCCGGCATTTGATGGCAATCCGGATATGTTTCCTGCTTTTCTGAGACAATGCCAGCTATTTATCAGCCTAAGAGCAGCTGATTTCCCCACTAACCAGGATAAAGTAAGGTTTACGATAAGCCTTCTCTCTGGTGCTGCAGCACACTCTTGCTAACCCAACCTAGTCCATTGTTGGACAATTTTGTGAGGTTTTGTGATTACATGCATCTGATGTACGAGGACTCCATTAAGATGCAGACGGTTACCGAATGCCTGAAAGCTCTGAAGCAGGGCCGATGCCCCCTATAGGGCTATATCAGCGATTTTCGGCTGCTTAGCCAGGATTCAGCCTGGAATGAGGCTGCGCTCGTGGACGCTTTCCAGGATAGATTGTTGGAGGAGATGTTGGATGAGCTGGCCTGTGTTGATGTTCCCCCAGACCTCAATGGGCTGATCCATCTCTGTCTGCAGATCGACGCTTGGTTGCAGCAGCAAAGAAGTCTCCATGCCACACCAGAGACCCATGCGGCCCCCATTGTGCGTGAGACCCCGGTCCAGAGGGAGGAGCCAATGGAGTTAGGAGCTGCCAGACCTTGCCTATCAGTGGCCGAAATGAACAGATGATGTTCAGGGGGGGTTGTCTGGTGATGACCTATAAAGCCCTAAATGGCTTGGGTCCAGGTTATCTGAGGGAACACCTCCTGCCGGCATCAAGCTCCCTTCGTCCCGTGCACTTCCACAGGGAGGGCCTTCTCAGGATACCACCGGTTAAGGAATGCTGGCGGGTTATTCCCAGGGGAAGAGCATTCTCTGTGGGCGCGCCGGCCCTATGGAATCAACTCCCCATGGAACTTAGGACTGCCCCCGACCTTCGCTCATTCCACAGGGACCTGAAAACTTGGCTCTTTGAGCTGTCTGGCCCAGGCTGAGGGGTTTTCATTTTTATTGGGTTTTAGTTTTAAATTTCGGGGATCTCATTTAATTAATTGTTTTAATCTGATTTTAATTTTTGTATGTTTGTTTTAATCCTCCCTGTACACTGCCCTGAGTCCTCCGGGAATAGGGTGGTATATAAATTTAATAAAATAAAAAAATAAATTATTGGCGGGACCTTGGGCATTTGGCTGCTTTCTGCCCCAAGAAGCGACGAAGGGCATCTGTGACTGAGCCTGCCCCGAGAAAGCCACCTGCTCTTCTGTCAGGAAATGGCCCAAGCCCAACCTGAAGGGCGTTTTGGGTCAGGCATCCCACAACACCAAGCGACACCCTTCAGATGCTGCCCACAGACCTCCATGGCATCTGATACTGGAGGCGTGTCTGATTCTCCCTGGGTTGCCCAAGGGGATTCCTGTCCATGCATTGATTGACTCTGGGGCCACCACAAAGTTTATGGATGCAGCATTTGTGGCCAAATGGGCGGTTTCCCAGTGCCCAGTGGAACCACCAATGTTAGTGGAGACCATTGATGGTTGAGTACTTATGTCTGGGCCAATTAAGGCTGTCATGCAACTGTTATGTATGGCCATCAGTTCACATGAGAAAGCCATCCAGTTCTATATCACCTCAGACCTGCATTTCCCCATGGTCCTGGGACTGGCATGGCTCCGGACGCATGACCCACAGATTTATTGGTCACAGAACTTGGTCACCTTCCCAAACTTACAGTGCATGAACAACACCCACCAAATCTGTGCCGGCCAGATGGAGGGTCCCTCAGGGGTCTCCTTGTCCTCCAAACTGGCAAATTATGCTAATGTGTTCAGTGAGACTGAGGTGGATCAATTGCCCCTGCACAGGCCCTATGACTGCCCCATCGATTTAGTCCCTGACATGCCTCACCCAGTAGGGCATTTATATTCCATGTCGGACCCTGAGTTGGCCGTGTTGCGGGACTTTCTGGACAAGAATTTGACTCAGGGTTTCATTCAGCCCTTGTCTTTGCCAGTGTCTGCACCTGTACGTTTTGTCAAAAAGAAGTCCGCCGAATTGAGACTGTGCTGTGATTACAGGAAATTAAATGCCATCATGGTGCACAATTGATACCTGCTGCCCCTCATCCCTGAACTCCTGGATTGGCTCTGAGAGGCAAAGATCTTTACAAACTTAGACTTGAGAGGAGCCTACAACCTCGTCAGGGTGTGTTGGGTGATGAGTGGAAGAAGGTGTTTGGTACTCGGTACAGGCACTTCAAGTACACAGTGATGCTGTTTGGCCTGACCAACACCCCCGCAGTGTTTCAGCATTTTATCAATGACATTTTCTGGGACTTGTTAGATCAGTTTGTTGTGATCTAATTGGACGACATCCTGATCTACTCCCCGTCGCAAGAGGTGCACCATCAGTATCTCCGTCAGGTCCTGCAGTGGCTCTGCGAACATCAGCTGTATGCCAAACTCAAGAAGTGCCAGTTCTACCAGATGACCATTGATTTCCTGGGTCATTGCATTTCTCTTGAGGGCATCATCATGGAGCCGAGTAAGGTCAAGTCTCTGCAGAGTTGGCAACCGCCACGTCATGTGAAGGGTGTCCAGCGACTTCTTGGGTTCACCAAGTACTATCAGGCTTTCATACCCAGGTTTGCTACCATGACAGCCCCCCTCACTTGGCTCCTGCAGAAAAAGACTTGGTTTCAGTGGTACACTCCAGAACAACAGGCTTTCCAGACTTTGAAGGAAGCCTTCATGAAGGAGCTCATCTTGAAGCATCCTGACCCGCAATGGCCGTTTGTTGTGGAGGGGGATGCCTCCGATATTGCCATTGGGGTGGTGTTACTCCAGGCAATGATGCCAGGCAGTGCCTTCTTCCCTTGTGCATACTACTCACGGAAACTATATCCAATGGAGTGCCATCAAAGTGGCATTCAGGGCTTGGAGGCATCATCTGGAAGGGCCATGGCATCAAATCGAGGTCTGGATGGACCATAAAAAATTGGAAAGCCTGCAGACCACTTGGAAATTGAACCAACGCCAAATTCAGTAGTCTCTTTTTTTTCAAGGTTCAATTTCCGTGTAATGTACATACCCTGCAGTCACAACCAAAGAGTGGATGCTCTGTCCCGGAAGCCCGAATATTCCCGAGCAGAAGACAAGCTTCTGCCCAGGACAGTGCTCTGCATTGAGTCTTTTGCTGTGGTGAGGAAGCTGATAGATGTACAGGCTTGGATTCGGGAGGCTCAGCAGCAGGATGTGTGGTGGCTCAGCGAAAGGAGGAGGTGGGGCCCAATTCCCCATTGGCAGTCACAGATGGATTCCTCCTCTATCATGACCGGCTCTATGTTCCAGGAGGGCCACTCAGGGGACTCATCCTCTGCCAGTGTCATGATAATATGGCGGCAGGGCATTTTGGACCCTGAACTTGAGTCTCCCGTACCTTCTGGTGGCCCCGAGTCCGACATGACATCCAGGCCTATGTCACGTCCTGTACCCAATGTAGGCAGGCCAAGTCAGCGACAGGGGCCCTGCCTGGATTATTGCAACTCTGGCCGATGCCCAAAAGACCATGGGGGGCTGTGTACATGGACTTCCTGACAGACTTACCCCCGTCCTCTGGATTCAAAACAGTGTTTGTGGTGGTGGATATGCTGACCAAGATGGCGCATTTCATCCCGTGCCGTGGCTTGCCATCAGCCCGTGTCACCTCTTGTATGTTCATCCCGCAGGTGTTTCGGCTGCATGGCCTCCCTGATAGGGTCATGTCAGATAGAGGGGCTCAATTTACAGCACATTTCTGGCAGGGGTTGATTGATGCATTGGATGTCAAGATCTTCCTCTCATCTGCGCATCATCCCCAAACTGACAGCAGTACCGAGAAAGTCATCGGAATCCTCGAACAATATCTGTGTTGCTATGTAAATCAGCAGCAAAACAATTGGGTGGACTATCTGGCAGTAGCTGAGTTTGCGTTCAACAACTCGCAGCACACCTCCACACAGATGACACCGTTCTTGGCCAATGTGGGGTATCACCCCTGGTTTTTCCCTCTTTCCCCGCTAGACCCACCAGTGCCAGCAGCAAATGACTACATGGCAGAGTTACAGGCGATCCATTAATTGGTGCAGCGACAGTTAGAGAAGGCCAAGGCCGACTACAAAAGGTTTTCTGATCATCGAGGCAGGATACGCCTCCACTAACGGTGGGAGATCGGTTATGGCTGTCCACCAGAAACCTTCCGTCAACCCAACCAGCCAAGAAATTAGACCATTGATATCTAGGACCATTCCCAATCGAGGCTGTCATCAATCCGGTTGCCTATCACTTAACTCTGCCACATTCCCTATGGGTACATACGGTCTTTCACCAGTCTCTCTTGTTCCCTGAGCAACTGGCGTGTCTACTCCACCGAGCCGAACCTCCCCCATCAGAACAACGTGATGGAGACAGTGCTTCTGAGTACGAGGTTGTCAGCATTCGGGACTCCCGTTGGCTGAAAGATCGCTTTCAGTACCTGATCGAGTGGAAAGGCTATGGACCAGAGGAGTTTTCACCTGGGAGGATTTTACCACCGTTCGTGCTCCTGCCTTGGTGACCGCCTTCCATGAACAATTCTCATCCTGACTGCATCTGGACTGGCAGACCTGGGGGAAGGGTCTTGCAGTGCAGGATAGTGTTGTGATTCCGTGCCAGCCTGTGATCCCGGCAGCTGAGTCCGGGGAATCTGAGGAGGGGCCTGGGGAGCCATCAGAGTTGGAGGAAGGCTCTGATGAGCTCCAAGACTTACATTCCAGTGAGGAGCCTGGCCCTTCCGCTCATGCTCAGGATGAGACGCAGCTGTGTGGGGACGCTGGGTCAGACTCGGAGGACGCACAGCTGGAGGACATGAGAGATGCCCACAAATGAAGACAGGCCAGGAGAGTAGCCCAGAGGGAGGCAATTGAGCGACTCCAGGAGAGGGGGAGAAGGCATTGAGAAACCACACCTTGAGGACTGAATTAAAAATAGGGAATGTATGGGCGATGCTGGTTGCTGAAGGCAACCATTGCAAAGTACTTCATGGGATCACGTTCTGTTGGTATTGCTGGTGAATAATTCTCTGTTTTGCATTGCATTTCGTGTGGACAATTTTCTCCATATGGATTGTGTTTTGTTGCCTTTGTTTTTGGACCATTTGGCAGGTTTGTTACCAATATTAAAAGGGGTTTGTTTTCTTCTGAGTCTCCAGCCTACTTGTCAAAAGGGGTTTTGTCCTTGTGCATTTAACAAGGACCTGCATAGGCTGGGACAGAACATAAAATGAGGTAAAAGTTACTGCCTCACTTAGCAACAGAAATGTTGGGGTTAGTTGTGGTGATAAGTTAATTGCACTAACTGATACAGAACATGCTTTTTAAACACTGAGCTGAACATGCTAGGCTTCACTTTCTGTCTCCTGCATCGTACAGTATTATTTTGAAATAACTAATTTTCAAGACATAGAACTCCTTGACTTTGCTAGGAAAACACTCCCTGTGAAATATAATAGGTATTATGCAGTATAGTCCTTCTAAAACTTGATATCATCTTGAGGTTCTTCGGATAGAGACATTCTGCACGTACTCAAAAGCACTTAGTCCAAGAATTAAAAGAGATCAAGTCTCTTCTGGAGAAAATGGAAAAAAATAATGTTGAAGGAGCTGTGTGTGTCTATGTGTCTTTGTGTGCGCACGCATGCACGCATGTGTGTGTGTGTGTGTGTGCACGTGCACACACACAAACACACTCACACAGCAAATGAGAGTAGTGCCATGTCATTAGAAAACAGGCTTCAGGAAGGAAATCTTTTTCTTTAACCAATAACAATTTGTACCTTAATTTTGGATTCTGCAATGCAACATTCTTGGAAGTCTTGCTGAAAAAAATGGAATGGAGAAAGAACCAAAGAGCTCTTCCCATTCAAATAGGATAAACATAGCACTCTCCTCCCCATTTGCTGTGGGCCTATATTAAATTCAGCCCTGCCTATCCTGTTAATGGTTGTGCAGAAGTGGGGATTTTAGCACCTCTGGCTTATGGCTGAGAATCATTCCAGGCAGCTTTAATTGGCTACATTTGATAACATGAGACTTCAGGTTTTCACTCTAATTGACCACAAAATTGTAGGTCCAAAATTACCAAGTAAACCTGCCTTGCTTGTGCCAGCTTCCTCCTGCACCCCAATTATCCAGGATGTTTTTGTTTGATTTTTGGTTTGCACAATTTGGCTGGGGTGGGGAGTAGAGGAAGGAAGAAGGAGAGAATTTAAGCCAGTGGTTTTTCTGTAATTTTCACTTAATTCTAAGATCTATAAGAGGTGGAGATTAACCCCCGGGACCTTTCATATGCAAAACACATGTTTTGAAGGGGTGGGGCTTTGAGATGAAACAGTTATATTAAGTTCTGTGCAGTTTTTGACTCCTATATGATAAAAAATGCACAGTAGAAATTCTAATTTTTCCATAAGAGCTTATCTCTCTGCTCCACTCCTGCCCCAGTTTTAGTCACTTACTTTTGTTATTTGCATCTCCTGACCTCTCTTTGAATGGTATTTTTACCTATTTCTCTACTCTCAGCAACCGTCCCTAATTCACAGGTAATATTTATGGATCGAGAAGGAAGGTTTTTCCCTCGTATTGTCCCTGACATACTGATTATTTTTTAAATGAAGGAAAGTGGCAGGATTAGGTGAACATTCAAAAAGCAAAAGAATGAGGTATTTTAATATTAAGGCTGTACTTGTTGCCACAATACAATAAACCTGGGTATTTATATTCAATATAGCTATAGCTGTAACAAAAATCTAACATATGATACCATAGTTTTTTTAATCCTGCCCTAATGGATAAATTACAATTATCTGAATTCACATGCAGTAACATTTGAAACTGTAATCCATAATTTACTAATAATATGGTCTAGCTTCCCTCAACACATTAACCACAAGCAAGAACACTATATTGTGATTTAATTCTGCCTCAGTTAACAAATATAAGATTCATGCACCATGCTAAATCTTAATGTGGTTTGTTTTAGTTTAGCATGACCTATGTACCTCGTTATTATGGATTATTTTATAAAACAAATCTGATTTGACCAGATGCATTGAATTATGCCATCATTTATTTTATTGTAGTTTGCTGAATATCACAGTGGTGTGGCTTATATATAAGAATCCTTCATAAACATGCTTCAAAAAACAAAGCTGGATCCATGCAACATGCTAAATCAAAGCAAATCAGAAATATGATAGGCAATGCATATTGTGGGTTAAAGGCAGATTATATCCTCATGTAGAAGAATAAAGTTTGGAATAAGGCCATTAATTGACCAAAAATATGATGTTCTACCTTACATTTTGCAACACAAGAGTTAGATATAATCTCGTATAAAGAACAGTTCAGAAAGTGATAAAACATGGAGGCAGCATAAGCTCCAAAGTGTCCTTCCCAAACTGATGTTTTCAAGGAGTCTTAAGCTGCGGTGAATGTGTCATTTCTCAAATATGGAGATAGGCATTGTTATCTGCTAATATCAACAGAGCAAGCTGCTTTTAAAGGAAACTCTGGAGAGCTGTGTTCAAAAGCTGAGAACCCTGCTTGATAACTCTGTGAGCATTTATACCTAGACATGACAGAACTGGGTCTTGAGGCTATAAAGTACTTAACATAGTAATCAGTGTCTCTCCTCTCCTTCCCACCATCAAACCTTGACACCTTCTGTGAAGTCAGCTAATATTGTTATCCTCACATTTTGGCTTGATGAGAAAGAGGCATGATTTGCCCATGGCCATTTTGGTTTGTATCTAATATATCACACTCAGAGCAGTTAACAAAGGGCCATTAGCTATTCTTGGTGGAGAATTGAGAGAAAGTCATGATTTAAATGGCAAAAGGTCCCATTCTGTACACAACAATGATTCACTTTTTGTCTTCTGGGGTACATTCCTGAGTTGAGCTTTGCAAAAAAATACAAAAAGACAAGGGAAGACCAGGAGAAAAAGGAAGAGGAAAAATATATTTTCTGATTGGAAAGTTCTTAAATATTTAAAGTCACAGTGCCTCCTGGCCTTTTAGACTTTTCAGACCTACAAAATGAATCGGAGAAACTTATTTTCTTACTTAATGACTCTGCTTTTTCTCTCTTCCTCACTCCATCTTATCTATGAGACTGAAGAAAATTCAGGTTGACATTCAAGGTGTGACAAGTGCATCCCCATTAAAAACTGATAATCAAAACTTTAAAAATCACATGTAATTTCTTTTCTGAAGCGTGCGGGGTGGTCTTAGGAATCCAGATGTAGCAAATATGGAGACTAGTCTTTGAACAATGTTTCTTGCAATGTAATACAGATACTCAGAGTATTATTGCAATATTTCTCAGAAGCAAAATATGATTAAAATCTAGGAATAGTGACCAAAGAATCTACTTCCAGAAAACTTCTTGTTTTATCTTTCTATTCTTATTTTTCATAATTTTGCTGACCTTCACTCATCTAGTGCTAGAGATTCAGGATGTATGGACATAAATCATCTGATAAAAGTAATGAATAAAAGCACTATTTGGACATGGGGGGGCAGGCAGGTGTATTTTTTTATATGAACTAAAAACAAAAGTCCTCCTAGAGCCACTTGCTCTATTCATTATATTTGAAATTTCTTTCCAGAACATCTACTTCAATCCCTAGATCAGTGATGGCGAACCTTTTAGAGACCAAGTGCCCAAACTACAACCCAAAACCCAGTTATGTATCGTTGGGTGCCAGGTGGGCATGGCCCCTTGGATGGGTGTGGCCAATTGTGTGGATGTGGCCAATTGGGTGGGCGTGGTTACGGTGGTAACAGCAGACTGGGTGGGACTAAAAAGTTCAATCAATCAATTCCACCTTTGCGAGATCTTTTTTTCCCCCACGAGAAGTTGAAATTGATTGATTGAACCTTTTTTTTTTGCACACGGTGCAGAGGCCTAAAGCGAAAAGATTTTATAAAACCCAGCTGAAGTCCTGAGACTGGGGTGATGGTTTGCGTGCCCACAGAGAGGGCTCTGCGTGCCACCTGTGGCACATGTGCCATAGGTTTGCCACCACGGCCCTAGATCATTGTTTCTCAAACGTGGCAAACTTAAATTATGTGGACTTCAACTCCCCAAATTCTGAGTATTTGTCATAAAAGCTGTGATGATTGGGAGCTGAAATCTAGAAAATGATATAGACCAGGGCATTGTTTCTCTACAACTAAACTATATAATTATTACATTTCTGTAAATAAGCCAGACTGGGAAAAGCTAACCCAACAAACAAGGAGAAATTTGATAAAGTTGTTTATCTATTTCACTAGTTATTAATTATTTTTCTGCAGAATCTTCAGGATTCCCTTGGAAACATGTCAGAGTACTTCAAAAAGAAGAACACTAATTGGCAGACAAACTTCCATATAAAGAGTTCCATGCTCTCTTTTTTCTTTTCAGCAACAGATAGGAAAATAATTGGCTATAATTGCAGGATGTAGAAGGATGAAGCAGAAAGATTTTGAAAATGTTGGTTGCTGAAAACTTTTTCGTTCAGTTGTGGGTATCTTCTATAGCCAACATCCATCTCTTCCTACTGTTATTTTTTTTATGCCAGCTGAGCAATTCCTAAAGCTTTCCCATCTCAAGTACACAAAACAGAAGGCTTTACTTGCACATAAAATTAAATAATACTTGCAATATTTTGCTAACGTCTTAATACTGAGGCCATCTCTTTTAAAAACTAGGGGAATCTTTTCTTGAAATTCCTAAATAATAAGACCTCAAGACTTCTCTTCTGCAAAAGAAATATATCATTTCAAATATGATATACCTTATTCCATCAGAAGAAGCCACTTACTGAAAATTTGATTCAATTCTACAGAGAAAACATTATCAGCAGCTACCTTTTTGTTTTAAAAAATCAATCCATAAACATACTGAAAAGAATAGATTATTATTCAGAAATTTCTAATGAGTCTAAAGGATGTTAGAAGAAGCCACCTGGAAATCATAAGTAATAATAACGGTCTATCTATCTTATTTAAATGTTGACAAGTACATATGTGACAAGCAGAAGTAACTAGCTAACTAAAACCGCAAGTAGAGGAAAAACAACACCTGTATGTAAAGTTTAGAGCTCAATGCCTAACCGCATACAGATAAACAGCAAGTTTCTTTGATAGAATAATAGATAGTGATAGATAGGATGTGCACAAAGGGGGCTTCTTGAAACACAGGGAGGGGAGGGGGCAGTGGTTTTAGGCAGTCTGGTGCAGTTTTCGGATGATTGGGGAAGGGGTGTTGAGTGCGATAAGGGAGGGGGGAATCTGCGTTGGGAGCAGGATATAAAAATGTGTCAAACAGCTGTTTAAGGTGTGGCTGAACTCCTGTGTGTGTTTCAGCTTACCAAGCCTTTGCAAACACTTCTTTTGAAATAAAACTTTGTTGCTGGAATTCCAAGTGAGTTTGTTTTGGGATCTTGAGCCACGTTCCGGACAATACCAAACACAAAAATACCTTTTATCTATTAGTCTGAAAATTGACAGACTTCATCCTGTCATAAAAATTCATCAATTTTGAAGAAGTTATCCATTTGTTGATTTCAAACCTATCAAACCCAGATATTTTGATTTCTTCACTGAAGTTTGGATTTACTGTAGGTCTTACTGTAGGTCCTACTGATAATCTTCTAATCAGTTCAGGGTAAATTGTTTCCCAAATTGAGATCTGAATTGAATCTTGTGGTTGATGGACACTTCCAATCACTAGAATTTGTACAGTAGGCTATTGTAAGATTGCCCAAAATGGGATTTACATGGCATAAGATAAATCAAGAAGACAATTATAATTTGTATTGTGTACACAAAAGTAAAAGCAGTCACCCAAATCCTTTCACTTCTATGTCTATTGGAGGAACTGACTCCTGATGTGCATAAGAAGCAGAAATTCAGCAGATACCTTTTTGTTCTATCACTACACGTCCATATCAGATAAGGTGGCACCTGTCAAATTTCTGCTTCTCATGCAACTGTTCAGGGCAGAGACGTTCTTCACTGAACTGGTGACAATTCTAGGCAATCTAAGAAATCAGGAAACCTGCCAGGAGAGTAAACACTTGCCCAACAAATATAGTGCTACATACACTAGTATGCCCAGAGAAGCCATTTATTACCAAGACTCTTATAGGAGTCTATGCAGGTCTGGAAAGTCTAAAAGACCTGCTCTAACATTAGACAGAGTGAGCCAGTTGCTTCAGGAAAATGATATTGAGAGATGGTATTGAAATATTTAAGAACTAAATCAAATATATTAGATGATTTCTTCTGCACCATCCAAATTAATGGGGATCACATTTTCCTATCTTAAATTATGCAGCTAAATTCAACTGTAACAGGAGTCAACCTTTATACATGATATGGGAACCCATCCTTGCCTTTCACCTCAAGTCTAATATTTTGAGCTACTGTTGATTTAAGACAGTAACTCCAGAACAACAACAAGGAGAAACAGGCTACCATAGTTAATATTGTAAAGATAGGGATGCTGACTCGCGTCAAACAAAACACTGAGAAAGCTTTGTGGCATTTTCTTCAAATTAGAAGATATTAAGCACTTTAACCAGAAGCTCTTTTTAACCAGAGAATGAGCTGGTCAGAGAACTCATAAACCATCAAAGCTGAGGTGAGGGAGCTATACTGGAAGCTCCCTCTAGCTTTACTTGAAAATATAAAAAATCATTGGAGTTGGGTTGCTATAAGTAATTTAAATAAATCAACAAAAGGAAAAAGCAAAAGCACCCACAGTTAGAAGAAAAGGATGAGGAAATCAAGCCATGGGTCTAAGGGGAAACCCAAACAACTGAAGACTCCCCCCCCCACTGCCTTTCAAAATTTAATTTTTTATTAATCAAAATTAGAAGCTGCCCATCTCACTCACTGCATGACTCTGGATAGTGTACAGTTAAAAACATAAAAACTATATAAATATAATAACCCACTAGCAGGCAGTTAAAACAAGAACAAAGCAATAAATAAAAAGCTGAAAGGCTTGAGTAGCAAGCATTGCCTACTGGCAGGAGACATGTGCAGTGATTTTAAAGGGAAGATCCTCCCCCGCACTGAATATTACACCTTGGGGCTCTACCTTCAGAAAATTATCTTTCAAAATATGAACATGTCTGGGAATAATAACATTTATAGTCTTCAGTCTTAGATTTCTTCCCATAGACATATGAGAATTAATGAGTTTGCAGCGAAGTTTTTAAAGACAGCCATACAAGGGAGTATATATGTGTGTTTTGTTCCATATTCAAGTTTATGCTAACTGCTTAGCTATTGATTAAAGATTGGATTTCTTTTTAAGACTTGGTATCAGAGCAGTTAAAACTGGATTTAATCACCTTTTCAACAAATATTTATGAGTGAGCAGGAGATTGAAGTCATGTCAACAGACTTCTAGTACCCTAAAGACTAACAAATACATTGTGTTGCTTGCTTTTCTTCATGTTAGATGCAGGATTTATTCGTCTCTCTCATGCCATAAGATTTTTACACCTTTGGATTGAAACACTCTGGAAATTGAAACTCAAGTTTGTGATTGTGAGGTTAGCATTATAGCTGTGGAGATTTCTATTCAATTAATTAATGAAAACTACACAGGTGAGATCTTTGCAAGCGGTAGTATCCTAGTATCCATGTAAACACATGTCAAGCAATGCTGAAGGATTGCCAAGGAGAGGAGGAATGTTAAAAAAGAAAGAGAAAGATGTTAGTTGGATGCAACATGAAAAGCTGTTTTGCAGAGGCTGGACTTAATTATGAAATTCAATTAGAAAGCATCAAGAACTCATTGTTAGTCTCCCTCTGGCACTGGCAATATTACCTTGTATTATCACAAAGGGATGATTTAGTGAGAAAAAAGATTTTTGAGATGTTGGACAGGGTGATTGAAGAAGCAGTTAATTTAGTTCTTTGAAAGGCTATTTCCCACCATTCTGGACTTATTTTAAAGAAAACCAACATAGATATGTATATGTGTGTTCGCATATGCATTAAAACTGAAATGCAACACATTTGGAGAATCAGAAAAGGAGAAATTTAAATGAACAAATTAAAGAGATTTCAATCTCGATGCATTTGACTAGTGCTGAAGCCCAGTGTTCCTTTACTCCAAGGGTGTTAGGGAGAAATCTCCATTGAATTCAATAAGGCTTGCTACAAAATATGAATGAATCAACTGATGCAGTAAGAATAATGTTAGGTTGCTTACTAGAGAAGTGTGGGTAAGAGCTAGGGAAGGGGGGCATTAGAATGGGGGCAGTGTGTTGGTTACCACTGATAATTTTTTCCTCACCCCAATGTGCAGAATAAAGAGCAGGAATGTAAATGATAGGAGACATTACTTTATTGGATTTTAATGTTGTTTTGATGCATTAAAAAGGAAATGCTAAATTTGTGTGTCTGTGTGGGATGCTGAGATATAAAAGATGGTTGAAGAGTTTTGCACCTAAGTTTCTATTAAGAAAGTTACAAGCTTCTATCCTTTGGCATAAGTGAAGTATTTTGTGGTTTGGTTATTAGCTTCCTATAATTTCCAGAGGGAGGGGGAAATGCATGGCATATCAGCCACTGATACTCCCCATCACAACCTCTTGGACAACTAAGCTATTACAGAAAAAGGGATTCTCCTCACAGATTTGCAATTACCCAGCCAGGTGCGTCTCTAGGTCTTTTACAAATTATCTCCCGCAAAATTCAATACGGCATATACTTGCACAGAAGTAGCCTCTCTCCGTTCGGTAGGGTTTAGTACCGAGAGAGTATCGCAGTCCCACTTTCGCGGGACAAGGCAACATCTTCGCCAATTGCACACACGCGGACTAAAGTTACTGTGCACTTTGGGGAGGCAGCATCCCAGTATCCCCAAATGGTTCCGGGAAGACCTCCTTACCTCCAGTATATAGGAATGCTCGCCAGCTCTTCTAAAAACACCTCTCGGCGGAAGGTCCCCTCTCCCTCCTTTCCCCGTCCCGGGGGACCGACAACTGAGCCGAGGAAGCCAAGGCTCCCCCAACGGCCGGCCAGGAGAGCCAAGCGGAGGCGCCCGCCTACCTGCCCGTTCTTGCACAGGTCTGCCCACATGCTGGTCCCGTCGCCGCCGCGCATCAGGACGTGGTAGGTGAAGAAATAGGTGCCCGGGATGTTGCAGGTGAACTTGCCCGTGGCAGCATCATAGTTGTTTCCTAAGTTGGTTACGACGTCGTCGAACTTGAGTATCTCGTAGCCCTCGTGCGGGTTCTTCAGGCCGGCGTAAAAGGCCACGCGGGGCACCATGGTGTAGGTGGCTGCGCTGATGGCCCCTGTGCTCAGTCCCGAACCGGGCAGACCAGGCGGACCGGTTTTCCCAGGATCTCCTCTCTCTCCCGGGGGACCCCGGGGGCCCGGGGGGCCCGGCTGTCCCGGCGGACCCGGCTTGCCCGGCCGCCCCGGCTTGCCTTGGGGCCCCTGGACGAGGGTGGATGGCGGGGGCAGTCCGCTGTGATCGCTACTGAGGCTTTCAGCGCCCTCGCTCCGGATGCTGCTGGCGCTGGTGGTGGTGGTGGTCTTGCCCAGGTAGGGGTCGCAGACCATGCGGCAGGTGCCCAGCATCTCGTAGTGTCCGTCGATGCCCACGGAACTCACCAGCACCGGAATGAGGATCACCAGGATCAAGATCATCACCACGCCGATGGCCCCGGCGACCAAAGTTTTCCGGCCAATGCTCAGCCGCTGAAGGGGCTGGGCGCGTTGCCTCCCCGTGGTGGAAATGGTGACGGATGGTCCGGGCAAGCTGGCAGGAGAAGAAAAGCGGCGGGTGGGGAGGGCAGAGAAGGGTAAACTTCAGGAAAGATCCCTCGGTTGGGGAAGAGGAGGTGGAGGGGTGTTCTTGTGCCGCGAGTGTGCGTTTGTGTGTGTCCGTTAAAAAAAAAACCACGACGCCGTCCCCTCGTTGGCTGGAGTAACGCCTTTAAGACTGCTGCTCTTTGACGGCCTTTTTATAGCAGCTGCAAGTATGATCCCATGTTTGATATGGAAATGTGGGCTGGGTGCGGGTGAGAATAAAAGAAAAAATTAAAGAAAAGAGGAAAGACAAACCGAGTGAACCAAGAGCAAGGCAGAGAAGTGAGAGGAGAGAGAGCCAGCGCGTACTGGATACATCTTAGTAAGATGCTTTCATTGATTTGTTTTCCCCTTTCCTTTTCCCCTCCTCACTCAATTTTCTTCCACCCCCTTTGGGAGAGGGAGGAGAACAATCTAGGATCGCAAGGCAGAAGTAACCTGGTGCTTGTGGCAAAGAAGAAGAATTTGAATGGAGCCACGGAAGTCCGCCCCCTCCCCTCTTTATCCAGATAGCTAAGCCAGCCCTCGCCCAAAAGGACTAAAATATTGTTTTAAATGTTATTACTAAGTTTGGTCTTGAAAGGATCTTGTGAACAACTTCAGGGAATTCATTTTGTCCTTGTTCCCATTTGCACTTGTCCTGATAATACCAGTTCCCTCCTCTACTCATGAAGTTGCCCTGAGCCCATGAGGGAGACCCTTTAAATGAAGTATACCAACAAGTATTGCCCTACAAGACATGTATACAGTAAATTCTATATTTTACCAGCTTTTATTCTGGAGGTGAACTTAGGAGACCAATAGCAGGTGGAATCAGAAGTCTGTCTTGAGAGCCATGGGTTTCCCTTCCACTTTGGTCAACACGCTGCCTCCACCCCAGCCATTTCGTTCCCACCCTTTAATTTAATTTAATTTAATTTATTATCATTTCTATACCGCCCTTCTCCCGAAGGACTCAGGGCGGTGTACAGGGCAAGAATAAAACACAGAAATTTACAAAAATTAAAAGATAATTAAATGCATGCCCGATTAAAATACAATTGATACACAGTAAAAACCCCAATAAGAATGATAAAAAACCCCACCAATCCCCCCTCAGGCCAGGCCGGCTTGCTCGAACAAGTATGTTTTCAGATCGCGGCGAAAGGAGCGCAGATCGGGCGCCGTCCGGAGCTCAACCGGTAACTGGTTCCATAGCTCCGGGGCGCCCACAGAGAAGGATCTCCCCCTGGGGGCCACCAGACGGCATTCTCTGACCGGTGGCACCCTGAGGAGGCCCTCTCTGTGGGAACGCACAGGGCGCAGGGAGCTTGATGCCGGCAGCAGATGTTCCCTGAGGTACTCCGGCCCCATGCCATGGAGGGCTTTGAACACCATTACTAGCACCTTGAATCTCACCCGGAAGACAACTGGCAACCAATGCAGCTCACGGAGCAGAGGTGTCACGTGGGAGTATCGGGAAACTCCCAACACAACTCTCGCGGCTGCATTCTGTACCAGTTGGAGCCTCCGGGTGGTCCTCAAGGGAAGCCCCATGTAGAGAGCGTTGCAGTAGTCTAGACGAGAGGTCACGAGCACGTGAGTGACCGTGCATAAATCATCCCGGCTTAGATAGGGCCGCAACTGGCGCACCAGGCGAACCTGGGCGAAAGCCCCCCTAGTCACGGCCACCATGTGATCTTCCAAGGTAAGCCGCGAATCTAGGAGGACTCCCAAGTTGCGAGCCCTATCTACGGGGGGTAATAATTCACCCCCCATAGAAAGAGATGGAATATCCGAATAGACCCGGGATGAAGGTATGCAAAGCCACTCGGTCTTGTCGGGGTTGAGTTGAAGTCTGTTCCTCCCCATCCAGACCCGAACCGCCTCCAGGCAACGGGACATCACGTTGAGGGCATCACTGGGGTGGTTTGGGGTAGAAAGAAAAAGCTGGGTATCATCAGCGTACTGATGATACCCAACTCCAAAGCCACGAATGATCTCACCCAGGGGTTTCATATAGATGTTGAACAGGAGAGGCGAGAGGACCGACCCCTGAGGAACTCCACAAACGAGAGACCTCGCGGTCGACCTCTGCCCTCCTGTCAACACCGACTGCGAGCGTCCCTGGAGATAGGAGGAGAACCACTGTAAAACCGTGCCTCCCACTCCCAATCCCCTGAGACGCCGCAGCAGGATACCATGGTCGATGGTATCGAAAGCCGCTGAGAGGTCTAATAGGACTAGAACAGAGGAATGACCCCTGTCCCGAGCCCTCCAGAGGCTTTACCCTCCCTGTTAGCAGTAAGTTACCTGAATTCCTTTCAAATCTCTCACATTTATGTTTTTTATGCTAAATTTTGTTCAGGCTTCCAACAAGAGGTAAGAAAGGCAGAATTGCACTACTTCACGTGGGCAAGAAGAGGGCATGGCTTATTTGCCACTTGGCTTGAATCCTTTTCTAACAATCTCACTCCTGCTTCCCCTAAAGTAAAAGAAGTAGTTGCTGGCAGCTAATGTGTCTCAGACTGTCTATAGCAGGGCTTTTCAACCGGTGGTATGTGTACCACTGGTGGTACTTTAGCACCTGGCAGGTGGTATGCAACCCCTAGCCAAGTGTAGCAGGGGTGGGAACCAGCTAAAGTGGCGCTGCACAGATCTGGAGGAGACCAGTTGGAGCTGCAGGGCTCAGCTGAAACCCCAGGATCTGCGGGCGTGGCTCATGCTGATTGGAGCTTCTGGCACACCCGAAGAGAACAGGAGGAAGAGGAAGTGTAGAGAGGAGAAGCTATTAAAGGAGCAGGTTTTGGTGGGAGAGGAAAAAAAACACACAGAGAAAGAGAGAGAAGAGGCTTTTGTTAGCGAAGCAGTAAGGAGAGAGTGAGCGAGCGGCCTTCACGAGCGAAAAGTGAGTGAAAGAGCGAGTGAGGGGCTTGTGTGACAAAGAAGTTTTTGTGAGCAATGTGTGAGTAAATGAGAGCGAGAGAAGCTTTTGCGAGCAGCGTGTGAGTGAAGGAGAGCAAGCGAGAGGTTTTTGCTAGAAAAGGATGAGGGGGGGTTGTAAGCAAAGGGTGAGAGAAAAAAGGAAAAGTGAGGGGGAGAAAGGAAAAAGAAAAGAAAAGGCATTGATTTCTGAGTTCTACTGTTACAGTAGGAAGAAAGCATTAACATTGAACCTCAACTTTTTACTTTTCCATAATATTATAAACTAGCCATTTCTATAACAACAAATGAATCTAACCAGTAATGCCCAAAATCCTCCCTCCCCTCTTTTTTTAGTCATCTAGTTTTTGACACCTTGCTAAGCACTGGTGGTACTTGAATATTGTTGTTGTGTTGTGGGTTCTGGAGAACAGGAAGGACGCCGAGACGATGAGTGCAGCATAGCAGCTCTTTATTAGGTGAAGGGATTGTACTGGGGAATAGGGGCTACCTGCACTCTTATATATACCTGGCCAGTACCTGGCCAGGTACTCAACCAACCAATCTGTTTGAACCTGTTTCCCACCGAAATGCTTCCCGCCAAAACAGTTACAGTTTAACGCCTCCTGGTGGTGACTCTTATACACAGCTGTAGGTGTTGCAATAAAGCTTAATACATAACACCCCTTCCCCCTTAAGGATGGAACTATATACACAGCCAATGAACGTACATTCATGACAATCAACTTCCCAATGGACCCAGCCACCCGGCTTCCCTTATTTGCGCACATAGTCCATGAGGTACGCGGGTGGCCTATGGGACCGAGAGGAACATCTTAGGGTTTCTTCCCCCTTGTGGGCTGGTGCCTTACTCAGCGTATCCTGGATGTCCAAGTTATCCTGAACTGGAGAGTCAGCAGGTAAGCTCTGGCTGGCCATTTCTGGTGGACCCACCCCATAGTCAGACCCTGTGGCAGGGTTAGTCCCCTGGTCCTGGGAGGGTTGCTGTCCTCCTCGGCCTCAGACACAGTTGTTTGTTGGTGGTGCTGGTGGGGGGAATGTGAGCTAGCTTGTGTGCCAGCTTGGAAACTCCATGAGGAGTAATTTTCCCTGTGTTCGCTTGTTGACCGTTCTGGAACTCTTTTCCTTACTTAGTCTATGTGCCGTCTGACCTGACAACCCCCCTCCGCCCCTACTACGTAAGATAAGGACCCAGTTTTGTCAACCACCACCCCCCGAAATCCATGAGTGTCCCGGACCGTAGTTCCTGGCCCAAACCAAGTCACCCAGGTGTAGTTCTCTTGGGGTTTTGGGTTGTGCGGCCTCAGAAGCCACTCTGTTGGGGTGAAGCCTGTCCAGTTTGGTGATGAGGCGTCTGCCCCAACGGAGCTCCGCAGGACTCTTCCCCGTAGCTGTGCATGGTGTGGTGTGCTGTGTTAATAGGAATTTCACCAACCTGTGGTGCCGATCACCGACGATAATGCGCCTGAGTGCGTCTTTGGTTGTTCTCACCATCCTTTCTGCTTGTCCATTAGTTGACAGGTGGAAGGGCGCAGATGTGACTTGTCTAATCAAGTTTGCTCTCATGAAGGCCTGAAATTCAGCAGCTGTAAATTGAGCCCCATTATCTGATACCACAATGTCAGGCAGACCACATTTTGGGGAGGGAGCTGCCTTCAGCTGGCTCTCCCTGTGCTCGTGTCATCGATCCCATTGTTCCATTTTCCACTGGATCAGGTCGATGTCGGGTTCTTCCTCGTCTGTGTGCTCACCGTACGTAGCGCCTTCGTTGTGTACTGCTTCCTCTGGGTTGCAGGGCATGGGAGTCTATACCACTTGCACCGCGCCTCCAGCCACCTCGTCAGCCAAGATCTCATCTTGAGCATCTTGGAGAGTTATATCGGGCCTTGCGAAAAGTCTCTGTTGCAGACGCTTGTCTCTTAGGCCACACACCAGCCTGTCCCGAAGTCTCTCGTCCAGGTTGGAGAACTGGCAGAGGCAGGTGGCATGTTGCAAGGCCGCAATGAACTCTGATGCAGGTTCGCCCAGCTGTTGTACCTTCTGGTCAAACCGGAACCGCCAGGCCAGCGCAGACATTCGGGGCTTGAAATGCCCGTTCAGCTTTGTCGTGAGGTCTCTGTATGAGATGGTTTCAATCAGCATTGGGGCGAATAGGCTTTCAGCCAAATCAAATGTGGCCGGCCCACTTATGCAAAGCAGGGTCGCCGCTTTTAGGCCATCCTTGACGATTTGGTTCACCCGGAGATAGTTCTCGACTTGCCCCAGATGTGATGACCATCGCTCGGGATGGCGGATGTCGAATTCTCTGGGCTGGCCAACCTTCGGCATCTTCCTCTCGTTCTCAGATCCTACTCTGCCGACTCAGACAGTTGGTTCTGAGTTTGTGAGGCCGCTAGTGTGGTGACTAGCCGGCCGTAGAAAGGGGGGGAAGATGCCTCTTTCCTCCAGCACACAAAGCCATCCCCTCGTGAATTCAGCTCTTTAATGAGAAGCAGGTTCCCATCCTTGTCACCACTGTTGTGTTGTGGGTTCTGGAGAACAGGAAGGATGCCGAGACGATGAGTACAGCATAGCAGCTCTTTATTAGGTGAAGGGACTGTACTGGGGAATAGGGGCTAACTGCACTCTTATATATACCTGGCCAGTACCTGGCCAGGTACTCAACCAACCAATCGGTTTCAACCTCTGTTTCCCGCCAAAATGCTTCCCGCCAAAACAGTTACAGTTCAACACCTCCTGGTGGTGACTCTTATACACAGCTTTAGGTGTTGCAATAAAGCTTAATACATAACAATTGTCATGTCATAAAAGTGGTACAATCTGTGAAAAGGTTGAAAAGCTCTGGTCTATATGACCCTGAAAGCTAGAAGCACAATCATGGTGGAGTCTGCTTCCTTCCTAGTTCCACTGTGGTGTCTATTTTTACTTCTTTTCATTCTTCCCATTTTGTTTTATATTTAGGAATATCAAATAAGAAAAATAATTCTTGGTATGCAGAAATGCACTATAATAAAACCTGCCCATATACACTGCATTTGTATGTGTTTGTGTACAGACACACATATTAAACATATCCACAGTGCAAAGATCAGAAACCTGTATGGTTATATTAAGCTCAAACATTTGGAATATGAATAACATAAGTAGCAAGAAAAAAATGAATGAATGAATGAATGAATTTTAAATCAAACAGTCTACAAGAAGTAAAGTTAAAAAGAAATCATCTTTGAAGTGAGGGAAAAGTATATTTACATGTAAGGAAGTCGGAGGAGCACCAGTTGGAAAGGCATTGTATGTTGGCTAAACCAATCTCAAAAGAGAAGTTTAGAAAAAATGGAAAACAAACAGCATTTGGCTGTTTTCAGAATAATGGCAAAATAGATACGCAAAACTGTGAAGAAATCTAAACATGTTAAAAGCAAGATTCCCTTGGATAAGGCAATAATTAAGGTAGTCTGGTGGGTTGATCACATACCATTCACTAGGAGATAAAAGTTTGTGAAACAGCATCTTCTGAAAGATGCTAATCTGAATTTTATTTCAGAATCAAAGAGTGTAACAGAGGAAGACAATGACTAGTATCCTTTGACACTTCGTCTCTGAATAGTTTATTGAACATGCATATTAGTAGTTTGGTTACACTTGTCTTCTATAGTAATACATCTTGGAGCTGTGGTGGCGCATTGGTTAGAATGCAGTATTGCGGGCTAACTCTGCTTATAATCTGGAGTTTGATCCTGATCGGCTCATGGTTGACTCAGCCTTCCATCCTTCTGAGATCGGTAAAATGAGGACCCAGATTATTGGGGGGTAAATGCTGTCTCTGTAAATCACTTAGATCTGTGAAGCATTGTGAAGCAATATACAAGTCTAAGTGCTATTGCTATTACCTTTCTATGAAATTATAATGAATTTATTCATAAATTTGCATCCATAAGTTTGCATATGCAAATTATATGCAAACTAGAATCCTGTTTTTTCTTCTAATCATGTAAAAAGGGTCATTCTAAAAACAGCAGTTTTTAAGGATCTCTGCATCAAATTTTATTATTCAGAATTACAGATACACAAAATGGTTCATGCATGAAAGAGCTACTCGGTTTCTACCTGAACCTAAACATGTCTGTTTGGTATGAATACAGGTAGTTCTTGACATATGACCACAATTAGGCAAGGCAGTTGTGAAGTGAATTTTGCTCCATTTTACAACTTTTCTTGCCACAGTTGTTAAGTGAATCATTACAGTTATTAAGTTAGTAACATAGTTGCTAAGTGAATCTGGCTTCCCCCTTGACTTTGCTTGGCAGAAGTTCACAAAAGGTGATCACATGACCCTGGGACACTGCAATCATTATAAATACATGCCTGCCACCAAGCATCCAAATTTTCATCACGTAGCCAAGGGGATGCTGCAATGGTCATATGTGTGAAAACAGTGATAAGTCACTTTTTTCAGTACCATTTTAACTTCGAATGGTCATTAAATGAATGGATGTAAGTCGAGGACTACCTGTATGGTACACATTAGTAGGTTGTGTTGTGGTAGCTACAAACTAACCTATAGTTCTGAGGATTAATTTTGGTGGCGGAGAGTGAGAAAAGTCCAAGAACATAGACAAAATCTTCAAATGGTAACAACAATTCTGACTTCTTTTTCTGCTGAGCTGTGTCCATCTAGAATGATTCAGCAGAATTTCTGCAACAAAATATATTTGTTCTGAGATTAAAAAAAAAATATTTTCTGTTTTGTGCATATGCATGTTCAGTTTCTAACAGCAATTTCTGGAATACTGTCAGATTGAGAATTCAATATAAACATAAATTAATATCAATATGCAAGTCATATAGTGTTAAGTATATGCATATGTCTAGAACTGGAAACAATAATTTCGCAGACATTCCCTGCAATTCACTGTTATTTTTCCTTTAGTCGTTTCCATTGCTTTCTAAAGACACAAGGTTATTTTACTTACACTTACATATGAGTAAAATCCTGTTGGACTCAATGAGTTTTTTTTTATTGAAAAGTTTTTCAATACATTTTATCTTTAACCGTAATTAAATTCAACATCAACTTAGTGTCCACAACAGTAGTATCAGTAATTATGCCCAGTAAAAACAATTGCGGACAAAACTTTATCCTTTTCTTAAATATCTTCTGCATGTTCCACCAGATTTTAATCCAAAACGCTTTAACCTTTTTACAGGTCCACCATATGTGAAAGTACGTTGCGTCTTCGCCACCACACCTCCAACATTTAGGCTGATAGTACGGGTACATACTTGCAAGACTCAATGAGTTTTAATTCTGAGTGTGCATATATAAGATTATAGCATGCAGCCTACTTGGCCTATCCTTTCCTCTATTTATTTTTGTGCCTCTGCATCTAAATTAAGCCTCCCTGCATGCAATATTACTTTTCCACTGCAAACTAGAGTTGTGATTTTCTAAGGGATGCTTATTAGTGAGGAAATATCTTTATTCCAACCAATCCTGATCTGACTCTCAAGAGCTTCCTTTCCTAAGCATTGGCTCTGTCTCCCTTAGATGGATTTTCTGTGCTTCGATGGACTGGAAAATAACACCTTCAAACTTCTCTACAGAGAAGCAAAGGTGCTTTAATTACCAGCCATCTTACTGCTATGGCTGCTGCTTTGCCATGACTTTTCAAGAGATGAGGATAATATGAGATTTTCCTGTTTCAGTCTTTTTCCCTGCTTTTCCCAATAATTAAAAGTTTAAAAGTGCATTTGCTAGACATCACAGCTATAAGAATACAACCAAGTGGATTCTTGGTATTGCAGCAAAAATCAGGGCAGTGGGGTTTATAGGCTGTGCACTCCAGGATGGGGGAAAGCTCTCTCTGTAAATGCTAAATTACCAATCCTAATTTTGCACCTTTGCAAAAGAAATCTGTTTTAAAGGTTAAAATCAGCATTTTGTCTTTGGGATTAATTAGCCAACAAAGGCAATTATCTAACTTCCATTTTCTGAATCAGCTGAAATAGCTACGTTGTCTCCAAAGGCAGCCTCATATACAACCTATGACCACAGTCTATTGTGCGACTATAACATTATTTGTGATATGGATAAGAGTGGTGAGGTTGTCTCAGCACTGAAGGGGCCATACACAAATGTGTAAACTCCACCTTTGGAAAGTGCTTTCAGAAAACAAACATGATTCTTCCTGCTGTCCATCCAGTCTCAAATAATTATTGTTTCATTCAGAAGTCTTATATAAACCTTATAAATGTAATCAGTGATCAGCAGTCCTTCCAAAGATGTTTACTTTAGCTCAAATATTAACAGCAATTAATTAGAAAATCCTGCATCCAAACAGACTACTTGGACCACCCTATTTCAGTGACCCTTCCCCAACCTGATATCCTCAAGAGAAGGAAACCGTATAACATTTCAGACAAATTGTTGTCCAATCTTTTCTTAAAAACGTTCAGCGTTATGGGTGCTCCAACAGTGAATGTTTTAAAGAAGAGATTGGACAACCATTTATCTGAAATAGTATAGGGTTTCCTGCTTGAGCAGGAGGTTAGACTAGAAGACCTCTAAAGTCCCTTTCAGCTCTGTTATTATTCAGTTGTTCTGTTCTGTTATTCTATTAAGATATGTTAGAACTTCAACTCCCAGAATTCCTAGCCACGGCATCAATTTGGGAAGGCTGGTGTAGGTTAAAATGTCTGTGGGTAAAGCTGGGCTGGAAGAGAGCAGGAGGCTATTTCAAACCTTTTCCATGGATTCAAGAGTGACTTCTACTCTACTTTGTTATACTATTTTCCTTTCCATTCCAAAACTACTTTGTTTCCTTCAGAATCACCTCACTGTATAAACGCACGTAGCAAAATGAATTAGGAATTTTGAGGTAGAGAACAAAAGAAAACAAAAACAAAAAGACATATTCAAAACCCATGGGAATGTATTACTCACATGTTTTTTACGTTTTCATTAAAATTAAAGCAAAAAATCAGCATATCAAAATAAAATCCAAAACAGGACCTCCACCACATTATTCTGCTTGCCCCTCTCCCCACATCATTTTCCTCTTCACTCTGCCTAGCTGGCTTTTTCATCATGGTGGCAATAGATAAATCAGTGCTTTCACAATGACACTGCATAGAAATTTCCCAAACCTTGACAATTTTAGTTTTGACTAGGTGAGGGAGCAAGAATCTTCTCCTCTAGAGTACTTATTCCTGTCTTCAGAGTACTTTACCCCTTGGAAGCTTGAAACTGCAATGTGTAACCTGCCATCAAGTGTGTCACTGAAATAAGTTGCATCCCATGACATACAGACAACTACTGAGGAAGAACAATGATAAATACAACTTGCAGGGAGTGATGCAGGCCTTAATATAAATGAGCAGGTCTCAGCTAGAGCAGAGAAGGAATAGTTATTGCCTTTACACCCAGGAGAATTGGATGAGAGCCAGGATGGTCAACTGGGGGCAGAAGTACAGCACTGAGCTATAAAGAACAGAGCCGGCAAGATTTGGTATGTAACTAAATAGCTGGGATCATTATGTAAGTTTGAAAAACATCCTTTTGTTTCTGCTTCATTTTAATCTTTAATTGCTCTGGCTCCCAGGTTTTGGGGCAAGCTGGTTCTAACATGTGCATGTGTGTTCCTATGCACGTGTTGGTGAGCACAAGTGAAACTGGAGCAGAACTATATACATCCCTTTATTGTAGACACACAAATGCTCTCCAAGAATCAATGCTTTGGTGTGAGGGAGATACTAAATCAAACACAAAGCCTGCCCATTTTCTTTTGCAATGAGCCAATTTTGGGGAACAAAGTAAGGGCTTCATTTTAATAGCTTTTAAGAGAAAATGACAGAAAATTGGGGATGTAATTTGTTATGGACGCCTCCTCCTTCACTGTCTCCATTCACTGAATCTTGCAAAAAGATGTGTACATAAATAATAAAACAGCCAATTTAACATTTGAAGTCACTGGAGGTCAAAGGGAAAGAGAGAAGGAGAAATTAGCTTTACAAATTGACAAGCAGCTTAATGATCATGTTGAAATATAAGGGGCACATTTAGAAGCACTTTGCCTTTAGTAATATATGCTAGTAGGAAACATTAATGTACAATATCTAACTATATAGATCACCAATTCTTTTTCAGCTAGGTATCTGGAATTCTCTGATCCCCTGTAGTAGTGTAAGAAATAATGTAATGCTAACTAATATGTGTTCAATCTCAGTCACATACTTCAGTCCCTTACATTTTAATTAAGAAGCATCATACAAAAGGAAGAAATGACTAAATTTCCAATTGGTGGGAAGAAGTAACCAATATTTCAAATAAAGGTTTTGTTCTTTATCATTGCTCCACCATGCACATAAGCAAAACTAAACAAGCTTTCCCATATTTTCTGCTGGGATTAAGGTCCACTAAATGCAAATAGGAGCTAATGAAGAACTAGCACTCATAAATACTTGGAGAAAAAGTGATGTATGAGGAGATTACCAAGCCTTTATCACCTCCTAATCTCTGCCTGTCCAATTTGCCATAGACTTACCACATGCATATGTAGTTGTACATGTGTACATGTGCATATGTACAGAATGGTTCAGATGCTGCCCAAATCAGAGAATTACATTATTTAAGGTACAACACAACAGTGAAATCAGATTACTGAAGATATTGGTGCTTCTTCCAAGAATGGTTTCCCAAACAATGAGGTATACTTTCTGTAATGTATTGGCCTTAATTGCTGCAATCAGTTGAGTAACATGTTGACCTTAATTGCTATATTCAGTTGAATAATTGCTTGAGGTAAGGTTCTACATTTAGGAGGAAAAACCAAATGCACAGGTATAGTATAGGTGGTACCTTGCTCAATAGTAGCAACTGTGAGAGAGATCTTGGAGTCCTAGTGGACAATCACTTCAATATGAGCCAGTAGTGTGCTGCAGCTGCCAAAAAAGCCAACACAGTGCTAGGCTGCATTAACAGAGGGATAGAATCAAGATCGTGTGAAGTACTAATACCACTTTACAATGTCTTGGTAAGGCCACACCTGGAATACTGCATCCAGTTTTGGTCACCACGATGTAAAAAAGATGTCGAGACTCTAGAAAGAGTACAGAGAAGAGCAACAAAGATGATTGGGAGACTGGAGGCTAAAACATATAGGGAACGGTTGCTGGAATCGGGTATGTGTAGTTTAATGAAGAGAAGGGTGAGGGGTGACATGATAGTAGTGTTCCAATATCTCAGGGGCTGCCACAAAGAAGAGGGAGTCAAGCTATTCTCCAAAGCACCTGAAAGCAGGACAAGAAGCAATGGATGGAAACTAGTCAAGGAGAGAAGCAACCTAGAACTAAGGAGAAATTTCCTGACAGTTAGAACAATTAACCAGTGGAACAACCTGCCTCCAGAAGCTGTGAATGCTCCAACACTGGAAGTTTTTAAGAAGAGACTGGCCAGCCACTTGTCTGAAATAGTATAGGGTTTCCTGCCTGAGCAGGGGGTTGGACTAGATGACCTCCAAGGTCCCTTCCAACTTATTATTATTATTATTAAGGCTGTATTGTTTGAAGCCCAGACTGCTTGTCTCCAGGACTGCTAACTAACTCTCTCTCCCTCTCCCTCCCTCTCTCTCTGTGTGTATGTGTGTGTGTGTGTGTGTGTAGAGCTGTTCAGCAGCCATTAGGGCTGATATGTATTCAACTGTTAAGGTTATGTTATCAACTGTTACGTTTAATAGTTATGTCTAACAAGTATGAATCAATTGTTTAAACGCTACGTGAGGTAATCGCCGCTGACAGAAAAACACGCGGCAATTTGACAGCTGTCAAATTGCCGAAAGCTACCACGCAGGCGCAACGTTTGACAGCTCCACACGCAGACTCAGGCTGTCAAACCCGACGCAGCCGATTGGCCCAAACCGGCGAGCGGGAGACGACAGGTTCCGGATTGGTGGAGCCAACTTGCAGCTGGCTATAAAAGGGAGTCAAACCCCTACTGTTTTGCCTAGTGTGTACCTCAATAAATCTGAGTAACAGAGCCTGCTGTCTTCGCGTGATCCTTGACCCACGTATCTTCCAAGGGCTGCTTCTGTTGTTACTGAATAAACATGCTTGCTGTTTCACCACTCTGCCTCGTCAATGCCTAACCGAACCAAGAACTTAACACCTTCCTTCTGGAGGTACAGATAGAGTCTAGGAGAGATGTGAAGAACTCTATAATACTTAGTTACAATAAATGGACCTTACCCAAAGTTTCATTGCATTATGTTCATTGTTCATTTGTGCTCATTTTGGTACTGATTTTTTAAGGGAAGGTATGTACATTAAGATTACACTAAAGGAAGGTGTGATGGCAAAAATATTAGGAACTCTTGTTCTAAGATAATAGACAGTACATCTATCTTGCATTCTATGGAAGATTCATTTAAAGAAACAATACTTACCCAGGACTCAAAAGTTTTCTACTTACCTTCTTTGAACACACATAACTTCAAATGTTAGCAATCTCCAACGTAATACAAGATTTGAGAGTACATTTATATTTCTCTATGTTCACGAAATTGAAGTTATGGCCTGATCTCTTTTAAACTATTGGGAAGAGATGAAATACAGAAGCAGTCCTTGTTACAGTACATTCTGTGATCTACAGAAATGTGGATAGATTTAGAATTATGTTGATTTTGAGACTTGCTGTTAGAAAGTGTTTGATCTCAGAAAAAGAGGCATTCATTTTTATGACAAATGATAGTTTTATCTGAAGTCTGGTTAACCTCTGGAAACAGGTAAAGACCCAGGCAGTTCTGAGAACTTTCTTAGTACATTCATTCTCTTCTTTATTTACTTTTGTCTACGGCAATGAAATGGTTAAGAAACTAGCTAAATGTAAAGAATATCTTTATGAATTCCAAAAAAGGAGAAAGTCAATTTTAGAATTTATTGTGATAACAGCAGTATAATAACTATTTTATGTCATCATTGCATTTGCCCTGTGCCACCCAAATGTATTTTAAAGGGAGTGAAAAACATTTTAAGTGCTATATTGATATATTTCACTTTGTAGAGGCTGAAAACATGAATTTTTGTTTGTTTTGATGCCAACATGCCTGCCACAGATGTTTAACCTTTGTCCTTTACTTTTAATTTGGAATCAAGAGTAAGTCAAATGATTTTAAGGACTCCAGAAGAGACATGAATTATGGTAAAGAGAGGAGATGGATGCATTATGCACCATACTGTATTTCAGAAAATTGCAGTTGGGGATTATGCTAGCTAGAAATTATAATAAATAGGCTGAAGTAAAAACAAAAGTCAAAATAGCAGGAGGCTCTCCTCTGAAGAGGGGTGGAGAAAAAGTTTGAAGATCTTTTTCTTCAGGACATAGATATTCATGATAGAATCTGGGTTCTATGGAAGCTTTAATAGAACATATCACTGGACTGATCAACACACTGCTCTTTTCTCTTTACAATGGGTCAGGTTAAGGCCATCCTCTTTCTGGCTCTTTATGTTCAATGAAGGAAAAATAGATTTTTGAAACATGAAGATTCTGTAATGAATGATATAAACTCAAGAGGTACATGAATCAAGGAACACTGACTGAACAACTTTTGTTTTGGAAGGTTATTTGGGCTTGGTTTGAAAAAGATTGGCCATGCCTGATGATATGCCTGTATCTTTTCACTGAATCCATAGATAAGGTTGCCAACAGTTACTGACCCAACTGATAAAACATTTCTGCCAGGCAATAAGAACCAACATTCCAATTCCATTACATTTGCTATAACACAACTTGCAAGGTAGTGGCTTCTCAGATTCTATTCCTGGAGCCTTTATGCTCTAATTTTGCTTTGCAGGGAAGTGTTTCTAAACTCAAAAACTAGTAATCAAAAATGAAGATCCAAATGGCGAGAAAGATTTATTCCACCATGCCATAAACCAATCTCATAAGCCCTCCAGCATGGTTAGGTCTTAAAAACACTCCCTCTTTTGCAGATTTATACCACTCTGGAAGTGTCCCCATTATTAGCCTTTTGTCCTCCCATGTTGTAAGCCAGTGCTCTTTCCAGCTATCTAGTAGGAAAGTGCAAGGAAAAACTAGCCTCTACTCTGCTCTCTCCCTTATTTTTCCCTTTCTGCCTTTACTTTTTGAAGCAAGGGGTAGAGGGGTAAAGGAGGGGATCTTGGTGGCAATATAGGTATAGGATGGCTATTCCAAGAGGTGGAAATATCCATCAATGAGAAACTCCCTGCCCCATATCGCCAGTGAAACTACACAACTATCTTCACAGCCTTTTCTCTGAAGCAGGAATTGAATTGGCAACTAATCAATTCAATTTCCCAAGCTAGGTGTAAGCCTGACAATATTGTGGGAACATAGGAGTGCACTGCTAACACCCAAATATCAGAGAGACCTCATTTTGCTACAAGCAGATGAAGAAATGTCATGCATGCCCAATAATATACTACAAGTGATCCAGCTTTATCATTAGGCAAAGAACAGCAGAAGTCTCAGAAGGCAGATATGAGAAGGTAAAGTATAATAGCAGAGAACTGGAGGAGAAGCTATACCTTCCCCATGGACAGAACTCCCTAGATGGGAGTTACCTTAGGTGTGGTAGAACAGAGTTCCCCAACCTTTTGGGCATCAGGGACCGGTTCCACAGAGAGAGGTTTTTCCACGGACCGGAGGGGGTATAGGTTTGCATGCTGCTTGAATCCCACAGATGGGACTTCACTGGTTTGCGTGGACTGGTTTCTGGCATGCTGCTGACCAGTACCAGTCCATGGACTGGGGTTGGGGACCCCTGTGATAGAAGATGCTATCCTTTCACTCCTAGGGCAATTACTTGAAACAACTTTGACTATTGGGGAAAATAGCATTATTTATAGCATATGCAGGGACAGCCATTTTAAAAAATGAAACGATGTATGGAAGTCTTGATTTGGACTGTTGCTATGCTACAAATAATGGTAGGAACCTAATCTATTGCTGCCTTTTAGACCAGGACAGAATATTGCTTCCTTCCTCTAAATCAGTATTTCTCAACCTTAGCAACCTTAAGATGAGTTGTCTGAGATATATGTTTCAGCATACAACAAGGGTGGATGTTTTATGTTTAATATTAATATTAATAATATATTTGTTATTTGTTGTATGCATAATTACTATTTTTGTTGTTTGGTTGTTTTATTTGTAGCTGATTTTTTCTTTTCTTTCAATTTTGTATTTTAACTTTGGAGATACATTAAAAATTATTTTTAAAAAAGAGATGCGTAGACTTCAACTTCCAGAGATGTCCAGCTAAATCTGGCTGGAGAATTCTGAGAGTTCAAATCCACAAAGTTTCCTATGTAAGCATCAGTATCAGGCATGAACAAATCTCATTTCCCAAGTCATCCCAAAAAAATGTTCCAGTGATTCATAATCTGCTTGGAGTTCAACAGTTTACTGTACACTGTAAACCAGCTGAAATTGTCAAGATTGAGAAACATTGCTGCAAATAACGGCACTAGAGATAAAAACAGAGAAGAGGAGAAGCAATTGTTAGACCACAATTCCTGGCATCTCCAGCTAATTAAAAAAATTAGTTCAAAATATCTGGAAAACTCAGATGAAGTTTAATCAATCAGAATAGAGCTGGAAGGGACCTTGGAGGTCTGCTTGTCCAACCCCCTGCTCAAGCAGGAGACCCTATACCATTTCAGATAGGTGGATGTCCAGTCTTTTCTTAAAAACCTCGAGTGATGAAACCCCTACAGCAGACATGTCACGACCAAAAAGGGCTATAGCAAGCCTCAGAATATAAATATCGTCCAGGGAAATGGGGTGGTCTCACCTCTGATCTTTGGGCAGTATCATCGGCAGCCTCCATCCTCCAAAAAAAAAACCAACCGGCCCCAAAAGGGCCTTCGCAGAGGAGGGAAAGCTCGCCCTTGGCCCATCGGTTGGCATGTCTCCACCCCCTGAGGTACCTCCACCGGAGGGGAAAGCCCACCAACCGATCATCAGTTGGGCACTCGGCCGTCCCAGGCCTAAGCGCCCCACCGCCCATATCATCAATGGCCTCAAGGGGAATTGTCACGGCCGCCACAGGCCCTAGGCGCCTCGCCGCCCGGATTAGTTTCCATACATTGTTTCTTATCTTACCTTCATATGCTTTGGAAAATAAGTTGACCTCCTCTTCTTTGTGGCAGGCCCTCAAATGCTGGAATACTGTTATCATGTCACCCCTAGTCCTCCTTTTCTCTAGACTGTCCATAATCAATTCCTGCAACCATTCTTCATACATTTTTATCTCCAGGCCTTTAGTCATCTTAGTTGCTCTTCCCCAAAGTCTCAACATCTATTTTGTAATGTGGTGACTAAAACTGGATGCAGTATTTCAGGTGTGCCTTACTAAGGCTTTATAAAATGGTACTAATACTTCACATGATTTTTATTCTATGCCTCTGTTTATACAAACAAGGATTGTATTAGCTTTTTTGGCTGCTGCCGCACATTGCTGGCTCATGTTTAAGTGATCATTCACTAGGGCTCCAAGATTCCTCTCTCAGTTACTGTTTTTGAGCCAGGTTTTGCTGACTTTATACTTGTGCCTTTGGTTTTTCCTGCCTAGGTGTAAAACCTTGCTTTTCTCCACAATACATTTCATGTTGTTGGATGGGGCCCGTTGTTCAAGTCTGTCAAGATCTTTTTGGATCCTGAGCTTGTCTTCTGAATGTTGGCTGTTCCTGCCAGCTTAGTCATCTGCAAATTTGATTAGTTCCCCTTCTATTCCTGCATCTAAGTCATTTATGAAGATATTGAAGAGTACTAGCCCTAAGATGGAAACTTGTGGTACCCCACTGCTTATTTTTCTCCATGTAAATGTGGGAAGTCAGCCCCATAGAGAAGGAAATATTAAACGGGCAGAAAAATATATTTCCCTAAAGGATTTTAAAGAGGCAGAAAAGCATGCCCAGTTTTCTTAATAGCCCCAAGTCTCCCTCCCCCAAGCAGAAACCAGCTCTATAGAAATGCAGATGTAAATAATCCAGGAAGGTTAAGAAGACAAAGACACCTAAAATCTACATATCCCACCCAAACTCCAAGATGGGACATAATAGGATTAACCCACAGATGCCAAGGGGCACACCCAGACTCAGGTCAGAATACATGACACAGGAAATACAAAGCCTCAAACAGGAACAGGAAACAACTCCAAACAAAAGCCCCAGAGGGTATAAAAACCCATTCCCTACATGTGCTCTCCTTTCTTCCAGAGCCATCTTTCTGTCTGGCTCTCCTCTTCAATAAACTGCAACTTTCTTTCTAAAGCAGTCACCATGTTGCTCAGACATGTCAAACACAAGGCCCGGGGGCCGGATCCGGCCCGCAAAGTGGTTTCATGTGGCCCGCGAAGCCATCCTGGAAACAGTGAGGGAACGACCCCCACTGCCTTGGCCCTGGCCCACAGATCCTCAGATCTGTCCCACTCCTGCCCAGGCCCCCATAGGCACCCTTGATGCGAACGATGTAGAGCTGGCCACGCCCACCCAGTAGGCCATACGCACTCTAGCCACGCCCACCCAGTAGGCCACGCCCACCCTGGCCATACCCACCCGGGCCCCTGAGGGCAACTGCAATGCTGATGCGGCCCTCAATGAAATTGAGTTTGACACCCCTGATGTTGCTTATCCCCGTCTTGGACTGAACCATGATGAAGACTTTTCCTTCAACATAAACATAGTGCCATTAAGGACTATTCATTGAATATGGTTTGTCAGCCAGTTACAAATCCATCTAGTGGTGATGCTGTCTATCCACATTTTACTAATTTACGAAGAAGTAGGTTGTGTCTACTTTGTCAAATGCCTTGCTGAAGTCTAAGTATACTATGTCCATTGCATTTCACTGGTCTACTAATTTAGTCACTTTGTCAAAGAATGATATAAGATTGGTTTGGAATGATCTGTTTTTAACAAACCATGCTGGCTTCTAGTTGTAACTTTATTTGTTTTTAGTTGTTCAGAAATCTGTTTTTTATTAATGTTAGGCTGATTGGTCTTTAGTTTCCTTGGTCTGGTTTTTTTCCCCTGTTTAAAAGTTGGGAACCACATAAGCTCTTTTCCAATCCTTAGGTCATTCCCCAGTGCTCTAGGATTTTTTAACGATAAAAAAGTTACAAAAATGTATATATATATTTTCCAGCCAGAGTCCTCCAGAGGCAATTGGGAGTTACCACTTCCATAATTTTCAATCTCTATGAACCAACAAAGCAAGAAAAAAGATATGCAGTTTAATAATATGTTTTTAAGAAACAAATAAGAGCTAGATTAGGATGAGCTGTGTAATTTATGTTTGGTAATATGATGATAAAGTGATGATCATATGGTGTGAGTTTTTCAGAGGTGGGAAGAACCATTTCCCCATCCCCACCCCCCACCCTAGTAGTCAGCAAGTGATAACAAAACTATTTTTGTTAGAAAATGTATAAGAGCAAAAGCTGCTACAGTTAGAGAGAAATGAATCATAGACAAGGGCATTGGAGAGGCTAAGGGGATTAAGAAGAGAGGATGAGAGAGGGATAAGTCTATTGTTTAGAACAAAAGACTAAGAAATAAGCAATACAGTATGCAAAGAAATGCTCTGAAAGTTAGAAAAAATATTGAGAAGAGATAGCATTTTAACCTGTTACAATCCTGCTACATGTTTTTAAAAGCTCTGTTGAAAGTATTTCCACTGCTTTGCATGGTCCTTCCTGATTCATCGACCATCTAGAAAAGATGCAAGCTTAACTAGCACAGCAGCCAGAAGATTAAAGGCGGTCTGATACCAATTGATAATTAGCCAGATTTAATCAGACAATGGTTGTTGTTGGATTGAGGAACAGTGAGAGGCTACTTCAGATTGTGCAAATTGTTAACAGTCAAGTTGCAGGATTGGCTGGTCTGGAAAGAAACATCAAGAAGAGACTTAAGAATAGCCTCTTATACAGAAGAGTAGAAAATTTAGGCCAAGCACAGACTAACCATTTTTAAAGATAATGTTCCCCAAACTGGTGATGTACTGAGATTATTAATATTCCAATTTGCAGCTCCTTGTGGTTCCAACACATTTGAAGGGCAGATGGTAGAGAAGGTCTGAATAGCAAAGAAAACAGCAGTTAGGAAAAGTATATTGGTCTAGCATACAGTGCTTCTTCATGCACTTGCAGAGGCACTCAGGTCTTGCAAGAAATTTGCCATCTACTGATTGCTCAGAACACCAACACGAAGGCTTTCCAAGAAGCTGATATCCCTCTGAACAAGGAAAATTTGCAATGTCAGCAGTAGCTCATTTAAAAATCTCTTCCTTCACATTACTGTCTTATGAGGTCAGTTCAAAGATAAAACTAGCATTATATTTATATTTAAACATTATAGGTTAGATGAACAGGATGAACTCTTAGTTTCTGACTCCTTAATGCCAGATGGAGAGTAAAGGAACAGTATAACAATCTATAGTATGGAATATTGAACCCAAGAGTCCTTCCTTACATGCACTAACCATGTAAAAACATTATGTTGTTTAATCTCACACAACCATAAAGGGGCATTTAGGTAATCATCTGTTCAGTACAGTAATGCAAATTAAGTACCCCAAAGAAATGGTATTCTAGTCATTGCTTGAGAACATCCAGGAAGGAGCATCTACCACTTCTCCATTGCATTGTTCATGTATCCTTATAACTGTCATGTCAGTCTGCATTTAACTAGCTTGTCAATCACTATATTATGGGGTATTTTGTCCAAATTCATTGCTGAAATCAAGGTATATTATATTTACAGCATTCCCATGATCTATTAGAGAAGCGATTTAATTAAAAACATAAGATTAGGTAAGATTTGTTTTTGATAAATTTATGTTAGTAATTATCACATTACTTTTAAAGTCCTTACACATCAACCTCATTACTATCTGCTGCATTTTTTTCCAAATATGAATGTCAGACCATGGATAAACAGAAAAAAGTTATGGAAGATTATTTCAACATATGATTACTATGAAGATATTACTATATGCATGGAGATGGAAAGATTCAGCACTACCTATTATGGAGGAATGGTAGTGAAATTGACAGATTTTGCTGAATGGATAAATTGACTTCTTTGATTAGAGAAAATACATTACCTACACTTACTGGTGATTGGAATCCTCTTATAGACTTTTTGCATAAAAGTGAAAACATTTCATAAATTGATGGTTTATAGTTTTGATTATTAGATAGGATAGATTAGAGAAAGAATAACATGATGTAACTTTAGAGAGCTTAAAATATATTTGTACTTAAAATTGTGAAGAATAGACACTTCATATCTTACTCTTTTTTTCTTTTCTTTTCTTTTTCCTTACACTATTTGCTTTTTATTTTATTTTTTTATCTTTTTGTTTGGAAGTTTTAATAAAAATTATATTTAGAAAATATTGTTAGACTGGGCTATAGTTTGCTGAAACTTTCTTTCCCTTTTTTTTGAAGATAGGAACAATATTTGCTTTCCTCCAGTTCTTAGTCATTTCACATGTTCCCTAGGATTTTTTTAAAAAACATAATGCATAAAGGTTTGGCCTGACATCAGATAATTCTTTTGGAAATACAGGGTACAATTCATGTGATCTTGGAGATTTAAATTAATTTCCCCGATTCCAATATCATTGATGAGTAGACTTTAAATATATAAAATCTATTTGGTGTTATCACTCATTACCTTGGAGAAAAGTCATATGGCTAATACTACTGGAAAAAGAGGTAATTGAGGCAAGATATTGGTTGCAATAGAAATAGCAAATTTTATGCCAGAGTAGGTTTCTGCATAATTCTCATGGGTGAATGGAGGGCACCTCAGCTCAGCAGTAAAGAAAGATCCAAAGTATTCAGTGTCCTTCAAATCAGGTACATATCAAAACTGATAGATTTCCAACTGGGGCAATTGGAGCAACATCAAATAAGTTTAGATGGCTTCCTGGGCTGTGTTGTTCTTGCTTTGTAGACCTTTTGTCTTTAAAGTTGAGAAACAGGCATAATTGGCACAGCTCACCAGTTCCCTTGAGACAAAAGTGGTTACTTTGACTTCATTGAAAAAGAGAATGAAAAATTATCCAGACTTTCATAAATTTGCATACACTACTGGTAAATAGATAAGTAGATAGACTGATAGTCAGATAAATAAATATATAATCAGACAAACCTAGTGTGGAGTCCTTGGCACTCTGCGAACATGATTGTTTGCTAGCAGATGTTTCACCGTCCAACTAGGTAACATCATCATAGTGATAGATAGATGCAAATTTAAGAATTATCTCAAAATGCAGAACACAAGATTAAAGTTTAAATTATGGTAGGTTTTGATTAAAATCTTAGGAAAAAAGCTCCCACTCAGTAAAAATTACTGACAATTACCAAGAGCTTTCTTTCAAGAATGTGTAGAAATAAAAATCTTCATTAGGGTCCAGTCCAAGCCGGGAATAAACAACATGGAGACTGCTTTAGAAAGAAGTTTGTAGTTTATTGAAGAGGAGAGCCAGACAGAAAGATGGCTCTGGAAAAAACTGACTACATGTAGTAGGGAGTGGTAGGTTTTTATACCTTCTTGAGCTTTTGTTTGGAGTTGTTCCTGTGGCATGAACTTTGACCTGAGTCTGAGTGTGCCTTTCTGGTATTCTGATGGTGGTGGGTTAATCTTGTTATGTCCCAAAGGTCATATCCTGCTTCCCTGGGGCTGTGGCTGATGACTGTTGGATTCTTTTGTGTGAGGGATTGTTGATTCTAGGGATCTATGTCTTTCTAATCCAAGCTTCCTGGCTCCAATCTTTCTGACAAGATTATCAAATCTGCATTTCTGCTGACCTGGTTTCTGTTTGGGACAGAGAGTCTTTGGGGGGGAGGGTTGGTTTCTGCCTTTAAGATCCTTTGGGGAAATATATTCTGCCTTTTTAATATTTCCCAAAATCTTTCTCTGGATTCTTCCCACAATTCCCTATTTGTGCCATAAGAGTGTGCATGACACACTTTTATTGGCACAAGATTAAAAATTGATCTGGTCAGGGAGACTTGATAAACAAGCTTTTAAGCTGTTAATGCAAAAAAGGGAAGACACTAATATGCAGCAGAATAAGATCCCTGCTGTGGCTCCCAAAGGGGGAGTTTTCAACCCATGGAGATCTAAAAGTCAGGGCAAAAGTTCTGTCAGGTGGAAAACAAATTTATAGTGTCCAATATTCTGTGCCAATTATTTTAAATGTTTGATGCCACTTTGAGCTTCCAGTCAGGTCTGCACATTCCTCAAAACTACTCACAATCATGTTTGCCTCAGTACATAACCACTGGCTGCCCATTTTCAAGGGTTGCTTTCTGAGCCTGCCTTAGCTCTTAGTTCAGTGCACCCATTTTTGTAATGTCCAGTTGAGGTTAGCCAGTGTGCAAGCCAGGCTATTAAACTGCACACAGTGAGCCCTGGGATTCCCACTCTGAGTCCACCAGGGCAACATATTCAGGGCTTGGGTTTTTTGGAGATCTCTTTCCTGCTACCTCCTCAGTAAGAGCATATGAATTGCAAATCACCTGAAGGGGCCTGGTTCCCTCCCCCTTGGAATTTGCAGCAAGTTGTGCATGCAAAGCTTTAGTTCCACAGAACAAGAATCAGACTAGAGCTTTACTGAAGATAGGGGAAGGGGATAGACGCAATGTGATTCTGAATGGCATGTGTGCGTGTGTGCATGTAGCTACAGGCAATACAAGCATCTTGGACCAATTTTCCCTCCCACCAGACAGAAGTCCAAGGTGGTTCAGTACTTGCTGTGCCAACCATTCCCGAATGCCATCCCTCAATGAATCCATTAAACTGCTTAATTACAACACAAATGGGGCAAGAAAGAAAACCTTACAATGAGTTTCTGCCCTTCCCCCATAGTCTTTCCCAACTGTCTTCTGAGCCAATGGCTCCAGGATTCCTTCCTTCCTCTGCAGCTTTCACAGGCATCTGGGGGGATGGTAGGACTTGGGAAGATCTTTTCCACTCTGGTTGCATGGTGACTGTCTAGTGCAGACATGTCAAACACAAGGCCCGGGGGCTGGATCCGGCCCATGAAGTGGTTTCATGTGGCCTGCAAAGCCATCCTGGAAACAGTGAGGGAACGGCCCCCACTGCCTTGGCACTTGCCCCGGTCCCATCTCCTTCTGCCAGAGACCCTCAGATCTGTCCCACTCCTGCCCAGGCCCCCATAGGCACCCTTGATGCAAACGATGTCGAGCTGGCCATGCCCACCCAGTAGGCCATGCCCACCCTGGCCACACCCACCCGGCCCCCTGAGGGCAACTGCAGTGCTGATGCGGCCCTCAATGAAATTGAGTTTGACACCCCTGTTCTAGTGGGTGGCTGGATTCAAACCCAATTCCATGGCTCAAACGAATGGAGGCAACATCTGGGTCAGTGTGCTCTACTTCCAAAGGTTGTGGAGGGTGTCTGTACAGGGCTGAAAGATATGAGAGAGAGAGAGAGAGAGAGAGAGAGAGAGAGAGAGAGAGAGAGAGAGAGAGAGAGAGAGAGAGAGAGAGAGAGAGAGAGAGAGAGAGAGAGAGAGAGAGAGAAACACATTTCTCTTCACCCTGTTTGCTGGCCAAACAAAGTGAGAGTATTTTCCCTTGGTGGCTTATTTTAAGCAGAATTTGTAGCAGAATTTTAAAATTCTTTTCTCTTTGGATTAGAGTAACCCAACAGTTACATTTAGTTCACACACAAAGACTTTGACACTCACACACACACAAAGACAAGGAAAAGAGAACAGAAAAGGAAATAGAACTCTTAGTTTTAGACATCCTGGTCATTCCCACCATAAATCTCAGTTAGCTAAAATTAGGGAAGGCACAAATCTTAACAAACATATCACATGGTTACATAGAAAGAGATAGAGAGAAAAAAATCACTATTCTTATATTTTATTTTCATTTTCTTTTTAAGTACTTTTACCTAGCCAAATTGGCTTCCCAGAAAAGCCCTGAGCAAAGCCCATTCTTCACAAATTTCCCTTTATCATGTTTTCTTCATACCGGCTAGGACGGGCACTTGCCTCTCATCCTGTGCCATCAATAAATCACTTAGAGGGGATCTGGGCACAACCCTCGAGCTACAGATTCCCATGTTCCCCTTCAGATGTGGGTTCAATGGGCTTTAGCCAGGTCTCCCTCATAGCAAAATCCCTACTGCACTGCTTATCAGTTTTCTGACAAAAAAAAAAGGTTATCCGGGAGGACTCTGGTTTCCAATGCAGAGTAAGAGCCCTTCCTTTAATGGGAATGCCGCCTTTCAGTTTGCAGACCAAAAAAGGGTCTGAGAGGACCTGCTGTCCCCAACCAGCAGGTATGGACACCTCCTTCCACTGGCTTTTCACAACTATTCACAACTACACTTTCCTGAACAACTTTTCCTGAACACCTTTTCCTGTTTAAATGTTTGTTGATTATACATTTACTGTTTGGACACAGAGGAGTCTGGGAGGGTCTGACTGCTTCTTCCAAGCAGTGAGTGTGAGCACCTCCTTCCCAGACCCGGGCTTTGCTTACAGGGTCTTTCCAGCTGGTTGCTCAAATCTCTCATTCACTTTTCCATTCCATTTTCACACAGCCTGTCCCTTTCCCCTAACAAAAGGTCCTGCGTTCTGGCCAAACCCCGATGCTTTCCAGGGTCTGCCACTTGAACAGATCCTTTCTGTGGTTAGGAAAGGCCAGAGGGAGTAAAAGACTCTTGGGAAAAGGGTCTTCTCACTCTCACACACAGACATACATACATTTCTCTTGCTCTCCTGGGCTTTAAAGTTAAAATTTAGAGGTACTTACCTCTTTCCAAAGCATCCCTTGAGCTCAAAACCAAAACTCCCTTAACTACCCTGGCTCCACATGGGCAGGGCCTGGGAAACCCATCCACAAACATCCACAAACACAAGGGGTCTGCTGCTGGCAAGATGGGGCTTACCAGTCTCGTCCATTGGAGAGGTTAGCTAGAAGTCCCATCTGGGGTGCCAAATTGTAGAAGGAAAAATCTTCATCCGGGTCCAGTCCAAGCTGGGAATAAACAACTTGGAGACTGCTTTAGAAAGAAGGTTGGTGTTTACTGAAGAGCAAAGTCATACAGAAGCGTGGTCTGGGAAAGCTGACCACATGTAGTAAGGAGTGGTGGGTTTTTATACCTTCTTGAGCTTTTGTTTGGAGTTGTTCCTATGGCATGAACTTTGACTTGAATCTGAGTGTGCCTTTCTGGTATTCTGAGGGTGGTGGGTTAATCCTGTTATGTCCCAAAGGTCATATCCTGCTTCCCTGGGGCTGTGGCTGATGACTGTTGGATTCTTTTGTGTGAGGGATTGTTGATTCTAGGGATCTATGTCTTTCTAATCCAAGCTTCCTGGCTCCAATCTTTCTGGCAAGATTATCAAATCTGCATTGCTGCAGACCTGGTTTCTGTTTGGGGCAGAGAGACGTGTGTGTGTGTGGGGGGGGGGTTGCTTTCTGCCTTTAAGTTCCTATGGGAAATATATTCTGCCTTTTTAATATTTCCAAAAATATTTCTTTCTCTGGATTCTTCCCACAAATGTATTTTAGCAGAGGCTGGGCAGCCATCTATTGAGGATGCTTAATCTAAATTCCTAATTTGTCTTAACCCTCCTCAAATTTGATTCTGTGATTTTCCTATTGTACAAGGAGAAATACAATATATTTGGGTACAATGGGAATGGTGAAGTCAGAACTATGTGCCTATAATGATAAGTGTTGGTGGGCATATTCACTTTTATGGAGAAAAGAACTTTCTTGAATTTTGATAGAAAGAAAAAAATGGGTTGGAGATCATAGAGCCAGAGATCATTGCAAAATCACTTTATTCTTTCACAATGTTTTAATTCATCTACTCTTTCTCTTATCTATCTATCTATCTATCTATCTATCTATCTATCTATCTATCTATCTATCTATCTATCTATCATCTATTTATGACTACTACAGGATGAAGGTGTCTTCATGTTATGATTCTTAATGATAAGAAAAACCTGAGCCTGTGAACTGGATAAAAGTGCAAGTCAGAGTGGATCATATTAGGTTAATTGAGATCTGATAAAAACTTAATTTTCATGTTCCTAAAAATCTTTAGCAAATGTCTGTTGTACAACCAATCAGAAAACAAGTCAAATTAATGTAACACAAACTCCAAAATGTGTTACTCAGAATGTTGGGTAAATATTTTCATTTGTTCGTCTACTCTGGTTTTTCTTTCTTTCTCATATTCATACCTCTCTTGAGACTGAATGGTACGGATTCTAAAATCATTCAGTCATTAAGAGCTTGTCCTCTCATATATTATATAGGTTTAAAATGGCCATATTTTTGCAATAAAAGAGATATTATAAGAGAGGAATTGTCTGGAACACAGTTTTGGATTATTGGAATAAAACATTTCGTTGTACATGGCTAACAAGCACCTATTATTTTAAAACCATTCTTTAAAAATTCACAGGAAAAAATCTCTCTTTGATATCATCATTAATGAAACCATTTTCAGAAATATACCTTACAGCCACCATTTGTCATGTCCTCTGAGTCACATGGCAGTTCTCCCTCCCTTTTTCTACCCCAAATCCTGAATCTTGTCATTGCCTATTTATCCTTGTATCACTGGGCATCCCAGGAGGAAGGAGAAAAAACAGGAAAAAGAAAAGAGCTGGAGGTACAGAAGCAAAGGGAGTGGGTGGGAAAGTCCAAATCTTATCAATAATAAACCACTTAAAAGTGCTGGCTATTAGAACATGACCAGGGTCCTTTGTAGGACTTCTCTTTCTCAGCATCTGGCTGATACCTCTGCTGACAAACTATACATTCAAAAACATATTGACGTTTGGAAAAGTAGCTGTCAGAGACTGAGTTTGGGTGCCCATTTCCTACAAAATCTCAGAAAAATGCAGGTTGCCATGTAAAAAGTCAGGGATTGTGTGGGAGAAGGACTATTGTAGCAGAAGCACCAATAATAGAAATTCAGATCTATGGTGAGCTCTGTTAAGATGCTAAAGCTTAGCAGGGTCTTGATCTCTCTCTTAATGCCTTTTGCAAGGAACAGTTATGAAAGAAACCAAGTGCATTAAGCCACTAAAGGCAATGGGATTCTATCAGATCTGATTCTGTCAGAATTTACAGAGAGATGTACGTATGTTGCTCTTGGTTCTTTGTCCCTCACTGCATCTTTGGGATGTTAATGTTACATAGCCTAAACCTCCCACTAGGGTTTGATTGGGCTATATTCTCTGTTTCATAATGTTTTATAATATGTTCACAATAGTTTTGCCCTGTGCACCAAAACAGCTAAACCCTGAGTGTTATGGTTTTGGTTAGCTTCCAGCATGATTCTGGATGCTATCACTTTGACTTGCTCTAAATCAAGGCTAAGGATGCCTTGATTTAACAATGTCTTGCTATAACGATATGATATATGGAGTGAATGTGTGTGGAGGGAGTAGTGTGACTTGGTGGAAAGAAAGACACAAAATGGTTAAAACAAGACTGGACCCTTTTGGGAAAAGAGAGCTTGGTCTGACCTGCAGCCAGCCATTGCCTACAGTGTTGAAGGCTGAGCATCCCATTGTCTGCAATATCAACTGCCATTGATAAGAAATGACAGGTACCCAAAGGGAAATGTAGCACTAGAAAGAAATGAAGAAAAATGCAGCCTGTCAAGACCTCTGTGGAATTGTGGCTTTGTTAAGAAGAACATTAATGCATTTTTTAGCAGTATTTTGTACTCACAGGCTCTGTACATCATGCTCTTCTCCCTTTTCCAAAGCAGAATAGGAACTTAATAAGTGCAGCAAGAGCAGGAGGGGTCTAACTTAGAGAGATGACACAATGTGAATCTATACTGAATTTACAAGAAATATTTCTGGAAATTCCATCCATTTTAAAGTCAGCTGTTTTGCTGCAATTATATTTTAGCACTAAGGAGAAAGAACAGGCAACATTTTGGTTCTTTTCTATAAAGTCCTAATATGAAAAAGAGAGCCAGATTATGTGATGATTAAGGGACCAGGGTAGAAACTGGAAGACTACAATTTCTAGTCTTTAGAACAAAGCCAGTTGGATGACCTTGAGACAGTCACTTTTTCTCAACCCTAGATAGGAGACAGTGGCAAACTACTTCTGAAACTTTGCCAAGAAACTGCAGAGACAACTCTAAATGGTTGCCTGAAATTAACACTAACCTGAAAACATTCATACATATGAGGTGCTTTAAATTTTGGGAAATTCAGAATGGTTCGTACCACAGAAATAACAATTTTCTAATCCTGGCAAACCATGTTGGCTGCTACCACATCCATCCATAACTTGATACACTGTTTTTCTTTAATTTCTTACTTTTTTTTCTTTTTGAGGATTTTACCAGCTTCCTTCAATCAGGACCTTCCCATTCTTCTCAGTCTATACACTTTTCTTGCCTATACTTGTTTTACAATGAAAACCTAATTCATTTTCTCTCTGTAACCAAACCACCTCAGTGTATCTTTACCATATTAGTTACTCACATTTCTATTCAATCCCCATTCATTCAGCACCCATTGAACTGATCTCTTCTTTTATCACACAACTTTCTTAAGTAACCATTCTTGCTGCACTCTACTTTCCTGCTTCTCTCACATACCGTACTCTGTTCTAACTTCCAGATAACAAAGTGGGCAGGTGCAAGAGCACAGTTATTTTGTCATTCATTCCTAGCCTCAATCGAAATGTTACTCGTCATCTTTCCACTTAAATTTAATCTTTTTAAATGTCTCTATCCATTTCAAAACATTCCAGCAAGCTACACAATGTGATCTACTTGTTCTGGTTTTTCTCCATGTATGTATAATTTGGCAGTTGGTCACACTATTTCTACTATCAATCACAACTACTTCAGTCTTGCAGATTAATTGTCAGATTCATACTTAATGCTGCATCATGCAATCTAGCTAAGATTTTCTACAAATCACAGGCTTCCCAAGCTCTAACCAAACTATGCACACATTTATTACTTTTGGTTGTTATGTTTTCCTTGTGTAACTACCTTGATCTTTGACACATTAATTTTCAGAGTCATGCTCCCTATTACTTCATTCAAAGTATTTTATATTCATTGAAAATCATTTGAGTGCTTATCTAATAGCATAGCATAGCATACCCTTCTCTCTCTCTCTCTCTCTCTCTCTCTCTCTCTCTATATATATATATATATATATATATATATATATATATATTCAGATCTTTAATCAAAGATCTCTTAACAGCATGGCAATAATTGTTAATAGTTATTAATATATTTATTTATAAAAACATTAAACAACCAGTTATACATCTTTGTCTTGCTCCTTGCACATTGCTGAGCCATTTGTTAAGCGGTCAATTTATTCTCATATATCCTTTATCATATATTGTACTGTTCTTATCACATTCGTTAATCAACCTTCCCCCTCAAAGTTGTGAAAAAAATCCCATAATTCAAACCTATACATTATATCATGTTTTCTGTAAAACAACAAATGTGTCATAAATATTCTCACATTTATATTTTTCTCAGTTAATTGCTGAAAATAAAAAATCTGTGTATGCTGTCTAACATACAATCAAAAAATGCTTCCAAATCTGATCAGAATTGGGCTAAATAACTTCCCAGGCACACTTAAAAACTAACATTGTTGTAGTTTTTGCATCTATTTTTGCTACCTTTCTTTTTTATAGGGGAATGATGAGGCCTGTCCTTGAATAATCAGGCAAAGATGTGTCTTTACATATACCAAGCAAGTGGCACTGTTCCAAAGGAAACCACATCCATATTTTAGCATTTCTCCTGTTCCAGAATCTTCATCTGCAGGCTTATAATTTTCCAAAATTTCCAAAGCATTTATGACTTCTTGTTCTTCAATATTTTTTTGGATACTAACCCTGTTAGCATTTGTTTCAGTTCCATTCTTATTATTCCAATATATCAACTAAACCGAACCAAGCCAGACCAAATGGCTCTGGGTTTTAAGACCTCAGTGACCTAAAAAGACTGTGGATTTGTAGGTCCTGCTTGAGTGGCAGGTAGCAGGCATAGCTGGGAGGGACTTCGTACAATTTGGTTGTGCATTAGTTGTACCCATTCCTGGAACAGGGGCTCTGCTCACTGTCACTGATCTACTTGTGACCTCCAGATTGCACTATGCAACATGTTCTAAATGGGCTGCCCTTGAAAAGTATTTGGAAACTTCATCTGTGGCAGGATGTAGCAGTGTGGACAGTTAATGTCATTGATTACTTGGTTCATGTGACACCATTGCTCTGTGAGTTGTATTGGCTTCCATTATGCTTCTGGGTATAATTCAAAGTGTTGTTTTTCACCTTTGAAGCCCTTCATGGCTTGGGACTGAGTTACTTATCAGACTGTCTCTTCTGAATCATCTTTACCCATCTTCTCCAATCTGGCAGGAGTGGAATGCTCTGGTATCTTTGGCCAAAGAGGGTCAGCTGGCTCAGAAGGAGAGCCTTTTCTGCAGTGGCATCTGCCTTTTGAAAGCCCACTTTTACTCCAATATTCTTATATTACTTTATGCAAGTTGTAGTCTCTAATCCATGGATTACTTTAGCAGCCAGGATACTTCTGCTGATATCCCCTCAAGATGGTATGCTGAGATTCAGTAAGCATACTGACACAGGCCTTTTTTTAAAACCCAAATTATGAAAAAAAAATTGCATTTCGATTTTTATATGAATATATTTTCATCCCAACCTTCATCCATACATTATTTATTTGAAAGCAGACCAAGAGATTTTAAAAGTGTTCCTTGGCATTTTTATAAGAGAAATCTGAGATTAACATTTTAATCCTTTGCATGCAATGCTCCACTGGATTCAGGTGGAGTTACTGCCGGGTAAACATGCTGAAGATTAAGGAAAACATTAGGAGTCAAAGGAAGGTTGCCAGAAGTAATAGTTGCAGATCACAGCAACCTGGGCTGGTAACTTCACTCTGGCCTTAAGTACAGATGGGGCAATGATACTGGTCTCCTATTCTACATATTTTAAAGTTAGGGCTACCATATCAGGGCTAAAAATCCAGGTGACCTCTAGATAAGGGGTTCCCAATCCATGGGCCACAGACCATTACCAGGCCACGGCAGCTAACAAGCCTGGAAAACTTCATTTGTGCATGCATGGGATTTAGGTTGCATGCCGAAATATTTCCACACATGCTCCTGCCGCCGAAACCACAGAAGTTATCACCACCAGTCTGTGGAATCAAAAAGACTGGGGATCCTGGCTTTAGATGTCAGCAAAAAGACTGCTAGCCTTTGTTAAATCAACCATGAAGGCCTTGGGGAAAATATTCAGATGCTATGATGTGTCCATACCTATAAAGATCAGAATAGCTCAGGCAATGGTATTCTCTGGAAGGAAAGACAAGAAGAGGAGGATCAACAACAAGAAGGATGAACTCAGTTACAATGGCTATGAGGGCACTGTCCTGCACGTTTGACCTTACCCCTTACATTTCCTCCTCTTTGTCATGTGATTTATTTCTTTTAAAAATAGATTTTATATTGCTTTGCTTTATGCTGGTCTTTGGCTTTAGAGCTACTTTGGTCCTGAAGCTGTAGCAAGAGGGTATATAGAAGCTCTCAGAATAATAGATAAATGACTTATACCATTCTGAGAGCTTCTATATATCACTTTTAGCAACTCAGTTGAGTGCCAGGATCTTGATAATTCCTAAAGCTAACACAATCTTTATAGTTGTCTAAAGTACAAAAGTTCAATGAAACTAAAATTATCATACAGGATTACATTGGGTAAAAATAGAGCAGTGATGGCGAACCTTTTAGAGACCGAGTGCCAAAACGGCAACCCAAAACCCACTTATTTATCGCAAAATGCCAGGGCCGCATCAGCATTGTGGTGCCCCACAGGGGGTGTGGCCCACTGGGTGGGCATGGCTGCGGTGGTCATGGCAGACTGGGTGGGTGTGGCCAGGATGGGAGTGGCCACCTCGATGTTGCTCATGGGGGGGACACCTGTGGGACTGGGAAGGGTTGGGAGAGATCCAGTGTCTCTCTGGCAGGTGGAGTGGTGGACAGGAGGCTTATCCTGCAGGGTGAGGCAGGAGGCAGCGTGGTGGTGCCATTGCCGCAGGCAAGGCAAGGTGAGGCAGGGGCCAGGGCAGCTGCTGCCTGACACCATCGGCCCCCACACATAGAGGCTAACAAGCACATGGGGGCCGATGGTGTCTGTCAGCAGCCACAGCCTACCAGCCCCTCAACCAGTGCACTCTGGGGCTCCGCAGCCCACTGCCAATACCAGGCCACCCTTCCAGCTGCAGGAAGAGTAGTGGATGAGGGAGGCACGTGCTGCAGACTGTCGGTCATGCCTACTTCATCCCATATGGTTTTTGCTTGCAGTTGGACAGCAGGTCCCTGCTGGTCATCTTCTTGGCCCCCTCGCAGATCTTGCCCTTGGCCGGCACATGGAGCCTGTTGCCCTCGTGCACCTGATGCACCTTGGACTCGCCTTGGGCTGCCGCTGCAACACAGCTCGCACAGGTCCATTAGACCGCCCCACCCTGCACAAAGGAGGTGAAGTGGCCAGCTAGCAAGCTCGAGTAGAGGTGGTAGAGCATGCCCATGTGCAGCAAGCCAAAGGCAACCCTGAGTGGGGAAAGCCAGACCCCCATTGGTGCCATGGTCCCCCAGTCCCAGCTAGGATTGTGTGCCTCCCCCCATCTCTGCTGGGCCTGGGCCTGGGCAGCCATGATGTCTATAGGGATCCAGCTTTCCCTGCTTGGGGTAGCCTTTTGCCTGCTGGTCCTGGGTGTGCTCTACCACCTCTATGCGGGCTTCCTAGCTGACCACTTTGCCTCCTTCATGCTGGGCAGGCCTGCAGCTCTGGGTGATAGCCTAATGGATTTGCACGAGTGGCTGGTGGCCACCATAGATACTGAGGTGCGCTAGGGGAATGCACTGCACCTGCAGGCCAAGGACAAGACCCTTGAGGGGCTGAGGAGATGGGACGGAGTAGGCGTGTCCAGCAGTCCACATCACATGCTCCCCCAACTCCGTGTGCTTCAGGTGCTGCCGCCACACTGCTGTTGGAGGGCCAGGCCAGTATTCAGCTTTTCTCTCCCGCTGTGTCCACTTCTTAACAGCCTTGTTTCCTATCCCCACCCCCCATGTCCCCCACCTTCCAAAGCACAGCAATTATTTCCTGAGGGAAAGGCAAGCAGGGAAGTGTCAGATCGGCAACTGAGAAAGTGAAGCAAGGTGTGAGGGGCAGGGGAGGAACTCATCATTCCCAAGCAGGGCTGCCTTTTCCCCTGGTGCACCTCAGTACCTACCACATCCGCCAGCTGCTCACGCAGGTCCATTAGGCCGCCACCAGAACTGCAGGCCTGCCCAGCACGAAGGAGGCAAAGCAGTTGGTTAGGAAGCCCCGTGTGGAGGTGGCAGAGCATGCCCAGGGCCAGCAAGCAAAAGGCCACCTGAGCGGGGAAAGCCGTATCCCCATTGGCATCATGGCCCAGCAGAGATGAGGGGGAGGCACGCAATCCTAGCTGGGACTGAGAGGCCATGGCGCCAATGGGGATCCAGCTTTCCCTGCTCGGGGTGGCCTTTGGCTTGCTGGGCATGGGCATGCTCTACTACCTCTACTCAAGCTTGCTAGCCAGCCGCTTTGCCTCCTTTGTGTTGGGTGGGGCTGCCACTCCCGTAAGGGGAAAGGGCAGCCTAATGATCGGCATGAGCTGCTGGCGGTGGTGGCGCGCGTGCCCACAGAGAGGGCTCTGAGTGCCGTTTCTGGCATGTGTGTTATAGGTTCACCACCACTGAAATAGAGTAATCCCACACCCTCTCTTCAAAGAGGGGAGGTGGACAAGGGGATATATTATACTATCTGTTTCTCTCTGTTCTGAGACAGAGTGGATGGACTGTATATACCATTCCCAGAACAGAGGCAATTGGAGAATGGAAATCCCATAGATAACTGGCTAATCATACTAAAGTAATCAGTTGATTAATTTAGATACTGTCATGGCTCAGTGGGTTAGGATGCTGAGCTTGTCGATCAGAAGGTCGGCAGTTTGGCGGGTCGAATCCCGAGTGCCGCATAGCAGAGTGAGTGCCTGTTACTCGTCCCAGCTTCTGCCAACCTAGCAGTTCAAAAGCACGTAAAAATGCAAGTAGAAAAATAGGGACCACTACGGTGGGAAGGTAACAGCGTTCCGTGCGCCTTTGGCATCTAGTTATGCCAGCCACATGACCATGGAGATGTCCTCGGACAAGCGCTGGCTCTTTGGTTTTGAAACGGAGATGAGCACTGGCCCCTAGAGTTGGAAACGACTAGCACGCATGTGTGGGGGAACCTTTTCCTTTACCTATTACTGGACAAAGTTTTTTAACCCATGCATGACTGGGTCTCTTTAGACTAAATCTAAACTGAATTAATTAACCCATTTTTGGGATTCCACAACGCACTTAACCCACACATACCTGCCCTAGTTATGTGCACAATGAGAACAAGGCCATAGCTGTAGTGGAAATAGTGATTGATTTCCTAAGCCATGCTATTTCAGCTGTTTTGCACTACAGCATCAATCATTTATAACTGCTAGTCAAAGTTGTTCATATCAATATCATTTATTAATTAGTCTAATTATTTGGGAGTTCATTTTCTTATAAAATATTTTCCTCAGGAAGACATGTTCTAAACTTCCAATTTCATTAGGGGAATGGAACTATGAAGGACTTTTTAAAGGAATGTTGATTTTAAAAAAAAGAACATTGGTTGTTGAGTAACTAGATCACAATCACATGACCACAACAGCTGCAACAACTGGACCTTTGAGCAGTGGGTGAACATATCATTCATTAATTGTCATTACATGTTTGAACAGTGGCTGAACAAGTGGTCATTAAATAAGAACCACCTGGAGATCTAAATCTTCCACTGATGGGATCCTAGCTTTGGTCGTGCTGCTCAAGAAGCAAACCTGGTAGTATAATTTTTTTTATTTTAATTCCATTTATATCCCGCCCTTCTCCAAAGACTCAGGGTGGCTTACAAGCTTAGCAGTAGCCTTCATTCTATGTATATGCCTACTTATTAGGGCATAATAATAATGGTAGCATTTTCAGTGATGTCCCTAGAGATTTTTGCATCATCAAACTATTATCTCTCTCTTACAGGGGGAGTTTATATCATCCTATGATGCCTTGGTTCCTCTCCCTAGGAGTTAAAGAATACTAACTTAATTATTTTGTTGGACTGTTCTAATTGATATGAAATGATGAACCACATATGCCGCTACTTTAAAAAGAAAAAGGGAAAATTGAGAGAATATTCAAGATTACTGTATCTCTGAATTAAAAAGTACTTAAGAACATTGGACTTACACTGTCAGCTTCATTACATCATAGATTTGTACAGGAGTTTAAAACTGACATTAAAGTAGAAATTCCCAATTCAAAACCTTTCCTGCAGAAAACCTTCCCCATTCCCTTAGGCTTAAAATGTTATCAAGCTACTGATGTTGTATTTGGATAGCATTACAACAGCATCAAAGAGGGCACTGACCCCAAAAGACTAAATAGACTATGAGAATCCAGTAACCATTTTTTTTCCACTCTGCCTCCTAGGAGAATTAGCTTTGTCCAGGTCCAGCTGTTTTAGAAGGGGCAAAGAAAGAGGCCAGGTGTCCTCCAAAGGGGCAAAAACATCCCACTCACGCAAAATCCTTGCAGCAAGATATTGAACCCTCTTTTGTCTCCCAAGGCCTTTTAATATGCTTCCTCATTTCTTGTCAATGCAGTGGGTTAGAAGAACAAATTGGAGCTCAAACATAATATCCCACTGGCATTTGTAGAATCTTCTAATTAATTCATCTTGGTGAGAACCTTAGAGACTCATTTAGGTCCATTTTGGCAAGAAGAACATTTAATCATTTCTCAAAGCATTGATTTTCAAATCAATTTCTTTGTTTCTCGATGCAGCATAGCCTCCCTGACCTCCTTAGTTTTCTCACATTGCTCATGTAAAATACTTCAAATTTAATTCGTGCAAGAAATCAATTAGTCATTTATGATCTGCAGTTTTACTTACTGTAGCAACAGATAAAGATACTACCCTGGGCCAAAAAAGGAGAAAAAGTTTCAGAATAGGCAGAGAATTATACTTATTTATCTTAACTAGAGCTTTTTTTCTTTTCTTTTTTATTTATTAAGGATTACTTTTTTAAAAAAAACCCATCTGCTCCATTTCTCTCACTGTTTTAAAACATTGTGTTTAGGGATGGAAATTTCACTTTTGAAAAAGGCCTTATGGGTTTCTTTGAGACTTTGATAAGTTTTCTGTGTAACCTTCCCCCCTCCCATATTGAAGGGGATGTGGTGGAGCTAATCAGAATTAATTGGGTTGCTGAAAAAGAACTGTCATGCTCTCTCCCAAGTGCACGCGCGCACACACACACACACAGAGACATGTACGCAGAGGAGAACTTAAGGTTGCTCATTAAAAGCCAAAATCTACTCAACAAATTGAAAGTCACCTGAGAAATATCAAATTTAAAATTCAGATTTTGTACTCCTAATTTTCTGAACCAATTTATAAGTTCAAAGTGATAGGTAATCCAATTATTACCCCTCCCTATGTTATTCCCCAATTTATTGTATGTTAAGGATACTACCTATGTTCATTTAAAATGGCTCAATGTTCTGCTGATATTTGAAAGATGGATAGATTGATAGTGACATTAGACATGTCAAATCACCTAAAATGACTCACAAGGCAGACTGCAACAGATTTAAATAATATATTACCATTTAGATGTATTCCAGTACCATTCATGGGATCTGGTGATTAGAAGATACTAAGTGATAAAATTATATTCCAATAAAATATGAAAGAGTTTCTCACAGCTGATTTTTGCTCTCAGCCAAGGATAATTCTTTTGGGACATTACTTTATAATTTATTTATTTATTTTATTTATTTATTTTATTATATTTATATACTGCCCTTTCCCGAAGGACTCAGGGCGGTTTACAGGGTGATTAAAATGCTTTCACATTTGAAATGTTCTGTTTTACTGACCAACAGTTTCAGTTTTTGAAACAGATTAAACATTCACAATGTGGGGCCACAAATCTTGACCAGAATATTTAGGCCTACAATTTGTGCTATATGAAGAAACAAATCCATAGCTACATTCATTGTCAGACCCTGCATGCATAGCAAAACGTGTTATGTGTCTGGTCACAACTTTTGGAGGATTGACAATTCTGAACATTGATATGAGTATATTCCACTCAACTTGGATGTTATTGCAGCATAAATTTGTGTGAACAGATCTGTCTTCTCTAAGAATGGGAACAACATGCCCATTACTAAAATCTATTCCTTGTCACTGCTGCCTATTAAATACCCTTGGAGCCATCCAAATTTGTAGAGAGAAATAAAGCATACTCCAAAGCAGAGGGCATGCTTGGATCAGCTGTTCTCATCTACCTATCTCTAGATCCAACACTATGGCTTTCTTGCATACCGTAACTTTCCACATACAGTAACTTTCCATTTCAGCATTACATCCTAGTCCCTTGAATCTGATGAAAAAGAGCTAGAGAGCTAACTTTAGCTTAGCTGTTAGTTAAGATTAGATGGCCAGCCTCCTTCTACACAGATCTAAAGCTCCTGTAAAATGGGTTGGTAATTTACCCATGGCAGGAGTGAGCTCAGGAATTCATTCTTGTGAAAAAAGTATAAAATAACAATTGATTCTATTTTTTCCATTTTATTTATTCATTTATTTTAGTTTTCTATCCAGTGTTTATTATAAATAAATCAAAATGGCAAACATGCCAATACTCCTTCCTCCTCTTTTCCCACAACAACCCTGTGAAATGGGTTGGGCTGAGGAAGATGAAAGATCCAAAGCTTTCTCGGTTTCTCACCACAAGATCAAATCTATTAGAAGTGGCTCCCTAGCAATTGTGGGCAAAGATTATATACAGTAGCTGTTGTGTTTGCATTTACCCAAATAAAATTATTTTAAAATTGTAAACCTTGTGCTCTATCTAGATAAGGTGGATTCTATAGACTTCATCACATTGATCATATTGAGCATAGATTTTACATAGATGCTTCCCGGAACGATTTACAGTCTGAAATTCATGCAGGTGAAAAAAAGGACTAAGAAAGTGGCTCCCCCCCACACACATTCTTCCATTATATATGAAATCCAAAGAAAACTCCATAAGTTTTCATAAGACTGCTCCATAAGACTTCCTGAAATGATACAAACATAAAGAGCTTTCCTATGCATGTACATTTTTCTCCATTCTCAAAATGATTGTGATTGCCCTCATATAGACAGAACTGAAAATATACTTCTTACATAAGGGTCAAAAAAGTCAAGATACTATTCTTGGCTACCCAATCAAAACCATGTCCCCTCTTTTTTAGTCCATCATGCATATGCAAAGCATGCAAAAAATAAGGCAGGGCTTCAGCTGCACATTTGCAGCAGGCATCTTGACTTCCTTAATCCTTCCTGGATTCCGCCTGCTTTGGATGAGGTCAAAAAGTATGGAAAAGATGAAAAGAGGTATTACTTCATAATACATTCTGTTGTATTTATTAATTGTCAACCTTAAATAATCACTGGGGGTGTGTGGGTGGGGGGGAGGGAGGAAAGTTTTTTTAGTCCATAGATACAAGATGACAAGTGATGTTTTGTGCCCATACTTAGTTCCCCATAGTTTACTCAAAGATCTGAAATGACTGATCAATGAACGGCCCTGCCTATATGCACCCTGTTGTAAGGCACGCGTGCCAGTTTTTTCTCACCCACGTGCACGCAGAAAAGGTCTTGACCATATTAGTCTCAAACATGTTGTTGCTCCATCTGACAGGCCCAGTGGCAGTGCTAAGAGCTGTCAGTGGAATAAAAAATAATAGCTAAATTTTGACTCCTTCCCTTTCTCTTACTAGCATCTCTTTTTAAGATCATTATTCTTCAGTCTCCTTTCTCTTTTAATGAGCTCCTAAAAATATTCTTCACTGAGGCTGTGGGCTAAATGAGTCATCTTCTCTCTCCTTCTGACCAATTGCTGGCAAATCCCCACAAATCAAAAACGACATGGCGGGATTCTGACATCTGAATTTGCCAGTCTACCCAAGATGGCACTGAAGGTGGAAGGGAATGCATTGATAGGTACACTATTTTAAAAAGAATTCCCTCCTACCATGATTATTATTATTAATGTTGTCGTTGTTGTTGTATTTTTCCAGGCAAAAATAGGAACTTATTCATTTAAACCTTGGTTTCCAAAACCTAACATACTGACTGCTTTAAAGACACAGGAAAAAAAACCCCCAGATTCTCCATTAGGGCTGCTAATTTTAATGTTAATATATTATAGAATGCCATCTGCCTTTCTTTTGGGCGACTTCAGATGTGAATCTGGGATTCCAAGCTCAAGCTATAGTATCTACTTAGCTTCCCCAAGATGGTTTGCCAGGCAGCCCACATATTTGCCAAAATGCAAAAAAGTACATTGGGAACTGTGACTCCACCGCAGCTTTGAAATGCATTTTCCACTGTGTCAATTAACTTGATGATCTTCACCATATGTTTAATCAGTAATATAACTTGGATTTGATGGAATGAAATGAGAAGGACGCTGATCCTTGGTGCAAAAAAAGGCATTTGATATAAAACATAAGTCTGCAAGCATTTGTCTAAAATAATGTTCAACAATGTCATGTCTTGCTCCTAAGCTCAGTTGTCCAGAAAGCCTTGCACCACTGAATTTCTCCCAGCTCTCATGCCTGAAGCATAACAAGTAGGCTAGCAATACTTGTAAAGCCATTACCTGTTGGTAGAGTACATGCTTTTAATACAGAAACATCCAGATTAATTCCTCTAACAAATGACCTCCAGCTGGGGAAGGAAATTTAGATTTCAAGGCTGTGGAGTAAGCCACTATAACCATAACATATATATTGAGTTTTGGTTGCTGTGGTTGCGGTTGTTTTCAGTTTGTAATCTATCTCCTCTCCTTTAGGAGAGGCATCCTATATTCCTATGATGTATCAGACTTCCCAGCCATGTTTACTGCTGTTAATTCTGAACTGACTGGGTGACAAGGGGTCGGATTGGGAATTTACAATCTTATTCCATTTTTTACATTTAGATTTAAATTAATATTTACACAGTAGGATCATCCCCTCGCTTTAAAGCTGACAACAACAAGCCTATGAGATTACTTAAGAGATAGCAACAGTGTGAAAAACTTTCAATTGAAACCTGGGACTGTCTTTTTTAGGTACAGTTCTTAACTTCTTCACTACAATGGCTCTTATAATCTCCTAGAACCAAGAATAGCACCGTCTTTGTTTTGTTTTTGCCTTTGAGTCAGTGTTGACTCCTGGTGACTGCCTGGACAAGTCCCTGCAGTCTTCTTGTTATGATTTCCATTGTCTACTTCCTAGGGCTGAGAAAGAATGATAGGCCCAAAGTCACATAGCTGGCTTTGTGCTTAAGGTAGAAGTCACAATCGCTATTCTGGTGTTTTCACCACTACAACAAATTGGCTTTCAATCACTATCCTTGTTATGTATCCAGTGCAGGTAACTGCATGGAAACAGCCACTAGGGGGCGTTGGCCTGCACGGTTTTGGTGGGAACCCCAGTTTCGGCGGGAAACCTAGGGCCAACCCCATTGGCTGTACGCCTATCTGGCTAGGTATTTAAGGAGGCCAGGTAACCCTTGTTCCTCAGTACATTACCCCCCCAATAAAGAGCTGAACACGTACTCCGGCTGGCGTCTCTTCCTTGCGTCGGACCCACTACATTACAATCCTACTCTATATAGCACTATCTAGCACTACTCTCTGTAAAAATCATGATCTTTTAAGGTCTGTTTCTACCTAGTTTCCCGAATAAGACATCATGCCCTGTGGCTGGAATTTTGCTGAAAGTTGTTATCTGAGGTTTTAAGGTCTTTAACCTTAATCCTAGATTTTACCATGTTCCAGTGTTAGATTACAAAAAAGAAAAGTGCCAGGTTTTTAAGCAGAAAGGAACTTAGATTTTAGATTGTTGAATATAGAGAAGATATGACAACTGAGTAGTCATGAATTCTAGCAAACTGTGATATTTGAATAAAGATATCCCGAAGATAAATTTGTTCCACCCATGCAACGGTTGTTAATGGAAAAGTAATATAAGGCCACTCTGCATATGTCTTTAATGAACAAAAATGAGTATATTTGGATATTTTTTACTTTTATATGAAAAAAGATAATTCTGCAGAAATTTCTCAGTGTTTCACCCTGCAAGATCCAACCAAGTGGCTTCATTTTTATATAATTAAATAACATTATTGAGCCAAATAATGAATTATTTGGAATCAATACATGATGCTGCCATCCTCAATCAATTTCCATAGACACTGTTAAATGGATAATCTTCATACAATTTCTTTGGCAACTCATTCCTCATGACCTCTCCAGTCTCTGTGGACATTTCTCTCATACAAAACAAAAAGATATCTTAACTATCCAAGTTCCCTCCACTAAAACATTGGTTCTCATTTTAACATTTCATGACTGAAACTTTCTCTTTTAGATTATTTGTGGGCATTCCTTAATCAGTTCGGTCACTAAAAGCAGCAGAGAGAAATTGTCATTCTCTTTTATATAAGCTGGTAGAAATAGAGATATACAAATTAAACTATAAGGTAACTTAGCAGATACAAAGAGATACTCATTTTCTGTGAATTGAGAATGCATTTGTATCTCATTTCATGAGACATTTAGTTCAAATTAGATCCAAAACTAGGCATGAATTTTATTTGTGCTTGAGCTGAGTTATGAAAAGGATAATTTAAGGCAAGTGAAACATATAATCCTCATTCCCTTACCTATTTTTCCCCTTGGTACCTTTGTCCCATTGAGATGGGTGGCAGCAATTAGTAACTTTGAGTTCAAAAGGCTAAGCAGATTTGGGCTGGTTAGTATTTGTATCATCAAGTACATATTAGGGCTGGAGACTGGACTAAAATTAAGAAAAAAAAAACATCCTGGAAAAGGACATGGGGAAATTATTGGATTCTGGATTGCTTCCAAAAACAACAACAACATGGACGTGTCCATGAAGCCAACAAGCATCAAACTTATCTTCAAATATATTTACTCCCCTCCCCCTTCCCTAGCACATACAACTTTGCATAGTTGACCCATAAATCTATTTTTGGCATTTTGGAATGATTGCCAACAGCACAGTCTTGCGGGTAGCTATGTATCTGGATTGGCAAGGGGGTGTGATACCTTCTCTTTCCAGCCTGTCTTGTCATATCAATTGAATCAGGAAAAAGAAAGCTGCTAGCGTGGTACTGTGGAGCATCAAAGAAAAAAGGGAGGGGAGAAGGATCAGCGTGGTGGCTGGGGAGCATCTGAAAGTCATCATCAAGGTAGGGCAATGACAAGTTTAGACTTTGTGAGCTGTTGATTTCTAGCATAACTGAGGCATCTGTGCTTTGTTATAGTGTTCATTCCTCAAGTGCCCAAGAAGAAAAACTACAAATGGACTATTGTAGGTCACCGGGCAGAATTCACAGTTTATTTTGGATTTGATTGTTATGATTATTGTCTTTTTGTTGTCATAACATGCTTCCTAAGGGACGCGGTGGCTCAGTGGGTTAGGACGCTGAGCTTGTCGATCGGAAGGTCGGCAGTTTGGCGGGTCGAATCCCGAGTGCCGCGTAACAGAGTGAGCGCCTGTTACTCGTCCCAGCTTCTGCCAACCTAGCAGTTCGAAAGCACGTAAAAATGCAAGTAGAAAAATAGGGACCACTACGGTGGGAAGGTAACAGCGTTCCGTGCGCCTTTGGCGTCTAGTCATGCCGGCCACATGACCACGGAGACGTCCTCGGACAAGCGCTGGCTCTTCGGCTTTGAAATGGAGATGAGCACCGGCCCCTAGAGTCGGAAACGACTAGCACGCATGTGCGGGGGAACCTTTACCTTTACCTTTAACATGCTTCCTATAATCTGTTCTAATCCCCCAGATTTGCTAAAATAAGAAGAAACCATACTTTATATTGAATATCTTCAAAGTTACCTAATGCTGAGTTAACAATGGTCCTTCTAGCTTAAACCATGAAGAAGGGCAAGGACTCTACAGGGTTTCAAAGAGCAATATTTTCTGGTTCTATCTGAAGATACAAGAGATCATGGGTATTTCTAAGCAAGAAATTTACTGTATAATTGCTTTTATTCTTCAAATGTTAAGGGGAGGTATTCCCAGCCATCACTGTCATCTTTCATTTCATTTGCTATATTTCCCTGACAATTTTCCCATGTTTTTGCTTACCAAAGTAAAGCTATTACAAGGGGAAAGCAAGAAGTAACAGAGCAATGTTACTAGAAGCCACATGTCTTGACTAAGTCTCTCATAAAATATCCTGAAAATGGAAGGGTCACCTCCCACGGAAACACCAGCAACTCTTGTATTTTACAAGTGTCCTAAAAAAAAACCTTTGGGGTGCAGAGAGACACAATACATTACTCACCCCAAGAGAAACCAGCTTGAAAGAGAGTTTGATAGAGATATAGAGTTCTATACCTCTATCCTACATCTGGTTAATCACAAGAAGACAGACACAACTCCACGATATTATAAGGTAAAGGTAAAGGTTCCCCTGCACATGCGTGCTAGTCGTTTCCGACTCTAGGGGCCGGTGCTCATCTCCGTTTCAAAGCCAAAGAGCCAGCGCTTGTCTGAGGACATCTCCGTGGTCATGTGGCCGGCATGACTAGATGCCAAAGGCGCACGGAACGCTGTTACCTTCCCACCGTAGTGGTCCCTATTTTTCTACTTGCATTTTTATGTGCTTTCGAACTGCTAGGTGGGCAGAAGCTGGGACGAGTAACAGGCGCTCACTCTGCTACGCGGCACTCGGGATTCGACCCGCCAAACTGCCGACCTTCTGATCGACAAGCTCAGCGTCTTAACCCACTGAGCTACCGCGTCCCTCCCACGATATTATACATGTATATTAAAGGAGGTAAAATCTATCCTCCCTCCCCTCTTCTCCCTCCCTTGATACAGTTTTAATATATATACATAAAAGAAAGCAGAAATGCCTGTTTCCCTCTACGCTCTGATCTTCACAACCAGATTATCCCAACGAGCCACAGACCATTTCTGGAGGGCAGGAACCAATCCAGTTCATCTATGTTTCATTTCATTTTGGGCAAACATCTGCACTCGGATTGGGTATGTTGTGTTATAACAGAAATGTCCCCTCTGCTTCAGGCAACAGCTGCTATCCCCTAAAAAAAAAAAGGTAAGTTCATTGGTGGAAAGGTTGAATGTTGGACTTTTTAAAAAAATAATTTCACCAATGGAACAATGAAACAGTTAAATATTTATTTACGTATTCATTGCATACATGAACTAGTGAAAATAGTGGACCAGTCTTTGATTATTTATAACTTCATGGATGAAACTGTAATTCTGTCTGATAGAAGATTATTTTTTTATTTGATAGAAGATTATTGAGGGCACAATAAAACAGTGACAGGATGGATCTGTTTTTGCTTTGTTGATTTATTTTTAACCAGGTGAAACTAACAATGGTTTTGACATTTTCCCCTTCTAGCCCAAGTGATAATAAAAATGGCAAATATAATTGGACTTTTTTTCTTATTTCTTTTTACAAATTGAGGAGTGGTTAAAAAAAGGAAACCACCAAACTGGGGCACTGTAAGTGGGGTTCGGGCAGGTCACTACTCTAGTTAAAGTAGAAGAATGAATGAAATCCAGAAAGAGGCTTCTCAGGCTACAGTGTATAACCGCCCTAAGGCAGCTCCATCCCCACTTATCCAGAATCCCAATGAGCCCAGCAGAAATTAATTTCAACTAAAAAGTGCCTGAGATTTCTCTGCACAAGCAATTTGAATGGGGCAATCTAGCCAGATCAAAGACATATAGCAGCAATTCATCCTCAACAGACTGAGAAAGGGCATTGAATCTCCAAGGTAAGTGTGTGTGTGTGTGTGTATGCGTACTAGCTGCAGAAAAAATGCTATTGGTGGGAATAGGAAAGCCTCTAAGATGCACCATGGCAGCAGTTTCTCTCAAAAGGTTAAGCAAACAGCATTGCCTACAAAATCAATGTGAAGCAGTGTGGCAGTTATTTACTTTGCATAATTACACAGGAAACTGGGCTGGGCAGGATGGGGAGCCAGAGGTTATAGTTGCGGGCAAATCGATGTCTTTTCATCTGAAGGGCACAGGCAGATTTAACATTGTGAAATGTGCTGGGAAGGTATAAAAATGAAAAGGAACATGGCATTTTTATGCATCCGATTTTGCCTCCAAAAATATTTTATTCTACTATGTGCCATAAGATTAATGTCACTGTTTCCTGCCCTAGGACTGAGAGGACTAACCCTACCTTAACCCTAAAGTCACCCAGTGGCTTTGTGCCCAAGGTAGAATTAGGTCTTCCAGTTTCTAACCAGATACCTTAACCACTATACCAAACTGGCTCTCATTATCTTCTTTTTCAAAAAAATGTTATATGGTGGTATACTGGACAAAGATTTATTTTCTTTTGTGTTACCTAAACCTGTTATAAATTTTATTGAGTGATCCATATTTCTATCTATATGTTTGTTTATTCGTATCAGAAGCATCACAATTAAAGTAAGGCATACTATACAAGATTAAATGTAAAATGCAAGATTAAAATATGTACAAGTTAAACAGATCTTGCCCAGAAACTAGCAACATTAATTGCATTCTGTTGCACTGCCATGAGGTCCTCAGATGTGCACTGCTCAGGACACAAAGGACAGATATACTGTATGTATGTGTCGTTGTCTGCATGCCACCACAATCACAAAGAGAAGAAGCCACTGGATAGCCCCATTAATTCACAGTATCTCTGGATCTTGTACCCATGCGCAGTCTATTCAATAATTTCTATGCTTCCCAGCTTTCATCAGATCCTGGATCTGATGAATCCAAGAATGTGGTTGTTAACACATTTGAGCATCCCATGGGCATCAGTTTATAGCTGGCTAATCCTTTCAATCCAGAAGTATCCAAAGGATAGTGAGGTGCTCATTCAATGTATATGAGAGTAGGAAATTTCATTGATTCAACACTATTCATAGTATAGTTGATGACAAAAAATCAGAGACCTGCAAATGTGTTAGACTACAACTCCCAAAATACTCAGCCAGCAGACCTAACTGGGAATTGTTTGTCTAAAATGTGTGGAAATAGGGAAAGGAAGAAATCTTTAATGTGTAGACAAAATCAATTTGTGGTACTTCCTGCAATAAAATCAGTATACTGTCTGACTAGCCAATTGATGGTTTTATAAAGATTAAAGAAATTCATAATTTGTCACAGTACTTTTCTCCCCTCTCTTTACATTTGAAGAAATTAGGCAGAGTCCCTTCTGAGACATTTGCCACACAACCCCATTCATTCTGTAGACTCTTATCTGATCCTTGCCTAGTCTGCAGCTCTTTCTCCTATTTCCCAAGGTCATTCCCACATACATTTACATGAGCTTTTTAGAGAAACAACAGCAGAATGGCAACAGTAGAATAGCAGCTTATATTCCCAATTACTGAAGTCATTTGCCTCATTCATGAGCTACAGAGATGATACTGGCAGAAAAAAAGATTGTTGCCTGAGCAATTTTGTGTTATGTTTAGTGCAAGTCAGGCAAGTGCGGAAAGGAATTTTCCATATTAATTTTGAAATTTGAGGAGCTAGAATAAAAGCTATTTGTTCATAGATTAGATATAGATATATAGATCAACGATTATCAAACATTTTAGTCTCAGGGCCTCCTTATATTCTTAAAAATGATTGGGGCCCCCAAAGAACTTTGGTTTATGTAAATTTATTATGTGAGATATTAAAACAGAGAAATTTTAAAGTATTTATTTATTTGACTATGCAGTCCCCTAAAAGGGCCCAGATGGCACTTTAAGAACCAATAATATAGATTTTATTTTTATTTATTTTATTAGATTTATATACCGCCCTTTCCCGAAGGACTCAGGGCGGTTTACAGGGCATTTTAAAATCACATCAATACAGAATACAAAAATTAAAAAAAATTAAAAAGATTAAATTATCCCTGCAAATAGAACAGTTAAAATTCTCAGCCTGGGCCAGAGAGCTCAAAGAGCCAAGTCTTCAGGTCCCAGCGGAATGAACGCAGGTCAGGGGCAGTCCTGAGCTCCACGGGCAGCTGGTTCCAGAGGGCAGGCGCACCCACAGAGAAGGCCCTCCCCCTGGGTGTTATCCACTGGCAATCTTTTACCGGCGGCACCCTGAGAAGACCCTCCCTTCCCTCAAATATCCCGGACCCAAGCCATTTAGGGCTTTATAGGTCATCACCAGCACCTTGAATCTCACCCGGAGGGCAACTGGAAGCCAATGCAGCTCACGGAGTAGAGGTGTTACATGGGAGTATTGGGAAACCCCCATCACAACTCGCGCGGCCACATTCTGCACCAGTTGAAGCCTCTGAGTAGTCCTCAAGGGCAGCCCCATGTAGAGAGCGTTGCAGTAGTCTAAACGGGAGGTCACGAGCGCATGAGTGACTGTGCTTAGGGCATCTCGGTCTAGATAATATAGAAATATTCATAACGTAGATATAGGTATAGAATATTAGACAAACCTCCCAACCTGAGGTTCTTAAAATATATTGAAATCATGCAATATTTGGTGTAATTAGCCTAGACACAGAAAATTACGAAGGCTAACACATACCAGATTGGCCAAAAGTCATCAGGTGAAATTATAACAATCATTTAATGATTTTCAGGGGAAATAAGCTGCTTGTCAACTCTACAGCGAACCTGACTTTAGCCATCTTGCACATTCTAGGTTGCCACAAAGATGGGAGAGGGCACGGAGGATTTCTGCTAGTCTAAAGAAGTCACTGTCCTGTGGGAACCAAGGTCATTTCTGCTGGTTAGATTGGAAGGGGAGCATTTGGGTAGAAAGCCCGCTAAACTATTGGGAAATGTAGCTGTTTGCATAGCACTGGGGTGGGAAGTTTAACTTTGTAATAGTAACTCTTTGGAGGGAATTTCAGATTTTGTTTCCCTTTTGACCATGCCAATACTATGAAAACAATAAACATGTTTTTTGAGGGAACCTCCAACCTCAGAGCTCTGATTTGTTTGGTCTCATCTATTGGAACCTTGACATTGCAATGCTAGAAAATAGAAATGAGCCTCAGAATTTTTCATTTCAGTGCTAGATACTTAATCTCAAGCACCTACCATCATTTCACAGATGTTCTGGCTCCAATGTACTAACTGGTCCCATAGTTCCTTGGCTATCTACCCTCACCCTTGAAGGCTGATTGGCTAGGAGTTCCTTTTAAAGTTCTTGGGATGTCTTGGGGTAACTACGAGAACCTTCACAGGGATTTCCAAGCTGCTTGGTTGCTAGTGTGCCCGTCGATACCTCCACAATGTAGTTTGATGAGGTTTCCATAGTGGGAGCAAAATTATCCTGATATAATTTATTTAAATGATAAAACTGAGGCAACTGTCTCATGATTACAGCTTTTAATTTTGAAATTCAGCACCTACTTTAGTTGATAAAATTATAGTCCCATTTTGCTAATACTATGGTCATTACAATGTGCAGATCTATCCTAGGTTTCTTTGCTGGAAATAAATGAAATACAGACATTTACTAAGGTAGCGTGGTGGTATTTTTCTATCATCAAATTAATCAGTGCATTCCCCCCCCCCTGAAAAATGTGTTCATCTGAAAACTGAAGCTATTGAATTTCTTCTTTTTTCCCCCTACTGAAATGATGGTGAAAGAACTAGACATCTTTCTTAAATTTGTGCTGGTTAATGACTGCAATAAAGTTTTTCATTTCATTGCTTAAACCTCTAACATCACTGCTAGAACAGAAAAAAACTCCATGCATATAGAGGAATCATTAAAACATACTGGCTCTGCTGAGAGGTACCTACAAGAATTGTGAGAGGAGACTGTTTTCAGTCACACCTTTGAAAATTTTTTAAAAGCATATACATCTGCTAAACATCAAGTACCATGATTTTTTTTTTCTGACAGTATTATTGGTGGTAATAATGCTCATTTTGAAAAAAGGAAAGAAAATGAACTAAAGCACAACATGTTTTATAGCAGGGCTATTGACCATTGAGCTCAAAAATAGATTGAAATAAATAAATAATTGAAGAATTCTATGGTAAATTGCAAGAGGCTAATAGTACTAATAGGGAGTGACTGGAATGCAAAACTGGAAAAACCTAGAATATAGGATGATTTGAATAATGGAGGAGATGGATTGCACTGAACTTTGAAAAAAGAATTCTTTCTTTACCACCACATCTGGAACAAGCAATATCAATGCAGACTCTATATAGCAAATTAGAAATCAGGGTCCAGCACATATCAAACGGATATATCTTGCATTGATAGAAATTGACTCAGAAACAGAACTTGTTAAAGATTGTATGATAAAATGGGCTCAGAATATTCAAGAAGTTATCACAATGGACACTTGGGAAAAGATCTGGGTGAGGAACGTAAAATTTACACAAGCTCAAAACTTAAGAGAAAACTTTTACAAAATGTTTTATAGGTGGCATTTAGATCCTAAAAAGCTTGCAAGTATGTATCCGAACTATCAACCTAAATGTTGGAGATATGGTGGCGAAGATGCAACGTATTTTCATATATGGTGGACCTGTAAAAAGGTTAAGGCTTTTTGGATTAAAATCTGGTGGAATATGCAGAAGATTTTTAAGCAAAGGATAAAGTTTTGTCCGCAATTGTTCTTATTGGGCATAATTACAGATACTACTGCTGTGGACACCAAGTTGATGTTGTATTTAATTACAGCAGCAAGACTTTTAGTAGGTCAATATTGGAAGGAGGAACTCCCGACTATAGAAGAATGGACTCTAAAAGTTTCTGACCTGGCGGAAATGGCAAAGATTTTGGCTTATTTGAAAGATCATTCACAACAACGTTATATTATGGAGTGGAAAAAGTGGATTGATTATATCCAGAACAAATATGGGACTAAAAAGTTTCACTTAGCATTTGAATAAGTTTTTTTATGTGATATTAGTATTGCTTGTAGTCATTTCATATGAGCTAGAGTGCGATAGACTTAATAGTTTATTGTTGTTAGCATATGGTTGTTTATGATTGTTTTTTGCTTTTATACCTTGTATTTAGCTCTGGGAAGTCAGGGAGGGGGGAGGGGGGAAGGGGGGAGGGTTAGGGAAGGCTAGGAAGGGATGGGCGGAGGGAGGGGGGAGGGATTGTTAAAGATAAAATGTATTGTAAAACTTTTCAATAAAAAAATGCAGACTCTATATATCAGTATTACCATACATCAACATTAAATAAATCATTAAATAAATCATTAAATCAGAAGGTCGGCAGTTTGGCGGGTTGAATCCTGAGTGCCGCGTAGCAGAGTGAGCGCCTGTTACTCGTACCAGCTTCTGCCCACCTAGCAGTTCGAAAGCACATAAAAATGCAAGTAGAAAAATAGGACCACTACGGTGGGAAGTAACAGCGTTCCATGAGCCTTTGGCGTCTAGTCATGCCGGCCACATGACCATGGAGACGTCCTCAGACAAACACTGGCTCTTCGGCTTTGAAATGGACATGAGCACTGGCCCCTAGAGTCAGAAATGACTAGTACGCATGTGCGGGGGAATCTTTACCTTTTTACCTAATAGCAAAATAAAACTGGAGAGGTAGAATCCAGTTATTTGGGAGAGCACTAGATGCTGACTGTGGAACAGATCACGACTTTTTGGTTCAAACATGCTGGTTAAAGAAAGAATTATTTTTGCAAAGATCAGTACAATAGTTGAATGCTGTTGGAGAAGAGGCAGTTAATCTGCTTAATGTCAACAAATATGGGAAAAGATTATGCGACTTAAGAGACTGAAAACTTTGGGTGTTTATAAATATATATAGTTGTTTTTGTTAGCTGCAAAGTCGTGTCCGACCCATCACAACCCTATGGACAGTGTTTCTCCAGGCCTTCCTATCCTCTACAATCTTCTGGAGTCCATTTAAGCTCACGCCTACTGCTTCAGTGACTCCATCCAGCCACCTCATTCTCTGTCGTCCCCTTCTTCTCTTGCCCTCAATCTTTCCCAGCATTAGGCTCTTCTCCAGTGAGTCCTTCCTTCTCATTAGGTGGCCAAAGTATTTGAGTTTTAGCTTCAGGATCTGGCCTTCTAAAGAGCAGTCAGGGTTGATCTCCTCTAGGACTGACCGGTTTGATCGCCTTGCAGTCCAAGGGATTCACAGGAGTCTTCTCCAGCACCATAGTTCAAAGGCCTCAATTCTTTGGCACTCAGCCTTTCTTATGGTCCAACTTTCACTGCCATACATTGCAACTGGAAAGACTATAGCCTTGACTATACACACTTTTGTTGACAGGGTGATATCTCTGCTTTTTAGTGTGCTGTCTAGATTTGCCATGGCTTTCCTCCCCAGGAGCAAGTGTCTTTTTAATCTCTTGGCTACAGTCCCCATCTGCAGTGATCTTGGACCCCAGGAAAATAAAATCTGTCACTACCTCCATTTCTTCCCCATCTATTTGCCAGGAATTGAGAGGGCCGGATGCCATGATCTTGGTTTTCTTAATGTTAAGTTTCAATCCAACTTTTGCACTCTCCTTCTTCACCCGCAACAAGAGCCTTGTTGGAGCAGTGGGCTAATGCCTCCTTAAGTAACACCAGCTGCCTGCAATTATTGCAGGTTCGCATCCCACCAGGCTCAAGGTTGACTCAGCCTTCCATCCTTCCGAGGTAGGTAAAATGAGGACCCAGATTGTTGGGGGCAATAAGCTGACTTTGTAATAATGCCGCTTGGGGGGGCAAAAGCCCTAATAAGCAGGCATATACATAGAATGAAGGCTACTGCTAAGCATATTTGATTTGTGCTTAGATTGTAAGCCGCCCTGAGTCTTCGAAGAAGGGCGGGATATAAATGGGATTTTAAAAAAAGAGGCTCTTTAGTTCTTCTTCACTTTCTGCCATTAGAGTGGTATCATCTGCATATCTTAGGTTGTTGATATTTCTCCCGGCAATCTTAATTCCAACTTTTGATTCATCTAGCCCTGCCTTTCTCATGATGTGCTCTGCATATAAGTTAAATAGGCAGGGTGACAGTATACAGCCTTGCCGGACTCCTTTCCCAATTTTGAACCAATCAGTGGTTCCGTGTCCAGTTCTCATTGTTGCTTCTTGGCCCACATATAGGTTTCTCATATATATAGTATGGAAGGAAAATACAGGAAAATATGAAAATTATCAAACCATCTCATTAACTCTATATACAAGCAATGTGTTGCTTACAATATAGCCTTGCAAAGAAATCTCTTTAGAAATCTCTTTAGAGAGATTCCAGATGTATAGACACAACATCAAGTAGGTAATATAAGGCAGATAATGGAGAATACAAGAAATATAAGCAGAGAGTTTACTTTTGCTTCACTGAGTATGACAAAGCCTTTGAGTGTGTGGATTATTCCAGTATGTGGAACATATTAAGGATGTCCTAACTGCTTCTGGAGAATCTTTACAATAAATAGAAAGTACTGTAAGGAATGAATTTGGAAAAAAAAACCATACAGATTCAGAATAGGAAGGGAGTGAAACAGGGTTACATATTGTTCCTACGTTTGTTTAACTTGACAGAGACTATATTACAAGAATGACAGAATTTAGGTAACAGCTGGAATCAAAACTGAAGATTGAACGGCTAACAATTTGACACATACAAATGAGCCCACTTTGTTAGGTGAAAATAAACATGACTTAAAATGGCTCTTTATGAAAGTGAAAAAAGGAAACAAAAAACTGGGTTAAGAGACAAAGGTATTGTGAGTGTCAACATGCATGCCTAATGAACTTACAATCAATGGGGAAAAATTAGGCAATATATGTTTTTATTTTCTTTCTCTTAAGAATAGAAAAAATGGCTAATATGCTGGAGATACAGAGATTAAACCTAAAGAGGAAAAGAATGGAAGAAAAAATCATACAGAAAAATGGACAATGAAGAGCAAATAACTAAAACGTGGTCTTTTCAGTCACAAAGTAGAAATCAGGGGTGTCAAACTGCTGGCCAGTTTCATCATACCAAAGCCATGCCCACTCCATTGCCAGCAAGGCAAAAAGAGTCATGATACGTCATGACACGTCACGTAATGTGGCGAGTTTGACACCTGTGAAGTAGATTGTGAAAGTTGAACACAGAGCAATGGATCTTTGAATTTTAGGAGACAGTTACCGTGGGTTTCAAAAACAAAAAATCCCCAATAATTCAATCTTGGATCAAATAAATGTTGGCTGTTCTCTTGAAGCAATGATCAACAAGGAGAAACTCATATACTTAGGCATATGATGCAAGCATATGATTTAACACAGAACATAATTATGTCTGACAAGGTTGAGAAAACTGAAGATGACAACAGATAAGCAGAATGAATAGAATCAAAGAAAATACTAGAATATTTCTAAACAAGCAATAGGTTATTATTAAAGACAGCTCAAGATGGCGAGCGTTTGCTATTACAGTCGCAATAATTAGACCCTAATTAGTTGACACCTAATTAAGATATTGAATATTTTTATGGGAACAAGTTGCAAGGATTTACTCCAGCATGAACAAATAAATTTGTAACCCTTTATGTGAAATATAAAGGGTTATATAAAATGCAATTATTCAGTGAAAAGGTAGAAAACATACGTTGGAGCTCCATTTGGAAAAATCTGTTACCGAATGAAGACCATCAGATGGTTCAGTTTGTGACTGTTTATAGAATATGGAATATTCCCTGGAATTTATCTGTTTCATTTCTTGAAGTGCCTTAGCCATTTTTGAATGAGTATATATAATTGAATTGTTATATATAAAAACAGTTGAATTTAGGAAAAACTGTTTTACAGAATGCAAGTTCTGTTGAATTTTTTATTATTTTGACACATATATATTAGATATGGTATAATTAAATAACTTCCAGGCCTAATGGTCTTCTCTCATGATTATAATGTGATGAAATTATATTCTTTACGAATTACTAAAGCAAACTCTTTAATTATTTTTAGCAGTCTATGAGAACTAGGACTAGGTCAGGCAGTAGCTTCAAACTGTTCCCTAATTTTGAGGGTGCCTCCCCCAAAAATAAATTTGGCTGGCTATTGGCCTCATTTGAAAGCAGAGAAGCAGGGACCAGTTAAAAAAAGCTGAAGTTAACTTAAAGAACAGAATCTTACAAAATCCACTGAATGTATTTTTCTTAATGCCAAAAGCTTAGGGGTGGTCCAGGTAGATTTTACAATAACATGGTGACTTCTGTTTAAAAGTTTGACTCTGAGCTTTTCCCCACTGTTGAAAGGGAGTGCCTCCATCCATCCTTGAGCTGGCACAAAACTATACCAGCAGGAAATTGATTGTTCTATAGCTGATCCTTATCCAGTCTCTGTTGCCTCCATTATCCGTCAGTGCAGTCACCTTCTTCCCTCCAAGATAATGGGGGGATCACAAAGATGTGTTAGGCTTTAACATGGAATAAATGACAAAGCCTAACGAATCTTTCACAACCTGGGATTATCAAAAGAAAACATTAATGACCAATTTAACATCAGTAGAATAAGAATAATTCATACTTATCTCATTTATGTACTGTACAGGAGGTGAAAACAATTTCACAAGAAGCTGCAACAAGGAAATGTTGGTGGCATGGTTAAATGCAAGCAGAGAAAGGTTGATTTTCTCCCAACCTCCTCCTGACCTCTGAGAATGTCCCAGAATCCAGCTGCCCATTTTTCCACACATTCCCAGCAGCTTCATTTTATTTGGGGAAGGTATATATCTTTTCCTCCTAAATTATCGTACAGTGTATATTCATGGATAGGCTCATCTGTAGATAAGTTGACCCTCAAATTTTTAAATAAAATACCATGAAAATGCACTACCCACACATAAACTGTCCCTTGAAATTTTCATGTTTTATTTTCCACTTAATTGCTTATCCATGAATGGTGAATTTTTATAGTATTTTAATTACAAATTTAAATGATAGATTATCTGTGGATGGGTTTATGATCCATGAGTATATGTGAGTAGTGTTATCATGGAAAGCCAGAGTAACTAACAGAGAGGTGTGCTGAATCATATAAAACCAGAAACATAACTAGAAGCCAAAATCACAAGACTACAGTATGTCTGATTTATGTTGGCCATGTCATGTGTGCAAATTCATTGGAGAAGTCAACGATGCTAGGAATGGTTAGTGGAAAAAGAAGAAGGGACAAGCAAAGAACATCTGGATTGATAATATCAAAGCTGATACAAAGATGAATATCCAACAACTGAAAGAAGTTGTACTTGACAGGGTAGCATAGAGAAACTTGCCTATAAATTGCAAGAGTCAGACATGACTGAATGGTTAAAGCAACAACATATGAAAAAGTATACTTTTAAAAACTATTACCATACCTACTTGAGGAGAAGCCAAACCCAATTTTTGGGATGCATTTTGGAACCTAAAATTCTCTACAGGTATACAGCATATGGTATATATTCATTTGGAGAATAGAATAGAATAGAATAGAATAGAATAGAATAGAATAGAATAGAATAGAATAGAATAGAATAGAATAGAATAGAATAGAATAGAATAGAATAGAATAGAATAGAATAGAATAGAATAGAATAGAATAGAATAGAATAGAATAGAATAGAATAGAATTCTTTATTGGCCAAGTATGATTGGATACACAAGGAATTTGCAAACCATGTGTGAAATTTCTGACACAGTGAAGCAGCTGGTCAAGTAAGAAAACTTTGGGGTAAACAGGAGACTAGGTAAAGCAACTACCACACTGAAGAAAATTTAAATAATTTCAATGTTTATCTCATCCTTTATTCTTTTATCAATTCTTCTGTCAATATATTACGTCTATAGTACAGATGCTCTCTCTCTCTCTCTCTCTCTCTCTGTGTGTGTGTGTGTGTGTGTGTCTGTCTGTCTGTCTGTCTGTCTCTGTGTGTGTGTGTGTGATGTATGGCTTGCCTATACCATCTTTTCACTCTTCCAAACAAGTTTGAACCTCAACTCTTATTCCTAGTCTGGTCAAGAATTATGGGAGTTCAAGTCAAATATTGTGGGACAGAAAGTTGAAAAGGTCACACTGATGAATTTGGCACTTTGTGATATTGAAACTAGAGGCTTCTTCTATGTCTTAATCAGCTTGCAGTGTTTTAGTTAAAAATCACTGGAGGTTGAAATATGATTTTTAAAAATATACTTCTTGCTAAATAAATATTTAATTTACAAGTTTAGCCATAAGTTAAATAATAGCTTGTGTTCTTATGCCTAAGAATATTTAAACTGGATTCTTTGTGATAAAATGTATAGGGGAATCTTTCAATTAAAAAAATCCTCTATGTCTTTGCAAGAAGCTTTATACAGAAATGTTGTATTTATTTTAAATTTATTCTAGAAGCTCAGTGCAAACAAGAGCAACAGAGAAATAATCAAAACATGTATTTTCATCAGAAATGGATGGTACCAATTTCACTAGACAATCTGAATATATTTGTCCATGGTTTTGCATTAGTAAAAAAAAAAGTTCAAATGCACTGTTTTCTAAAAATAAAACCATTTCCCACTATATATTTTTCTTTGCAGGGCAATATATTGTATAACTGTTACTCACCATGTAATCTTGACAAGGGAGGATATTTTGGTCTTGGTGGCTCGGTGTTTAGTTCAACAGCTATGACACTTTGCATTTCTTTTTGAGTTCTCCACAGTTGTTTTAATTTAAACACAACTGTTAAAAGAAAAAGCCAGATTAGATTGTGTCTAATTTATTTGTATTATGATTGTTGAAAATAGTACGTCCACCTGAGTCCACAGTACTCATGCTAAGCCTCCATCCTTGGCTCAGTCTTGTGTGGAGTGCCCATCTCCGCAGTGATTTCCCCCCTCTCCACTGTTTTAGGTTCAGATTCAGAAGCTATTTCTTCTTCTTTTATTATGTGGGGGAAACAGACACTGCTAATATTAGCTAGTAATGTCAGCTAGCTGATGGATTATGAGAAATTAACAATTCAGACTTAGTAATTTGAATGTAAGGTCCACTGGCTGCTGACAGCTAATAGTTCCTGGGAAATTAATGAGCCAAAGAAGAAGACTCACATTTTAGTTGTTTGATAATTTAATCTTTCCTTCTTGCACCAGAGGTTGTTTTTTGTCAACCCTTTCATTGTGTCAGGATGTTGGAAGGGACGTTAAGCCTCAATTCATGGGCACATATGCACATGCAACCATATGACTGTAATTGTATGCATAACTGTGTAGACATAAGCCAGAAATCTTACTGATTATCTGAATGTCCATAGGGGACTGTAAGCAAGTCCAGTCTTTTTACAGCTTCTTATAGTTCTTCGGATGTGAAAGTTGGACCATAGGAAAGGCTGAGCATTGAGGCCTTTGAACTATGGTGCTGGAGAAGACTCCTGCGAGTCCCTTGGACTGCAAGGGGATCAAATCAGTCAGTCCTAGAGGAGATCAACCCTGACTGCTCTTTAGAAGGCCAGATCCTGAAGTTGAAACTCAAATACTTTGGCCACCAAATGAGAAGGAAGGACTCACTGGAGAAGAGCCTAATGCTGGGAAAGATTGAGGGCAAGAGAAGAAGGGGATGACAGAGAATGAGGTGGCTGGATGGAGTCACTGAAGCAGTAGTCGTGAGCTTAAATGGACTCCAGAAGATGGTAGAGGACAGGAAGGCCTGGAGGAACATTGTCCATAGGGTTGCGATGGGTCAGACACGACTTCTCAGCTAACAACAACATAGTTCTTCATCACTGCTGACCCAAACGTTTTGTTGCTAGAAGCAGACACCAAACATTTGTCCTCTACATTAGAGTCAAAACTCCTTATCAGTTCTTGTCTTTCTTGATTCCCATTGCCTTCCCCACACCGCCCCCGCAAAGACATACATGCACTCTCAACTACTTTCATGGCCCACTCTGAAACAGGTAGGTTCATCCAGCTCAGGGCCAGATTAAAGCCATCTGATGCCCCAAGCATAGTCCAACATCATGAAATACAAAAAAAATGTGATGTCTGATGACACCTCCAAAGAAAACTTTAAAACTTTAGCCATTCACCATGCCAAAGAATTTTTTAAGCAATGTAAATTAAAGACATAAAAAAGTCAGCTAAGTCAAGTGTGGCAGTGAAAGAGTTAAGGGCAAAAAATTCTGGTGGTCCTCTTCCCTTGGTGCCCTAAGAATGAGTTTATTATGCTTAATGGTTAATCCAAGACTGATCCATCTTTATGATAATATTGGTCCTGCTTTTATCATTAACAAAAATCTGAATCCTGAACAGATTGGAAATGAAGTGAGACAGCTCCTTCTGTTACACAGAAAACTGAAGCAACCTGCTTCAGACAGAACTACACTGTGCAAGTGGAGAGAGAACCATTAAAGGGAGATCAGAACTGGCATCTTAGTGACAAAGCAAGTTGACAATCTTGGCCCATATTGCTCCAGGCTATAAAATGTCTTCAGCTCGACCTGGAAGTAAGGCAGATTGGTGGTTTGACTATTGATAGTGTGCACTTTTTCCAGGACACCAAAACCCAGCATAAAACTTTCCTCAGAGATAGTGAACAACTTGAAATGATATAAAGCACAACTAGTTGTGCATGTTGCTTTCTCTGGCAAACTTGGCCAAAGGAAAAGATGAAATGGCTCTTTTCTTCATCAGTTGGATTTATTAGGGGAGGATTCTATAGAGACATTAAGTTTTAATAGCAACAAGGAGGACTACAAGGAAACCATCCTTTCAAAGTGACTCCTAACACACCAGAATCTTTCCACACAATCATGGGTTTCAAAATATTATCTTCCAGAGACAAAGAATCAGTTGATTGATACAAATTCCATAGATGCAATTCTTTTATCAGGCCAGCGGAAGCTTTCCAAGCTAATTGCAGGTTTTTAATTAGAGTTCTTAATCAGACAAGAAAGTTAAAATACAGGGAAAGAAGAAAAATGTGACAGATGTTTGTGCCATGATTATACAGGTTGCATTTTGAGATGGAATGAAACAGAATTTCCAGAACTGCAAATCACATCTCATGAGGTACAGAAATAATGTTAGGTTGCACTAGAGCAGTGGTAGGCAGCCTTGGCTCTTTTATGACTCATGGACTTCAACTCCCAGAATTCCTGAGTCAGCAACTGACTCAGGAATTCTGTGAGTTGAAGTCCATGAGTCATAAAAGAGCCGAGGTTGCCTACCCCTGCACTAGAGGATCTCCTAAACCTTGTTAGGAAGAAAATAACAAGCATTTTTTTTAATTGTTAGAACTTCATTTTTAGAAATATAGATTTTAGCTAGGAAAGCTGAATCAATTGTCATATTGTGTGAGATATAGAAATCTTTCAGAAAACTGAAAACAAAATCTATTTCCCACAGTTTGATCAGCTGTTATGATCAGTTTTCATACAGAAAGCAATGACTATTCCTATCTTAAATAGAAACTATGTACTCTGAAATGCAGTGAGAGACATTTCTAGATCACTTGCTGTTGAAATAAATAAATAAGTCAAATAAAGTAATATTTCCCCACCATTCTTCTTAAAAACATCATCTAAAAAGATTATTATGTGTTTCAAATAATAAACAGGCCTTGCCACTGTAATGTATTGGGCCTAGTTTTGCTTAAACTGTACCAGGTGGGTTTTGAATGCTATGAGATTGCTTAAGCAAGGAGTTGGGTAACGGTGGCTGGCTCCTCAGACAGACGGTCTCCAGGACCAACATTGGTTGGCTCTAGGGCGGCAATAGGTTTCTTTAAACCTATTGGCCGCTGCCTAGTGGCCAGAGTATAAATAGCTGTGTAGCAGCCTTGGTTCTCAGTTCAGTTCCTGCATTCAATAAAGCATGTTCCTGCCTGAACTCTCTCGCCTTGTCTCCTGCTCCCAGCAAAGAACCCAGTACACAACAGCCACAATTAACATTTCATTCCAAAGCAAACCAAAAGGGCTGAAAATGAATGGTTCTAGCATATTTCAAATTGAAATGCTATTGGTGACTATACTGTATTAGCAGGTGGAACAAAAATGGAATCTGTCTTCTGAATACCTACTGAGTTTTTAGCTCCCAAAGGGTGAACATTTTATCAGCCTTGACCATTTTTTCTCAGTCTTGATTCTTGGACAATGATAAATTCCCAGCTGTTTTGCAAGTACAGAAATTAGTAACAGTGAACTGTTAACAAGAGTGTATACTATAATGTTACATAGTAAGAGAGCAAGAATACTACTTTATTATAATCCCAAATCATGGCATGCATTCTCAGTCAAGATTTACCTGGAAATTAAAGAGAAAAAGGTGTATTAAACCTTTGACCAAAAAAAGGAATAGGCAAATATTGGGCCATTGGATATTTGGTTTCCAACCTCTGTGCAATTCCCCTACCATTATCGCCTTGACCACTGTGTAATGGCTCTTACTTCTATTATATAACCACTAAGCTCAAAGGAATTTTCCATCTCTGTCTTACATGTCACAGAGTATTTGTTTAATACAATTTCAATACTGGCAAGGAAAGATTATGTGACTTATTGGTCCCTAACATCTGCCATATTCTTCTCTGAATCAGTCTGCTCTGATTGAATGGAATTTGCATCAAGATTCCATTTGTGTTTACAGACAAGGGACCCCAGACAGATACATCAAACTCCCTCTTTCCTTCAAGTAACATAATACATCATCCATATTTGATCCCGCCCCCCCTCTTCATTTTTCTTCTCACATCTGTACTATGAGATTGGCTAGCCTCAAAATTAGGGATGGGCAATATGTCCTGCAGTGAACATCATGGTTCAGTGGAGCCTTGAAATTGTTTCTTCAATGTGGTAATCTGGAGGTTTGCAATCTATAGTATTTCTGGTGTTACTATAGTTCAGTCCCCAATTATCCCAGTCAGCCTGGTCCAAGATAAGGATTACTGGGAGTTGAAGTTCAACAACTGTGTCAGTGTCACAGATTTTCCGGCCTATGTGCTACCCACCATACTCACAGACACCTCCCTCTCTCTCTCTCTCTCTCTCTCTCTCTCTCTCTCTCTCTCTCTCTCTCTCTCTCTCTCTCTCTCTCTCTCTCTGTGTGTGTGTGTGTGTGTGTGTGTGACCTGACAAAGTTTCTGGACTGCCAGTCTGCCAGAAATACAACAGATGATGCCTCCAGCAGTGCAGAGATGGCTATGGTTTTAGCAGCTGATTTCTGGTTTGTCATACACAGAACTATGTGCTGTATTACATAGAATTACAGCCACCTGGTTTTCTATCTGTAGAAAAAAAAATCCCAGTTAGTTTACTTTACACTGTGCCAATTTCTTAGTGACCACATGAATTCTTAATTCTCTCACCATATGGAATAACCTTTCTCAACCTGTCATCAACCTGAGAAGCTGGGGAGAAAGAGGGTGGAAGGATGAAGCAAAAATTTGAACATTCTAATACAAATCATAAGAACAAAATTGCTGCTTGAGAATAAATGGATGTTACTAGAGAAGCACAGTGACTGTACCAATGCAGTCCTTATCAGGAATGACAGATTGACTTGTGAAATGGATGGAAATTGATTTTCAGATGTAAATAATTAGGGTAAAATGATCTATTGTCAAGCCAGAAACAAAGAAATGTCTACTCCCTAGGTCCTGGAAGCCTTTGAGAGAATCACTCACAGCCCAAACGTCACTGCTGGGACCCAGTACAATCACCTGTCACAGGGCAATCACCTGTTCCCACGTATGGATCAAAATCAATGCACTTGTCAGTCAGTGAACTAAATAAAAATCTTTGCTTGAAGCTGAAAAAACCAAGAATGATTTCTATAAAGGTAGGTCAGATGATGAAATCTGTGCACATTTTAATGTGAACTTACTCTTTGAACCAACAGTACCTTTTTCATACTGCAGTTTTCAAATAAAGGTATACTATAGTATAAAATTGCATTAATATGCATGCCAACATGTATATTAGTCAAACAATATAAAAATGCAGTATGCCTGGAGAAAGAAACTGTAATAGACAAGATTGCATGAAAAAAATCAATCTTTCTCATTCAGGTTTCAGGTGCAAGTATGGGACTGAGACAGCATTGATCGCACTTGCGGATGACCCTGGTGGGAGGCTGCTGCTTTCAGCTGCTGCTTTGGAATGCCAGGTCAGCCTTTAATAAAGACTTGATCATCCGTGACTTCATTACAGATAGGAGAATGGAGACCTGGATGGGTGCAGAAGGGGGAGTTTCTCTCTTGGTAATGTGCCCAGATGAGTTTTGAGTGGCATTGGTTAAGGCTCAAAGGCAGGAGTGACAGAGGGTAGTTTCCAGAGGCCCTGCCTCATTAATAACTGGATATGAGACCATGTTTGCAAAGTTGGGCCCTAGGAATTAGTTGAGATTATTGCTGTGATATCAGACTCCTGGTTGTGTAAAAACTTCTCTGTTGACTGAACTGTTGACTTTATGGGTGGGTTAGCAGTGGAGTTTGTTTATTTATTTAGGCACATTTGTATAGCCACCCATCTCATATAGTGACTCTGGACAGCATTCAATTTATTTTTACAGACAACATAAAAACCATTAAGGCAACAATTTTAAATTAAAAGATTAAAAATTAGATAAAAACAAATTCTCCAGCCTTGTGGTCTTGAGGGACATCAATCTGACCTTCTTGATGTGGATTTGGACAAGCTCAGGAGTTTATGGCATCATGCAATCATGGTCCTGACCCACGTCATTGAGGGTAAGGTTACCTGACATCTAGACTCATGTCCTCTGTCCAGCAGGCACAGCCTTAGGATCAAATATTCAGTAGCTTTTTATCTGTGTTTTCCTAATAAGTATTAACCACAAATTAACAAACTCTCCTAGAAACTGAAAAAGACTTTAAACAGTTACTTGCTTGAGGTTTTACCCTCCTGACCCTCTTGCAGCTTGCAGCACGAACCTACTAGGCAAACAATCAGCATATTACATTCCTCTCAGTGTGTATTCCCTATTGCGTGTCTCACTTGTAATCCCTTCCTCTCCAATGAATGTGAATACAAATATTAAATAAGGTGCTTTCCTTTCTCCTGTATCTGTCCTATTGTCCTTTGCTTGTTCAAATATTTGCTAACCCTAATTAAGGGCCTAATACAAAAAGCAGTCGTACATCGGATCTGTTTTTTGTCTCAGGGCAATGGTGGCATGATCTGGTTTTAGAATGATTGCCATCACTCCCTTGACATGGACAGGTCACTTTCTGGTTGGCATGGAGTGCTGAATGCTTGCCCTAGCCACAAAGCTATTCATCTCAGGTGCTTGATTTAACTGGGTTTCAGAGGGACTTTGGGGCTGTTCATGAAGGTCACGCACATAGCCTTTCTCTTTGGAGCGAGAGGATAACTATATATTTAAATCTAATTATGCATTTGCTTGTGCATGGAGCCCTGCTTAGTTTAGTTTAGTTTAGTTTACATAGGGCACAGATGATAAAATGGCAGAAGATACCTGGAGCACTATTACAGGACAAGGAGCAAATCTAATCATACATGGGCAAAGGCCTCTATTAAGGACTACCTTATGGTGACAAAGGAGGCAAAACATACTTATTTTTCTGCTCTTATAATATCTATCAATAGCCAACCAATGGTCCTGCTTAGGGCTGCCTGATGTTTCCTTGCAAGGATGGAACCAGAAATGTACTACAGGACCATTGTGAAGAATACCTCAGGCATTTATCAGCTAAAGTTGATCCTGCTATCTGGCAGGTCCCTTGGAGATGACTGAGGCATGGTCTGGTTTTATTATATGGGAGGAGTTACTGTTGTTACTTTGGGGGGAAAAATCAGACAGGGTCCTCGGGACTATGAGCTTAGACCCAGGTCTCTCCTTATTAGCTTGGGCTTTCAGGAAGAGAACAACTGCTTGGGCTAAGGTAGTGATCAGTACATCCTTCAGAGAGAGGAATGTTCCTGCTGATGCTTAAGGAAGAGATGGCTTGACCTCTTCTTAAGAAACTATCACTTGAGCCAACTATATTGGATAATTTTTGTTTCTATTTCCAAACTTTCATTTTCAGAGAAAGTTGATTGTTTTAAGGGAAAATTATGGAAAAGCAAATTATCTGGACTATTATCAGTATGGTGACCTAGAAAGCATTATGCTTGTGGATGACCTCTGGCAGAAACGAGATGACTGAGGGACTGCATCCATTCTGACTATCCTTGATCACTCAGTTATTTTCGATGCCATTAATCATGATGTATTTCTGAACCACCTCAGGGAATTGGGAATATGGGCCACAGTATTTCAGCAGTTCTCTTCTTTCCTCTAGACCTGGCTCCCAGTCAGCATTGATTGGGGGAGAGATTTGTCCCATGACATTTTTTTTACAGTCCCCCTTTTTTGTAGATCCATTCGTGCTCTCCCCAACCCTGCTGATATGCTGATGACACAATTACATATTTCTATCAGGAACCAATCAAATAATACTTTTGGGGTTGTTTCTTAGTATCTGAAAGCTTCAGGTTTTAGGATTTAATTCTCTTCTCTGCAGCATTGGGGCAAAATTTGAGGGTTCTCCTAGGCTTATGGTTCTTGTTTGAAGAACAGATGACAGCTGTGAGTAGGAGGGCCTTTGGATAAATCCATCTTATCCACCAAATGCATCCTTTCCTGGATCACTCAGGCCTTAGTCATCTCCTGAGTGGATTACTGCAATGCATAATACGTAGGGCTGCTCCTGAAGACTACTCAGAAACTGCAACTTGGTCCAGATTGCAGTAGTGTGAGCAATTATACTGTAGGTATACTTCCATATGCCACTGCTCTATAAGCTGTAATGGCTTCAAATGGGCTTCTTTTTCAAGGTGCTAATTGGGTTATTCTGGGGAAAATAAACAATGTTTGTGTTTTTCCCCCTCTCCAGAGAAATCCAAACCTTATCCCAGCTTAGGATATGGAAATTAGTCTCAACCTCATTTTCTGACTCCATATAATCTCGCATGGAAAAACATCAAGTCAGTGAAGAAAATAATAAAAGTTCATTTTCTCATTTTCCCCATCAATCCTACATGCAGGGTGTGAGAGGTGTCGATGCATGTAAAAAAGGGTGGGGCTTTGACTATTCGAATTACATCTGCCACTTTGATTCTATAACATCATCCTGCTGCCTATTTGGGCCAGCCTGTCATAGGATCCTCTCTTGTTCTAGGTTGGCTGGGCTTCTGCAAAAGCCTCGACCAAAATACACTTGCAAATTGTAGATGCAGCTTGGCTTAAATGGGACTGGAGAGATACTGCCAGCTGCCTGGAAGAAGTTAAGACAACATCTGGATCACATTTTTCCCGTGTTCCTCCCTTTGCACTGTGGGAAGGTAAGACAAACTATACACATACACCAATACATTTTCCCCTTGATCAGAGTCATTTGCAAAGCCTAACAGATCAATATGCACTTTCCAGTCCATCTGCAGATGTTGGTGTGAGCTGCATGAGGTTATGGAGATTTAGCCAGGAAGGCAGCAAGAATCCAAGTCAAACCTTTTTTCCCATTGCAAAAGAGCCCTGAGATATCAGCAGGGAGCAAGCAAGTTGCCCAAATGCTCAAACAAGCTACCCCACAGGGGAACCAAGTTCAAAATAAGGAAAGGACGAAAGCTCCGTGGCCCCAGCCTTTTGACTTTGTGAAGTGCAGAGGAAAAGCTCAGGATATGAAAATTAGTCCCAAGCCTCATTCAATCCCATTTTATTCATTTATAGTTTAGAAAGACTTCAGCCTGGGTTCTCCTTATCCAATGAATTAAAAGCTAGGGGTGAAATATAAAAAACAGAGAGGAAGAATTGAGCATCCCCATTCTACAGGTATATTATTGAACTGTGAAGAAGTAAATTCTAGTGATTTTGAAGAATGATTTACTTCTCATTTGAAATGTATGCTGCTCTCTATATTGGAAGCTCCTAAATATAATATTGTTGCAGTCTTTCTTATGATGACTATTAAAGGAAAAGCAAAACTAACAGAATTTATAGCTGACATAACAGAACCATTAATTAGAATAGGAGGACCAGACATAGTCATCATATTGATGTCTAATAAAGTAAGAGGGTGCTGCCTCCCAGTCAGCAAATAATTTTGTATAAAGTAAGCAGCCCTGATATTTTAGCTTCAAGCATAGTGGAGAGGGATTGGGGAATTATAGTTTATAGATCATGACATGGCACAAAAAGAGGAATATTTTTTAGAAAATCAGAGGTAATCACTTACGTAAAAAAGATTCAAGGGACCAGTTAAAAAGTAGTCTTTCCCCTTGAATAATCTTAGATGGAAGCCTTTGGGGTAAAGAATCTGATTTTGGATTAGAGGCTTCCCAACTCCCATCACTTCCAATGCTATTGTTCCTTAAGAAATTAATTTTTGATGTGGTAAACCTTGAGATGTTTTTCTTAAAAGTGATTTCCGGCAGCCCACATTTTTGAAAATAAAATAAATTCTAATTAACAGCTTCCTTGGCACCAAGGAAGATGAGGAGAATTTTTCCCAAGATCTTCCTTAATCAAAGGAAGGGGAAACCAATACTTAATTAAGTAAGAAGCTTGATGATTGATGGAAAATCACTCCTTTTCTGCCAGTTAAGACCGGTTCCTACCTGGGTTGATGACTGGGTAGGAGGATCATACTTGAAACTGTCTGGTAATTGTTGGCTTAAGGAAGATCTGGTTTGGAAGCACAGTCACGTATAGCAGTGTGCTTTGAAAGCCCAGAGATGTTGCAACATGTGATTGTGTTCAACTTTGCTTAGAAATCCTGCTACTAATTTGGATGTTCCTTAATCCAGTTATGTGTGGACAAATGTTTGAACTGTTGGCAGACTGGCCAAAAAAGCAAATAAATAAATACTCAAAGTAATGCTCTGCATTACTCCCTGGGGCTGTGGGTGGCAAATATAATCATGCTCTAGATCTTGTTCAAATCTTACCCCAAACGAGATCTCTCTGAATGCACATATCACTTTAATGATATAAATACTTTTAACTATTGTTATAATAAGATTTTTCTGGGCTGGAATTAGGATGATACTTGAATACAACTGTTCCACATTTGCCAGTTGTCTTGGTTTGGCTAGGTTACTCGGACATTTGCAGCGACTCATCTCCTTATAGGAACTGCAACTTAGGAGAGGAACTTCCACTTGTGTGGAAGCAAATGGTGGGTGGATTTGCTTCAATTTATCTGAGAGAGAAAGAGCTCTGTTGTCTTAAATTACTTCAAGGGGATGAAGTAATAAGCCCCATAAACTGATCACTAGAGCTTTCTCAGGGATGTTTCTGGCATTCAGGGGTAGAATGCTTTTGAATCTATATTCCATTCTGACAATAATAATAATTCATAATCAGGAATGCACTGATTGTTGCTATAAAAGCAATCTACATCTCAATCTACAATTCCCCAATCCCTCTCCACTATGCTTCAAGCTAAAATACCACGGCTGCTTACTTTATACAAAATTATTCGCTGACTGGGAGGCAGCACCTTCTTACTTTATCAGTATGATGATTATGTCTGGTCCTCATATTCTAATTAATGGTTCTGTTATGTCAGCTATAAATTCTGTTAGTTTTGCTTTCCCTTTAAGTCATCATAAGAAAGACTGCAGCATTATATTTAGGAGTTTCCAATATAGAGAGCAGCATACATCACAGCTAGTGGCCATGAAAACAACAAATATGAACCTTATAAAGGATTTTTTCTCCCTCTGGACAGCGCTTCATCAATTGTTTTGGAAATGCTTCATCAGTTGTATACAAAGTCACCCTCAGCTTGTTCTGTCCTAACACAGAGGCAGCCTGCAATGACACTTTGGGGTTCTGTTTCAACACCACTTTAATTCAATCTCATCAACGTCTCCTTTCCTGTTGGTCATTGTGTGGAGTAACTGGCACACCTCTCCTCTTCATCACACCCCTTTCTGCTTCTTTGCTATTATTTGTGTTTGTATCCTAGCAAAGGAACATGCCCACGTAAAGCCTGACCACTGCTGTGCTTTATGTGCCAAGAAATAGACATCACATGGTTTCCTTCTATCTGTCTCATGAGCAGGGTACTGAAGCATCTGGTTTATTGGCTCCCATGCACATCTGCACATCACTGTTTTGGGGAAGCAATTGCTAGTCAAAGAGAACCAGGAAAGCATTGAATTCCGCCCTGCTTGTCCACTGGTGGAGCAGTAAAATGCTAGATATTTTTAAAAGTTCACCATGCACCAGGGAAAGGATATGCCGGCCGGCCGGCTGGCCTTTCTAGCTGTTGAAACTGATAAAAGAGTTTTGCCTGTTGTGCCAGCTAGGAATGTGTCATATACTGGTGAATCTCCAAAAGTGGACTTCTTCAAAAGGTGCATCAATAGTTCACTTGTCCTCAAAGAACTACTCATGGAAATGAAACCTATTGGTGCGTGTTTTCCTAGAATGGGTGAAAGGAATGAGGAAGCAGTAAATCCACTAGTCAGTACCTGGTATTTTGCCATAGCTGTCCAGCAATGGTGTCAGACGGTGGTAAAGTGGCTTGTCAAATTGGTAGTTGTTGTCCAAACAGAACATCTGGCCAGCATCTTACTTTAATTTTCTCACTTTAATTTGTCACATTTCTTATTTGAATATCCCATGCCAGTCTATGCTAGAATGCTCGCAATATGTTTCATTTAACAGGAACTGTGGGTGCAATTCAAAAGTAAAAAAGAAAAAAAAATCTGAACCCTGAATCCTGTAGGACACGGCCAATAGTTCTTTAGGGAAGTGAAATTTCCTGCTGGCTTCATGGTCTCTAGTCATCTCCTTTTCTCCCCTGCTAGAAAAACAGGCATCTCTGCTGACAGTGATGAGAAATTGTACTGACAAGCAATCTTACCACAGCCTGACACCACTGCTGGGGAGCCATTGCAAAATAAACTGTGACAGGAAGAAATCCAAGATAATCTGGCATCAAAATATTTATATACCACACTCTGACCTCTCATTGAATGCATTGGTTTATTAAGGAAAACTGCAGCAGAAAAGGTGCAGTTCCAAAGCCGTAGAAGTGGTGTTCCTGCAACTGACCCCATTCATCACTCCTCCTTATTGAGGTACTCCAAGTATCCACCTTCCATCATGGGGAAGCAAGGAAGTCAATTAATTGCAGAACATAAATCAGGCAGTTAGAATAAGAAGTGCCACAGTGCAACGAGATGAGGAAGGAAACCCTTTTGTACAGGCAGGCGGATATAGAGAAGCTTTGACAGTGTGAGCTTTCTAAGTGGACTTTTTATTTATGCCCACAGCCGCTACTTTTTAAATCATGTAGATTTCCAATAAGAATGACTTTCATTATTACTGATATACAGTATATTAACAGAAAGAATGTATTTTTTGCTTGTTGTATTGTGGGTTAAAGATAAAGAAATCTGGGAAACATTTATGATTCCCAGCCACCATGGTTTATCCTACAGAGATGTTGCTGGCTATCAATATTTTTTAAAGTATTTATGGAATGCATCTAGAAATCCCTTGGGGAGGGGGAGGGGGGGCAGAAAATAGGGGGATAGGGAGGAAAAGGGCATGATTATCCGGCAGGAATCCCAAACAGGAGCATTCCAGGCTGCAGCATTTCGTTCCTCATACCATCTGCACATATAAACATATGAATGTGAATAGCCCAAAGGACAAAGCCGGTCAAACTAAATCAATTTCAGTTAAATTAATATTATCTGATCCTGATAACTTGCTCTTCTACTGTTTCTAGCCAGATTTCAGCACCGAACACTTCTGAGTCTGCAGCAGGACAGCGTTTTACTAAAAGCAGAAAACTTTGAGAACTTCCTTACCACATCTTTGCTGAATGTATCCAACCCAAATGGAGTCATTAAAAGAAGATCCTTGGTGAGTTGCAGCAATCACCATGGAAAGCAAGGGAGGAGGCAGCTAAAATATGTTGATCTTAGGTTGTTATGAAGATCCAGTTTGGGGAAGTCTCTCGTGCTACTAATGATGCAGAAAGTGTCTAGGGATGATTAATGGAGCTGTCAGGCTGCATGGAGAATGGTGTGTGTGCTGAGTGACAGGAATAGGTACCCTGAGTTGGAACTTCTTTCATCAGGAGCTGAAAAATAGAAGAGAGATTCAAAATGGTACCTTTTTAAACAGACCTTGCTGAGTTGCTTGGAAAATTTGCTAATATTTACTAAAAGTTTGACCTGGGAAAGTTGTTAAGATGAGAACTAGATTATTGTTCCAAAAGTAGAAATGTACCATTAGGATGGAAACTTAAACTATCCTCATCAGTTTTTGAAATTCATTTTTGAATTTTGAAAATGTGTATTTTATAATATAGATTTTTCCAATTTGGAATGAGATTTCTTTCCCAATAAAAGACATTTTCACCTATTATTACTTATTAGACCTGCAACTTGAGCAGATAATTATTAATCTTTCTATACCTTCTATAATCTTCTATCTTTCCTTTGCTCACATACCCCCTTTGTCCATATACCCCATAGTTTTCTAATGTCCAAATGTTCAGAGGAAAATCTTATTATATGAAGAATCTTATAGCATCTTAACAATCAACAGCTTTAATTTTACAAAAAGCATTTGTGGACCCATATTCTAATTGTCAAAATTAGGAAGAAAATGAAATTAAGATAGCAATAGTACTTAGACTTATATACCGCTTCACAAGTAAGTAGTTTACAGAGTCAGCATATTGCCCCCAGCAATCTGGGTCTTCATTTTACCCACCTCGGAAGGATGAAGGCTGAGTCAACTTTGAGCTGGTCAGAATCGAACTCTTGGCTGTGGGCAGAGTTAGCCTGCAATACTGCATTATAACCACTGCACCACTTCATCATGAAGGCTAATAGTTGACAATTTTACTATTTTGTGCTACACTGCTGTTTCTTTGCTTATCAAATGCAAATTACAATCAGGTACCACACAATTCCAGCAGACAAAGAATGAATCTCTTCAGTAGGAAGGAAAAATCTTTTTAAAAACAAATTTCAATAGGGAAAAATGGTTGAGAGCAGGATTGTAGTGTTTCTGGACAAAACCAAAATGGAGACAATCAAGGACAACATGGACAGAAAATACTCTTTTTCCCTTCCTGCACCTATCTTGTTTTGTTCCTGTTTTCATTCTTCCATTTTCTCTCTCTGACACTCATAGAATAAAAGAGAATGAGGCAGTTGGGTGAAGTGCATAAGAAAGTTGGGACTTGGTGGTGGTGGTGGGGAAGGCACAATCTTACAGGAAGACCAGTGGTTTCATGAAAATCCTTACAAGGCCCAGATGGCAGATGTTTCACATATTGCTCTAGCGACAGAAAACTCATTGTATACAATCACATTAATACAGTCACGTTGATTGCATTAAATCAAACCTTCTAGATGTGAGTTTCCTTGACAGATCAGGTACTTCGGAGGCTGACTGAGTCTGTCTTAAATGAAGCACTAGAATTGCAGAGTTTGATATGGTTTCCAGAAACTGATTCATGGACATTCTGCAGTTTAAAAGCTGGATGAGCTTCAGATCCACATCATCTAAAATTTCTGCCACCTTCACTGTACTATTGTCTTCAGTTCAATGGCTGATTTTCCAGACCTGCAAGAGCCCCATTTTCTACTTCCTCAGCTATCCAGTATGTAAAATAGCCATTGTAGATGTGTAAATGTTCTACACACAGACAAAAACAAAATTGTGTGCATTAAAAAATGAAGCTACTATGTTTGAACCTTTTTATTTCCCTTGGAGCTGGGAGATTTCATGCAGCTTTGCTCCTCCCTGCCCAACACTGAAGCAGTAAAAGTGCTTCAAGATGAACTAGCAAAAATACAATACCAGAGGAATCCCAAAAGTATTGTGTTGCTGTGACACTGAAATGAATTGTCCTTATTTAACATAAAAACTGCATAAAAGCATAGAAAAGGAACAGGAGATTCTGGGTCCTACACTTAAAAGCAGGTTTTGGGCTACTATACTTTCAATATCAACATAATGGAAATATTGTGGGCTACGGGGTTGCATGATCTGGGAAAGCCCCAAAGTGCCTAAAAGAATGAGTAGGATCAACCTGAATGGCTACATCTAGGGATCTTAACTGGGTGGGAACTGAGTAAAAAAAAAAGTCAAGATGTCCCCCCGTCCCCCGCTGCAAAATCAAAGCCCTGCTTGCTTTTACATGCATTGCACATGGTTTCTGATTATTCTGGGTACAATGTTAAGGACTAGTTTTCACCTGTAAACCTTTTTGTGGCTTGGTACTTAGGTATTGCTTATACCAACTGGATTTGGTCACATCAACAAGATCATCTTGGAAGAAAGAACTGATAATTCATCATTTTCAGGATGTAAAGGGCGTTAAGGTAAAGATTCTGCTTTCAGCAGTAGCAACCCTTGAAACAGTCTTCCAGTTAAAAACAGACTAGCTCCAAACACATAGGGTTATTTGTTTAAAATTAGTAATCTATTTATATTAAAATATTGAATTAATGTAGTATCTGGTTATTTTATCATATATAAATTCTAGAGCTTTTTAATCAGATGTTCCCTGGATGTTTTGGTTCTGTTTTTTAATAATTTGTAAACTGCCAGAAGTCATTTTATAGTGGCAACAGAACTAAAATAAAATAAAATAAAATGTGCATCCTCTGGGATGACCCTAGCTTAATTTGAGAATGCAAAACACCAGCTTCAGTTTCCCATAAAATGCTTCCCAGTACTGTATCTAGAGCAAGGGTCTTCAAGCTTGACCCTTTTATGACTTGTGGACTTCAACTCCCAGAATTCCTCAGCCAGGCACACTGGCTGAGGAATTCTGGGAGTTGAAGTCCACAAGTCATAAAAGGGCCAAGTTTGAAGACCCCTGCTCTAGAGATTGAGAAATATTACTGTAAATGAAAAAAAAAATGAAATGGCATTCCATTTGATTTGGCAAATGACATAATGCTTGCCTTTTCCTGCCTGTGATCATCACTACAGCAATATACAACAGCAATACTACAGCAATATACAACCTCAGTAACTATTCTTTTCACAACTGCCCCCCATCCTTCTGTATGCTCTGTGCTTGCTTGCTGCTTTTATTATGTTTACCAAACTGCCAATCAAAGATAGCAGCCCAATTTCCATTCTCCATTGACACATATTTTTGGGATCAAAGTTAACAATAAGCCTTAGCACACAGTGGTACCTTAAGCACAGATATTGAAGTGGCATATGTTGATTTGAATTGGGGGAGAGTGGGCTGAGAGAACAGGCAAGACTCTAGCTTCCTAACTTGTAATATTATGACACTGTATCTATATCATTTCTTCAACAGGATCTTGCATCTGCCCCAGTGCAAATCAAACATTATATTGAAATGTCAATTCCAGTGGCTTTTGTTTATCACAAAAAGATTAAATAGGTATATGCTGTACTAAAAAAAAAAAGCTCTGAAATCACTTTTATGTTGTGGTTTGGAAGAAAGGAATATCTCTGCCCAGATGCATGTAAAAGTAATACAAGTATATGTTAAAATTTAATAAATAATTTAAAAAAATCTGCAGCAAGGTGACTAAAGGTCTGCCCTAAGAATCTTTAGTTTATACCTTCTGCGCAATTTGCAGGTATAGTGGACTCTTTTGTATATAACAGAGCCCTGCAACATTCTGGATTGTCTCCCAAAAGTATTTTGAAGTACATGAGAGTGAGAACCTGACAGCTTTTTGAAATATCTTAAAGCAACTGTGTTTTTTCTTGGAATTGCATAATGGGTGCTATGTTCACACTCCTGAGTGCTCCGAAGCACCACATAGACCTAGCATATAATATATTCCACCTCTGATTTTGAAAAAAACATTAGAATAAACCACCCAGCCGGAGGATCATGGGCAGCTTGCCTAAATCCTATAAACCAGAATTTTAAAATGGAGTCATTCCTATTATGTTAAATAAAGAATAGGTATAAATACATACACAGAATCTTTTCAAACTTGAGTTGTGCTGATGTGTAATTCATCTATAGTTCAGTTGGTGTGCAAAGGATTCTACACGACTTGGACAAAAATGGTTCGATACTCTGACTGTACGGAAATCTACCTACAAGCACTCATTAATTTAATTTAATAATTAATTTAATAATTTGATTTCTATACCGCCCTTCTCCCGAAGGACTCAGGGCGGTGAACAGGGCAATACACAATAAAAATCAAATACAAAAATTAAAAAACCATTAAAAAACCATTAAACAACATGCCCATAAAATCAATACATATTAAGTTAAAAACTAATTTTAAAAACCCAACCCCATCCCGTCAGACCAGGCCAGCTTGTTCGAAAAAGAATGTTTTAAGATCGCGCCGGAAGGAGCGAAGGTCGGGGGCCGTCCGGAGCTCAACCGGTAAGCGGTTCTAGAGGTCTGGCGTGCCCACAGAGAACGCTCTCCCCCTGGGGGTCACCAATCGGCATTCTTTGATCGGCGGCACCCTGAGGAGGCCCTCTCTGTGGGAGCGCACTGGACGGAGGGAAGTTGATGCCGGTCGCAGGTGTTGCCGTAGGTAATCCGGACCCATGCCATGAAGGGCTTTGTACGTCATAACTAACACCTTGAACCTCACCCGGAGAGCAACCGGTAGCCAATGCAGCTCGCGGAGCAGAGGTGTAACATGGGAGTATCGGGAAACTCCCAAGACGACTCACGCGGCTGCATTCTGCACCAGCTGGAGTCTCCGGGTGGACCTCAAGGGCAGCCCCATGTAGAGAGCATTACAGTAGTCTAGATGAGAGGTCACGAGCGCATGAGTGACTGTGCGCAAGGCATCCCGGTCTAGATAGGGCCGCAACTGGCGCACCAGGCGAACCTGGGCAAAGGCCCCCCTAGTCACAGCTCCAATATGCTCTTCCAAAGAGAGCTGTGAGTCTAGAAGGACCCCCAAGTTGCGGGCCCTATCTACGGGGGGTAATAGCTCACCCCCCATGGCCAATGATGGAATAATCGGAATTTCCCGGGATGCCGGCACGAACAGCCACTCAGTCTTGTCAGGGTTGAGTCGAAGCCTGTTCCTCCCCATCCAGACCCGGACCGCCTCCAGGCAATGGGACATCACGTCGAGGGCATCACTGGGGTGGTTTGGGGTCGAAATAGAAAGCTGGGTATCATCAGCATATTGGTGATACCCAACTCCAAAACCACGAATGATCTCACCCAGCGGCTTCATATAGATGTTGAACAGGAGAGGCGAGAGAACCGATCCCTGAGGAACTCCACAAATGAGAGGTCTCAGGGTCGATCTCTGCCCCCCTGCTAACACCGACTGCGAACGTCCCAGGAGGTAAGAGGAGAACCACTGGAGAACTGTGCCTCCCACTCCTAACCCCCTGAGACGTCGCAGCAGGATACCATGGTCGATGGTATCAAAAGCTGCTGAGAGGTCTAAAAGGACTAGGACAGAGGAACAACCCCTGTCCCGAGCCCGCCAGAGATCATTCACCAGCGCGACCAATGCCGTCTCCGTGCTGTACCCGGGCCTGAAACCCGATTGGTACGGGTCTAGGTAGTCAGCTTCCTCCAAGAACAAAGGGAGCTGATGCGCCACCACGCTCTCAACAACCTTCGCCAAAAAGCGAAGGTTGGAGACCCGCCTCCTTCAAGGCGGCGGGAAAACTACCCTGACTCAAAGAAGCAGTAATCACTGCCTGGAGCCAGCCTCGTGTCCCATCCCGGGCTGCATAAGTCAGCCAGGAGGGGCACGGGTCCAACAAACACGTGGTGGAGCTCAGCTTCCCCATGATCTTGTCCACTTCTTCAGGGGTCACAGGATCGAACTCTTCCCAGATTAAATCGACAAGACCGCCCGTATCCTCTTCGTCAGACTCTGCCCAGTAGGAGTCCAAACCGGTCCGGATCCGAGCGATTTTGTCCGACAGAAACAACGACTAAACTCCTCGGCTCGACCCTGCAAGGGTTCCTCCCTCACCTCCTGATTAAGGAGAGAGCGAGTCACCCTAAACAGGGCGGCCGGGCGATTATCATTAGACAAAGATGGATTAATTGAACAGATTTGGAAACTGCCTGATTCCAGACTGACTCAGGCCTATACTTAAAGTGGGAAAATAATAAAATTAGCCTAAATATCTGGACAGACTATGCAACAGTAGCATCAGGGCATGAAAAGAATAAAACTAGAACTGTTCTGTACCAGCCTGCTACCGGCCCTGCAGAAAAGGCAGGGACAACCCCTTTTACAAGAAGGCAAGAGGCTGGAATTACGCCTGCCAAATTTATTGCTACAAAAACAAATAGAACAAGACACAAACCAAGAAACAGGAGCTTTTCAAGCGGTTGCCTTCAGCAAACCAGCCCTCCCACGCATTCCCCCTTAAATACAGTTCAGGGCGTGGCTTCTCTCTGCCTCCTTCCGAGGAGCCCCATTGCCTTCCTCTGTTTACTCCTGATTGACTGCCTCCTGCATCGGGCGTCCTTGAACAGGGCCAGCTGTGGGTCATCTTCATCCACGCTGTCAGGCTCACACAGCTGGGTCTGCGTCGTGACCAGATGAGAGGGGCCTGGCTGGGGGCTCTCATCAAGCTGTCCAATCCCCTCAGCAAGCTCTTCAACACCCCCCTCCTCCTCCTCATCTGAGTCGTCCGACCCAACTGCCGAACCCACAGGCTGACCCTGAATCACAACAAGAACAAGAGTCTAAACCACAGGTCTGCAACCCGCGGCTCCGGAGCCACATGCTCCCAGTCCTCTGCCATGTGCAGTCCAAAAAAAAAAAGTGGGACTAAAAAAGTTCAACCAATCAATTCAAATATGCAGGGTAGGTGCATATCTCGCCTTGTCTCCACTCTTCAGTCAAACCCTGTTCTGCGCATGCGCGCATCTACGCGCATGCGCACGCATTTTTTGCGGCTCCCAGTTTTTCCTTTTGTGAGGGAACTGGTTCTGAGTGGCTGTTTCACTGTTTCAGGTTGCTGACCCCTGGTCTAAACAAAGAAACAAGCAAGATTACAGGAAGCTGGCTCAATAGCTGTGCATTAAACATTAGTACCAACCAGGCCCAGAAGCTTCTGGTGCCTGGGCTCCAGGAATGAAAAGGGATCACCCATCCTGGATCCAGTATAAAACTTTATCTAGGCTTCTGGTGCCAAGCAACATTATGCAAGGACAGTGCAAAAGCAAATGGCTTTTTTGCACTTAACTACGTGGCAACAAGCATTAACAGAACAGAAAGACATTTCACTGATGAAAGTTTCATTGGTCAGTATCCAAATACGCAATGCTAGATTATTATTTATTTATTTTTTAAAAAATGATTTACTCTGGAGATGCAGCTCACTTACCACATTGCACTTCTGTGCACAAAATAATTGCACCTGCTGCAATTTGACTGACTGACACCTCTTCCCTCCCCCTCTCCCACCCAGCTAATTTCTTGAGTTGAACTAAACAAAAACCACAGTACACTGGCTATGGTATTTTCCTCATTACACAATTTTATCCTTCTCTATGAGATTGTGTACTCACAATCTTGTAAACAGGAAATATTAAAGCTCAAGCCAATCTAGATTAAAGAGGGGCAGGTGATGTCTTTGCATCAGAACTAGCATCTTTTGTGTGTATCTGAGTAGCACATGATGTAAAACTGGCATTTCCATGTCCAAATAATGTATTTGGTGGAGACTATTTCGAAAGTTCTATTTCCTACCTTTAACTATCACAGACATAGCTGGCAAAATCTTAATTATGAACCATCTAATGCAGGGGTGTCAAACTGCCGGCCCACGGGCCAGACGCGTCACGGAGAAACCACGCTTACCCCATTGCCGGCAATGGGGAAAAAGTTCCAATACGTTGCGCGACGTCACATGACGTAGCGAGTTTGACATGTCTGATCTAATGGCTCAGGTTTAGGCCATTTCTTCACTGGTTGATGTGAATTGTCATTCAACTATTGCTATGTCAATGTATTACTAACGAATGGATTCTATATCACCACAAAAATAGCTGGATGATGCTCTAAGACACTATAAATCACTGATGAGGAAATTGTTTAGATCCTTTTGACTCAAATGAACCTAGTAATTTCATCACAGAGGGCTGATCTAGCTTTTATGTTTCTTCTAGAATTCACCAAATCTGAGATCTGGAAATACTGGTTCCAATCAGCTCCTTCCCTAGCAAATATAGCAAAAAAAGTAGAAAAGGCATACTAAGTCTGTGAGTCCATATTTCCAGACAAACATAAAATGCAGCATATATTTTATTCATCTTTGCATACATTTTTTGCTGCCATTTAGTAGTGACCTGGGGTTTTGCAGCCCAGATGACTACCATGAGGTAAGCTGTATTATGGTCTTTAAAGATGTGTTGACAAGGAATTATGAAAGCTGAAGCTCAAACTGTAGCACATTGGCTAAAGAATGTGATATCAAACAGTATGAGCCTAATTTCAAAGCAAATAGCACAAGAAGGCAAACCAGTTCTGAGATCTAGATTCTGGCTATAAAACCTTTGGGGAGCTGTTTGCACAAGGACAAAATACTGTAATTTCAGGATGACAAAGGAACAGGAAATCTCTTTCTGTAGAAATGTCCCCTTATTTTAAAACGAATAAATTATTCTGTTCCTGTTGCATTGCAGTCACGGACTAACCAAAGTGATAAATGCACAAGGACACAAGACCTATTTTTCTCCAACTTTGAAAGCTGGGGGGAGAGAGGGAAAGTTCCTGGCAGACACTGGCCTGCACGCAAAGAATTAGCAAAGAAGGACTTTTCTTCATTGAAAATCTCGTCAGCTTGGGTGATAGATTGCTGAGCCTGATGAAAAACGTGCTTGCAAAGAGAGCATCAGATCAGAGCTGGGGATTGGAGGGGGACTCATACACTTTAAGATGCTGATACCTGAGCCCAAAGGGATGCGATATCCAGGGGAGAAAGTGACACTTGTCAAATCAACGAGTAATTGATCCGAAGTGCCAATTTGCAGCAACTAAATATTTGGTTTGTGTTCTCAGGATGTCTTCAAACAAACTTCAATTAAGGAAGCAAGAGGAGGCAGAAAGAGAAAGGAAGCACTGTTAACATTGCCACATATTCTTAGATCCAGACACAGCTGATCGATTGGGAAGGATTTTAAAGTGATGCTCCAGTGATCCCATCACAATCACTCCAGTGAACAAGCACCCCATGTTTAGCATTCCAAAAGAGGTCGATCTTTGGCTGAGGAACATTCACCAGTTTCTGAACACACCCACACCCACTTAATTGCTTTTATCAGAGCAAAAACAACGTAAGTTTCATCTGCATTTTTCAAACTGAATTCTGATCAGGTGCTGATCTTGTGGAGGACCCATTATGGCCCTCATGCAGTCCCAACTCTGGTGTTTGTACAGCCTCAAGATCAGTGTTTCTCAGCCATGGCATCTTTAAGATGTCTGGACTTCAATTTCCAGAATTCCCAAGGCAGCCAGAGACCTGAAGTCCAGACTTGTTAAAGTTGCTAAAGTTGACTAACCCTACTCTAGATAAATATAGAAAGTAGGTTTCAAACCTCTAGGCACATCCACAAGGACATAAAAAAGTAAAGAGGGCAGCCACACCCACGCAATCAAAATTCTGCCACCATGTACAAAAGAGTGGGACTTTGAATTCATTGCTTGAGTTAAGGAGATGCTGACAGCTTACCTAAACTCATTCCTAATTACTTTGTCGAAAACTGTTGGCTCCTCAACTCAAATGTGTATTTTCCTGGGTTCACAGTCAACTATATATGGACCAGATGTCCATACCTGCTCCAAAGCACTTTTCACCTTGCTTTACCATGTGTGCATGGCAAAAACCAATTCATTTGGTAGAAATGTGTTCTGAATCCTGATACATGAAAAAAGAGAGAAGTATCATGCATTACTACTGAGATGCTCTACGTACAGTCACTCGTGACCTCGTGACCTCCCGGTTAGACTACTGCAATGCCCTCTACATGGGGCTGCCCTTGAGGACCACCCGAAGGCTTCAATTGGTGCAGAATTCAGCCGCGCGAGTTTTGATGGGAGCTTCCCGATAATCCCATGTAACACCTCTACTCTGTGAGCTACATTGGCTTCCGGTTGCCCTCCAGGTGAGATTCAAGGTGCTGGTAATGACCTATAAAGCCCTAAATGGCTTGGGTCCGGACTATCTAAGGGAACACCTGCTGCCGGCATCATCTTCCCATCGTCCTGTGCGCCCCCACAGGGAGGGCCTTCTCAGTTAATGAATGCCGGTGGGTTATTCCCAGGGGAAGTGCATTCTCTGTGGGTGCACCTACCCTATGGAACCAACTACCCACGGAACTTAGGACTGCCCCTCGCTCATTTTGCCGGGACCTGAAAACTTGGCTCTTTGATCTGTTTGGTCCAGACTGTGGGGTTGTTAATTTAACTGGGTTTTAGATTTACTCTTGGGGCTTGAATTTAATTGTTTTAATTGTTTTTAATTTTTGTATTTCATGGTTTTAACTGCCCTGTAAACCGCCCTGAGTCCTATGGGAATAGGGCATTATACAAATTCAATAAAATAAATAAATAAATAAATAAATCCTAAAAGCACATTGTTTAGAACTGGAATGGACTCAAGGCAGAGCAGAAAATGGCAGCCTCCCCCACCCCCGAATTATTTTGGCACAGGCATCCAATAAGTTTTCCTTCTTCCCTAAAAGTACAAATACATTAAAATTAGTTATAACATTTCCTCCCTTTTCACAGATACAAATCTGCTGCCTGAAACAGCCACTAATTCATGTGAATGCCATGAATATTTCTAGAGGAATATTTGCACCACTTTGAGACTAGCTGGAAATCCATCTCTACATAATATTGGGGAGCTAAACCAATTTATTTCAGATTCTGCTCTGATTGGAAATGTCAGCAAACCTTTTCCTTTAAATTGTAGTTTCCAGAAGTTTTCCACAGTAGCTCTACAGTTCTCTTTGGCCCCATTTCTCATTAGAACTTAATTCTTGCCTCCATGAAACTATGCTAGAATATTTTTTGGGGGGGAGGGACATTTCTTGAGTGTTTGACTCAAGTTTGACAGTGGAACCAATTATCCACAAAGATGATGGGCCACCCGTCATTGCATGTGTTCATGTGGAAGTTCGACAGCCATCTGTCTGGGATGCTTTAATTTGGATTCCAGCACTGCGCAGGGAATTCAGTGGGTGACCTAAATGGTCCTTCCTAACTCTATAATTTCAGAGTCTAAGTTAGCTGCTACATAGCAGCAGCTGCAGCAGTCTTGCTCATCTGAGAGGTGGAACTTGTCTCTTCATTTATGTATTGTTTAGAAGTTTCTGGTTAGGTAGTTACAGCTGCTGAAAAATAGCTGGAATAATATATCCATCAACATAAAACTGGCGTTGCACAAAACACCAAGCCATAAAGCAGACATGTCAAACACAAGGCCCGGGGGCCAGATCCGGCCCTTGAAGTGGTTTCATGTGGCCCGCGAAGCCATCCTGGAAACAGTGACGGAATGGCCCCCACTGCCTTGGCCCTGGCCCAGAGACCCTCCTCCTGCCAGAGACCCTCAGATCTGTCCCACTCCTGCCTGGGCCCCCATAGGCACCTTTGATGCGAACGATGTAGAGCTGGCCACGCCCACCCAGTAGGCCACACGCACTCAAGCCACGCCCACCCAGTAGGCCATGCCGACCCAGTAGGCCACGCCCACCCGGCCCCCTGAGGGCAACCGAAATGCTGATGCGGCCCTCAATGAAATTGAGTTTGACACCCCTGCCATAAAGCAAATAGGTAACTAAGTCCATATGTTTCACCAAGTGAAAATCAAACAAATACCATCATATCTTAACATTGTATGGCCTTAATTTCTTCATAACAAGAAGAAAGATCTGCTTCTGATCGCTTAAAAGCAGCAGCCTCAATATACAATATACAGTTAAGGTCCCAAGAGCAAAGGTAGTTCAAAATATTGTGCAAGAAATGCTACTAAAAGGAAGTCTTGCACAACCTGAACTACTCAGCCAACCAGCTAGTCCCCTATCCAGAAATCAGTTCCTTTACCAAATTGCAATATGTCACAGATCAACTCTGCGAATGCCTTTGAAAGTCCTTGAAACAACCATCACCAAATCTAAGCTAAATTGCTGCAAGAGAGACAATAGTTTCATTTGCTAACAAGCCAAGCAGAAAATAACAGGGAAGGTAGAACCAAGTAGACAGGCAAACAGTAGCTTTCAAGCAGACTTCTACCCTTTAGCAATGTGACTAAATAGTTCTTAGTTGGATGCTTCAGATGAAAATATTAGGGAAATGCTATTATTGAAGAAAATCCTCCAAATGAGATCATTACTATGTGTGCCCCCACATACCCTTTCCTTAATGCACTTCCTTATGTTGTGTTTCATTGATCCTGATATTAATCTGGAGAGCAAGACTGGTCATTAATTGATGGAGGCAAAGTCTTGTCTAATTATAAATAATATTGGTAATGATGAGAACTTTGAGCATCGTTCAGTCAATTGTACTTCATGTCACAGTGCTGTAAAAAGATTTTGTAATGGGAGGAAAATTGTACAATATGTGTGCAAGAGTGAAAAGTCATTATGAAACCTCGTTTTACTGTTAATCAAAAAGATATGGGGAAAATGCAGTGGAGGGTCACTCCAGAAGCCATTGCATAGTTTACAGGGTGCTATGAAGGAAAAAAAAGGGGGGGGGATCTCCTACTACAGAAAATCCATGAAAAACAATGAAGTTTTCAAAAGTCAGAGAATGAGAAAAATAACCCAATACACGATGCATTTTACCCAATGATGGGGTGCCAATTTGGTATGTAGCACTCTTTTGCTGCTTGTTGTTTGCACTTCTGTTGAATACCTAAGTTTCAATTCATCTGACTGAAGATCTTTGATTAAATCTCACTGATTGGGTTCACACACTGTACTAAGCCATGTCTTAGCTTAATCCTGTTTTTAAACAAGCCACAATGGGCTTAAACATTTTCACAATGCACCGTCATAATCTGTGTTTCTTTACTTAGGCTTAGAATGTTTTGTGAACCTAGCCATTATGATTTGGAAATTATGGTTTCTGGCCTTGAATGTTCTATAAACTTAACTGTGTATTTAATAAAAAAAAAAATCATGACTCAATAAGCTACTGCTTAACATGCCTGAATATAAACAATGTATTTTACAAATGAACAATGAGAGCAGAGAATTGCTAAGTTCAAAGGAATTTTTGTATGCATTAAGATAAGTCATGCTACATTTTTTTCATAATAAGGATTGCTTTATTCATAGCTAAATGATTTAGCCTGCAGAAATCCAGATGATCACTAGAGGGCAACAAAGGGATACAGAAGACAGATTCTTTGCTCCAATTTAATGTTATGCATATTTTTGCAGTCTAGATCTGATAGTCCTTATCATGCTGAGGAAATCTAATCAGATTTTTTTTATTACTGGATTCTTTGCTTTCTTGCTTTTGAATAGTTTTTTTAATGAAATTTATAATACTACAGAGTATATGTAGTAGAAAAACTGTACCCTGTGTGCATAATTATATTTCCTTTGCAACCTATCATAAGTTCCAGCATTTCAAAATCAACCATGATCCCACTGAGAAACAAAATGCTACACCTTACCAAGATTGTAAATGTTTTTGTCACATCCAAGGGAGCTTTCATATATTTTCAGCTCTGAGTTTGCTGTTATTCTCATATACTCTTTTACAATTCTTTGATGCCAAGCCATTTCTTTTTTAGTGAATCCTGCAATATGCTTTTTCTTGACAAAACTATTATGGGAAGAACTGTTGAAATGTGATTACTGCTTTGGACCTCATGATGTGGTGCAACTATTATGACATCATATAATCTCAAGATGTAAAAGCAAAACAAAGGAAGCAGTGAATCCTAAGCTATCGGAGAATCTGGTTATGGAATGACCTGTCCTAATAAATTCATTAAGCTAACTAAAGAATGTTTTTATAAATCTGAAAAATCTCTCCTATTTATCAAGTGCCATACTTCCTAAATCTTCTATAAAACACTATTCACTATGTTGCTGCTGTACATCAGAGCTCAAAATTGTATCTCAGTTGTGTCAAATGGCCCTGTTTCCTGCAAGGATTCTTACCAACTTATTTAATAGCAGATTAAAATCAGGAAGCGTGAGATCCATTGTATTGATAGGAAGTTCTTTATTCTGTTGAGATTAATTGGAAGCGCAGAGAATTTTCTTTTGTACTGAGATGCAACATTTTGCTGTTTGGAATATCATTTTAAAACAAAGATGCTTGTTTGAACCACTGGGTCCATATGAAGTTTTCAAAAGGAACCAAGTTGTAATTTTATTGGATAGAAAGAACAAATTACAGTACTAAACACTTGGGAGAGTAAATGTTAATGCTATGATGAATCTAAAGATTTAGCAGCATACAAATTTAATAAGAAAACTTATATATAAATGAAATTATTTTTTTGTACTGGTCCTATCTTCTACTTTTTGAATTTGCCTCCTAAGCCTGGGTAAACTGTTCTATGATATATTTTTTTCTTTCCTATTATTTACTTTTGGCCTCCCTTAGGAAATCTGTTCTTATATCTAGACAAGGGTGAAAAGTGGAAATTAAACTAACTCGCCTAGGAGCCCACTGGATGTTTTAGGAGTGCAGCCCCCTGAAAACTGTTTGGTTGTGCTTGCTGATAAACCTGGAAGCTATAGTTCCAAGAGGCCTGGAACGTACCAGGATGGGAGATTCTGAAATAAAGGAAAACCCTGCCCATCCCTAAATTGATCTTCAATTATAGATTTGGCAATTGTTACTTTTGAAAGAACAATTTGCCAGTCAATACTATGGGGTTTTTTTAATGGAAAGGGAATAAGTCATCTAGCTGGCAGGTCATGTTTCTTCTTGGAGGAATGTGGCTGGGAAATCAAGGGTCTGAACCAGACAATTGCTGTGTTATATAGCTGGAGCTTAAAAACAGTTATCTTCGTAAATCTTACCAAATCATCCAAGTCGGACTATGGTTTATAAAGGATTAGTTTACTACTACGTGCACAAAGAGACAATTATATTGATTCACCATTGTTTTATTAATAGAATGTGAGTTTTGCATACATTCTAGGACATGCAAATTATACTATTAGTAGTTCAATGGAAAATATATACAGAAATGGGCACAATCCAGCACCACCACCATCAAATGTATGGAAAACAGTGGGCTTTCATTGCATAAAGTCTTTATATATCTGGCAATTCTTTGTATACAAATAGATTCATATACTGAAACCAGAAAGCTAGGATTTTATTCTCTTCTGTAGCTTGTTGTTGTTTCATTTTGCTGTATACATGCTTTGGAATTATCTTTTTTAATAATTAAAAGAAAAAATAATAATTGTATAAAAAGATAAAACATTTTGATTACTGGGTCCTGGAAAAATAATTGGCAAAAAAACTTCTTAGTTCAAAAAAATTAGAAGCTTTTACAGCAATCTGTATGGCATCTCTTAGAATTTACCAATTTATTCAGGCTGGCTGGGAATTCCAAGAATTATAGGGCAATATATCTGAAGAATACTGGATTAAAGAAGGTTGAGATATTTCTATGAGCCCATTTATTCCATGAAATTCTTCTGTACCTGTTTCTTTCCTTCACTTCTGTTCTTAATTTCACACCTTCCTCAATATTTTATGCATTTAAGTTTCTCAAATTCTTAGTAATTTAGCCCTTAATGTAAACAGCTGCATTATGAAAGTTGCAGTGCTCCAGTGTATTAGTTGCTAATAGCAAAAGCAAGATTTAAGCCGAAAGAGGTAGCAGAGCCAATTACTGTGTTTCCCAAAAATAAAATCGGGTCTTTTTTTTCCCTCCAAAAGAGGCTCCAGGTCTTATTTTGGGGGGATGTCTTTTATACTCACCTCAGGCACCAACAGCCCCACCCAGCTGGCTCACTTCTTCTGCAGCACTTCTTCTGTGGCTGAAGGAGCAGCTTCAATCTGCAGCTGCATTCCAGCCTGAATTTTGTAGTCAGGCCTTTCCAGAAGGCCTAAGCAGCTGAGTACAAAGTTATGGATTCAATCCATATGTTGGTTATCGGCTGCAGAGGTCTTCCAGAACCAAGCTATGGATTGAATCCATAGCTGCAGAAGACACTGCAGAAGAAATGGGCCGGTGAGGAGAGGCCTGGCTGCCAGATAAATGGGTGCAGGGTGCATGGGGCAGCTCCACACCCCCACCCCTGCCCTAGCTTGATTTTTAGGTATGTGCCTCACCCCAAAACTAGGACTTATTTTGGGGGTAGGGCTTATATTAGGCCCACCCCCAAAAATCAAGCTAGGGCTTATTTTCGGGGTAGGCCTTACTTTTGGGAAAACATGGTAGTGTCAAATGACTTAACCTAATTTTTGCCACCATTTTCCTTAGTTGGTCACTTTCCCAAAGCAAAAATCAAATTAAAGTGCTCACTGTAGGGCCTCTCTGCTTTGTATATCAAGAGAAAATTTGCAATGCAGACAATATAGTGTTTTTTGCATTTTATTTGGGGAAACAGGGCACTACAGATTGGTTATGCTGAAATAGAAAACAAAAAAATAATTTTGTTCTTTGAACTGTTTAAACAGCTAAAGTGAAACCGGGCCACCACTGCCCTCTGCTGGACATTCAAGGTACTGCCTGTTTGTACTTTCACAAGTATTATTATTAAAGCCTATAGTTAAATAGATGGCTGATTACTTCAAAATAATTATCTGGAATTCTGTGTGCCATACAATGCCTTTCAGCTGTCATAGATGGGAGCAATGCTGCAGTGATTATAAAAATTATACACAATTTCCTTTTTTTAGGACAAAGGTCTCATCAGTCTAACTACAGTATTATCCAGTCAGATAACTTCCCTGAGGTGTTGGATTATAAACTAGTGTCTTACATAGAAGTCCAACACATTTCAGTCAACCTTTATTATTTGTATAAACAACTCAAGGAGGCGAACATATCTAATATTCTTTTTCTCCTATTTTCCCCAAAACAACCACCCTGTGAGGTCACTGGCCACTCTCACCCAGCCGGCTTTCATGCCTAAGGCAGGATTAGAACTCTCAATCTCCTGGATTCTAGCCTGGTGCTTTAACTACTTGATTAAACTGGCTTTCAACATCAGGAAGGCACCAATTTAAAGATGAAGGGCTCGTAGACCTAGGATATATTAGGCTACAGAAGTAATAATTGATGTTGACTATGTCCTTGAAGGAACCACAAAAGTAAACGTCTCTAAGAAATGGTTAATACTGTGTTTCCCCCGAAAGGAAGGCCTACCCCCAAAATAAGCCCTAACTTGATTTTTTGTATGAAACCCTGCAACCAAAGCCTCACTCATTTGCATATCACACGTGTATTGCATGTAAAAAAGGATAGGGCTTCAATCATACAGTTCTATCCACTATCTTTTTTTAAATCCCCTTCTTTCAAAGTCAATATTGCCCTTGACTCTGAGTCAATAATAAAACAGTCTCCCCACTTTATTTCTTCTTTCCCATTTACCCTAACAAATTTAATACCTAACTTTAAACTATGTTTGGAACATCTAAGAACCTTGTGCAATCCCAGCACCACTGGGGCCTCCGTGTAGAGCTAAAATATTTGGTACCATTTTTTTTTGTCAAGCTTGGGACTACTTTAAACTTCATTTTGTCATATAACATCTTTCCAGATGAAAATAAAACAGGTAGTATCTTAAGAAGAAGTTCACCCTAGAATGCAAAACTGGGCTTGTCAGGAGCCGAACCTCATTTCAACTTTATTTTCTTGCACAGTTTCCATACGTTTCAATTAGACTATTATGAAATAATGAATGTCTTAATGTGACCTATAATTTCTTTACATATCAGCAACAGCAGCAACTTTACATGAGCAACAATCTTATATTAAGATGGTAATGTAACTGAGCAATAATGGTTAGTTTCTCCATAAAATGTATGGGTACAAGAGTATCTTAGGTATGTTTCAGTTACAACTTTATTAGTTTATTAAAATATAAAATACAGAAATACAAAGAAAAATTAGAACGGGGAAAAAGGGGAGAAGGAAAAGAAAAAGTGTAGGATAAAAGGGATAAGAAAAAGAATTGACTTCCAACTCTTTTTGGTGCAGTAGAATAAGATAATAACATGCAACCTTAATAGTATCTTAGGCATGTTCCAAGGCTCTCTGACTATATAGGAGTATATTTCAGCCCAAGTTATGTTTCAGAATTAAACTCTACTATGTTTCTCTGCATTTCCATAATACAGAAATCTTGTTGACTGTCTCAAAAATCTTTGTAGACATGTGAAGTAGTCAAGATTGTGATTATAGAAAACTTAAAAATATTTTAACAGCATTACATTCCCTTATACTCATCTTAGACCAATAGTTATAATGTTAAATAAAAGGACTAAATTGCAAGATAAGCTAGTTATGTAACACTGAATTCTACTAGTCATTTTAATAAAAAGACAATACTCAATATGAAGCAGCATGATGTCTTAGTAAAAAGCTACAGATTTGATACCTTATTTACTTGCAGGAGGTTTTTTGGTTACATTTACTGCTCACCCACTCCTACAGAAGTAATAATTGATGTTGACTACGTCCTTGAAGGAACCACAAAAGTAAACATCTCTAAGAGATGGTTAATACTGTGTTTCCCCCGAAAGGAAGGCCTACTCCCAAAATAAGCCCTAACTTGATTTTTGGAGGTGGGCCTAAAATAAGCCCTACCCCCAAAATAAGTCATAGTTTTGGGGTGAGGCACACAGCTAAAAATCAAGCTAGGGCAGGGGTGGCAGTGTGGAGCTGCACCACTTACCATGTACCTGCTTACCTTGCAGCCAGGCTTCTCCTCGCTGGCCCACTTCTTCTGTGGCGTCCCCAGGCCTGCATTTTATTTATTTATTTAATTTATATACCACCCTTCTCCTGAAGGACTCAGGGCGGTGTACAGGGCAATAAAATAAGAATACATTAGTTAAATAATTTTAAAACCCAAATCCATCAGGCCAGGCCGGCTTGTTCAAATAGATAAGTTTTTAGATCACACTGGAAGGAGCGAAGGTCGGGGGCCATCCGGAGTTCAGCTGGTAAGCGGTTCCAAAGGATTGGTGCACCCACAGAGAATGCTCTCCCCCTGGGGGTCACCAGCCGACATTCTCTGACCGGTGGTACCCTGAGGAGGCCCTCTCTGTGGGAACGTTCAGGACGGAGGGACGTTGACGCCGGCAGTAGGTGCTCCCATAGGTAATCCGGACCCATGCCATGTAGGGCTTTGTATGTCATCACCAGCACCTTGAATTTTGCAGTCAGAGGCCTTTCCGGAAGGCCTCTGTAGCTGAGAACTGAGCTATGGATTCAATCCATAGCTCGGTTCTGCAAGACCTCTGCAACTGAGAACCGAGCTATAATTCATAGCTCAGTACTCAGCTGCATAGGCCTTCTGGAAAGGCCTGACTGCAAAGTGCAGGCCAGAATGTAGCTGCAGAATGAAGATGCTCCTGCTCCAGAAGAAGTGGACCTGCTGGGCAGGGCTGTCAGTGCTGGAGTTGAGTATAAAAGACATCCCCTGAAAATAAAAAAAAGTCCCTGTAGCAGATCTCATGCAATGATAAGATTTTTTTTCCAAAAAAAAAACAAAAAACAAACCCTTGTAGTTATTCTCATACCAAAAACTAATATGAAAACAGCACTTTGAATCTTTGCTTATTAAATTCATGTAGCCCCTTAATCATCACCCCAATTCAGCAGTCCACTTACTAATCCAAATCCCCACTAAAATCCCTTCCTGTCCCATAATCAATCTTTTATGCAAGCAGAATGAATCTTTTATGCATAAATGCAATCTAAATTAAGGGTTTAGATTTCCTCTGTCCTCTTTGATAATGATAGAACAGTCTATCACACAAGTTGCTGTACTAGCAAGTACACAAGGCCTCCAACTCCTGCTGTTGCTGCTACAGCCAATAAGCGCACCATAAGGAACTCCAAGGAGTTCTCCAATTCTGCATGTAATTTCAGGACCTGCTTCTTGGTGGCTTCAGCATCTCCTGAGTTATCAATGACATGGTCAGCCAACTTGACCTTCTGAGCAAGGGGCATCTGGGCAAAAATGCGTACTTCTGCCTCTGTCTGAGTCAGCCCATTCCTGTGCATCAAGCGAGACAGCTGGACTTGTGGGTCACTGATAGAAGAGAGGAAAATGAATTCAGTTAAAATCAAATGTTCTCCAAATTGTACCTCTACTGTCCATCTAGACCAGGATCACTGGGAAAAGCAAAGCTTTCATCTTCTTTCTTCCCATTGCACGCAAGACGGATGCTTTGCTATTAGTGCACAGGAAGCAACAACTGTGATTAAGTTTGTCATTGTTAATGATAGTAGTGGTGAAAACTTTAACTATGACCATCCCTTAGTACTGTTCCCAACAGTAACAACTGATCAACAGAAGAAATTAACCACTATTCCTTGGGCTCTTGAGCTGCCAGTGATCTTAATAAAGAGTTTCCAATATTCTTTATGTTGCCTTCACTTCATCATGACCAAACCCTATTTCACGCATCTCTCCAAGGTATAATGTGGTTGGCTTGATTTTGTTGGTGTGTTGCATTAACCTACCCCATTATGCTTTGTTAACAATGGTATACAACTTAACACTTCACACAAACTCAGTCACACAAGAAATATATGACAGATTTCTTTGACAGATGAAATCTACTCTTCAGGTTCTTCTACTGAATTCTCTGGTATGAAAGAAATTAATCGTACTCCATACCCCACCCTCTTTTTCCGAAAGAATCTGAAAATATCATAACTTTTATTTTTCTCCCATAATTGAACATTCTGCAACAGCAAAAGACATAAAGTACTGCAGTCAGGAGCACGGGGGTTGGGGCGTTGGGGGGGGAAGAGAGACAAAGAAAGAGAAGTTGCTGATAGTGGAACAACATCAGTGTGTATAATAAGCACAACAATAATAAAAGAATTAAGATCTTACCTCCAATACCCATCTCAAGTCTCAAATGTCTTGGTCTTATAATGTACATAAAAGCTAGAATATGTAAGTACATAGCAATGACTAAGAAAATGCACAATTCAGGAAGCAGGACGTTTCAGTTACTTGGTCCTACTCCACTTCAACACACCGTTTTCTTGAGGTTTGACTCTTCAGAAAGCTCAGCATATCCATGTGATGATGGATTGGAAAATGAGATAGGTAATTTTGTCAACAAGTTTCCCTGTGCATATGGCTTGTCTCCTTAGATACCAGGAGGTGGTCTTGCAGAAACAAGCTGAATTACATTAGAGCAGATATGTGCTTTTCCTATGACCATTTGTAGTATGATGGGTCTTGCCCCATGGAGACCCATACCAGAAAGAAGAATTCTCTACAGCCTATAGATTCTGATATGTAGCAGTAGTAGTAATAGGAGGAACAGGAATACAAATTCCTTCTCAACCAGCTATAGAAATACAAGTGGCTACTGGAACATATAAATGCATTATGAATAACTGCATACACAAAAGACAATATGCATTTAGTATGCTACATTAAAAGGCACTGCCTGTAAACAGACTCTAATGCCAGATCCGAAAACCATTCAGAAAACTACTGAAATGCAGAGAATCGGATGAAGAGACTCAGGTCATGTGGCTTTATTATAATCATCACAGTTACATGGAAGGACCACAAATTACTCTACTCCATTTCAATGGCTCTTCAATTCCTAAGGACAACTCCATGACCCCAGCCTTTTCAACTCTAACGTGGGTTAAATATTCTTTTAATAGTTACATGAAAATGCTCTTTATTTCTACTTCCATTTAAAGAAAACAATACATTACATGGCCCATTCTCTGACTTTCATTCCATCTAAATCAGGGCTTTTCAACCAGTGCTACGGGTACCACCTGTGGTACATTGGCACCTGGCAGGTGGTACGCGAACATCCTAGAAAAGTGGTAGTGGGGGAGGGGAATGAATTGAACTGGTGGCAGCACCGCACAAGCCTGAGCGAGAGATGGCTGGAGCTGCAGGGCTCAGCAGAAGCGCCAGGATCAGCACCAGGTTCCAGCTGGAGCTCAGCGCTGATCCTGGCTCTTCTGCTGAGCCCAGAAGAAGAGCAGATCATCTGGAATGTTGCAGCATCTCCAGGGTCTTTTGATTTACATTCAGATGCTTGGCAACTGATTCATATTATGATGGTCACAGTCTCCCAGGGTCATGTGAAGTGACCAAAACCTGTTGCAACCACCCAGAAGACAGGGGGGAATAAAAACCAAACACCCCCCACCCCCACTGCCATTTCTCAACAGAAATGCTCGGACAGGAGGAAGAACGCATTTCATCCAATATTCTCCTTACCAATACACAACAACTGTGTGCTTCATGAATCTGGTCAGCATTTTGCTCTCAAAGAGGAGGGGGATATCCAGAATTACATATCGATAACCTGGAAAAATTAAATAAATCCTTTATTATAAACATTTTTTTCAATAGTAGTAAACGTTTTGGGTATGATGCTGCAAATATAAACAAGTAGGCCTCAGGTACAACCATTTGTTCAGTATTACAACAGTGTTGAAGGAGAGAGATTTACAACCAGTCTGCCAATTTATGGCCATTGCAGCATCCCTGCGATCATATGAACACAGATGCTTGTCAACTGGCTCACAATTATGACAGTTGCATGTTCCATGGTGACATGATTGCCATTTCCCTGCCTGCCTTCCACAAGCAAAGTCAATGACCGCCCATCCTCTGTAGCTCCTTATTTCCCACCCATCCACCTATGTTCCACAGTGCTCTTTAGTCTGCCTGTGTAGACATAATTTAAGTGCCTCATCCCACTTTGTGGTCACATAAGGTCCTCACTGATCAATCTGCATGGTCCTCACTTAATGACAGCAACATGAACTCCCAGCTTTGCCATCACTAGGCAATGTAGTCATGAGATGATTTGTTTTATGACCACATTGCTTAGTGACAGAAACTCCAGTCCTAATTGCCATCATAACCTGAGGACTACCTGTATTTCGCTACAATTTAATCAGTGACTAAATAATACTGATTAGACTTCATAGGCGGTGGTGAGACCTCTCCTCAAGAAGCCTGCCTTAGACCCAGCTGTCTTGAACAACTTTCGTCCAGTCTCCAACCTTCGCTTTCTTGCGAAGGTTGTTGAGAGTGTGGTGGCGCATCAGCTCCCTCTAGTCCTGGATGAAGCGGATTATCTGGACCCCTACCAATCGGGTTTCAGGCCCGGGTACAGCACGGAGACGGCATTGGTCGCTCTGGTGAATGATCTCTGGAGGGCGCGGGATAGGGGATATTCCTCTGTCCTAGTCCTATTAGACCTCTCAGCGGCTTTCGATACCATCGACCATGGTATCTTGCTGCGGCGTCTCAGGGGATTGGGAGTGGGAGGCACAGTTCTTCAGTGGTTCTCCTCCTATCTCCTGGGACGCTCGCAGTCGGTGTTGGCAGGGGGGCAGAGATCGACCCCTAGGTCTCTCGTTTGTGGAGTTCCTCAGGGGTCGGTTCTCTCGCCTCTCTTGTTCAACATCTATATGAAACCGCTGGGTGAGATCATTCGTGGTTTTGGAGTTGGGTATCATCAGTATGCAGATGATACCCAACTTTTTTTTTCGACCCCAAACCACCCCAGTGATGCCCTCGCCGTGATGTCCCGTTGCCTGGAGGCGGTTCGGGTCTGGATGGGGAGGAACAGACTTCAACTCAACCCTGACAAGACTGAGTGGCTGTGCATTCCGGCATCCCGGGGCATTCAAAATGTTCCATCTCTTTCTATGGGGGGTGAGCTCTTACCCCCCGTGGATAGGGCTCGCAACTTGGGAGTCCTCCTAGATTCACGGCTTACCCTGGAAGATCATATAGTGGCCGTGACTAGGGGGGCTTTCGCCCAGGTTCGCCTGGTGCGCCAGTTGCGGCCCTATCTGAACCGGGATGCCCTGTGTACGGTCACTCATGCGCTCGTGACCTCTCGCCTTGACTACTGTAATGCTCTCTACATGGGGCTTCCCTTGAAGACCACTCGGAGGCTCCAACTGGTACAGAATGCGGCCGCGAGAGTTGTCTTGGGAGTTTCCCGGTGCTCCCATGTTACACCTTTGCTCCGCGAGCTGCATTGGTTACCAGTTGTCTTTCGGGTGAGGTTCAAGGTGTTGGTTACGATCTTTAAGTCCCTACATGGCATGGGTCCGGGATACCTCAGGGACCACCTGCTGCCGGCATCGATTCCCCTCCGCCCTGTGCGTTCCCACAGAGAGGGCCTCCTCAGGGTGCCGCCAGTCAGGGAATGCCGACTGGTGGCCCCCAGGGGGAGGGCCTTCTCTGTGGGCGCTCCGGCATTATGGAATCAACTGCCGGTGGAGCTCCGGATGGCACCAGACCTCCGAACTTTCCGTCGGGGCCTGAAGACCCACCTGTTTGAAATAGCTGGTCTGGCCTGATGGGGGATTATGGGTTTTTAATTGTTTTTTAAATTTGTATTACTGTTTTAATTGGGCATGGGTTTAATCCTTTTTTAATTTTTGTATTGTCTTTTTTATATATGCCCTGTGAACCGCCCTGAGTCCCTACCAAGGAGAAGGGCGGTATATAAATCAAATAAACTATAAACTATAAACTATATGACACTCATTCAAACTAGTGCTCCTACCACCAATGCAGAAGGCTAATATAGGTTTCATGATCAAGTTCAATATAAAAATCAATGGAACATGCAAGCAAGATGTACTACATGGGACTGGAATGCCGAAGTGAGGGAAACACGAAAGAATATATGGTTAGATTATATGATTTAGGAAACCAAAATGAAGCAAGAAACTGATGTATTAATTCAGGGGTCTTCAAACTTGGCCCTTTTATGACTTGTGGACTTCAACTGTTTCCCCTGATGATGTGGACAGGATCATGGGGAGACTGAGCACCACCACCTGTTTGTTGGATCCGTGCCCCTCCTGGCTAGCTTATGCGGCTCGGGAGGGAACACGAGGCTGGTTCCATGCAGTAATAACTGCTTCTTTGAAGGAGGGTGTCTTCCCTGCCGCCTTGAAGGAGGCGGTGGTGAGACCCCTTCTCAAGAAGCCTGCTTTGGACCCGGCTGTTTTAAACAACTATCGTCCAGTCTCCAACCTTCGCTTTTTGGCGAAGGTTGTTGAGAGTGTGGTGGCGCATCAGCTCCCTCTGTTCCTGGAGGAAACTGATTATCTGGACCCGTACCAATCGGGTTTCAGGCCCGGACACAGCACGGAGACGGCATTGGTCGCGCTGGTGAATGATCTCTGGAGGGCAAGGGACAGGGGTTGCTCCTCTGTCCTGGTCCTATTAGATCTCTCAGCGGCTTTCGATACCATCGACCATGGTATCCTGCTGCGGCGTCTCAGAGGGTTGGAAGTGGGAGGCACCGTTTTACGGTGGTTCTCCTCCTACCTCCAGGGCCACTCGCAGTCGGTGTTGGCGGGAGGGCAGAGATCCGCCCCGAGGCCTCTCATTTGTGGAGTCCCTCAGGGGTCGGTTCTCTCGCCTCTCCTGTTCAACATCTATATGAAGCCGCTGGGCGAGATCATTCGTGGTTTCGGGGTGGGGTATCATCAGTACGCTGATGATACCCAACTTTTTCTTTCCTCCCCGAACCAACCCAGTGATGCCCTTGCCGTGATGTCCCGGTGCCTGGAGGCGGTTCAGGTCTGGATGGGGAGAAACAGGCTTCGTCTCAATCCCGCCAAGACTGAGTGGCTGTGCATATCGGCATCTCGGGCTAACCAGACTATTCCACCTCTAACGATGGGGGGTGAGGTGTTACCCCCCGTTGATAGGGCTCGCAACTTGGGCGTCCTCCTGGATTTACGACTCAATTTTGAAGATCACATAGGAGCCGTGACCAGGGGGGCTTTTGCACAGGTTCGCCTGGTGCACCAGTTGCGTCCCTATCTGGACCAAGACGCCCTACGCACAGTTACTCATGCGCTCGTGACCTCCCGTTTGGACTACTGTAACGCTCTCTACATGGGGCTGCCCTTGAAGACCACTCGGAGGCTTCAACTGGTGCAGAATGCGGCTGCGCGAGTTGTAATGGGGGGTCTCCCGATACTCCCATGTAACACCTCTACTCCGCGAGCTGCATTGGCTTCCGGTTGCCCTCCGGGTGAAATTCAAGGTGCTGGTTATCACCTATAAAGCCCTACATGGCCTGGGTCCGGGGTATTTGAGGGAACACCTGCTGCCGGCATCAAATGCCCTTCGCCCAGTGCGCTCCCACAGGGAGGGTCTGCTCAGGGTCCCACCGGTAAGAGATTGCCGGCGGGTGACACCCAGGGATAGGGCCTTCTCAGTGGGGGCGCCTGCCCTCTGGAACCAGCTGCCAGTGGAGCTGAGGACAGCCCCCGACCTCCGATCATTCCGCCGGGGCCTGAAGACCTGGCTCTTCGAGCTCTCGGGACCAGGCTGAGGAGAAATTTATTTTAATCGGGGTTTTTTTAATTGCACAGGGTTAGATTAATCTTTTTTAAATTGGTTTTTAATTTTTGTATTGCTGGTTTTTAACTCCCTGTAAACCGCCCTGAGTCCTCAGGGAAAGGGCGGTATATAAATGTAATAAAATAAATAAATAAATAAATAAATAAACTCCCAGAATTCCCCAGCCAGGCATGCCTGGCTGAGGAATTCTGGGAGTTGAAGTCCACAAGTCATAAAAGGGCCAAGTTTGAAGATCTCTGTATTAATTCATGCAAGTCCATAATTAACGCTTCAAAACACTTCTCTACATGGATATCATGAGATGGAGTATTTAGAAATCAAGATGATTATGAGGTGTCCTGCTAGCACTGATGATGTTACCTAGTTTGGGTAACGAAATGTCTACAAGAAAACAAGCACGCTCAGAGAGCACCATCCCCGAGCTACAAATATTCTACTTATATTGTTACTTAGTGGAATGGGGGAGCTTCGTAATAGTATCAAAAACATCATGGAAGAGATCACAAACTACTCATGTGCAAGTTTCAAGCTCAGTTAAAGAATAGGAATATATACTCACCATTTTTAAAGAGAACTTCAGAAATTGTTTGAAGCCTAAACCTCACTGATGGACAGCCAGAAGAATTATGGACTGAATTTAAAGGAAGTTAGTTGTTAAGGATGAATGTGAAAAGAGCTTGCCAAAAACAAAGACAGAAAAGAAATCAAACTGAATACAGAACAAACCAAGGAAACTGGCGAGGAGAAAAGCCAGAGCCAAGATCAGATAGTAAACTTTCAAAAGAGATCAAGGGAAGATGGTAGTAGTACACCAAAATATTAGCCAAAAATGTAATCCAAGGGGTCTTGAAGCAAATTCCCTACATACAAGAACCACTAGTACTAAAAGTTGAAAATAGATCAGCACTCCAATCATTACCATAGAAATATGGCAAGCAACAGCAGAATCAGTAAAGGTTTTAACAAAACTAGACCAGCAAAACAACACAATAGCCGAAAGATTGGAAGAGGTCAATCTACATTCCAATACCTAGAAAGAGCATTTTTAAAAATGTGCAAACTACTGTACAATATCCTTAATTTCACATGCTAGAAAAAATAAAGCTTAGGATCATCTTGCAGATGAAGAACCTAAATGAAAAAAATATTCCAGATGTTCAAGCTAGCTTTAGAAAAGGCTAGGGACATGAAATATTATTACTGGTGCATGTTGGATAATTGAGAAACCAAAAATATACCAAAAAGAAGTCAGTATGTCCTCTGATTATACAAAGGCCTTCAATTGTGTTGATCAAGCTGTGAAATGTACTCAGGAAAATGGAAATCCCAGAATATTTCACTCTACTCATGAGAAACATATGTACAGATCAGGAAGTCAGAAGATGGCAGAAGATGAAGAAGCAGGCTGGCTCCAGGTTGGAGGAGTGTAACAAGATTGTGTTCTATTTCCTTATCTATCTGCTGAATGTATATATAGGGAAGATGGGTTGCAAGAAGATGAGTGTGGTTTTAAAACTGGAGAAAGAAAGACCAATAATCTGCAATATACTGATCACACTAGCCCACGGGTCGGCAACCCGCGGCTCCGGAGCCACATGCGGCTCTTTGAGCCGTCTCCTGCGGCTCCCAGTCGCCCGGTCCGCACGCACCTCTTCGAACGGGCAGTGGTGCGCGCGCACCTCTCCAAATGGAGAGTGGCACTGCCCGTTCCGAGAGGTGCGCACGCACCTTTCCGAAGGGCGGAGGTGCGCGCGGACCTCTCCAAACTGCCGCCGTCCCGTTCAGAGACCTGCCGCATTCGCCTGGCGTGCTCCCCCCCTCCCCGGGCCTAGACGGGACTTGGATATCCGTGCGTGCGCGCGGGGGGCGACGGTCCCCGCAGGCAGGCTGTGCTGAGCATTACCCAGTTGCCCTAGAAACCAGCAAAAAAGAGGTTGGCGGCCCGGCCAGTTGGAGAAGGAGGAGGGGTGGGAGAGGGGAGCGATTTACCCGCAGTCTTTGCGAAGTAGCAGCTTTAGCCGCAGCTTCGCCGGAAGAAACCGACGGGCCTGCTAAAGCGCTTGGCGAGCTTTGAGTGCGGGGAGGTGGGGTGAAGAAACCCGACACCGCCTCTGGTCCGGCTTCTCGGTCTCTCTCTCTCTCTCTCTCTCTCGAGGCGGGGGGGACGATCTCGCTGTGCCTCCCACTCTAAGGACCAGCCGGGCAGAGCCACGGAGGTAAGCCCTCCTCCTTCCCTGGTAAAAAAAAGAAATGCAGCAAGAACGTGCCTGGGGCAGACCTTCGGCATCTTCCCTCTCGTTCCTCCCCCCCCGACCGTCCCCCACTCCCGGTGGATCGAGTCTAGAAAGGAGGGAGCCACAGTCCGGACGTCGTGTAAGGAATAAAGGCGCGTCTGAGACAGTCGGGGGTCCTGTAGCTGGCACTAGTGGGGAACTTGTTGTGCTTCATAAGTGCTTGTCCCCTTCTTTCTTCTGATCGTCGCAGCGTTGTTGTTAAGTAATAGTGCTGCTAATGTTATTATCCCATTCCTCCTGGCATTGCACTTGGCCTGGGCTGCATCCCGCAACGAGCAGGTGTGTCTTGCTCTGACAAGAATCTGGGCTGAAATGAGTTTGGACTACAACACTGTCCCCTGATGAGGAAGGAGAGGGGAGTGTGTGGCCGAAGGGGTTGTTTCTTTCCACGCTACATATACTCTGATTGATTGATTCGATGGCTGCAGAACTGGCTGCCTGCGTGGGGCAAACAGGCAAACAAAATCACCTCCCTCTGGGTATTTTCCAACTGTGGTGACGCAGTGAGACTGACCTTTCAGGCTTTAGGTGTCTGTCTGAACCATTCTCTCTTGAGGAGAAATTGCATCGCTTTTTTATGGTGGTTCAGAGACCTGCCGTGTTCGTCAAACATGGACGAATGCGGCAGGTCTCCGAACGGGACGGCAGTGGCTTGGGAGAGGTGCACGCGCACTCTCCAAACCGCCGCCGTCCCGTTTGCACAGCTGCCGCGTTCGTCAAACATGGACGAACGCGGCAGGTCTCCGAACGGGACGGCAGCGGCTTGGGAGAGGTGCGCGCGCACTCTGCAAACCGCTGCCGTCCCGCTTGCACAGCTGCCGCGTTCGTCAAACATGGACGAACGTGGCAGGTCTCCGAACGGGACGGTGGCAGCTTAGGAGAGGTGCGCGCGCACTCTCCAAACCGCCGCCGTCCCATTTGCACAGCTGCCGCGTTCGTCAAACATGGACAAACGCGGCAGGTCTCCGAACGGGACGGCAGCGGCTTGGGAGAGGTACGAACGCACTCTCCAAACCGCCACCGTCCCGTTTGCACAGCTGCCGCGTTCGTCCATGTTTGATGAACGCGGCAGGCCTCCAAACGGGACGGCGGCAGCTTGGGAGAGGTGCGCGTGCACTCTCCAAACCGCCGCTATCCCGTTTGCACAGCTGCCGCGTTCGTCCATGTTTGATGAACGCGGCAGGTCTCCGAACGGGACGGCGGCGGCTTGGGAGAGGTGCGCACGCACTCTCCAAACCGCCGCCGTCCCGTTTGCACAGCTGCCGCGTTCGTCCATGTTTGACGAACGCGGCAGGTCTCCGAACGGGACGACGCGCACCTCTCCACACACACACACACATATCACTGTCCATTTTGAATACATAGCAGAAAGAGGAAACTGTGACTGAATCATGATGTTCTGCTTCGAATACCACAAAGCTTCCTCCCAAAAGGTAACAAAGAAAACATGTGAAGAAGTACATCCTGCAGACTCTTCAAGCATAGTTTATATGCTGTGTCCTGGATAGAAGGAAGTGAACTACCAATCATCTTTCCTGCCATCCTCATCACTCTCTGCACAGCCTTCCTGTCCAAAGCAGTAATGCTTCCAAACCAAACAGTAATGCAATATGCTCACAATCATCCCTCTATAGAAAGTGGTAAGAACAGGGGAAGGTAGATGTACTTTTCTCATGCAATGCAGAAAATGCATGCGCTGCTATGCCTGCTTCACCACAACAGTGTCTTGTTGTTGAGTGACCATGCTAGCCTATTCTTTAGCTGCACATCCAGAAACCTGATGCTGCTAACCAGCTCCACAGGTGAATCATTAATACACAGAGCAGTGTGGCTGTGGCTGCCTTTTCTAAAATTGACAATGATTGTCATCCTGAATAAGGCCCACTAGTGTTGTATGATCCACATACTTCATACTATGGCTGATGGCAAACCTTGCACAACAGTCATGGGTCAACAGGGTGAACAATAACAGACTTAGGACACAACCTTGAGAACCTGTGCTCAAGAAAATGGTGTTAGAAATATTAATCCCAACTCACACATACTGGGGCCTATTAATAAGAAAATCAAGAATCCAGTTGCACAAAGGAGTAACGAAGCCTAAAAGGCCCAGTTTGTCTACTAAATGCTGAGGAACAATTGTATTAAATGTTGAACTGAAGTCGACAAACAGCATTCGCACCTGAGTGTTTCATTCCTCTAAGTCTGCCAAGCTCAAATGGAGAACAGAAGAAATAGCATCCTCTGAAGAGTGATTTGGAAGGTACTGGATTAGATTGGTTTGATGGCTGTATTTGTCACAGTTATCACAAAGTAAATGGGAAAATATAAGGACACTGCAGAAATCCCAATTGCCGAGCCATTATTTTATCTTATCAAATTCAAAGAGTGCTTTTAGAAGAGCAGCAGGAGAATTGGGGTATTGGAGAAGTATCTGAGCATTTCAGGAGGCCTGACATTATGCACAATGCTGCCTAAAGATTCTTTTGTGTGTGCTCTTTAAAACCACATTAAGGGACTACAAATGCAAAGGGCAAATATAAAGAACAGAGAATCCTGAAGATATAAACTGTAAAAGAGTGCTTGCAAACAATATGTCACAAAGGGAATCAGGAAAGTTGCCTTTTCAGCCTTTCCTTCCCTTCCCATGGTATAATAAAATAGACACATGACCAACAGAGATATTATCATTTTTATCAGCAGGGCGGGTGCGCCAAGAATTCTACAAAGTAATATTAACTCTCCCAGCTGCTTACCCAAGACAAAGTATTTCAAGATCTGTTTTAACATCTCCTTCTGGATCTCAGGATGAGTGATGGAGTTTAGCAGTTGACGTTTTTCTGGCTGGGAAAAAATTATATTTCCTAAAGCTTCACGGTTGATCTCACCACTCTCCAAAAGAATTTCTGGACCGAAGGAATGCACAATACGTCGATATGCATGGAAGTATGGCTGAACCACTGGGGAAAGAAAACATTATAATAGGAAGAGCCACCAAATATTCCTTAAAAGAGTCAGTATTTAGTTGGTCCATATATTTTGCAAAGACTTTCAGCTGGCAAGAAGGGAGGCAAGGAAAAAACCCTACTTATTAAACCAATTTATAGTCTGCTTATCTTCATGCTTAGAAACAAACAAACTTCTCTTCTAAATGTTGCATTAGTGCTGCTGCACCTCCAGCAACAATTCACAGATCACAGACAAAATTAAATGACAGAAATCAGTCTGATGGGAGCAGAAAATCATATATCTAGAAGGCATTTTTTCCTTTGCAGAAATAATGTATTTATCCAAGGCAATATGGCTGCATTCATCTCATCATCAACGATTTGAAATTGAATGGTCAGAGATGCATTTTTGCTCTCAAGGCAGCATCTGAAATCTACCTTTCAAAAAGGCTCAAATGCTAACAAATATCATAATCTCTTGTGGCGATGAATTCTATAGTTAAGACTGATGGTATGTTATATCTTATATTAGATGTCTCAAGTGGTTAAAATACTGTCATAAATCAGCCATATATTTTAGTTTGGGATGGGCAAGTGGAAATAGCAAAATAAGATAAGATAACCTTTATTGTCATTTTTTTTACTGTGGGCACAACGGCACACATAAAAAATGAAATTTAGTTGCCTGCTCTCAAAGTGGAACACATACATGACAAACACCTAACCATACTATACACACATATGTATATAGACCCACACCCCTACATATACACTGAAAATAAACACTGAAAATAAAGAAGATAGTTCTTTTTACAGCTGCCTCAACTGTAGTCCACTTAAGTCATATAAAATGAGTTCCCTCATCTACTCCCAGCCCCCAAAGAAAGGATTTTGAAGGCTAAGCTTTATAGTAAATAAGGAGTTAAAAAGGTGAAATTCCCAGCATGATTTTCTTCCTCAAACAGTGCTATATATAGTGATGGGATTTAACCAGGAACGACTCAAACAGAGAGGGCCTCCTCAGGGTGCCGTCGGCCAGAAAATTTCAGCTGGTGACCCCCCAGGGGGAGGGCCTTCTCTGTGGGGGCACCTGCCCTGTGGAATCAGCTCCCCTTGGAGCTCCAGATGGCCCCTGACCTCCAGTCCTTCCGTTGTGACCTTAAGACACTTCTTTTCCAACAGGCCGACCTGGACTGATGATAAGGGGTTTTAATATGGTTTTAACATTTTATTGGTTTTAGTTGGGGCTAGGTATAGTTTAATTTCTTCTTAATATTTGTATCCTATTTATATTTTATTGTTGTTAGCCACCCTGAGTCCTTCGGGAGATAGGGCGGCATATAAGTCCCAATAAATAAATAAAATAAATAAATAAAGGATCTTATAAGGGAGAAAGGATTTTAATAACCCTTTACCTGCACAAGCAATTTTCCATTATAAATTTTCTCCTCTTCCCAGGGTCAGTACTGTTTATATGTGTGTGTGTGTGTGAGAGAGAGAGAGAGAGAGAAAGGGTGGGGAGTATAGGTGTAGAGAAAGAGAGGTAGAGACATAAACACACATACATGATTAGAAAATCTTCAGGTGGAATTTAGTACAAAGGCAAAAATATACCAACTAGCCTCACACCAGAGGCTGTTAAAAGAGAGAAATGTGATGTGTACATTGAGTTCTAAGGCATGTGAAATGTCATATTTAAAAGCAAGAAGTATGGAATCATTCCCAATAATGTCTCCATTTGGAATTCTACAGGATTTCTAAATAGTGGTTCTCTGACAAATCATATTGATCTGCAAACAAATAACTTCATAGAAACCTTACCTTGACGAGCTATAACATCAGCATCAATAATAGCACAACCCAGTTCCTGCAACAGAGCTACTACTGTACTTTTCCCTGATGCAATGCCACCTGTCAATCCCACCAAAAACATTTTGCCCTGAAAATGAAAGAAAATACTAAATCTGACATAATTTGTACATTTTTAAAAATGAAACAAAAATATGAGTTTAGAGATATTGTATATTCATTGTCACCTTACCTAACTTGGTGATTACTTTTCAGTTTTACATTCAAATACATATCCAGCACAAAAAGCATTTTTATAGGCCTTAATTCCAGCTATTAATAAAATTACAAACTATTGCCCCCAAACTGCTTTGGAACTTTTAAATCCATGCTTGAAATATAGTTTCATTAACTTCTCTTCTTTAGGGGCCTCCTTGGCCCTTAAAATTACTTTGGCATTCAAAGAACTGTCTCATGATAAGCATCTCAAAATTCCTGTGTCCTTTTTCCCCCTTTTTTGAACTACATAGCCCACGCTTGTAAATTTTATTAATTTGCATTAAAAAGAAAATATCTTTCTTTTGTCAAGTTTCACCCACCACAGAAACAATGGGATAATCAGAGGAAGCATGCACAATTTAGAAAGGTTGTCTATTCCCCAAGCTGTTAACTGCCTTGTAATAGAAATCACATTTTACTTCCCCCCCATAACTTTGCTAGCTGCCCCCCCTTTTTTTCGGAGAAGCAAACAATTTGTTTCAGAACTTCTAAATCAGATCAGAGTCCTCTGGTGCAGCAAAAAAATCTCCATTTGTCTTCTTCAATTCTCGTAAGAATTGCAAATATTATTATTCACAATCATTACTGCAGCTATTAGGCATGAAAAGTAAATCTGAAGTCCTTCGTAAGGTTATAAAGCAATTTCAATTTTAGAGTATCCCAAACAGTTTCTGCAAGTACTATTCAAAATATGTTAATGATATCTCCACTTCGAGAACTCAGTATTTCAAATTTAAGCATTACTATGAATATTATCTTTTGTTTCAAAGGTTTAGATTTATTAAATAAATCATTTCTACCCCATCGACCCACACCCGCTCATTTTAGAGGGAGGTACAGCTTAGCCGAAATTGGCTGATTTTATTCCTGGGAATTAAATAGAAAAGATACCCCGGAAGAGAGCAATACAAATTATTTTCATACTTTCTCCTATAACAGAAGTGTATGCGGGTTTTAGTATCTTTATTCCGATCCACTACTACCGTTGTTCTGTCACATAACGAGCAATTTTTCTCAAATGCAATAAAGGTACACAAACGCAGTCCTATGAGAACTCGTACCACTTGCACCTAATTTCTACAAAAAGAAGGGGCAGGCTGGAGTTTAAAATCATTACACCAATCTGACATCCCTTTCATATAAACGGAGAATTAAGGACTGACTACTACGATTATTCAAAGAGAGAAATGACCCTGCCTATGTTCAGAATAATCCTGCCCATGCCTCACCAGTATCTGGAACGGGGGGGGGACTTATTCTCCCATGCAAGAGAAAAAGGCTTTCAGTTCCCGTTCGATGATCTGAATTCTTTCAAGCACTTCCCCTATTTCGAAAGGTTGCTACGCTAACTTCTTGGGCTTCACGTACATTTCACTTTTCTTATTCGTTATTGGCTGAAAGAAATCACGCTGGGAATTTCATCCAATCCCTATTACCCAAACTGAGCTTGACTTTTCCAGGCGTGAAGCCAAACAAAGAAAGGAAACGCAGACCGGTAGGGGATACTTAGGTTATGTTCTTTCTAATGTCAAAATTGCATTATGTACGGCGTTTCTTACTGAGTCAATAGGAGCACTGCTTTGTTCCTGATGAAAATAATTCCTCGACAAATAGTAATCGTTGACATATTCCTGGTCTTACCAATTAGGTTGGCCAATTCTTGAAATAATTATAGGAAGAAAATAAGGATAAAGTACTTGTCCAGCAGTCTTTTAGATGTTTGGAATTAACATTTTCGGAATTCCTAATCTGCATGGTCAAAGGACTTGTTGGAAAAGGCTTTCCTTGAGGTCTTACTGAATGATTTCAGATAGGATAGTTCTGAAGAAGAGTCCAGTACAAAATTTGTCTTGTTATTTGGCATACACAATAAAGTCTATTCAGGTGGAAAGCCTTTAGCAATTGACTGCAACTAAAAAACAAAAGCAAAGCCAATGTTTTTCTCATGGGTTAAAATAGCGTTTGATTTTAACTTTGAGTGGAATGGCCCTGGTTTAAATCCCTACTAAACTATTAAACTCATAGTGACTTTGACTAGCCAATCTTATAGGATTACTGAGATAACATTTGCAAGGGCAACCATGCATAATTCCCTAAGCTCTATGAAGAAAGCGAATTACAAAAGCATAATTTATTAGCATATTTGGTTTAAAAATAGATGAGAGGTCTGAAAACTTTTGAAAGCCTTGGAGAATTTCAATCAGTCTAATGATATATAGCACTGAATTAAAAATGGGTCAAAGATATTGTGTAATGTGATATAATATAAATCACAATCATATATTCATAACTTATTTTGTTTTTATGTGCCAAATTATACATAACATAAAAGCAATTTCAGAGAAGCCTTATTTAAGATAACTTAAAAATTAAGGCCTTTTCTACAAAATGAATAGGCAGTTGTGCCTATCCCAGGTAATTTTTCCTCTGAGTCAAACTTGATGATGGTAATTGAAAAACATCTATACAAGTTTCTTGTAATGTTATAGAAGTAGTTTCTTTTTCCAGAATAATTTTTGGACCTCCTAGTTCTCACATCTAAATGTTAAATATGCTCACCCTACTTAGCTTCAGAAAGAAGATCAGCTTGTCCATTAGTGCCACCTGTTGGGGTAAAATATTCATTTATCTAGACATAAACCATTGTGGACCTTCCTTCTGAGTAAATGTTTAAGATTGCACTATCATATTTATAAGCTATATAGACATTGATGTACTCATTTTAACAAATTTTTTGTTTTCATCATGGTTCAGTCCAAGCCAGGGATAAACAACATGGCGACTGCTTTAGAAAGAAGGTTGCAGTTTACTGAAGAGAACCAGACAGAAAGATGGCTCTGGAAGAAAAAAGGAGAGCACATATAGGGAGTGGGTTTTTATACCCTCTGGAGCTCTTGAGGTTGTTTCCTGTTCCTGTTTGAGGCTTTGTATTTCCTGTGTCATGTATTTTGACCTGTGTCCCTTTGGCATCTGTGGGTTAATCCTATTATGTCCTGTCTTAGAGTTTGGGTGGGGTATGTAGACTTTAGGTGTTTTTGTTTTCTTAATCTTCTAGCTGGGGGCCTCCAACCTTCCTGAACAGATTACAGTATTTACATCTGCATTTCTGTAGAGCTGGTTTCTGCTTGGGGGAGGGAGACTTGGGGATATTAAGAAAAACTGGGCATGCTTTTCTGCCTTTTTAAGATCCTTTGAGGAAATATATTCTGCCTTTTAAATATTTCCTTCTCTGGGGGGCTGATTTCCCACACTTGAATGATGGATTCAGGAAAATAATTATATACAATTCCCTATATAATTTCCCTTAAATTATATCTTCTAGATGTATTGATAACAACTTCTTTGTGCAATCTTTTTCTGATAAATGCATAAACTGGGAAGTATAGAAGTTGTAATCCATTACTTTTAGCACATTTTGTGCATATATTCATATTCATACAAAAACTATTACGGTATGCATATACTTTGCCTTCTTGCACAATTATTTTGTCCAGGGCTTAGCCATGATCAAAGAACTTTATTCATTCATCTAGATGACTTCTTCCTTAATCTCAAATAGCTGAGAATGTTGTATAAAATGTATATTATTTTTGTGAAGCTGGAAATTAACTACATATACCCCAAAATATCAGAATCCCTTTATTTTTGTACAAGAATATTGGGAATGAGCCTAGGTGGAAAAACAATTTCTAAGATGAAACTAATGTATGCCTTTCCTACTGTTTTAAATAAATTGGGTAAAATTTTCAAGCCTCATATTCATCGCAGCCAGTTTGCTTGGAATGATGCTCAATGGATACCTCATACCTGTCATTTACATTGAGTCCTGCTGACTCAGTGAACCATCTCCTAGGAAAATTATGGGATTAAAGCCTATAATAAAAATCTCTTTAACAAAACAAATTAATACAAAGGTTCAAACATAGCTTCAGCTTTGCTGAGTATTTTGGCTTTTGAATTTTCCCCTCTTCTGATCAGTAAGAACATAATAATGTTCCTGGACCAGACCAAAAACCATCTTAATCCAACATTTTGTTTCCAACAGAGGCCAAAAATATGGCTTTGTAGTGCTCTGAAGCACTGGTTAAAACCTACCAGTTTCAGGATTAAAATAGAGGACAGGAGAATAATAGTTGGATGTCACCTACTGTTCAAAGAATTTGATAAATCTGATAAATATAATTAAACTGCCAAATAAATAGAAGAGTCCCTAACAAGTCAACAAAATAATCTAGGCAGATAGGTTTTAATCTATCCTTGAAAAGACTGTTCCATAACTAAAATGAAGTTATTCCAAAATTAGAACTCCCATTATATGGAAGAAAACATCCCCCTAGAGTAGGGGTCGGCAACCTCGGCTCTTTTATGACTCGTGGACTTCAACTCCCAGAATTCCTGAGCCAGCATAGCTGGCTCAGGAATTCTGGGAGTTGAAGTCCACGAGTCATAAAAGAGCCGAGGTTGCCGACCCCTGCCCTAGAGGGTCAGTCATCTAGCTGAATTTTAGGAAAGCAATTAAGTTGATTATGTTTTGCTCAACACTTAGGAATTAAATGTTATTTGGGTAGTTTTAGGTTGCGTTTTTATTGACTTTAAAACATTTGCCTGTTTTAGTTAGAACTTTCTATATTGTTAATTTTTAATATTTTTATTTGCAATAAACAGGTCAAAATTTGGGGATACATACATACAATATTGGTAATAAACAATAAATTAAGTAAAATTTCCATCTTTCCTGTCATTTAGGGCATGCAACAGACAATTAGCTTAGTACTGGGAACCATTTTTCCTCAAAGACTCATGGGTACTTTGGTCCCACGCCCTTTATTGCTTAATAAGGAGTTTCTTAATTACACCGTTGCCTACAAATCCCACAGCGCACTGCAGTTGGGCGTCCAATCCCGATTTGGCTTTGGGCACTGCGCAACTGCGTCAGCCGATGAGGCTTCCCTTTACCAAGATGGCGGACGATAGTGAGACTGCGGTGAAGGGGATAGCAGACGAGGAGAATAATCACCAACATTGCAGCGATTGTGAGAACGATGACGAGCACAATTACAACCAAAGGCAAGCGGGTGCTGAATCTCATGGAGCAAAATTCCTCGGAGTGGAGCCGCCGTAGTATTATTGTAGAAGGGAGGGAGGAAAGGGGGAACGTGAGCGAGGCCTAGCCCACTTTCCTTTGCGTAGCACTTGATTGGGTGGGGGGGCCTAGATGTTGTGTGCTGAATGGTTGGTTGCTTTGCCTGTTCTCAAAGAACCACCAATGATTACCGACCACAGTTGCCGACAGCAGCATGACTGGAAAAACTCAGCAATTGTCGGGCCTGACATGCGTCCCAAAACCCTAATGGGACCATAGTTTAGGACTGAGATATTTGGTGACGGGCTAAATTAAGGTGTTGAATTGTTCTCAGCTCAGAGTTTACCCATTTAGCTCAGTTTTATGTGCTTTGACAATGACTCTTCAGATTCTTATTACAGACATGGTTCCCTGTAATCTGTATGCTTTTAGTTAGTTACGCTAAGAGCTACCGAAAGGTTTGCGTGCAGAATTGCTTAGATCACGAATTTCCTTCTTCCGGCTCAGCTTCAGGGCAATCCGGTGTGAAAACAAAAGAACCAAACCATCGTATCTAAGTATTGGAAAATTAAGATTCTGTTTCAGTAAGGACAAAAACATGCAGTCTCTGATACCAAGTGATTGTGTTGATGTAATGACACGAAATGTTCATAGCACGGCTATGGAAGTGTTTATAAAAGAAAAGGAAATTGTCCATTTCCTTTGAATTAAAACTTCAAAGAAATCCTAGAAAAAATATTTTCAAAGGCATGAATGTTAAGAAAAAGGAAATCCAACAAGTTGAGATAAAGAACATAATTATGCAGAGTGAAGTTAGTGGAAAAAGTAGTGCAGAGTAAATTATGGATTGGCTGAGGTATATAAAATGTCAGGCTAAAATATATTTGGCTAAATATATATATATATTAATCCATAAATTTTGAATTGTATAGAATGTTGAAGGCTGTGATAGTTGGCAACCAAATGTAGAATTGTTTGCTTTGCTGTGTAATATTATTCCGATCTAATATATAAACTAGGTCAAGCTGCCTCACAAGTAGCAAGTTTTCATGACATTGATAAGGTCCACATTCGTTTTACTATATAACATACTCCCTGCAACTAAAGGAAGGTTTCAAATGTATGTCAATGTCATCCAGTTATATTGGTTTATGAGGGAAAAGATAATACATTTATTCAGGATTGAAAAGATAATAAATTTATTCAGGCTTTCCTGTGTTTAGCAAATAAGAGTCATACTTTTATACAATAATAAGGATAGTGTTCAGGATATTTGTTTCTTTGATAAGCCAGTGTCTGAGTGTTGTGATCTCTTTCTCAGATGAGCAGCCACCCCCACTTCCAAAGATGATACCCTCTACTTTCTTTTTGGTTGTAAACTAGTCAGCCTGTGCTTCTCACAAAACAGCCTTTTTATTGTGTAGTTCTATTACTACTGTATATCATATGAAAATGTTTTATATCATAATTTATCTGGAAGGAGCTCTTACATCTTTAACAATTTGATGAGTATTCAGAAATCAGGTCACTTCCTACCCTTATCTATTGTACAGAAATGCAGTTATGATAGGAGCTGTATTGTTGAATATTTGCATATCATATAGAGTGGGGAGAGGAAAGGCAAAAATATTAACTTCAGGCCCATTCTCAAAAGAAACCCATGAATATGTGGTCTGTTAAAATTAATCTACCACATCTGAGATTCAGAACATCTTAGAAAATGATATTGATTCTCTCATCACAAAGAGAATTGTAGCAATATATCCACCGTATCGGTATGCTTGACACCTTTTATTTGGCCAAGATTACAGAATTCGGTTGATAACTCAGCTGTCAGAATCTAAATTCAGTCTTGGTGATGTAATAAATATTTTTCATTGTAGAATATGACCTGGATTTTTATTTTAAAAAAATCTGGAATATGTAAAAGCAATATACCTACTCTTTGTTTATGGCATACTGAAAAGAATGGAGTGACATTTTATCATATGGAATGGCAAAGATTGATTTTAAAAATCTGATTCCATTATGGAATTCAAAGCAGTGTTTAACATTGTACTGATCCAAATGTGCTTAGCTTCACTACAGCTAGTGTATAATGTGATTTTTGGGGCATTCAAAGGAGCCAAATTAGCACAAGATTAATGCAAGATTACACTACAAGAGAGGAAGAGAAGAACTACGATTCTTCTCTTCCTCTCTTGTAGTGTAATCTTGCATTACTTATATTCATTTGTTTAAGAGCTTATTATTCCAGTTATACTTGAAAAGTTACATAAAGCAATTCTGAAATAGGTAAAACATAGGCAATAATAAAACAGTATTTTTAAAAATCAAAATTAATAGGCTACTTTGCTTTGTTTTCCCAATTTATCTAGCTTCCCATATATCTAGAGTATGTTCAGATGATGATTTGAGGATACAAGCAGATTTGTATTCCAGCGTAATTTTAATCAGGTATTCTGTTCCCAGTATCTCAACTGGGAATACTACAGATGTTTCTATGCTATTGATATATGTACCATGGAACATATTTACAAGTGTAGCCAGATCCTTATTTTCCAGGAGTGACTATAGATATATTATGTCAATTTAAATTAATCAAAACTGCTTCTTGTTATAACATCTTTTTAAAAAACATCTACAATTCAGGGAGGTGCTTTTAATCTAGTTTGGCTTCCTAGGTGGAGTACAATCTTGTCTCAGATAGAGTAATCCCATATTCCAAGTGTTTTTTGATACTGGGTTTTTTGAAATTTATCTAGTCCATCTCTGTTCCCAGAGTACATCAGAACAGAAATTATTTTGTGTGGATTATTTTCCATCTGAAATGGAAGATGAAAACAGGGCATTATATTTATAATGTTTTATCTCAAATTTCCTGATAAATCTTGTGTGACTTTATAATTAATTACTGTTTGAACAAGATGAAACTTGGTGACATTTCAAAAAGTAGTTAGTGAAAATGGCTAATATTCATTTTCTGGAATTTACTTACTAGATTCAGGCAGTTATTTCTTACATCAGACTTCAAAACAATATTGTACTTTTTGCTATTAAATGTTATTGAGATTTCAAGACAAGTCAGCAATAAATGTCTCTGCCCAGTAGTCATAATTCATTTCCTAGTTGGCCTTGAAAAGATATATATGAAGACAAGTGAGCAAAAGTTTGATTTGTTAGTTTATCACCTTGGAGTAAGGAAAGTGGTAGTGAAACAAACTAGCAATCTCTTTAATAGGGGAAGGTGAACAGTTCCATGCATTAGCTATGTGTTTATATTCTTAGGCTTAACCATAGAAGTCAGTTGCGGTCAAAAGTATAAATAAAAAAAGTATAAATAAAATGTGTGAAGTTAGCACATATTATTTAGAAAACATAAATTAGAAAGCAAAAGAGCAACCAAGATGATTAAGGGAATGGAGGCTAAAATATATAAAGGAACAGTTGCTGGAATTGGTTATGTCTAGTTTATGAAAAGAAGGACTAGGAGTAACATGATAGCAGTGTTCCTATATCTCAGGGGATGCCACAAAGAAGAGGAAGTCAAGCTATTCTCCAAAGCACCTGAGAGCAGGACAAGAAACAGTGGAAACTAATCAAGGAGAGAAGCAACCTAAAACTAAGGACAATTAGAACAATTAATCAGTGGAACAACCTGCCTCCAGAAGTTGTGAATGCTCCAACACTGGATGTTTTTAAGAACTTTCCTGCCTGAAACCCTGCCTGAGGGTTTCCTGCCTGAGCAGGAGGTGGAATTAGAAGACCTCAAAGGTCCCTTCCAACTCTATTACTACTACTACTACTACTACTACTACTACTACTACTACTATTTGGAATCTAATGAGTGTGTGTGTGTGTGTGTGTGCGCCAAATTTGGATTTTGCCAACAAAGGATTAAAGGGAGACTGATATAGCTATTTCAACTTTTTTCCTCTCATCAGTCAGCCACAAAAAAGCTTGAAATAGCTATATCAGTCCCCCCTTTAATTCTTTGTTGGCAAAATCCAAATTTGGCACAAAGATTTTCGTAGTTGCAACTGCCGCCTTTGGACGGCCCTAGTTTGGGGGCTGATACAGGCAAAAGAAGAAAAAAGACCCATATTTAGGTCGACACAGGGTGTTAAAAAAACACTTAAGACATATACATACATATACAGATACAGATACATGTATATACACACATACACATACATAGACACACACACAAACAATTATTTTTTAACATAATCACCTTAATATTTAGTAAACAGCATGCTGTCTGGGCTTACATTTAAAAACAATAACAATTGAATATTAATATTTTTCTAATATTTCTACAAGTAACAACCACATCAATATAAAGCTTCTTTTGTAATTGATCATTTTAATTACCCTGTCATAAATTCTGTTTTCAGAATTTATATTTAGATTTGTTTTCCCCACAATGCTCTTACCAGTTATGATTTCCTCAGTTACACTTAAGTATTTAAATCTTTTTTCTCATATGAGCCATCCCAACAATTTTACATTTCTCATATCTTAAAATAAAAATAAAGAGAAGAAAAAAGGAAATAGTATATTACTTGAGAAACATGTCCCTCTTAAGCTAAAATTCATTTACATCCAGAATTTGCAATTCTTTTTAACATTCAAACAGATGTTTAATAAGTATTCCATCTAATAAATACAATAATCTAATCCAGGGCTTTTCAACCTTTTCAACCACTGTACCACTTTTAGGATATGGCAACATCCGAGTACCACCAGTCGCCTAGCAAGGTGTCAAAACCTTGATGACCAAAAAAAAAAAAGGAAAAAAGTGATGAAGTACAGGTAGTCCTCGACTTACAACAGTTCACTTAGTGACTGTTCGAAGTTACAATGGCACTGAAAAAAGTGCCTCCCAAGCCACAGCCGAGCAAGACACTTGCCTGCCCGCCCAGTGGCACTCTTCCTCCTGTCTGAGGTTTTCATTGTTGTGAGCATTTCTGTTGAGAATTGGCAGTGGGGGTGGGGTGGGGGGTGTTTGGTTTTTATTCCCCCCCATCTGCTGGGTGGTTACAGCAGGTTTTGGTCACTTCACATGACCCTGGGACACTGTGACTGTCATAAATATGAATCAGTTGCCAAGCATCTGAATGTAAATCACAAGACCTTAGAGATGCTGCAACATTTCAGCTGGAGCCTGGTGCTGATCCTGGCACTTCCGCTGAGCCCTGACAGCCCCGAAGAAGTGCTGATCCTGGCGCTTCCTCTGAGTCTTGACAGCCCTGCAGCTCCAGCCTTCTCTCGGTTCAGCTCATTCCCCTCCCCCACTACCACTTTTCTAGGATGGTTGTGTACCACCTGCCAGGTGCCCATGTACCACAGGTGGTACCCGTACCACTGGTTGAAAAGCCCTGATTTAATCTTTTAAATCTATTCAAAACATTCTTATCAATTGAAATTTTCTCAAAATCAATTACACTTAAGTATCTAAAACATTTCCCTCATAAATCATCCCAACATTTTTATATTTTTCATATCATAAAAAAACACTGTTACTCGAGGGGCCCATCCTTCTTAAACTAAAATTCATTTATATCCAGAATTTTTCTATTTAACCATATTCAAACGCATTTAATCTGATAAATCATCTGATAAATCCCATCATTTAATTTCTTGATTCTAACTTTTTCCCCCCCAAACATCTTTCCTAATCAGTATGCTCTGCTGGACCAGAAGGTCTTCCTATAGTCTTGTAGATGTTGTTGTAGGTACAAGAGACAAGTCAAATAAGATGTTTTTGTAGGAATATTTCTCCCCTTCGTATTCATTGAAAATCTATCTTTTTCTTTCTTTCTCTTAATTTCTCTGTTTTGGGAGAAAATTTGGAGCATGGGTGCATGTAAAAATTTTTTTTGTTTAAAAATCATTAATATAAACTTCCACTGATGCTGGGACAAAAAATTCAATGTATATCTTGACCAGACTGAAAACCTTTTCTGTATTCATAGTTTTAATATCATTTAGTGAAGAAAATGTTAGCTAGACAATTATGTATAAACATTAAAATTATATTAAAATATTGTTTCTTCAGTTACATTTGATTCAGTATTATTCAGTCAAGATTAAGCATGAAAATATGTTGATTTATTGAGTCAAAATATTGAATAATTAGTCCATGTGTACTTGAATAAATAAATAATTGTATTTTTTTCCAACCCAAAGATTAATAATTGTCAGGTTTTCTAATCTCTCCCAACTCTGTTAGTTTATATGATTTAATTAATATGCTTCTCAAGTATGTCAAAGAAATTTTGAAATCTTTTAATATTTCTGGAGTAGGTCTTGGGTATGTACACAAAAGCTCAATAACCTTTTCCCCCCTGAATTTTCTTTTAACTTCTGTAAAGCATAAGAAAAATGAGACAACATGCATATTTTTAATGTATCCCAAACAACCAATACATTTATAAAACATCCACAAAAAAGAAAACTCTTCTTGTATCTGTTTTACAAAAAATGGATCATTTAATAAAGTTATATATTTGTCCTTTTATTATATTACAAATCATGATACTGTTATTGCATTGATATGTATGCAGTATTAAAATTATTAATCTATTTATATATCTTGGAGTATTGGAAATAAAGGAAGAAAAATTATCAATATTAATTACAATTTAGAATTATCACAAACATGATTATTACAAGTATTACAAGCATGAAATTATTTGGATTTTTCATACAAAATGTAAATTAGAAAGAAAGAATTTGCTGCAGGTAATATCAACAATAAAGTTATATTTAAATACTCTCTGGAATACATGGAGCAACTCTTTCTTCTACTATGTTATCAAAATACCAGACAGCAATCTCATCAAGAACAAGTTTGATAGGAAACTGGAAAAAAAATGTTTCCTGTTAAAAATGCCTTAAAAGTCACTCTTTATCTCTGGATTGAGCATTTTCCATGAGTAAAAATTAGATTTAGGTGGAATAGTGTTGTACTTTAATGAGGGATCTAAAACTTGATTAAAATATCCTAAATTATCTGATCCACAGTCCAATTTATGCTTAAACACATGTAATAATTGGAAAATATTTAGCAGGGCTATAGTAATAAGTTTATTAGTTTAAAAATATGTTTCTAAATTACTTGTTTCTTGATCTACCGGTATTCCAAATTTTGAACATTTGTTAGAATTACTATACCACTAGCATATTTTGAATTTCTGCTAATTCTTTTGGGAGAATATGAGTTTTGTAAAAAAATAAAAATAAACACACCGTTAGGTTGCCCAATTTGGGAAGTGTCTCCATCCCTTTTATATCATAAAACTGCAAGATACCTCATATACTGTGGGAATGAAAGTCAAAGAAAAAACAAATATATGCTGTAATGGCTGTTATATTTGTGGGAAAAGAGGAAAAAATGATTTGGAACTAATCAATTTTTGAAAAAAAAACCTAAATAAAAACTTGACATTAAAACTAAAAGAACCCTTAACCCTACTCCAATATGTTCTGCTATGACTTCTGGATGCACTGTGCAAAAATAATAATGCTGGATTTCCTGAATAAAATCCAACTTATTCCACTGTAAAAATAAATGAAAAATGTGGGAAAACATCCCCCAGACCTACCGTTCTTTTAACTCAGATCATCTTAGCAGCAACTGGATTGAAAAACGTTCCACACCTGTATCAGGTGTGATAATTGAAACATTGCAGGGGGGGGGGGAAACAAACCTGAACCCTTTTGGTTTAACTTATAAACTAGATTTACTGAATAGTTTTTGCTTCAGAATTATCTGTGAAGGAAGATTCACTCATACACACACAAAAAAATCACCTTTGTTTCCTACTCAAGGACTCTTGTCTGTGAAAATATTTGGTACAAAATAGTCACAGCATAAACCAGAGTAATCTCAGAGCAATAAATTAGGTTTTTGAGCTGAATAAAAATGAAAGGATATAAGTGACTTGAATTCCAATTCTGTATTCTGGCTAAAATGATAAAAGTCATTGAAATAAATAGGCCTTGTTCAGTGTTTTAGGGAATATTTAGAAAACCTTAGTGATTTCTGCAATGAAGGCCTTATAAGGAGGTTACTGTCTCTGTTTTTTTCAAAGCTTCCCATATATGTTGCAAGTTGTTTTTGAGAGTTTTCCTGTTAAGACATTCTTACTTCATGTGATTTAATAAGATCAGCTATTCATTTTTTTTATCACATCTTGGATCGTGAATGTTTTTATTCATATGATTCAGAATGGTTCTTATGTGCATAAATCCATTAATTCTAAACATTTAAATGCGCTAAGAGAGAGAGAAATTTTCTGCATTAGTGTGGCTGAGTCAACCTCCAAATGACTCAAGTTCCATCCTGCATTCTTTTAGTGCATCCTGGCTTGTATAATTCAAGTTAATGGTTTCTTTTGATGAAAGGAAAATGTAGAACTATGGGAATCCAAATGGACATGAAATGAATATGAGTTAAAGTTTAATCCATAAAAACAGCATTATAACTAGTGCTAACTTAACCACATTTGGGACTGGCAACTCCATCACTACGCAACATAGTCATTAAACAAGATATCACATGATTGCAACAAACTAACAATCTCACTTGTGTTGGGATCATTAAGTGAATCACCCATGGTCATTAAGTATAATTTCATATGACTGCAACTTGTAATTTTGTTGCTGACTTCTTTTTGGAAATAAGCTCTGAAGTGTGCAAATGGCACTCACATGACTGCAGGACATCGGAACAGTGTCCAACACCTGGTTGCAAAGTGCTCAAATCTTAACCATGTGGCTGGTGTAATAGTTGTAAATACAAGGACCACTCATAAAGTTACTTAACTGAATGGTCCCTAAACAAGTCAGCCATTAAGGGACAAATAATAAAGTTTTAATATATTAATAATTAGTGAACATTATTAATGAGTAAAAAGAGAGAGTGTGTGTGTGTGTCTTCATTATGTACACACAATAATATTTTATTGAAATGCTTACAATTTGTCAAATTTATAAAGGTAAAGTCTGACTTTAGGAGACGGTGCTCATCTCTGTTTCTTAGCTGAGGGAGCCAGCATTGTCCGAAGACATTCCCGTGGTCATGTAGCCAGTATGATTATATGCGAGGTGCATGGAATGCTGTACCTTCCCAACAAAGTACTACTTATTTATCTACTTGCATTTGCATGCTTTCTAACTGCCAGGTGGGCTGGGCTGGAGCAAGTAACAGGCTCATCTCCATCAGATGGCACTTGGGTCTCAAACTTGGGCGGTCAGCTTTTCAGCTGATAAGCTCAGCATCTTTAACTGCTGGGCCACTGTGACCCCCATATCAAATGCATAAAACTGCCCATTTCAAAAGTAACTGAGCACATGACTGCATAATAATAGTTCCTATGTTTTAAAGTGTAGTTTAAAGAAAACCTGTTTGCCGCAGTCCATTGAGAGATGATTAACAGCTCAGTTTCTGGGCCTTATACTGTTTTCTGTGGGCTAGACATAAGATAAAAATATGTGAGTTGATAAGTTGTTTTCATTTGTTGTATTGTTTAGAGACCCTGGATTTCACTATGTTTTACCTCTGTTGTTTGTGGTTTATGTCATTTGGAGCCATTTGTACACACAGCAGGACATCTCGCTTATTTTTGTTCTCAGCATGTGGCACATGGTATAATTCTCATTTTAAGATTGAATAGGTTTAAAAAGAACACTGTTTTTTTCTGTTTAGGGCTTCATCTTTTTCATCTAGAACAGGAGTACCCAACCTCTGGTCCATGGACCAGTACTGGTCCGTGGCCCACTGGGAACCCGGAGAGTCAAGTGGCAGGCGAGCCCATGAATCTCCATTTTGCGCATGGGCAGGATTAGGATGCATATGCAAAACCCTTCACTCCCCCTCACCCCTGCCACCACCATTGCTGGTCCATGGAGCCGGAAAGGTTGGGGATCGCTGATCTAGAATGTAAGACTGACACTGCAATTGCATTTCTCTGTTTTTTTTTTTGTTGTATTCAGGTTAAATGTGGTTTTTTTTATTCTCTACTTAAACACCACATATGTGTTCGGTGATTGAGTTTATGCGGTAGTAAGCCATAATTGGATGTATTTTACCATTTTATGTATATTGATTGCCATATTTGCAGGTGGTGGTTGCATAAAAAAGAAGAAAAAACCCCACAACAACTACACATTTTTGACAATAGGACATTATGTGAGTTATATGGAAAGTGTTTTATTCTTTTCTATGGAACTGTGGTTAATCTGTGCTACAGAGCTTTATATCTTTATATCATAGCTTAGTTTTCTTTGTTCATTTGATTTCACCACTATACACAACCGAAAGCATGCAGATTCCTTCTCACTTTAGTATTTTGCCCAGACTTGTTCGGCTATCCCTTTGGGTTTAGGAAAGTTTATTTGCTCAAAGTATTGTAGCTGATTAAATGTGTATTTGTCAAGTAGAATTTATGTTAGCTTCTACCTTTGAGAGGATATGATTCAATAGACAACATGTTAGAGCAGGGATGTGGTGCAACCATTTTAAATTTCAAGACGTTCAAGTTATGTTTCTGTTGGAAGGAACATTCTAATGACCAGTGAAGCAAGCTATCTTGAGAATCTTTGGATAGTTTTCTTTAATGTTTTTATAGTGGAAACTAACAGTGATAATAATGCTCATTTACTGAAGAATACACAACATTACATACTTTATTCTAAAAAAACCAGCAGCTCGTCTCAGTTTACAATACAGGTAGTCTTCATGATACAACAGTAATGGAGTCTGAAATGAACCGCTTCCTTAATGATCCCCCTTCTCTGCTCTCTCTAGTGCATTTGTTAAATGAACACATGGATCATTAAGTGGAGCATGAAGTGCCTCAGGGTTGAGGGAGACTTTGGGAAGTCTAGTGCAGGCACAAACCCACCTACGTTGGACCTTCTAAGCCCTCCTAAGGCCCACACTCGGAGAAACCCTTGCTCCCCTTCCGGCCCCTTGGGATCTCCACAGCCCTATGGACATCATCACTGTCCACTCTGTCACAGTTTCACACTTATATTTCAAAAACCTTCAGAACTCTTGAGTCAGGGAAAGGAGGAGGGCTGCTCCGTTGCTGGGACATATGGCACAATTAAGGAGAAGAAATCATGCTACTTTTCTTTTCGTTCCTTGTCTTAGCTTCCCCCAATGTTAGCTATGCTGACTTTACACTAATACAACTAACGCCGAGAGAGCTATTTCTAGTGAAAAGAAGAAACCCTAACCCTGATTTCCTTCTCATTGGTAACCTTAGCTTACCCAGCATTAGCTGTGTGAGCGTAAAGCTAGCATAGTCCAGCAATAGAGTGGCCTTCTCTAGCTGACTTCCTGAGCTCTGGATACCTTCAAAAGGGAAGTGAAGAGTGACTGGGGGTGGGGAGGAGTGTGTGAAATCCGGTGGGGTGGCAAAGCAAGCTCAGTGCCTATGGGGACCTGGAAAGGAAAGATGGTGAGAAATAGGTGGGTGGGCATGCTGCAACCTCTCTGCAGTGGGTTGTAAGGGCAAACGTATGCCAGGGTGCTGGTGGTGCAGGCATAACTGTGAAACAGGATCATATGTAGCTTTTTGGAGGGGTCAGTTGTAACTTTGGACAGTCATTAAATAACTTATTGTACCTCGAGGACTATCAGTATTGCTAGCATAAGCAGTTTTAACAAATTAGACAGTTAATAGACCAAAACAACAGGAAGGAATCAGATTGGTAACTCCTGTTATGTGCAGCTACAAACAAGGTTTTGCCTAATCAGTGCCTTATGACAATTCTGAATTACAGAATGATAAGTTTTGAGTATTGGTTGATTTCCAATAAGGATTTTCAAATCTTAATTATTTCAAAATAACCACACAAACAGTAACTTATTCTACCTAAATGAAGCCATTAAAATTGGAGTCAATTTGAAACATTTTTGTGGGTCAGTTCCAATTCTGGTTCAGAAAAATAATTTCTAGACTGACTATTCATACCATTGCACTAGACTGTAATTTTGAGGATTTAATTAAAGAAAAAGATCCTTGCAAAATGCCCTGGCAGTCTCATTTATATGATTTTTTTTTTAAAAAAATGTTCCTTTTGAAATATTCAAAAGAACTGACATAAAAACTTTGTTAAAGGTGGTTGGAACAGTTTTAAAGTGGAATTTCATGGAGACAGAAAAACTGAAGGAGAAGATAAATGGTAGTATTTGTCTTGCTGTTCAGCAGTGTTGCAACAAGAACATATTTGAAAAACAATTCATAACAATTCATAATTTAAAGTTGTAGAACAGGATAAACAAAAGCTTTTATTAGATATGTCTTCAAACTCTTTTCATAATGTCTTTTTCCCCTCATTATGGCACTGAATACATGTCATATCACCAAAACATCCCGTGTTGCCTTGGCAACCAAAGTATTATTTAAAGTGAAATCTCCAGCACAGAAGGATTGCCCATTCTATGCAAGATCATTATTATTTTCTTGTGTTGATAAATTATTATATGCCATATTGTTATTAAAGTAATAATTATTAAGATTATTACTGTTCAAATAGTTGAATTTTTTATCTTAATGCTAAGTAAAATAATGCTTATATTAGTGTATATATTAGTAATAATAGTGTGTGCTGTGTTGATTGTATATAATTGTATTATAAATTGCAATATTTTGAAGTTTTTTACATTATTGTCATGGCCTCTGACTCAGAAAATTAATGTAGTATCATTAAGAGAGGAAGATGTGCTACATCAGAGTAACAGCCAAGCAAGCTACATTACTCATGCAAACAAATCATATCATATGCTCTGATCAACCTTTTTCATTTCCTCACAAAATTGGAATAAAAATTACAATCTACTTGCACATCAAAGAAAAAATTACTAATTTATAAAACATGCAGCTTAATTCCATTCATTCCTCCTTCTTCATGGGACAAGGAGCCAGTCCATCATTTTCATTTGGTTATCCTAGTCTTTTCTCATGAGATGTTGATCTATGTTATATATTACACAGAGATGTAAATAATAGGAATGGGGATGGTAGTATGGTATACATACATGGGTAATTTCACAATAAACATGAAGCATTTTGTGGTTGTCTGCAATCTTTCAGACCAATACAAACTGACTCTGATTTGAAGGCCAATGAAATGCAGTTGATATTTGCATTAGCATATTAGTAAGCCAGTTAAGGATCTTATGGATAGTATGACATTTGCAAGGATGTATAAACAGCTTAACAACCTTAGGAGAATACTTGCCTAAGGTTATCTTCAAACTGGAATAGCAAATCATGGGATTCATTTTTGAGCATTGTGTGAAGAGCTGGAGGGAATGTTGCTCAAATTTGCAAATGACCTAAATTTGAGTGGGATAGCTATATTTAGAAAAATCTTAATAAATTAGCAAAAAGGGCCAAACATAGCAGAGAAATATTTACTTGGGAAACAAAAATAAAATGCATAGACGTGGTAGGAATGAGGCAATTGGCTTGGCTAGAGAATTAATGAAGAATTAATGAAGATATTAGAATAGTAGTTGATTATGAGTCAACAGTATAAAATGGCTGCAAAATTGCAGATGTAATTTTAAGCTTATTAATATAGTTAATATGTTTAATTTAAAAGTATAATCTAAATCACAGAATTAATACTCCAACATTATTCCTCATTGGCTGAACTCTCTTTTGAATATTTTATATTTATTTATTTATCACACTTATGAACCGCCCATCTCCCTCACAGAAAGACTTTTTGTTCAGTCCTAGCAAATCACAGGATTCAGACAACTGAAATTTTGCTCTGGAAAGGGCAGGAAGGATGGTCAGAGAATTAGAAAGAATGAAAATTACAATTAAGTATTAGGAAAGTGTCCCTATCAATAGAAACAGCTTTACGTTAGTCAGAAAGGGTTGTGATGTCATTCACAGAGGCTAAACAGCCATATGTTTTGAATGCTTTAATTTGGATTCATGCAGGGAATTAATTTAGGATTTGGTGACTAAATGGTTCTCTCTAATTCTGATTCTGTGTTTGAAAAGATGCTAGGATAATATCTGAAAAAAAATAAAATACGAAAACCATCATGGTTTAATTCCTAGCAATGGTTTCTCTGAGCAGCTTGAAACTACCGAGAGATGTGCTGTGAATAACCTAAAGGAAGGAACTCTTGAATCTTCTCCTCTCCTCCTGCAGTCTCAAAATCCTGTTGTTAGCAGTGAATATCCTAGGTTTGTTTCTTATATTCTCTTTGTTTTTCAGTGGCTTAAGCTCAACAGATGAAAGTGTGTGTAAAAAGAAAAAGAAGAAACAGAAACGGAAGAAAGAAAAGGGGGAGCAATTTGAACTGGTCCAAGATCAATCTGCAAAGGTAAAAACACTTTTTTCAATAGATTAGTATGTTGAATGCTTCCAAACCTTCATACCTGCAAAAGCATATACGAGAGCTTAATGCTTATCGTATTTATTTTGGTGCATAACTGAAACTAGTAGTACTAAGAATCCAAGATGAAGCTGCTTGTTTCTTTCACTTGGAGTAATCCTTATCTGGTCATGGTCTACCAACACTGATATAAATTAGCAGCTCTTTCTGGGGAGGGTTGCCTTGGATGAGTGTGTGATTGAATATTCAATATTTCTTGCTCAGGACAGGTAGAGGTAGAAGGGGAAAGTATTTTATGTAGTTTTTAGAGGAGAAAAGAAGCAGAATATCTTCTCCACCCTCCCCCCCTCCAGAAAAAGAAATGTTTAAATTTTCTCAAAGGACAAAAGGACAGATAATTAAGGCTGATCAGTCTATTAATTTTTCTGCATTTGGTTCGTATATAGGTGAATTCATTGCCAGCAGAAAGAATGCAGGAGATTCAAAAAGCCATTGAGCTCTTCTCTGTAGGACAAGGGCCTGCCAAGACCATGGAAGAAGCCACCAAACGCAGCTATCAGTTCTGGGATACACAGCCTGTGCCCAAGTTAGGTAGGTGTTCTGTCCCAGCCAACGTGAGTCCTTGTTATGCTCACAAGAAGAAACCCCTCTTCCAAAAAACAGGCAGGAACCTCAAGAAAAAAACAATCCCTTTTATTCTCACAGACCTGAGTCAGTGTCCAAGGCAAACAAACACAGTCCACAGAAACTTGATCCTCAACACAAATGGTTGCCTTCGGCAACCAGCACCTCCCACACCTTCCCTTTTATAATTCAGCCAAGGCGTGGCTTCCTAATGCCTTCTTCTTTGCCTTTGGAGCCACCCCATTGCATTCCTCTGTCCTACTCGCTTCTCTTGCCTGCACTTTCGTGCATACTGGATTTGTCCCAACTGTTCTTCCTCACTGTCCAACTCAGGCTCCCAGCACAGCTGTGTCCCAGCCTGAGCGTGAGTAGAGGGGCCAGGCTCCTCATCTGACTGTAAGTCTTGGAACTCCTCAGAGCCTTCCTCTGACTCTAATGTCACTCCAGGCCCCTCCTCCTCATCTGATTCCTTAGACTCAGCTGCTGGATCCACCAGCTGGCAAGGAATCACAACACTATTCCGCACCGCAGGATCCTTCCCCCGGGTCTGCTGGGCCAGATGTGGTCATGAAGGGAACTGTTCGTGGAATGCTGTCACCAAGGCAGGAGCATGGATAGTGGTTGCATCCTCCCAGGTGAACTCCAGTCCATAGTCCTTCCACTCAATCAAATACTGAAATCGCCCTTTCAGCCAACTGGAATCTTGAATACTGGTGATCTCATGCTCGGGAGCGCTGTCTCTGTCATGTTGTTCCAGTGGGGGATGTTCTGATCGTCGGAATGGGCACGCCGATTGTTCTGGGACCAACAGAGACCAGTGAACAACTGGATGTACCCATAATGAAAAGTTAACCGATAAGCGACCAGGTTGATGATGGCTTCGATTGGGAACAGTCGTAGGTACCAATGGCCTAGTTTCTGGGCAGGCTGGTTTCACGGCAGGTTCCTGCTTGATAGCCACACCCGATCTCCCACCATTAATGTAGGCATATCTTGCCTCGACCGATCAGTAACCTTCCTGTAATCCGCCTTGGCCTTATCTAATTGTCACTGCACCAATTGATGGATAGCCCGTAACTCGGTCATATATTTGTTAGCTGCAGGAACTGGCGAGTTGAACTGCAAGAGGGGGAAAAGCCAGGGATGATACCCCACATTGGCCAGGAACAGTGTCATAAGCGTGGAGGTGTGCTGTGAATTGTTAAATGCAAGCTCGTCTACTGAAAGATAGTCCGCCCAATTATCCTGTTGCTGATTCACATAACAGCGCAGGTATTGTTCTAGGATTCCAATTACTTTCTTGGTCCCCTCATCAGTTTGCGGATGATGTGCTGACAATAGGCAGATTTTTACATCTAAGGCTTTCATCAACCCTTTCCAGAAACGGGCTGTAAATTGAGCCCCTTTATCTGAAATGACCCTATCAGGGAGACCATGCAGCTGGAAAACCTGCTGGATGAACATGCAAATGGTGGCACAGGATGACAGCAAGCCACGGCAAGGAATGAAATGCGCCATCTTGATTAGCATGTCCACCACCACAAATACCTTCATGAAGCCAGAATATGGGGATAGGTCCACTAAGAAGTCCATGGACACTGCCCCCTAGGGTCTTTCAGGCGTTGGCAAGGGCTGAAGTAGTCCTGGTAGGGTCCCCCATCGCTGACTTGGCCTGCCTACACTGTATACAAGATGTGACATAGGCCTGGATGTCGTTTCGTACTTGGGACCACCAGAATGTACGGGAGACCAAGTTCAGTGTCTTGAACAGGCCAAAATGCCCTGCCGCCGGATTATCATGACATTGGCTGAGAATGGGCCCTCTTGAGTGGCCCTCCTGGAACATAGAGCCGATCACGATATTTCAGGAGTCCATGCATGATGGTCCATGGGGAGTCTGGTCCCAACTCCTCCCTTCATTGAGCCACCCACGCACCATGCTGTTGTGCCTCCTGAACCTGAGCCCATACATCTATTGGCTCCCAAACTGCAGAGAAAGACACTATGGGGAGAACTGTCCTGGGCCGAAGCTTGTCTTCTACACAGGAATATTCTGGCTTCCTTGACAGAGCATCCGCTCTTTGGTTGCAACCGCTTGGTATGTAGGTAATGTGGAAATTGAACCTAGCAAAGAAGAGAGACCACCGAATCTGTCATTGGTTCAATTTCTGGGTGGTCTGCAAGCTTTCCAAATTCTTGTGGTCCGTCCGGACTTCAATTTGATGCCAAGCCTCTTCCAAATGATGCCTCCAGGCCTCAAATGCCACTTTGATGGCCAGTAGCTCCTTCTCCCAGATGGTGTAGTTGTGCTTGGCCAGATTCAGTTTCTGCGAGTAGTACACGCAAGGGAAGAGGGCACCACTGGGTGCATTAGCCTGGAGTAACACCGCTCCAATGCCAATGTTGGAGGCATCTGCTTCCACGACAAATGGCCATTGCGGGTCAGGATGTTTCAAGATGAGTTCTTTCATGAAGGCTTCCTTTAAAGCCTGGAAAGCTTGTTGCTCTGGGGTATCCCAATGAAACTGGAACTTTTTCTGCAGGAGCCGAGTGAGGGGCACAGTCATGGAAGCAAAACTGGGGATAAAGGTTCTATAGTAGTTGATGAACCCAAGGAGTAGCTGGACATCTTTAACACGACATGAGGGTTGACAAGTATGCAGAGACTACCTTGCTCAGCTCAATGGAGATGCCCTTAGGAGAAATGCAATGACCTAGGAAATGAATGGTCATTTGATAGAATTAGCATTTCTCCAGTTTGGCATACAAATGATCTCGGAGCCATTGCAGGACCTGATGAAGATGCTGGTGGTGCATCTCCCACGAAGGGAGTAGATCAGAATGTCATCCAAATAGATCATGACAAACTGATCTAACAGATCCTGGAATCTGTCGTTCATGAACTGTTGAAAAACTGCAGGGGCGTTGGTCAGCCCAAATGGCATCACTGTATACTCGAAGTGCCCATACCAGGTGCTAAATGCTGTCTTCCACTCATCAACCGACCGAATCCTAACGAGATTGTAGACTCCTCTCAAGTCCAATTTTGTGAAGATTTTTGCCTCCCAGAGCCGTTCCAGGAGTGGCAGTGGATGAGGGGCAGTGGGTATCGATTACATACCGTAATGACGTTTTAATTTTTGATAGTCACAGCAAAGCCTCAATTCTCCGGACTTCTTTTTTACAAAGAGCACTAGTGCAGGCACTGGTGAAGACGAGGGCCGAATAAAACCCCGAGCCAATTTTTTGTCCAGAAAGTCCCGCAACATGGCCAACTCAGGGTCTGACATGCCCCACTGGGAGAGGCATGTCAGTAAACTAAGTGGATTGGGCAGTCATATGGCCTGTGTGGAGCAATTGATCCGCCTCAATCTCGCTGAACACAGCATAAGTCACCAGTTCGGAGGGCAGGGAGACCACTGGGGGACTCAACACCTGGCCAGCACAGACTTGGCAGGTGTGGTTCACACACTGTAAACTGGGAAAGGTGACCAAGTTCTGGGACCGATAAATCTGCAGGTCATGCGTCCGGAGCCATGCCAATCCCAAGACCATGGGGAAATGCAGGTCAGAGGTTATGTAAAATTGAATTGCCGCCTCATGTGAGCTGATGGCCATACCCAATGGTTGCATGGCGGCCTTAATTGGCCCAGACAGGAGCACTCGGCCATCAATAGTCTCTACTAACAGAGGCAGTTCCACTGGGCATTGGGGAATAGCCCACTTGGTCACAAATGCTGCATCCATAAAGTTTGTGGTGGCCCCAGAATCAAGCAAAGCATGTATTGGAATCCCCTGTGGCTTCCCGGGGAGGATCAAGCATGCCGCCAGTATCAAATGCCGTGGAGGTCCGAGTGCAGCATCCGAAGGATGTTGCTTGTTGTTGGGGAAAGCCTGACCCAAAACATCTTTTAGGTCGGGGTCAGGGCGTTTCCCAACAGATGAGGTTGATTTCGGGGGACAGGCTCGGTAGCTGACACTCTTCGTTGCTTCTTGGAGCAGAAGACAGCCAAATGCCCAGTCCCCACAGTAGAAACACACCCTCCCCCGAACGTTGTCTATTCATTTCAGCCACCGATAGGCGAGGTCTGGCAGCACCTAACTCCATAGGTTCTCGCAGAACTGGAGTCTCACACACAACTGGGGCCGCCCAGGTCTCTGGGGTGGCATGACAACTCCTATGCTGCTGCAACCGAAGGTTGATCCACAGAGATTGTTCAACCCTTTGAGGTCTGGGACAACATTGACACGGGCCAGCTTGTCCAACAGCTCCTCTGATAAGCCATCCTGGAAAGCGTCCATGGGTGCAGCTTTGTTCCAGGCTGAATCCTGGCTAAGCAGCCGAAACTCACTGATATGTCCCTGTAAAGGGCATCGGCCCTGCCTCAGAGCTTTCAGGCGTTGGGTAGCAGTCTGTCTCTTCATGGGGTCCTCATACTTAAGACACATATAGTCACAAACCCACCCACCCCAGATTATCCAACAACGGACTAGGCTGGGCTAGCAGAGGTGTGCCCCAACAAGTTGCAGCAGCAGCAGAGGAGGATGATCATAAATCCCACTTTATCATGGTCAGTGGGGAAGTCAGCCTCTCTCAGGCTGATGAGCTGGCATTGGCCCAAAAAAGCTGGAAACATCTCCGGAGTGTCATCGCATTTGTCAGGCTCTGCAACTGAACACTTCCTTCAGGGTTGTGGAGCAGCAGGAGTGGAGGCTTGAAGCTGAGCAACTTGAACTACCAGCAAAGCCAGCTGCTGGGAGAGCTGGGCATTCTCTACACATAATTGCTCCATGATAATAGGGGGTAGAAGGCTGAAGTCAAACTGTTCTGTCCCAGCCACCGTGAGTCCTTGTTATGCTCACAAGGAGAAACCCCTCTTCCAAGAAACAGGCAGAAATCTCAAGAAAAAAACAATCCCTTTTATTCTCACAGACCTGAGTCATTGTCCAAGGCAAACAAACACAGTCCACAGAAACTCGATCCTCAACCCAAACGTTTGTCGTCAGCAACCAGCGCCTCCCACACTTTTCCCGCCTCCCACACTTTTCCCTTTTATAATTCAGCCAAGACGTGGCTTCCTAATGCCTTCTCCTTTGCCTTGGGAGCCGCCCCATTGCATTCCTCTGTCCTACTCAAATCTCTGGCCTGCGCATTTGTGCAACCTGGATTTGTCCCAACTGTTCTTCCTCAGCTGTGTCTCAGCCTGAGCGCGAGTAGCTGGGCCAGGCTCCTTGTCTGACCGTAAGTCTTGGAGCTCCTCAGAGCCTTCCTCTGACTCCAATGTCACTCCAGGCCCCTCCTCCTCATCTGATTCCTCAAACTCAGCTGCCGGATCCACTGGCTGGCGAGGAATCACAACAGTAGGTATGAAAAGAGGGTCTTTTTCTTTTCCCTTTCTGTTTTAAAGAAAATAAAGCATGTAGACATAACCCTTGAGTTAAAACTGATCACATAATGACTATTGAAAATTACAGTGACCCCCGAAATGGGAGTTTTATGGCCCATCTAGCACTTCTGGCTATTATAAAATGTATCATATACCTTTATCCCCCCTGCCATCCCATGACTGCACTTCAGGTGCTTGGGAGTTGGCTCACCTTTATGACCAGTTGCAGCATCGCACAGTCCCATGACCACCATTTGCAATATTTTTTGCCAGTGTTCGGCAAAAAATGCCCATTCGGAAGATTGGGTTCACACTGACCATGGTGTTTGCTTAACAACCATGGTGATTCATTTAATGACCACTACAGAAATGTAAAACATGGGTATCTTGACCTATCTACCATCAACAACTTAGCAACAAGAAATCCGTCCCAATTGCAGTCATAAGATGAGGACTACCTGTACATTTATACCTTTCATGCAACACTGAGAGACAGAAGAAGAATAAAATTAGAAGCAATACTGATCCAAGGCCAGGAACTGATTAGAAGTAGACTGAAAACAAGAATAAAATGTGAGCTAGTGGGCACAAGGCTGCTCAACCCTGAGTTATAAATATTCTCTTCTAAGACTATCTTGTAGCTATAGTACCATAGGAATCAGAAGCATGGACAAGTGGAGCTGCTCAAACAAAACGTAATAAAGCAGTGTGTAAGTTTAGACAAGGCTAGGAATGTTTCTTGGAGAATGAATTCTCACCTACGGAGACAACTTGCTTGCTTTCTTATCTCCCTTCTCTCAGGTGAGGTAGTAAACACTCATGGACCTGTTGAACCAGACAAGGACAACATCCGTCAGGAGCCCTATACCTTGCCTCAGGGCTTTATGTGGGATGCCCTGGACTTGGGGGATCGAGGTGTGGTGAGTAGGGATGAGGCAAAACTAACTATCCTTTTAAGTTACTTTTTAAAACTATCGCCTCCCCTGACCCCTTTTTCTGCTATTATGATGTTTCATCACTTCCCCTAGCATCAGCTTTAGAGACTTATTTTTTAAATTGAAATCTCAAGCATTTTATTAATGATCCTATATTCCTTTTTCTTCTTGTCTGCATTAGACACAAGGGATTGATGTAGCTGCTTCTGCACCTGCCTTCTTCGTTTTGTTCAACTATAGTTCCTCTTCTCTTTCCCAGCCACCTTCAGAAATCTTCCAAAAAACAGTTTCTTTTGTAGACTTTGTGAGAGCATCTTTTGAAGAATTGTTTTGCAATTTCATTTTGTAGTGTTTAGCTTGGCTTGCTCACTTGATTCTGCTGTCTGTTTCTGGCTTTCTCTTCATATTCTACTCATTTGCGTCACAGTTTAACTCAGAATTTCATGTGTTGAGAATATGAAATACCTCCTTACCTTAGAGCCAATATTGATTTATATTTTTATAGTTTAAAAACTGGGCCTTTCAGGACTGGTTTAAAATTTTATGCACAAACTGTGCTGTAAACCCATAGGTTATATTGCTTCACTAGAATCGGATAAAAATTATTTGCTAAATTCCATTGACAGAAGCAAAATTTTGTTATAGCCATTTCTAACTCTGCCGTACAATGTTGGTTGTTTTCCCCACAGTGAACCTCTAGTCAGGTGCTCTGTTTTCTCTTAGTAGAGAAAACTTTGCTTCCTTAAGCAGATTATGCTTCTCCTTTTTGCTTTCTTTAGCTGAAGGAACTATATACTCTCCTGAATGAAAATTATGTGGAAGATGATGACAACATGTTTAGGTTTGATTATTCCCCTGAATTTCTCCTGTGGTGAGTTACAGTTTTTCCTGAATATCTCAGAGGTGTCTGTCCATTTTTCTTTCTTGTAGAAAAGACAATAAAGATAAAACTACATCTTTTCAATAAATATAACACAGAGGTTTTCTCCAAATGCTGGGGAGTAGATTCATTGTATCCTTCTTGACATGTTTGAAGTGCTGCTATCTACCCCCTAAAATCTTTTTTGCGAAAAGACAGGAAAGCCCCTTTCACAGATAGGATAATCTTTCTTATCTGCATTAGGCAAACCTATTTTTATCTTCCTGAATAGTTAGCATATAGGAGGCAATTCTCCACTTAGACGTTCATAGTCTGAAATGCTGCTTCTACCAAAGTAATTTGATTCAATGTGCTACACATGCATAACTTGAAAGGAAAACATTAGAAAAATAAGGTACAGAAAATTCATTGTATTTTGAATAAAGATCTGAAAACTATGATGGGGTCCTGCTTTGGGGGGGTCCTTGTATACAGTGAATGAGGGGCTGTGTTTCTTTCAGGTAAACATTTGACAGTTCAGTCATTTCCTTCTTTTGTTTGACAAAAGAGCCCACTAAGCAGAACTGCTCATATTAATGTATTAATTAATGGAATAGATTTCTCTTCTATGTTCATTTAAATTGACTTGCTGGGAAAAGACATTTTAAGGTTTAAGTGAGATCCTGCCAATAAGGTGGTTCTTCTTTAGGCAGGACAGCCTAAGCTTAACTATTGTTAGTTCACGTAAATCGGAGCTAGTCAGAAGAAAAGCAAAAGGTAAATGTAAGCTTTGTTTATTGTTCAAAAAGGTACCTCTTTCAGACCGCGTAATCCCATATTGGCAGCTTTCTTAGGTCTAGTGATTTGTTTTTTAACGTATCTGCTATGGACGTATTAGCTGGGATGGATCCTATTGAACTGGAAAAAACATTGAATCAAAGTAGCTATTGAAATAACACCTTATGTTAGTCCTGCATTTGTTCTCTTATCTGACCCCCTTGGCCTTCAATAATTTGGGATTTTCTCCAGCCAAGTGAATGGATTGGTGAAGGAGTAAACAGCTTGTTCTTCTTACTCCAGTTCACTCAATTTTATTATTGGCTACGAAGGAAGAAAAGTTCTTTTCTTTGCTGCAGTGGATTAGAAAAGCAAGGGTGACTCTTCCATCTTTCTTTTACCAGCCTCTTTGGCTTTCATGATGGGCCTTGAGCAAGAGGCTGCCCTATCCCTCGTCACCTTGGAATCTGAGTTGGTCCCATGAAGAAAAAGTAGTCTTCTATTTATCTTTGGCAAGCGCCATGCAATTTTTTCTCCATAGTTCCTTTTATAGATTTGCTTTTAATTTATGCAGGGAATCCTTATGAATGAAAAGTAGGCAAGTGAAGCAATTTTGTTGACAGGGAAGTTTGTAATGTGATTTTATAAGATGCCTAAAAGTTCTCTTTTTCTATGAGATTCACATTCAAAAAATTTTCTTTGTATATCTAATGTTGGCATACATGATTCCATTCTCGGGCCACTGCAAATGCCTTATGTTAAATGATGACATACTGCAGGTTCTTGAATCAAAAACATTTTATTTTACAACATTGTGGATTTTCTCCAGGGCTTTGCGTCCTCCGGGCTGGCTTCCCCAATGGCATTGTGGTGTCAGGGTGATCTCAAGCAAGAAGTTGGTTGGCTTCATTAGTGCTATTCCAGCTGCTATCCACATATATGAAACGTAAGTCAAGTCATATACTTCTCTGTTTATGCCCCAAAGAGCTGCCATTCCCCAACTCACTCACTCACTCACTTCTTTTCTTCTTTGATGAGAGTTAATTTAAGCTTGCAATTGAACAAAAAAAGTAAACACACACTGTATTCTTTCAAATGAAGAACTGTGCATTTATAGAGTGCTTTTCAGCTTCTTGTTACAGGTATCTATGTGGAATAAATAAGCAAGACTTTGTAAAAGGTTTTGAATCCCAAATCCTCTCATTTTAAAAATCATTAAATGTATGATGATCTAAGCGTTCTGAAACAGAAAGTAATTCTATGTTATTTAGAGAGACGGCATGTCTTAGATGGAGGGAAGAAAAAGTTGTAGTGTTTAACCATTTATATATTGAAAATGTTAAAAATTATATTTTGTTTAAGGTTGAAGAAGGAGAATATAAATGGGAAAAGGGAAGGTCAAAGAAAGATATTATTAATATACTAATCATGGAGTTAGCTTTCCAAATTGTGAGAGAATTGTGAGTAATAGTTTCCCCTCTTCCATTAAAGGGAAAAGAAGATGGTAGAAATAAATTTCCTTTGTGTGCACAAGAAACTGCGTTCCAAGAGAGTGGCACCTGTTTTGATACGGGAGATCACCCGGCGAGTCCACTTGGAAGGGATTTTCCAGGCAGTATACACAGCTGGTGTAGTTCTACCAAAGCCTGTTGGGACATGCAGGTAGGTATCAATTCCTAGGGTTTTTTTCCTTTTCTCCTTTACTGCCCTCTATGTTTTACTTTTGTTTACCTTCTGTTGCTTAAAAACCCATCTCTTAGATGCACCCTTTACTTTAAAAATGAAAAGTAGTCCTCAAACCAGAAAAGGGAATTATTGAGCAAGAGAGCACACTTTTGAGCCAAAAAATCGTTATAAACTGCAAGAAAACTGGAGTCACACAACATTTTCTTTATGCATAGGTTACTGAAGCAGAATATGGAGGTTCTTGGCCTGGTTGGTTTATTCTCAAGCAAGTTACCTTGCAAGTGTGCATTTGGAAGAATATAGCCCGTGTTTAAGCCAGTCATTCTTAGTAGCTCACCAGTTAATGGGGGTGAGAATTAAAGATTGCTTTGCAAAATTAAACATCAATTTTGGGTCTGTTGCAATGAGTTAGGCATGGGCATAAAGCCAGTTTGGTCTGGTGGTTGAAGCATCAGGCTAGAAAGCAGGAGATGTGAATTCAACTCATGCCTTAGCTATGAAAGCCAGCTGGTTGACCTTGGGCCAATCGCTCTTTCTCATCCCAAACCACCTCACAGGGTTGTTGTGGAAAAATAGGAGGAGGAAGGCATATTGGACATGTTTGGTGCCTTATTTGTAAAAACAATAAAGGTGGGATAGAAATAAATAAATATTTTTTAAAAAATAATAAAAAACAAAGGTTCAAACTTAATTCTCCCAGTTCTCTGCTAGCATGAACAGACAAATTCATTTTGAGGAAGAGAGGGAGAGGGTACCAAGTTTTATGATAAAGCACATTTTGTAATGCATGGGCACAGATAAATGCTAGATGTATCATTATTACTAAGAAAGTCGCTTTACTTCTAAAATCCTGAGAGACAGGGTATATGAAGAATATGAGATGCTAGAAGGAAACATATTTTAGATTGACATCTGCTCATTGTACTTGGAAATTGTTGAAATATATATATATATATATACTTCCATTTTTGAATGTAAAATATAGTTCTAATAGTGAGCTAAGCCTTGTTCATAGGTTTCAAGATACCCAGACATCTCCCCCCCCCCTTTGAGGAAGAACACCATATGAATGGAATGAGTAACCTGGGATATTGCTTTTTTTAAAAAATAGGTATTGGCATCGGTCACTGAATCCACGCAAGCTGATTGAAGTCAAATTTTCCCACCTCAGTAGGAACATGACTATGCAACGCACCATGAAGCTTTATCGGCTTCCCGAGGTGTGTAATTATGGATAGGGATGCTGCCTTATATAATTCTTTTTATAACAAGCTCAAGAAATTTTCCATCCTGCTGACCATCTTCCTTTATCTTTGGTAGTTTTAGGTTTCAGCCATCCTCCAGACTTAGTTTCTGAGAGTCTCACTCAGGATTTAAAAAAATAACAACAATCAAATCTAATGGGAAGGGGCATATTTCATGAGTTATATTTAAAGTGCACTTTCAGTGTTTGTCTTTCATGTTAGGATAGGCTTGTCTTGTTTTGCCTTTCTACATTCTGCATTCCACTTCTTCAGGAGTTCCAGAAATTTTCCAAAAAGACATTTCCAAACTGCAGCAGAGCAAATATTGCATGGTCAAAATAACCATTTTTATCCCACAAGAAATAGCTGAAATAATAAGTATTTCCTATGGACCCTGAGTATCAGTCTGTAGGAAACATTAACTGATGTATTTTTGCATAAAGCATGGTTCTTGGCTTTCCCATTTTATTCATCCTCTTATATGAGGAGGTAGTTCTCCATATCACCATCAAGTATGTTTAGATAATTTCAGTTACTCCCAGTGCACTGCAAAATCCTCTTAGATATTATTGTTTAGTTCATGTCTGGATAAAATATTCTGTGCTAAGAGAGTCTGATTTTTATAGAAACACGATCATTAACACTTCCAGGGAGCTCTCTTCAATTCCAGAAAATTTGCTTCTAATTCATGAAGAAAATGGCTGTCAGGTATTTTGGGAATGCAGATCAAGAAACAATATAAGGAATGATATGAAAATTATCCCCCCTCTTCTGCTCTATCTGGATCATTAGTTTTGGAAACAATATTCTCCTCACTAATGATTGCACAATGGTGTGAATTGTGCAGGTTATTTCCCATCTTAAAGATATATTTAAATGTTCTTTGACTACCTCCTTCTTTGCTTCTAAAATCAAGACATTGTAGGAGGAGACCCATGTTAATTTACAATATCTGTGAATTGAGTTCTTCTGATTCAGTTGTTGCCGTGATAGCCTTGATAATCGTTTTTATAGTCAGGGCCTGACTGAACTATAGAGTTGTTTGCATGCAAAGCTAATATAACATTAAGGAATAGTTTTTCATTGAGAGTTTTTCAAATATAGCTTGAAAACTGACAGAAACACTTCGCTTCATCCTCAACCAAGTACATTAATTAAAGAGTTTTTCTAAATGAATGAATTATATCTTTTTCTAGACTCCTAAGACACCAGGACTACGGCAAATGGAGCGCAAAGATATCCCTGTTGTGCATAAACTTCTGGCAGAATATTTGAAACAATTCCATTTGTCCCCTATCATGACTGAAGAAGAAGTGGAGCATTGGTTTTTGCCCCAGCCCAACATCATTGACACATTTGTTGTTGAGGTGAGGGCTTTTTTGTTGTTGTTGTTTTTAGTGAGGGCTGCTTCTTTTTTTTTTTTTTTTGTTAGTCCAATCAGTCAATTCTATAGCAGAAGGCAGGGAGAGCCTGGTTCACCATCATTTTGAAATATACTGGCAGAGTGTGTATTTATGTGTGAGAAAGAAAGAATTGAGGGTGTGGGTGTGGGTGTGGGTGTGTGTATATAAGTCAGTTTACATTCTGACTGTATATTTTATTACCTCAGTGCAGAATTTGGACACGCAAAACTGTATCAGAGATTTCGCAGTATGTTCATGATCTTGTACAAGCATGATATTATGCATGGGAAGAGAATTCAATTCTCCTCCAAATAGAGAAACAACCTCAAAATGCAAAACAGTCCCCCTTGACCTAACATCCTTCATACATCTTGCTGAACATCAACTTTCATAATGCCCAGCTAGTATGGCCAATAGACTGAGCAATTATGAGACTTGAAGACCAACTGATTTGGACAACATACATTTGGGGCAAGGTCAGTGGTGGGATTCAGCTGGTTTGCACAACTTTGGCAGAACCGGTAGCTAATTTTTTGTTGCCCAGGTCCAGAATGGACTTCTGGAAACGGCATCCACACAGAGAACCAGTTGTTCACATATTTGAATCCCACCACTGGGCAGGGTGCTCAAACAATTCAGAAAGTAAATGGTGCTCTTGTGCACAGTATATCTAAAGTTTAGACTTAAAGCAACCTGCAGATACAAGTGAAAGAAGTGGAGGCCATCAATTACATTTTACCATTTCAGAAACTAAATGCCATTTTTAAAACTCTCTGATTCCAGAGAAATGTATTCTGTTTATTAAAATTCTGCAACAGGTGATGGGAGAGAGAAAAATTCGAATATCGCATTTTCACCACCTGCGGTCTGAAGTGGTACACAGAACTCTTCTGCCTGATTTCCTATTCATTATGTTTCATATCTAAGCTAGAATTACATACGGAAAGGGCGGAAATGCCATAGAAATTTCCTTACTATGCTAAACTGTGGAGAACAGGCATAATAGCTGATGATGGTGCTAATGTTACAATTGTTTTCCTCTGATTGAAGCTGAAAAAAGTTAATTCTAAAGAATCTAATTTTTTTCACCAGAATACTGATGGAAAGGTGACAGATTTCTTGAGTTTCTACACATTGCCCTCCACCATTATGAACCATCCTACACACAAGAGTTTGAAGGCAGCCTATTCTTTCTACAATGTCCACACCAAAACACCGCTTATTGACCTCATGAATGATGCTCTCATACTGGCCAAATTGGTACGTTTCTCTCTTGGTTTGCTTCTAAATGCTCTAGCATTTAGGAAAAAAAAGTTAACACAATCAATCTCTCTTAGAGAGATTGAGAGTTGAAGGAAAATGCAGACTGCTCACTACTTGATTTTTTTTTTAAAAAAATGAAATTAGCTCATTTAACTGAAGTTAGTACAATTGAGCAAAACGTGTTTCTCCTTAATACCATGGAGTTACAAGGTATCTCTATATACCCACCAAATATTTTTTTAACTGCCTCTTTTTGCAGAAGGGTTTTGATGTTTTCAATGCACTGGATCTTATGGAAAACAAGACCTTCCTGGAAAAGCTGAAATTTGGAATTGGTGATGGAAACTTGCAGTATTACTTCTACAATTGGAAATGTCCCAGCATGGGACCAGAAAAGGTGGGTCAAATTCTGCCTCTTGTATGTGGTTAGACAAATGACATGAAAAGCTATCCATAAACCTTCCAAATTGTTACGCAGATTGAGACGCAGAAAGGACAGGTATGACAGCTGCAATGTAATCCAAGGAACATAGCTTATTTACTTACATTAATTACCTCAAAAGAACGAAAGAGCTAGGAGGAGTCTTAAATTTGCTGAAAATGGAATACTAGAGTAGCATGTTGAAAGGCAGCAGTTTTGTGGGAGATTCAAATAATAAAAGTGAGTGACTGAAGCATAAGTAAGAGAAGAAGAGAAGAGAAGAAGAGGAGAAGAGCCTTGGTGGAGCAGTAGGCTAATGCCTCCTTAAGTAACACCAGCTGCCTGCAATTAGTGCAGGTTCAAGTCCCACCAGGCTCAAGGTTGACTCAGCCTTCCATCCTTCCGAGGTAGGTAAAATGAGGACCCAGATTGTTGGGGGCAATAAGCTGACTTTGTAATAATGCCGCTTGAGATGGGGCCAAAAGCCCTAATAAGCAGGCATATACATAGAATGAAGGCTATTGCTAAGCACATTGATTTGTGCTTTAGATTGTAAGCCGCCCTGAGTCTTCGGAGAAGGGCGGGATATAAATGGGATTAAAAAAAGAGAGAAGCACTATCCCAGGTGTTCTTTTGTTGCTGAGAATATGGTAGCAGAGGAAGTTTGTTTGAAAGCAGGTGAATGAATGTGGGCAAAAGATGCAAATGAAAGCAAGAGTGGAAAAGAAGTGAAAAAACCTGCTGCATCGCTTTCATTGCAAATTTAGATCAGCATATTAGCTGTGTGCTCTTTTTAATATCTTGCAAGAACAAGAGAACAGACTTAGTGCAATGAATGAACAGAACTGGAAGTGCTAAGCAGTAAGGCTCATATATCTTGGGACTTGCTACAGAATAAGCATACATGGATTTCTTTCTTCTTATATTCTGAATACAAAAGTCCCCCCCTCCTGCTGCCCCAGGAAGTAAAAGAGAAAAGGAAAAACAGTTCAATAGCACAGCAGCAGCTTTTGTGTGTTATGTGGGAGTAATGCTGATGGAAATTAGTTATTTTACTACAGGGTAAGTTGCTTAAGTTTATGCTTGCTGAGCCCAATCCCACAACAATTTCTCTGTGTGAATATGTATAAGTAAAAGAAAGAATGCTGTGTGGGGAAATGATTTGTATGTTATGCAGTGGAAAGCTTTAATTTACAGACATTTAAATTCAGTAGGAATAAGGATTTTTTTATCCTGCTCCAGACTTTCTTGGTATAGTCTTTAGCCAGTTCATATATAATATCCGTGTATGTATTAGGGTTTTGCATTCATTGCATTGATTTGAGATATGGTTGATTTAAGGAAATCCCAACCAGTACAATATGCATGCCCCAATCCATTACTTCTTTGGACCTACAGTGAGGGGGAAAATTATTTGATCCCCTGCTGATTTTGTATGTTTGCCCACTGACAAAGAAATGATGAGTCTATAATTTTAATGGTAGGTTTATTTTAACAGTGAGAGACAGAATAACAACAAAACCCCCCAGAAAAACAGATTTCAAAAAAGTTACAAATTGATTTGCATTTTAATAAGTGAAATAAGTATTTGACCCCTTTACAAAACATGACTTAGTACTTGGTGGCAAAACCCTTGTTGGCAATCACAGAGGTCAGAAGTTTCTTGCAGCTGGCCACCAGGTTTGCACACATCTCAGGAGGGATTTTGTCCCACTTCTCTTTGCAGATCCTCTCCAAGTCATTAAGGTTTTGAGGCTGACGTTTGGCAGCTCGAACCTTCAGCTCCCTCCACAGATTTTCTATGCAGTTAAGGTCTGGAGATTGGCTAGGCCACTCCAGGATCTTAATGTGCTTCTTTTTGAGCCACTCCTTTGTGGCCTTGGCCGTGTGTTTTGGTCATTGTCAAGCTGTAATACCCATCCACGACCCATTTTCAATGCCCTGGCTGAGGGAAGGAGGTTCTCAACCAGGATTTGACAGTACATGGCCCTGTCTATCATCCCTTTAATGCAGTGAAGTTGTCCTGTCCCCTTAGCAGAAAAACACCCCCAAAGCATAATGTTTCCGCCTCCATGTTTGACAGTGGGGGGCATAGTGTTCTTGGGGTCATAGGCATCATTCTTCCTCCAAATACGGCAAGTTGAGTTGATGCCAAAGAGCTCAATTTTGGTCTCATCTGACCCCAAGACTTTCACCCAGTTCTCTGAATCATTCAGATGTTCATTGGCAAACTTCAGATGGGCCTGTACATGTGCTTTCTTGAGCAGGGGGACCTTGCGGGTACTGCAGGATTTCAGTTCTTCATGGCCTAGTGTCTTACCAATTGTTTTCTTGGTGACTATGATCCCAGCTGCCTCAAGATCATTGACAAGATCCTCTGGGTAGTTCTGGGCTGGTTCCTCTCTGTTCTCATGATCATTGAAACTCCATGAGGTGAGATTTTTCATGGAGTCCCAGACCAAGGGAGATTGACAGTTATTTTGTGTTTCTTCCATTTGTGAATAATCGCACCAACTGTTGTCACCTTCTCACCAAGCTGCTTGGTGATAGACTTGTAGCCCATTCCAGCCTTTTGTAGGTCTACAATCTTGTCCCTGACATCCTTGGACAGCTCTTTGGTCTTGGCCATGGTGGAGAATTTGGAATCTGATTGATTGATTGCTTCTGTGGACAGATGTCTTTTATACAGGTAACAAGCTGAGATTAGGAGCACTCCCTTTAAGAGGGTGCTCCTAATCTCAGCTCGTTACCTGTATAAGACACCTGGGAGCCAGAAATCTTGCTGATTGATAGGGGATCAAATACTTATTTCACTCATTAAAACGCAAATCAATTTATAATTTTTTTGAAATTTGTTTTTCTGGAATTTTTTTGTTATTCTGTCTCTCACTGTTAAACCTACCATCAAAATTATACATTGATCATTTCTTTTCTTTTTTTTTCAATTTTTTATATTAATTTTCTATTATTACATTTGATTAATGCTTAATAAACATCATATTATCTGGGTTAATTTGTTTCCTTAATAATACAAGTTACATTCTTACTCTCTACCCCTTTTTTTCAACCATTGATAAAATAAATTCCATGTTTGAAAATATTCTGTATTTTCTCTCTTTGATCTTCAATGTAAGTCTGTCCATTTCAGCACAGTCCAATATCTTCTTGATTATATCTTCATCTAGTGGTATTTCTTTGTTGTTCCAATGCTGAGCAAATACAATCCTCGCTGCTGTTAGTACATGCAATGCTAAATATACACTTTACTTACAGTAACAATTTTTTCTGGTAGTATACCTAATAAGAGACTGATCATTTCTTTGTCAGTGAGCAAATGTACAAAATCAGCAGATCATCAAATAATTTTTCCCCTCACTGTAGATTATTGAATAATGCTGAGATACACACGTGTAAGTTTGGTTTTCACATGAACACGTTTGCTGGAAGGAAAAATGTTTAGCAATGATTTTAGTGAGGCTTGGGATGCCTTGGTAGAGCAGTGGGCTAATGCCTCCTTAAGTAACACCAGCTGCCTGCAATTAGTGCAGGTTCGCATCCCACCAGGCTCAAGGTTGACTCAGCCTTCCATCCTTCCGAGGTAGGTAAAATGAGGACCCAGATTGTTGGGGGCAATTAAGCTGACTTTGTAATAATGCCGCTTGGGGGGTGTATGAAAGCCCTAATAAGCAGGCATATACATAGAATGAAGGCTACTGCTAAGCTTGTAAGCCGCCCTGAGTCTTCAGAGAAGGGCGGGATATAAATGGAATTAAAATTAAAAAAATAATAATTTGCAGAATAAGCAGGATATCTGCCTGTTTATTTATTGATTTTTACCTCTGATCTTTGTGAAGGGGTCTCAAATTCAGACTTTCTTTGGAGTAAATCTGGGGAAAAATAATCTTCCCTCCTCAGTTTTTAGCTATTATGCATAAGTAAAATCTGAAAAAATATTAAAGGCCAGCCTTTTCAGTACTCAAAAGACAATCTGCTTGAGTATAGAGCAGGGTGGACCTGCTGAGTCCAAAGAACGGAAATAATTGTTAACCCTTCCTTTCATCTTGAACGTTTTCCATAGGTTGGCTTGGTGCTGCAATAATCAATTTTCTCCGAAGAAGGGCAGGCGGAAACTGAAGGCTGGGCCAATTGCCAGCATGGAACTGCCGTCCTCATGGTTCAGAGTTCCATGGAAGTGACAGAATCCTGGGGAGGAGCTGCTGGCCACTGCATTGGCAATGTGACCTGACATTTCTGATGATTGTATCACGTGCCATGGAGCAGACCAGTGTATTTCTGCCATCTCATGGCCTTTTCCCCTGCCCCTCACACAACATGATCAAGGGAATGTAACTGCTGAGAACTAGCTCACAATTTTACAATTGGCATATATTGGAGTTAACGGGTGAATAATAAAAATTATATTATATATTCTATATTTTAACGATTGCTGTTCATCTGAAGTGGAAAATGGGGTGTTAACATCAGGAAGCATAGCTTTTTAATCTTAGAATTATTGTTCAAAGAAATATTAATTGCCTGATGGCTTATTATGATGATTTTTGCAAAAAAAAAAAAAGACCAAAAATTTGGCTCTTTGGATTTCCATCAGAAGAGTACAGTGCTTTCCCTCTTCCCAAAAGAGGCATATTCCGTCTTTGTGATGCAAAAATGATTATGAGGTACAGTACATGATTGGCCTAGTTAATGGAAGTTTTAAACCGTTTTCAATTTTTACATAGCGCTATGGCCTTTTTAATTCCAATCCCTTGTTAAGACAACTTTCTTTTAAAAACCAAAGGGCTATTTTAATGATGGATGATCTTTACTTCATGGTGGAATGGGGTATGAATCCCAGCTATTATTCCCTGGATGTGCACTAATAAATCTATAGTATAACGTTTGAATAACCAAATGTACAGTTTGTGGCTTTTGGTTTATGGAATCCATACTTGGTTCTGTTGGGGAAATTCTCCAGTTTCTTCCAAGAAATTGTAATTGGTGGGGGAGGGATTTAATATCATGATGAGGGCTGAGATTTATAGTTCAGTAACATCTGAAGGGCCTTCTTTCCAGTGCACTATTTTGAACTATTATGTCACAATACGATATGACAACAAAAACTAAAAAAAATCTTCCAAAAGATGATTAGTATGTGACTAAAAAGGTTAATATCTTCTCATTTTTTCAGTGAAACGCTTTGATCATGCTGTGTAAATCAAGGTTACTTTATGTTGCAGATTAGTTTATTGGCATAATGAAATGCCTGTAATTATAGATTATTTTTTTACAGTACTTCAGGGAAAATACAGTGATAAAGGAGCCCCATCTAGCTATATGACTTTAAAAAAAAATCATCTACCATATTTTTCCATGTATAAGATGGTATTTTTTTTCCTGCCAACACTCTGTTCAAAAATCAGGTGCGTCTTATACATGGAAAAATAATGGTAACCTCTGCAGCCCAGGGCATACCTGTGTGGGTTTGCCATGCTGCCTGATGCAGGTGTCAAGCCCCTGTGGGCTTGCCACTAACGGGAGTGGGGAGGGGGCAAGATTGTCAGCCGGCCAAACTTCCGGATTTGCCGGCTCAGCTGTTTGGCGCAGAGAAACTCGCCTGCCAGAGCATCTTATACAAAGGTGCATTTTATAGACGGAAAAATATGGTATGTGATGGTTAGCAGATAAAGTATAATAAACAATATAGCACAGAATGCCTAATTCAAGACTTATATACTGCCCTCTGTTTGCTTTGGAGAAAAAGGCATTTTGGAAATTTAAAAGAAATCTTGTGGAAAAATATTATATTTTCTCCAAAAACCTGCACATTTCTTGTATCATTCCTTTCAGTTAGTGAAAGAGATCTACACTTTAAAAAAAATCCTATTTGCATAGTTAGCTTAATTTTCACAGTGACAGTAGAAGTGATAAAACTTCAGTATGATCTCTCTGCCTTTGCTAAGTGTCCAAGTTGCCTTTTATATATTATGGAAAATTCACCGGTAACTTTTTTTGGATTTAATTATTCCCATATATGATATGGGAAACATAGAAAACAATGTTCTTGCTTTCATTGGAATGAAAATTGTTTCTTCTCTAGGCTTTGAGCACTTCATTCTAATATCCGCTTACATTGCAGAACTGCTGCTGAATCCAGCAGCAGTACACACTTTAGAAGACCAAGTTCTAGCATTTTTGTTTGGTTATTGTAGTTTTATTTTCATTTCTGTTACAGTTCTGGATGTGAACCATGTCGATGATAACTTTGGAGTCCCAGGTCTCTTCTGCATGTTGTGATCCCTTTGTAGCATTTGTTGAATGTGAGAAATGCATAACAACCCTTTTTGTCCCTTCTACGCTTCATGAGGAAGAACTTGAGAACGTAATATTCATCAAAGATCCAATTACAGCATCCCATCTTTAAAAATAAGCACATTTAATGCATAAATATTAATTAAACCTTTTAGCTAGCTTGCATTCTAAAAATAGAAGTATTAATTATTGCAATACAATAGTCTTTAGGGTAGGGCATAAATACAGGACCAGAAATAATGTGCTAGCTGAACATTAGTGCAAGTACAATCTCACTGTATAAGTTCTTGTATGGATAGGATGCACTCAAGATCTTTCCAATATTTTCAAGCATGACTGACATGAATCCATTGCCAAACCACTGGACAAAACAGCAAATCATTACTTCTTAGCATCATTCTACCCACATGCCTGAAAGTTACTATTCACTTTTTCAGACCCTGTATTTTAGACCTCCTTCCATCCAGCCAATTGAGTGATTCAATAATTTCATATGCAGTGATTAGGAGAATGACATTCTCACAAACTATTTACATAATATAGGCTGATTCTCCTGTTCTCATAACTTACAATTAAAAGTGACATAAAGAGTAGGAAGTCTATTAAGAATGGATAATTCTTAATCCTGTGACATGGTAAGAAAGTTGCCTTCAAAATTATGCTGTTTATGTGAGAAACGACAATAAAATTTGAAGAGTTTTATATAAGGAAGCAGGTATTTCTAAAGTATAGATTGGTAGGGTTATATAATTTAATTGATGGGTTAGCCTGCAAGAACAAGGATAATTGGGTTTGAGCAAACATCTAATTTAATGCTTGACTTTTTTCCTTACTATATAGGTATAGAAAAGTGACATCTGTAGTTACTTTACTTGTGATAAAATGCCACAACCATCTCAGATTGATAAATCTCTCTTATTAATAAATAGCTATAAAATTATGTTTCTATAGGACAGACATGCCAGTTGAAGAAAAATAATATGTGGGAACATTTTTCCCTTTAAGATTTAGGCTTGCTTCCCAATTTCTGTAAGAAAAAAATAACAGGCTTCAGCTATACACCTTGGTCAAGGTGCTATTGCCTTGGTATAAAGTTTACAATTTGAATAAATTTTGTGACCAGAAGATGAGTTTTGACTTATGCGTTTGCACATTAAAATGTGAGTGGCTTTCTCCCTAAAATATATTTCAGCTATACTTGCATTACAAAGTACTTAGCATTTTTTAAACATGTTTTGACAAATGGGAGAAAAGGTTTTATTTGTACACAGCCTAAGGAAATTTGGATTTTAGGGGGAAATCTGTATTTATGATCTTACTTACTTTTCAAAAACAAAACAAACATCTTGTGGCTAAATTTGTTTATACAAGCCAGAAGAATATAAAAATACAAATTAATCCCAATCAATATTGCCCAAATTTCACACACATTAAAGGAATTGATCCCTCAGAATTCCTCACAACAACAACAGCTTTACCCTTTTTGTTGTTTGGGTGTTCCATATAACTTGACTATTTCTCTGACTAGATCTTTTGCTAAAATAAAATGTTATTTTACTTATTAAATACATTACAAACAACAGTCTCTTCTAGAATTTAATTTTGTAAAAATACATACATGCACACACACACACACACACACAAAATCAAATTCTAGAAGGTGTTTAGGTTCATAGGGGTCTTTCCACTGGAGGAGAGGGGTAGGACAACGAACACATGTCGGTGCTTCTATGCATAGAGGGGCCAGGTCTGGATTTGTAAACTGCATTCAGCAAAAATGCTAAACTCAAAAGTGAACTTTGTCTAGTGCTAAATATCACAGAACATACAGAATTAAACACACATAGCAGACTTCCTCGTGTATCAACTATTTAAATCCAGTTCAGAAAATTAGCCGTTTGATCACTTGGTCGCAATCTATTCTACAGGAAAATCTAGAAATGTCCAGGAAAAATTATTTTTTTATTAATTTCTACACTTATAACCCATCTTCCTCTGAAAATCTCAAGAAACATGGATTGCTTCTCTGTTCACATTTGAACTTTGTTTCATAAAGTCACACAGTGTTTCAGTAAAGTTGGGATTTGACTCAAGGCCAATCTCATTGCTTGGGTGGGAGGCCAATTTAGACTAGTTTTTGAAAATTGCAACAATAGGTTTCTATAATACAAGTTATGCATAGCTGCTATTCAGACCCACCCACCACCACCACCTGTTGCCCTATGTTGTCTTTTGCATCCTGTATTGTTGCCAAGAGATTGAAATGCATGTTGCATGATAAGATGTTACCATTGGTTGGTCATCTTTCCTTCTCTCTGTTCCATAAGGTAAGGATATGCCCATTATTTATTTTTACAAATACTATAGGAGAAAAATATGGAAAACTGAGCCTCACACTTTTGATAGCAGCCCAAAGTACACCCATAAAGAAAATTTGAACTTGTCTAACAATAGGTCTGAGCTAGTTCCATAGTCTAGCTCTTCCTCGCTATGTCAGGACTGAGGCCCCAGATTTTCCACCACAAGTTAGAAGTTTTTAAGAGATATCTCCAAAGTACTGTAGTAAACAAGCCTTCCCCTGCCTAGAAGTAGTAATTATAACCTGCAAGAGAGCAAGCGGCTGAGGCCTTATGAGGTGGATCTAGTTGTAAGAAGGAACATGGGAAGGAAATGGTCATAGTTTGGAAATGTGCCTAGAAACATCGGAAGGGGGGCAAATCCAAAGGAGAATCTGCTGAGCCATAAGTGAAATAGGAGCAGTAGCCGGCCAGGCCTCTTGATGGCGTCAGATATTTTTGCTAAAAATCTGGGTGTGGTGAGAATAATCATTAAAGAATTTTACTTGAAGCTTCACTGAAAATAATCATAAGTAGTGCTAAAATAATTACATACCCTTCTTGTTCTATCCAAACTCAGTTCTCAGATTCATTTGGCTTCTTTTTGAGTGCTTGGGAAATACCTTGCATTGTATTGAGGTTGTATGATAAAAACTAAATGTTCAGAAGTTGCTTAGTCACTAAATTATGAATAGTGAGCCAGCTCTTTCAAGAAACTCTTGCAAATTATAAATAAGCTATTTTATAAGATATACTATTTTGAAATGCTTTGAAAAACACACCAAATGAGTCATTACTATTTCCTTTTATGGCATCTTAATATTTACTGTGAAGCTGGGTGCATACTATAAATTTTCCAATGGATTTATCTTCCATCTAATCTAAGCTGCAGTAAATTATGAAAAATAAAAAAATCAGTTAAAACTATACTCTTATAACTGCTCATGAAGTTGAAATTCAAATATCTTGGCCACCTAATGAGAAGGAAGGACTCACTGGAGAAGAGCCTAATGCTGGGAAAGATTGAGGGCAATAGAAGAAGGGAACGACAGAGAATGAGGTGGCTGGATGGAGTCACTGAAGCAGTAGGCGTGAGCTTAAATGGACTCCAGAAGATGGTAGAGGACAGGAAGGCCTGGAGGAACGTTGTCCATAGGGTCGCGATGGGTCGGACACGACTTCGCAGCTAACCAACAAAATACTGCTCACTTGGAACAAAAGCTCACTAAATTATTGTTATAGACTGCCTTTCCTCTAGTAATGCAAAACAGCTTGTGTGTGTGTGTGTGTTCCCACACTTTATCATCACAAGAACAATCATGTAAAAAGTAATATTGAGAGGCCACGATGAACTTGATGGCTCCCAGTAGCAGTAGGATAATGTAAGACTGTAGTGTAAAATCCTTTGAGATGCATTGTGACAGTTTAACTAGCAATAGCTAACAGCCACTAGCTGCCAACAGCTGATATTAATTTGTGCTGAAAGATTAAATGCTCTAAAGCTATATATAGTTGTTTCAAATTCACTAGGAGAAATAATATAGGAAAAATAATTTCATCCTTAACGCTCTGGTGATTTTTTTATAGCTCACAATAAAATGTTCTAAGGGAAAAATAATGCACTGCTTCGAATGTAATTTCTAAAAGTATATTTCTCCACAAATGAGTCTGAGAATGTATAGGAGTACTCATATTTTCCTTATATCAATCTATGTGAAATATCAAAATAAACCTAAGAATAATTATTAGTGTTCATCCAGAATAAAAGCCATACAAATACATATTTTTTGAAAAGCAAGTTAATACTAATTTTGTCAAGCTCCTTCAAGAGAATAGTATTTAAATCTCATTAAAATAGTCTTGGGAGTGTCAGGAAAAGCTAAGTAGATGAAGTGGGGTGCAGAATTTTCATATATCTATGATATTCCTGGCTTGTAATTAAATTCAACAATCTTCTGTTAAAAGGTCCCATCTACTGTTCATTATTTGCAATATGATCTTTAAAATAACCTAAGTTATATGCTACATGAAGTAGTTTATTTCCTAAACAAATAAAGATCCAGATTCATGCCCAATCTCCATTCTGGCCTGTCAACATGCACATACTCAGATTCCAGATCAGTTGGGCTAGCTCAAATTTCTTGTTCAGTTTGTGGGTCACATTTCACTCTCTTAGACCTTTACTAAAAAAGGTCGCAGCACCTTCACTCTTTAATCTTGGTCACAAGTCCACCTATCTCAAATCCTTAGATTTCAATGGACCCAGCCCAAGTTTGCAAGATACCATAATACGCATTTTCGTTAGGCTTCCTCTATTGTGAATAAAAAATAACACAAGAAAACATCTACCCCCAGTGTGTATTTTTGCAGGGCACTATAAAGAAGAGAATAAGGTGGAATATTTAGATTAAAATCCTGTGTAGGAAAGCATTCTAGGAATCTTTAGGTTAAGTAGCTTTTGGCTTCAACTACATGAAGAATCTTAAATTATGACCCTAATACAATAACTTGAATATTCAAGTGAGGATTGACATCATGCTCTTCTCTCAGTCTGGATCTTCTGGCTGCAACGCTTGGTTCTTCTCTGCTTCCGACCTTATTTGATTTAGCAGTAGGTGGCATCCAGAATTAGCACAGCTATTCATCCATTCTGAGGGCTGATTGGACCTTCTCAATCCACTTTCACATTTTCCAAATCGAACCTTTATTATAGTTTTCACATCTTCCTGCATCTAACGTGTACAAAAAGTGTAGCTGGAGATAGGGATGTACCATCCCTGGAAAGCAAATGGATATGCCGGTAGCCTGAAGAGAAAGTTACAAGAGGATCTCTGAGAACAGGTCTATGGTGCTCACTAACTAGCATATATTTCTTCTACATGACCTTTTCTGTTATATAAACTCATGGATTATTAGTGGTTGGAATGCAGTATTGCAGGCTAATTCTGCTGACTACCAGGGGTTCAATCCTCACCCACTCAGTTGACTCACCCCTCCACGGTCGGTAAAATGAGGGGCCAGATTTTTTGCGGCAATATGCTGATACTGTAAACCGCTTAGAGAGGGCTGTAAAGCACTATGAAGTGGCATATAAGTCTAAGTGCTATTGCTGTCATGCAGCTCATAGCCAGTTCTGAGGTAATATAGATCACAGAATAATCTAAATAAATCTGCAATCTGATGTCTCTGGGAGTCATACCAAATGCAGCAATTTGCAAATTCTGCAGCCTCTGATCCTAAGATGTCTGAAAGGTAATTGTTGGAGCACTTTAATACTGAAAATTCCTTTGAAACATCTTGCTTCGTGCCATTTGTTAAATTCACTTCACAAATTTATTCTACAGGCAAACTTATATGTAGAGCTCATCAGGGCTGGTACTTTAGGGTGGTGGATCTAGTCAACAGATGTAAAAGTCCACTAAATCAGAACTAAAACCAATTAAACAAAAATTGTATAGAATTTCTGCTACTTCTAGGATTACCATTAGTCTCTTCTACTTAAGCTTTCTTGATTCTGGAAGAAAAACACCCACCTTCCCTAATGCTGGGCAATGGTAATGTAAACTGTCCCACAAAATCATTTGATGAAGTTGTATCATAATCTTCTACTACAAAGCGCACCAGTGCCAGGTCTGGAACTTGTATCTGAAACGTCAACGTCTCATTCCAACATGGATTGAATCCTGCACAGGAAAAATCCAAGAAGTAGAAGTTCAAGAGAGAAATAGTATGGAGATGCTTTGTTACAGCCAAATTCCAGTAAAACTTATACTAAGAACTGCTTTAAATCTAGCAAATTTAAATTTTGACTTTGACCTTTTTTCTCCACTATCTAGTCTTATTTACAAATTTTCAAGTTCAAATACAATTTATTTTTGACAAAATGTTTGCATTCAACAGATGATGTGATTTTAATAAATGCAAATACTACCTTGGGTGGATATAAGATGTTGCCTTATCCTGTACCTAGCTAAACATTCACCTGCAATAATCTTCTAATTCTGTTGAAAGGAAAAGGATCAATGAAGAATCTGAAAGATCCACACAATTTTCTTATCCCAGCACAAAGATGCTCACTCTACTTACTCCTTGCTGAGAGCATGCCCTCACAATACTATTATGTCAAGTCACTGAAAATTTGGAGATAGCTTTAGGTCTTCCTGTGTAGAAGAAGTGCTTTACATGTTAGGTCAGCACAAGACATTCCATGCAGATAACCAAGGTTTTCAGAGCAGGGAGGATAGGAAGAAAGCATGGCAAAAGCATTTGTATGGAGAAGCCAACTCAGAATAAGCGTGTTTCTTATAACAACCCTGTGGCTGTTAAGTTGTTCCACTGATTAAAGGTCGAATGAAAAAAGCATGCCCAGAGGACTTCTTCAGACTTACAACTCATGTTTCCTTTTATACGGGAATTTTAAGAACTAACCCTGAGATTTTCTTCAAATTGTAGCTTTGTTCCTCCTCTAGTTCAATAGCTGGGACAAGGAAATCATGGTCTGTTAGATGCTGGTGAACTAACTGTCCACAATTCATGACTATTCATCATGCTGGGTGGATCCAATACAACCAATAATGTTTGGATACCCATAGATTTTTCTGCCCCTGTTCTTATTGTTTTCATTCCTAGACTTTGTCTCACCATTATTTAACCGATATTCAGTTTGTTTCTTGCAGCAGTCTGCAGGAATTCCATGAATCTCAATTCGTACAAAAGGATCAACAATGGAAGAACTCTTCTCTTTATTTAGTTTGGGAAGTTGCTGAGCTGTAATCACCTGAAAGGAGAAAAAAATCATAATAATCATTTCTGCATTCTTGGCAACTCTTAAAAACAAACAAACAATATACATGGCTGAATATATTAATTAGTAAATCCTAAAATCAGTATTAATTTCCATTGGTTGAATTATGGCTAGAATGGCCAAATGCAAACAAACAGAAAAGAGAGGGGGCTCCTACATTTATAATTGTTCAGCAGAAAAGAGAATTTTGGCAAGGGGCTTGCAAAACTACATATTTGCCACAATGCCATTTTTAATACAGATAATGAAAGTAAAGAAGCCTCATCCTCTTTTGAACTTTAATGAGGGCTATTTGCTCATAGCTATCATCAAATTAAAATTCTGTACCCAGGAATTAATGTCTTCCAAGAAAAACAGAAGTCTGCAGTCTCTGAAAATGATGCAAAGCTATTTTCCATAATTTAATATATACATCCGGGCTGCATGGTAATATATTCCATCAAAAATATTGAAGTCTGACACCAACCACAGTAAAACATATTTAATATTTTTAGCAAAGAGGGGAAAAATTCTAAAAAGAAGAAAAAAAACTCAGAATTTAAATGGTTTTCAACCAAACTATCTTACAGACTTATAAGATACAATGAGGGAAGCAAATACATGCTGCTTTAGGCTCCTAAAGGCAGGTCTATGTTCAAAATCATAATAAAATAGAGAATGATTGTTACAAGTAAAAAGGTGGCATCATCTGGGTGCTCTTCTCCAAAATTCTATTAATAGAGTATTGTAAAGTATCCCTTTACAATAAAAAGATCTTCTGGAAGCTCTTTTATGCTTGGCTTTTAAATAAAAGTATTTTATATTAAAGGTATGCATGTTTCAGGTTCTGTAGAACCCGGAAATGGTAGTACATTTAATTATGGTCATGACTGTAAAGCCAAGTATTAGGATTTATGCAGTGACATTTCTTGTTAAGTCTACTGTTCCATCCATTCTACTTTCCATTTATATGCACCTAAATACATATAGCCAGCTATTCAAAGAACATATGTGCATCTTACATCCTACTATACCTTGATGGTGAGGGCAATGGGGTGCTGGCCACTCCTATGAATGGGAACCTTGGGGTCAAAATTACTCTGGTTATTGCGTAAGAAAGCAGGTTTCAGCACATAGCCACAGCAGCCATTCACCAAAAAGCGCCCATCATTCAAATCCATCTCAGCACCTGGTGTCTGGAAATTCAGGGCCACTAAAACATGATCACAGAAAGAAAAGTAATTAAGGTCATAAAACTGGAATGTTATCATGGTGCACTTTTATAAAACTTTGTATCTACCGGCACATTCAAAAAAAACCTTAAGAAGCACTGTCAACTGGTGCAAAGTGTGGCAGCGAGAGCAGTCTTTGGGATCTCTGCGATGGCCCAGATTATACCTCTGCTTCTCAAACATCACGTTATTGGTCTGCTTCCAAGTGCAGTTCAAGATATTGGTTATGACCTTTGGAGCCATTAATGGTATAGGTCCAGGCTACCTGATGAACCACTAGAACAAGCCCATCCTACTCGTGCCAACAGAGAGGGTCTACTTTGGATCCCATCAGTCAAAAAACTCTGTCAAGATTTAGAACAACCTTCTGTGTTGCAGTGCCCACTCTTTGGAACATATTACCCCCTAAGGTAAAATCTACACCCACCCGCCTATTCTTCTGCAAGAGCCTAAAGACCTGGTTCTGCCAGTTGGCCTGGGGACCAAATGCAGCAGTTCCACACTGGAGGTGGCTGCTATATTGATGACAGATTCCACCTCTCACCTCCCATCCGCCCTCTCCCTCTCCTTCTCTCTCTATTCATCATTTGGGTTATCCAGTGCTTTTTTTCTAAAAAAAAGGTGCCGGAACTCAATGGTGCTGTCACTGGGAGCGATGCCGGTGTCTTGCTACGGCGTCGCCACCTGTCCTTTGCACCCCCACCCCTGTGGCTTGGAGCTACATGCTGTGGGGATTCCATTCCCCACAGCCGCTGTGGGGATTCCCCTCCCCGCAGTTGCCACGCCGCAGCACTTTGTGAGCAAAGTGTGAGTGAGTGGGGGAGCTTTGCGAGCGAAGGGTGAGAGAAAAAGGGAAAAGTGAGGAGGAGAGAAAAAGGGAAAAAGAGAAGACACTGACCTCTGACTTCCTCTGTTACATGAGTAGAAGGAAGCATTAACACTGAACCTCAACTTTTTGCTTTTCTATAATATTATAAACTAGCCATTTCTACAACAATAAATGAATCTAACCAATGAAACCCAAAATACCCCCTCTTTTTTTTAGTCAAGTTTTTGACACCTTGTTAAGCACTGGCGGTGCTTGAATATTGTCATGTCCTAAACGTGGTACAATTTCTAAAAAGGTTGAAAAGCCCTGATGTAAATGCAGCCTAAATTGTTTATTGCAGATAAATATCTTTATTTGCAGATAATATCTTACTTACTTACTTGTGACTAAACAAAATTTTAATGTACAGATAATACCACCAGAAATTATCTTAGCCTTTTTAATAAATGTTGTTATTGATGTTAAGCTCACCACGGAAAACATCATATATTGTTATGCATATACTAGGTTAATTATTTAAAGACTGAAGTGCAACATAACTAGATTCTAAATAATCTATTTTTCAAAACACACAACAGTCCAAACAGTAAAAGTAAAGTCGAACTTAAGAATATTTCATTCTTAAGAATTGTTTAATTTAAAGTGGTTTAGTTGTAATAGATGGTTATAGATTCAAAATAATTTTCAAGAGTGTACAAAAGATACTATTTTTTTCTAGCATCAGCTAAATTAGACATATTACATTGAGAAAAATCTTTCTCATTTCTTTCCTGTTACCTTTATTGATTTCATTGCAGAGATGTTAACATAGGAAATAGATTATTTTGTTATCTAATTTTACCTTCCAAAAGACAGAAGCAGATGAAAAATGTGAGGTTCTTTCCTGTTGGCTTTTTTGAATTAGCTGTTTCTAGATTCTAAAAGTTTAGTTCCTAAAGAAGTAACCTTGTAAATAATTTTAATGTCCTCCTCTAGTGCAGGGTAGGCAACCTTGGCTCTTTTATGACTCAAGGATTTCAACTGCCAGAATTCCTGAGCCAGCATGGCTCAGCTTGGAAACCTCTCTCTTTCCCCTCAGCATGGCTGGCTCAGGATTTCTGGGAGTTGAAGTCCACGAGTCATAAAAAAGAGCCAAGATTGCCTATCACTGCAATAGGCTTTCAAAAGCCAAGAGAGGGAGTTTTTTTTTCTTTTTGCAAAAAAAAAGGTGCCGGAACGCCGTTCTGAGTGTTCTATGAGAAAAAAAGCCCTGGGGTTATCATATTTGAGTATTCTCATTGTGTTCCTTTTTCACTGTTTATTTTCTGGGCTCCATTATTTTACACTCCTTTCATTTGCTTCCTTTTTATTATTGTAAGCCACCTACAGTAACCTCATGACAAGATAAGCGGCAAATAAATTTAACAAATAAATAAAATAATAATAATGAGGAATAAAATAGGACCAGACCTGGGAAGAATAAAGACAAGGATATCTGTGTTCAATATACTCCCTCCTATTAATTCCTTATTAATTTGCAGGATCCTGGGATATATATATTTGCCTTCATTCTTGATTATTAATTTGCTCTAAGAAATGCATATTACATTTAGTTCAAAAATATATCTAGGCTGCTGAAGGAAAGTACTATGGAACAAAATATTTTAATGCTTTTACTTTGCACATTATTTTAAAACCCCGAGGAGAGGTGTGCAGCTCAATAGCAGAGCATCTACTTAAAATACAAATGATCTCAGAGTCAGTTTCTTCAACTCTGTGACCTCAAGCCAACAACCATTGCCCATCCTATTCGGCTCAATGGACAGTGTTCTTTCTTTGCCTAAAACAATTTTTTCCAGTGAATAAACAATAACATGAAAAGATCTACACAATGCCAGATGCACCAAGTGATCCGTGATATTCTCACTGGTCACTAGATAATGTGCTACAGGCTTGGCCTCTGCTACTCTGCAGTGCTGCTGCTGCACAGCCAAAGGGATTAATTAACATAAGGAGAACAGAGTTCCACAATAACACAGTTGTGGTCTGCCTTTGTAAGGCAGAGTAAGCTGCCACTCAATCATGGATTGAGCTCCCTCCGAACTGCTCATTCTCAACCCTGCTTCTCTCGCAAGCCACTTTCATTTTTCAGGGTAAAGCAAGGATGACTAGGTTTCGAGATTCCAAGTTACTGGGAAGTACCCATCTCTCCTGCTCAGTTATTGAGGTTGTGGGTAATGCTTCTCCAACTTATGATTCACTTGTGAAATCAAAGCAAGTCCAACAGAGAGAGCGACTGGGAGAGAGAAGGTGATTAGGAATGAGATGCATGGCATGGGTTATGCCTCTTTGCTCTTACCAATCTGGCAGCCAACATTCCACATCTCTTGAGGATTGTAGTTGGAGGAGTTCATCTTCAGACCCAGTGGGTAGATACGGCTGAGGTACCGGGTGTTGTATCGGACAAAAAGATTTCCTGCAGAAAGGAAAGAAACTTCCAGCCTTAGACCAAAAAGAAGGAAAGAGGTCCTGCTGTTGATTTCTATGCACCTAACAATGATGGAATACTACAGATAGATCTTGCTTATCAATGATAATTGGGACCAAGAACTCTGTTGCTAAGCAAAGTGGTCATAAGGTGAGATGTCACATCACCATGACAACTTATGATGGCAGTTCCAGCATTCCCAATTGCAGTTATTAAGCAAATCCCACATGGTCACGACATCCCATGGCCATATGATCACTATTGGTGACCTACTGCTGGCTTCCCCAATGACTTTGCTTCTTGAAAGCCAGCAACAAAGGTGGCAAATACCAATTTCATTACCATAGGACATTGCAACATTGTAACTGAGTGCTGGTTAACAAGATCGAAACCACATGTCCACAGAGACACTGCATCAGCTGCAATTACAAAGACCCGTTGCAAGTACCCATTCAGAACCATCGTATGGTTCAGATGGTTGCTGTACTTGAATTGGTATTATTGCAGATGGCATTCTTTTTTTAAAGAAATATGTAAACCTTGTACTGCTATCCCAGTGTTGATGCAAAATATTTTAGCAAAATAGTAAGTTACTCTAAGAACTGATGCCTATAGATGAAATAGATGAAAAATACCTATCCATTTAAGGAATATTAATACTTAATGACTATCTAAGGAATATTAATTCTGTATTTGTACCAAATATATTAATTATCTAGCTATAACACCAAAAGCTATAACTCTCCTAACATCTACCACTCAAGTCAAATACTTCCTTGAATATCTTTCTCCAAATATCCCCTAAAATCTGATGGTAGCTAGGAAGCCCATCTTTTCTCTGGCAGTCCCTGCCTATAGAACACTTTTCACCTTAGATGTTTGGCAGGTCTCCAACACTTTTAGCCTTTCATAAAGCTGTAAAGCTGGCTTTTATCTCAAGTGCTGGGATAAGATGAGGTGACTGCACATCAGAAGTTTGACCCAATTCCAGGTTTTTATTTTTAATGGATTTAGTTTTTATAGTTTTAATGCTGCTTTTATGCTGTTTTAATTTTTGATTAAGAGCCACCTAGAATTGGTTATAAGATGGGCAAGCTATATAAATCTTTTGAATCAATAATAAAAATTACAAATAAAATATATAGTGAAGTTTCAGATATTGATTAAATAGTGACTAAATCTTAACTATTATAGTATATAATAAAATAAATTCTTGGTTTAGAAAATCTCTGTGGGGGTTCTTTGATTATACGAATATCTTTACAGAAAAAATAATTGCCAGTTAATGAGGGAGGATTTGTTCTTCCTAACCTGGAACCCATCATGTTTACCTTTGTCAAGTATTAAATGTCGGAAGCCAACAATTGGTATTAATTTTCAGAGGTAGGCAACTATGGAATATACATATAGAGTATAACATGGCTGGTTGGACGGAATATACTAAAATTCCAGTATCTCTGGAAATAATTATCTCAATTAGAAAACTATGGAATGGAATGTCTGATAAAAGTTCAACCCTTTTTCCCCATGTTAAATTAACTTTATGAAGAAACCCAACTTAGAAATTGAAAAAAAGAAGATGATATGGAAAAATTGGATGGAAATGAGGATATTTACCTTGAATCAAATGATAAATGATGTGAGTGGATTTTTACCATATTGTGTGTTAAGAAATAAATATCATCTACATGATATAGCCCAATGGAAATATTTACAGTTATAACATTTGCTAACAACATTTGCTAACAACAGCAGTATTCTCAGCTTCTGAAACACCCAAGATACTAGAACAACTTGTTAATTCCTTTAAACTAAAACCCCTCTATAATTTCTATAGATATTGGTTATCAAGAAATCATTTTGATATTCATACGCTAAGAAATGACTGGAATAAAAAATTAGACGTTCCTATATTGCTTAAATAATGGAATGGTGTTTTAACGTCCATATCACCAGTGTCAATGGATCTTATACTGTAACTTATACAACAGAAATAATACCTAAACTCCTTTACATCTATATAGAAAAGAAAAAGAAATGCTTGCCTAGGCCAGCATTTATTGAAGATGTAGTAAGGATAATGTTGTTTTAAAACAGATGTTTCTACAATTTCCTTTACATACTAGGTTTTGGGAAGAAGTGGTGGACTATATAAATGTAAGTATGTGACAAACGCTAACACGTTCAGGAAATAATATTCTTCTGAATTACATATTTAGTCTTGGAATTTGATAACTGGACAACATAAAATGGATTCTCCATGCTCTTACTATGGCAAAATACTGATATTGAAGCATTGGAAAGATAAATGAATAGTCCCTTTTACTCAATAGATAAGGACCAGATTGCACCAGCAGATTGTCTGTAGGTTAATTATTGCACTTGCCACTATGTACCTACAAATATAATGGAATATGGAACTCATTTGTACAAAGCAGGTTTTTAAAAAAGATAAATGTATTAAACATTTACACATTTTTCAATAATAAATGCATTTTTGTTGCATTTTACTTCACTTTTTTAAAAAATGCACTTTTTGCTTTGTTCTTTGACAATGTATATATTTTTATTTTTGTCTTTTGTTCTTTTTCCATTTCTTTTCTATTTCAAAATCAACAAAAGAATAAATTAAAAAAATAACTTCAATTTGTTGTTGAATGAGCGGATGTTTAATGACGACTACTTGTATCCCAACTGGAAGTGGCTAGAACACAAGGTCATGAATAAATCAATCAGTCTTGTCCTGCTTGACTCACATATCCATGTTCTGCCAGATAGAATGTTTTTGAGCACTGGGGTATCTTATTACAATATTGCAGTTTATATTCTGGCACTCCTTCTCAGTCTCTAAAACCTGGCTACCTATAAGACTAGGCTGGAGGTCAAGACTTTTGTAATACGTTCACCTACTTTCTACAGCTTTTACAAAAATTATGTATGTGTATGTGTGTGTGTCTATGAATTACAGAATATGTATATTAGCTATACTCCTATTCACTACCTTTATGTCTGGTTCACAGATCATGTTATGGTAAGATGTTTTTTAAAAAATGTGTGATGAACAAGGTATAATAGCCTATGTCACTATACAAAGCCATAATAAATAATTTCATATTTCATGCTATATTCAAAACAAATTAACCACATTAGAAGTTAATCTATGGAGATTCTCAGTCATTCAGATCATGGTTGTCCAAAAGGTGCTTTTCAAAAGGCAACTGGACTTTCTTTGTTTTTCTTTGAAGACATTTTGCTTCTCATCCAATAAGCCTGATGGTGTTTCTCTTCTTTATCAAGAAGCTTGGATGAGAAGCAAAATGTCTTCAAGGAAAAACAAAGAAGTCCAGTTGCCTTTTGAAAAAACACCTTTGGGGTTAAGAGTTAGTGTTATGTATGAACAAAGCTATTGTTCTCTCTTGTTTTATCACAATCAATAATGTCCAGGTTATACTGTACCCTTAAAAGACTCAATTATACTTTAGGCAGCCAGCTGGAAAAGATTTGAGCCAGACCAAGCCACAAAGCAAGTCAGCATATCAGAGCCCTTGACATCCCAAAGAAATCAATCTCCCATACCTGAATCTTTGATCAGTTTCCTGGCTTTCCGCTCACTGAATGATGACATCTCTGCAGGCTTCTGCTGGAGCAGGGCATCAGACAGGCTTTGGAATGGAACAGCTCGGCAATATACAACCACATCAGAGAGTTCTCGGGAAATCTGCACTACATCCTTTGCCTGAAGTGCCATGTGCAAAAAATTAATTTAATTTTAATTCAACTAATTTAAAAATCCACTTCAGGTAACACATTTTACTTTGCAAACAAATTAATTCAGGCTTGCCAATAGCCAATAGTTTGGTACTATTAAGTAGAGTCTAATAATAATTTTCAGTCAACTTTTGTAAGTTGAAAATTTCCCCCCCCCCCCGCTCTTCATTAATACCATTGCTGGGCCATACCATGGATCCTGTAGATCAGGGTCCCCAACCCCCAGTCCATGGACCGGCACCGGTCTGCGGCATGCCAGCAACTGGTCCATGCAAACAAGCAAAGCCCCATCCGTAGGATGCAGACAGCACACAAAACCACACTCCCTCCAGTCCACAAAAAAACTCTCTCCACAGAATCAGTCCCTGGTACTCAAATGATTGGGGACCTCTTTCAAGGGTTAGGAAATCTAGCTAAATTATATGTGGACTTGCTTACATAGATTTGCCTCAGCAGGTGGCAGTACAGTATTTAGCTAATTTTTGACAGATCTCAGAAACTAAGCAGAATGGCCCCAAATATATTTGGACAGGAGACGGGGAATTTCTTGTCTGAGAGTCCAAAAAATCTCAGAAAAATCTGAAAACTGAAAATCTCCATAGAACCAGCAAGTAAGCTACATAGCTGAGAGAACCAAAAGTAAGGTTCAACTTGAAAGAATCTTCACCTTTTTTCCATAAGGCTGCATTATTAAGTAATCATGTAAGGATGTATTTACCACAAAGATGAGGTCTTTTGAAGATATTACTTCTTGGACCAACACCAACCTATCTTTAGTGGTGACACTGTAGCACAGCAGCTGTTGGCATGCCTCTTTTAGCACAAAGAATGAAATTTCTGGGTCCTGAATTGGATGTTAAACTTCCCTTACCAGCAAATGCTCTTGCAGTGGCATATGATGACATCATCATGAAAAACAGTTAAAAGCAATTGTGGATATTATGTTTGTAGGCGGGCATAGCATCCTATAAAAATAGCACCTCTCTTTCCCTGGAATATTTTCTTTCAGCATGGTTATGTTATGATCTTTATAGAACATCTATCCCTCTACACGTGGAATGGTCATCAAGAAAGGGTTTCAAGGAAATAAAGAAGACAGTTTTCTCTTCACTTGTTTTATCACAATATTTTAATCATCAACCAAGATGAATAGGATACCCTCAAATTTGGCTAGATTTGAGTACGGATAGGTAAGAGTCTATGTTGTTTGCTTGCTCATCACACTTACCAGCTATGTTGGGATCTCTTCCAAGAAGGAAGGAATAAAGGTAAAAAGTAAAGGTTCCCCCACACATGTGTGCTAGTCGTTTCCGACTCCAGGGGCCAGTGCTCATCTCTGTTTCTTTTTATTATTATTATTAAAGAGTTTTACAAAAAAAATTACAATACATATCGCCAAAACCCCCCCACCCCAAACCACCCCCCTTCCCCCCCACTTCCCAGAGCTGAATACAGGGTTATAGATATAATAATCATATTCCAACTAAAATTATCCATTATAAAATTAACCAAATTCATAATGTGCTTTAACTCCCCTTTAACATAGATACATTCAAATTATTAAAAACATAATAATAATAACTTAAACAAAAATATAATCAATACTAATACTAAAATTAATAACAATATCCCTCTAAAATCTACTCATAAGCTAAGTGGAACTTTTTAGTCCCATATTTATTCTGAATATAATCTATTCATCTTCTCCAAACTGAAATATACGGTATCTTTCTTGCGAATGATCCTTCAAATAAGCAGAAATCTTAGACATTTCTGCAAGATTCGATACTTTAAGTACCCATTCTTCTATAGTAGGCAATCTATCCTTCTTCCAGTATTGTCCCACCAGTAACCGTGCTGCTGTTATCAAATTCAACATCAGATTGGTTTCTTTAGTATCACAATCTACAACAATACCCAATAAAAACAATTGTGGAGAGAACTTTATCTTTCTCTTAAAAATCTTTTGAATGTTCCACCAAATTTTAATCCAAAAAGCTTTTATATTTCTACAAGTCCACCACATATGAAAATAGGTGGCATCTAAACTACATCTCCAGCATTTAGACTGTAGGTTAGGATACATGTTAGACAACTTTTTGGGATCCAAATGCCATCTATAAAACATTTTATAAAAATTTTCTCTTAAATTTTGAGCCTGAGTAAATTTAATATTTCTAACCCAGATTACCTCCCAAGTATCCAACGGAATTGGTTCCTGGATATTTTGTGCCCACTTTATCATACAATCTTTAACTAAGAGCCTTGGTGGAGCAGTGGGCTAATGCCTCCTTAAGTAACACCAGCTGCCTGCAATTAGTGCAGGTTCGCGTCCCACCAGGCTCAAGGTTGACTCAGCCTTCCATCCTTCCGAGGTAGGTAAAATGAGGACCCAGATTGTTGGGGGCAATTAAGCTGACTTTGTAATAATGCCGCTTGGGGTGTGTGTGAAAGCCCTAATAAGCAGGCATATACATAGAATGAAGGCTATTGCTAAGCACATTGGTTTGTGCTTAAATTGTAAGCCGCCCTGAGTCTTCGGAGAAGGGTGGGATATAAATGGGATTAAAATAAAATTAAAAAAATAATAATTCCATTTCCGAATCCAATTCAATTAAAACATTATATATCCTCTTTATATGCGCACGATTTAAATCTCTAATTTGTTTTACTAAGTTTTCATCTGTAGTTGTGATGCCAACCTTCTGATCCAGCTTCCACCTAGCTTTCAATTGGGTATATTGAAACCAAGAGTAACTTATGTTTTCTTGTTTTAACTCATCTAATGATTTAAGTTGCCAATTATTCCCTTCCAATCTAAGTAATTCCTTATAGGAAAACATATCCAAACTCACTCCCATAGATATACCTTCTATCGCATGTCCGGGAATTCCCCAAATCGGTATTTTATAATTTAACTTATAATAATACTTTTTCCAGACACGCAGCAAGGCACTTCTAAGAATATGAGATTTAAAAGCTCTGTCCACCTTTTTATCATGAAGCAAATATGCATGCCATCCACATACCAAGTCCCAACCCTCAAGGTGAAGTATTCTTTTATTAGTTAAATTAAGCCAATCGCTAACCCATGTCAAGACCACCGCATCATAATACAATTTCAAATTAGGCACCTTGAGTCCCCCTCTTTCCCTAGCATCTTGCAAAATCTTAAATTTGACTCTTGGTTTTTTCCCCGCCCAAATGAATTTATTAATACCCTTCTGCCATTCATCAAGGTTGGCATCCTTTTTCAATATAGGTATCATTTGAAACAAAAAGAGAAACTTCGGCAGAACATTCATTTTAACAACTGCAATTCTTCCCAATAGAGATAATTGTAATTTTTTTCCAATTATTTAAATCCTTTTGTATCTTCAACCATAGTGTTTCATAGTTATTCTTATATAATTTAGCATTTGAAGCTGCAATATACACTATCAAATACTTAACCTTTTTTACTATTTCAAAACCTGTTAATTTGATTAACATTTCCCTTTCACTCATAGTCATATTCTTAGACAATATCTTGGTCTTATTACTATATTTACCTTAAACCCAGAAACCTTACCATACTGAGTTATAATTTCCATCAAATCTATAAGCGATTGTATCGGTTAAGATAATTGTATCGGTTTCAAAGCCGAAGAGCCAGCGCTTGTCCGAGGACGTCTCCATGGTCATGTGGCCGGCATGACTAGACGCCAAAGGCACACGGAACGCTGTTACCTTCCCACCGTAGTGGTCCCTATTTTTCTACTTGCATTTTTACATGCTTTCGAACTGCGAGGTTGGCAGAAGCTGGGACGAGTAACAGGCGCTCACTCTGCTACGTGGCACTCGGGATTCGACCCGCCAAACTGCCGACCTTCTGATCGACAAGCTCAGCGTCCTAACCCACTGAGCCACCGTGTCCCTAAGGAATACTCACCTGCAAAGGTATGATTTCCTGGAGAGAAGATATAAACTGAAGAAAGAAGCAGAAACAAAAATTAAAAGATCTCTGCGTGTATAAAATTACATTTAGTTATATTTTCTAGAGGAAGAATTTAAGCAATTTTATTGGATTTTACTAATGATGCACGATCTTGCTTCCTACAACAACCAATCAGATGCTTCTGGAAGACAACTAAAAGGCATGAAGGCATTATTATCTCCTCAGGTTTGTTCCCAGGACATTTTATTAATATAGTTTCAACCTCTGATCTTGTTTCCATACAGCTATCATAACTTAACAATTTCTTATTAGATTTATTCTCTATCTACTTGCCCTTTTTGCTCTTTATTCAGTCAAATCTTTGGCGCTGCATTCCAAAAATAAAGTAGACATTGTATGAAAGAAAGACTCTTTTGCCAGTCAGCAGTCAGCTCATTATTACAAACATATATTATCTTTTTAAAAAGTTTACCCATCACTGGCACATATTGTCCTATATACATACAAACACTCCAAAGAATCATAGGAACTGATGCATTTTGCTAGCAGTCTCCAATTTGAAGCATTTAATGTAGACTTTGCCCAAAAGAAAGTTGTTTACTATTTTCTCTATTTTAGGAAAACAAGGACCTTTGAATTATAGCAAAGTCTTAAGTAAAAGAATACTTTAAATGCACAGAGGCTGTCTAACCTGAGATGATGATGGTTGTCGTTTGGCTTGCAACTGACCACCCTATTTATATTCAACTCTAACACTTTTAAAAGGAAGCTTCTGACAGCAGAAGACCCCAATTTTCCATTTTAATTCAGAAGAAACGATGCCCTGATTTGATGACATAAACTCTTCCAAAGCAACAAGAGTGAAATGTCTGATTTGTTGTAGTGCCCTGTTAAGAACTCCAGCCTGATTTCTTCTGGTTATTCCTTTTCTATCTCACCCAATTGTGAGCTTTCTGTTCCTCATCATCTCTGGCCATAAATCATGCTTGATCTTTATTGAGCTATTTGTGGGGGCAGGGGAAAGAAAAGATGTTTGTAAATTTCCACTAAGAATATCCAGTACTTTTGTAGTCCCCTTCTTTCTCAATAGCATAAATATAGCAAATGCAGGGAGACAGTGATCTTAGAGCTGCAGCACTGGGGGTCTTTTTTGGGGGGGGGGGGCTGTTGAGTTTCCCTAAAAGGATCATTCTTTACCTTATGCTTTTGACACATTTGGCTACATGATACAATACCTGGACTGCAAAAATCCAGATAATGGTTAGATGTAAGCAAGGAAGTTGAGATAAGTTTAAAGTCTGTCCCATCTGAGAAGTTTATCTTGAGACCCAGAGAAGTCTACTTGCACCTTCTTTTCAGCAGTCCTACTTCGGCTGCATTCTTGACACTGAACTGTATTGGTTTGCTTTTACAGAGTATCCACCTTAGAGGTTTCCCTAATATTCTCTTAATCACCCCTTCAGAAAAAATGGATCTAAACCTCACCCTCTGGTCTTCTTCCTCCTGCATTTCTTCCTCACGATTGGACATCAAGTAAACTCTTGGATCAGTCTTGTTCTCTGATAGTTTTTTCCCCTTCACTAATATCTTCCCCTTCAATTGCTGCAAGGTTTGGGAAAGAAAAACCAATAAACGTAGCTCTACAATAAAACCTTCCTAATAATCTTAATTAGCTGAGTGGGGGATTGTGATCTCCTACATCCTTAAATCAGCAAAAGTATAACTCGCGCTGCTATTATTCTTCATTTAATTTTACATTTTTTGTGAAGTACCAATATGGCATGAAAAATAAAGCATTTATTTATTTATATTCCACTTTTATTATTTTTACAAATAACTCAACACAACTTCCTCCTCCTGTTTTTCCCACAATAACCTTGTGAGGTGTGTTAGGCTGAGACAGGCTGACTAGCTCAAAGTCACCCAGCTGAATTCACGGTCCCCCATTTTCTAGGCTTAATCACTAGAGACCAAACATTATTTCAGGTGTGAAATAGACAATCAAGAACATAAAAATTTATTTTGAGTATAAAAAAAGAACTAAAAAATATAGAATAAACATTTAAAGAGTACAGTTACTCCAAATGATAGAAGTTGGTAATGTGCAATTCTTAGTCCCTCAAATTTCTGGGACAGTGATACTGTACAAATCAGACCATGGCTGCAAAGCAATGTTGATTTGTCAAATGCATACTTCTTGTTCTGGAGCGTAGAAAGACCAGTTTTCTATTCATCAAATCACACTCTCTTCATGATTCTCAATGTGGTTTGCATAGCCTGTAGATTACTAGGAAAGATGTTGATCACCCACCTATGGAATGCTGGACAATTGAAAATAGAGGCAAACTATATTACCTCTGGTGAGGGCAGTTGCTTAGACAGATCTCCATCCAGAGGTTGGATCAACAGCATGTCCCCTAGAATAGTTTTCAGGTGATAGGCCATTGTAGACTGCTGATCCAGGCCACAGTGGTTTTCCAGAGAAAGAATCACAGGATAGGAAGAGTGCTAGGGATATAAAGTAGGATTGGAAGTCATCATTTCTCTACAGCAGCCCTTTTCAAATATTGTTTATAGGAACTATTTTTTCTTGTTAATTCAGAGAGAACTTCTGGATATAGTTTTATACAGATCTGCCATTTTTTTTCATTTTTTTACAAGCAATATAAAATAAAAATAACAGCACATAAACATTTCCTCGTTATGTGTCAACAGTGGGAAAACAAAATAGTTGCTGATATTTCTTTATTATGCAACTATTGAAACTGACACTATGAAATTACATGATGACAACCAAGTGTATTTGTATATATAAATCTTGCTGCCAGCTTTCTCAAATTCATGTGATGTGCTGGACAATATAGGGGTACTCCAGAAGAATAAATCAATTCATTTTCCAGAAGGCCCTAAATGTTTTATTTGTATGGAGCTGTAGTGGTGCAGTGGTTAGAATGCAGTATTGCAGGCTAATTCTACTGATTTTCAAGAGTCCGATCCTGATTGGCTCAAGATTGAGTCAGCCACCCATTCTTCCGAGGTCGGTAAAATGAGGACTGATTGTTGGGGGTAATATGCTGACTCTGTAAATCACTTAGAGAGGACTGTAAACCACTATGAAGTGGTATATAAGTTAAAGTGCTATTGCTATAACAGACCAAAGTAAATATGATATTTACACAATTATTTTGACCCACAGATTCAAAACATTTCATAACAATTCTGCTGCTATGTTGATTTTTAAGGCCCTAAAAAGTTTGAGTGGAGGGTACATTAAAAACCCATTCTACCTTATGCAAAGAATTTATCAATCAACAGTTGTACAATTAGGCTAGAAGACTATATGGGGTTAAATTATTTCAAATACAAGGATTTACTAAAATAACAGGTGGCAAAGCACCATCCTAGAATACCAAAGATGCTTTTTTACGAGGCAACTGGACTTTCCTGTTTTTCTTTGAAGATGTTTCGCTTCTCATACAAGAAGCTTCTTCAGTTCTGGCTGGATGATGGGGAACTGTCTATTGAACAGCCCTCTCTTAACAGAGGGATATGACATCATCTGTCTTCAGTCCACAACACAATCCTTTCAACAGTTCAAGAAGGCTCCACAGCCATTTGCACTATTCAGTTGAACCTGATGACACAGATAAACCTCCAGGTGGCATCAATGACTCTCTAAAAGAATGCAAATGACCAGTATAAATCCTTCCATTCCCCACCATCCAGTCAGAGCTGAAGAAGCTTCTTGGATGAGAAGCAAAACGTCTTCAAAGAAAAAATAAGAAAGTCCAGTTGCTTCTTGAAAAAAAAGCAGCTTTGGTATAACTATGACCTGGATGATTGAGAATCTCCATAGACACTATTATTTATTTTATTTATTTATTTTAATCCCATTTATATCCCGCCCTTCTCCGAAGACTCAGGGCGGCTTACAATTTAAGCACAAACCAATGTGCTTAGCAATAGCCTTAATTCTATGTATATGGCTGCTTATTAGGGATTTTGCCCCCCCCCCCAAGCGGCATTATTACAAAGTCAGCTTATGCCCCCAACAATCTGGGTCCTCATTTTACCTACCTCAGAAGGATGGAAGGCTGAGTCAACCTTTTCTGGATGGTTCTAGAATAAAGCTGTATTTTGAAAACATCCTGACAATTTATTAGGAAATGAGAATGAAACAAAGAAACTAGAGGCTATCTCTAAAAGATATATTAAAGTGCTTGCAAATTTTCAAAATCTTTTTTTTAATGCCCCAGATCTTTTAAGATTTTGGCATCCCAAAGATCTCATAAGCTTTCAACCAATCTTTATTACTTCTTAAAATTTAATTCTGGGACACTGAACAATACAGGGAGTATTGTGATTGTTGCATTGCCAATATATGAGCAATATAACGCTACTTGATAAGGAGTGCTGGGAAGCCTCTAGTGAAAACTTTTCATTTCACATAACAAATAATGTTTCTTCTAATAAAATATATAGGCCATATTATATATAAATCAAGAATGTTTTTTTTATTTCAACTATTGCTTTAATCAGTAATATAGCATATGAATAATGATATTAAATGTGGTGGAATCACTGGCTAAAGATGAGAGTGGTCCTTTAGGGTAATAAAGAGACATTCCAGCTTAGGATTGGTTAGAAGACAAAATGTCTCAGCTCAAACGCTAGATCTATATCTGCCATTTCCCAAGGAAAGGCAGACAGTCTGGTAAGATTCCTGTAATATAGGTCAGGGCTGTTCAACCTTTTCACCCTTTGTACCACTTTTAGGATACGGCAATATCTGAGTACCACCAGTCACCTAGCAAGGTGTCAAAAACTTGATGACCAAAAAAAAAAAAAAGGAAAAAAGTGATGAAGTACAGGTAGTCCTTGACTTACAACAGTTCGCTTAGTGACTGTTTGAAGTTACAATGGCACTGGAAAAAGTGCCCCCCAAGCCACAGCCGAGCAAGACATCTGCCTGCCTGCCTGTCTGGCGGCACTCTTCCTCCTGTCCAAGGTTTTCATTGTTGTGAGTATTTCTGTTGAGGATTGGCAGCGGGGGTGGGGTGGGGGTGTTTAGTTTTTATTCCCTCTGTCTGCTGGGTGGTTGCAGCAGGTTTTGGTCACTTCACATGACCCTGGGACACTGTGACCATCATAAATATGAATCAGTTGCCAAGCATCTGAATGTAAATCACAAGACCCTGGAGATGCTGCAACATTCCAGCTGATCAGTGCTTCTTCTGGGCTCAGAAGCCCCAGGATTAGCGCTGAGCTCCAGCTGGAGACTTCCGCTGATCCTGGAGCTTCCACTGAGCCCTGTCAACTCTGCAGCTCCAGCCGCCTCTCGCTCAGGCTTGTGCGGTGCTGCCACTGGTTCAGCTCATTCCCCTCCCCCGCTACCACTTTTCTAGGATGGTCGCATACCACTTGCCAGGTGCCAATGTACCACAGGTGGTACCCGTACCACTGTTTGAAAAGCCCTGATATAGGTGATCAACAATAAAATATCTATGAGTGGTTCTGGTTGTTTGCCCGACATTAAAACTCTACTAAAAAAGAAGATCTCAAGTATAAAACGTGCATTGTAGTTTAGTCTACCTTGAAGGCATGGTCCCGGATGCTTTCAATTACATCCCGGAAGAGGATCTTGGAGGTAAGAGTATGGCCATGATAGATAATGGGCTCTCCATTAGAACCTTCCCAGCAGTCAAGTTCCACGCAACGGCACCCTTTCATTAATGCCCTGCCAATGGGGGAAAAAGGATAAAGAAATAGATTTTGCATTTCAGAAATGCAACTGGGATGGACAGAGGTAAAAGATAGTGGAATTTATAGTTTTCATTCCAACACTCAAGATGTTCAGCTTGGTATGCAATCAAGATGCTTCTCTAAAGCTTCTGAAGCAAATCTAGAATATGTGGAACTATATGTGCTTTTGAAGTTCAAGAGACACCCACATCTAAAATTATATAAATAGATACATATAAGACAGCCTAAGAAAAGCAATGGGCTATGCCGAGTAGCATAATCAAACCAATTAATGTAGAAGCTGTGGTTTAATTAATTTTATGCAATATTCATAAAACAAAAATTATATTACAGTTCAGATAAATGAGGATCAAGTTGAGGAAATGTAGTCAGACTGTGCAGGTGATGTAAAAGAGATGGTTTATATTTTGTGTTATTGTCAGAATCCATTTATATCACATCCATAAATGTATGTTTAAAACATTATCCGCCCCCATGGATTCTGCCATCTCCCAAGCGCATGTGGATTCAGCCTGCCTTAGGTTATTTCAAAGACCAAGGGAAACCTTTTGAACTGGGGGAACAAAGGGGAGGGTTAGGGCATCTGGCCTGTGTCTCCATTTGAATCTGTAAAGGAAGAAGGCAATAACCATAAAGATTCGAAATTCCCTTTTTCCCATGAAAGGGATGACACGAAGTAAAATGATGGGGGGCTGACCAAATGGGATTGAGGGGAGGGGGGGTTGAACCGGGAACCCTTTATAAAGTTTCAATTTGCAAAACAATATCAAGTCCTGTGTTGCATTGCCACAACCAAGCATGTCCTAGTAAAAATTCCTTTTGGACTAGAACTGACTCCAAGAGTTTTTGTTTCCCTAAGACGTGGATTGGGGTGGGTCCTGACAGTTATGCATTATGTGAGCCATTGGACTTTCTATAATACGTAATCTGATTCTCCTGTTGAACTGGCCAAATTCAATATCTTCTCTGGCTGTTACAAGGAGTCACATGCTTGGATCTGATGACAGAGCTCCCAGAGATTTCCTGCATACTTCCTTCAATTCACAAAAACTGCAAATAATATCTGCTGACCATATCTGCTCTTCACTATATTCTGTTCAAAATGGCCCCGGCCTAAACTGTTCACTCAAGGACAGTTGAGAATAATATGTGAATGTGAATAATACGTTAACATGCTATCTAGTTAATGGAACCACCTGATGCTAGAAAGGTGAATAAACAGATGGAAAGGGCAATTCCTCCCCAGATACCAGTCTAATTGTTCCTTTCTGTCATCTTACCATGTCCTTGTTCATCTTGTTCTATTCAAACTACACCCATTCCCATTAACCAGTTATCCTCTCCTATTCCACTGCTCACCCAGTTCCCCTTCAGTTTTCATGAATCATACATAAAAACTCATAACAGATGGTTACCAATTCTCAGGATATGATAGGATCTTCATCCCCACCTCTGCCCCCAAATATATGACCTTCTGACTTGCTTTCAACTAGACCTTTGTGGATTTCTGAGAACAATACCTACTCTGCTACCTCCTTTTCTATCACGTTCTCTAATATGACCCACACTGGCTATAGTTGTTCACAGTTGGGTCGTGAAAACTTCTTACCGAACATATGCCTCAGTGCTACTGGCCCCTCCAATCTGATTGTCTGTTAGGTAGGTATTATGGGAGGAAGAGATGAAGTAATGGCATAAAGGCTGGCTCATATCCTGATAGATCCCAGCATGGGCCTGGTTAAGGATGTTTCCCGCTGAAGATAGTAAGTACATTGTGAAACCATCCAGCATCATGAGATTGTGTTGCCTGGCTGTGGAATAGAGACAGTTGGTGAAGCAGGTTTGACTACAATCCATGAAACAGATTGACCAGATACATTTCATAAGATACTGTTGTATAATCTCCAAATACCTGCATCTCATTCTTTCCCTCTCCCTGCAACTAGCAAAATACTAATGTGATGTAATCTCATTCTTTTCCTTCCTCAGTCCACTTTTTGAAGGATAAGGTGAAAGTGAAGGACCAAAGAAAATCATAGTAAATTCTTGCGAATGAATATGCACTTCTAACTTTTTCCATTCTCAATGGCTTTTTTAATGTTGTTTTCTTTTTAGTTTAATCTTTTAAAACAATTGGATTGGTTTTATATTTTAATACTGTGATAAAATCATCAAAGTGCACTTTTTAAAAAAGGAAAGGCAATATCATCTCATGGATCTTGTTTTGGAGATGAATGAAGAAGGTAATATCTATGTTCAGCAGCCATCATCCATAATAGACCATCTTCTGAGGAATAAACATCTATTTTTGTAGCTAAACAGAGATGATAACTTTACAAAGACTCAAGGGCAATATCACATTGTTATTTATACAATGCCATCAACATACAACAAATGGAGCTTACCAAGAACAGGTTTAAAGATCCCTCCCCAAAGAAGTTCACAGTCTAATAACTGGCATACATAGATGAGATAAAAGAGAATGAGGAATGAATGGAACAGCAGTAAACAGGAAAATAATCTGCAATTATTTTAGGATGTGCACTAAAGGTGGTAACATTGAGAGACAGAAATTAGGCGTAGGAAGGAAATAGACTTCCAGAGGCTTAGCCTTTAGTGGCTAAGACGGGTACAGGTTGACAACAATGGGATATAAATAGAAAGGATGTGGAAGCCCTGAAGATAAGATTGAGAAGCTTATGTAAAAAAAAAATCAAGAGGTGAGAATTGAGACTAAAGATTTGCACTGTAATTTGAAGGGTCAAAATATTGGCAAATAAACAGTTTTCTCAAAAGAACACTAAGCTAATATCAATATATAGAGGTGAATCACAAACAACCAGAAAAAATATGTTGTGTTATGGATTCTTCTGATTCTGAGGAAAGCCCAGTGAATTCTTAGCCTGTAAAGGAAGAAGTTATAAGCATCCTGTAACCTGTGAATTAGACTGCACAAGTGGCTGCTAATTCAGCCTTGGAAGACTGCCAAGCTCTAAATTATATCACCAGTTAAAGCTGACTGAGAGCAGATATCTGTGTGATTCCTCAAGAGAAGGGGATTAGTCCAATTAGGCAAAGTCCCAAACTCTTAGCATCCTCCAGACTACCTCCCCTTGTTGGGAACAACTCTCCTGCTTCCCATCACTTTCTACCCCATATTCTATCATCAGACCTTTGCCTTAACTATTGGAGTGAGCTTTGTGGACTTCTTTGGCTCTTAACATGCAGTCTGTTCTTGCATAACCCTAGTTTTCTATCTTCAGCCTCTTTGAAGCAGCCCTGCACCTCTGACATAGCTTACATATCTGAAACTCTATCTTATCTTTTCAACTTTTTCTTGTTCTCTGACCTCTATCTCTATTCTGGCTTCTATTGAATGTGTTGTGACTGATTCATAAAAGCTTATAAACTCGTAAATGTTGCTTTATATTGGCTTGGCGTTTCAGGCTTGCACAGACATTGATAGAAAAGAATATTTATTTGGTAATGAAATGTCTGCAAGAAAACAACCAAGCTCAGAAAGCACCAAGAATATCCTTTGTAGTCAGGAAGGTTGGATATAAAAGGGATATCTCTAAGTGATATAAGTGATTTTAGAATAGAATTTCTGGCTCCCAAGCATTTGCTACTGGCTTTATTAAAAGTACCCTATCCTGTGCTATAAATTAAGCTGCTGTGATGGAAAATCATTCATGGACTTCTTCATGTAATAGGATAAAGGACTGTATTTCTGAGCAGAAAAAATGCTTAGGTATCTTGGTACAGCTTGGGCTGAGGTTCCTAGTGATATTCTTGTTTCTGGTATCAAAAACAAACTCCTTAGTTAAATATATTTGAAATACTCTTGTTCCCTAATACTAAAATATATCCACAAGCTGTTGTTTTGCATCTCAATTTGTTGGTGGGCCTTGAAGTAGACTTGCCAGTCTACACATGGTCTAGACTCTAGACCAATGTTTCTCAATCTTAGTATCTTTAAGACTTTTGGGAGTTAAAGTCCACACATCTTAAAGTTTCTGAGATTGAGAAACATTGGCTTAAGCAAAGGTAGTTATGGGTGCTGTAGAGAAAGATGAACAACTATTTTTTTGTAATGTTTTGAAAACTAAAACATCATTCTTTGGCGGTAGACTGAAATGTTAAGGTCAAAGAAAGAGAGCAGAATCTCAGGGAAAGGTTCAGGTATGGTAAAAAAAACCTGGGGCTGGACGTGTCATTGTCAATATACGACAAAGAGAGGAAGGCTTGGGAGGATATTAAAAGTTTGGCCTCAAAGAACTTACATTTCAATAAATATTCCAATGGAAAAATCAGACAGGCACCTGGGAATGCAAGACAGAATAGTAGGAGAAAATTCTAAGAGAGAGATAGAAACGTATCTTCAGCAAAATCATGATACTGAGAAAGAGTCCAAAGTGAAAAAAGAGCAATTCCAAAAGAAACAGAAGAAGGAAACCAAGGAAAGAATAGGAGCTTTTAATAATGTAGAGTTGTTGCTGATCTATTGTCCATAATACAAGCATTGTGTATCCTACTATGATTGCAGCCCTGGACATTGAATCACAATTCAAATTAGACATGGAAAAGACAAAATTAGTTCCAAAAATGTATCTCCCATGGCTGTAGTTACATAAGTATTTTTGCCAGAGCTGAAAATGAACCAAAAGTTAAAGGTTAACTAAAATGTCATAAAATCTTTTGCTGTTCTGATTGTAAAAGGTTAAAAGTAAAAGACAACAGTAGCCATAGAATGGCTTTGAAAGTTTTTTTCTCCAAATTAGAACCTGAAGATAGAAGAAAAACAAGGATGAGCAAATGCAGGAAGGATGAATCGGGCTCTTGCACTTTTTCTTGTATAGAAGACAGAATTTAGCTTTGTACACAAATTCCTGTTTAATGTAGTGATTACAGGTCTAATTGTCCAGTTTTAATTTGCTTTAGATCAACTTGAAGAATACATAATAAATACCAATAAGTCACACTCAGAAAAGATGCCAGCAAGGAGTTAAATATGAGATCTAGGGCCATTTTTCAGTTGACATTTTTACAAGAAGACACTCCTCTTTTTCTCTTACACTCCTTGTTAAGTATAACAATCTCTTCTGTACGCTGATTGGGCACTGACTGTATACTGCTACCAAGACTGAACTTGCTTGATTTACTGTTGTACCAACCAAAGTTACAGAGAAAAGCAATTATGGGAGTAAATCATCCTATAAACCAGGGATGTCAAACTGCCAGCCTGTGGGCCGGATGCATTATAGCGAAACCTCGAAACCTCGAAACTGGCAATGGCAAAAAGGTTGCGATATGTCGTGACACGTCACGTCACATTGCGAGTTTGACACCTCTGCTATAAACCATACATGTTACACAATTTGGGAGCTTGAAGCATTAGGAATGAGGAGCTGGGCAAAAGTGACTTCTTTGCTTCTCCATTTCAAGGGTGTCCAGAATTTTCTGAGAGTAAAGAGGAAATGCTAGAGCTAACAACTGTATTTTTTATGTGGCTCTTCTTTCACCTCATTTGTTTTGTCATCTAGGTAGTAGCACCTATTTGACTCTTGTTGGATATAAAATGAAGAAATAGATTCAGTGCTGATAAGTATTTTGGATATGACAACAGAACATTCCAGGACTATAAACTATACTGGGATATATATTTTTTTAAAAAATAAAAATCTCCAAAGGTGACAGTGACAGTAACACAAAGGAAAATGCATGTAGTTACAAGTAGACAAGGTCAGCTCATGGAAGACTCTAGTGTTATATTGCTGAGAGTAATTTTATTGTTGACGTTATTATCTAATACAGTGAATTTAAGTTATAAACAAAATATTAAAGATTGGCTGATCTATGGGCTGAATTTATCTAAAAGTATTTGCATAAATGGCAGCAAGAATGTCACTCAGGCCAGACTGCTACACCAGCACCCACATTGTCTCTACAATATAGAAAGTGCAAGGCAGTCTTGCCATATCCCAATTTTGGTTTGCCTGTATAATAAAATATATTAAATATCTTATCAAGTTTCTTTTTAAAATTCTAGGTTACAAAAGAGTAAATCCCTGGAGTATTTTACTAGACCATTTCCTGTATTTGGTATGCACTATTTCCTCTGTTTGTTACTTTATGTAGTGCAATACTCAAGAAAGGAATTCAGTTATTAAAATCAAGCAAAAAAATTTTCTGTAATATTCCTAATCCTAGTACTCTTTATACTGTATTTATTACAAGCCTGTCAGTAGTGGATTGACTAATTGTCCAGAAGTGGGAGCAGGAAGAAAACTTTGTGGCTTGTTCCACAGAAATAATGGCCTTCATGCAACCTGTGTCAAGTTCTTGATCAGCTGGGATACCTAAGTAGCTCCGTCTTTCTGGATGTTCTTGCAATATACCACCATAACAAGCAATGGTTCTTGGAAAACAAAATACTGTAACTCGCTTGCTGGCAAATTTACTATCATATTGTTGAGGTACAAGTAGCACATTCATACCTTTCTCATTGAGCTCATATGTCTGAATGATATGATGAGCTTGCTGCAAGCTTGTTTCTTCACCCTGGTCATGCAAAAATTCCTGCAGTTCCTCAGCAGAAAGCACACAGTCCTCGCCTGAATATTGGTGGAAGATGTCCTCCAGCTCAGGCCGTTTCATTAGCCGTGTACAGAACTCTTCAATCTCACATTCTTCCAAGCGGTCATTGTTTGATTTGTCACACTCCTGGTAAAAGAGAGACAGAAGAATAAAGGAACTGCAATGAAAACTGTGTCAGAGGCACCTGATTAGCAACAGAGTGGCTAACATGGGAAAAGGCAACTTTCAGACTTTCCCAGCCTGGCAACTTTCAGGTGTACCGATACCATAATTCCCAATTTCGTAGCCAACACAGCTGTCAGGAATTCCCAGGATTTCCCAAAATGATATTGCTTTAGATACATTGAGAATTGCAATCCCAATGTATCTAAAGCATAACAGCTTGGGAAAGACTGCACTATACTAAGAGCTACCTGCTCTTTCTCCTTCACACTGCAATTAAATCAGCTAATAAAAACAAAGTAAATCTGCATAACAAATACATTGTTTTGACTGCAGCCGCAGAAACATACATGAAATTGTGAAAACTGTTGAAAACTACTTAGTTCAGAATGAAATATAATAAGCATTACGGCCTGGGACCCACGTTCCATATTATTTATTATCAAAAGTTGCATTAAAGAAGAGCATAAAATCACCAAATAAAGAGACAACACTCTTGACTCCATGGATTGTTTCGAGACTTTTGAACTAGACTGCAATACTGAAAGGCCTACAACAGCAAGAGTAATAATGGAAGAGAAACTAAAAGAAATGAACTAGTATTCATTATGGCCTAGGACTGACCAAATACTATGTTTTGGGTGGGAAATACACAGTGGCGTAGCGTGGGTTGTCAGCACCCGGGGCAAGGCAACCGGAAGCGGAAATAGAGGGGCGGGCAGTGACGTCACGGCACTGCTGAAAAGACGCGCCCCGCAGCGGCGTAGACTTTCCAAGAAGAGTCGCGCGCATGCGGGATGCTTCCGGGTCCCTCTCGAGGGCGGCTGGGCGGGGCTCCGACCTGCAAGAGCCGCTGCATTCAAGCTCGCACGTGAGCCCCGCTAAATAAAGCCACGCATGCGCACGAAGCTAGGCCGGCCGGCCAGCGGGTCCGTCTTCGCTCGGCCAAACCTGCCAGGGCGCCTGCGGGGCGCTTGCGGTTGGCCTGAGCCTGGGCGGAGAGTTGGCCGCTTCTATTTATTTTATTCAGTTTATGTGGCCGCCCATCTCACCTGCCGGACTCATTTCGCTTTGCAAGAAAGAGCAGCTCGAGAGCGGAGCCAAGCCAACTCTGTGCAGCCCTTGGGGCTCCCTAAGCAGCTCAGTGCGAGCGCGCCCCCCCAGATGTTGCGCCCGGTGCGGCCGGCCCCCCCTGCACCCCCCACGCTACGCCACTGGAAATACATATTATATATATTCCTCCAGAAACTCAAGCCCAACTAACATTGTGAGGTAGATTGGTCTATGAAACAATAGTTCAAAATCATCTACAGAATTTCCACAACTGATAATGACTTGAACCTCAGTCTTTGTCTGACATTTTAACTAGTTCAGGAACTATGGGAAAGCATCTTTTGACTATAAAGCTTCTGCTGAAAAAAGCATGAAATATAACCCAGAAGGTGAGACAGAGAATTATATGAATACCTTAAAGAGCTGATAGGCATAGATGTCATTCATATCTATGTTTACTATTCGCAACATGTTTTTGATCTCTTTGAAGCTCATCTTATTGTCTTTGTTCTTGTCAGCTTCATGTAAGATGCCATGGATCCAGGTACGGCCTGATGTAAGGACAATGTAAAAAACTGGGAAGCATCTACCTTAAAATTTAAATTCATTCTCCTTCTGTCTTGCATAGTTAATTCGAGAAAATTGTGAAGATGCAGAAGACAGAGTTCAAAGACTGTATATCAGCTATCTACAAATATTTGATCGAGCAATTTCTACCTAATTTTTAAACATACAATTCAAATGTCTAGCAAATTCAAGTTGTAAAAAAAAAAGAAAAGTTTCTGGCCATATAACCTGTTTCAGGGGGAAAAAATTACTGCCTCTGAAGCCAATGGATTCTCCTTTATTAAGTAAGAGTTTTCAAACAGAGAATGATTACACTCCAGCAACACCACTGCCATAGAATTCTTTTGCTGATGTATTTTGGCCTTGGAGGCATAATCCAACTTTTGACTCTGTAGCCATTTCCCTATTTATAACGGTATCACAACATTCACCCGCCATGGAAGATGCTATAAAATGGTAGGGGTAAGATGCTCCCTGATTCTAATTCTAATTGCTTTTTTTGTGCATCACCAGTGTACAGCAACTCATGAAACCAAATATGGCTCCAAATCCCATTTCAAATATGGTGCCATATGTATTTTTAAAAGGCAGATGTCTGGTACTTAACACAAGCTGAGGCATAGATTTTAAAAAGAGAAAGGAGGTTTTTGGAGTGATTCAACAAAATCTCCCTTTCTCTTTTTAAAATCTATGCCTCAGTTTTAAGAAGGAATAATATCTACCACAATTCTAAGTCTTTGCAGATGTAGAAAGAAAGGATATTGCTCAAGCTTTTCTCGCTGGCTCATGGCTTCACATCTGGCCATCAGTTTTGTGAGTCCTCTCACCCACTGTTGAACTTCAATCCCAGTCTGGGCAGCCAGATCCAGGTTTTTCCGTTTCCCCCTGAAGACTATAGTGAAGCACTGCTCTTCTGCAAAAGAACCACCAAATTTCCGAAGCCCCTCGGATTGGTAACCTTCACGTACACTTTCAACGTGGAGGATGGAGACTGAAAGATAAGGCATCAAAGGGAGTCATTCATGGAGAGAGATAAAAATTAAAAGTATTCGAGGTGTCTCAACTCATTTTCAGTGAATTTTTTTTTATTTGCCATAAGAAAGACTATAATTGCCTTGCACCATGGGATGAACTGTATGTACATTTGATAAATAAACAAATAAGGTAAAGGTAAAGGTTCCCCCGCACATGCGTGCTAGTCGTTTCCAACTCTAGGGGCCGGTGCTCATCTCCGTTTCAAAGCCGAAGAGCCAGCGCTTGTCCGAGGATGCCTCCGTGGTCATGTGGCCGGCATGACTAGACGCCAAAGGCGCACGGAACACTGTTACCTTCCCACCGTAGTGGTCCCTATTTTTCTACTTGCATTTTTACGTGCTTTCGAACTGCTAGGTTGGCAGAAGCTGGGACAAGTAACAGGCGCTCACTCTGTTACGCGGCACTCGGGATTCGACCCACCAAATTGCCGACCTTCTGATCGACAAGCTCAGCGTCCTAACCCACTGAGCCACCGCGTCCCTAATTAACAAATAGTTGAGCATAAAATGCGGAGGCAAAATACCCCCAATTCAACTCACAATATTTCACCATAGGGCTAGAAAAGCCTGTCTCTGAGACCCTGGAGAATGGGTCATTGGTGCCAATTAACCCTTCCTGACCTGATGTCTCTCAACAATATTGAATTCCAACTCCCATCATCCCAGATCAGCAGTTAGAACAGACATGTCAAACACAAGGCCCGGGGGCCGGATGTGGCCCACGAAGTGGTTTCATGTGGCCCGCGAAGCCATCCTGGAAACAGTGAGGGAATGGCCTCCATTGCCTTGGCCCTGGCACAGAGACCCTGAGATCTGTCCCACTCCTGCCCAGGCCCCCATAGACACCCTTGATGCAAATGATGTAGAGCTGGCCACGCCCACCCAGTAGGCCATACACACTCTAGCCACGCCCACCCAGTAGGCCACGCCCACCCTGGCCATACCCACCCGGCCCCCTGAGGGCAACCGCAATGCTGATGCGACCCTCAATGAAATTGAGTTTGACACCCCTGAGTTAGAAGGTGCGTCTGAAGTAGATGGAGCAGTGTTTATTTGTAATATGAGGTAGTTTTCTTTATTTCCCAGCCAAGAGTCTATCAAAAACTTACAAGAAACAAAACTGTCCAGAATAAAAGTTTTATGATGCTAATGCCTAGGCAGGATGGGGATAATAATCTAGCACTTCTCGAAGAGGAGGCAAATCTCAGACCAGGGTGTGTTTTAGTTAGCACTTTAATTTATTCAGATGTTTCTCATTTACCATCTCAGCAAGACATTAAATATCTCTGCAAAAAAGTGATTGGATCCCACTTAAATATGACAGGAGAGAGAGCCACTGGCTTGATTAGCCAAAGAAACATACCATCTCTTCTCTGTTTGGATATCTCAAATAATGTTTATTAAACTTTTTGCTCTCAGGAACTCTTTCTATTTTTAAAAATTATGGCTGAGCTTTGTTTATATGGTTTATACAGTTAGTCCTCAACTTACAACCACAATTGAGCTCAGAATTTCTGTTGCTAAGTGAGACATTTGTTAAGTGACTTTTGCCCCATTTTACGACCTTTCTCACCACAGTTAAGTGAATCACTGCAACTGTTAAATTAGTAAAATGTTTTTTTAAGGCTTCCCCATGGACTTTGCTTGTCAGAAGGTCACAAAAGGTGATCACACAACCCTGGGATATGGCAACCACCATAAATATGAGTCAGTTGCCAAGCCTCTGAATTTTATCACAAGACTATGGAGACGCTGCAACAGTCATGTGGAAAATAGTCACTTTTTTCAGTGCCATTGTAACTGAATGGTCATTAAACAAGCTGTTGTTAGTTTAGGTAGACCTGTATTGATCCATTTACCATATTAAAAACTAAAATTGACACATTCATAGAATGTTTATTCATTCATGCAAAAATAACAATATTATCCATTAGATATTAACATAAAATATTTTTCATGGAAACAATATATTTTAACAAATTAAAAAAGAATATTTTAAATTTTTACAAATAATTTCTTGCAAACAGCTGGCAAATAGTTATGATTTCACAGGAGCTCTACTTGTTATCTTCACCTAGAGTCATTTGAGTTGGATGAGATATGAATCTAAATAAATAAACTATCAGTAGTATAACATTGCTGTATAATAGGAGTCCTACTGGGCTGTGGACTATACCAGCAGTGGTGGGATTCAAATATGTGAACAACCGTTTCTCTGTGTGGATGCCGCTTCTGGAAGTCTATTCTGGGCCTGGACAAAATTAGCTACCGGTTCAGCCGAACTGGTGTGAACCGGCTGAATCCCACCACTGTATACTAGTCTGCGGCCCATTGGCAACTGGGCCATGCAAGCAGCGGGCAAGGGTGCCAAGCATCATTTGTGGATGCATGGGAGCTAGGTTGCACGCACAAAACCATCCCTTCTCTGCTGCTGCTACTGCCACTGCCTGTCTATGAATCTAGAAAGGTTGGGGAATGCTGCTCTATAATCCTTTGCATTATAGGAGACATCTTTTCCAAATGAGCTTGCCCACCCTACTCATGCTGACATAATGGACAGACTGCAGACCCCATCATCCAGGTAATTGTGGCAGGTGGAGTGCAGGAGAAGAGTCTCTTGTGCCACAGCCACCATTCCTAGGAGCATCTTGCTATTGGAGGCGAGATCCGTCCCCTCCCTCCTGGTCTTCAGGAAAAACTTTAAAAGTTGGTTAATGATTTTTTTTGTAATTTTATATTGTTTTTATAATTGTTTTTATATCTGTATGTTTTATTATATTGTAAGCTGCTCAAAGTCACCTTGAACCACAAGATGGGCAGCATATTAATTATTAATTAATTAATTAATTAATTAAACGTATCAGCATTTCAGTTCAAGTGAAACCCAATCCTAGACATATTGGCCAGTTTGCCTTTCAATACTTCCCACTATTTAAGAAATGCCTTTCACTTCTATCTCACCATATATGTGGATCAGTTAGTATTTTTGAGAATTCTAGTTTGTGGGATTTAAATCTCCATGTCTAACATAGCAACATAAAGAAGGAAAAGGTACAGTATAGTAGTTACTTTTGATTATCCTTGTGGGTGAACTCCTAGTCTGACTGATGATTTCAGAAAGAGGGCTCTTAGTATTATACATCGAAAACATTGTGCAGTTTTTCAATATGTGTTTCTAATCAGATATTCTCTGGAAAGAAAACCAGTACAGTGGAAGTAGTGGAAAAGAATGGGAGAATAATTAATGTAAGGCAATTTCAGCATTTTATATAAAAGGAGGGAAGGTGGGTTTGCATAGTTGTGATAGGATGTCTAATAGATATTAAGAGCATGGCAGAAAGAGGAAAACTGTTATTACAGGGAGTTGCAGTATGTGATTTTATTCAGGAGAGGAAGAAACATTGAAACTAACTCCACCTTTATATCAGGAATAAATTCATCTGGAAAATTGCTTTTACAACTTTTCAAGATTTGGTTATGTTACCCTATTAGCAATTAAAATCTTTTCAGAAATTCCAGTAGTTTTGTTTCCAGGTAAGGATCTATAGCTGACATCCATGAAGGACCAAGAATGACTGGCTGTCGCCTTTCTGGACAAAGAAGATATTGTGAGACCACCCACAAGCATCCTGGACAGTTGCTCCTCATGAGAAGAATGTATGTCTGGCCTAGTAAATTACCCATTGACAGAGATGGATAACAAGACCACCTGACTGACAGTTATCACAGGCAATTTTACTATCACATGTCCAAGCAAGTCTGTATTTTTAAATAAAACTATATCTAAGCTCTTATATTTAGTAGCCAAGCAACATTTCAATATATTTAATCTCCCTGCAATTTGCCCTTGCCTCACCCTGTCCTAATAAAGTGGTTACCTTTCAAAATGCATTCTATTGAGGCATTGCCCTACCCCTATCAAGTAAAAAAAAATGTCCAAAGAAAACAATTAAACACATGCCTTCCTATGTCACACCCTGTTCTCAGAGGAATCAACCATGAGTAACTCATACAGGAGTCAGGAGAGTACAAGTATTTCTTGTTTGTGAATGGGAAGAGTTACTTTTACAAATTAACAGACTAAGCCATGAATGAGGAAGTCCTCAGCCACAATTCTTTTTATATAATTGATTCCTCTCTTCCTTCTTTCTCCTCCTTTTTTTCTTTTTAAAGAATATTTTAATTGTTTTCAGTATAGGTAAAAAGATAAGTCAGAAACAAAAAAATAAAATGGAAGAATGCAAAAACATAAGTCATATCCATTATATAATAACTCAGTCTTTAAACAACATATTTAATTCTGACCATGTGGAAAAATGGTGGTCCACTTCAGAGTTCATAGGTGGAAAGTAAACACATATCTTAATCAAAGATTTAAAGTCACGTATGGCAGAAACTTTTCACTGAAGTAAAACAAACATTTAACTCCTTAAACATTATTACATAAATTCTGAATTTTTTATACAGTTCAATATCACCTGTAAGCCTTATTTAATTACAGCACAATTAACAGTGTGGTAGATAGAAATTAAATTAATGCAAATTTTGTCTATCACTGCAACTTTTTTCCTGAGAAGAGGATCAGAATTAAAAGGCTTCATTATTTAATGAATATTGATATAGTTATAAGCACTAAGAAAAATAGTAGACAGAGAAAGAACAAACGTAATGAGCACTATTTTTTAGAGTTAAACCTTTGTTTTCATTTTCTTTATACAAATTGGATTACCAGACCCACAGATATTGTATAAAACATTTAAAAATGTTAACAATAAAAGGAAAAAATGGTGAGAAATATAAGCCCACGTGAAATTAATTAAAGTTAAGATGGTTGCTGTCATTGTTTTATCTGGGACCTGGTAAACTAAAATGTGATAGGATTGCTGAAATATTTTACTCTGTATAACAAAGTCTGTGTGGTATTCTATATCAACTGAAAATCATTAATCTTTTGTAAAAAGATATGAAAGTAATTTTGATCTGCCTTCAAGCTCCATTTTTCCATATTTGAATAAACATTTCATATCTGACTCAGATGGGAAGCTGAAAATGACAACTAGTGTTTACAAACAAGAAAAGCTTGAATTAAAATGATCTGATGAGAGTTTTATATTGAATTACATTAATCCCAGGAAAAACAAAATCTAGCTATACCTGTGAGGAAATAATACTGTCAAAGACAAAGCCAGGATTTTTTTAAAAGATGGACAGGCCTATCTTTTTTCTGTTTTGTCACAGACACTGATCGGGGCATCCAATAAGGATCTCAAATAAACAATCTCTACGACGATATATTAACATTTTATCCCAAAATGGTGGAAATCTCTGAAGCTGTAGATCAGAAGGAATCCTATAATACTTGACCCATAATTAGAAAGATTTGTGCATGTGTGTTTGTGTACGTCCTTTTCTCTCTATCACTATAGTCTTTTTCCATGCCAAATTTCATGAATTACCATCTTTTCTCATCAACATCAATTTTCCAACTTATTGCGTATCAACATTGAGCTGTCAAAGACAGAAAGATGTCTGAATTCTTAATTCTGGAACAAGAAACAGTACGATTTTTCAAAGTGTTTAGGCCAGAAATATTGCCAATACTAAATCATAAGAATTTAATTTAAACAGGTGGGATTAATACACTTAGTAAAATTCAGCATCAAACACTTGTAAATACTTTGAAACTTACAAATATGTTTGGAGTGAGCCTTTTTAAAACGAGTCTCAAACCAAATGGACATCCCATCTTCAAGAAGCCGGAACAGCCTTTGTTTCTGGGGCTGATAAGTCTTGACTTTCCAGAAAAAGGTTCCTTGCAGCATGACTTTAATATCTTCATCATCTGTCAAGCCTGGAGAGAAGGTGGCAGGGGGAAAAGATTAAACAAATGTGGTACTTAATGTGCATCCTGAAATAAAAGAGTAGGAGGCATTGCCTTTTACCATGATTTAGAACTCAGCTCCAGGAACTTTGCTTTCTGGGCAAACCTTGGAACTTGTAAAACACTAGGACAAATGAAATTTTCACTTATCTACAATTAGCTAACACCATCTAGAAGAATTCAAGAGGCAAGAAAACACTACAGTTGCAAGTTTCCTTTCTCCCCATCTTTTGGTTTTAAAAAGCCTGTATCCTGACATTTTGGAAAAAAATTCATTTTATGTGTAGCTTGGAAAGTCTCACAATACTTCTTAAGACAGAATTATCAATGTCTAAACTGCACATCTTCTGATTCTTTGTCAACACCAATATGATTCAGAACAATGATGCAATAAAAAAATGAGTCAATACTCAATTTCCAGAGCAGGCAAATCCAAAGATCAGAAGAAGATAAAGACAAAAGCAGGGTGATAGTCAGGTTCCACATCCAAAAGACAAAGCACAGGCAATTACTCAAAAAGGCAATTTATTCGGGTTGATGAATCAAATCAAGATCAAAATCATATAGAGCAAGTCATGTCTTTACTGGGTCCTGAATCTATTGATCCAAATTGTTGTACTGTACTCCAATGACAGCATAGATTTTGATAATAGCAAAGACTAGCCAGAAACTGCCATTCTCAAGATCTGAATCTCATGCAAAGAAAGAATTGCAAACTTGGAATTTATAGTTGGCATCAAATGTAGCCACCTACCTTTTGATCTGGCCTACCTATTTCAACAGTATAATTACTAATAAGCAGGAGTTGCTCTAGCTGCTAGTAGACTTCCAAGCTTCCAAGGTGCTAGTTGTTCCCTACAATGGCCTTAGAAGATCTTCTACCCTACACTTTCATATATTCTCTAGCTATGAGAGGATGTATTAAATGCCTGCTCATGAAAATCTGTGGGGTTCAGGATCCAGAAAGTAATATTTTCCTCATTCAGAAACAGCTGGCCTCCTGAGGTCACCTTCTCATCCTTTAACAAACAGATGGAAAAAGAAGTCCTTTTCCACAGGACATTCGGAGACGTTTAACTTAGGACAGTGACAGATATTTTTTTAAAATATTTTGTTTGCATCTTATTGGGATTTTAAGTCTTAAAATTAGGAGGTATACATACTGTGATAGTAAACCTGAAATCAGGCAAGAAAACTAAGACTACGCATCATGTTTGTATCCTATCGGTAAGCGAGAAGCCTTCCACATCAACAAGTTTATCCTAACCCTAACTCTAGATGGATAACTCTACCTAACTGGAAAGTAGAGGAATATTTAGTTTGATGAGTAAGGGGATGGGCAAATCTGTTCAAATTGGCAAATGTAAGTCATTCCAGGTTTGAACAGCCACTGTGACTTGGATATGCTGAAACATAATTCCTGTCCTATAATTATAATTCCTGAATTATAATTATAGTTCATCTTCAGCCTTCAGAAGATGATTGGAACATGGAAAACATAGAAACACTGGCAAAATGCACAGAAGAGAGAGGTAGCTCTATATTAATTTTCATTGCGGTTTAAACTTTCTAAAAATGAAAGCAAAAAAAGAGCAGCATTATATTTGGAATGGGGAAAATAAAAATGGAAATACAAACAATGAATTTCCACACACAGTAAATATGTCCATTTACAGAATGCATATGACTAAATATATTGAGATGGATACTTTAATCCATAGATGCAAAGTTATTGTACCTTTTATTCCTGAAAAATAGACAAAAACTATGGTTAATCCCTATTGCCAGTTTATGATGCCCAAAGGGACAAATATATAGGGATTATACTCAATATTTAATCTCCAGTTAAAAGGCTTAATAGCCAAATTAAAGACTGATTTTTCTGCCACATTCAGGGAGGGCAATTGTGTTGAAGGAGCTTTATATTTCTTACTAAATTATTATCCTCCACTTTCTGCTGGGGCTTTCATAGTTTAAATGTTTGGATAACAGAAAAAAATGCAAAACAAAGAGACATTCCAAAAGCAGGTGGGGCAGGTATTTTTCTCTCCCACGCCTGGTCTTAGTATTTATACATCAAAAACATTGTGCAGTTTTTCAATGTGTTTCTAATCAGATATTCTCTGGAAAGAAAACCAGTACAGTGGAAGTAGTGGAAAAGAATGGGAGAATAATTAATGTAAGGCAATTTCAGCATTTTATATAAAAAGAGGGAAGGTGGGTTTGCATAGTTGTGATAGGATGTCTAATAGATATTAAGAGCATGGCAGAAAGAGGAAAACTGTTATTACAGGGAGTTGCAGTATGTGATTTTGTTCAGGAGAGGAAGAAACATTGAAACTAACTCCACCTTTATATCAGGAATAAATTCATCTGGAAAATTGCTTTTACAACTTTTCAAGATTTGGTTATGTTACCCTATTAGCAATTAAAATCTTTTCAGAAATCCCAGTAGTTTTGTTTCCAGGTAAGGATCTATAGCTGACATCCATGAAGGACCAAGAATGGCTGGCTGTCGCCTTTCTGGACAAAGAAGATATTGTGAGACCACCCACAAGCATCCTGGACAGTTGCTCCTCATGAGAAGAATGTATGTCTGGCCTAGTAAATTACCCATTGACAGAGATGGATAACAAGACTACCTGACTGACAGTTATCACAGGCAATTTTACTGTCACATGCCCAAGCAAGTCTGTATTTTTTAAATAAAACTATACCTAAGCTCTTATATTTAGTAGCCAAGCAACAATTCAATATATTTAATCTCCCTGCATTATAATTATAGTTCATCTTCAGCCTTCAGAAGATGATTGGAACATGGAAAACATAGAAACACTGGCAAAATGCACAGAAGAGAGAGGTAGCTCTATATTACTTTTCATTGCGGTTTAAACTTTCTAAAAATGAAAGCAAAAAAAGAGCAGCATTATATTTGGAATGAGGAAAATAAAAATGGAAATACAAACAATGAATTTCCACACACAGTAAATATGTCCATTTACAGGATGCATATGACTAAATATATTGAGATGGATACTTTAATCCATAGGATGCAAAGTTATTGTACCTTTTATTCCTGAAAAATAGACAAAAACTATGGTTAATCCCTATTGCCAGTTTATGATGCCCAAAGGGACAAATATATAGGGATTATACTCAATATTTAATCTCCAGTTAAAAGGCTTAATAGCCAAATTAAAGACTGATTTTTCTGCCACATTCAGGGAGGGCAATTGTGTTGAAGGAGCTTTATATTTCTTACTAAATTATTATCCTCCACTTTCTGCTGGGGCTTTCATAGTTTAAATGTTTGGATAACACAAAAAAATTCAAAACAAAGAGACATTCCAAAAGCAGGTGGGGCAGGTATTTTTCTCTCCCACGCCTGGTCTGCCACTTGTCTAGCAGAATAGCATTTCCTGAAATCTACCAGCAGAAATAGTTCAGTTCCTCTAAATAGATGAGCAAAATAATAGAAACAGACTCAGAGATAAGATTCATTTGGATATAATTTTAAAAAATAGAAGGAAAGCAGCAAAATCATTGCAGAAAAACCACACATTGCTGAGATCTGGATTATTCAAGATAAATATTAAAATATCTGAATGAATCTATTATAACATTTTTTAGAAAGAGAAACACTTCTGCATAAAGTATTATGTAATTTGAAAATCATTCTACAGTAATATATCTTGGCAAATAATTTGAGTTTTTAAATGTTTCATATATGTTTACATATACAAAAAACATGCAGTATATATACATATGGGTCAGTCAAGCAAATGCAGCTTCGAAATTTGTACAAGTACAGGTATGAACTGCACTGATATGATACCTGGTGTGTGTGTGTGTGTGTGTGTGTGTGTGTACACTCGCACACATACATAGATATGTGTGGGTATGTTGACTCCTGATGACTGCCTGGATTAGTCCCTGAAGTTTTCTTGGCATCATTTTCAGAAGTGGTTTGCCATTGTTTGCTTCCTAAAGCAGAGAGAAAGTGGCTTGTTCAAAATCACCCAGCTGGTTTTGTGTCTAAGGTGGGACTGGAAATCACAGTCTTCATGTTTCTAGCTTGATGACTTAACCACTACACCAGACTGACTCTATGATGCATTCTTGAAAGAATATCAATTATTCAAGTACCTGGCAATCATCCAGACCCTCTTCCAAAGTATTCCCATGCATTCCCCTCCATTTTTCCCCCCTACAGAAACTGAGAACATTCCTTTATGAAAGCAGCCCTCTTTACATTCTGGGTCTCCCCAAAATAGGCATATTTATTGTGCTCTCTCTTCCCTTTGGCTTCAGACTTCCCTGGAAGCACACTGCCACTTGAGTTTCTGGAAGCACACTGGTTAAATAACTCTGTTATATAGCTTTAAGAAAAGAAGGGGCTCAAAGCAGCTCCCTCTCTGGGTGATCAACAGACTAGTATAGAGCACAATTTCCTGCTTCCCTATGTTTATTAAAGTTTAAGTTTAAGTTTATTAAATTTTTATACCGCCCTTCTCCCGAAGGACTCAGGGCGGTGAACAGGGCATATGAATAAAAATACAAAAGTACAAAAGTTAAAAAAGGATTAAATTATTGCCCAAATTAAAACAATCCAAATATACAAACATTAAAACCCTGACTCCCCATCAGGCCAGGCCAGCTTGTTCGAATAAATGGGTCTTTAACCCGCGCCGGAAGGAGCGAAGATCTGGTGCCATCCGGAGCTCAACCGGCAGTTGATTCCAGAAAGCCGGGGCGCCCACAGAGAAGGCCCTCCCCCTGGGGGCCACCAGCAGGCATTCTCTGACCGGAGGCACCCTGAGGAGGCCCTCTCTGTGGGAACGCACAGGGCGGAGAAGACTACAAAAGTTTTGGTTTTGGCCAGATCAACTTGTCACTTTCTGTACTTTATTAAAGTCTTCATGTTCTAGCCCTAGAGCAACTAATTGTAAACAGACAATTTGTACTACAGAAAAACGAAATTAGAATCAGATTAGGTTAAAAATGGTTGCTAGATTAAAGAAGCTTACTGGGCTCAGGATAGGAAAAGACCAGCCTTTTCTTCTTGTATTATTTTTATACTTAAAAGGTAACTCCAAGTAGTATGCTTGGTCGGGAATGGGACAACTTGCCGCAGCCAACTAGCCACAGGACAACTTGCTGCGGGACAAGAGCTACGTTAATATCAAAAAATAATAAAACATAATCATTAAAAAAGATGCCAAAATGAAATCTGAATGACAAAAAATATTTATTTTACTATTTTAAATAATTAAATTGAATTGTTGAATTGTTCCGCAACAAGTTATCTGTGGTGATTGGCTGAGTCAAATTGGCTGTGGTGAGTTGTCATAGACCCTGCTTGGTCTGCCTAATGGGGAGAAGAGACCAGACAGCTCATCCAGCAGTTGCTTGTGTTGCTTCACCTGGAGTAACAATGCCTAAACTAGACACTTACCTGAAGAACTGAGAGGTACAGAAGAATCTCCCTCTAACTTTTCAAGCAAGCTAAGTCAATCCATTGAAATTACCCCCAGCTAGAATACTAAGACACAGCTGAGACATTTTGCCTAAACACAAGGTGGTACCCTAGTTAACTGTAACTCCAAAACAGCTAACAGGAATAGCTCTCCCTTTCTCTCTAACAACTGAGTGGAATGTAGGGCAATTTAAAGGATATACACACATTTCTTTTCTTTAACACCTCAATGCTACTTCCTCCTGATACAAGATCTTCACTAATGGAAAATCTGCACCACACATACACACAGAGAGAAGTTCAGCTGAAACTGATAACAGTAAGAGCAGTTGGGGAAGAAATAATTAAAATTGGAAAATTTAGTAAATGGAATTTAGTAAATGAGAAAAATGCATTATGTGATGAATGTTTTTCAAGTGAATAAGAAAAATGGAGAATGCCTCTCAGCTCAGAGATAGATAACAGGACATATCTTACAGAACAGAGTAACGTGGAGAAATAAAAGAGTGAAGAATGGTGGGTAGGCAGTAGAGAAAATATCGTTTCTAAATCTCTAAAGTGGACTTGTTTTCTGTACTTCAGGAAGAATAATTTCTGTTCATGGTGAGAAATGTCCTGCTCCTGGCCTACATGGCTCCACTTCGAAGGAAGGAAGTCATTGTTATTTGTTCCAAGAAGGAACACGGGAGTGGTGTAATTTTTGCAGAGGTCATGCAAACCCATGGAGTGCTGGAATGCAATGGGGTGGAGAAAGAAAAGTTGGGAATGCTGTCGGTAGAAAAATGGGCAAAGATTTCTCTTTGCAATGCAGCTGACTCCTCATAGAGAAAGCTGCAGTTGTGTTACTGTCATCATCATTCCAATACAGTAAATACAACGAAAGCGCCAGCACACACCATGTTATCGTTTTTCCAGCTGTTTTGGAGAGGGAAAAGGCACTGCCTACTTTCCTAGCTTTTGGGCACAGCTAGAGATTTTAGCTGATCTTTTAACCAGGAACAACCACATCATCACTGTTGTTTAAAAAAATATTTCTCCTGGCTCTGATGCTTAAATACAAAGCAGAGAAGACTACAAAAGTTTTGGTTTTGGCCAGATCAACTTGTCACTTTCTGTACTTTTCTTTATCCATCCCACAAATCCCATCTGTGTTTTGAGGATTTTGTTTATAGCCAGCTGAGTGACAATAGGTCAAAAGGATGTGTATGACTAACTACAGGGTCAGCCAGGGATTTAACAGATGTGTTTAACACAGAATTATCTTTTCAAAGAGCATGCTATCCCTTATAGATTTCTATATCCTTTGTAAAATTCACATATGAAGCAGTGATAAAAGCACATCAGTATGCCACTTCTACCATATAAGGTGGATTTTATTAGCTTAGAATCTGTTGGGAAGGAAATCCCATAACCAATATTGCATACTTTTTCCTACTAGACAGCAAGTATTCCCACTTCTATGTTTTATATCAGACATGTCAAACACAAGGCCCGGGGGCGGCTTAACTCTAAGGACACATTTGACTCAGGAACTGGGCAGGCTGGCTGGAAATCCTGGAGCGGATCTCCCATTTGGTCTTTTTTTTAAAAAATCCCATTTATATCCTGCCCTTCTCCGAAGACTCAGGGTGGCTTACAATTTAAAGCACAAATCAATGTGCTTAGCAATAGCCTTCATTCTGTGTATATGCCTGTTTATTAGGGCTTTCACCACCACCCCCAAGCAGCATTATTACAAAGTCAGCTTATTGCCCCCAACAATCTGGGTCCTCATTTTACCTACCTTGGAAGGATGGAAAGCTGAGTCAACCTTGAGCCTGGTGGGATGCGAACCTGCACTAATTGCAGGCAGCTGGTTTTACGTAAGGCTCTGCGCAGGGAAAGCTTTAGAGTGAATTAGGAAAAGTGAAAAAGTGAATTAGGAAAATAGGGAACGGTTGCTGGAATTGGGTACGTGTAGTTTAACGAAGAGAAGGGTGAGGGGTGACATGATAGCAGTGACCCAATATCTCAGGGGCTGCCACAAAGCAGAGGGAGCCAAGCTATTCTCCAAAGCACCTGAAAGCAGGACAAGAAGCAATGGATGGAAACTAGTCAAGGAGAGAAGCAACCTAGAACTAAGGAGAAACTTCCTGACAGAACAATTAACCAGTGGAACAACCTGCCTCCAGAAGTGGTGAATTTTCCAACACTGGAAGTTTTTAAGAAGAGACTGGACAGCCATTTGTCTGAAATGGTATAGGGTTTCCTGCCTTAGCAGGGGGTTGGACTAGATGACCTCCAAGGTCCCCTCCAACTACTACTACTTCTTCTTCTTCTTCTTCTTCTTATTATTATTATTATTATTATTATTATTATTATTATTATTATTATTATTATTATTATTATTATTATTATTGTTTAATCCACTTGCACTGTTTTATTTATTTATTTATTTATTTATTAGTTTTTATAAACCGCCCTTCTCCCGAGGGACTCGGGGCGGTGTACAGAGGAAGGAAGGTCTACAGATGAACAATAAAAAGTAATAAAAACAATATTGAAAACAAACTGGGACCCCAATTAACGCTATCATGCCAGGCCGGACTGCTGGAACAGGAAGGTTTTTAAGTCGCGTCGGAAGGTACGGAGGTCGGGGGCCATCCGGATTTCGGTTGGTAAGCTGTTCCAGAGGGCTGGCGCACCCACTGAGAATGCCCTCCCCCTGGGGGCCACCAGCCGACATTCCTTGAGCGGTGGCACCCTGAGGAGGCCCTCTCTGTGGGAGCGCACAGGACGGTGGGGTGCTGACATCGGCAGAAGATGCTCCCGTAGGTAGTCCGGACCCATGCCATGTAGGGCTTTGTATGTCATTGTTAGCACCTTGAACTTCACACGGAAGGCAACCGGAAGCCAGTGCAGCGCACGGAGGAGAGGTGTGATATGGGAGTATTGGGAGGCTCCCAAGAGTGTCCGTGCCACTGCACTTTGCACCAGCTGAAGCTTCCGAGTGGATTTCAAGGGCAGCCCCATGTAGAGAGCGTTGCAATAGTCTAGGCGAGAGGTCACAAGGGCATGGGTGACTGTACGTAAGGAATCCAGGTCCAGATAAGGCCGTAGTTGGCGAACTAGTCGTACCCGGGAGAAGGCCCCCTTGGTCACAGCTCCTATGTGGTCTTCTAGGGAGAGCTGCGAGTCTAGGAGGACACCCAGGTTGCGGGCCCTATCAACAGGGGGTAGTAACATGTCCCCGATGTTAAGCGATGGGACATTCTGAATATCCTGGTTTGCCGGAACGTACAGCCATTCAGTCTTGTCCGGGTTCAGTTGAAGCCTGTTCCTCCCCATCCATTCCCGGACCGCTTTCAGGCAGCGGGACATCACGTCTAGGGCATCACTGATATTGTTTGGAGTTGAGATGAAAAGCTGGGTGTCATCAGCATACTGATGGTACCCTACTCCAAAACTGCGAATGATCTCACCCAGCGGTTTCATGTAGATGTTGAACAGGAGAGGCGAGAGGACCGACCCCTGAGGGACTCCGCAAGCGAGAGGCCTCGGGGTCGACCTCTGTCCCCCTGTCAGCACCGACTGCGAGCGACCCTGGAGAAAGGAGGAGAACCAACGCAGAACCGTGCCTCCCACTCCCAGTCCCCTGAGGCGTCGCAGCAAGATACCATGGTCGATGGTATCGAAAGCCGCCGAGAGGTCTAATAAGACTAGGACAGAGGAATGGCCCCTGTCCCGGGCTCTCCAGAGATCATTCATCAGAGCGACCAATGCCGTCTCCGTGCTGTAGCCCGGCCTGAAACCCGATTGGTACGGGTCTAGATAAACCGCTTCATCCAGGATCTGAGGAAGCTGGTGCGCCACCACGCTCTCAACAACCTTCGCGAGGAAGCGAAGATTGGAGACTGGACGAAAGTTATTCAAAGAGGATGGGTCCAAGGTGGGCTTCTTGAGGAGAGGTCTCACCACCGCCTCCTTCAAGGCAGTGGGGAAGTGACCCTCACTCAGAGAAGCAGAGATGACCGCTAGGAACCAGCCACGTGTCCCCTCTCGAGCTGCATAGGCCAGCCAGGAAGGGCACGGGTCCAGTAAGCATGTGGAGGAGCTCAACCTTCTCATAATCCTGTCCACTTCCTTAGGAGTTACAGGATCAAATTCTTCCCAGATGATGTCGACAAGACTGTCCATGTCTTGTTCTTCCATCTCAGCCCAGTTGGAGTCCAGGCCAGTTCGAATCCGAGCAATTTTATCCAGCAGATATTGACCGAATTCCTCGGCTCTACCCTGTAAGGGTTCCTCCCTCACCTCTTGGTTTAATAGGGAGCGAGTCACCCTGAACAAGGCAGCCGGGCGATTATCTGCGGACGCGATGAGGGTGGAAAAATAGTTGGATTTTGCCACCCTTATCGCAGCGAGATAAGACCTGGTGAGGATTCTTAGTCGCAATCGGTCGGATTCGGATCGGCTGGATCTCCAACGGCTCTCTAGGCCCCGTCTCCGACGCTTCATCTCCCGGAGCTCCTCGGTGAACCATGGGGCTCGCTGGGATCTGCGCCGGGTCAGAGGCCGCAAGGGTACAACTCGGTCCAGAGCCTCCGTGGCTGCCTTTTCCCAGGCATCCACTAAGGCATCCGCCGAGCTGTGAGCAGGGAGTGCATGCGTGTCCCTAAGCGCTGCCTGGAACTTATCAGGGTCCATTAGGCGCCTAGGGCGGTACCATCTGACTGGCACCGTGCACCCACGGTGGGGGGTGGCAAGGGGGAAGTCTAGCCGCAGGAGGTGGTGATCGGTCCATGACAGGGGCGTAACAGTTGTGGTACCCCCACCGATATCATCATGCCACCGTCCAGACAAGAACACCAAGTCTGGGGTGTGGCCTCTCTCATGAGTCGGTCCAGAGATTATTTGCGACAGGTCCATGGCCGCCATGGAAGCCATGAACTCCCGAGCCAGTTTGGACGATCCTCCCAGGGACGGTAGATTAAAGTCGCCCAAGACCATGAGTCTTGGGAATTCAACCACCAACCCTGAGAGGGCATCGAGTAGCTCGGGCAGGGCCGCCGCTGCACGATTAGGTGGTAGGTACGCCAGCAGCAGGCCCAACTGCGCCCCTGGGCCGTATCTCAGTAGGAGAGACTCACACCCGACCATCTGAGGGACGGTGGTCTCTCGCGGACTAAGGGATTCCCTGATGATAACTGCCACTCCCCCGCCCCTCCCATGAGCCCGAGGCTGGTGCAGCACCTGGAAACCTGGCGGGCAGAGGTCAACCAGAGGAACACCACCCTCTGGGCCCAGCCAGGTTTCCGTGATGCAAGCCAGGTCCGCATGCTCGCTCTCCACTAGGTCACGAATGAGGTGAGCTTTGTTAGCTACGGACCTTGCATTCAGGTAGACCAGCCTTAGCATGGGAGGGGGCGCACCTTTGCTCCCGGGTCCTCCGGGGGAGAACAGAGGGTCGGAGCGTCTCACCGCTTTTACAGAGCGGAGATGACACTCCCGGTGACGATACGGCCCTCTGTCTGTGCACCTTCTGCCATTCCCCACCATCCTCGGGATGGGATGTTTGTCAGTACGCCATTGGGTGTTATCGGCGACTGGTCCTCGTTGTACGCCGTCGCGAACGGTCGCGGGCCTGGCATGCGTTATGGTGGCTGGAAGGCGTGCCTTTCCCGCGCAACCATAGCCTTCTCCCTCCCCCCTCCCTAACCCCACAAAAAACTTAGCTAAGAACTTAATCAGGGGCCTCTTGTTGGGTTTATGCTGGAGGCCCCTGACCCTGCCCGGCCATCTCTCAGAGGCCCAGTGGTTGGGCCCGTCATCGAGATTGGATGTGATGCAGGCGGGTCGCACCCAGGAGAGTGGGGAACCCCTGAGGGCGTGTAGTACTGTGCTGGAGTATTGAACGAGCATAGTCACAAGGGGTTCCGGGAAGGCAGTCCCCTGGATGGTGAATTTGTAGGAGGGTCGAGTCGGGTAGGTGCGTTCCTGGTTCGTCGCCCTGCCACTGCCACTTGGCCGGGCGAACCCCCCAGAAGCAGGCCATTCCTCATCCTCTCACAATGGGTTGTGACTCTGCTTCCGGGGGTGGTCCAGAACGTACTCTGGGTGAAGCATACCCCATAGAGCTCTCACCTCTATGGGGTTGCAGGTGTAAGGCCAAGCCACTCTGCCACCGTGGCTTGCACCCAGGCCCGTTATGTCCTGTGGGGAGAGAGTGGGCAAGGGTGGTTGAGAGTGGGTAAAAGGCAAGATGGAGGGATCCATTAATCGGCGTCAGCTCTGGTGGTTCAGCCGCCCTAACAGTTCTCTCCCTGATCCTCTGGGCGTTGTTCCTGGCCACAGCTCCATAGGTCCCTATTGGTTGGGGACCGTCCAGAGCGTGGCCTCCCAGAGGTATGGGAGTCCCTGGTGTCATGCCGCTGCTGTTGTCGTCTCCGATCAAGGTGCTTCGAAGAGGTGGCTCAGGGTGTGAGCCGTAGATGCCTCGCCTCCGCCGCTACCGCCGCTGTCAGAGGGCCCTGGGTAAAAACGGTCGAGCGGGGCCCGGAGAGGGTGTCACCGCCGTCCTCGCCTCTGTTGCCGCTGCTTCCGCCGTATAGGGCATAGAGGAGTCGTTGGCACTCATTCGCTGCCGCTACCGTCGTAAAGCTGGCCTGCGGCGTCTCCTTGATCACTCGGAGACGCCGCCGCTATCCGGGAGAAGATTAGGCAGCCGAGGCAGAACAGCAACTCTGGCCCCGCTCAGGATGGTTGTAGCGGCAGCAGCAGTACAGGGGGTGGGCCGGAGATGCCACGCCGTCAGCGCTACCGCCGCTGTCAAGGCCCCTGGGTGGCGAATGGCTGTGCAGCCGCAGCGGCTCAGGGGGTGTGCCGAAGATGTCACCGCCAACCGCCTCCGCTGTTTCAGCCCCCTGGGTAGATGGCCGGCTTTGGGCTTGGGTGCTCTCACCGCTTTCGCTTCGCTACGCCGCCTCCGCCTCACAGCTGATCTGCGGCGTCTCCCTTGATCTTTCGGAGACGCCACCGCCGCCCAGATGCTGTTTCCAGCCCCCTGGGGAAGATGACCGGCTTTGGGCTTTGAGCGCTCACACCGACTGTTGCTGTGCTCACTTTCACTTTCACCGCCTCCGCCTTACAGCTGATCTTCCGCCGCCTCCGCCTCACAGATGATCTGCGGCGTCCCCTTTGATCCTTCGGAGACGCCGCTGCCGCCCAGAGAAGATCAGGCGGCTGAGGCTGAGCGAGGATGATGGTTCCATGTAAAAAACGGCCGCCAACGGCCCAGGCGGTGGGGCGGAGACGTCCGGCAGCCCTACAGCTGATTCGGGGCGGCCGCGGACGGCACATTGCCCATCTCAGCTGCCCAAATTCTCACCCCACCCCAGGGGTCTATTGACATCCCTGGGGGGCTCCTGGGGGGACGCCTTGCAACCGGGGGTTACGGAGCTCTCCCCGGCACGTCCGCCATCTTTGGAGCCGGAAAAAAAAAATGTTTATGTTTACATGTTTGATGACAAACAGCCTTATGTTTATAAGTGACAGTTTTCCTACTAAGCACCTGCATGTCATAAGCATTTGAATTAAAATTACCATATTAAAATCAAATCTGATGTTTTTTAATTTTTATTTGGTGTGCGTTGGAAGAGGGGTAGTCTTATACGGCGAGTATAGCCCAAACCCCATAATTTAACAGGAAATGTAGGGGGTCGTCTTATACGCCCAGTCGTCTTATACGCCGGAAAATACGGTAATTGCAACTCTTATGCATATTGGGACAAAAAAAAGACAATTTCACACAATAACATTTTAAACCTATGTTTTAGATTTGTTTCTTCTTTTTCTTTTTTTACGAGAATGAGAAGTGAAAAATAGTAAATAGGAAGGGAAGAATGGGAGATAAAAACAGAAAGACCATTAGTTATAATTTGGGGTTAAGTGACTCTTCGGTTTTTGAAAATCTGAAGATAAAAACTATATGTGCATTAGAGTTTAGCTAAGTGCATGTAATGTCCTATGTCCTCCTCTGAATTCCAATACTCAGTGGCAGAAATATGTGATATTTTGCCAGAATCTGAGGCAAAAACATTTGACAAGGTATAAATAGCATTCAGAACAATGTTAGTGAAAACAAGATGACATATGAGTAGAACGTCTTGCAGTTTTTGACCTTGGAGGGCTGGAAAACTTACATAAGGACACCAAGGTTAAATATAGATACAAGGAATTTCTTCTGCAATACACACTGACAGTTTCTATGATGTAGTAATGAAATGATTCAGATGCTGTGGGAAGTACAGCTGAAATAAGATTGAGCTGGGCATTTCACATAGATTGCACAAAAATGTAATACTACTACTGGTATAGCTTGGCTCTATCTTCCCATATTGTGAGATTTACTGAGTAGATGTGGCTGTCTGAACCCATGACCAACATCAATGCATCATCTGAAAAGTGAGCCTATGGAAAGTGCAAAAGCAGAAGGAAAATATTGCAAAAGAGACAATGGCAAATAACCAGTGATGCAATAAAGCTCTTCTTCCATTCTTACTCAGGATAAAAAAAATGCATTCTGTAATTGGACAGAGGCATTTTCATTTTATTTAGATTCATTTTCTTAAAAAAAATTATGCACAAAATTCCTTCACCTGGGAATCCCAATTAAATAATACTGTGAATGAATTTGTTAATTCTGTGAGGTAGCACCATATGTTAGTAATGTCCAACTGTATAATTTATCCATGCTTTAGTAGCAAGATTAGTGTTTCTATGAAAAAACTGTATTTTATATAGCAATAAAAAGTAGTTTGAGCTATCTTAACTTCATTTGAATTAAGTACAGAGCAAATCACAACAATATAGTAGCAGAAATAAAACATCTGAAATACTTGAAAAAAATAATTTTGTCAGACAAAAGATGCCACTTAGTTTATGAGGTTTCCATACCTGGAAAAGCACCAAGGATAATATTTTAAGAAATGTAGTTAGTAAAATTCAGTACATAGGCCAAGGGCAGACCTCTAAGCCTCTCAATCAAACCTTTAGGCCATGCCATTGTCTTTGCTCCATATCTTTATTATCTTTCTTTATATTTATTAGACTTATATACTGCCCTTCTCCCGTAGGACTCAGGGCGGTTCACAAGGTTTTTTAAATAACAATACAACAATTACAAAAGAACAGTTAAAATAATTACATTTAGACCTTGAATAAATATAAAACCCCAATTAAAATCCAATTAAAACCCCAATTAATACTCTCAGTCCAGGCCAGAAAGCTCAAAGAGCCAAGTCTTCAGGTCCCGGTGGAATGAGCGAAGGTCAGGGGCAGTCCTAAGCTCTATGGACAGCTGGTTCCAAAGGGCAGGCGCACCCACAGAGAAGGCCCTCCCCCTGGGTGTTATCCGCCGGCAATCTTTTACTGGCGGTACCCTGAGAAGACCCTCCCTGTGGGAGCGCACAGGACGAAGGGAACTTGATGCCGGCAGCAGGTGTTCCCTCAGATATCCCGGACCCAAGCCATTTAGGGCTTTATAGGTCATCACCAGCATATGGCTCCTATAACTACAAGACTGAGAGAAAAAATCTTCTACAGGCTAAGAAAAGATTGCATTTTTTCATGATTATTCTTATCCAGTAATTTTGCCCATGATGGCATGGACCAGGGCAGTTTTAGAAATATAAATGAACCTAAAAGAAACTGCAAGAATACCTCATTTTATTGTGCTTTGCTTTATTACATTTCACAGGGGGGGGTTTAACTGCTTTTAAAATTGTGACAGAAAACCAAAACAAAAAACAACAACCTAATACAAGAGTAATTCTTTTTTAGTTTCAAAGGATTTAAGTTGTTCTAGTATCTCAATGCCTCAAAAGTTGAGAGTGCTACTGATCCAAATAATGTTGTTAACAAAAGTTGTTACTGCAAATATTGGCATTGGGTATATTAGAAATTCATCTTCACCATCTGGCAATTGATCCAAACTCAATATCCCTGCTTCCATCCAATTTGTCCATATCATCATCTTTTCCCCAGTTTATAAAATTCTACTTCCCCATAAACTTAATTTAGCACAAGAAAAGGGGCTGAATGTTTTTTATTACAAATATTACATTCCATAATTTTCTGACTGATGTAATTGTTTGTACAGATACTATAGTTTTATACAGTATGTTTGGGTCCTAATACTATAGAGCAAAGGTGCTCTATATCAGAGGTCCCTAACCTTTTGGGCACCAGGTATTGGTTACATGGAGAGAGGTTTTTCCGTGGACTGGAGGGGGAGTGGTTTTGTGTGCTGCCTCCATCCTGTGGATGGGGCTTTCCTTGTTTGTGCAGACCAGTTGCTGGCATGCTGTGTACTGGTCCATGGACCGGGGGTTGCCCAAGACAGAAAAATAAAACAAATAATTGTTGGCTTCCAGTATTTAATATTTGATAATAGGTAAGCATGATGATATAGTTTTCTTCAGGTTTTTGGAGGAAATGGATTTTGGAGAACAATTCATTCAAGGTATTAGTTTGAGTTGCACATTCCCAACATGCACATAATATTATTAATGGCAAATTGACTAAAATATGTAAGATACAAAAGGACACAAGGAAGGGTTGTCCCCTATCACCACTGCTCTTTATTTTAGTCCTAGTTGTTTTGAATAGAGATATCAGTTGAGATGACAAAATAACTGGTGTGAAAATCAAGAAAGAGATTTATACGTTAAAAGCCTTTGTGATGATTTAGTTGTAAGATCCCCAAAATATTGTGGAACATTTGATGAAAAATGATTTTGGATCTTTGGCTGGTTGTAAAATAAATAAACAGAAAATAAAAATATCAATCAAGAATATAGGTGCACATGACCATGAAAACTTACAAACTCTAATATATACCCATTTGGAATGATACTAAGAAAGACTTACAAAGGTGTTGTAAATTGCAACTATCTCAGTTGGGTAGGATCTTCATACTTGAGATAGATGTCCTACCAAAGACATTATTTTTATTTCAGACCTTGCCAAAACTGATGACAGAGGCTCCATTCAAGCAATGGCAAATTTCTAAATTTATTTGCAAGTAAAAACCCCCAAAGAATTACCGGTAAGTATAAATTGTTTCAGGATATCAAAGACATGTTGTATGGTTTTACTAAAGGAGTGGATGACCGTAAAGAATAAGAGGATATTGGATATGGAAGCTCATGAACTGATGGCATACCTACCTAAGGTATGCTAAAATAAAAATGAATTTAGATTTTAAGAATCACTTTGTTAGACATGTAGAATGTGCAGGAGTGTAATGCTTGGAATAAATACTAATAATTTTTTTTCTGAAATATCTCTGGGTTTAACCTCAAAAATTCTTTTTTAAAAAAAAAGGAAATAGTGAGCTCCAATTGGTAGGTTTATAAATGAAATAATATCCTTTATTCAAGGTGAATCTATTCTGAAATCAAAAGAATATTTAGAGTTAGAAGACTGTACGTGTCACTGGTCTATCTATGTACAACTGAAATATTTACTTTGGATAAAAATATATTGTGGTTTTCAAGCTCTTAAATTTCATATTCACCCCAGTGATGCCCTCAACGTGATGTCCCGTTGCCTGGAGGCGGTTCGGGTCTGGATGGGGAGGAACAGACTTCAACTCAACCCCGATAAGACTGAGTGGCTTTGCATACCTTCATCCCGGGTCTATTCGGATATTCCATCTCTTTCTATGGGGGGTGAATTATTACCCCCCGTAGATAGGGCTCACAACTTGGGAGTCCTCCTAGATTCACGGCTCACCTTGGAAGATCACATAGTGGCTGTGACTAGGGGGGCTTTCGCCCAGGTTCGCCTGGTGTGCCAGTTGCGGCCCTATCTAAGCCGGGATGATTTATGCATGGTCACTCACGCACTCGTGACCTCTCGTCTAGACTACTGCAATGCTCTCTACATGGGGCTTCCCTTGAGGACCACCCGGAGGCTCCAACTGGTACAGAATGCAGCCGCGAGAGTTGTGTTGGGAGTCTCCCGATACTCCCATGTCACACCTCTGCTCTGTGAGCTGCATTGGTTACCAGTTGTCTTCCGGGTGAGATTCAAGGTACTAGTAATAGTGTTTAAAGCCCTACATGGCAGGGGTCCGGAGTACCTTAGGGAACACCTGCTGCCGGCATCAACTTCCCTCCGCCCTGTGCGTTCCCACAGAGAGGGCCTCCTCAGGGTGCCACCGGTCAGAGAATGTCGATTGGTGGCCCCCAGGCGGAGATCCTTCTCTGTGGGCGCCCCGGAACTATGGAACCAGTTACCGGTTGAGCTCCGGACGGCGCCCGATCTTCGCTCCTTTCGCCACAATCTAAAAATATACTTGTTCGAACAAGCCGGCCTGGCCTGAGGGGGGATTGGTGGGGTTTTTATTGTCATTTTATTGGGGTTTTTATTATGTATTAACTGTTTTTAATGGGCATGTATTTAATTACTTTTTAACTTTTGTAATTCTGTGTTTTATTCTTGCCCTGTACACCGCCCTGAGTCCTTCGGAAGAAGGGCGGTATAGAAATATTAATAAATTAAATTAAATTAAATATTTTGTACTAATGATTAGCATTCTATAGATAATATTTATAAAATGCTGTTACAGCTGAACCTAGAAAGTAAATATGTCAGACGTGCACTGTATGATTTGATGTGCAAGGAATTTTTATTATGATATAATGCTAGAGGAATGGGAAAATATATGGGCTGAAGGATGGAAACTCATGTTGAATTATATTCTTCAAGATTTTATAAAATGATGTACTCGTGATATTTAACATCAGATAATTATTGAAGATGTATCAGGGTGTTTTGAACATCTATTGTAAATGCAAGTGTAAGGAGGTTGCTGTTTATCACATGTGACAGACCTGTGATAAGATAAAGAAATATAGGGAACAGATTTATGGTTTAATTCAGAAGATTTTAAACATGGACTTACAGTGGAAACTGGAAACTGTACTTCTAGGACTATTGGATAAAGAAAGAGGGGGGGATGAAACTTTGTTGCTGTATATGTTGATGGGTAGAATGGAAAGAATGGGATGGAAAGAAGCATTAACTTTCACAACAGAGGAATGGATTGAAAAGATGATGGGCAGGAGGAGATGATCAAACTGAGTGAACTAATTAAGGACAAGAATACAAATACGTTTTCTGTTCTGGACTTTCTGCGTGAAAAAGAAAAAATAAATAAATTTTGACTTTCAGTTTTGACAATTACATGAGTTACTGCTACAGAGACAGCCAGCAATTACTATTTGGTATAAACAGAAAGTTGATACTATAATTTTAATAGATATCTTACTGCACCCCCCAAAAAAAAAGAATCAGAAAATACTGCTTTTGTTTCTTGTCTTATTTTATTTTCCCTCTTCCCTCACTTTATCTCCTCTATCTCCTTTTTCTTCCCCATTTTTTCCATCATTCATTCATTTTGAGAGTATTCACCTTTCCCCAAAGTGTAAAGTTCAATGGCTTCTCTCTAGTAATATCGGAAGAAACCTCTGTTTTATTTATATTACATGCCAGCAGCTGATTTTTGTCTTTTGGATATTTAATGGATTCAGTACAAACACAGGTGGCTTAAAGATACTGCTTTTTTTTTTAACAAAGCCTCTATCAGTAAAAATTTGGAAGGGCAGAAACTGAAGCTTAAGATCAAATACTTTGTCTAATGAGAAGAAAAAACTCTGATGTTGGAAAAGATTGAAAACAAAAGGAGAAAGGGATAGCAGAGGATGAGATGGCTTGATAGGGTCATCTATGCACTGGGCATAAGCTTGAGCAGACTCAGGGAGAGAGTGGAGGAGGGGGAGGGGGCTGGCATGCTCTGCTCCATGGGGTAGCGAAGAGTTGGACACAGTTTAGTGACTGAACAGCTACCCGCAAAAATACTATTACGGTAACTTACAGAAGAGTCAGATGATGAGTAGTATTTTTTGCATTACAATATACTAAAAAAAGTAAGTCAGGTACTTTGGGGGTTTTACGTATTGCATACATAATAGATTACAGTATGACTCATTTATTGTGATATTTGCTTTATTGTGATGGTCTGAACTGAACCCAAAATATTTCTGAGGTATGTCTGTACTGTAAATATCAAAAACACTACCTATTCTGTCTGAATTTGTTTTGATTTTACTGGTCCCTGTGTACCCCATTATTGACTTCAGGAAGCTTTCTTACATTCTGATAAAATACTAACATCATACAGTTAGTAAGCAAGCTGGTAAACGTAAGATTATCACCACTGATTCCCCGCACTGCCTTACTCCAGCATTTCCACACATGCTGGTTTTCCACGTAAATGAGACAGCCTCAGAGCAACAAGTTAGACAATTTACAGCTCACTTGGAGGATGAGTAATTACCATGAGACTCTTTTTTTGTCAGAGGAGATTGACAATGAGCCCAATCAAGCAATGCAGAAATTACTACAGAATTTCCTAACTTTGCAACCAAAAAGTAATTGCTAACAAGAAGTAAGACTGGAATTCATAATGAGGTGTAACAAGTGCTACATATTTGATACTTCTAGGTGTAATTATTTAATGTATCACTTCCTCCATACAATCATCCTTATGAATAACTTATTTGACTTAGGAATATTTAGGAAGGCAATTTTTTGACATTCTCTGTAACTGGCTGCGTCTTCTGCAGTTCTAAGATGGCGGCGCCTGGAATGGCTGCGGCTGCATTGGCTCTTGAAAACGAATAGTTTTGGGAGGGATAGTAAGGGCTATAAGCCACATGATCAGGAAGATTTTAACGTGTTTGAGCAACATGGTGGAACTAAGGTAACATATGACATACGACTGACAATCTTTGCTGGCCTGGCGAGTTTCTAGTTGTTTTGGAACTGTTGGTGAGACCGTTAAAAGTCGTTGGCGCTGTTTGAATTTGTTCTGCCAGCAGCAAGATCTGACTGCTGGCCCAGTGATGGATTCTACTGCAAATCAGGGCTGTTTTCAGAGGAGGCAGAGAGGACCTGAAGCTTATGGAGCGAAGGAACTGGATGAGGCTGTCAGCAGGCCCAGAGGAAGAGAGAGAGGCTTTTGGAGGAGTTGGTGGCGGCGGCAGCAGCGTGCTCCAGGGGCGAAAAGAAGCAAGGCCTCTTTAAGGAAAGGGTGGAAGAGTCAGCATCAGAAAAAGGAAAGAAGGTGAGGTTGTCAGAATACAAGCTAACTTGAGGGCTAATCCACATGGAGCCCCATTTCCATCTGTCCTGTTTGCCATCGTTCGCTCCCTAGAGACTAAAATGGACAATGTGAAATTTGAGCGGGCCCCGAACAAGGAGTATATATCGGAGGTGGTGACCCTTTGAGAGCTGTATGCAACGAAATTTCATTTTGATATATGCCGATTGGTGTACATTCAAAGTGACAATAAAGTTATCATCATTAGTTAACCAGAGGAAAAGCAACATTCTCTGGGTCTAGAATACTGTACATCCATAGGTTATTGGCAGTCAGATCTGTGAGCACACAGCTGCACCCAAATCAGCCATCCATCAGATTCAGAGTTATGAATCCAAAAGAAAATTTCTAAAACCAGAAGAATAGATAGGTAGGCAGGCAGGCAGGCAGATAACATTTATTGTCATTTTTTACTGTGGGCACAATGGCACACATTAAAAATGAAATTTAGTTGCTTCCTCTCAAAGTGTACACATACATAACACACATTTAAACATACTACATATACCAGGGGGACCCAACCTGTGGGCTGCAGCCCACTACCAAGCTGTGGCCTACTGGCCACTGGGCCATGGAACAGGCTGGTCAGTGCGCGCATGTATGTGCGTGCACTCACCCCCACTTGCGCTAGTGCTGCCACCGCTAGGCAAACGGAGCACTGTGTGGCGAAAATGGGACAGTGCGTGGTAAAAACAGGGCACCAGGTGACAAAACACGGTGCCGTGTGGTGAAAATGGAGCGGTGCTAGCGAGTGTCACGCAGGCGCTAGCACTATCTTGTTTGCAGCGCGCATGCTCGCAGCCCCATTTGTGTGTGCACATGTGCATGCTTCAAATTCTTCTCCCTCCCTTTCCCTCCAGTCCACCAACCGAGAAAGGTTGGAGACCTCTGCTATATACAACATATGTATAGACCACCCTTATATATAAGTAACACATAAATATTAATCACTGTCCATCTTGAATACATAAGGGAAGGAGGAAGCTGTAGAGTTCACGAGGTTAATATTGTAGGAAACAAAACTGAAAAGAAGAGGAAAGTCCTCTCCAGCAGAGAGCTTTCTCTTTTTGTAAATCAATGATGCAAGCTTCTTAGAGTAATAATTCTAAAACAAGCCATAATACATAAAAATGCAAGTAGTCTCCAGGTTAACAAGTTCCATTCCTAACTCTGTCTTTAATTCAAATTTGTATGTAGGTCAAAACTCATACTTACAAGTGGACTTCCTATTATTAAAAATGGTAGATAACAAACCAATGAAGTTGTGCAACATTTTCATGAACTTGTGAAAACTCCATAAAGAGGCTATATATTAAAAATGTATGTTTTGGCATTGCATAAAAATATTACATGGCTTCAGCAATTTATTGAGCCAAAGTCTAACTTTTTTAGTAATAGGTAGCTTGTTGGTAAGTACCAGATGTTCGTAACCCAGGAACTCCCTGTATATAACTTCTGCTTTAACTTCTGAAGAACAAAATTCCCTACTCCTAAACATTTTAAATCCTGAGCTTCTGAAATGAAGAATTTATTCTTAGAAAGATTTGTTCTCAGACCCAGCCAATGAAAGCAGTGCTTCAATACAATTTTAGATTATGGACTATGGAGCTTCAGGATTAGATTAATTAGATTAGAAGAACTGGAACAACTTGGTACACAATATCAGGAGCATAGAATCCCCACAAAGTTACCACAAGATTTGTTTGTGAACTTCTTAAGAACACCTTGAAATAGGACATTACTGTAGATGAGCTAAATCATTGGTTCCATTGAGTAAACTCTTGTTAAAAAGAGGATGGTCTCCACCAGGGAGAACAAGCTATCTTTCTTTGGGAGAACTTCAAAGAACATGCAGATAGGTCATTGCCAAACAGCTACAACAAATTTTGTTCTTGCGCATTATGAATTTGGTTAATTGTATATTATGCATAATTTTTATTTAGAATATGAGTATTGTAACTATAATCCTGTATTTAGCTCTGGGAAGTGGGGGGGAAGTGGGTGGGTTTGGGGTGGGAGGGATTTGGGGATATATTGTAAAATTTTGTTTTTGTAAAACTCTTTAATAAAAAAATTTTTTTTGTTCTTCTAAGCTCTCATTCTCATTGCATGATTTGAGATCTGGATGTTTATCTTTTTATAAATTAGTCATCCAAAAATTAATATGATTCCTCTCCTGAACTTGTCAGGGTAACATAGGGTAGCTGATATATTGTATTCCTTTTCTCCCTCAAATAGCGATCACATTTTCCCAATCTGCTCTATTAAAAATGAAATGTCAGTTTTCCTGTTAGAAATTTAAGCTCAGGAGTCCTTTAGTTCTCTCCAAATAATGATGGATAAAATGAAAGAATTCAAAAGGAAAGGAAAAATAGGGGAGAAAGCAGATTTATAGATGAATAAAAGAAGTTGATCTGGAATTTGATCTACAAAAAACGTAAGTCAGAAATTGTCTCAGATGTATAATTGTTCTGCATATGTTCAAAACTTATAGACACTATTTTTGTTCAAACACAAAAACACTTTCTACAGCCAAATCTTAGCAGACTCTGAGTTAACAATGATTTTCCTTTAGCTCTTATTCAAATTATTTTTCAGAGTTTCCAAGTTATCATTGGACCAAACAGAATGCAAACCAACTGCACATTAAAAAATTCTGAATATTCTACAAGAAATTTCTTTAAAATGTGCTAGTTTGAGTAAATCATTGCAGGTTGTACAGTTATGTTGGAATTTATGTGACTTTCAGTCCTTTTTTACAGCTGGCTATGGATCAGAGTACAGAAAAAAAACTTTGAAGTATCCTTCCCCCCTTTTTAAATACAGATGAATCTCAACCTTTCAGAGCTGAAAATTCTGACTCTTTTTATCATCCACATGGTGTTGCCAAAGGTCATGTCCCCAATACTGCACATTTTAAAAGGCTCTGCACATTCTTGTGCCCATTTGGCTTAAGTCTCAGACAATTCAAAATCAAATTTACAAATATGGCACAGCACATGTTTGAAAAGAAACAGATGCAGCCTCTATATTCTGGTTATGGAGGAACACGACAATACTTTGGGGTTATTTATGCTCTTACTTTGGGCCACAATTATCAGTAAATCCAGAAGCATAGCCATTTTTTAAAAAATCTGTTTTTAACTTTTGTATTTTTTTGTTTTAATCACCTTGTAAACCGCCCTGAGTCCTTCGGGAAAGGGCGGTATATAAATATAATAAAATAAATAAATAAATAAATAAATAAATAACTCCTTAAAGTACAGTGCCCAGAATTGGGCATATAGCTATTCAACACGGAATCTGACCAAAGCATAGTAGATTGCAATTAGAATAATTTGCTGTTGCAAAAACACCATTACTCTTATTCCAGAACACATATTCATTCGATCTTTTGTTCTCAGCTACTCTTGTTAAACAGAAAAAGACTGTTCTCTGTGACTCAGTTTACTTCTTTTTCTTTTTCTTTTCATTTTAATGAAAACGTTAATGTCTTAATTTGTGACCTCAAAAGCAGAGTGTAACTTGCACTAGTGGCGTCTCATAAAATAATGCAAGTTTATTTTACATCCAAATGAGATGGCTGTATGTCTTGCCAGAAATTTTAGCACAGTGTGAAGGAACTGATGCCATTTTTCTCTGAACCTTTTTGGCATGATGCAAGCAACTTTTTAAAAGCCAAACAGAAAGCTGCTCTTCTGAAGTAAAAGAAGAAGAGCTTTCTTCTGCAAATAATGTGCTCCATGGTGCCCACACTAGAAATAAAAACTGGGTAGCATTCAGAATAACAGAGCATAATATGTACATGCATACCAGATTCGCTTAAGGCCCTTTTCAGGTTTGTTATTTCCAAGTTCTGCAATACCAGTAGACTGGGAAACAGCAACATTTAAATTGTCAATATTTAATAATCTTGTCAAGAAGTTACCTTGTAAGTCATAATTTGGTTAATGTGTCTTATTCACCTGATAGTCCAGCAGAAGGCAGTCTGTCACAGAACAAATAAATTAGACTACAGGCTTCACTGAGAATGTGGTGTGTATGTGTGTATCTGTGTGAGACTGTATTTTTCAAGGAAGCCCTGCAATCAATGCACACACACACACACACACACACACACACAGAGAGAGAGAGAAATTGTGGGAAATTAGTTACCTTGCTATATTATATAGGGCAGCACTTCTTATGTTAGTTAATCTCTAAAGAAGGAACTGAAAAAATACAAATTCCTTCCTGAAGGGAAATGTTTAGCTCTACCTTCCAGTAGTCCAACTGAAGTGAGATGGCCCAACATTTCACCAAAATCACAAGTTCAATTTTAAATTATTATAATAAAATCTTGATGACTGCAGGCTCAAATCTGATGATCATTCTAACAAGCAAAATGGAATTATTTCCTTGTAAGCCATTTGTTATAAGGCTTGATTATGACATGGAAGATGTTCAATGTTCATCTAAATTCCAATTACGGAAGTTGATATGTGAAAGTTATCATATTTATACCAGTTATACAAGTATCAAGTTAAGGAGATGAAGATATACTTGATCTTTTTGTGGATGGAACCAAGACAAGAACTGAACAATCTGATGTTACCTTAATTAAATAGTTAATACCCCTCTTCTTGTATATAACAATGCAGAATTCTGTCTTATTGTATAGTCTTTATCTAGATATTCCAGGATATGCCGTCTTGTTAAGACAAGCAATGATAAATCTATGTACTGAATGAAATAACACATATTTCCATAGGAATGGTTTTGCTTACTTCAGAGATGTTAAAATGTCTGCTTTCAGCACAGTTGTCAAGCTGATCTCAAGTTCTGTCTTATCTGTAAAACAATAGGTGAATATGTCACCCAACCTTTCCCTAAACTACCTTTATACAAAGACATATAAGTAAGAATCGCGCTGGGATTTAACAACCCCCAAAATGTTGTTAATCCAAATGAATGCTTATGCTTTCTTCTCTCAGGTAATGGAAACTATGTGGTTTCCCTTGTTTCTCTATTTGCTTTACCAGCATGAAGGTCTAGAACCAAATATTGCTCAGTTGTCATATTTTCTGTCATACCAGGAGATCAAAACAAAAATGCCCACAAGTAGACTATAAATACCTGCTATTGATAATTTAGTTTGATATAGCAAACAAGAGGTCCAGGTTTTATCCCCTGCTCTGCAGAGTCCCTCAGGCCTTGGTACTTTCTTTGCTTTTGTTAAGATATACATGAAGCCATTGGATGAAGTCATCTTCCACCAAAGGCTGAAATATCATCAACATGTTGTTGACATCCATCTGCATGTCTCAGACCATGATGAGTTAAATGATGCAGTGACCTTCTTCTCACAGTGCCTGGAGGCTGTTAAGAGCTGGATGGGAAGCAAGTGGTAAAACTGAACCCTGGCAAGACAGAATGGCTTTGGGTTTGGGATTTTTTGGTCCAGGGAGAATTGCCATCTCGAGTCTTGGATAGGGTGGAATTGCCCTAGACAGACGCAGAGTGTAATCTGGGAAGTCTTCTGGATTGAAGACTCCTGCTTGAGGAACAGGTGGCAGTCATGGACAGGAAGACCTTTGCACAACTGCAGATTGTGCGCCTTTTCCTAGACCAATAATTTCCGTTCACAATTACCTATGCCCTAGTCACCTCCCAGATGAGGAATACTATGGGTCCCATCTCCTAAGGTGGTTCATCTAGATCAGTGGTAGGCAACCTCGGCTCTTTTATGATTCATGGACTTCAAGTCCCAGAATTCTGGGAGTTGAAGTCCATGAGTCATAGAAGAGCCGAGGTTGCCTACCACTGATCTAGTGGAACCAAGAAGGACTTTCTCTGTGATGGCTCCCTCCCGGTGGGACATCCCTGGAAAGATAAGGCTGGCCCTTATCTTTTAACACTCTTTTGCAACATCCTGAAGACCAGGTTCTGCCAATGGGCTGGGGACTCCAGAATGATATGGAGCCTATCAAAAGGCTTGTCTGATTGTTCTTGCTAAGGGCTGGAGGGTGGGGTGTTACTGGTTTTTGTATTGGGGTGTTATCTTTATAAGTTGCCCAGATTCACTGGGAGTGAGTTGGGCAGCCATATAAATTTTCTTAAATAAATATGCAAGACTGAATGGAATCAAGAATTGGGGATTCCCATTTTGCCTAGACAACAGGAAACTGCCCCAATGTCAGCATCAGAAATTTCAGTAATTACTCAGTCTTAACTCTGATCAATGCTTTCAGACTCTCATCCTGTGCCTGGATATTCTAGGGCTCTCAATAGAAAGGAGTTAAGACTTAAATTCTTGACTGCTTTATAATTTTTCCAATGCCAGGGATTTTCCTACTTTAGTTCTAAATGGGATTGTATTTCCCCAAATTATATTTCCCCATAGTACACAACCTGGGTTTTTGCTAAATTTACAGTTTCTACTCAAACAGCAGAAAGCAGCTGTGGCTAGGAGAGATCACATTCATCTGGTGTGACAATTGCACCCTTTTCTGGACCAGGAGTCCTTTCTCATAGTCACTCTCATTTTAGTCATGTCATGTAGAAAATATATTGCAATATCCTCTCTATGGGATTGCTCCAAATGAAGAGCATTTGGAAGCCACAGCTGGTCTAAGTCCAGTGTCATAAGTCTCCACAATCACACAAAACATCTACAATATGAGCTGTAGTGCTGATCTCAGGGATAACCTTACTCCCCTTTGGGGGTTTTTTGCCTGTCCTAGGAAAATTCAACAAAATAGACTTAGGTCCCATACGGGAACTAGGAAGTATGCCTTCTCTGTTTATTTATTTATTTATTATTGGGACTTATATGCCGCCCTATCTCCCGAAGGACTCAGGGCGGCTAACAACAATAACATACAATTATATAGAAGTTAAAATAAAATACAATTAATGGCCCATGTAGAATAAATTAAAATTAAAATTAAAAGTTAAAAATTACAGTAAAAAATTAAAAACATAATTAAAATCCCTGTCAGTTCAGGTCAGCCAGGTGGAAAAAGAGTGTTTTGGTTGTGGTCCTTGCCTTTTGGAAAAGGACTCTAGAGGTACAAAACAATTACATATATTAATTTAATTTGGGCTTTGTGGCAAGATTTAATTTTGTGAACATCTATATGGCTGAACAACAAAAATGAATTCTTTGTACAGTTTTCATTGCTGAAAGGCTATGCCTTCAGTTACTTATAATTTATGAACAAATTATTTGCAAGCACAGAGTATACATGGGTGATTACAATGAAATATAGTAACTCTTGAAACTGTTATCTACATGTCATATAAATACCGTATATCATGGATGATAATCGTCTGTACATATCATATAATACCTGAGACTACTTATACATATATATAAATTTAAAACCAGAGTATAGCATTTTGGTGATCAATAAACACAAGTTGCGATGAATGCCATTACTGAGACTAAATGGGCAAGCATGCATTTTCATTTTTAAGAGATTTTTTTTCTTTTTAAATTGTAATAGCAGTATTGGCAGAAGCAGGGCACTCTGGACTACCTGGCATTTTTGCATGTGAATACCTTAAGATCTCCTCATTTAACAAGGACAATGCCCATGTGCAGGATAAAATAAACTATAATTGTAAATAAATATGGCATATAGGTAGTCCTTGACTTACAACCACAAGCAAGTCCAAATTTTTTGTTGCTAAGTGAAACATTTGTTAAGTGAATTTTGCCCCATATTACCTTTCTTGCCACAGTTATTCAGTGAATCAGTGCAGTTAAGTTAGTAACACAGTTGTTAAGTGAATCTGGCTTCCCTACTGACTTTGCTTATCAGAAGGTTGGAAAAGACGGTCACACCGTCATAAATATGAGCCAGTGGCCAAGCATACAAATTTTGATCATATGACCATGGGGATGCTGCAACAATAGTAAATGTGCAAAACGGTCATAAGTCACTTTTTTTAGTACTGTTGTACTAAAGCATTTAAAGCAGTCACTAAATCAACTGTTGTAAATCGAGGACTACCTGTATAGTGCCCTTTCTACCTGTCCATTAAGTGGATTTCTTAATGACAACATTGATGTGAGGCAGCATGAAATTCAGTTTTATGCAGCTCCATAGAGACTAATATTTCAAGAGTTGAGACAACAACATACATAGCTGAAGTCCTAAAACAGGGGTGTCAAACTCAATTTCATTGAGGGCCACATCAGCATTGCGGTTGCCCTCAGGGGGCCAGGTGGGTGTGGCCTGGGTGGGCGTGGCTAGAGTGCGTGTGGCCTACTGGGTGGGCGTGGCCAGCTCTACATCGTTCGCATCAAGGGTGCCTATGGGGGCCTGGGCAGGAGTGGGACAGATCTGAGGGTCTCTGGCAGAAGGAGGGTCTCTGGGCCAGGGCCAAGGCAGTGGGGGCCATTCCCTCACTGTTTCCAGGATGGCTTCGTGGGCCGCATGAAACCACTTTGCGGGCTGGATCTGGCCCCCGGGCCTTGTGTTTGACATGTCTGTCCTAAAACTAGGATTGGTACAATAACAAATGAAACAAGTTCAGGCTTGTTTATACTGTACTGGCAACAATATCCTTTTAGTCCCTTAGGTTTCCAAATACACACTGGGCCTACTTTAGCACTCTGTGGACATTTCAACTAATAGAATTATCAAACCTTTAGATCTAACTGGCATCATGGAAACTTTTTAAATGTTTGGCTGCCATTTCATGTTTGATGACTGAGTGCAAAAAACAGACCAAATATTACCAAAGAATATATTCCCTGCATAAACTAGGGATCATAGCAAAAAAAGAATGAATTCAAAAAAATGCAATACTGTCGATACAAAATCTATAAAAATCTATAAATGCAGATAATGGAGAAACAAGGGATGTAATGTAATTCAAGCATATAAACAATATGAAACATACATACAATCTACCTTCTTTTCCTGCTCTTTCTTTGTTTTTTCCTCTTAAGAACAGTAGCTAATTTTAAAAAAATGGTTTATCCTGGAAAATGAAGATGTGATAGCAGTGTTCCAATATCTCAGGGGCTACCACAAAGAAGTCAAGCTATTCTCCAAAGCACCTGAAAGCAGGACAAGAAGCAACGGATGGAAACTAGTCAAGGAGAGAAGCAACCTAGAACTAAGGAGAAACTTCCTGACAGTTAGAACAATTAACCAGTGGAACAACCTGCCTCAAGAAGTGGTAAATGCTCCAACATTGGAAGTTTTTAAAGAAGAGACTGGACAGCCATTTGCCTGAAATGGTATAGGGTTTCCTGCCTGAGCAGGGGGTTGGACTGGATGACCTCCAAGGTCCCTTCCAACATCATCATCATCATCATCATCATCATCATCATCATCATCATCATCATTATTATTATTATTATTACATCTGTGCCAAACCCAGTTATAGCTTAGTAGAGAGAGGAAAAGGGTTTTCTCACTTGGTCCAACAGGGCTGCTGGTGCTCAACATTGTTATTGGATGGCGTAAGTTGTATCCCAACAGAATTTCATTCAGAATGATACACCTGGGGTTTTTTTCCCCACAGAGGGAATGAAATTCACAAGGTTCTCAATTTAGATAGGTAAAAATGTGTGTAGGGATTATCCTTCTCCTAGGTAGCAGGTGGTTGGGTGGGTTATTGATAAACCAAACATCCTTACTACAGCTTAAAGGGTAACATACAGCAACTTTTTTTCTGAAGGCAGTTTTCACCCATCTTATTGGCTTTCACATGTGTTGGACTATAATTTCCATCACCACCATACAGCAGACCATTTGCTGCTTGCTGACTCTAAACATTTTATTCCTGCACACTTGGAAGACCAAGTTGCTTTAAACTTTGAAAGAGGGTTAATTATTCTCAAATTTATCCTAAAATCCATAATTATTTGTTGCTTCTATAACTAGTCTATGCTACTTATATACTTTTAATAAACATGTCTTACTCTTCCAATACCTTGAACTCTAAGCAAGATTGAAAGTTTCTTGTGTAACATATATACTGTAAATTCATTTGCAAGCAGCACTTTGAACTTTGGAGACACTGATTATGCTACCATTTGGATCCCAATCCTGGAATTTCATTAGAAGCACTGATGGTGTCATTTTCCATATGTAGTCCACCCATATTTTCACTCAATTTTTCTCATGTTTTTTCTTTCCACAAAACAAAACAAAAAATTGACCAGATATAAGATTTTTATTGGTAGCATTAAGTGTCTGATATCTGGACACATTCCTAGTGTTCATGTTAGAACTGGACAATCTTTCACCAATTCTTGGCTAACTTTGCATACTAAGTACACTATAATTTGACACTGAATGTATTATATATACATGATTTATTATAAACAAAAGAGTCATTAGACAAAGAACATTTGTAGAGGATAATTTTTCTCTGTCCAACAAGCACTATTTTAGTGAAAGATAAAATTTAAAGTAGAATTCTATTGTCCAATCCTTCAACTACAAATTTCTATGAGAAACCTCAACTGCTGCTTATAAGCAAAGATTCTTTAGGAAACTTTGATTGCATGCTTTAAACAAAAGCCTTGGATGGTTTTTATTCATGCAAGTCTTTGCCTGTAGTTTTCAGGTACTACCTAGTTATTACCCTGTAAAATAAAAGTCATAAAACTATATTGTTAGTTATACATGAGAATGTTTCTGTGTTTCTTCATGCTCATAGGCTTTCTCATAGCAGCAATGTGAAAAAAGTTTCACTTTCAAATCAGTTGTATCCTGAGCAATACATGTTGCTCTGACCTTTATGACAAAGTTTTAATGACTTCAGACCATACCAGAAGGGTTCAGATCTTCTAATGGTCCTGGGTCAGGTTTAAGTTATCTGCCTCCAGTTTGACAAGACCAGATCAGCATTACATGTTTTGCATTCAAAATGTTTTGCATCCATTTCTTTCTTGAGTGATCTTCCTAGTTATATTCGGAAACAAATGGGTAACAGACTTCCCAAACCTTTTCCTCTATAACCCAAAACCGTTTATCAGAAACTCCTCTTTACCCAATGTAGGTAAAACAAGTAAAATAAATTTAAATGCTCCTGTTTTGATTGAGTAATGGATCTGTGTGTCTTTAGTCACAAAATAACTATCTTTACACAATCTTGAATAATTTATCTAAGTTTGAGAAGCACTAGACTAGAAAGATTTTGAGTTTTGTGTTTCAATACAGTATTCAGTGAGCTTCTCAGAAATCTAGCAGTCTGACAAGAGACTAAGAAGTCACTGATTCTATTTGCTGAATTGCAAATTAGGCTACTAAAATGTCTTAGAGTCAAGCCTTGAAATCTAGCCATTGTATAATTGTTTTTAATATTAAATAGAAAACCTTCTCAATATCACATATGAGGACTGGTGGAAAAGAGGAGTACTTAAAAATGCACCTACAATGTGCAATACATTGCAATGTGAGAACGCAAATGCACAATCTCATCCATAGACTCTAGTTTAGATAGGGACTGCATTCCATGTCACAATGGCTACACATTACAGAATATGATTCTTCATATCCCATCCTTCTAATGATTTCAAGTCATGTAAGAAAAAGGTGCAAAACCTCCATTTGTTCAACGTTCACACCAGATTTTGTGCAGCATATCAGGACATGGCACAACAAGAATACATTTGCCAAGTAGGTTTGTAAAACCCTGGGCTTCACATTTTGCACTCATGCTATTAGGAAATCTGCACACAAATTCTCTTGTGAAGGTGTATAGAGGAACACTTTAAGTTACAGATTATAACTGGCATTCTTTCTAACAGTGAAGTTCTACTTGACAAGGCTTGACTAGGCTTGAACTTCAATAAGAGTTTAACCCTGGTTTATCTTTGGATGTAAGGCGGGGACAGAAGGTTAAAGTGGGAACATGTAAAACATCCCAGAAATAGGCAATAATAAACCACTTCCTTGAAATTGCATGACATTGTTGTAAGTCATCAAGACTTTGGTTTAGGCACCAGTTAGAAACCAGAAAACTCTGATGACTAGTCCTGCATTAGGCATGAAAACTAGTTGGATGATTTTAGGCTGTTCATTCTCTCAGCTGAAGTCACCTCACAGGGTAATTCTTGTGGGGGGAAAATAGAAGGAGGAAGGACTATTAGACATATCTGTCACCTTGAGATGACAAAAATAATAAAGGTTGGATTTTAAAAATTATCAAAAAGAGAATTCTCTTCTCTTCTCTTCTCTTCTCTTCTCTTCTCTTCTCTTCTCTTCTCTTCTCTTCTCTTCTCTTCTAAGAGCCTTGGTGGATCAGTGGGCTAATGCCTCCTTAAGTAACACCAGCTGCCTGCAATTATTGCGGGTTCGCATCCCACCAGGCTCAGGGTTGACTCAGCCTTCCATCCTTCCGAGGTAGGTAAAATGAGGACCCAGATTGTTGGGGGCAATTAATCTGACTTTGTAATCATGCCGCTTGTGGGGGTGTGTGAAAGCCCTAATAAGCAGGCATATACATAGAATGAAGGCTACTGCTAAGCTTGTAAGCCGCCCTGAGTCTTCGGAGAAGGGCGGGATATAAATGGAATTAAAATAAAAATAAAAAATAAAATTCCAATGAAGAAAACTTTACCATTATCTTTAAGACCATGGCATATAAATATATAGAAAAAGAACGGCTTTTTAAAAAAGGAAAATCATTGAATGAAAACGAAAGTTGCACATTCATACTGCTTTTAGCCTTGACAAAGCCCTTGCAATATAAGGAGACAACCCTGAGTACATATTAAACCAGGAAGCTTCATCCTAGAGTTTTTTCAGTGTGCTGTAGTTGGGATACAAATTAATATTTCCCTCCTTCCCTTTACAAAGGACATATTAAGCAGCAGGAACAGAATATTTCCTACTATAAGGGTAAAAATGTTGCTGAAACCCCAACTCTCCTCAGTCCTTGCCAGAAGGCCAACAGGGTCAATGGGAGTAGAAGTTGGATGAAGGTAAAGTTTATCCAAGAGACAAGAATGAATCACTTAGGTCAAGTTCATAAGAACTGCAGATAAGTTGAAGAAGCCATAATCCAAACATAACCTCTACAAATATAAACAATGTTCTATCCCTTCCCCTTCATCTAATTTTTCTTCTTGCATTTTATAACTGATCATTTGTTCACTGATTTGGAGAGGACTGTCCATCTGTGTTGTAACCACCCAGCTCACAATCATGTTGTTTTTCTCTGTGGGAAATTAACAGCCTGATTCAAATGTTGCTCAGTCCCACCCTAGTGAGTAGGGCAGTGTTTCTCAACCTCAGCAAATTTAAGATGGGTAGACTCCAATTTCCCTCCCAGCTTGTGGCAGGACTTCCACATGGACTTCCACATGCTGGCTGGGGAATTCTGGGAGTTGACAGTCCACCCAGTTTAGAGTTGATGAGGTTGATCACTAGAGTAGACAAATGGATGCAGACATGTGCAGCCAATTCATAAAAACAGAGGCATTTTGTTCCTCTACACCAGGGGTGTCAAACTGCCAGTCCACGGGCCGGATGCATCACGCGGAAGCCGTGCCCACCCCAGCTCCAGCAAGGTGGGGAAAAATCACAATACGTCATGACATATCACATGATAGAGTGAATTTGACACCCCTGCTCTACAGTATCTGGAAGCTATTTATTTATTTATTTATTTTTTATTTATTAGTTGAATTTATATACCGCCCTATTCCCGAAGGACTCAAGGGCGGTTCACAGGGCAATTAAAACAGTACAAAAAAGAATAAAATGGAATTAAATTAGTACAGGCCCACAATTCCTAATAACAATAAAATTAAAATTTTAAAATTAATTTAATATAATTTAATTAAATACTTTAAAATTTAAAATCCCTCAGTTGAGAGACATAAAATTGCACAAGGTAAAAAAGCAAAGACCATCCTTTCTCGAGTCTTCCTTAAGTGCTCTTCTATCCAGCCTTCCTTATGTAGAATTGAGCTAACACAACTTACTCCTACACTGCCTGTCTTATCATAAATAGGTCACTGTCAGCTGATCTCTCCTCTGCTTCTCTTTGCATTAGCTTGTCACCATCTATGGTCACACATTAAATTCTATCAAGCTAATTTTTTTTAACAAGATCCCCAATCATCCTCAACATTTAACAAAGGATTCATGCAGGCTCCATTCAACACATTTCTGCATACATGCCATTAAGTATATATTCCTTACATCCAATTTTCTCCAGAACTATCCCACACAGTACAGAAAGATGGTAACATGAAGACCCTGCCTGACCTTATTCAGCATGCTAAATAGGGATTAGTAAAACACAATTCCATAATTATGTAAGGTATGTTGATCAAATAAGTAAACCTCGCTATGAGTTGCATGATGACCTAGTTCCCACAGCTTGTTATAACAATGGATGGGTTTCTACAGAATCACAAATTGCCAACCTTCTTTTTGGCTTAATGTATTGTTTAGCATGAATATGTCTACATCAAAAGACTCAAGAGAGTGGCTCCCATCTCAAATCTCAGTATAGCTGCATTATAGAGCCAAGAGAACAGAGAAAAATCACTTGAAACCTGCAGGTTCTATTATTATTATTATTATTACAACTTTAAAGAGCTATCCTGGAGTAAAACAAAACTTGTCCACAAAGTTTGCCACTGAAGAGTTCACTCTGGGATTCCTCTGATTATCATTGCTATTTATTAGTTTTTTATCGCACCTTTATTATTTTTTAAAAAAACGGAAGGTAATCAACATACCCCATACTCCTTCCTCCACTTACTTTCCCCACAACCACCCTGTGGGGTTGGTTGGGCTGAAGAAGAGTGATTGGCCCGAAGTCACCCAGCTTTCATTCATAAGGTGGGACCTCAACCTTTTGGGCACTGGTTCTGTGGAGAAAGGTTTTTCCACAGACCGGACAGTGTGTGGTTTTGTATGCTGCCTGCATCCCATTGATGAGGCAGACTGGCTGCTGGCATGCCGTGGCCCGGTACCGGTCCACAGACCAAGGATTGAGGACTCCTGCAATAGTCCATTCTTTCCCAACGTGTTGCCTTCTACAAGTGCTAAAACAGCAATTTCATTGGTACAGTATATGTTGTATACCTTTTGCCTGAGAATTTTTTGGAAGTGGTTGTCCCAATTCACCTACATAGTATCAGGTTGAGGAATGCTATAATAAATGGTGCAAGATTTTAATATAAGAACCATCAAATCAATATTTAAAGCTGTTTAATGTATCACTGTTTAATGTATGCATTTCATTCATACTTCACAGAAAGTTGCTTAAAACAGTTTTCTTTTAATTAAATGCCACTCCTCTTTAATTTTGTGCTCCATTATATTAATTCTAAAGGAAATTTCATAATAAATGTTTTTATTTTTTTTATAATACAGAGTGATGGCCTTATTATATTCACTTTAGTCCCTCCATTATCCTCAAGAGCACTATTTCTGAGAAAATAATTCTGAATATTGGAAGGCAATGTCAAGCTTATTGCACATCACCCTGAGCATCTTTTAAATGGATAGGTAGTTCCCACAATGTCTGGCATGAAATATCTATCTGTAGAAATTAGTTCTTTATCCCTATAAGTTATATACTTAACTTGGAATTACAATGTTTATTATTGTTAATGCACCTTTTTATTAAGGAATGCTATTAGGAAACAAAAAAACTTTTCACTTCAAATTACAAAGCTGTACTTTATTAGCTTAGTATTTGATAAATATTTAATTTTATAGACATATATTTTCTGAAAATTTCAAACCCTACATGAACTACAAATTACTGAAAGGATTTTTTTATATTGCTATTTACTCAGATTACTTCCTAACAGATGTTACATAATTTAGTGTCCAATAAATTATAGGCATTACAGTTAGAATATACATGGTTGCTGAGATAATGCATCGTAAAAAAGAACACTCTACTATTATTTTCCATACTTTAAAGCTAAATTCCTGGAACAGTTTCCAGAATAGACCTTTGACAGCATTAGTTTTAAATGGCCCCACATTCCTGTAATAAAAACAACCTGATGCAGGAGTCTTCGGAGAAGGGCGGGATATAAATGGAATTAAAATAAAATAAATAAATAAAATAAATGTCTTCTCTTAGAAAATTTAAGTATTTCCCTGACTAATCTATTTGAGCTAACTATCTCAAAATTTCCTGAATAAAGATGATAAATCTTCAAGTAAAACCTCTTCTCCAGGAACAGTCTACTATATATTTTTTGAAGTATCAGTGCAAGAAAGAAAAAGAAAAAAACTTTTATCATATTCAGAATCAGAATATATTGGAAGATACAAAATCGAAATAAAAGAGCATGTTTAGAATCATATAAATATCAGAGGAATGTTTAAATGCATATGTTATGAACAGATTCATTCTCTTATAGTTTAAAGGGGTTTACCTTAGTTTTAATGTACTAATTTTGCCTCACCTTTTATATAATTTCACTGTTAAATGAAAAAATGAAGAGGTCAAGAAATTATTTTACTCAGTTGATAATACAAAATAACTATTCTCTTTTCACTTATGTCACCCTACTAAAAGAGAAAAGATTGCTCATGCTTTTTAAAATATGTTTTTCTATCTTTTGACTGAAGATCAAGTTATTACACTTCTTTAATTTCCAGTTTCAAATCTAAAAAAACAGATCAAGCCATTCAGCGGTTCTCATTATAAGTTCCTTCTGATTCACATATTTTCCTGGAGTCTCAAAAAATTGGAAATTACTATACCATATGCTAAATAAATATGTGTATGGGAATAAGTTATTCCATTATACAGACTGTTTTAAGTTTTAAAAAAATAACTGTAAACATTTCAAAAGAAAAACAAAATATTTTTATATTTCCTAGCTTTTACACCATAATTTTTTAGCCCTTAATCCACTTGGACTCGGAAGTTATTGGCTGATGGAGAAATGTACTCTGCAGCCGCTTAGAGCAGGGCTTTTCCACCAGTGGTATGGGTACCACCTGTGGTACATTGGCACCTAGCGACCATCCTAGAAAAGTGGTAGTGGGGGAGGGGAATGGCAGCACCGCACAAACCTGAGCGAGAGATGGCTGGAGCAGCAGGGCTGTCAGGGGCTCAGCAGAAGTGCCAGGATCAGCGCCAGGCTCCAGCTGGAGCTTGGCGCTGATCCTGGCACTTCTGAGCCTAGAAGAAGCATCGATCAGCTGGAATGTTGCAGCATCTCCAGGGTCTTGTGATTTATATTCAGATGCTTGGCAACTGATTCATGTTTATGACAGTCACAGTGTCCCAGGGTCATGTGAAGTGACCAAAACCTGCTGTAACCACCCAGCAGATGGGGGGGAATAAAAACCAAACACCCCCCACCCTACCCCCACTGCCAATCCTCAACAGAAATGCTCACAACAATGAAAACCTCGGACAGGAGGAAGAGCGCCAGGCAGGCAGGTGTCTTGCTTGGCTGTGGCTTGGGGGCACTTTTTTCAGTACCATTGTAACTTTGAACAGTCACTAAGCAAACTGTTGTACGTCGAGGACTACCTGTACTTCATCACTTTTTTCCTCTTTTGGGGGGGGGGGGTCATCAAGTTTTTGACACCTTGCTAGGCCACTGGTGGGCTAACATAACATCCAGGATTGAGCTCCGGCAAAAGTGAAAAAAATGCCAGGGCTGAGCCCTCACTTTAATCAGCGCTACATCTAAATCCAGTAAAATAACTTGTAAAGTCTAGGAAGGCGCGGCACGCCTTTTCCTCGCTCCGGGGATACCCAGCTCGCCAGGCACTTCACTTACCCAATTTTTTGAACGCGCGGCGTCCCGAGGATTTGGCAGTTCCTCCATGATGATGGGCAGAAAGCTGCTGCTGCTGGTGACAACTTTCCAAGCGGGATTTTTTCCATTTCCCGCAAAACATGGCTGAGTTTACTGGCTCCCCTATCCTCCAGTTTGGGGCTGAGGAAGCCCTTTTATCGACTTGTCGCCCCACTTGCGGGGCAGCCCTACGCTCTAGAGAAGTTCTGCTTGTCCAGCCTCCTTTGTGACTTGCCGTTGCTGCGCGCAGATTGCAGAAGCAGAGCTTGCCAGGAATGCTCAAATTACAGCTGAGGCGAGAGTTTTTAACTCTTTCCCGCCCTTCGGCTGTCTGGCCGGAGAATCCGCGTGCCGGCCCACAGCCTTTTCTAGCGGCCGGGAAAATCGATGGTACCGCCCGACATCACCCCAAGATGTAGCCCTCTTGAATTTCGGGGAGCAGGAAGGGCAACTTCGGGGAAGAAAAAAATAAATAAACCATGACTGTTTGATTTGCACCCTGCTATATAATTGGCAACTTTTTCAATTATATTTATAAAATGGGGGGGGGGGATATTTACTCCAGAAGTACTGTAAGCTGCAGTAAGGCCCCCACTTACGGCGTTTCCACTTCATCAAACTTTACTCTTCAATGAAACAATATCTCTTCCTTTTGATATGGAAAACAAGGCCATAGCACAGGACGGGAAGAAAGGGGGCGTGGCTTAAAAAGATCGCACTGTTTACCATAATTTATTATAAAGAAAATACAGTTCATGAGTAAGCTTTTTTTATTTGAATGACACATTTGAAAAGACTCGTGTAGTACCTAATTTGGATTCCCACTATATCAGACAAGTATACTAAGCAGCATGAATCGAACCATCAGCAGATACCCAGGAAAAAACAAGCAAAAGAGAATTTTCATCTTTAGAAACACCGTACTGGGCAAAAATGAGAACCCAAATCATAAAGAGCTATATAACCCAACACACAGACGTGCACGCATCCCTCTAACTGAGTATTTGAGGAGACACCTACCCAGATTATTTCATCTTTTAAAGGGATAAAAATCCATTTCTTCCAGCACATTCTAAATGAATATAATCAGAAGAGGTTTCACAGTTTTTACTTGTGTAGACTTACAGCTCCCATCCAAATACAATACAAAGGTTTCACAGTTTTTTACTTGTGCAAACTTCTACCCCTCCCATCCAAATACAATGCAAACACATGAGATATTCCATTTTTAAGGCTGACTCCAAGTACAGATATTGAATTCAATTGAGTCCAGCACAAATTCAGTCAAAGGTAAGATATTCATTCATGTACCTTGGCACATTATTTTACAAATGGATTTTGTTTATGCAGGGAAGCAGCACCATCTTGAGGCCAAAGACATTTATGTCCCAGTTGTGATCCATATTTATCTGGCTTTTGTAACAATTTATTATAATAGTCATGGAAAAACAAAGAATGAGAACTTTGGACATTTAGAAGGATGCAGGCAGTGAACACAAGCTTTCACCATGGAGTACAAAATCACAAGACCGACTAAATAGATAGATAAATAAATAAATAAATAAATAAATAAATAAATAAATAAATAAATAAATAAATAAATAAATAAATAAATTAAATAAATAAAAACATAACACAACATAACATAACATGTTAAAATATATTTTAGAAAGGTCAGAAAAAAATCACAGGAAAATTTAAAAAAAATCCAAATGTAATAATGTAAGAGTTCTAAGAAAGGGAAGTGTTAGAAGAAAATGAAAAAATGTGTTTATAACTGCTGTGAAGAATATCCAGTTGGCTTTCATGGCTAAGGTAACATTTGAACTCACAGTTTCCTGCTGTGAGTACCTAGCCACTAGATCAAACTGGCTCTTTTTGCTTTCTCTTTTTACTTTTTTCTTTCTTACTTTACATAAGTTTGTAGTAGTTTTTAATCTTTTTTAAAGGTTTTAATAAAAGTTGTAGTTTTTTTTAAAGAAAAATATTTCCCAACACTTTACAAGCAGAATTATAGAATGACAGAAACACTTGTAGGAAAACAGTATCAAGGAGCCAGTTCCAATAGAAAAGAGATATAAAAAGCAATAAATCAATTGTCATGTAGGAAAGCAGCAGGCATAGATGAAATGTCATTTTGAAGTTTCACGAAAAGAAGCAGTCTATTGGTTAATAATTCTATGTCAACTGGGGGTGCTCATACACCCACCCCCCCGGAGTATGAAAACCTGGTTTAGAAGTTTCAAAATTATAGTGTATATGCATAATTCATTATTTTGTACTTTTGTAAGGGGTGAGAGAATATATCAGAAGCGTTCTAGGGGTGCAGGGTATAGAAATGGTTGGGAGCCGCTGCTGTGTCAACAAATACAGAAGACTTTGACTGGAAAAGAACCTTATATTTGTATGAATATATGTGTTGTTAGCTGCGAAGTCGTGTCCGACCCATCGCGACCCTATGGACAACATTCCTCCAGGCCTTCCTGTCCTCTACCATCTTCTGGAGTCCATTTAAGCTCGCGCCTACTGCTTCAGTGACTCCATCCAGCCACCTCATTCTCTGTCGTCCCCTTCTTCTATTGCCCTCGATCTTTCCCAGCATTAGGCTCTTCTCCAGTGAGTCCTTCCTTCTCATTAGGTGGCCAAAGTACTTGAGTTTTAGCTTCAGAATCTGGCCTTCTAAAGAGCAGTCAGGATTGATCTCCTCTAGGACTGACCGGTTTGATCGCCTTGCAGTCCAAGGGACTCGCAGGAGTCTTCTCCAGCACCACAGTTCAAAGGCCTCAATTCTTTGGCGCTCAGCCTTTCTTATGGTCCAACTTTCACTGCCATACATTGCAACTGGGAAGACCATAGCCTTGACTATACGCACTTTTGTTGACAGGGTGATGTCTCTGCTTTTTAGTGTGCTGTCTAGATTTGCCATGGCTTTCCTCCCCAGGAGCAAGCGTCTTTTAATTTCTTGGCTACAGTCCCCGTCTGCAGTGATCTTGGAGCCCAGGAAAATAAAATCTGTCACTACCTCCATTTCTTCCCCATCTATTTGCCAGGAATTGAGAGGGCCAGATGCCATGATCTTGGTTTTCTTAATGTTAAGTTTCAACCCAAGTTTTGCACTCTCCTTCTTCACCTGCAACAAGAGGCTCTTTAGTTCTTCTTCACTTTCTGCCATTAGAGTGGTATCATCTGCGTATCTTAGGTTGTTGATATTTCTTCCGGCAATCTTAATTCCAACTTTTGATTCATCTAGCCCTGCCTTTCTCATGATGTGCTCTGCATATAAGTTAAATAGGCAGGGCGACAGTATACAGCCTTGCCGGACTCCTTTCCCAATTTTGAACCAATCAGTGGTTCCGTGTCCAGTTCTCACTGTTGCTTCTTGACCCGCATATAGGTTTCTCAAGAGACAAATAAGATGGTCTGGTACTCCCATCTCTTTAAGAACTTGCCACAGTTTGTTGTGATCCACACAATCAAAGGCTTTAGCATAGTCAATGAAGCAGAAGTAGATGTTTTTCTGGAACTCCCTAGCTTTCTCCATGATCCAGCGTATATTGGCAATTTGATCTCTAGTTCCTCTGCCTCTTCGAAATCCTGCCTGTACTTCTGGTAGTTCTCGATCCACATACTGCTGAAGTCTAGCTTGTAGGATTTTAAGCATGACTTTACTAGCATGAGAAATGAGTGCAATGGTGCGATAGTTTGAACATTCTTTGGCACTGCCTTTCTTTGGAATTGGAATGTAAACTGATCTTTTCCAATCCTGTGGCCACTGTTGAGTTTTCCAAATTTGCTGGCAAATTGAGTGTAGCACTTTTACTGCATTGTCTTTTAAGATTTTGAATAGCTCAGCTGGAATACTGTCACTTCCACTAGCTTTGTTGTTGCTCAGTTTTTCTAAGGCCCACTTCACTTCACATTCTAGGATGTCTGGCTCGAGGTCAGTGACCACCTCATTGTGATTATCAGGGACGTTAAGCTCATTCTTGTATAGTTCTTCTGTGTAATTTTGCCACCTCTTCTTAATCTCTTCTGCCTCTGTTAGGTCCCTGCCATTTTGGTCCTTTATCATGCCCATTTTTGCATTAAACGTGCCCTTCATTTCTCCAATTTTCTTGAAAAGATCTCTGGTCCTCCCTATTCTATTGTTTTCTTCTATTTCTTTGCACTGTTCATTTAAGAAGGCATTCTTATCTCTTCTAGCTATTCTCTGGAATTCTGCATTCAATTGGGCATATCTTTCTTTTTCTCCCTTGCCTTTCACTTCCCTCCTTTCCTCAGCTATTTGCAAAGCTTCCTCAGACAGCCATTTTGCTTTCTTGCATTTATTTTTCTTTGGGACGGTTTTGGTTGCTACCTCTTGTACAATGTCGCGAACCTCTGTCCATAGTTCTTCAGGCACTCTGTCTATCAGATCTAATTCCTTAAATCTATTTGTCACCTCTACTGTATATTCAACAGGGATATGATTTAATTCATACCTGAGTGGCCTAGTGCTTTTCCCTACTTTCTTCAGTTTAAGCCTAAACTTTGCAAGGAGAAGCTCATGGTCTGAGCCACAGTCAGCTCCTGGTCTTGTTTTTACTGACTGTATAGAGCTTCTCCATCTTTGGCTGCAGAGCATATAGTCAATCTGATTTCTGTGTTGACCATCTGGTGATGTCCATGTGTAGAGCCGTCTCTTGGGTTGTTGGAAAAGAGTGTTTGCTATGACCATCGCATTCTCTTGACAGAATTCTATCAGCCTGTGCCCTGCTTCATTTTGCACTCCAAGGCCAAACTTGCCTGTTATTCCAGTTATCTTTTGGCTTCCTACTTTAGCATTCCAATCCCCCATGATGATAAGAACATCATTTTTTGGTGTTAGTTCTATAAGGTGCTGTAGTGCTTCATAGAACTGGTCAATTTCATCCTCTTCAGCACTGGTGGTTGGGGCATAGACTTGGACTACTGTGATATTGAATGGTTTGCCTTGGATTCGAACTGAGATCATTCTGTCATTTTGAGGATTGTATCCCAGTATTGCTTTTCCTACTCTTTTATTGACTATGAAGGCTACTCCATTTCTTCTGAAGGATTCTTGCCCACAGTAGTATACCTGATGGTCATCTGAATTAAATTCACCCATTCCTGTCCATTTTAGTTCGCTGATACCTAAGATGTCAATGTTCAGTCTTGTCATCTCTTGTTTGACCACGTCCAGCTTTCCTTGATTCATGGATCTTACATTCCAGGTTCCTATGGAGAAAAAATCTTTACAGCATTGGACTTTCCTTTCACCACCAGACACATCCACAGCTGAGCGTCCTTTCGGCTTTGGCCCAGTCGCTTCATTCTTTCTGGCGCTACTAGTACTAGCCCTCTGCTCTTCCCCAGTAGCATATTGGACGCCTTCCGACCTGAGGGGCTCATCTTCCAGCGTCATATCGTTTTGCCTTTTGGTACTGTCCATAGGGTTTTCATGGCAAAGATACTGGAGTGGGTTGCCATTTCCTTCTCCAGTGGATCACGTTTTGTCAGAACTCTCTGCTATGACCTGTCCGTCTTGGGTGGCCCTGCACGGCATAGCTCATAGCTTCATTGAATTACGCAAGCCCCTTCGCCACGACAAGGCAGTAATCCATGAAGGGGATGAATATATGTAGGATATATCAAAAGTTTTATTGCTTTTTTCAGTGAAAATGATATTGAACTCAAGAATGTTCAAATATGAATCAAATAAGAAAAAAGTGTTTAGAAAACTTGGCACTGAGAAATCCCCAAGAGTTTCTGTCCCATTATTTCTTCACTATGTTGTACATTTTAGAGGTAAAGTTATGGAGGTGCAAAATAAAACGTGGCGAGGCACAAGATAATAGAGGTCTGTAGCATCAAGACGGGAGATCTGCTTTGTTGATTGGCCGAGGTGAGAGGCGTAACTTTCCCGGCTGTGCAATGATTTGCTGAATCTCGCTTCTCCGTGATACGGACGATTATGGGCGGGACTCAGAAGGTCAAAATTGAAACAGCTGCTGTTGCAATGAACAAGAAGTTGACAAACGAGATGTGCGGGCACAGAGGGAAGTGAGCGCAGCACTTTATGCAACCGAGTACGAGGTAGGGCTATCCATGTAATAATTGTTGAAAGGAAAAAAAAGGGGATCATAGCTGAGAAGCGTATTTAGGTTCACTAGATGGAGATTAGATGCCGGAGATATAGTTCTTGCGGTAAACTGATGTCCTTTCGGCAGAGATCTTTGCGGCAGGCCGAGAAAGACGGAAGTAAACACCCGGGCTTCCACGTCGACCCAGAAATAAATAAATCATGAAATGCAGTTACAGAAAGGGGCTGCAAGCCTGTCGATGCACAGGGGAAAAAATGATCAGCAGAGAGTGGTGGAAATTTGTGATCAAGATTGACACGGGAATGCTTAGGTTTTAAAATGCAGAGACATCTGAAAATTATCACAGGAGTCTGTTGGAACCGTGTGCAGACTGGCAGAATAGTAAACGCTGAATAAAATGGCATTTGGGAGGAATGGAAATAGGAAATCAGATCCTTGTTTTGGAATCTGGGGGAGACAACACTTATGGTTGCTACAGATGTTCATTTGAGTTAGAAAGGTAAAGAACATTTCAGGCAGAATTGTACAAGGAGGTTGAGAAGGTCTTACAAGAGAAAGACAGAAGAGGATGTCAGAGTTAATACCTGAAGCGTTGGAACATGGGTTGCATCCATAAAGCAAACAAAGGGCATCATTTTAGCTCTGAAAACGGAAATCATGTGAGGTGACTGCAGTGCTTGGATATAGAATATGATTGAATGTAATACTCCACTGGCATTGTCTGAATGATGTGGCTGAGTAAATGTTCACCTGTCTCTTGGCATCAGTGGAGTAGGTACTCCTAATGTAAATATCAGGATTACCTGCAGACAAATTTATGGTAGACCATGGTCAATAGCTATTTAGCAATGTGATTGAATATCACATTCAGTAAAAGACCCATTGCCAGTGGCTGGGGGATGTGAACTGGAACAAGCTATCACACACCTGCCCTTGTGTTTGCTTCTCAATTAGTATTTGGTTGGTCAATTAGAGAAACACAGTCTGGGACTTGCAAGGATTTTGATCTGATTTGGGAAGTTCTTATCTTTTTAAATCCTGGCTTCAGAACAAAGCCTCCGCCCTATATTCTACCCTAGATTTCCTATGTCAAAGCCTAACATGTTTGTCACATTGCATTGTATGTGATGGGATAAGACTCGCAGAGGCAGAAGCTCACAGAGGGCAATTTACACACAATTCCTCTAAAGCAATGTTTTTCAACTTTAGCAATGATAGGAAATGTAGACTTCAACTGGCTGGGGAATTCTGGGACTTCAAGTAATATCTTAAGGTTACCAAGTTTGAGAAAATTATATATTCTAAAATATGAAACTGGCTATGGTCATCTTCATTCTTTCAGTCTCTGAAAACTTAGGGCAAGCAAGAAACAACATGGGCCAATCAATGCTTTGACCAATAGGAGAATGCAAAAGTTTCGTTCCTTCAGTGTTGCATTTGCTCAGGAGAAGTTCTACTTGGACTAATAGAATAAATAAAAGGTAGGAAAAAATGGCTATCACCAACCCATTTATTTTCAAGAGATAGTCTTAGATTTGTTTGTTTTGCAAAAAATCCAAATTCTGGGTACTACAGAAGTTCATTTAGTGACTGTTTGAAGTTACAACGATGCTGAAAAAGTGACTTATGACAGTTTTTCACACTTACGACCATTGCAACATCCCCATGGTCACGTGTTCAAAATTCAGACACTTGCAACTCTCATATTTATGAAAGTTGCAGTGTCCTAAGGTCATGTGGTCACTTTTTCAACCTTCTGATAAGCAAAGTCAATGGGAAACCAGATTCACTTAACAACCGTGTTACTAACTTAACTGTAGTGATTCACAACAACTGTACCAAGAAAGATAATAAAATAGGCAAAATTCACTTAACAATTGTCTCACTTAGCAACATTTTGGTCATAGGTCAAGGACTACCTGTAAAGCAAAGCTACCTGGCTGTCAAGACCTAATTGTTTTTGCTTTTAAATTTCAACTGAAAATTATGATGTTGATGGTGTAATACCAGTTTTGCATGCCTGCCTGCCTGGGCATGTTTCCCAAAAGCTTTATTTGTGGATTACAATACAAAGTCCTGAAACTGATTAGGTAAGAGTTGATCTTAAGGTTGCCTGGGAAAATAAGCTCTGAGTTCAGGTGAGGCAATGAAGCAAAGTGAACTAAAATTCCATGATTGGCAAAAGAACTGATTCTCAAGCCCTGCAAAGTTCCAAAAAAATAATGAAACTTAAGAAGAAAATGTGCCTGGTTGCTTTTGAGTATGGTGTCAATGCTCAGTCAGAGAAAGTGGCACTTGGGGAAGATTCTTATCCCTGCCTAAGACTTAGAATGTAAGATACACATTTTGGAATTAGGTATTTCCAGATGTGATTTTTCTTTTTTTAAATATATTTTTTATTTTTTCAATAACAATCTTTAGTACTTGGTAAAGAATGTGTTGTCTAGGTTCATATATTTAACAAAAATCAATAATAGTTCATTTCTATGATTTCATAATCAACATACTAACTAGAAATACCTTTCCTTGATCCTCTCTTCTTCCAATAATATTCTCCTTTTACCAACATTGAGCAAATATAGTTCTTAGTACTTTCAATACATGTAAAGTTGAATATAAAGATTATTCTAATATTTATACAAATAACATCAATTTGTAGTGTCTTTTCTAATCAGTTTGTTTTACAATTGCATTTGCAAAAAATCATCTTATGTAAATCGCTATAGTCCCTGTTTTCAGAATTCTTATTTAAGCTTAGTTTTTCCTCAGTAATCAAAACCCACCAGGCTTCCGGGTGCTACACCGGCCACGAGCTCATGGTAGGGGTGGGGGAGTGGCGGTTACTATTAGGGAGACCTTATGTCCGCGGGAGGCCACCGTTTCTCAGATAGTCGGGTGTGAGTCTCTCTTTATGAGATTTGGTCCTGGGGCGCAGTTGGGCTTGCTGCTGGTGTACATTTCGCCTAGTCACACAGCGGCAGCCCTGCCCGAGCTGCTCGATATCCTCTCGGGCTTGGTGGTTGAGTTTCCCAAACTTATAGTTTTGGGAGACTTCAATCTACCATCCCTGGGAGGTTCATCGGAGCTAGCTCGGGAGTTCATGGCTTCCATGGCGGCCATGGACCTGACGCAAGTAATTTCAGAGCCAACTCATGAGGGAGGCCACACCCTTGACCTGATTTTTTTATCTAGACGGTGGTTGGATGATCTAGGTGGGGGCTCTCCATTTATTATGCCCCTGTCATGGACCGATCATCATCTCCTGCGGCTGGTCTTCCGTTTTGCCACCCCCCGCCGTGGGGGCACGGAGCCAATTAGATGGTACCGCCCCAGACGCTTAATGGATCCTGATAGATTCCAAGCGGCGCTGGGGTCCCCACCTGCCTCCACTGCTCACAGCTCGGCGGATGCCTTAGTGGAAGCCTGGGAAAGGGCAGCCACTGAGGCACTTGACCGGGTTGCACCCTTGCGGCCCCTGACCCGGCGCAGATCCCAGCGAGCTCCATGGTTTTCCGCGGAGCTCCGGGAGATGAAGCGTCGGAAACGGGGCCTAGAGAGTTGCTGGAGGTCTAGCCGATCCGAACCCGACCGGTTGCGGTTAAGAACCTACATTAGGTCTTATCTCGCAGCGATGAGGGTGGCGAGGTGCAATTACTTCTCCACCCTCATCGCGTCCGCAGATAATCGCCCGGCCGCCTTGTTTAGGGTGACTCGCTCACTTCTTAATCAGGAGGTGAGGGAGGATCCCTTGCAGGGTCGTGCCGAGGAATTTAGCCAACATCTGTCGGATAAAATCGCTCGGATTCGGACCGGTTTGGACTCCAGCTGAGCAGAGTCAGGCGATCAGGACACGGGTGGTCTTGTCAATGTTACCTGGGAAGAGTTTGATTCTGTGACCCCTGATGAAGTGGACAGGATTATGGGGAGGCTGAGCTCCTCCACATGTTTGTTGGACCCGTGCCCTTCCTGGCTGGTTTATGCAGCTAGGGAGAGGACACGAGGCTGGCTCCAGGCGGTTATATCTGCTTCTTTGAGTGAGGGTTATTTCCCCACCGTCTTGAAGGAGGCGGTGGTGAGACCTCTCCTCAAGAAGCCTGCCTTGGACCCAGCTGTTTTGAACAACTTTCGTCCAGTCTCCAACCTTCGCTTTCTTGCGAAGGTTGTCGAGAGTGTGGTGGCGCATCAGCTCCCTCTGGTCCTGGATGAAGCGGATTATCTGGACCCCTACCAATCAGGTTTCAGGCCCGGGTACAGCACGGAGACGGCATTGGTCGCTCTGGTGAATGATCTCTGGAGGGCTCGGGATAGGGGATATTCCTCTGTCCTAGTCCTATTAGACCTCTCGGCAGCTTTCGATACCATCGACCATGGTATCCTGCTGCGGCGTCTCAGGGGATTGGGAGTGGGAGGCACAGTTCTTCAGTGGTTCTCCTCCTATCTCCTGGGACGCTCGCAGTCGGTGTTGGCAGGGGGGCAGAGATCGGCCCCTAGGTCTCTCGTTTGTGGAGTTCCTCAGGGGTCGGTTCTCTCGCCTCTCCTGTTCAACATCTACATGAAACCGCTGGGTGAGATCATTCGTGGTTTTGGAGTTGGGTATCATCAATATGCTGATGATACCCAACTTTTCTTTTCGACCCCAAACCACCCCAGTGATGCCCTCGCTGTGATGTCCCGTTGCCTGGAGGCGGTTCGGGTCTGGATGGGGAGGAACAGACTTCAACTCAACCCTGACAAGACTGAGTGGCTGTACATTCCGGCATCCCGGGACATTCAAAATGTTCCATCTCTTTCTATGGGGGGTGAGCTCTTACCCCCCGTGGATAGGGCTCGCAACTTGGGAGTCCTCCTAGATTCACGGCTTACCTTGGAAGATCATATAGTGGCCGTGACTAGGGGGGCTTTCGCCCAGGTTCGCCTGGTGCGCCAGTTGCGGCCCTATCTGAACCGGGATGCCCTGTGTACGGTCACTCATGCGCTCGTGACCTCTCGCCTTGACTACTGTAATGCTCTCTACATGGGGCTTCCCTTGAAGACCACTCGGAGGCTCCAACTGGTACAGAATGCGGCCGCGAGAGTTGTCTTGGGAGTTTCCCGGTACTCCCATGTTACACCTTTGCTCCGCGAGCTGCATTGGTTACCAGTTGTCTTTCGGGTGAGGTTCAAGGTTTTGGTTACGATCTTTAAGTCCCTACATGGCATGGGGCCGGGATATCTCAGGGACCACCTGCTGCCGGCATCAACTCCCCTCCGCCCTGTGCGTTCCCACAGAGAGGGCCTCCTCAGGGTGCCGCCAGTCAAGGAATGCCGACTGGTGGCCCCCAGGGGGAGGGCCTTCTCTGTGGGCGCTCCGGCATTATGGAACGAACTGCCGGTAGAGCTCCGGACGGCATCAGACCTCCGAACTTTCCGTCGTGGCCTGAAGACCCACCTATTTGAAATGGCTGGTCTGGCCTGACGGGGGATTATGGGTTTTAATTTGTTGTTTTAGATTTGTATTACTGTTTTAACTGGGCATGGGTTTAATCTTTTTTAATTTTTGTATTGTCTTTTTTATATATGCCCTGTGAACCGCCCTGAGTCCCTACCAAGGAGAAGGGCGGTATACAAATTAAATAAAACTTAAACTTAAACTTAAACTTAAAACATTTCTTGTCAATTATAATTTTCTCAAAATTGATTATATTTAAATATCCAAAACATTTCATATATCATCCCAGTATTTTGTTTCCTATATCATAAAAAAAATACTATACTACTTGTAAATCACATCTCTCATTATAAAACCCATAACTATTTTTTTAACCATATTCAAACAAGTATTTAATCATATAGTACTCAGGCTCAATCTTCCTCTTATTATTATTAGATTGATATCCCCTCCTTTATACATGGTGAACATTCTTAACAGTCCTGCCTTCTCTTTTCCCCACAACATCCCTGCGAAGTGGGTTGGGCTGAGAGAAAGTGACAGGCCCACAGTCACCCTGCTGGCTTTCACGCCTAAGGTGGAATTAGAACTCACAGGTTTCTAGTGTCTTCACCACCAGACCAAATTGACTCTTGTTATTTGGGCTAATGCCTCCTAATTAGCAGTGGGCTAATGCCTCCTTAAGTAACACCAGCTGCCTGCAATTAGAGCAGGTTCGAGTCCCACCAGGCTCAAGGTTGACTCAGCCTTCCATCCTTCCGAGGTAGGTAAAATGAGGACCCAGATTGTTGGGGGCAATTAATCTGACTTTGTAATAATGCCGCTGGGGTGTGTGTGAAAGCCCTAATAAGCAGGCATATACATAGAATGAAGGCTACTGCTAAGCTTGTAAGCCGCCCTGAGTCTTCGGAGAAGGGTGGGATATAAATGGAATTAAAATAAAAAAAATAAAATAAAAAAATCTATTAGGTCACATCATCTCTCTTGAGTCTGGCTCTCTCTATTTTTATTTAAGCTTAATTTCCCCTCAGTGTTTTGATGTGATTTTTCTGCAACCATCACTCCACATTGGTGACAGAATTTAATTTAAACCCTCCAGAGTTTATTTCGTGCTTTTAAACTTTTTTTGTAATTGCAGAAAATATGATAAGGAGGGAAAGATAGAATAGCTGCACATGTTTTTGACTGGCACTGTTAGGAACCCACTATCTGGAACTATCGTTAGGAACAAGCAAGGCCTTTTTTTGTCATAGAACGCCCAGAACAGAGTTCCGGCACCTTTTTTGGATGGAACCTTGTAGGCGGGTTTTATGATGTGTGTGAGTTCTGGCACCTTTTTTTTTACACAAAAAGCACTGGCAAGAGATTAAATTGCAGCTCAGCCAAGAATTTGGAAATTAATTTGGATGCTTATCTGATTTACTTGTTCTATATAACTAAGACTTTATGGACTAACTTCTCCAACTGTCTTATAAATACTCTTTATAAACACCTTTTTCTATATAAATACTGATTATTCATTGTTGGGGGCAATTAAGCTGACTTTGTAATAATGCCGCTTGGGGTGTGTGTGAAAGCCCTAATAAGCAGGCATATACATAGAATGAAGGCTACTGCTAAGCTTGTAAGCCGCCCTGAGTCTTCGGAGAAGGGCGGGATATAAATGGAATTAAAATAAATAAATAAATAAATAAACTAACAATTATAATAAACAGGATCTTGGGGCAAGCACACCTCTCTAACACGATCCTGCTGTAACTCACTGAACAGGACAAAAATGTTGGAAGAAAAATCCAGTTCTCCTCATCCTTCTTCCTACCATTTCATTCATCTCTACACCCATTTTCCCTGGAGTCTGCACACTCTAAATTTCAACCTCTTTTTTTAAAAAAAAAATCTGACTAGGTACCAATGGGGTTGAAGACAGAAGAAGCAAATTGCCAGACACAGTTTGAAGCAGCTGTCCGGGTCATTCAAGGCTTACCCCGAAATGGTAAGAATCTCTTTGGGATCCTCTCAGGTTACTTAGCCCACCTAGCCCTCTAAGGGCTGACACCAAATGCTAAACTTATCAGGCTTCTCTGAACAGCTGTAAAGAATAAGAAGCTAGGTTTCTAAATTCAGAAAAACAAGTCAAACCTGTATTCTCCCCAGTTTGAGCAGTATGTCTTGTTGTAGAATTATGCCATTTTTCATTGTTTATTTATAGCACTCAATTTGGCAGAGGCATGGTAGAAGGATGTAAACAACAATGACTATTGGTTAATATTCAAAAGAAGCAGCTGTATAGTAACCGCTTATTTAGCTTAAGTAACTAGGCTGAACCACTGGAGATAAATATATATATATTGTGTGTGTGTGTGTGTGTGTGTGTGTGTGTGTGTACATATATACATATATATATATACAGACAGACAGACAATTATTGCCTCCTTATGAAATTGCCTTAAGAATTATGTTGAATTAGATCCCATTGTTTTATTTCCAGTATTGCACTATGGCTGGAGACAGACTGATGTCTGGCACTAGCAAGCAAAACAGCTGATAAATAGGTCCAATAGATATTTTATTGTTCATCTATTACAAAAATCTCACCAGACTGTTAACTTTTCTTGGGAAATGGGCAGATATAAACCTAACACGCTTGACATCAGATGTTTCTTACCCCACATAGACTCTAAACTGCAATGCCTCTTTACTCCCCTTAGATAAGCCCCCTCCCCTTCAGCCAGTGGTTTCACCACAGTTGGGAACCTTAAAAATGAGATCATGTCATCAAATACCTCTTTCCTTGTAGGATCCTGAATGTGTCCTCTATTTCCTCAGATTCCTATCGCCCTTCCTATGAAGAAATGCTACGTTTTTACGGTTACTACAAGCAAGCAACAATGGGTCAATGCCAAATCCCAAGACCAGGATTTTGGGACCCTATTGGCAGATATAAATGGTAAGAAAGCCAATGCCAAATTATCTCAGTTCCAAATGAAACATTGTCTTTTCTGAGATTTGTTCTGAGCTAATAAATTTTGTTAGACTCCAGCATCTGATGCTATTTCAATGCTAGAGCAGGCACAATACCTGCTTACTACAGGTAGTCCTCAACATATGACCACAATTGAGCCCAAAATTTATATTGCTAAGTGAGAAATTTGTTAAGTGAGTTTTGCCCCATTTTACGACCTTTGTTGCTATATTGGTTAAGTGAATCACTGTAGTCGTTAAATTAGTAATGTGATTGTTAAGTAAATCTGGTTTCCCCATTGACTTTGCTTGTCAGAAGGTGGCAAAAGTTAATCACGTGACCCTGGGACATCGCAACCATCATAAATGTGAATCAGTTATCAAGCATCCAGATGTAAAGCACATGACCATAGGGATGCTGTAATGGTTATAAGTATGAAAAATGGTGATAAGTCACTTTTTCAGTGCTGTTGTAACTTAGAACAGTCACTAAGCAAACTGTTTTAAGTTGAGGACTACCTGTAATGCACATAAAAAGGTACAAGGCCACCTAATTAATATTGTTCTATTGCACTGGATACTAGTCCAATACAAAACTACCACTTTTGATCTATAAAGTCCTATAGAATTGGAGAGTGAAAAAGTTGAGGTGCTGCCTATATCAGCCTATAAGTTAATTGTAGCAAAGTGCTTGGGTCCTATTTTGTTTCACCCTCTGTAAAGAAATTAGAATTATGGCAATAAGAAACAGGGCTTTCTTTGCAGCTGTCCCTTTGGAACAGCATTATCTACAGAACAGGACAAAATAGGTGGGGATGACATCACCCCAAAGTCCCACCCCTTTGACATTGAAACAGATACAAAAGATGGGACTTTATTCCCAAGGTACAACTGCTATCTTGCCTATTTTGACTGCATCCCTTCCCAACACCACTAACTTTGACTATACACCAGAAGAGCTACAAGGCTATTTTTGGAGTTTTTCTTATCAATTCTATAATTCTGTTATTTTTATCATTATCATTTGCTATTTTTTAACTGTTGAACTCAGGTTTAATTATTCTTGGTGTAGATCCATTATTAATCTAAATCAGGGGTCCTCAACCTTGGCAACTTTAAGACTTGTGGACTTCAACTCCAAGAATTCCTCAGCCAGCTTTGGCTGAGGAATGCTGGGAGTTGAAGTCCACAAGTCTTAAAGTTGCCAAGGTTGAGGACCCCTGATCTAAATCATATCATTGTCAATGGAGTTTCCTCAATTAGGACTACTTGCTGAGCCAATCCATTTTTTAAAAAAATATATATTTGTTTTAAACAATGTCTTCTGTTTGAAATGTTCAAACTGGACTGTAAATATTTTAAAGTATTCATGAAATTGAAATAAAGAGAATATGATTCATAGCATACACAAACTGATAACCAGTCATTATCCCTAGTGCTTGCATATAAGAAATCCTTAAGAAAGACCTATTATTGAGAGATTCTGAATTTCAAACTAGTTCAACCTGTAGCAGGTTTTTTTTTTAAATGAAGCACTTGCCCAAGATAAGAGATATTTTGGGGTTTTGGCAGGGATGCCTGGAAAAGGTTGGGAAAGATGACCAAAGAGGAAGCCATGGCTGCTTATATTATGGAAATGAAGAAGGCAGCCCAGAAGGTAAATGGTGTAAAATATTAATGTTGGTTAGTAGGGCTTTGCATGGGATTATTGTGGGAACTTCTTGTAGTGAGGAGTGTTACTGTCAGTAGAATGCTAACAGATGCAAAGAGAGAAGACAAGAAAAAATGACAGGAAATTGCTCATTCAGGGCTCAGCTTGAATCTATGCTTAATGACTTAAAATTCACACTACTAAATTTATATGACATTTTATTTGGTAATGCTCTAGCTAAATACTAACTATATACATGCTAATTATTATATCATAATAGCCCTTGCATAATGTTTACATGATTAATTGGAATGTATTAGCAGAATCTAAGATTGGAGATTTGTATTGCAGGCAGATTTATGTCAAGGTATTTTACTTGATCATTTTCAACCCTCTGTCCTCCACTCTGCTTCAAGCTTCTGGTCTTCATGTTTATAGTAAAAGATGTGGAACAACTGCAAAAAACAAACATCATTCTGATTTTGCATTCAATATATCCTAGTTAGAAAAATCTATTGCTTCTATTTCCCTACTTCAAAGATAACTCTTCTTCAAGTATAAATAATTCTAAAAATATTTAAATGGGGAACAAGTAGGGAGTAAACCTCCCAAATAGGTATCTACCCATGAGCTAGAATGCCTTTATTGAATGCAACTAGAGACCCTCCTATTCTTTTATGAAAATCAAGAAGGCATCTCAGGAGTCTCCTAGTAGGTCAAGTCTTGCTTTCTTTGTTTCAACAATGCCATCACTGCAACTGCTTCCAGATCTCTCATGGGGACCCAGGGAATGGTGTTGTACCACCAGAGATCACTTCTAGACTTTCTGGCAGGTCATCAACACTGTACCGATGGACCAAGCTTCGGAGGATATGTTTGTATACTTTGAACCCCTCTATGAAGTGATTCATGATATGCCCAGACCCCCCGAATCCTTTTTCAAGAAAAAATCAGGTATGCTTGTGGATAGCAAAAGTGCATTGAGAGGGAGGCATTGGGATAGTTTTACCAGCAGCTGTGATTAGATACCTATACCTTTTACACTTCAAGATCCACAACCTAAACTTATAGCTTATTTTGCTCCCTAACCTAACCTCCTTCTTGACTCCTTTACTTCTCCTGTGTGAACTTTACTGGTGCTTCCATGCAATTTAGTGCATAGAGTATTTTTGTCTTGGAAATTTAAGGATCTTAGGAGATGTGTCTGGTTATGGAACATTGGTCCTCTAGGACAGGGAGTTTCAACCAGATGATTTTTTTTCTTGTTTCTTTTCAAGCCCTAATCTTAGATACTTTGACTTATCTCCAAATTGCTCAAATAGCTCATCAGTTTGGAGTGGAGCAATCAAACCTGCTTTGACATGTTTGGGATTTTGGCCCAGGAAGCAGCCCTCAAAAGATCTACAGAGCAGTTTGGGATCAGTTGACTTAAAAGGAAATTTGGCCTGTCCCCAACTCTTAACCTCTTCTTGCAGTGATGAACAAAAGCCACTCAATGGCTGGGTTTATAAAACACTTTGCAGGTCAGTTAAAGACCTAGCAGGTATTCAGTTGAAACATATACTACATTAGGTTAGGATTTACTGTGGTATTTTGTAACTGAACAATAATACAAATCACGCTTGTTTGTCTTATGATTTAGTACATTGTGTGAACCCAGAAAAGTAGTTAATTCAATTTAAAAAAAGTTGTGTGAATATAGACAAGGGTGACTCACCTAATGTATAGTTCAAGCAAAAATAGGATGAGTAATTAATGGCTCACTGTGTGACTCTACAGACTGGTCTTGGGACAAATTCAGGGGGTTCTCAACAAAGGATTCTCTGCTGTCCACTAGGTCTGGCTGCAGTTTATATACAGCAGTGTATCAGCAGACAATAAAAAGTGAAGACTTAACATTTCCCCAAGTGATATTACATTAGAGACATTGTGGGTAAAATAAACTAACAATTTGCCTATCTGGCTTCTAAGCACCTGTGAGATAGTGAGCTTGCCAGGGTGCCAGGACTGTGAAGGTGTCCAGAAATTATCTTTTCCCATGCTAAGTTTGAATGCCATTTATATTAGCAAAATTTATACAAGAAAACTGCCCAGTCAAATAGGCTGCATGGCTTGGTACTATGCATTCTCTGCCTTTGAGTGGCATCTGGTATAGGCCATCTGAGCTATTCATAGGAGGGCCTCCCTGCTATGTCTTTATTTTGGTCTGTATATATAGGCAGCTACTATGTTGTTTCTGTTATAATGTTGGTCGCTCAGCAAGTGTTTTTGATCCATTCACCTACTCTAGCTCAACCCAAATGACAGGAAATTGGATGATTACAACCTTGAATTCCTTGAAGACAGGATATAAATGAAATAACTAAAATAAAGATCCTCAAACGCAGCAAATAGCTTATCTCAAAAGTCTCCCATGAATACTGATCCAGTTTTTCCTAAGCCTAATTTCTTTCTTTGGTAGAAATACATTTATTAAAATTCCACTGTAATTTTGCCAAACAATTGAGAAAAGAGAGAGAAGCAGTTTCTTGCTATAGTTATATCATTTTGTTTCCTTAAATAACTCCGGGAAGGTGAAAGTCTTCATTTAGCTCAGTGGATGGTCTTTTCTGGATCAGTCTTTCCTATGTATTCTAAAAGCTTTTCTGCTAAAATAAGATGGCCAGTCTGGCATATTGGGTAAAGTATTAGACTCAACTATAGAAGCCCACAAGGTGATTTTGGCCCTGTCATTCTCTTAACCTAACCTAATTCTTAAGTTTATTGTAAGAAGAAAATTGGGAGAAGGGAGTGCTGTGTATGCTAACTTCAGCTCCTGAACAAAAAGTATAATAAGAGTCAAATAATGCGTGTTTAAGTTAATGTTAATTAGAATATGTCTCAGATAATAGACTTGAGGAGAAGTGAGATATTTTGAAGCTTTTAATCAGTACTACATGCTTTGCCAGTCTCCAAACATTTTTTAAGAACTTTCTTTTCCAAGTATTAAAGAACACATAAAAAGATCTTTACAGACAAGATGCTGTTTCTGCCCAAACTGTTCCAAATTGGGACAGTAATTAGAGCTTTTTGCTTGCTCTGCTCTGTGACTACTCTTCTCTTTGTTAATCATCTATTTTAAATCATGGGCTTGTCTTGGAATTCCAGAGACCTGGAAACAATCATGCTCAGTTTGGATATTATTTGCCCTGTGGCCATTAACTTCAATAAATAATACTTTCATGCTTAAATTAAATTAAAGCATGGTATGAAGCAAGACTGTGCAAATCATTTAGCAAGAACTCCCTTTGGATTGGTTCCTTGAAGCTTCCAAGGCATCATATATGATCAAAGGCTTGGCACAAGTGTGTTGAGGCTCTCTTGAAGTTTCTGGGCATGTGTGCCTAGATTTAAAATCCATCCTTGCCAGGGTCCCTAAAAGCAGCAATGCCAACCTTTCAAAGAGCTGGAGAGCTTGTTGGTTTTGAAGAACAGATCCAGCAAAGCATTGAATCATTTCTACAAACTTAATAACAAAACTAGACCTAATACTAACCCTAACTCTAATACCAAAGCTATAGCTATTGATAGGGGAACACTAATATACCCAGGCCCAGACTTTTAATGATCAACATTGAAAAACATTCTATTCTTTTGCAGACTCGGAGACTGCCTCTTTGCAAAACAGTTCATTAGATGGAGTTGCTGAAATCTATCCAAATCCATCAGTACATGAAGACTGCAAGCAAGCAGGCAAGTGCATCTTATAAAATGCTATCATGGTGATAGGGGATGTATCTACCCTGTGTATACTGCAAGAATTCCCAGTAGATAATGTGCATTCCTTTCACTTTATATTGAGTAATGCAGTCATTTATACTGTAGGATCATTGTTACAGAGTGAAGTTACTTTGCGTCAAGGCAGAGGGCAGATTTTGCCTTCACTGCAAGCATTCACTCCTATGAGGAAATTATATTTGTATAATTGGAGGAGCTGGTAGCCTGCTTCCTGCTTCTTATGAATTCAGTCATTAAGAACAGTCTCTAATGAGAGGGTGAAATTCCTTCCTTCTTCAGTAGATGTCTTTTTAAATAACCAATGCTGTCACTGTGATGGAACCTTACATCTCTGGATAGAACTTTGTAACCTTACTCAAATAACTTAAACTTTCAGGTTTTCTTCAGAGAAGCCATAACAATGTAGGATTTCATTTTATGCAAAGCCAAAACTTCTTGACGTTTTCATTCTGAGCAAGAGATAGCTGATTTGAAGATGGCTCTTTTCTTTTTCTTCCTCATTCTTCTGCTTTCTAAAAATTGGCTTATTGATGCCCAGCTATTGGCTTATTGATGCCCAGCTAAGCAATGTAATCAAAGCAGACCACTGTATATTATTTTCCTTCTCTTTCGTAAATCAAATTAGGTCACTTTGCAATATAGATTTATTTTTCTTTATAAAATGTATACCCACTGCAATTACCAGACTCTCATGAACCTGACATTTTGCAAAGTCAGCTTAAATAATATGCCCACAATAACAGTTCTAAACACTTAAAACTTTAGTAAGGTACTAAAGCCTCCTTTATTGGACCTAATTTATGGGAAAGTCAGAACATCTCACATCTGGATTTTCAGATTTTGTAAGATATAATCACTTGCAGATATATTCACATCCATACATATCTTCTCTGTTTCTTCTGATTGTACTTTATTATTATTTTTATTCTGAGACTTTTTTTTCTCTTGCAGGACCTGGCCTTGCCAACAAAGTTATGAAGAGCAGCCAAGTGACCAATGATTCAAAGAATGAAGTATTCTGTGATAGCCTAGAGCAGGTGGAACCTCATCAGGTGACAAAACAATACAAGGAGTGGAAATGAGAAGGTGGCGGCTTAACTTAAAAACTCTGCCTTTAAACATAGCCAAATGGCCTATGCCAAAATGCTATCACCCAGTACACAGGTTGCTAGAAAAGTATGCCATCGTAAATTGTGTTGTCCTTACTGCTGATCACTATTCTGCTTCAGTAACAAAGATGGTGGGTGGTGGTATTTGGGTTGTTTGAATGTGAAGCATTTTTTTAAAAAGCACTTGGTGGATTCTTCTGTTTTGTTTCTCCTCCCACCAAGCACCAAGCTATATAAATATGATAAATAAATTTGATAAATAAATGAACAAACAGCTCAGGTACAGAAATGCTCCATGCTGCTTGTCAATTGGTCTGGTTCTAAACACAGGTCTAGCACTTTTCTGAAAGAGTGCTAAACCCATGTCAAAAATAACCCAGCTGCCAAATTACAGAAATGGAGAGAAGCCACGGATGAAACAGGAGAAGGCCATCAATAATAAGCAAACCCCATCTCAACTACTGCTGCCATCAAGTGGCCATGGCCAGTAGGACCTAAAAGCACTGTAGCCTATTCAGTGGGTAAAATTACCCAAAATTACCTTTTGTGACAAGGAGTGAACTTATAATGATTCACTTGTGACAGAACCACTCTGCAACACAGAACTGGAGCTCTCCAAAGCCTGAGCTTAAAAAATTAAGCTTGTGTTTATAAACTTGTACATGCTAGGAAACTCTAAGAATTCACAAGTGTTTCAGAGAGCCCCTAGCAGGCATTACATGGGCATTACATGAGAGTCTATGTGTCCAGGCATTCTTGCAGCCCAAGCAAGAAGGAAGGGGATGTACCTCTGTGAACCTAAAGAAGCCAGTAGAAACTGTACAGATCCCACTCATGACTGCATCAGTAATCACATCACTGATGGGTCATATCCACAGCAAAAACTCTGTCAGCAAAAGAGGAAAAATATTTTAAAACTGGAACAATTAAAGACAGCTTTAAGCTGTTGGCTGTGGAGGAGATAAAGATTATGAAGACACAAGATAAAAATGGTCACTGAACCAGGGACCTAGCACAGTTGGGAAAACAATGAGGAAGAGTCCTCTGAGAAGAATATCCTGATAATTGTTTAGGGAGGTTGCAAGAAATTATCTTCTGCTCTCCCATCAGTTTTGCTATATCTAATCAATTATATCACAAGAACTATTTTTTGCTGTGATCAGATTCTTTTAAAAGACATTTAATCAGTCTGTGGCTCCTAAACCATGTTTAGCTAAAGACCCATGTTTTGAGGACATATAATGAGTGACTTGTGTAATCTGAGCTGTTCAACTAAACTAAAGCAAAGTTCCTTTCTGGATACATGAACTTAGGCAAGATAAAATTTGCAACAGTAACAAAGGTGAGGGTTTTTTTTAGTACATTAAGGCTTGCAAGATCTGAGCAAATGGACTGAATCAAAACCCTTGGTTTAATTTTCACTTATTCACACCTATATAAACTCTGTGAAATGAAATTTGAAAACCTATTAGAAATAATAATGGGGTAATAAAAGGCATCTCATGTTTGGCTTTTAGTATTCTTTCATTAAAAAAAACTGGGTTACAGGGGATTTTCCCCACAGTATTGCTAAGGAAGGCCAATCCTTCCACTTGAACAGTTGGCCTTTCAGGCCATCTATTACAGATACAGTAGCTCTAGGACTATATCAGGGGTTCCCAACCAGGGTGCTTGCACCCCCCCCCCCGGGGTGCAAGACAATATTCCAGGAGGTGCAAAAACATGTTTTTCAAAATTATAGTATATATGCATAATTCGTTGCCATTATTTTGAACTTTTGTAAGGGGTGCGAGAATATATCAGAAGCGTTCTAGGGGGTGTGGGGTATAGAAAAGGTTGGGAGCTGCTGGCCTATATTATGACTTCCTTTTCTGCAAAATAATATTTGTAATCCCTTAAGGCATTTTGTGAGGTTTTCAACAGAAAACTAGATAATTTCCTAACAATTACACTTCATTTTAATTTAAATTGGGAAAGGGAAACACTGTGATAAAGTGTTAAAAACCAATTCTAAAAATCTAGTTTTTACTTTTTCTTTCTCCACAGGCCAGACTATCAGCTAAACAAACCTTTCCCTTGAGCAACCCTCCCAGGAGTCAAGCTACAGAGAAAACAGGATGTAAGTTTTTAGAGTATCCTTAGCTGGAGAAGGAAGATATATAGAAGGGACATCTAATCTTTTGCTTCAGAAAGAAAGTACAGAAACAGGCCTAGGACATGCCTATAGGTGTTATGGCTCATGCATTTGGCAACTAAATCTTACAATTCATCCACGAGTGCAAACAGGTCTGAAAAAGAATTGCTTTCATTCTGAAGTAATGAAGGCAAAGGTAAAATGTCTACATTTGGCAGAGAATGTATGTTTTTATCCCCCCCTCCAAGTGAATGCAATCCTACTAGAAGGACATCCACAATATATATTCTGTTGTAATTCCACAGCAGAAATAAACCTTGAGAGAAAAGATGAGAAGAACAAAAAGGAAATGGGAAGGGTTAGATATTGAGTTAGGCAGCCATAAAAGTAAATTTCCAGAAGGAGTAAGATACAAATAAGAGATATTGCAAAATTCTGCCCAGTTATTTTACCAAGTATTTCAACCAGAGCCTATCGAGTATGAGCAAAATCTATTACCATTTCCATTTACAGATTAATCAGTGGAAAAGAGTTAAGAGGGAAATTATGCCAAGGCTAAGATCATTTGGAATCTCACAACTGAATCTCACAAACTGTATTAAAATATGATGAGAGCTGAACTTGCAGGTTGAATAACCATTATGTGAAAGTCCTTTTCCATTCAGTATCACTCCTCTTAGAAAGATATACACAGGTTTCCCTCCTGATTTGAGGGATTTCCTCAAATCAGGTTTCCCTCCTGATTTCCCTCCAGGTTTACTACATCCAAGGAGCTTTTTATTTTAAAAATGTAGTGCAAATATGTCTTCCCAATCTAAGATCTTTTGTTTAAAGAAAGAGTGGGAAATATGCCAAAGTAATTCCATTCCAAAGCTAAATTACAAGTTTTACTCATCAGGAATTAATGAACTTACCCTATGCTCCTATCCTACATACTTTTGGACTCTTCTGATTCTTTTAGCAATAATATCTTCCAATATATATGTTAGGACAATACCTTCCACAATTTTCAGCCACAGAGCATTCAAAGCACCTAGATAATATCCAGTTAGGGAAAAACATAGTAGAGAATTTACTACTCAAAACATGCATGTTGTATACCAGCTTCCAGAGCTGTTCTAGGCCATTTGTAAACTCAACACCAGGACTGTGTAGCAATCAGATATCCATCACAATCATTACCACCTGGAGCAAATTTGGTATTGTTCAAGAAACTGGAGATAATGGTTTTCTGGAACAGAATGTGCAAACCCTGAATATAGGTGTCCTTCAACGTGATTGGGCTGGCCTTGTACAGCATATGTTTCAACTGATAATGCAGAGATATCCTTTCTTACCTTGGTTATGTTGGAGGATTCTCCTGATCAGCTCAAGTCTTGGCCTTGAAGAAGGTTAATTAGTAACATAAGTGTAGATTCAGTTGGTCACTGTTCTTCCCTCTAATTCCTGTCATTCACCCTGCCTTGCTTTTGTTGATTGTCGTGTTGTTTGATTAGCTTCAAACATTAGGGACTGGGAACAATGTTTCCTTTATTCTCAGAGCTTCCAAACAAGGATTGGATCTGCCATTTTCAGTGGAATGCATGAACATGCCATTAATTTTGATCCATTGGAACCTCTTATATTTAGGCTATCCACACTATATTGCAAGTGGGAAGAGGCCCAAGTAAGAGAGAGAGAGATGCTGCATTAAAATGAAACCATTAAAGTCCCTTAAATCGTATTCTCTGCCTTCTCATTTAAATCTGACACATAAGGACATGGTATCCAGGCAGATTTAAATTGTGGGACTGACTTCATTTAAAATAACAGGGTCTCATCTCTCTGTTTTTTCTGCTACAGCTTCAATGGACCTTTTGAGATCCCCACCTGAGATCAACCAAAGCCCGGAAACCATCAGAGAAAGTCAGATAAGTGTCTTGACCCAGAAGGACATGACCCTGCAGGTGATGAGCACCATTCAAGCTTTGCAGCAGGATATGAAAAAAGTGATGGAAAGACTCAACTATTTGGAATCATGGGCAGCTTTGCAGGTATATTGCTTCTTCCAACAGCTGACAAGCATGTTGGTTTATAAAGTACAAATCACTGCTTTGCTCAGAAAGCTTTAAAAGCAACATATGAAAAATGAATATGTTGGGAACAAGTTGCAAATCAAAAGTCTTGGGAGTTCTTGCACAGAGATTTTGAAAAGTGCAGTTCTACAAGATCAATGTGTCCTGACCTGTTTGATGGAAATAAGGAGACAGGGTGAAGACAGGGAGGGAAATGAATAACAAAAGGAAGTGTGGGGAGAATGGTAGGGAAAATTTTAGAATTACAATTTTAGAACTGCAAGCATGGAGTAATCTGTAACAAATACTTTATAAACCAATTCAGCCTTAAAAGAGCAATAGGCTGCTATTGTGCTGAAAGGGAAAGGGCTGCCCACATTGTATTAGTTTACTAGGATAAAATCCTAAACTACATTAGAATCAAAATGCAAATAGAAGATCCTAATTTTTTTTCTAGTGCTGTGGTGCATTTTTTTCATATGCTGGAATTCTTAATAACTTCATCAGTACACTGCTTGTGTATTAAGATCTTTAGAAAAGAATCTGATATGCGTCAAAGCTGTATCTATTGTTATGGAGGAAAATGGGCAAGATCTTTTTAGCTGGCTGCATCAGGGACCCTGAATTCACTTTCCAGGGAGCTTTTTCAAGCTGACATGTATAGGGCCACAATGGTTTAGCTTTAACTGCTGAATTCCGCTTTGTATTATTATTCTGTTTTGTTCTCTATAGTTTTAAATTCTCACCTTAGGTCCCAATAATGCCACTGAATTTATCTTTTTTTGTGTCATACCTAGCCCACTCCTCCTCCAGGTTGTACTGATATTTCAATTCTGTCATGATGATCATTATTTTATAACTCTAGTGACCATCTGTATAAGTTGATAATTGCCTGATTTCACACCAGCTGGCAGTGGCAAAATGTGTTAAGAGAAGAAAGCAAGTGTTCCCATAAAAAACCATAAAACGCTTGTATTTAAAACAAATACAAAAACAATGAAAAGACATCTGCCTTAATTCACATTTTTATATAAATGGATATAAGCAAGAGATGTAAAATTACATACAATTGCCAAGGATTCAGATTTTTAAAATATTGTTAAGAATTTGCATGTATCATCTCCCATCCATGTATAAACCTAGCCCAATTATTCTGATATCTGAAATACACTTTCAACAAAATCGCTTAGAAAATAGAATGGGGGGAAGTGCTCTAGATGGCACAACCATCTTGATTTTTCTGTCTTTCAGCATCCTACATCTGTGTTGAAATCTTGCCTTCCTTCCAATGTACCTGATGCAAAGGTATTGGGGATTCATTATGGGAAATTTTCCAAATGCATTGATACAAGCAGGTATCTAGATGGTAGTAGATAATTCTGAGAGGAGTGAGCTTTAAAGAAGAAATATAGACAGCAATACTAGTAAGGCATAAGACTTCTCTAAGCTTATGTCAAATTGTTTTCTATTAATATTAACAATATTTACCCCTCCCCTTCCACCCTTTCAATCCCCATTAGGCAATAAGAATATTTTATTAATAAAACTTCAAAAGTGATTATTTTTACTTATTCATCACTTTTATCTGAATCTGAAAAATATTAAGCAGATTGGAGAAAGCAGATCTCCTTTGTTTGGAATTTTTGGAATCCAGAAAGGTTGACAAGCACTTCCATTTTTTTCTTCAGTCTCTGTCATGTGTTTTTATCTCACAGGAACTGCCAAGTTGGCCTGTACATCTGTCTCCTCATACCTGGTTTTTCTTGCTGGCTTGGCCTTTTGTTGTCCAGTGGCTACTTTGGTACTTCCAGAGACAGAAGCGATGAATTCCTTATTGTCGTTTGATAATAGTAGAGGAGAAAAACTTCCTGGAAATGCCTGAAAAGTTGGTTTGAACTTCAAACATGACTCCTGCCAACATTTACCAATGACCATACATTTTCATATGTATCAATCTATCTTGCTACAATCCTGTGGTTTAGAATGGAAGATATTTAATATACTTTGATTTTCTAGTAATTAAATATAAAATAAAGGTGAGTGCAAAGGAAAATTGAAATACAGAGTCCTTATTTAGTCAGCATGAAGAAAGGTGCAAAAGGAAAATGATGCCTTAAGGGACAACATATATCCTGATAAGCCAATGGACTTCAACTTTGTGGTGGTTCTCTTAAAAAAGGAACCTTTCACTCTGCTTTAATTCTGAAATTGAATGGCATGGGAATGGTAATAAACTTTTAACTAGTCCAGGAAAGGAACATTTCTCCTACCAGTTCCCCGACATGTAAGGAGAAATGAATGTAGCAATGTCTTTTTTTGTCCCAGAGGGCTTAAAATCATTCCAGCTGTGAAAATAGTTTGATACTAAATAAAGAATCTGTGGTCTCCTTCTTTGTTTATAACACCTACTTCTTAAAAAATAATTCCTAAGAAGAGATTTCTGTTCGTTTGCCTGTTCTTCTTCTAGCAAGGGATCAAAAATTGGGAATACTGGTCAAGCTCTCAGTTCAAGGGCCTAAGGTGAGTGTCATGCTATTCAAAAGACCATATAACGAAAGGAGTCTTCCACAGCTGCTGCTATTGGGTTCTTACCATAGATTCTAGAAACGAGGGATTGATAACCTGACATGGTAATGACTTATCTCATACCTCAACTTAAAATCAGAGGCCAGAGAATCCCTCTGAGAATGAACAGCGATGCATTTCCCTCAATACTGAGGTTCCTTACTATCTGTCTCTTCATTTTGAAAGCAATACATATAGTTAACAAAAAAGTAATCCTGCACTCAGTTCTGAGAATTATAAGATTACCAACAAAATGAAATATATTCAGAAAGATACTGGTAAGGACACCAGAAAGTGAGAGATCCACTCAAACCCAGTAGGGCAAATCTGAAGAAGTTATTTGGTATGTCTTGCCTGAAGAAGAAAATATTAAAAAGCTCATATAGCTGAAGAAGCACATTTATGTTGCTCAAGAGGATTGGACCTGTACCAACTGATTCAAGTTATAAGAAAAGATTCTGAGTAAACATTAGGCGCTAAGTACAGCATTGTACAAGTAATCTTTTTTCCCCTCTTCTTCCAACCTACATGCCACTATCAGCTCCAGAGATTACACCAGTTTTCTGAATAGTAAATCTGAGTTGAACCATTTTGTTTGTAATTCAGAGTTAACAGCAGTGGAGGGCAACAAGTGTTCCTGTGCTGCATGAAGCCTTTGTTCCCTTTTTGCAGCCCACTAGAATACACTTTCCCTATGACCACCTGTGATATTTTAAAGCTCACAAAAATATTTCTAAAATAGTATAACTGATTGTTTAAAATTACCCCAAACTGGGGGGGGGGGGGGAAATTGAAAAAAAACCCATGTTAACATGTAACCCCATGTTAAATATTGTTAAATCAGTCTCTGGTTTATGATTTAGCATGTGGGTGAACCAACTATTATAATTAACCATTTTTGACTTAGAGAAGTATTGATTGACTTTTTTGTGGCATAGGAGTTGCACTTTTAGTTGTTAATACAGTATTTCAGGGACATCTAACCATACAGGTATTTGGCAAATCATGCACTAATATATCAAAATGGGCAGAACTGAAATACTTTGCTCTTCTGTGCAGGTTTCAAGGTAGATATCAACTAAAATACATGATATAAAACTTAGCAGTACCAAAAGGTACAAAGGTTGGGCTCCCAAAATCTGTCTTTTATGGTTGTATTTCAGCAATATGATATTTGGACAGCTCACCACTAATTTCCAGACATTTGCAAACCCAGTTCAAGTGTATAATCATGCATGGCCCCTGCAATATGATTCTCCAATAAATTTGTAGAAAACGGTTTGGAATGTTTTCATAAATTAGTCATCTACAAATTGAAGGTGTGGTGATAGTGAACAAACTATGGGCAATGCTATTGGCCCTGCCTAAAGTCAAATAGGAAATGAGCACATATTTTTTTACACTTAAGATACATACAACATGGATAGGCATCCAGGTACATGTGATCTCCCTTTGTATCCATCAGGCTTCTTACCATTCCTGAATTAAAAAAAATAGAAACATGTTTTAAAATAAGATAAATTAGCATTCTGCAAAACAAAGAAGTACCATTCTTCAGCATTAACTTTCGTATCAAGAATATCCCTAGACAAATAGGCATTCTTATAAATAAAATAAAATGGAGACAAGGGACAAAGCTGAAAAAGTATGAAAAGTCCTGAGAAACTAGAATAGTTGATAGCAATTTTATGCTTACATTCAATCAGCCTGCTTTTGCACCCTTCTCACTGGTCTTCTACATAGGTGGGAACTTTCAACTTGTGTTCTCTGTTCACTCAGACTGGGCAGATAAAAACTATCTGGGATAAATAGCCTTGTTAGTAACTGGCCTGTGGTCCCCACAGACTTTTTACTGGCATATCAGAGATGTTATTTTATGAATACAAAAGATTTTTGAAAACAGCTATTTTTTGAGAGTGCTGCAACATGCTCTTGGAAACCTAGATGTGCTCTTGTCCCCCAAGTATTGTTTACTTCTGGCATAAACATAGACTAATTACTTAATATGAACTGGGAAAAAGGGAGGGAATTCATAGAAAAAAATTGAAGACCTGCCTCTATCTCTAAATAAAGTAAACAAATTTTATTTAGGCAGATCTCACAATTTACCATTTCTCACTGGACAAGCAGGACAACTGGAACAGGAAGCAACCTGTAGTAAATATAATATTTAAATTATAGAGCCAGTTTGAAGTAATAGTTAAGACACCAGGCTAGAAACTGGGAGGGCATGAGTTCTAATCCCACTTAAGACACAAAGCCAGCTGATCTTGGACTAGTCACACTCTCAACCCCAGGAAGAAGACAAAGCAAACCATTTCTGAAAATTACCAAGACAACTGCAGGGACTAATCCAGACAGTCACCAGAGGTCAACACTGACACACATATATGCCTAATATAATAAATCAGCAGATAAGACCCTCATTTCAATTCATAAAGCAGTTGGTTTGGTTGGCAACTATATTTTTAACTCAAGGTGCATTTTCTTAAGGTTCATCCAAGATCTACAGTTCATAAATTATATCTGTTCACTGTGGTCCAGACTTTTAGCATGGCAAACAACAAATCCTTGCTCCCACACAAATTATTTCCTGATCACCCTGCAGAATTTTATCTCCAACAAAAGGCATAGGTAATTTAAGGAAACAGTAAAAGTTATATTTTGCTCAAGTTAGAGCACTCAAGTGTTTTAATGTGAACATAGATACATCCAAAGCTTAGGATAAAATTGCTACTGTAACGAAGAGTACAATTGGCTTATTTTAGCCAAAAAAATAAAACAAAAATAAAACATTCATCACTATTCTTTTATGAAATAAATTTTGTAAGCTGCCCTGAAAATACTTAAAAATTAATCCATAAGGTAGCCATTAACTAATTAATTAGATAATTAATCACAAGGTGTAATTTTCCATGGTCAAAATATTGATAATTAACTTATGTAACATAGTGAACCTAAGTAACATAGATATTAGCACAGTCTTTGGGAAAGACTTACCGTATGTCTATGTCGGCTTTTCAATCACATACATTTACTTTCCGTTGCCAAATGCACAGGACCTCTCTCAACGGGTTGAGCTACTCCATAAAAGGATAAAGGTCAGCTTGGCTTAACAATGAGTTATAGCCTGTGAGGCCCCATGAACCAAGAAAGACATATAGAATTACTTCTGAGCAGTTTCCTTTATGTTCCTCACCTATAGACAGAAATTTTACCAAACTAAGGCAATTATTTGAATTAGTATTAATATACTCTGAGAATGGCTAGGGAAGAACCTTCTTAACTCTCTTCTTCTGACCAAACTATCTAAGCTTTGTTGTCTCTTTGCCCCCCGAAATGCAGCCCCTCTCTCAAGGGAATCCAGAATACATTCTATCATATAGCCCACTTAGTCATAGTCAGGGCATCCCCATCAATGGAAGTTAGTCATTAGATTTTTTGTTAAATATATTCTATTGATTGTTTTACAATAGTAATCTTTAGTGCTTAGTAAGCAGTGTGTTGTCTGGGTTCATATATTTAAAAACAACAATAATTTCAATAATTCCATAATCAATATATTAGTTAATGATATATTTCTTTGATCTTCTCTTCTTCCAATAGTATTCTCCTTTGTCAACATTAAGCAAATATAATTCTTAATACTTTCGATACATACAAGGTTGGATATAAACATTTTTCTTGTGTTTGTACAAATAACAATAACATCCACATATAACATCTTTTCTGATTGGCTTATGTTTCAATTGTATTTGTAAAAGTCATCTGATTAAGTCACTGTGTCCTGTTTTCAAAATTCTTATTTAACCTTAATTTCCCCTTAGTATTCAAACCATTATCAGTCATAATTTTCTCAAAATTAATTACCTTTAAATATCCAAACTTTTCATTCATATACCCCATCCCAGTATTTTACATCTCACATATTAAAAAATATACTATACTACTTATATATCTTATCCCTCTTACTGTAGGGCCCCTTTATATTCAAAATTTATCTGTTCTTTTAACCATATTCAAACAAGTGTTTAATCATATAGTACTCCATTTGGTAAGTTGAATTGAGTCTCTTGAATCTAACTCTAGCCTTCTTCTTTTGCCATGTAGCTTTCTGTGTCAGTATGATCTGCTTGCCAGGGGATTCTTCCTGTATTTTTGTGAATATTATTGGGAATAGGAAAGACAAGTTAATTAAAATGTACATTATGATTCACCTGGCAACTCTATAATCCATTTTGTTAAATCTTCTTTCTTATCCTTAAGTTTTTGAAGTCCTAAAAGATAAAATATATTTTCTGTTTTCATTGTTGTGGCAAAATCTTGCAGATTTTTTCTTTGTATTAAGCTGTGGTTCTCTTTATTTGTAGCTTTCCTATTTGGGTCACTTTCCTCTGAATGTTCTGTTATCTGATTTGTTTGTTCATTCTTTATCGTTGTTTTCTAGAGTTTTTTAATTGTAAGTTTAGGTTGGAAATGTGCTCATTTATGTCATCAAAGTTATTTTTAATCTCATCATGGTTTGAAACAATTGTCATTTGAATCTGTTTCAGCACTGCATACATTTCCTCCTGGAAAGTATTTGCCTTGTCTTGGAGTGTTGCTCCTGCAGATCCCCAATGTTCCAGGCTGGGGCCTTCAGAAGGGAATATTAGATGTGGTTTTAGTTAGGTATGCAACATCCATTTTGTCTCCCCCCTTATAGTCCTTCACTGGTACCATAGCCTCTGTAATTAGCTTTGTCAACCAGCCAATATTAAAATCCAAACAACCAAATCTTATATAGTTCTTATTTTTATATATGGTTTTGTAATCCAATGCATTTCCAATTGTCAAAGCACCATTGAAAGCAGTGTTTTATAACAGTTTTTCTGTTTTGACTGTATTAACCAGTCAAAATTGCAATCCAGAATGTTTAGCCACCTAAGAGCTTTCCAGTAAAGTCCCCCCTAGAAGATTAGCCAAAGTTAAAAGTTTTTCTTTCTCTACAAACAGTTCTTGATCTTAGAAATCACAGCTCAATAAGTATTTATAATCCCAGAAAGTCAGCAGTTTTTAAAATAAATGTAGTTCTCACTCTGTAGTAGATAGCCCAGTGTATTTTCTTTCCTCTATTCAGCTGTTTTTAATTTGGCTAAAAGTCACTAAGTTTCAAAGGAACAATTTTTTCTCTATTTCTGGGCAACTTGCCTATTTCTATAGTTTTATACTCTAATCCAGGTGTGTCAAACTCGCAACATCACGTGACGTGTCGTGACTTTCCATTGCCGGCAATGGGGTGGGCGTGGTTTTGGCATGACGCATCCAGCCCGCGGGCTGACAGTTTGATACCCTTGCTCTAATTCTATAGTTTTACTCTAATTCCATACTTTTATACTCTAATCCTCCACTAGATGTCAGTAGTTATTTTCCAACTTTTAAGACAAATAATTATTTTCTTATAATTTTATCAATACTTTTTCAGATGTGAAGTCTTAACAGTTTTTATAATTTTCAGATTTATTGAGACTGTAGCATTATTAATTTCATTTCAATATATTTCTGTCCCCCATAAACATTAATTTGCTGCTTCCGTCTATGGAAGGGTGGGGATGTGATTCCCTCCCTTCTCACTTTTGGAGGATTTTTTGCTTTTTGGGGATCTTTTCCAGGAAATCAGTTACAAAATAGGAGAGAGAAGATCAATATTCTCTCCCAGTTCCAGGCATGCTGTTCACAGTTGTTCTGGTTAGCACTTTTGGACTTCAGCTGCCAGTAGCTTGGGCTAATCACTGAGGTGTGGCTAGCCTTTCTCCTGTTGAGTCGGAGGGCTTCCCCCAGATCAAATAGATCGACCATCATTCCATGATCAGCGGGGGGCCCCTCCTTTGTCGCTTCTCCAGGGCGACTTTAGACCCAATTTAGGGTCCCCTGGCAGGGTGAAACCAGCCATGGGGTGTGGAGTTCCGCAATCCCTTGGCCGTGTTACTACAAAGCAAGACCAGAAGTCATCATTAGATTTTTGATTTTTTATATATATATTATTGATTTTTTTTAAAAAAAACTAACAACCTGGTGCTTAGTAAACAGCATGTTATCTGGGTTCACATTTCACAACAATCAATAATAGTTAATTTCTATCATATAATACTCTACATAACAGCTTTCCTTGATTTTCTCTTCTTCCCATATTGTTCTCTTTTGCAAACATTAGGTTAATACAGTTCTTAGTATTTTAGTAACAAAGAGGTTAAATATAAACATTGTTCTAACATTTATCCAATTAGTAATCGCATCAATATAGAACTTCTTTTCTTGTTAGTCCTCTTGGTTGTGTTATATGTCCTGTTTTCTACATTCTCATTTAGACTTTTTCCCCACAAAATTGAAATCATTTTTATCTGTTAAGATTTTCTCAAAGTTGATTAACGGTTAAAAATTTAAGCTGTTTCCCTCACAATAATCCTCCAACAATTACATTTTTCATATCATAAAAAATACAATACTACTCAGAATAAGAAAGAAGAAAAAGAAAAACATCTCTCTCAAACTAAAATTCATTTATATCCCCCATTTTTTCATTTTTTAAACTCTATTCCATTCAATATTTACTGATTAGGCAGACCATATTATATTTTAACCATATTCAAACAAATGCTTAATTTTTAAAAATTGCTTCTGATAGGTCCAATCTTCTAAACCCTTGGATGTGATTTTAGTCTTTTTCTTTCACCAAACGGCTTTTCTCATTCATCTATTTCACTTAGTTAAAAAGTCTTGCCATTTTCTTGTGGATGTTGTTAAGGGTAGGAGAGACAAATCAGGTAAGATGTTGATTTCTTTAATCTTTTTTTGTCTCTTAAGTCATAGATTTTTTGGTATCTCTGTAATCCATTTTGTCAGACTTTTCTTCTTATCTTTGGTTTTGTTTTGTGATTCTGGGGTGTGGACTATCTCTTCTAGTTCTGGTGCTTCAGTCATGTCTTGTGTGTTTTCCTCCATCTGCGTTAAATCACAGTCCCTTCCATTGTAGATTCTTTCATTTTCTGAAAATTTTTACGTTGTGAGGTTAATGTAAGAATTTGTCCATTTATGTCATCAAAGTTGTTTTTAATTTCATTGTGGTTTAGAGCCATTGTTGCTTGGATTAATTGCAACATAGTGAGCATTTCCTCCTGGAAAGTATTTGGTTTTTCTTGACAAGTTCTTTTTGCAAGCTCTTGAGATTCCATGATAGCTGGAATTAAAAAAAAAATTCTTTCTCTGAAAACAGCTTTAAAGTCACAGTTAATAGGAAGATCAGTTATGTTTTTTCAATTACAATCTTTGCTTATTGTGGCTGGCCCAGAATGTTTTGTTTAGCTCTGTTTAAAGATCAAAGAAGCAGGTTATCTCATTCTCGGCGTCCTGCCAATACTTATAAGAAAACAGCTAAAGTTATATATTCTCTTCCACCACTAGATGTTAGCAAAAGTATGTTTTCTATCCCCCTTAATAGTTTAATTCGCTGCTTCCTTCCATGGGAGGGTGGGGCAAAGCTCCCACTCCATTTCACTTTCAGAGGGTTTTTTTGCTTCTTGGGGTATCTTTTCTAAAAGAAAAGAGTAGGAGAGAAAAGATCATATTTCTCACTCAGTTTCAATACACTGCTCACCGATATTCTGGCGAGTACTTGTGGACTTCGGCTGCAGTGGCGTAGCGTGGGTTGTCAGCACCCGGGGCAAGGCAACCGGAAGCGGAAATAGAGGGGCGGGTGGGCGGTGACGTCACGGCACTGCTGAAAAGACGCGCCCCGCAGCGGCGTACACTTTCCAAGAAGAGTCACGCGCATGCGGGATGCTTCCGGGTCCCTCTCGAGGGCGGCTGGGCGGGGCTCCGACCTGCAAGAGCCGCTGCATTCAAGCTCGCACGTGAGCCCCGCTAAATAAAGCCACGCATGCGCACGAAGCTAGGCCGGCCGGCCAGCGGGTCCGTCTTCGCTCGGCCAAACCTGCCAGGGCGCCTGCGGGGCGCTTGCGGTTGGCCTGAGCCTGGGCAGAGAGTTGGCCGCTTCTATTTATTTTATTCAGTTTATGTGGCCGCCCATCTCACCTGCCGGACTCATTTCGCTTTGCAAGAAAGAGCAGCTCGAGAGCGGAGCCAAGCCAACTCTGTGCAGCCCTTGGGGCTCCCTGAGCAGCTCAGTGCGAGCGCGCCCCCCCAGATGTTGCGCCCGGTGCGGCCGGCCCCCCCTGCACCCCCCACGCTACGCCACTGTTCGGCTGCAAGCAGCTTGGGCTGGTTACCAAGATGGGGCCAGCCTTTCTCCTGTCGGGTTAGAGGGAATTTCCTGATTTAACAGGACAACCACTGTCGTTCCCAAATCGCTGGGTAGCCCCTCTTTCTTTGCCGCCTCTTCAGGGTGGTTTTAGACCCATTTAGGGTCCCATGGCAGGGCGAAAAGAGCTGCGGGGAGCGGAGCTTTTGTAATCCCGCAACTGTGCACCACCAGGTAAAACCAGGTGTCCTAGATTTTTTTTTAAAAAAGACCCAAATACTCTACCTCCTACTGCAGGGGTGTCAAACTGCCGGCCCACGGGCTGGATGCATCATAGCAAAACCACCCAATTTTATTTTATTTTATTTTATTAAATTTATATACCGCCCTTTCCCAAAGGACTCAGGGCAGTTTACAGGGCATTTAAATTGCTGGCAATAGCAAAAAAAGTCATGATACGTTGTGACACATCATGTGACATTGCAAGTTTGACACCCCTGTGCTACTTTATTCTGGTCATGAGTATTTTCAGAAATCTTTAACAAAGTACATTGCCAAGGTATCTAGAACCACTTTGCTACATGGGAATTAAAAGCAGGTGCTAATTTATGGAATTTCAAATCTTTCCCTATGCTAAATTGTATTTTTGTACATAGGTTGTTGCTGCTGGCTATGTACAATTAAATCCAGTCGAGTGGGATTGCCAGCTCTTTATGAGCAATTTGAGTAGTATTTGCTATAAACAATTTAACCTGCTGATTTCTGCCCAGCAAACTCTTCTTGTGACCCAAGAGTACACTGTCCTGTTTCTGTTTTGATTTTCCATGGGCATTTAAAAATCTTAGCTGATGTCAAGGTTTCATTCCAACTTTGTCAGTACTGAACAGCAAGCTAGAGATCAGCTCGATCTGGACTTAAATTAAACCTCTCCCCAGCCACATTATCAATCTTCTATCAGCACTGCACTAAGCAACTGTTGGTAGCACTAGGCCTTGGGATAACAAACTAAAAGCCAACCCTGGAGAAAGAAAGGATTAGATCTTGCATTTCCCTCAAAGTACAAAAGGACTCTGCAAGGCAAAAAAAACAAGAAGACAATTGTAGAGCTGTCTTTCTAGTGATGTTGTATTCTGTTTTTGGTGTGGCCTCCCAATACAATGAAGGAACAGACTGTCCCAACAGCAGGCATCTAAATTTCAGGTTGCAGCTCAGAAGGAAAAAAAACACTTCTGCTGTCAAACATATATTCAGCTCCCATGGAAAGCAAAATACAACAGATCCTCTGGAACTAGAGAAAACAGCATCTCTGAAAGCTCTCTGGAATTAAAGAAAAAAATCATCTCTGAAAAACAGGGGGTATTTTTGGTTTGTAAAAAGAAATATTAAGAACCCATTCTTATCACCTACAAAAATTAGCTTTCTTGTTAATATTCTTGATAATATAGTTAATATTCCTATGTATATGTTTTATTTAGACAGATGGCACTGTTATTATCATTTTACAAAAGAACCAAGGGTGATTGACTCTGCAAAATGCAGAACAGAAACATGACTTTTCTAACTGTAACTTTCAAGTACCCAAACCACCTCTGTTTGTACAGTCCCAAAATAGATTGTTCAAATAGGCATTGCCAAAGCTGAGGAAGAGTGTTCTTGGAATGCTCTGAAATATATTTATTTACCTTATTGACACATTGATACTACATGATAAATACTACATGATAAATTGATTTTTCACAACATACTACATGTGATATCCTGCACTGACAATAAACAATATAACAATGTTCCATAATCTGAGATCACTAAGTCTTTGGACCACAACTCCCATTACTCGAACCAGTATGGTATGTGGATAGATCAAGGCAAAGTAAACAGCACTAATTAGGTAGTCAGAATTATTTATGAGTAAACACTGTCAAGGCTTGCATTATTAAGTCATTTTATTTTCTTTATTCTATTGCAAGTAAATATTATAACCTCTGGGTTTCAGGATTTTATGTTCCTAAATGTGGATTTTTTTGCATTTATTATTTTACTCTTTATAAAATAGTGCAAAAGAAAACCAAATGCAAAAATAAAAATACATACATTATCAAAGAAAAGAAAAAAATCATTTTTAGAAAAGTGAAGTAAAATATAGCAAAGGAAAAAAGTACAATATATCATTTTAACTGGTTACAATTTTATATATAGTTATCTAATGCAATTATTATTCAACAACATATATTTAATACATTTCTTTAACATACTTTATTTGTATAAATGAGTCCCATACTTGATTATATTTGTTCATACAAAGTCTAGGTCTATAGGCAATCTGCTCATTGCAAGCCACTGAACAAAAGGGGCATATATTTATATTTCCAATAACACTACATTTTTATTTATTTACTTATTAGATTTATCTACCACCCATATCATTTAGAATATCAGTATTCTGGCCACAGCAAGGACATGGAGAATCTATTTATGTTACCAAGTTGTCAAATTCTGTGTATTAGGTATGTAGTTCACAAGAATATTATAATCTGAAAATTTTACCTTTTGTCTCACGATCATATTTATATAGTCCACTACTTTTCTCCTAAAATTTGATAAATATAGAACATAGTAAAAATATTTTAAAGAAGCATTATCCTTGTTATATCTTCAATAAAATTCTATTGTAGATAATCCTTTTCTATAATATAACTGTACTCCAATAAATTCTACGTACGTTGTTGTCATAGTTTAGGGTATTTGACACTGTTGGTATATAAATTAAAACTCTCTCCAGTTGACTAAGCCACATGTCCCCAACCTTTTGGGCACCAGGCAACAATGCCATGGAGAAAGGTTTTTCCCTGGACCAGAGGGGGTGTGGTTTTGAATACTGCCTGCATCCCAAGGATGGAGCTTTGCTTGTTTGTGTGGCCCGCTTGCTGGCATGCTGCGGACCGGTGGTGGTCCACGGACCAGGGGTTGGGGACCCTTGGTTTAAGCAATACAGGAATCTGTAATTCCTTATTCCACTCATTTCTCAACATCTGCATATCAAACTGATTTATTAATAACATATTTATACTATTTGGGTTTTTCTTAAATTTAAATGATATAAAAAGTTCTCAGTTGCTTCAAAATCTGAGAATGCTGTTGGTCCCAACAATATTGGCAAATGTTGTCACTGTAAATATTGCTATTGGATTACATTGGGTAGATGATAATCTATCTCTTAACACAGCAAATTCATCATCATCTGTCCGATAAACTATTATCAATTTTTCCATATCATATTTTTCATATTTTTATCATATTATTAAAGTTGGTCAATTTAGCAGGGGGGGAAAGGGTTGAATTTTTATTAGACATTATTTTCCATAATTTTCTAACTGATGCAATTGTTTCCAGAAATACTAGAGTTTAATGTTTAGATCCTAATACTGTCCATCCAATTAATACTATATGTGTATATTCCATAGTTACCAAAATCTGAAAATTAACACTAATTATTGGCCTCCAAAATTTGATACTTGACAATAGATAAGCATGATGATATAGTTGCAGATTTGGAAACCTGAATCCCTCACATTAATTGGTAATTGCATTTTCTGTAAAGATAATCTCAGAATGAAAGTGCTCCATAGAAATTTTCTAAACAAAGAATTTAGTTTCTGAAAATACATACATATATACTACATCCAGATACATATATACTATAATTATTCTCAAAATATAAATTAATCTGGGAATAATATTTTGAGAGCATTCACCTTTCCTCATTAGGGTAAGGTTTAATGATTGTAATTTTAAATGTGTTCCTAAATGTGGGATTATGTCCCTTATAGTCAATACGATAATGATTAAGATCCAGCCCAAGAGTAGGGAAAGCCAGATTCCAATGTATTATCTACATATCTTTGGAACACTCACTCTTTCAAGCCCATTCTACCTCACAGAATTCTTGTCATAGAGAAAAACAGGATGAAACACTATGTAAGGTCACCATGAACTCTTGTATAAAAAGTGATATATAAATCTAATAAATATATTGAGAATGCATTATTTTATATGGAGATTTTCATTTTTATTCTTTTGGATTATTGTATTCAGTCTTATTGCAGAAGATACAGTGCAACATGATTCTAGATCAGACATGTCAAACACAAGGCCCGGGGGCCGGATCTGGCCCGCGAAGTGGTTTCATGTGGCCCGCGAAGCCATCTTGGAAACAGTGAGGGAACGGCCCCCACTGCCTTGGCCCTGGCCCAGAGACCCTTCTCCTGCCAGAGACCCTCAGATCTGTCCCACTCCTGCCCAGGCCCCCATAGGCACCCTTGATGCCAACGATGTAGAGCTGGCCACGCCCACCCAGTAGGCCATATGTACTCTAGCCACACCCACCCAGTAGGCCACGCCCACCCTGGCCATACCCACCCGGCCCCCTGAGGGCAACTGCAATGCTGATGCGGCCCTCAATGAAATTGAGTTTGACACCCCTGTTCTAGATCATTATTTAGATTCAGCTCAGCACAGTATTAGAATCTGGCTGTTCTACCCAAGGTTAAAGCAAATTATGGCTTAACGTAATGAGGGCATTTAGCCTCTATATAGCTAGAATCTGACTTAAACGACTGACTTTGCCATAGGATGAGGATGAGGACCTTAGGCAATTGTATTTTCCCAAGCCCATTTTCTCCATTTTACTTTCATAGGACTTAACCATCTTTATACATTTATTGTCTGTCTTCATCTTTTTCCTGAGTAATTTTGGTAATAATAATATTACCAATAATAATACTAGTAATTACCTAGTCAATCAATAATTTATGAAATCTCCATTCAGGATAAGTTCTTTCCAAAATCTCAGCACTGTATGATTCTTTGGTTCAGTTAGCTTGCTGTACCAAAGAATTATACAGTTTCCAAAATAAGTTTTGGAAAATTTGGCCTTTTACAATGAGGAAAAGTTCTCATCTGACTAAGCAATTAAACTTGGTTAAATAGGTAACAACTACATTTTTGCAATTACATCTAATCATTAATATTTGGTTAGTTTTGGATTTATGATTTATATACGAACCCAACCACTTAATTTACAAACTATTATTAAGCAAAATACCAGTGCATCAATAAACTTGTTTCTAGGACCATATTTAACAAATTTGGGAGGACAACTGCTGGAGGGTATTTTAACATGCAAAATAAATAAGATGATGTCCAATAATGGGGACAATACTTTTTGTAATTTCCTGAATTTGGAGAATTTCTTACATTAACAGGTTACATGAATCTTCAAAGTTATCCTATAGCCAACTTCTGCCTCATAGTGGCATGAAATTTTTGTCATTTTAGACTTGTAATTGAGGGTAATTCGGGAAAAATTACAAAAAAAGAAGCTATGCTCTTTAGGTTAAATTTTTACTATATATGGAAATTTTGTCTGCCCTGCTTTATATACCTCTGATAATATATTAAATCCATTGTGGAATAGATCAGCAGTAAATATACTATTTTCACTTTTTGAAATTTCAATTGTTTAAAACTGGTTATTTTGCTTTTTAAAATGTTGATTCTTGATGACAAGGACTTAGCTTCACTAGATTGTGTGATAAGTTACAGATAAGTTACAGGAAGGTTGTGCTGGAGATACATTTGCATTTTGGGCTGTATAATGTTGTATTACTTGCTTCATTTTCTTGTACAGTATTTCACCGTATTCTCAAGATTACATTATAGAGAAATGTTGCATAGCAGTAAGGAATCATTCTAGTTTACAATATGTGTGCAGCAAACTTAGCAAGGCAGCCAGTGCTGAACTGAACTGAATTAGGAAACTAGCATAGAAACATAGAAAACTGACTGCAGAAAAAGAGCCAGTGATCCATCCAGTCTGCCCTTTGAGGTTTTTCTTATTTTCATTTTTTTTTATTTTTAGTTTTTTGCAGTTAGCCAAATGTTCAGATTGGATTTGCCATTATTATATTACTTGGTTTCTTGTTTGCTTACTTATTTACATTGCATGATAGACATGTGCTTTTCTCAAGCAAATTTAAACTCTTCTGGAAGTTGGTTTCAAGCTTTCCCCACTCTATCAGTGAAGTAGTACTTTCTATCATTACTTCTGAACTTCCCTCATGTCAGTTTGAGTTGTAACTGTGTTTTTGATTTTTGTTAAAAGTCTTCAAACCCAATGCCTAAAACTCTTACTTTCTGCCATTTAAAATGCAGTTTTTATCTAATTAGCTTAATGCCATTACAGTCATGCCAACATGTTTTTCACAGGAAAGGATAAACATGCTGGCATTTTAAATTTAATCACTTCTCAGATTTTCTATCATTCTAAGTTACTTTCAAGAGACCGGTTCAATTCTCAAAAGCTGTACAGAGTCCACAGTATTTGGCTCCAACATGCTCAGTTTATACTTTCTACCTTTTCTTTACAAATTGTTATTCACCTGGGTCCATTGTAAAAGCTAACCAAAAGCTTGTCCTGTTAACACTCCACAATGTGAACAGCAGTGAAGTCACACCAGTTCAATTCTGCAGACAAGTCAGGATTCTGGGATGGAAGAGATGAGCAGTTGTGGATGGCAAAGGAAGTCCTCTCCCTCTAAGCAGCCTTTCAGGTGAGGTTCTCCAAAAGACGAGTCCCTCCACTGAGGCAATCAAAGCCAGCTTGTCTGGGTCCCAGCTTCAGCTGAGTGTTGAACTGTAGAACAAGGTAGCTATTGAGCCTAACCTGGCAGCCCATAGTGCTTGAAACGGGGGAAACAGAACTGAAGATAACTTGGTCTCTGAGCATATACAGAATGCATCTGATTCATGATAACTTGAACCAGCTTCTAAGTATTAGAAGGAAAGAGCTCGCAGGCCTCAAATTCTGTAGCTTCCTTTTCAGTCACGGTCCTTATTCTCCATCCTGCTTTCTTCAAAGCCAGAGAGAAAAACTAGCAGTAATCGGTTAATAAACTCTTTCTGCTTTATCTGCTGCAACTTGGGCATATCTTCCTCTGGCGAAAGGGGAAAAAAGAGTCCAAATTTTAGTCTTTAACCACTAGACTACAATCCCCTTTCCAGGCCTTCAATTACATCATTTGATTCAGCGGGTCGAGTGCCTCTATACCTTTAAGACGGAACTAGTTTCCAATTTCGGTTTGTTTACAACTCCCTCCATGTAGATCAGTCACCATCATAGGTTAACATAACTGAATTTTTTTACACAACTAGTAGTGACCTTCCGCCAGCAACAGCTTCCTACTCAACTCTCCAATCTAAATCTTTTTTGCCACTAGATGACATCATTGCTGTCCCTAAATTCTCGAATAGTTACTGAAATTTGTCGATTTTAAGCGAGTGACTCATTACAAAATCCTCTTAATCTTTAGTGTTATATTGGAACTACTTTTTGGGCACTACCATAATTATTTTGTCGAGGGGTAAATTACGAAGCTATTTTCCTTCAACGCTATTACGATAGATAAAGTGCCTGAGGTGACATTCGTTTGAACAGGAGCTCTAGCAGGCCTCAGAAAGGTCGGTTCAATACGCGTTAAGATTTCAAGATTCTCATAAATTGTTGGTATATTCCAATTCCCTCCTCCTACACCGCCTCCAACTATTTTCCTTTGATTGGTTCAGTTAATGTTGAAGGACTCCCATTATAGCCATTGATCTTTTAGTTATTTAGGCAGCCTACCAGAGAGGGCTTCCTTGTTGTCCCAACCTTCCTTGAATATTGATTGGCTAAACAACAGTCCCTTACCGCGATTCTGGGAAAGGTAGTCATTGTGTTAAAAGAGAACTGGGCAATCGATCGGAAGGAGAAACCACAAATCCCGAGATACCTTGGGAACAGGAAAATGAGAAGCGGCTGCGCACTGCGGTGAAGGGGCTGGTTCGTTTATATAAGGCGAGGAAACGCGCTAGGAGTAGCAGTTGAGAACTGGCGGTGCTCGAGTAAGGGAGCAAGGCGGTGGAAGGAGGGGTGGGGTTAACTGCAGGGAGGGAGAGATTCGAACTTTGGATGTGCGTGGAGGAGTCATCCTTCTCTCATTTAGTTAACTCTTTCCTCTCCGAGGTGGAAACCATTTTAACTCGTTCGGCACCGGAGACTTTTTAATAGCTGAAGCTTGGGACAGAAATATTTTTCAAGCGATTTTTGAGGTCCGGATTGTTGAGAAAAAAGAACTGTTACACACTGAGACTTGGCACTGGAACTGCCTTCAACTTTTTCGTGCCTGAACTGTTAACCCTTGATTGTGTGGATTTGGACACTTCACTTACCTTCTGCGCTGGAGTGAGAACCCTGCTGCTTAACTCTTCAGTGGCCTTTTGTCTCGCGTATCTTCATTTTTTAAATGCAATTATTGTTGCATACAAGGCGTTTTAAGGACATACTGGCTCTGTTGCGGTGGCTCGTTCTTTAGCTGGAACTTTTTTTTTTGCTTTGAATCTTTTTATAATTTGAGATGTGCATCTTTTCTACTGTGTGAGAAACTGGAGAAGTAGAGACTGCAGGAAAAAACGGATACTTCCACACTTCCCAGAAGGTAATGAACATTTAAAGACTATTGATGACCAAGACACCTTGCCGGTCTTTCTTTTCCTGCAAAGTTTAGTGTTTGTAACACACTATAAATTTAAGAAAGAGCAAGAAAGGCTTCCAGATTAATACTCCTGATAACTATTCTGCGATTAAGCAGTAAGAGTTCTGTAAAGGCTTGCAAGTTGGGCTGAAGTGTTAAAAGTATTTGATTTCTCAGAACTTGTGAAGCTGGCAGCCCCGGCCCCATCGCAAGGCACTGTCGGCTAATTAAATTCTCCCTCCTTCAAGAGAAGAGGGAGTCAACCCCTCGGACTTACTAGCCAACAATCTCTTTCGGACTGAGGAAATTGCTAAAAGCACCAGCTATGGCTGATGCTGCCCTCTCTGCGAATCTGAGGCAACAGCCTAATGGCAAAACAACTTTCCCCCCCTGCAGGGATGCAGGTGGAGGAGATAGTGGTGGAGGGGGACCTTTTGTTGGATCTCCACCCACTAACCAGGAACTGCTCCAAGGAAGAGAGATTGCCGATAGATGGCAATCAAGAGAGGTGGTTAATCAGGATGGCAGGCCTGTCAGTACTGATGTTTCCTTCCCTGGTATAGATCTCACAGTTCCTGTGGTTGAAGGAAGCCAAAGTCTGGGTACCCCAGGGATTAATCAGATTGAGGACCAGACATTTGGTGCAGCTGCAGACATCCAAGATGCAGGAGATGAAGAACAGCCAGACCTACAGGAGCAGGGATACTGTGGGCCTGTTGACCAGAGTTGCAGATCCCAGTCTGGTGGAGAAGAGGAAAAACAGTTGGGCAAAAAGAAACATAGAAGGCGCCCTTCAAAGAAGAAGAAACATTGGAAGCCTTACTACAAACTCAGCTGGGAAGAGAAGAAGAAGTTTGATGAGAAGCAGAGTCAACGGGCTTCCAGGATGAGGGCAGAGATGTTTGCTAAAGGACAGCCTGTTGCACCATACAACACCACACAGTTTTTGATGGAGGATCATGATCAAGAAGAACCAGATTTGAAGACAAGCCTTTACCCCAAAAGATCTGCCACCAAGTCAGATGAAACCAGCGAGGAAGACTTTGTGGAAGAGGAGGATGGGGGTAGTGATGGGATGGGAGGGGATGGTACTGAATTCCTTCAGAAAGATTTTTCAGAGACATATGAGAAATATCATGTAGAGAGTCTACAAAATATGAGCAAACAGGAGTTGATCAAGGAATATTTGGAGTTGGAGAAGTGTCTTTCCAAAATGGAGGAAGAGAACAATCGCCTACAGATGGAGAACAAGAAATTTGCAGGGGACTCAACAGAGGACCCCAGGGTAAGTCAGTTAGAACAGGAACTGGACAGGTTGAGAGCTGAGAACCAGAAACTCTTGAAAGAAAAGGAACTTGGCAGAGAACAGGAGAACAATTGCTCTAAACTGGGAGAATGAAACTGAACATTTTCTGAGGACATAAGTAGAATTGGACAGAAACCATCCCAAGATGCTGTATTCATATTGTGTGTATGTGTGTGTGCGCGCACACACACACACACACACACATAATAGAAACAGGACTTCTATGTGATTTAATCAGAATAAATTCACAATCTTACACTGTTTTTGAGGATAGTTCTAATATAGTGCGTGCTCTTTTTTTTTATTATGTGTAATCAAGGGGTTTGGGATTTGTTTTTTAAAATGAGAACACAGAATATCCAGCATTCTTAGGGGAAAAAATCTAAAAGTTCATTTAATTCATACTGAAACAGAATTTGTGATCCTTGTAAAGGAGAGACATTGGTGAAGAGGGAATGGGGCACAGGAAGGAACATGTAAAATAGTCATATTCTGGGGCGGGGAGGCTACCCAGATACACAAAGAGAATTTAAATAAGGTAATGTCAGCATAATTATTCTGGTGTGATTTCTAGAAAAATAATTCAAAATATTTTCTTTTGGCAGAGAATATTGTGAATAATTTTTCCAGGCAACTTGCTTTAAAGGAATATGAATTGGAAGGGATGGATTATTCTAAGCCATTGTGTGGTTGGTCTAATAGAAGACCAAAGAAAAACATCACAGTCCAAATTTACTTTATTTACTAGAGCATTCTTTATTTGTTATATGTTTTATAATTATGGGGTGGGCGGGGGGGGGGGGGTTGAGCTGCCAAAGCAAGTTACTTTATTTAAGTACTCTGGCTCCACAATAAACCTGCATGGTAAGTCTCTGTTCTCATCTTTATACTTTGGAGTCAGAGGATGGGCAGGTGTGACATGCCCAAGGCAGTAGAGGTGGAGCATTCAAATCCTGTTGCCTAACTGCTGTTTTCTGTCACTGAAAATGTTGAATAGAGATATTGCTTGCTTTTTATCCATAAATTCTTTTTCTGCTTTAATAAGTAGTTATAGATAATACTTGAGGAGAAGGAAATGGCAAATCACCTTTTTTTAAAAAAAAAAATTCAGGCTTTAGTTTGGATAGGATGAGATGACTTTGCTGTGCTATCCAACTTTGTAATTTAGATCAACAGCAAAAAAAGGAGTTTTCCAGTGGCCATCCTAGTTAATAGCTTGCAATGACTTTTCTTTGTGTTCATTTTGCTGGCCAAATTGATATAGCCATCTATTTTACCAAACACGTTTTGCCAGATATTCTGTTTTTATCTTACTTTGGTAGCCTTAGCTCACTTTCTTCAACTATCTGGACAGCTTATCTATATAGGAAGCCTAATTTCCCCCTCCCCCCATGATCATGGTAATGCAGATAAAAGAGGATCATGTGTACATGCCGACATTATGAAAGTTACTGATATGATACTATGCACCAAACAGCCTAGTGTAATCTGGTTATAGGAATCATAATCTTAAAAGAATCATTTTTATTAGAACTGCCGAGGCTGATGGGACTGAAATCTAAGCAATTGTAGGATCTGCCACAGTTATGATAGCTTCTTTCAATGCAACTCCCACTTGAAATTGAGAATTGCTTTCAAATAAACATGGATAAGTTCTTACTTGTGTAGCCTCTTTATCCAAGCTATCAACTGGACAAGTTTTTTTAAGTGTTAAATATTAAGGAAGGTGGGATCCTTTTGTGCTCCCAACACTATTCCATTAACTGCAAAAGCAAGTTACCATTTTGATGAATTCAGTCTACAAAAATGTGGGAGGAAATTGAGTGAATACAGACTTCTGCCTTTACCACAAAACTTGTATTTCATTTTACTCTATTTTGGTGCACACACAGACTTGGCATATATAATGCTGTTCAATTTCATAGTATACAGTATAGTATTTTATATTTTTCTTCCCTCCTAATAACTGCCCCTCCTTATTTTTTAAAAAAAGAAATAATGTCTTTAGTAGTATATTAGACAAGTTTGTTTAGATACTAATAACCTGTAAAAATTTTATGGCTTGCCATCCTCTAAAAAATAGACAAGCTAAATTTAAAAATAAAGCCAATATAAAACAAAATTGGTGATCTTTAAGTGGTCAGGGCTAACCTGACCATTAAGATATGTAAGGAACAATACAAGTCTTCATTTTTATGGAATAGAAGGTCCAATATTGAGGAGCACTGTGACAGAAAAAAGGCCTCACTTCATGCCTACCAGTCTGATCTCTCTGGGAGAGAATCTAGAATGGAGCTGTGACTGTAAATTATGGGCTAATATTCAAACCCCCTAACAATTAGAAATACCTAATGATTAAGACAACAGGCAGCATTCAGTTTAATTATGAAAATGAGTTCATATAGCGAGGAGGCAAGCATGGACTTGTCTGGAGGGCATTCTAGATTTCTTAACCAAAATGCAGAGCTCTCTACAGTGATTAGGCAGACTCCCATGTTTTAGAGTTGTATTGGCTACTGAAACCTTTCTGCATTAACAGATAAAAATGAGCTACCTGGGCTTTTTCCCACAGGATGGTCTATGCCCTAGAAATTGGGAAGGATGGCACAGGAGTCAATTGGTCCACTCTTTGATTCAACTGGAGTCCCAGAATCATGTGATAGGCCATGATTATTTCAGGTTGTAGATACATCCTAGTTCAAGAGTGCCACCTGACCTTATTTTCTGAAGCCATTTCAACCATTGGTTCTCCCCTTCTTCATTTGTCCCATGGATATTTTCCCTACCCTGCTACTTTCCACTGTTCACTTTTCCCTTTCACCAGCATGTTGCTTTAGACTGAGGATTGTCTTAATTACTCCTCCCCTTCCCCCCCCAAGGAATATAAAACAGTTGACTGGTTGGTCTACTCCACAGGTGAAGCTTGAAAGAAAAAAACAGTCTTCTGAAGGCCTAAGTCTATAAATCAAACTGACTGCTCTGTAATGGAGGCTGAGATATCTGAGGATTCATTCTTAGAATGGGAGGAGGTTGATTAAGGTGGGGACTTGGCAATTTTTGGAAGGGGCTTTCCAGCCACTGCCAGAGGACAGATTCATCCAAGTTTGGGGGAAATTAGAAAGCAGCTCTCTGCCTTGTTTGGGGGAGGGTGTTTTTAGGAGTGGGTGTAACGTCATCCAAACCCCTTCAGCTGCCAAACTGCAGGAAGGGTGAAACTTCGACTGTGATACCAGAGAGACGTCTTGAAGTTTTAGTTTGTGCCTTCTAGAATAAAATGCTGCTTGTCTCTCTACTCCAAGGCAACAGATGATGGAGCTCTTCTGAAAGGAAGTGGTCTGGCTGATTACATACCTTATGGGAGGAAGCCAAGCAAAATTAACTTGCTATTTCATCTAGAAATACCCAACCTGGGTTTGAAATCATAATCTATTTTTTTCTATATCCTTGATTTTCAATAATTAGGAGGTAGCATTTATAAAAGGTAGCTTTTTTTTCTCAGCCCAACTTTTTCTGGTGTAAAATATATGAATAAATATGTTTCACAATGCAGAAGCTATAGAGTTGTATGTAACTCTTAACTCCTGCTTAGTTTAGAGTCAGTGTGGATCTGGCAATAGTTTTGTTGTCCCCAAATTTTTTTCCCTCTGGGGATTGGCAAAAGTTTGTCCATAGCAAGACTTTTGTGCCTTTCAGCATGTGGGAATTCAAATATTGAAATTTATGATTAAAAATCCTCACATACAAGGAGTCTAGACATTTTTTTTCTAATTGCAGCAACAAATATTTTGATAAAGTGCGTTTGTGTAGTTATCTGCAATCTTTTGTGATCTTTTTTTCTAACTAAGGTAAAAGGCATTTGGCATAACATATGAGTTCATTTAAAATTCCTGTGTTTGCAAGTAAAATGTAAGAAGGAAGTTTTAATCAAATTTCTCAATGTTCTTCTCTTCAAGGAAATAGTGGTTTTTGACTAATAAACACTTCAATTACACCATAGCCAGATCTTAAAACACAGTGAATGGTATCAGCATTTTACAAATTACTCCAATACCAGCTCCCTGGAAGCCAAACAGGTTTAATAATAAATCCATGGGCCAGTTTTTCGTCATGAAATGGTGCTTCTTACAAAAGCCAATGAGCTGGCAAGCTTTATGATGTTTTTATAACAATAAACATATGTTTTACAAGTATAGTAAGACATTATTTTCATATTTTATGATTAAAGAAACATTTTTGCTGAAATAAATTGAAATAGATTTGAATATTTTTGTCAAAATTATATGACCTATATAATTATTACCCTTAATTGTAAATGTGTACAATATAATTTAAATTTGAAAATGCTGCCTTATCAGGCTCATCTTAATCCAGTTATTAGAGATAAGATATCCAAGATGGAGTTATTTGGGGTGCAAGTGACAAAGGACATGTGAAACTGAGTAAGTTGGCACCATGCACTTTCCTACCTGGTGGGAGTAAGTTGGCACCATGCACTTGCTGTAAACAAAGGCAATATTTTATTTCTTGATGTGCAAAACACATAATCTGAGCGGTTTACCTCCTAATCCTGTTCCTATAAACTAAAAGAAAAGAGGCAAACAACTGCAGCATGGATATGCTTCACTCATTACTGTTCAGGCTAATAGTTCATCTGCTCCTTTTGCATAGTCTGAAGAAGCCCAAGTGACATCACGGTTTAAAGTACAGAAGCCTCCCCAACCTGGGTTTGCAGAAATCTAGACACAACTATATATCAAGAAAGTGATACAGAAAAAAGCAAAATCTCTGGTGCTGATTTGTACTTATCTGTTTCTCTGCTGTTGCAGTACTTCTCAACCTTGGCAATTTTAAGAGGTATGGACTTCAAGTCCCAGAATTCCCTACTAGCATCCCAGGGAATAGTTGCCAGGACTGAGAAACACTGTGCTACTGTATCAGTGGTACTGATGCCAAATGTGGTGTGGCAGTTTTATTCCCATTGTGAAAGACATTACAGTGAGGGGAAAAAGTATTTGATCCCCTGCTGATTTTGTACATTTGCCCACAGACACTGAAATGATTAGTCTATAATTTTAATGGTAGGTTTATTTTAATGGTGACAGACAGAATAACAACAAAAAATTCCAGAAAAATGCATTTCAAAAAAGTTATAAATTAATTTGCATTTTAATGAGTGAAATAAGTATTTAATCCCCTATCAATCAGCAAGATTTCTGGCTCCCAGGTGTCTTTTATACAGGTAATGAGCTGAGATTAGGAGCATTCTCTTAAAGGGAGTGCTTTTAATCTCAGCTTGTTACCTGTATAAAAGACACCTGTCTACAGAAGCAATAATCAGATTCCAAACTCTCCACCATGGCCAAGACCAAAGAGCTGTCCAAGGATGTCAGGGACTAGATTGTAGACCTACACAAGGCTGGAATGGGCTGCAAGACTGTCGCCAAGCAGCTTGGTGAGAAGGTGACAACAGTTGGTGTAATTATTTGCAAATGGAAGAAACAAGAAATAACTCAATCTCCCTCAGTCTGGGGCTCTATGCAAGATCTCACCTTGTGGAGTTTCAGTGATCATGAAAACAGTGAGGAATCAGCCCAGAACTACCCGGAGGATCTTGTAAATGATCTCAAGACAGCTGGGACCATAGTCACCAAGAAAACAATTGGTAACACATTATGCCATGAAGGACTGAAATCCAGAAGCAGCCCACATGGTCCCCCTACTCAAGAAAACATCTACAGACCCATCTAAAGTTTGCCAATGAACATAATGATTCAGAGGAGAACTGGGTGAAAGTCTTGTGGTCAAATGAAACCAAAATTGAGCTCTTTGGCATCAACTCAACTTGCAGTATTTGGAGGAGGAGGAATGCTGCCTATGACCCCAAGAACACCATCCCCACTGTCAAACATGGAGGTGGAAATATTATGCTTTGGGTGTGTTTTTCTGCTAAGGGGACAGGACAACTTCACCGCATAAAAGGGACGAAGGATGGGGCCATGTACCATCAAATCTTGGGTGAGAACCTCCTTCCCTCAGCCAGGGCATTGAAAATGGGTCGTGGATGGGTATTCCAGCCTGACAATGACCCAAAACACATGACCAAGGTCACAAAGGAGTGCCTCAAGAAGAAACACATTAAGATCCTGGAGTGGTCTAGCCAATCTCCAGACCTTAACCCCATAGAAAATCTGTGGAGGGAGCTGAAGGTTTGAGCTGCCAAATGTCAGCCTTGAAACCTTAATGACTTGGAGAGGATCTGCAAAGAGGAGTGGGACAAAATCTCTCCTGAGATGTGTGTAAACCTGGTGGCCAGCTACAAGAAACGTCTGACCTCTGTGATTGCCAACAAGGGTTTTGCTAATAAGAACTAAGTCATGTTTTGCAAAGGGGTCAAATACTTATTTCACTCATTAAAATGCAAATCATTTTATAACTTTTTTGAAATGCGTTTTTCTGGATTTTTGTTGTTATTCTGTCTCTCACTGTTAAAATAAACCTACCATTAAAATTATAGACTCATCATTTCTTTGTCAGTGGGCAAATGTACAAAATCAGCAGGGGATGAAATACGTTTTTCCCTCACTGTAATTCTATAACTGTTTGTTTGACATAAACTTACAGCTGTGGGGTTACTTCTGAGCACTGATGGCTATGAATGTGCTATCCAACAACAACAACAACACAAAACATGGACAGTATTAACTTGTCTGCGTGCTTCTTGAAATATGTTGCAGGGCACAGTACAAACTGCTGTTTTTGATCTTTAAAACTTTTAAGGCCTCAGCTCAAGTCTCCATGATAGTATCCCCACTGTAAGCCTTCCTGCTCAATGTAATTATCATCTAAAACCTGGCTGAGAATATACATATCTTTTGAAATTAAACAGGTGGCAACCAAAGACTGGACCTTTTTCAGTGGCAATGCCTATTCTGAAAACTCCTTCTGAAAATATTTGCTTTTTTCCCATTGTTGGCAATGGGGTGGGCACATTTTTGGCATGACACATCCAGCCCACAGGCTGGCATTTTGACACCCCTGATCTAATCTTATACCATGGGTGACATTTCTGACTTTATTAGTAGTAGATCAATTATATATTGCTTAGGTGCTTTGAAGCTCTGTGGGAAAACAAAATGCAAAAATATTTGAAATATTTTCATTCATGTTTTTTAAAATAGAACCCTACTCCATGTAGTAAATGAGTTCATGAGAGAGCAAATATCCAGTTGACCCAGTTATCAAAAGTAGTAAGAGTGGCTTTAAAATATGTCAGCGCTATACAAAGCAATACAAAAAGTAAATATATATGTAACGCTTGGGATAGCTCCCACATCACAGTTGCATGAAGAAAGTAGCAAGTCATTTATTTATTTATTTATTTATTAATTCGGTTTACATACCGCCCTACTCCCGAAGGACTCAGGGCGGTTTACAAGGCAAAATTTAAAAACAATACAATATAAAATTAAAATTAAATTAAGTCTAGCCCCAAAAAATTAAAATACCAATACCACTCTTGCAAATACTATGCAAACTATAAGTATCTTATCAGGCAAATCTACTATTGGAATCTCTCAGCTGTCTTTGTTAACAACTTTTTCAAGAAAAGTAGACATGCCTATCTATTTGGTATACCAAAAACTAGAGTTTTAATTTTGGCAAAAGTAAGTAACAGAAAGCAACTATTCTCTCTTGGTATAAGGGCCATTAAACAGAAGATGTCACCAAAAGGGGTGTGCTGGACCAGTATGTAACCATTTGGCCAGAACATATACTTAAGAACTGTGTTAGAGTATTTAGCATTTATAGGGTTAATCCTGCATCCTTAACAGAAGTGTATGTAAGAACGTTTAGCATTTAAAGGGTTAAGTACTATTTCCTTAAGAAATGGCTTCTGGGAAATGTAGCCTAGTTCTTAGTAAATCCTATAGCTTATCTAGACAGTGGGAGGAGTTAAAAGTTTATTGCAGGATTTCCTGGCCACGTGTCAGGGTTGTAAGTCTTTTGTTCTAATCAACTATGCATGTACGCTGTAACCAAGAATAGCTGAGATGGAGAATTACTCCTTTTTACCTACGAAAATGAATAGATGTCAACATTCATATGTTGTGATGACCAGATGTTTTCCTGCAAAATGTGTGTCTTTGCTTAAAGCTTCTGGACAATAAAAACATCTGTTATACAATTATTTTCGTTCGAGTTGAACTGTGTGAATTCTGGAATTATGAAGCATTTTAATTCTGGGAACCACAACAGTAAAAAGGATGTAATTATCTCCATTCTCCAGCTGGCTGAAGTAAAAGGAAATGATTTACTTTCCACATCTCTGGAAAAAAGCAAATTTGTATCTCTATGAACCAAACCACAGATGGTAACTGGATAAGTCTATCTGCTACGGTGACGACTCCACAACAGGAAGAGCAGAATGAGATTGCCAGTACTCAAGCCAGGCTAGAGTCTCTACTGTGTCAACGGGAAACAGCATCCCGAGGCATCGCCTTCATGCCCATTTTCGAGAGGCCAGAAGGTGAAATCTCGCACAATCATGTCGAGGCCTGTGTGGATGTCCAGAATGCACCACGTCAAGCATGACGAGACCACGCCCAACAAGCACACTAGAAGTCAGGTCTCCTCAGCTTAATGTAAAGGCAGAGGAATTCAGGCCAAATCCTCAAGGCTCCTTGTATATGCCATGGCAAGTTACCCTCAGCAGACAACACGCTGAAGAAGTTCCCCAGCCAGCCCTGGCACATGTCCCCATTCTCGGGAGCAATGCACCAATTCCGCCTAACTACACCCCCTATGCACCACCAATGTATCTTTCAACATCCAGTGGGAGAAGGGATATGGCATCCAGGGCCATGCAGAAATTCTCCAACAAACCAGGGAAGGAGTACTTATTGTGGAAGCAATTTTTCAAGTATGCTCTCCGTAACGATGGGATAAACCCAGGTGAAGAGATCGGGCTTATGACGTCATGGCTGGGACCAAAATCTTAGAAGGTGGTGGATGATATCTTCGCATCCCAATTAGGTAACACACACATCACCATTCAGGAAGCCTGTGAAACGCTTGATAAACTCTATGGGGCACCCACATTGACACAGTCCTCATTCCTAAATTGTCTCTACGAATTCCCTAACATCAACATCAATGATCCTAGTCAGATTTGGGAATTCTCCAATTTACTTAAACAGCTCCGGACAGCACAACAAGGTCCCACCATGCCAGGACTTGTCTGTCTTGATCAGTTTGAGAAGCAAAAGGTTATTATTAATAAATTATCAAGAGAGTTAAAGGAAAAATGGATCGATATATCTGAAACTCACGGTAAACAGAATCTTGGCAAACCCTTCACCTTTGTAGAATTCGTAGCCAACCAAGCAGAGCGGGGCAATAATGCCTGCAACCTCAATGACACAGAAAAATAGTTTCCAGCAACCAAACGGATCAGCCAGAATTCTGGCATGACCAATGGTCCATTCCAAACCGCGAGGGGCAAAACCCTTATTTCCGCACACAAGACAGAGGTCACAACCTGGCCAAAGAAGACTTCAGACAAGCAACTGCCGAGGAAGACTCAACCTGAACCTCGGCAGTCAGATAAAGGCTTCATAAACCTTCACACTCTCTGAACAAGTGTAGAGAATTTGGAAAGAAGTCCATAGATGAACAAAAGGCCCTGCTCAAAGAGCACAGGTTATGCTACAAGTGCTAGTGAGTCTACAGACCACCTAGCCAAAGATTGCGCAGCTAAGGTGAAGTGCCACCTATGCACCAGTGACAAGCACCTGGGGGCCTTGCACCTAGATTCTAAACAGCCACAACAAGCGACCTCGACCCCTCCTATGTTGAAAGAGCTTCAACGTGGCTCCAAAGAGCACCCAGAAATGATCAAGCTCCACTGCACGGCAATATGTGGGGACTCACCATGCCCTCGTTCATGCGCCTCCATCTGTCTGGCTAAAGTCTACCCCGACGGATGCCTAGAGGAAGCCGTAAAGATGTACATGGTAATGGATGCACAAAGCAATGCCACATTAGCCAGATCATCATTCTTCAACCTCTTTGACATCCCAAGTGAAAAGGCGATTTTCACAATAAAAACATGCACTGTAACAGCGCACGGCAGGGAGGAAAATCTCTGGACTGCACATAGAGTCATTAGATGGGTGTTCACAGTTCCTGCTGCCGCCAGTGCTGGAATGGGACTCTTTACCAGATGACCGCAGTAAAATCCCTACACTGGAAGTGGCGAGGAACATACCTTACCTGTCACACATAGCTGATCTAATTTCTCCCTTAGACCCTGAAGCTGAAATCCTATTTATGTTGGGAAGATACACCTCTGAGTCCATTGGTTCTGATGAAAAGATCAAAGGCCCACCAGGTGCCCCAGTGGCCAATAAGATGGATCATCGGAGGAACGGTCTGTGTTGATCGGCTGCAAGTTCCAACCCAAGTGAACGTCTCAGCAACTACTGTTCTTAGTAATGGGAGAGCATCCCATCTGAAACCATGCCAAAAACACTTTATACTTTCAACATCTAAGCCCGCTTTAGGAGCGACAGTATTCCAGACCAGTGAAGATGACAATGACATGGCCCCGTCAATAGAGGACAAAGAATTTCTAGAACTCATGGACAAGGAATGCCTGCAGGATGCCACAGGGACTTGGGTAGCCCCACTACCTTTCTATATACCCAGGCAGTGCCTACCTAACAATCATGAGCAAGCTCTGTCTCACCTCGACAATCTGAGGAACAAAAAGCCCGAAATGAAAACACATTTAGTAGAGTTCACCGAAAAGATGTTCCAGAACGGACATGCAGAGCCTGCCCACCACTGAAGGAAGATGAAGAATGCTGGTATCTACCATTCTTCGGAGTGTACCACCCACAAAAGCCAGGGCAGATAATAGTAGTCTTCAATGCCAGTGCACAGCACCAAGGCATCTCTTTGAACAAAGTTCTTCTCACAGGGCTTCAGAAAGGAAGCTGTGGCTGTCATGGCTGACATCCAGCAGATGTTTTATTCCTTCTACGTCGGGGAAGATCATGGCAATTACCTGCACTTCCTGTGGTTCAGCAATGACCAACACAACCAGCAGATAACAGAATTTGAGTGCACGTTTTTGGAAATGGCTCCTCCCCTGCAATCACTAAGGCCTGCAATGCACCGCCTGTATAGGTGAAGCCAAATATGGTGCAGATGCCAGACACTTCGTAGAATGGGACTTCTTTGTTGATGATGGCCTAAAATCTGTACCCACTCAGCAGAAGCTATAGACCTACTAAAAAGGACATGCCAGATGTTAGTGCCAGCTAACCTTAGGCTGCACAAAATTGCATCCAACAGTGAAGATGTGTTGTCAGCCTTCAATCCTGAAGACCATGCTAAAGGTCTACAGGATCTCAACTTTGGCACAGACAATCCTCAATTGCAACGTAGTCTCGGTTTGTGTTGGGACTTGAAGAAGGACATCTTCACCTTTAGAACCCCGGCAAAAGACAACGCTTTCACAAGAAGAGGAGTTTTGTCTACAGTAAACAGCCTCTTCTGCCCTCTAGGTTTTGCTGCACCCATAACAGTCCAAGGAAAGCTTCTTCTACGCTCACTCTCCCAACACGCCACAGACTGGGACAAGCTGCTTCTGCCAGAGCAGAAGCAAGAGTGAGAGACATGGTGCAGATCCCTAAGTAGTCTCCAAAGCATCCACATACAGCACACGTATGTTCCCCTTCCACTTGCCGCCGCAACAAAGAAGGAGCTGCACATGTTCTCAGATGCTTCGATGAAGGCAATAGCAACTGTAGGATACATCAAAGTCTACAGTGGGGAGAGCTGCAACATCAGTTTCATCATGGGAAAGGTGAAGCTAGCACCACTACAAAGTCACACCGTGCCCAGGTTAGAACTCTGCTGTGCTGTTTTAGCCATAGAAATAGCAGACCTGATAACTAAAGCAATGGACCTTGAGTTTCAATTCACCACCTTCTACACAGATAGCAAAGTGGTGTTAGGCTACATTCACAACAGAAGCAGATGCTTCTACATCTACATAAGTAATAGAGTAGAAAGGATCAGAAGATCTTCAAATCCTGAACAGTGGCCAACAGATCAGAATCCGGCGGACCAGGCTACATGGTCCATTCCTGCAGCACAGTTAGCAGACTCAGTCTGGCTAAAGGGTCCTGAGTTCTTGGCTCATCCAGCTAGCCAGGCATCAGAAAAACCAGAACATTACAAGCTTCTAGACCCAGATCAAGATGATGACGTTCGACCTCAGGTACCCAACAAATCGCTCAGACAGGGCGAGAAAATGACCACCCAGATTGTCTGCCTGTCTACAAAAATCAAGGAGGCAAAGAAACCACCTCCCGGTCATTTCCTAGAACAGGCTCGCTTCAAATGCTTCTCCAAATGGAAACCTCTCGTAGTGGGCATAGCAGTGATCATTCTTGCCTGCATTGCGAGATGGGCTTCCGAGAAAGCTGTCTCCAAGCTGAGAGGGGTCTTTTGAAGTGTGCAACAAGATACATACCTAATGGAATTTGAATGTCTGGCAGCTAAAAGGACTGTTCCAAAGTCTAGTGCATTGCTGAAATTGAACCCATTTTTAGATAGTCATAACTTACTCCAAGTAGGAGGGCATCTAGACAAGGCTGAAATAGCTTCAGACATCAAGCACCCTATCATCCTCCCTGCCCATCAACATGTCACACATCTGTTGGTCCAACACTACCATGAAACTGTCCACCATCAAGGCAGGCACTTCACGGTAAGTGCCATCAGAGCAGCTGGTTTCTGGATTTTAGGAGCCAAAAGATGCATCGCCACTGTCTTGCATAGATGTCTGCCGTAAACAATGAGGTGCAACACAAGACCAGTTGATGGATGACCTGCCACCTGAGCGCCTCATTCCAAGACCACCATTTACCAACGTAGGCCTAGATGTATTTGGGCCTTGGTCCATGTCTGCTTGTTGGACCAGAGGTGGTCAAGTCAACAGCAAACATTGGGCAGTACTTTTCACATTAGAGTGGTCCTCATCGAAGTTATCGAATCTGTGGACACTTCTTCTTTCATCAATGCTCTAAGAAGGTTCCAAGCCTACAGAGGCCCGGTCAAGGTGTTTAGATCCGACCGTGGAACTAACTTTGTAGGGGCCTTCAAGGAAGTGCAGATTGATGAAGGCATTCATCCCGATTCAGAAATTGACAAGTACCTAAAGGCCCAAAGTTGTGTTTGGACATTCAATTCCCCTTCATGCATCTCATATGGGAGGAGCATGGGAATGCATGATTGGCGTAGCCCACAAAATCCTGGACTCTATGTTGATAAAGATACTCAAACTGATGCATGAGGTCCTTACTACCTTCATGGCAGAAGTAGCAGCTATCATCAATGCTCGATCTTTGGTTCCAGTTTCTTCGGATTCTGAAAACCCAACTCTCCTTACTCCAGCCACCTTGCTGACTCAGAAGACAGGCGACTGGCCAGCATCATTGGGGAACTTTGTCCCCAAAGACATGTACAAACAGCAATGGAGACAGGTTCAACTACTGGCCAACACCTTCTGGAAGCACTGGAAGCAAGAATACTTGTCTACCTTTCAAGATCGCCGCAAATGGAAGACCAAAGAGCCCAACCTGGAAGAAGGAGACCTTGTCTTGCTGAGAGACAAGGACGCCCATCGGAACTCTTGGCCCATGGGACTTGTATACCAAGTCCTACCCAACTCTGATGGACTAGTTTGTCAAGTCGAAGTCCAGATTGTGAAGCCTAAAGAGTCGGGTTGCAACTTACAGATTCTTGTTAAACGGCTTTACACCAGACCAATCACTGAACTGGTCCTGTTGCTGAAGAAGACCAAACTTCAAGACTGAACCTTCAACTATGCATATTATGTCTGCCTCATGATTGCATTATTTGATGTTATGTTTTGTTTATATCAATTATAGTTATGCATGATTGATACCATGTTTTTTGTTTTAGTTCATAGTTAATAGTGAAAATTGCATGCTTGATGCTATGTTTTTTGGTTATTCTAGTTAGTTAATAGTGAAAATTTATATTTCCAAACAGGGAGTGTCTGGACCAGTATGTAACCATTTGGCATATACTTAAGAATTGTGTTAGAGTATTTAGCATTTACAGGGTTAATACTGCATCCTTAGCAGAAGTGTATGTAAGAATGTTATAGCATTTAACGTTATAGCATTTAAAGGGTTAAATGCTATTTCCTTAAGAAATGGCTTCTGGGAAATGTAGCCTAGTTCTTAGTAAATCCTATAGCTTATCTAGACAGTGGGAGGAGTTAAAAAATTATTGCAGAATTTCCTGACCACGTGCCAGGGTTGTAAGTCTTTTGTTCTAATCAACTATGCATGTACTCTGTAACCAAGAATAGCTGAGATGGAGAATTACTTCTTTTTACCTACGAAAATGAATAGATGTCAACATTCATATGTTGTGATGACCAGATGTTTTCCTGCAAAATGTGAGTCTTTGCTTAAAGCTTCTGGACAATAAAAACATCTGTTATACAATTATTTTCATTCAAGTTGAACTGTGTAAATTCTGGAATTATGAAGCATTTTAATTCTGGGAACCACAACAAGGGGTAAAAGCAAACTAGCCTAGGCATCAAAAGAATGGTATGTGAATCTCTTCACAGGTCTCTACCGACCAGAGTCTGCATGTCACCTCAAACATAGCATTTCCCAATGGAGTCACATCTGTTGCTAGGAACCATCAATTGAGAATCAATTAAGCCATGTATGTTTGAATGTGAAACTGTCTTTTCTCTTTCTAATATGAACTCATTTTTAGAAAAAGTGAGCAAAGAGCAGACAGGAAGGCATGCCAGAAAAGAAAAGGCCACAGGATTAGCCCCTAGCTAAGTTTCATCCCTGTTTTTCTCTCTACCTCTGAATTGCACTTCCATGTATGATGTATGCCACTCAAAGTAACTTCTTGAGTGGGATAATGATAGAAATCATATTTTTTAAATGTACGCATTCACATTTGGGAAGGGTAGGGAATATGTTGCTTCCCATACATTGAGGAACTGCAACACCCAGCATTCTTTATTATTTGCCATGTGAGCTGGTCTTCTGGGAGATGTAGTTAGCAAAACCTGAAAGGCCACAGGTTCTTTATCATTCATGTGAACTATGTATGCACAATGTACTGATACTTGACTAATTGAAATGTGGTTTGTAGTGCCCAAAGTTTTGACTTCACATGACAGATTTGATCATAAACCTTAAAGACCGTGGTTTATTTAGCCAATGTATAAGGCTAAAATGCGGTTAACTTCTTCATGATCCAATACGCAGTATGACTGGGTAAGAGGTGGTCTGATTAAACCACTATAATGATTCACATTTTAGGTTTACTTGTAGGCAGTAGAAATTGCTGTTGAGCTACAGTTCCAAGCCCACATAGTGAGGTGGTATCTAGAGGATCACTGGTGCTTCATCTGCATTTACCATTCTAATCCACTTGCCTTTCCACAAGGTAGATGGTTAAGCTTCTATATGTTTTTATCCAAAACTGCTGTTTTTCACCCGGCTCTGATTGCTGCATTACCCCACTCTTGGCAGTCCAAAAGTTACCTGATTACAAGAAATTCTCAGCATACATCTGTAATGAAACCATCCCATTATGGTGATATGTTGTGATGTTCATAAATTATCCTGTGTTTATGACTTTTTTAAGTCATTAAGTGACTGCCACGGTTGTTAAGACTGTACTATGTTTTTGTGGTGGGCATTAAGCAAATGCTGCAGTTGTTAAATGAATGCTGCAGTTATTAAATGAACCAATAGTTCGCTATGGGTGTGATTTTGCCAAAAACCAGAAATATTGGTTTTCAGCAAAACTATTGTAAAATATGATCATGTGACCATGGGACACTACAAACAGTCATAAATACAGCTATGATTCCAAACTCCTGAAATCAACAACCTTGTGACTGTTGAGGGGGTCTGACTGTCAGAACTGGGCTGTAAGCCCCCTTTTGGGGGAGGGGCATCAGAATTTTGAACAGTTCCTATGGGGCCAGTCATAAAGTCAAGGCCTACCTGTACACATTCTGTTCTCATCAACATCACAACTGGTTAAGAAAATTGGGCACTATACCTAATATTAGGGGAAGGATTAGTGAACACTGGAGTTCAAGTTGAAAATGAAACGTTGCAGATGTCATCTTCTACCAATTCTCTTGACCTGTTGCTTTCCTCAAAGAAGCTTATTTCCTAAGCAAAGGACCATGGCAAGGACATTCAGTATTGGGAAAATTTACATATTTTTTAAAATAAGCAATCATATAAAAAAACATTAGCAATGCCAATTTATGGGTACATTTTTATTTATTTTTTTATTTTTTAAAAAAGCAACATTCAAATGAAGGGTGGAAGTTTTTCCTGGCACAGAAACAGCGGAAAGTCTTCATGCTTAAGTTGGCAAGAAAATTTCTGTTAAAGACTGAGGAGCAATGTCTGGAAAAATAAAACTTGGCAACTAGGAAATCAATCAAAATTCTATATTGTGTACATTTGCATAATTCTGAGAATTGTTTGTGATTAAAGATCTGAGGCTTTTGACTGCAAAACATAGTACTTACATGCCTTGGGGGGAAAAACCCCAAGGTTTTGGTATATTTGCCAAGCCATCTTCCTTAGATATAAAAAATTCCATGAATTAAAGTGGAAATCTCTTGATATAAAATGCTGCATTTCTAGAATGTCAGGTAATCTTCCTGCTGATTAGAGGATTGTGCAAAATGAAATTCAGATTACTAGAGTTAACTAGGTAGAGAATCCTGGATACAGGTTTTCAGAGATGATTGTTATAAAAATACTGTTTCCAGTAATTTGTAAATGCTCCATCAGTCTAGCTGTCTCTCCTATCTAAAAGAATAGCTCTTGAGAACAGCATTGAAATCTTCCGTTGTAACTCCAGTTCAGATGGCTAATTGAAATCTAATTAGATCTAGCAGGGTTTTCTTATTTTGCATTCAATTCAAATATACTTGATATATCCAGGGGAAAAGACAATAAATTATTGATTCTTCAAAACAAAAGACGGTAGTGATTCAGGTAAAAGTACATCCCTGAGACACATTTTTTTTTACTTTTTCTCCTGTATCCCAATAACAGAAACTTGTTAAATTTCTGTTAAATTTCTTGTTTAATTAAAACATTTAAAAGCAAAGCTATGAAAACCAACATTGGGAACTACACAAATGACAAACATTGAAAGAAGCGATAATTATATTAGTGTTGTCCTCCCTTTCCGTGACTGATCTTAAACTACTTTTGTACATTAAGCTAACCCAGTATTTCTCAATCTTGACGACTTTAAGACAGGTGGACTTAAACTCCCAGAATTCCCTAGCCAGCCATACTGGCTGAGGATTTCTGGGAATTGAAATACACCTGTCTTAAAGTTGTTAAAATTGAGAAACTCTGAGCTACCAATTGCTAACCAATCCCTAAAAGTGAGTCATAGTGTGCCACTGACAATCTTGTTCTCCTGATTACGATCCTGGGATGAAAGAAAAAGTTCTATGATTTATTACATTTCTGATACACCTTATCTTCCTAGATAGTGTGCTGGTCATTTAAAAAATGCAATCTGGAACCAATAGTTGTATGAGACAATAAAACACAGTATAAAAACTAACAGCATCAATAATAAATGCAGAAGATAAAAGGACAAGGACAAGTAATAAATGCCACAGATGAAATCACAATAAAAGCAGTAGGGAAACAGCCTTTCATATCTATAAAACTGGTTCCTAAAACACCCGAGGAAAGGAAAATAGATTCATTCTCAGAAAGGCTGTAATGCAGGACCAAGGCAAGCTTGTTTGAGGATTTAATGCATTCATCATCAATCAGACAGACACCTTACAACTACTTCCAGAAATCTCATGTTTGAATTAACAGATTTCTAAGGGTGTATCCCAAAGATCTCCTATGTTTGCTCTTGCTTATAATGTCTAATATAACACCAAAGAAAAACAGTTTGATTCTCTAAGGCAGACATGTCAAACACAAGGCCCGGGGGCCAGATGTGGCCCGCGAAGTGGTTTCATGCGGCCCGCGAAGCCATCCTGGAAACAGTGAGGGAACGGCCCCCACTGCCTTGGCCCTGGCCCAGAGACCCTCCTTTTGCCAGAGACCCTCAGATCTGTCCCACTCCTGCCCAGGCCCCCATAGGCACCCTTGATGTGAACGATGTAGAGCTGGCCACGCCCACCCAGTAGGCCATACGCACTCTAGCCACACCCACCCAGTAGGCCACGCCCACCCTGGCCACACCCACCTGGCCCCTTGAGGGCAACCGCAATGCTGATGCGGCCCTCAATGAAATTGAGTTTGACACCCCTGCTCTAAGGCACCAGGAATAAAAGTGTAAGTTCTAGTTCCACCTTAGGTAAGAAAACCAGTGGGTGACCTTGAGCCAGTCACACTCTCTCTCACCCTCTCTCAGTCCAAGTCACTTCATCACAGAATTATTTTTATGCTCACTGCCTTGAGTTATTTATGAAAATAATAAAGATGGGATTAAAAAAACCTTTAAAATATTTTTTTTAAAAAAGGCAAGTCTCTGTTAGGTTGAACTCCACCTCTGTGGCTAGCTGCATGTTTTCATGCTATTTTCTTCACTTGAATGGCACAAAAGTGATTTGCTACCAACTTCTCTCAGAATGGATTTCCTATAAGAAATGGAATTTTCTTGGCAATTATGAGTCTGCTTGCCTTCTCTAGATCAGCCATGGCTTGGTGTAATCCAGTATTTGAACATTTTTGCCCACCAATAATTAAAAAAATATTCACTTCTCCAAATCTTCTCTCAGTTCAGGGTTTGCAGCATTTCCTAACCTTGTTTTTTGCCTTGGAGGTAAACCAGATTCCAGGTCACTTATATAGTGAATGTCAGCAACAACCTTGCCTTCCCCTCCCCACCCCCTTCCCCTTCACATAGCATGCTGGTTTAGTTACAAGTGCCTGTACGTTTTGTGGCAAGCAAGTGGTAAAATGACAGAATTCCTATCAGGCAACTTCTTAAGTTGTTAGCCACAGTTTGTTCTGAAATTGGACTATTAATACTATTTTCCCCTTTCCTCCTTTCTACTGATTTTGGACAGCCTTTACAAATCTGAAGCCTAAATGGATTGGGGCTTCATGAATCCTACCAGTTCTAACCCATCTTGAAGTTGGAGAGGTGTAGGAGGAGCAACGGAACGCAACATGATATGTCACTGAATATTCCAATGCATTTTTCTGTAGATTGTTAGTTTCCCCTAATAACCTGCAGCTTGAGCATGTAGGCTGTAATTCAACTGAAAAAAGTAAAAGGGAGAGAAGGTTGCTAGTCCTTTACACAAGGCTGTTATGAATTATGGTTCAGAAAAAACAAACCACCATGATGGTACTCTCATATCATTCAGGGGGTTTATACTTGTTTCAAGAACCCATTTCAATCAAGAAATCACCAAAGGGATTAAAACAAACTCTTCTGTTGTATTTTGCCATTTTAAGAAGTTAGCAACCCCCATAGCCAGTGAGCTTTTATTCCTTTTGTAATAAAGGAGTACATGGTTGGAGAGCCAATCATAGTTCTCTCAAGCTATTTGTACTTTAGCCTTAAGGCAGTGTTAACAGTAATGTTCTCTGGGGATGATAGGCATTGTAATAAAGCATAACAAGGCAGCATTAGATTAGGGAATTCTGCTGAGGGCCTTTTATAGATCTCTCTCCTAAAAGTTGTGTTTTTCAGTGTTCCTACAGTTAAGTGTTAGATCTTTTCTGTTTACTCTCATCCTCCATAAAAGTAAGTGTAACCTTTCCCGAGAAGGTATTTATATTCAGTTTCTGCAGAAACTGTAGCTCTGGCTGCTCCTTTAGATTCTAAAGCAGCCAGCCCAAAACATTGTCTCAACCAAGGTAACAATAGGCTGTTACTCTTTCAGAAGTGATGTTGCATCGTTAAATGTTCCAGTCACACCTCACAGAGAGATACACTGAATTATCATCTCCAGCAGAGCTAATAGAAGGTGGACAGATTGTATGATTTATCATGCAGAGGTACAACAGAGATTCTGATAAGCAGGTGACCTCGTAAAAGCTGATCATGTCCAGTGGTTAGCTGGAAAATTGATAGCTGCTGGTTCCTGTGATTAATTTTCTTTGACTTTGTATCTGGATAGTTAGGAATAACTTTCTAGTGATATTTTCCAATATTAGGTCAGGATTTATTTATTTTTTGCCACAGAAACTGTAAAAAGCTAACATTTTGTCAACTTCTTTCTGAGACACTGTTAGTTTATATTTATATAGGTAGCGCTACCCCGAAAAGGGCTGCTGGAGCCCAAGTTTTCCTGGCCTTCTTAGTATGGCTGCCGGTCACATGATGAGGTGGTGGTCAGCTTCTCTCAGCAGACAGGTAATGTGAAGGGGTGATGGTCAGTCTTCTCCTTCTCCTTCTTTTCTCTCTCTCTCTCTCCCCACAGAAACCTCTCTTCTCCTATCCCCTTCTCTCCCTCAGGCTTACCTCATAATAGCCTCTCCCATTCCTCCCTATTGTCTTCTCTGCTAGGCTTATCCCTCCCTCCCCAATCTAGTCTCAACAGAGCCTCCATTCCTCTCTGCCCTCTCGTTGACCTCCCCCAGGCATCTCCCGGCACTGCCTCTTCAGCTCACCCTACCTCCACTACACACTCCCCTGCCCAAAGAGTGGGAAGTGCTCACCAAGAAGCTGGGGTGTCAGGGGATGGGTCAAATTTTCATGTAGCACCGAGTGCCACCTCTTCTGTGCTGTGGCCCAGAGTATCATATGTCAGTCTCCTAAGGGGATGCATCACCCATTTTGGGTTCAGCTGTAATGAATGAGTCATCCCCCAGAGACTTCTTGCACCCAAAAGTCTCTGGGGCTGGAGACCCATTCTCTGGTTCTAGCTGTTGTGAGGCATGTGGAAGGATTGATACTTTCTCCACAGGCTCCTCCAGCCCAGAAGCCTCTGCTTCTTTTGAGCATCTGATACATCCCATTCTTCAACAGCCTGTACTGCCTGCTCCATCCAGATTTTGTATTCTCCCTCCCCAGTGGCACTGGTTGTATCTCTGAAAAGTTTCTTGTACCCAGCCCCAGCACAGTAGTTGCCAGTCAGGATATGGATGGGTGTTAGGCTCCCTGTGGCCTGGGCAGATCTTGCCTCTGCTGTCCCTTTGGTAATCAAAGTACATGTCTCCTCTTGGGGTCCAATGTCTTTGCTGAGGGTGTAGTCCATGGGATCAGTTGTATCACCCTTGCTCTGGTGTCCTCAGTCAATTGAAAGCTCTCAACCCCAAAGCATTCTGGGACCCTTTTCTTCCACTCCAATAGCACATAAGAATGAGAGGAGTCCCAGTCCACTTTTGTGTCTATCATGTATACTGCCTTAGAATTTGCATTTATGGCCAAGCATCCCCAGGGATGTCCATTTCTATGCTCAACTTTACTTCACTGTTCTGGTCCTCATACCACTTAGTGACGGTGGTGGAGTCCTTTTTGCTCACTTGGCTCATGTCCCTGGATAGGAACCCCCCCCTTCTGGAGCAAAGCCAGAAGGAAATCCCAGACGAGCCCCCACTTGTATCACAACCTCTGAAAGGGTTGCTGGAGTCCGGATTCTCCTGGCCTTCTTGGTATAACTGCTGGTCCACAGTGGTCCCTCATTTAGGCACCTCTGCTTGACTGAAACACGTGATGAGGTGGTAGTCAGTCTCTCAGCAGACAGGTCACATGATAGAGTGGTGGTCAGTCTTCTTCTCTCTCTCTCTCTCCCTCCCTCCCTTTCTCTCTCTCTCTATCTCAGGCTTGCCCCACAAAAATTTCTCCTCTCCTATACCCTTCTCTCCCTCAGGCTTGTGACTGGCTGTTGCTTCATTGTGCTGCCAGCCCTCAGCTCCTAAATACTTGATAAGTTGCTGGTAAATCCACATTCCTGTTAACTGAGAAGGGGCCATTTCCCAGGCTTCAATCATTTCCCTGCTATTTTTGTACCTGCCTGGCCAACGATCTTAGTAGCTATGAAATTAAATGTGTGTCCTTGTTCATTGTGAGGCTACTAATGACTTTGGGTCTCCTCATCCAACACTCGGTTGTGTTCTTGCAGTCTGGTGGTTAGCTCCCTCCCCATTTGTCCTACATAGTCACAGGGGCAATCCATGCAAGGGATCTGGTAGATTACATTGGAAGTATCTTCCACTTCTAAGCAATCTTTACAATGCATAATTTGTCCTCGTATGGTAGCATCTGGGCAGTGTGTGATGCCCACTTGCAGATCTCAGAAGCTGCATTCTTCTGTTTCCAAAATATTTTTGATGTATAGGTAAAGGTAAAGTTTCCCCCACAAATGCATGCTAGTCGTTTCCAACTCTAGGGGCCAGTGCTCATCTATGTTTCAAAGCCGAAGAGCCAGTGCTTGTCTGAGGACATCTCCATGGTCATGTGGCCAGCATGACTAGACGCCAAAGGTGCACGGAACACTGTTACCTTCCCACCGTAGTAGTTCCTATTTTTCTACTTGTATTTTTTACGTGCTTTCAAACTGCTAGGTTGGCAGAAGCTGGGACGAGTAACAGGTGCTCACTCTGTTACGTGGCACTCGGGATTTGACCCACCAAACTGCCGACCATCTGATCGACAAGCTCAGCGTCCTAACCCAGTGAGCCACTGTGCCCTTTCCTTTCCTTTCTACCCAGTAGCTATTCTTAAAGGGGAATGTGCCTTTTTAAGCTTGTTCCCTCAGTGGCTTGTCTTTTTTGTCTCTGGAGGTTTTTCCGTGTTTGATAAATATATGGAAGAGGAAAAATATGGGGGAGTTCAAATTCTTCCTTCAGAAGGAAGGAAGGAATGAGAAAGAGGGAGGCAAGGAAGGAGGGAGGGAGGAAAACAAGAAGGAAGAGAGGAAGAGGGAGATTGGAATGAAAGGGAGGGAGGGCCACCAGCAGCCCTGCCATTGACTTTGCTTGTCAAAAGGTTGCAAAAGGGGATCACATGACCCTGGGACTCTGTGACCATCATAAATATGAATCAGTTGCCAAGCATCCAAATATAAATCACATGATCATGGGGATGCTGCAACGGTCTTAAGTGTGAAAAATGTTCATAAGTCACTTCAGTGCCATTGTAAGTTTGAACTGTCACTAAGTGAATTGTTGTAAGTTGAGGACTACCTGTACTTTATCACTTTTCTCCTTTTTTTGGTCATCAAGTTTTTGACACCTTGCTAGGTGGTAGTCAAATATTGCCATATCCTAAAAGTGGTACAATTGGTGAAAAGATTCAAAAGTCCTGATTTAGATTATGTGTGTGTATGTGTGTAAAATCTAAATGATACCAACATTCATATTTAAAAGATACCCATTAAAACCATCCAGTATATTAACAGTTTAATATATAATCAGCACCAAATATTCAATAGCCATAGAGAATAAGTGGAAAACCTATAATTCTATATTATCTGTAGGCAAATTCTGAAGAATTAGCATCTCTTAATTTTGAATAGGTGTCTATATATTATGCTAGTTGGAAATTCTTGGTAGCAACTCAAAGACATCTCAGGGTATTGGGTTAGAGAATGCTTGGGTGAAAGCAAAAGCTTTTGTGTAAATATAATGAAGTGGAGCTGATGGATTTCCAAGGGCACACAAGAGCTGCCAAGAAAATAGCTCTAATGTAGTGAGTAAAATGTAGTGGTCATGGATTCAGATTCAACATTGATTGTATTAAGACCCGTTTTTTTCAAACCTATCCTGTCCATAGTTAGTAGCTCCACTAAGTTTAAGATTACTTCCTATGAAAGTAAGTTTTAATGTGAAAACCTGGGCATACTGTAATGCATCCAGATTTTAGACTGAGCATCCACAATGAAGCTCAGCAGGAACTGTGATTGGTTAAGAGCCAAGGAGGGTATGTTTAAATACACCCTGAACAGTGTTTGTTCTTTTTTGTGTTTTGGCTTGGCAAAGTGTCTTGGAACAGCAGCATCTGGAAAAGCTTTGCAGGATATCCTTTCAGTGTCAGGTTTAGTCTCAGCATCTGAAAGATCAAGTCCTTAGCTGGAACATGAAATAAGTAGCAGCGCAGCAGTGATCAAATCCGAATGCAGAAATGGCCACCTCTTGAGTTAAAATTCCCTGCCACTTTGAACAATGCTGAGAATTGCAGCTTAGTAATACTGTAAATCAAGAACCACACATCCATCTGGAATTTTAGGTGAGGTTCTTTTATTTGCTTTTGTGAGCCAAGATGGTAGAACTGCTGATCAGCAGTTGTATCCATCTCCCCTTTCACTGGGATTGTTTTTTATCCACAATTTATTCCTGAAATTCATTTATTTTTGAGTGCAACTACTATGTATCCCACCCGATGAATTCCAAGTGTCTTATGCTGCATTTTTCATTAACTCTTACCATTAGTTACACTATGGGTGTCAAACTGCTGGCCCGCAGGCTGGTTTCATCATACCGAAGCCGCGCCCACCCCTTTGCCAGCAATACAAAAAGTCACAATACGTTGCGACACGTCATGTGACATGGCAAGTTTGACACCAGTGCTCTGGACTGAGTGGTAGTTCTGATTCTTTAAAACAGTATTTCCAATTTTGACAGCTTTAAGATGGGTAGACTTCAAGTCCCAGAATTTCCCTGCCAGCCATAATTAAAATTGCCAAGTTTGAGAAACACTGCTTTAAAGCCTGGCATTAAATGTCCAATTAGATCTGGACATTTAATGCCAGGATCTGGACAGACTCGAACACTGGGCACTATCTAACAAAATGAAATTCAGTGGTGAAAAAAGTAAGGTTCTACACTTAGGCAGGAAAAATCAAATGCATAGGTATAGTATAGGTGGTACCTTGCTCAATAGTAGTAACAGTGAGAGGGATCTCGGAGTCTTAGTAGACAATCTCTTCAATATGAGCCAGCAGTGTGCTGCAGCTGCCAAAAAAGCCAACACAGTGCTAGCTGCATTAAGAGAAGGATAGAATCAAGATCAAGTGAAGTACTAATACTACTTTACAATGCTTTGGTAAGGCCACACCTGGAATACTGCATCCAGTTTTGGTCACCACGATGTAAAAAAGATGTTGAGACTCTAGAAAGGGTACAGAGAAGAGCAACAAAGATGATTAGGGGGCTGGAGGCTAAAACATATAGGGAACGGTTGCTGGAATTGGGTATGTGTAGTTTAATGAAGAGAAGGGTGAGGGGTGACATGATAGCAGTGTTCCAATATCTCAGGGGCTACCACAAAGAAGAGGGAGTCAAGCTATTCTCCAAAGCACCTGAAGGCAGGTCAAGAAGCAACGAATGGAAACTAGTTAAGGAGAGAAGCAACCTTGAACTAAGGAGAAACTTCCTGACAGTTAGAACAATTAACCAGTGGAACAACCTGCCTCCAGAGGTGGTGAATGCTCCAACACTGGAGGTTTTTAAGAAGAGACTGGACAGCCATTTGCCTGAAATGGTATAAGGTTTCCTGCCTGAGCAGGGGGTTGGACTAGATGACCTCCAAGGTCCCTTCCAACTGTATTATTACTACTACTACTACTACTACTATTATTATTATTATTATTATTATTATTATTATTATTATTATTATTATTATTATTATTATTATTATTATTATTATTATTATTATTATTATCTCTACAATATAGACTAGACCCCCTCTGCTTGAACACATTCAATAGCACATATTATTCTCAGGAACAAGCAGTTCTGAAATTCATGTGGGTTTTTGGCAGGTCCTTTTCTGTGTCACGAGAACCAGAGAAGGTTTTCCAGGTGTGTGACTTTGGATAAATAGGTTAGTCTTGGATGCAATTTCCTTCTTGAGGAGCAGTTTAACTAATTAATAAATAAAACATTTAGCAAAGCAAGTAGGGAACAAATAAGAAGGTGTTGCCTAATGCTGATTATTATCGACATGGAATGCCATCACTGTTTCTTCCTTTACCAAGCTGAGAGGATTTTGTGTGGAGTTTCCATCAAATAAGACCACATTGACTTAATTTCAATAGTATTTCAGGACCAGGTGTTCCCAGTTGAATCATGAGGTCAAATTTTCTTACACTCTTACACTTTTTAAAATTCCTAAATAAAAATGAAACAATACTCTAACCTTGATTTACACGTACTGAGAACACTAAAAGTCAGGTTATGCATAATCTCCTGCAGGTGGCAGTACAGAACCAGATTTGTTTCACTGCTTACTGCTACTGTGATTCTTTACCAGCAATATGCAATTGGTAACTGCAGCACACGTATAATTCCACAGCAATTACCATAGCAATGGTAAAGCCCACCAAAGGCTTAGTTCTCGCTCAGAAGATCAATCCGTGTCTAGCCTGTACCACCTCAGAAGGGAAGAGATGGCACATGGATTGCTCCTTAAGGCAAATGTTTCCCTGCATGTGTATAATCAACACACCAGACGACATAAAGCTAAGGTACAGTCCTCTTCCCTCCCCTCCACATTCTTATTCGCAGGATTTTTAATTTTGATTAGCTTGGAGAATAACAAGTAAGCCCTTTTTTTCAGCGATCCTGCCCAGTAACAGGTGGACTGATTGATTGAAAAATCTGCCCTAAGATTGTTTTGCTGTGATTGTTTCGGAAAATGTATACTATTAAGACAATTCCAAGGGAGCATGTTCTATTCCTGTATACATATGAATATAACAGCATTATTTTTACATAGCGAAGCTTTAGTCATGTACCTTTTACCTGGCCAAAAATTGGTGAGCAAATTGGGTCTTATAAAGAATAACTAACTACTGATAGGATTACACTAAAAATATTAATGAAACATTACATATATACTATTGTTCTTCCTGTCAGAATTTAAAACTGAGAATATCAGAGTTGGATGGGACCCTGAAGGTATTCTATTCCAACTCCCTGCTAAAGCATTCTGGATAAATGGCTGTCCACTCTCTTCTTAAAAACCTCCAGTGATGAAACACTCTTCTGGAGGCAAGCCATGATTAATTGCTTTCATTGTAAAGAAATTTCTCCTTAATTCTAGGTTGGATTTCCCTTTGATAATCTTCTACCCATTACTTATTGTCCTGCCTTCAGGTGCTTTAGAAAATAAGTCAATTCCCTCTTGTCTGTGACAATCCCTCAAATATTAGAAGACTGCTATCATGTCACCCCTTCTCTTCCTTAGATTAGACAGTCCTATTTCCTACAACCATTCATTGTATGGTTTAACTTCCAGTCCCCTAATCATCTTTGTTGCTCTTCTCTGCGCTCTTTCTAGAGTCTCAACATCTTTTTTGTATTGTGATGACCAAAACTGGATGCAGTGTTCCAAATGTGGTCTTACTGTTGCACTATAGAAGTAAAGTGGTACCAAATGTAGATTAAACAGCATCATCACCAGATGGATTAATAACTGGCTGACCAACCTCATTCAACATATAGTCCTTAGTGGAACTGCAACTCCATGGAGGGAAGTACCTCAAGGCTCTATCTTAGGCCTAGTACTTTTCCATATCTTCATAAACAATTTAGATGAGGGGATAGAAGAGGTACTTATCTCATCAAGCTGGCAGGAATAGCCAACATTCCAGAAGTTAGGGTCAAGATCCAGAAGGATCTCAACAGATCCTTCATTAAAGAAAAGAAGGACTAGGGGGCAACTAGGTAGCAGTGTTCCAATATCTGAGGGGCTGCCACATAGAAAAGGGGGGCAACCTCTTATCCAAAGCACCTGAAAACAGAACAAGAAGCAACCGATGGAAACTAATCAGGAAGAAAACCAATGTAGAAATAAAGAGATATTTCCAGACAGTTGTAATAATTAATCAGTGGAACAGCATACCTTCAGAAATTCTGGGTACAGTAATTATAGTAAAATACAAGGAAAAGAAATCTTCGTTGAATAGGAACGCCTGTAGAAATAGTCTGCATTTGTATATGAAACCAATGCCCGATGAAATGGGGTATACTACAAATCCCAAGATGCATTGCCTCATCTTGAGCTGAAGAAGAATTGCATGCTGGAAACAGGATTGGGAAGTGGGGGGGAGGGATGCATAGAAGCAATGCTGCCATTTTGGTGACCGGGTTGGGAGGACGTGAGAGTCGCTTTAACATGTTTTTCTTTTGCAAATGAATCTTGTTGTGATATACGCATCTCCTCTGGCCCCTTAACAGCGGTTGACATCAGACAGAAAATTAACCGTAGAAATGCTAATTTGCTGCCCGTTTACATTAGGAGCAGAAGATGCATCTGTTAGATTTCTGCCTATTGTGCAGCTGGGGGGAAGGATTACGACATGAGAACCATGGAAGGAGATTGGGAACGGGTGATGTGGCTCCTTGTGGAAATACAAAAACAACTTCTGTATTTGTATTTTACATCCAGATTAGTGTCTTCAGGCTTGGGAGATCTGCTTTAAATCTCTCTTTCACCACTTGAATCTGCAGCAAAAATATGCTTTGAATACGGGAGGTGTGTGTGTGTGTGTGTGTGTGTGTGTTAAGCAGAGCTAACATGTTTCCCTCACAAAATATACATCCCAGGCTTTCTACTGATCATTGTTATAAATTTGGGGGGTGGGGGTGGGGAAAATATTTTTTGCTAGTACTCTTAAACAATTAGCAATCAAAAGTCCTGGCCAATCAACTAAAAATAATCCAGTGTCTTGAATACTCCTGGTCACTATTGCTTTATGTTGTGGAAATAATTGAGAAAGCCTAGTCTTCTGAGAAGTGAATTTTTAGCGCCATGGAATAAAGTGGTCAAAAAATCTGTGCTGTATCAGGGACTAACCCAGGGGTAGGCAACTCCCACAATTCCTGAGCCAGCCATACTGAGGCAATAGGGAGAGGTTTCCAAGCTGATCCATGCTGCCTCAGAAATTCTGGGAGCTGAAGTCCATCACTCATAAAAGAGCCAAGGTTGCCTACCCCTGGACTAACCTAAAAGCACAATCAGCAGAAAGGGGCCAATTCTCTTACGAGAGGCCACTGGGTGTTTGTCATACCTGCAAAGGCATAGACAGGAATAATGCTGTTTGGGCAAAATGAAGAGCTTGTACTGGGAAAGTTTCACAACAAAAGTGCCACCTTGCTGATCTCTTGATTTATATAACCAAAATAAAGAAGGTATTAAAGAAGGCATTATTTTGCATTCATTCTTCTCTCTTGTTTGAAAAGACACCCTTAGGATCTGCTGGCAATATTGCAGCAGGAATTGCAAGGGCCTCCATATGGTGTTAACCACAGTACTAAGCAACCCCAGAAGTTTGCTTAATATGGGAAACAGATTGTTGTTCAGCAACATTCCAAAGAATTTAGGCTAAATACATCTGCAAATAAATACAGTTGTCTTCACTGATGGCCAGATGCTTAATCTAGCAACTTTTATTTTGAAGGAAAAGCATCCTATTGGTGAGCTTTTTATTAAACAGTGAGAATGGACAAAAATCCATTTCTAGTGCTGACCCAAGAAATCCTTGGAATGACCCTTGTACTGAAAATCACTGGGAGAAGGAATAAAAGGTACAGTTACCTCATCCCCACATTCAATTGATCGCTAGCACAGTCCTCCACAGAACAGAGTGGCAAAGATCATGTGATACATTAAGCCAGGGGTGTCAAACTGCCAGCCCATGGGCCGGACATGTCAAAAAACCGCACCCACCCCATTGCAGGCAATGGCAAAAAAAGCTCCGATACATCATACGTCACGTGATGTTGCGAGTTTGACATGTCTGCATTAAGCCAAAGCATGATGAACAGGACCACACAGGTTGCATTTGTGGAAGTTTAAGGTGAGCTGGGTCCTGTGAACTTAAAATTCACAGAAAATGGGGTGGGGTAAATTGCTGGCCCACATGCTCTGTTAACCAAGCATTTCAATTTGGTTATTAAGCTGTCATCTATTCTAACCCATGACTTTGGTTCACTATGTTGTGTGAATGGGTTTGCAGAGAGGCCTCCTAATACTTTTTCCCCAGGTTGATTTGTATACTTAGCAGAAGGGATAAGCAGCTTCTGCTTTCTATGGCTTCCATAGTTTCTGCCTGCCCTTACAAGTGGCAAAGCAAGCCTAGGGTGGTGAGACTATTGGAGTATTGTCTGGAGCTACAGCATTGCTCCTTAAGAAGGATATTGTAAAGTTGAAAAAGCTGCAGAAAAGGACAACAACCAAAATGACTGGGGAAATAATAGCATTAGCTTGAATGCAAGAAAATACTGTAATGGGAGACATGATAGAAAAATGTAAGGTCCACTCAAGGTATAAATAATGTGGAGGGAGAGTTTCCCTCTCCTGTTAAAATTCAGGATCATCCATTGAAGCTAAGAAAATTCAGGATCATCCATTGAAGCTAAGCATGGAGATTCAGAACATTTTTTTTCACATGGATCATAGGTAAATTGAAATTTACTGCCAACAATTGTAGAAATGACAGCCAATTTGGATGGTTTTAAAAGAGGACTGATTTGTGAAAAATTAGGCAAGCAGTAACTGTTATTGAGGGATGCTTATACCTCCTGAGTTCCAGGACACATCTATACATTCCCTTAACTTTGGCTTGAAGATTTCTGATCAACTGTTCCTTAAGACACATCAATATCATGTGGTCTTTCCTTCACCTAGATCAGGGGTATCAAACTGCCGGCTGGCGGGCCGGACACGTCACCAGGAAACTGCGCCCACCCCATTGCCGGGAATGGGGGAAAAGCTCCAATACGTTGTGTGACATCACGTGACATCGCAAGTTTGACATGTCTGACCTAGATAATTTAGGGATTTCTTTTAAATTCAATGTGGAAGAATTGATCCAAATGGTTTGCAACATAAGCCTGGCTATATGCATTGTTTGTGTTGCTTCTGTGGTGATGGAGCAGCAGAGATCTACCCAACTCCTATTGGCTGGTTCATTCTGGACACACACCCTTTCTGCTCACTGCCAGTTTCTCTGTGACCCCTTTGCTTTGTGGTGCTATACTGACATTTGCTATTTACTTAGTTTATTGGCCTTACAAAATAATATAATCCAAGACAACTCTGAGCAATGTACATATTCCCAACCATTGTAGATTGGGTTAAAGTGGTTTAAAAGACAAAACAACAAGTAGCAACAACATTCATAAAGATTAACAATGTATAAGCCTTGGAATGTAATAGGTGTTTGAATAATCAAATAAAATTTCTATTGTTAGAGAAAACCAAATGTATTATTCCTGTCCCCAAGATCTGATGAAAAAGCCGTGTTTTGCCTGACTTTCTAATTCATGAGAATTGGAGGATAGGTGGGAGCAACCCTACAGATGTCAAAATTCTGAATCATTTAAGGATTTAAAGATGACAACCAGAACCTTCAGTTGCATCCAAAAGCTATCTGGGAACTAATGTGGTTTTCAAAATCTTGGTATTATATGGACAAATTAGAAAATACCCATTACTCCAGCAGTTGCTTTTTGGACTAGATTTACAACCTCAGAACATTGCAATACTTCAATTGAGAAGTGGACAAAATGAGTATGAGTAGACCTTCCCATTCCAGATGGGATTATATCTGGTGCACGAAATGATTGTGAGAAGATCCTCTTGACCACCTTCTCATCAAATATGAATCTAGGAGGACTTCCAGTAGATGGACAGCAGCACCAAGAGATGAGTCATGAAGATCCACAGAAGAGGAACAGCAGCACCCAAACTGCTGGAGGAAGCAGCAGATCATGACTTCTCTATACTTGTTTGTCAGGTCCATGTAGAAATAAATGCCTAGTGCTTATATTTAAAAGTTCAGGGAGGTTACTAAGCCTGCTATTGTAGCCTTTCTTAGGACCTGTCTCCTTTCCTAGCCCATATTAAGGGGAGTAATTGGTATATATTTTTCCATTAGCAGACAAATCCAGTAATCACCGCACCTTGACTTGCTCTCCAATAAATTTATCAATGAAGCTGCACTTCCCTACTTTGTTAACAAGACAGCTCAGAGATCTGCTGTGGGAAAGAGCTAATTTGTGTGGTACCTCATGAAAGCATCTTTCATTGGCTGCATAGATGTGCCTAAAGCATGCAGGGCTTAATGATTGCTAGGAAGGGATCTGGGAGTGAGGTGAGGGGTGAGATTCCAAATGTGTCACTCTGTGACACAAATTCTGGCTAGATGGGATAGTGTCTTAGCTTTGAAGAAAAGGTGCCGCAGGCAAAGAAGCGTTTCACCCCAGTTTTCCAGTTTCTGAAGGGATAGAGAAAAAAGGGGCTCACTGTTGCTTGCTGTTTCCTAGTTGCCTCTCCCCCTTCAAGTAGAAGCTTATCCTTCAAAATAAAAGTGTGTTAAGCTCTCTTTCTCAAGTATGTTTCTAGCCTCAGATCCAGCCAGTGTGAAAAAATAAGAGGATGATGTTTACACAATGGAACCATTCATGAAGGAGACGGGCCCAGAAGGATCTGCCTGCCTGCTTTTAAGTTAAGACATGCAGCTCTCCTCACCTAAGAGAGAACTAGAAATAAATCAGAAATCAGAGGATCCTCCTGCTTTTCTAGGCCATAGCTTGCTGTTTTGATTTGATTGCCAGGGTCAGTTTTCACCTTTCTGTTGAAATCTGCTTTGCTAGAAACTGACACAATCTGTGCCAATTTGCCCAATATGCCCTCTGGGTTCTCTTCCCATCATAAACCCCATGGATAGGTTATGTCATAGATACAGGCTGATGGAGTAATCCATGTTACTGTTTTATTTTTCAAGGCTAAAATAAGTGGCCGCTTATGATGGTTATAGAAAATTCAGCTGAAAAATGTACCTAAACTCACATAGTTTTCATAACAGGAACCTCATGGGATTCAAGGGCAAACTCAGGTTTGCACTTGCTAGGTATGTATTTGCCAGATGCACAGAGGGGAAAAAAAGAATGAAAAGAGGAATAGCATTTGGAAGGAAAGAAGCAGGGAAGAAATAGGCTGGGGGAAAACTGAGCAACTGGGTGTAAAGGCCCCTAAAGAATAGCTTTTCCCATGATTCTTGAATTGTGCAACACCATTGATCTTCCCAGAGGTGTAACCTTAATCATACTCAATTGCAGTCTGAGGAGCCAAGATGGCATCTGTGGCAAGAGAAGGTGTGTGTGTTTGTGTGTTTGTGTGTATGTGTGTGTGTGTGTGTGTGTGTGAGAGAGAGAGAGAGAGAGAATTCCTGTGAACCAGTTTCCTTCCCAAGGTGGTCTGAATGCACTACCTAGTCCTGCAAGAAAATTGATTTGTTCCTATTGTTTCTTCTCAAATCTGTTGTATTATATTTTGCTATGTTCTATGTGTTGTAATTTTTAAATGACAATTTTCCACTGATGTTTATAAACTTTGTTTTGAATTATTTTAAGAAACTAATGTCTTAGCTAATTTAGGTTGAAAGAAAAACAGTGCATTATTACCGCCATTATTTAATTTTAAAGAAATATTTTAATAAATGAAGCAGGAAAATAATCCTTGGAATTAGCTCTTTTATTATCTGTATTTACTTCTCCACATAATAATTGCCATTTGCTACATACCTATGCCAAAAGTGGACAAGCTTCTGAAAGATAACAACAACAACAACAACAACAACAACAACAACAACAATAATAATAATAATAATAATAATAATAATAAGTTGGAAGGGACCTTGGAGGTCATCTAGTCCAACCCCCTGCTCAGGCAGGAAACCCTATACCATTTCAGACAAATGGCTGTCCAGTCTCTTCTTAAAAACTTCCAGTGCTGGAGCATTCACAGCTTCTGGAGGCAGGTTGTTCCACTGGTTAATTGTTCTAACTGTCAGGAAGTTTCTCCTTAGTTCTAGGTTGCTTCTCTCCTTGACTAGTTTCCATCCGTTGCTTCTTGTCCTGCTTTCAGGTGCTTTGGAGAATAGCTTGACTCCCTCTTCTTTGTGGCAGCCCCTGAGATATTGGAACACTGCTATCATGTCACCCCTCACCCTTCTCTTCGTTAAACTACACATACCCAGTTCCAGCAACCGTAGCTGGAGCTGTAATGACCTCCTCTTTTGTGTCTTTAGCTGGGTTCTAGCAGTCTTTTATTTGCATCAAAAAGATATTCTGGAAAGTATCCCCTCACTTTGAGGAAAGTAGAAATGGTGTGGTGGAAAGTGTGAACTGTATGGTGGGTAAGATCCAATTTCACAATAGTGTCTTGGGTGGTTCATGAGAGGTGAAGCTTAGAGTTGTCATATTGCCACAACATGTTTTTTTGAAGTAATTTTCCATTGAGTTATATACTGATTCTGAACCAGTTGGTCAGCCTTTCTCATGTAAAACTGGTCAGAGGTCATCCACCTCATTCTTGATCACACAAATTATCTCTTTCTGGTTCACCTTTGCTTTTTTATTTTTTGTCTTATCAATGCACAACACCAACACAATCATCCCCATAAATAATACATTTGGCATTAAATTTCAGTTGATGTTACTCAGTCAAAATTTTTACCATGCCGTATTGTTTAAAGGACATTGATGCACAATGGCTACTCACAGCAACTTTTTTACCAAGCAAAGTGAGAATAAATGCTAAACACTTCAGCATTTCTAGTATGTCAGTACTGCCATCTGTTGGCAAATTATAACATTACAGTCATTATATTTCACTCTACCCTTGTAGAATTTCTTATTTCATAACAAGCTAGGGTAGAGCTTTTATTCATTTGACCCTGAAGCTCTACATGTAGAGTACTGTACTGATGAGAAGGCATCAGCAGACATCACTAACTGATATTGTTTGTTTGGATGACTGACTGACAAACGTTCCTGCTGATATTTATTCTTTAAACAATTTTTTAAAAAACTGGTCAGGTTATCTTTTCAGGATCAATTGGGAACTGTGCAAAATTCATACAGAATTTATCATGGAAATACTTATTTTAAGGAGAAATAATTATCAAAGAACATGTAGTCCTTGAATTATTATCATAATTGAATCTAGACTTAACAGTTGTAAATTGTGCTGCTCATCAACGAGTGATTATGCCTGATTTTACGTCTTTTGTGGCTGTTAAATGAATCCATTGTCTACAAAGGGTATTTTTCTTGCTGGGAACCCAAAGTAAATCCCAGTTTCTGGTTCTAAATGTCATAAATCACAGTCATGTGACTCTGGGATGCTGAAAATGGGGGTTAAATACAGCTTGGTTTCAAAGTGCCCAAAATACGAACATGTGACTGGGGTAAGGGAGCCTGGCCATTGAAACTTTGAATCCAGGTCAAAAGTAGCCCTTGGGAGATCTATCATAACTTTGAATGGTCACTAAGTGACTGGTCATAAGTTGAAGACTGCCTGAATTTATTTTAAGAGTCCCTGATGCTCTGCTTCTCGATCATAAAATACATTCATTAATTGAAAAAAAACACGTAAACAAAGAAAGATCTTAGGGCAACTGGGAGAAATTATTTGTACTATAAATTAAGCAAAGTTCTCTAACAGCATTTAGTCCAAATATATTCTTCCCTTGTCAGGGTTAAACACAGTGAGTGTACAAGCTAGGAAACAGTAGTGCAGCTCTGTATATGTGCAGCAAAAGTCAATTGTGAATAGCATCAAATGCTATTTATAATATCAGTACATAGGCAATACTCAAGGCAGTTTGGCTAAATGTTTCCATTTAAGAAAAAAAAAAGATGAATGAGATATAAACAGAAAAATGTATATAAAGCTTTATTAAAAATGCCTAAAGAGTAGGAGACAAACTTGATAATGAGATCTTTACTTAATAACTGTATATATGACACATAAACTACAAAGACAGCCAAATTTGTTTTAGCGGTTAAGAAAACCACACCCACAGTGATTTCTCTTTGTGTGTTCTGTCTGCCTCGCCCTTTGTGTTATACAGGAAAATGCCCAGCAATTTGATCCAATAGACCATTAAAGGGAAGAACTGCCAAACATTCTTTCCTTTTTTAATCTCCCCAGCTGGCAATGTTGTTTCTTTTAGTCTGAATATAGCAAATTTGTTCTCCAGAATTTCTGATGCTGCTGGATTTCACAACATTCTATTGTGTTTAGGAAAAATCTAGTCATGGATTTTCTTGGCCTGTTACAAACCGAGACAATGTCCATTGAGAGAAAGCAAAGTTATTCACATTTATTCTTGAAATGGCTAGAACAGTGGTGGTGAATCTTTTAGAGACCGAGTGCCCAAACTGCAACCCAAAACCCACTTATGTATTGCTGGGTGCCGGATGGGCATAGCCCGCTGGGTGAGTGTGGCCCACTAGGTGGGTGTGGCTATGGTGGTCATGGCAGACTGGGTGGTCATGGCCAGCTTGATGTTGCTCCTTGGGAGGGATGCCTATGGGGGCCGGGCAGGGTTGGGGCAGATCCAGGGGGTCTCTGGTGGGTGGGAGAGTGAGCAGGAGGGCATCTTGCTCAGCTTGGGGAGGGGAAGGGGGCAGCTACACCCCCTTCCAAATGCTGCCATCTCACAAAAGCAGGATAAAAACTCCAAAAAGCGACAAGGAAAAAAAAGTTAAAACAGAAGAGTGTCTTGCAATGGTTTTCTTCCCTGGGGGGTGGGGGGAGGCTTCTGACCCCTGCAGCTCTTCCAAGGGGGGGAGGAGAAGGGTGGGGAGGTTCTGTGCTGGGATCGGGGCTCCTCATGTCTTTCGCTTCCCGCATGCACTGTTCTGCCACAGATGCCGCGGCTCCACTTGCCTGGCAGGGCAGGAGTGCACTCGCGCATGGGGACACACATGGGACTGCTGCCTTGCTTTCCATGCCATGCTGGGGCTGGAATGGACTGGGCTGGGCATGGAGCCTCCTCGCCGCTTCTTCCCCCGCAGACATCAGGAGCGCCCACCCCACCTACTCCTCGTCCTGGGGCACCTGCTGATGTCTGGGGTTCTCCAGCCCATTGCTGGCCAGCCAGGCACGCCGGGATGCCTCTCTTCAGACTCCCTCACCCTCACCCCCCTCCAAGCTGGGGCTGGTCAAATTCCCCCTGTGGGCAGCGCATCCCCAGCCAGCCCTCCTCCTCCATCCTCCTCCTGTGGGCAGACCACGACTTACTGAGCTAGGCGGCACCTCTACCTGCATGCGTCCTCAGGTGGAGGAGCCAGGCAGCCATGGCTCTCACTCCCCTCCAGCCTCCATCTGCCCGAGGCCCAAGCTCGGTGTGCCTGGTTGGCCAGCGACAGGCTGGAGAGCGCGGGATGGCTGCAGCACCCCTGGGACAAGTAGGCAGGGTGGGTGCTTCCGATGTCTGCAGGGGAAGAAGCAGCATGGAGTCTCCACACCCAGTCCAGCCCAGCCCTGGCACGGTATGGAAAGCGAGACATCAGCCCCACCGTGTGTCTGACCAAACCTCGCAGAGTGCCGTTTTTCCTGCCCAGCGGCCTGATCTGCCCAGAGGCCTGGAAAAGGCCTCTGCTGCTTGGATCTATGGCTGTAGAGTGATTTCATGCCCCCTCACGGCTGATCTGGGTGGCAGATGCCTTTTTTGGTCCTCTGGAGCCCAGATCAGGCCGCTGGGGCATTGCAAAATTGGCCTGTGACCGTGATCCGAGCTCTGGAAGCTTGGAAAAGAGCTCTGCCGCCCGGATCAGCTGTGGGGGGGGGGTGCGTGAAATCACTCTGCAGCCATAGATCCGGGTGTCAGAGGCCTTTTCCAGGCTTCCAGAGCCCAGATTGGGCCGCTGGGGCACCGCAAAAATCGCTCTGCAGGCATAACTAGACTTGCGCTGGCAGCTGCCTCCTCCATCCAGCCTGGATCCGCCCAGCTGTTGCAGCTGCTCCCTGACTCTCAGTGCAGACAGAAAGAGAGTGGGAGCGCAGGCACATGTGGAGAGGTGGAGGGGAGCAGCCTGGCCCTTCCTCCCTCCTGGGCGATGGTGCGTGTGCCCTCAGGGACGGCTTTGCTTGCTGCCTGTGGCACGCGTGCCATAGGTTTGCCACCACAGGGCTAGAATTTGCCTTCTTTAAAATCTTAACAAAAAGAAAAATGTCTAAACCAATTATTGAAAGGTGAGAAAGATATGGAATGGGGGGGGGAAAATGACCTATAATTTAGAACAGTAGTTTCATACTGAGCAACTTTAAGATCTGTGGACTTCAATTCCCAAAATTCCCCAGTCAGCAATTTGGGGAATTAAAATCCAAACATTTGAAAGTTATTAAGTTTTTAAAATATTGGTTTAGACTCGCAGGGTTGGGGAACTATGGCCTTTTTATGACTTGTGGAGTTCAACCCCCAGAATTCCTGAGCCAGCCATGCTAGTTCAGGAATTCTGGTATTTGAAGTTCACAAGTCATAAAAGAGCCATAATCCCCCACCTCTGGTACAGAGGAAAGGGGGAGCATGGATTTGCAAATACAAAATAGGGAAGTCATACTGATGTGAAAAAAGCTGCAAATAAAAAAAAATCCATGTCAATTGACTCTAATCATCTTTTGCTGTTGTTATTTTCAGGTAAAAGTCAGGTGTGGGTTTCCCACTTAGCAGAAAATGTTGTGTATGAAGCAGGAAACTTCATCTTAAAACACCGATTAAAAGTCATTCATCTAAAGTCAATGCTTCTGGCAATTTCAGCTATGATATCAATATCACTATTCACAACACAATTTCCCCATCATAATCCATCTGAAAAACTCTGGTTAATTGCACTAGCTAGCCTTTTTGCCAGATGGGCTCTTTTTTCTATTTATATTTTAAAGATTGACCAAACACAATCTTCCCAACAAGTTTTTGCAGGGCACACAAGAAAATATACAAGGCAGATGGGTTCTTGCCAAATACAGAAGAGGATAATGCAAATTCAGGATTAACCTGCAATAAACAGGAATTAAATCTGAGAGATCTGGAAGACCTGACACTGAGACCATTCCTCCTCCTCCTCCTCCTGCCTCAACCATTGGTATTTGATGCCGTTGTAGTGTGTCTTTGATGTTGTCTTTCCATCTTCTTCTGGGCCTGCATCATGTTCTTTGGCATTCTCCTCCTTTTTTGTGTTTGCCTTATATAGTATAAAATCTGACTACATCCTCTCCAGGTGAGTAAACCACTTAACTAGCTGTCTTTTGATATAGTTTAAGGTTTGTTTTATTCCAGTTCTTTCTCTTATGATCTCATTTTTTATTTTATCTCATCTTTCCTCAACATCTCATTTCCGTGGTGACTAACTTTTGCCTAGGCTTTATTGCAAGTGTCCATGTTCGACACTGGTAGCGAAGGATGAAGATGAATATGCTTTGTATGAGATACAGTATTTCTTTGTGTTGATTGGTACTACCTTGTGTAGTAGGAGTGGAGCTAGCTGTCCCAATACTTGGTTAGCTTTAGTGCATTATATGTTAATATCATTGTCCATTTTTCCATCCTCAGTGAGAGTCATTTCTAGATATTTGAACTCTGATATTTGTTTTATGCTTGTCTTCTCTATTATTATTATTATGTTTAGGATGAGCTTTTTTGCCATTATTTTTCTTTTCTCTTTGTAGATACTCATATTATTTATCTTGAATTCTTGGTTCATGGACAGAAGATGTTGTTGCAGTTCCTTATCCTTACATGCCATCAATCCCTGATCATCTGCAAAGAGTAGTTTGTTGACAGTAGTTTGCCTCTCAAAGTCCAGGAGAAAGTAAAGGATTGGGTGAAGTATGACATGGCCGGGTGCCACAGGACTGCTAGGGCAGCCATGAGGACCCCCACTGGGTCACCCTGAAACAACCTGGCTAAAGCAGCTCTTTCCAGCAGTGACAGGCCCAGCAAGCTGCCAATGGACAATATATTGCTACAGAAATAGCAAGGAGAACATATATCCATTATGAAATTAGAGTACTTCGATGCTATTTAATGTTTAAGAATTTTCTGAAGAACCCAAGGGACTGGAATTTGGTAAGAATGCTAGAATAAATAAATTAAAAACCTACCCAACTGTAAGTTATAAACAGATAATTTATTTTTTTTAGAAATGTTTTATTGATTTTTTACAATAACAATCCTTAGTGCCTAGTGTACAACATGTCTTGCTTCATATAATTTGGAAAAAACAATAGTAGTTAATTAACAGTCAATAATAATTAATTTTTGTAATTCCATTATTAGTATATTAATTAATAGTATATTCCTTTGATCTTCCCTTCTCCCAATAGTATTCTCCTCCTTCAACCTTAAACAAATATAATTCTTAATATTTTCAATGCATAAATGGTTAAATATAAACATTTTTGTTCACGTTTGTACAAATAATAATAACGTCCATGTATGACATTTTTTCTTATCAACCTGTGTGGTTTATATAAAAATCATCTTATTAGTTCATCATATATCCTATTTTCATAATTCTTATTTAAGCTTAATTTCCCCTTAATATTCAAACCATTCTTATCAGTGATATTTTTCTCAATATTAATCATCTAAATATCCAAGTTTTCCATTTAGATATACCATCCCATATTTCATGCATTATAAAAATACTATATTGCTTATCTACCTTATAACATCTACCTATAACATCTTTTCTGATCAGTTTATATTTCATCTATATTTGTAAAAGTTAATTTGTTAAATCACTATATATCCTATTTTCAAAGTTCTTATTTAGGCTTAATTTCTCCTTAGTATTTTAATAATTCCTTAGTCCTAATTCTCTTCAACTTTTTACCTTTAAATTTTAAACTTTTTGTTTACATACATCATCCCAATATTTTTACATTTTATATATTATGAAAAATACTATATTACTTATATCTCTTATCCCTCTTATTGCAGGGCCCCTTTATAACCAAAATTATCTGTTCTTTTAACCATATTCAAAAAAGTGTTTGCTCATGTAATACTCCATCTTTTAGGGTGAGGCAAATCTCTTGAATCTGTCTCTGGTCTTCTTCTTTTGCCAAGTAGCTTTCCAAGTTGATATATTCCACTTGCCAGGAAGTTCTTATATTTTTGTAAGTATTGTTGGGAGTGGAGAATACAGGATATGTAGACTATATGCTTTTTATCTCCTGAACTCTAGTGGTTCTCCTGGCATTTCTATGGTCCATTTTGTTAAATCTTCTTTCTTATCCTCAGGTTTATTTTGACGATCTGATGAATAAAGTATCTTTTCCATTTTTATTATTATATCAAAGTCTTCTAAGTTTTTTCCTGTTGATGTTAAATTATAATTCTCTTCATTTGTAGCTTTGCTGATTAAGTAATTTTCTTCTAGTTTATGTTTTGTTATCTGATTTGTTTGTTCATTGTTGTTTGTTGTCACTGTGAGTTGGGGGTGGGGGCATGAAGGGAGGCTCAGCCAATCTCAATGTATAAAGGTTCATTCATTCTTTACCATCATTTTCTGAGTGTTTTTTTATTGTGGGTTTAAACTGAAGATGTGCTCATTTAGGTTGTCAAAGTTATTTTTGGTCTCCTCGTGGTTTGAAGCTATTGTCGTTTGTATCTGTCATAGCATTACATACATTTCCTCCTGGAAAGTATTAGTCTTGTCTTGAAATGTTGCTTCTTAGAGGTCTTTGATATTCCAGGCTAGGTCCTTCAATATTAAATGTGGTTTTCTGTCATTTTTTTGATAATTATGCAATATCCATGTTGTCTCCCCCTTTCAAATAGTCCTTCATCAGTGCCATAGTCTCTATAATTAGCCTTATCAAACCAGCCAAGCTCAGAATCCAAACAGGCTAAGTTTGTATAGTTCTTATCTTTATATATAGTTTTTATAATTCACTGTATTTCTAATTCTCAAGGCATCAGTAAAATCAGTATTTTATAACAGTTCTTTTATTAAGGGGTCAGTTGTCAACCAGTCAAAATTGCAATTCTGTATATTTAGCCACCTTGAGTCCTTCCTGTAAATTCTCCTTTAAAAGATTAGCCCAGAATCAAAATTTTTTATTTTTCTGTAAACAATTCTTGAGTTTAGACAACAGTCAGAATATTTCTTTTCCTTCAGACACTTTTTAATCTTATGGCTGGCCCAGTATGTATTCTTTCTTTGTTCCCACCCAGCTGTCTTCTGAGGGTTATTAAAGTTCAAGGGAACAGATTATTCTTTGTTTCTGGGTGTCTTGCCAATTTCTGAGTCAGGTTTGTTAATGTTTTATGTTCTAGTTCTCCACTAGGTGTCAGTAATTGTTTGTTTTCCAGCTTTTTCAGACAAAAAATTATTATTTATTGTTATTTTTATAGTTCCATCAAAACCCTTTAGAGTATAATCTTAGCAGTTTTTTTAAAATTTCTAGATTTATCCAGACTGTAGTATTTAAAATTTGATTTTAATATATTTCTTTCCCCCTTAAAGGTTAATTTCCCACTTCCATCTATGAGGGAGTGGGGGTCTAGTCCCCTCCCTTCGTTTTCAGAGGTTTTCTTACTTTGAAGATCTTTCCCAAGGACTTAGTTACAGAGTAGAGGAGAGAAGATCGATACTTTCACTAGTTCCAAGCACACTGTTCACCATTGTTCTGGTTCGTGCTCTTGGACTTTGGCTGTAAGTAGCTTGGGCTAGATGCTTGTGTGCAGCTAGCCTTTCTCCTGTTGGGTTAGAGGGCTTTGTTCACCATCATTCCATGATCATCCGGGCATCCCTCTTCTTCATCGCCTCTCCGGGGTGACTTCAGACCCATTTAGGGTCCCCTGGCAGGGCAAAATCAGTTGTGGGGTGCAGAGCTCCGCAATCCCACAGCTGTGCACTATGGCGCAAAAACCGGAAGTCCCCATAAACAGATAATTTATATTAAGCCAGTGAAAGTCAAATTTCAAAAGATATTTAGAAACATTCTACTACTGAGAATGTTTTGAGAAAAGTATTCTTGTATATAGCACTTGTACAGTTATAGAAACAGACCTTTTGACTGTGGATATTGCAATGAAAATTTGTAATTTAAGAAATTAAGAGGGTAGAGATAAAATAAAGGACAACTCTTAAAATGTTATCAAGAGCGAGCATCAGATTCAGCAGACTAAGTGGTTTGTCTCACCTTCTGATTCTCTATTTCCACTAGCTGCAGCATCCCAAGCCTCAGCTTTTCTTCTCTATCACTTTGTCCCAGTTGCTTTTGATTATATGGCTGCAAATTACCTCAAAGAAAAGTAATGCCTTGCCTGATGCATAAGCCATGGCTATCGTCTATGGACTTCACTTAAAAATCTTGAGTTAAAAATATGTATATATTGGCCTATTCCAAGATATTCTATTTCACCGTCTTTTCTCCTGTCCTATTTCTCAGGCTTGAGTTTGGGTATAGCCCTGGGAAATTTGTCTTCTCACTAACATGACATTTTTTCAGGTATCGTACCCTCAGTTCATCATAATTACTCCACTGTGTTATCCTCCCTCCCCTTGAAATGGAGGACAAGAAGAAGCCAAAGTAAAATGGACGGAATGCGTGCAGGGCAGCTGCAATTCATTGATCACAAACTACAGGGAAACCAGATGGAGAGAGGGATTTAGAAAGGGCGTGCTGCAAAGAAACTAGAAAGAAAGAAAAACATCACAGTTCCATGCTGGTGTTTTGGGTGACGATCACAGAACAGCAAAAGAGAATGAAGAGACTAGTGTAATTTAAGAGTATGTATCTTTCAGGCAGCTGAAAGTGAAAGAGTGGAACATTACATCAATCAAGTCATATAGTTTTACAGCTTGTTTGTTGAAAAAGAAACACTTGCTCAGTAAGAGCCAACAGATGTGAGTCCTAAATTTGATTGAGCTCTTCCACTTAAATTTTTAAATATCTGGGGCTCATAATACCTAAGCAGGGACACCTGTGATCTTAACATACAGTAGCAGGTTCTGTTTTTTCCATTTTCCTAAACACCAGGGGAGAAGGAAGATGAAGTGAAAGGAGAGCCCTTAATCCTTCAGCAGATCATTAGGAATCTCACAATACCCCAGCAATTCCTGGAGGTGAGTTACTGCATTGCTGGAAGGAAGGGATTAATTCTTCTCTTTAAATCACTACATGCCTCTCTTTTCTCCTCCAGAGCTTTAAAAGCAGGTTCAGTTTGAATCAGGCCACATAAAGCTTCACCCTGGTATTGGCATTAAAGCCAGAGTAAAACAGACTAGATGAAGTCAGAATAAAAGGTCCTTGAGTATCAGGAGCCCTTTCTTTACCAATACTGACTATTTCTAAACAAACTTGAATTTCAATATTTTTAAATTTTGCTACATTATTGGTAATGATTTTTCAATGCAAGAGTGAAATTTGAAATTTAATTGCAATTATTTTTTTAAAAAATCTTTATACACAAGCTTCAACATATTGCAGTAGGAATCTAAGTCCGAGTATACTACCTTCTTATGTCCTTTAATCTCACATAATCTGGTAGAATAGAGAATTTGGCACCTTGTACATAATACTGGACTACTGTTTCCTGGATTCTTATTCTGGGCTGTACTTGCTGCTATTAAGCCCAGAAAATGCATGTTCTAACAGGCCTGGGAAAAGCACTATTTGCTTATAATGGAATTCAGCTTCTTATCTGAACTATTTTAAGGACAAATTCACCCAGCCTACACAGTACCTTCATGTAATGCTTTTCTTTCCTTGGACCAAACAGACACCCAAGAAAAGGTACCTTGCTAAGGAAATTGTAGGAGGAAAGCCATGAGGTCTGCGATGGCAAAAAATTGAGAGAACGTTTTCCAATCAAACTTTATTAAAAAAAAACATAAGCTGTCATGATCTACAGTTCATTTAATCAATTTCCTAGAGTGGATTAAACCAGTATTTTCAAACAGAGCAACTTTAAGATGTTACAGTTACCTATGTTGCCATCTTAAAGTTGCTAAGTTTGCAAAATGCTGAGCTGAATGGATTGAAGATTTAAACTGGAGTAAAGTGGGAACAAAGGAAGACAGCTTCAGATTTATGTAGATGCAGGTTACATGTGAGACAGATTGCACATTAACATACTGTAGTTTTCATGGTTCATTGTATTTGTTGAAGCCATGGTTGAGACTTTCTGATGTGACTTCTGCCATTTTTCATTCTGTGGTCCTTAAACTGTCATTTTGAAGTCTGCTTTATTAATAAACTGTTGGCTATTGTGGACAGTGCACTGCAATTTCCCAGGCACTGGGTTACAGGCCAATACTGTGCATACAACAACCCAGTTGAAAGCAGATTCTTGCAAAGAGCAAGAAACAATGATATCAATATGGGAACCAGACGTTGCACGACCCAGATATCTACATTGCCCCCATATTCACAACAGTAGCACCATGATAGGACCAATTAGTACACAAAATTACAGGCACCTTCATATGCTTTTTTTTTCTAATGTGAGATATGCTGTGTGATATGTACAAGCAGACTCAAAACAAGACAAGCAATAAAGTATTTCAACCTATGACAGAACTCAAAATGACTATTTTGTAAAAACAGCACTTTGAAAGTATAGGTAAACCTTAACCTTAGATGCCCATTGATTTCCCATTAAATCCTTGGAAGTAGCATGAAAAGTGGATAAATGACAGCCCAAATTCAGTAAATAGCATATCTGATTAAGTTTGAAAGCATTAATGGGAATATAAAAATGGCCGAGGGTACGCTATTTAATGCTAAGTTATAAAATACTTTATTTTGCATCTATTTTATTTAAGAACTGCCAATCTCTTTCAGAAAGGTGCTCTGGAGGGTGCACAATAAAATATTAAAAAGCATAGAAAGAGCATATAAAATTTAAGAGAGGCAAGGAATGTTGTAAATTAAAGTGCAGGAGGAGGGCTTTCAGGGTACTAATTGACCCCATAGCTTCATGCTCCTCTATGTGCCCCAAGCAAGGCCACAGAGCTCTGCTTTTATGCCTTTTCAGAAGGCTGTGTTTTTACAAAAGAAATATGGCACTCTCTGTCCAAGTTGCAGCTAAACAACACCCTAGTTTAGGCTAAAATGAACTTCATTAGCCTGTGGGTCAGCATGTAAAGGGAAGCTAGCTATTAGCATGTTGTATGAAATTAGCCATTATGTTAAGAAATACAGTGGTTTATGTTTGGGCATAGCATGGTATGCCAAACTATCTCTGTTCTGCAGAATTGGATGGCAGCAAAGCTATCAATGAAGCTATTTTTGCCTGTTACATTGTGTTTTTCATGGTATTTCAGCTCAGATACAGTGCATGAATGTTAGTTGAACAAATATTTTGTTAATGCAGTTCTAGGGCTTAGTTTTTTGTGAATCCAGCCTTTATGGTCTATTTTACTATCTAAGGGGGAAACTTGTCCTGCAAAATGCTTTGCAAGAAGCACAGATATTTGAACAATTCCTTTTTACAATTGGTAGCCACAAGAGGCATAATACAATTTCTGGTCACTTGGTGGCACTATTTGCAGAGTAAACATGGTATTCTTTGGCACTTCTAAAAATGAACAGATTTATCACGGCATAAGCTGTTTTCTTGTGTACTGTTGTTATTTTACTCATAAAGGTTAAAAACATGATCAGTTGGCACACAGATAGCTAACATTTCGTGTTAAACTAGAGAGGAAGAACAGTTTCCTTCTTTAACTAGAAACCCGAGAAAGCTAGATATTATTCATACATCCAGTGTTGGGATTCAGCTGGTTCGCATCACTTCGGCAGAACCAGTAGCTAATTTTTTGTTGCCCAGGCTCAGAATGGACTTCTGGAAGTGGCATCCACATAGAGAACTGGTTGTTCACATATTTGAATCCCACCACTGCATACATCTCATATATAACTGTCATGCAGAAAACAGTGTTATGTTTTGACATAGCTATGCATACAGTAGATTTACTGAAATCAAAATATTAAATTACCGCTAATGTAAACTCTGCTAATTTCAATAGCTTTATTAAAAGCATGGTTAAATGGGGTTGCAGGCCCCACTTGTTTATATAATAAATGCAACTTAAGGTTGGGTACGCAATTTGTTGCTTCTGCGTTGAACAAGAAAAATGGAGTGGTTGTCTACGTTAAAAGTACCCTAACAGCGGAACTAATTGAAGCAGACAAGCAAGGAAGATATGTTATGATAGATTTGCTGTTAGAAGGTAAAAAAAACGCTTCTAGTTGGATTGTATGCTCCTAATCAACAAGCTGATTTTTTTAGTTTACTTCACACAAAGGTTACCCAATTGGATTATAAATCGTTTATTTTTATGGGGGACTGGAATGGTGTCTTAGACGTACAGATGGACAAGGCTGGTTCTTTTAAGCGTGTTCCGAGTCATGCTAGATTGCCTAAATCTTTTTTTGAAATGAAGGATGATTTGGAACTGCGAGATATCTGGCGTGACACACATCCGCACGAAAAGGATTATACTTTTTTTTCTGACAGACATCAATCTTTTTCCAGGATTGATTTTATTTTGTTGACTAATGATTTTTTTTCTAGGATTAAGAAGGTAAAGATCTGTGCAAGAACTATTTCTGACCATAGCCCAGTTTGGTTAGAGATCAACAAGGACAATAGGGATAGGCGCTCGTGGCGCGTAAATGAGAATTTGTTTAGAAATCAGAGGAATGTGGAAGAATGTAAACAGCAGATGAAGGTTTTCTTTGAAATTAATATGAATAAGGATACCTCTATGGACATGGTTTGGGATGCTAACAAGGCCTACATGAGAGGGGTGTTGATATATATGAATAATAAATACAGACGTATTTTGGAAGCCAGAAGGAAAGAACTGGAGAATGAAATTAGGGAAAAAGAAAAGGCCCTAATTTTGAACCCATTGGATGTGAAGACTAAGGAGGTTATTAAGCTATTAAGAGGACAATTTGATAAATTGATGGCAGATCAAGTGGCAACCAATTTGCGGTTTGCCAGGCATAATACTTTTTGCAATGCTAATAAGCCAGGTTACAGACTAAGGAAAAAGCAAAGGGCTTCTTAATATAGATAAAATTGAACATAAGGGAAAGGTTGTGTTTCAACAGGATCTTATTAAGGAAGCTTTTGTGGATTTTTATTCTACATTATATGCTAAGGAGAAGATTAATGAAAAAGACATTGATGTATATTTGGAGAATGCTAGCATCCCGGTTCTTACGCAAGAACAAAAGGAGGAGATTAATCAATTGATAACAGAAGAAGAAATCCTTATAGCAATTAAGGAACTGAAGGTGGATAAAGCGCCAGGTACGGATGGTCTGACTGCAGCTTATTACAAAAATCTACAATTGGAGTTGATAAAGCCGTTAAAGGAATTGTTTCAAACAATTCAGAGGGGGGGAAAGGTGCCTCCATCTTGGAGAACTGCTTTTATTTCTTTGATTCCGAAGGAAGATCAAGATGCTACTCAAGTTAAAAACTATAGACCGATATCACTTTTAAATACAGATTACAAGATATTTGCCAAGGTCTTAGCTAATAGATTGATGAGGGTTCTGCAACAGGTGATTCATGGGGATCAAACTGGGTTTATTAGTGGTAGGCAAATGAAAAATAATGTGAGGCATATAGTTGATGTGATGGAGTTTTTGGAAAGGAACAACCAGATCCCTGCGGCGCTAATTTTTCTAGATGCTGAAAAAGCTTTTGATCAATTGAATTGGCAATTTTTGATGAAAGTTTTAGATAAAATGAATTTTGGGGATAAATTTTTGCAACCAATTAGGGCATTATATCAAAAACAAACTGCCCGAATAATAGTCAACAATAGTTTGACTGAAGTATGTAATATTGAGAAGGGCACAAGACAAGGGTGTCCGTTATCACCTTTATTATTTGTTTTAACATTGGAGATATTATTGGTAAAAATACGGAATTCAGAGAGAATTAAGGGTATACAAGTTAGAGATCAGGATTATAGACTGAGAGCGTTCGCAGATGATCTGGTTGTTACGGTGACCCAGCCAGAAAACTCTGTTGTGGACCTGATGGAGATAATAATGCAATATGGGAAGGTTTCTGGATTTAAAGTTAATGCACAAAAAACTAAAATTCTGGCCAAAAATATGACAGTATCGCAAAAGGCCCTTTTAGAAAGATTAACTGGATTCGAGATTGTTAAAAGGGTTAAATATTTGGGGGTGTTTTTGTCACCCTCTAATACAAAGTTATATAAAAATAACTATGAAAAGTTATGGGGAAAAATTCAAAAAGAAATGGAGAGTTGGGAAAAATTGCAATTGTCTTTGCTGGGAAGAATTGCAGCAGTGAAAATGAATGTCCTGCCTAAATTTCTATTTTTATTTCAAATGATACCGGTCCTTAAAAAAGATTCTAATTTGGAAGAATGGCAACGGGTTATCAATAAATTTGTTTGGGCAGGGAAAAGGCCACGAGTTAAACTTAAGATTATGCAGGATACTCGTGAAAGAGGTGGTCTTAAAATGCCTAATCTTAAATTATATTATGAGGCTGCTGCGTTATCAGGAATAAGTGATTGGATTAATTTGACACAAGAGAGATTATTAAATCTTGAGGGCCATGACTTGTTATTTGGCTGGCATGCATATTTGTTGTATGATAAGAAGGTAGATAATGTGTTTAAAGTGCATATTTTAAGACAGGCATTGTTGAGAGTTTGGAAGAAGTATAGACATAAGCTAGGTTACAAGATGCCGTTGTGGGCAATTCCAAAACACGCAATAGAAAACATAAATGTTGGTTTCAAACATGATGTGACTACGTATAAGGAGATTTTAAGTTTGGAAATAAATGTCTGGTGTTTGAAGCCGTACAACCTCTTGCGAGATGAGAAGGTTGTTCAAACTTGGTTTCAATATACTCAGTTACGGGCCAGGTGGAAAGAAGATCAGAAAATTGGTTTTGCAATGACTGATGAAAATTTGATAAAGCAAATTAGAAATCAGGGTCCAGCACATATCAAATGGATATATCTTGCACTGATAGAAATTGACTCAGAAACAGAACTTGTTAAAGACTGTATGATAAAATGGGCCCAGAACATTCAAGAAGTTATCACTATGGATATGTGGGAAAAGATCTAGGTGAGGAACGTAAAATTTACACAAGCTCAGAACTTAAGAGAGAACTTTTATAAAATGTTTTATAGATGGCATTTAGATCCTAAAAAGCTTGCAAGTATGTATCCGAACTATCAGCCAAAATGTTGGAGGTGTGGTGGTGAAGATGCAACATATTTTCACATATGGTGGACCTGCAAAAAGGTTAAGGCTTTTTGGATAAAAATCTGGTGGAATATGCAGAAGATTTTTAAGCAAAGGATAAAGTTCTGTCCGCAATTGTTTTTGTTGGGCATAATTACAGATGCTACTGTTGTGGACACTAAGTTGATGCTGAATTTAATTACAGCAGCAAGACTTTTAATAGGTCAATATTGGAAGAAGAAGGAGCTGCCGACTATAGAAGAATGGACTCTAAAGGTTTCTGACCTGGCGGAAATGGCAAAGATCTCGGCTTACTTGAAAGAACATTCGCAAGAACGTTATATTATGGAGTGGAAAAAATGGATTGATTATATCCAGAACAAATATGGGACCAAAAAGTTTCATTTAGCATTTGAATAAGTCTTCCTTTCTTTTTTCTGTTTTCTTTCTTTTTATATGTAATATTAATATTGCTTGTAGTTAGCTTATATGAGCTAGAGAGTGATAGATTTAAGAGTTTATTGTTGTTAGCATAGGGATGTTTATGATTGTTCTTTGTTTTTATACCTTGTACTTAGCTCTGGGAAGTCGGGGGGGGGGAAGGGGGAAATGGGGGGAGGGGCAGGGAGGGATAGGTAGGGGTGGGGGGAGGGGGGGATTGTGAAAGACAAAATGTATTTTAAAACTTTTCAATAAAAAAAATAAATGCAACCAATTGTGTCTTTGTCAACAAATAATGATTTAAATAACCATGCCTTAGTATAGTTCTCATTAAAGTTTAAATATCTCACTATACAGCCTCTCAACTTAAGGTTAAGGGTAGGGGTTGGGGTTTTCCCCAATAACATTCAATATTTGGCAAACAGCATGTTGTCTGGGTAATTATATATAAATAGAGATAATGAGGTTAACAATAACACTGATAGATATCATAAATTATCAAAAACAATACTAAATTTTCAATGTATGATAACATTCTTAGTCAAATAAATTAATAGTTGCATATCACATTCCTTTCTCTCTAACTTGTTTATCTAGCCATTGATAAAATTTATTCCAAGTTCTGTAATAAACTGAATGCTCTTTCTCTTTAATCTCTAAGGTTAATCTATCCATTTCTGCACAATCCAATATTTTCTTAATTAATACTTCTTCAGTCGGTGACTTTTCATTTTTCCAATATTGGGCATACATAATTCTTGCTGCTGTCAATACATTTAAGATTTAATGTTTTAAAAGCAAGATTCAGCTATAATGCACAAATCATGTCCTTCCCCCGTTTTCATTATTTCTCTCCAATTTATTGTGATCTTCGGCTTACTGTCCAATCCAATGGCAAAACATATCTTCTTGACTTGAAAATATTTACTTAGTTTTGTTTAGATGAACTGACTAGTGCCATAAATCTCGTATCTTCCCTGCACCTTTAACATTGTTGGAATCTTGTGAAATTTGTATTTTTGAGATCACTCAAATACTTCTATAAAGATATGTCCCTTCAGATCTTCTATGAACAAGAAAACAACTAATTGTCCAGCATTCATTCGTGGAGTGACCTAGGCAATGGCTGCAACATCATTTTACTGTGATTACAGTATTTTAAAATAATATTCCATGATTACGTACATAATACTGCACATGTATGAGTTATTGCATGTGATAATTGTATTAACCTGTATTAACAAATTATGCTACAACCCTAGTCTCTTTCTGGCTTAATATGTTGTGTAGAGTGAAGCACATTCTTTGTGATTCTAACCATTGTGGTTGTAAACCATGGTTTATAGGTTAATATGCTATACGCCAATCATGGTATATTTAATGAAAGATTTAAAACCGGTCCGCACAAACAAGCAAAGCCCCATCCGCAGGATCCAGGCAGCACACAAACCACGCACCCTCTGGTCCATGAAAAACCTCTCTCCATGGAACCGGTCCCTAGTGCCAGGGAACAGCAAAGAAACAGGGAGACTGTGAGTTCTAATCCTTTTTTGGACATGAAGCTTGGGCAAGCCACTCACTGTCAGCATTTCCCTTAAACCTTGTTAAGAAAACTTCAGGGGCTAGTCCAGGGGTCAGCAACCTCAAACAGTGAAAGAGCCACTCGGAACCGGTTCCCTCACAAAAGGAAAAACTGGGGCCGCAAAAAATATGTGCGCATGCGCGTACATGCGCACATGCGCAGAACAGGGTTTGACTGAAGAGTGGAGCCAAGGTGAGATATGCACCTACCCTGCATACTTGAATTGATTGGTTGAACTTTTTAAGTCCCACTTTTTTGGGGGGGGGACTGCACATGGCAGAGGACCGGGAGCCGCAGGAGACAGCTGAAAGAGCCGCATGCGGCTCTGGAGCCGCGGTTTGCAGACCTGTGGGCTAGTCCAACAGTTGCTGGAATCAACACTAACTCAAAGGCACCAATAGTCCCTCTCCCAATTTTTTGGCAAAGTTTTTGCTTATTCCCTCACTCCCTCCTTTAAATCAGTACACCCAAGGTCTAAAAGTGGGCAGCCATGTATGGATGCTTGGAAGAGGAAGAAGTAGCCCAATGACAATTGTCTTTGTCCCAGTGGCCATAGCCTCCTTGTTTGAAGTTTTTTTTTCTTCCCTTTGTGATATCAGCTGTCTTTGAATGAAGGTTTTGGAATGATGCTGAAAATATCCAGCATTCTGAGAAGCTCTTGGCAGTTGGTCCAGGGTTGAGTCCAGGCTATTAGCTGAGGACTGACTCTGGTTTGAGAATACCTATGCTGTCTTTGTGAGATTCAGGTGAGAAGAACAAATATAGTCTTCTGGTTGCTGCTACAGTCCAGTTTTATTAACTTTGAATGATTGATTGATATCTTGTCATTCTTAGAGGAGCTCAAAAAAGCTGGACATACCTCTGTCCTTTACCATTTTTTTCCACAACAATTTTGTGAAGTAGGTTGGGCTGAGAAAAAAGAGTCTGGGCCAAAGCCATTCAGAGGGCTTCTGTGGCTGTGGGTGACCTAGAGACCTGGGTCTTTCCCATGCTGGCCCTATGCTTTCATTATGACACCACAGTGGTTGCTATTTTAAGAAGAGCACAACAATCTTCGGCATGTTTTCTACATGGGATAATTATTTGGTGTTAGACATTCCATTGTTGATCGGTTTAATTAAAAATGAATTATTTAAATCTCCAGGGATCTTAGCAGTGCTTTTTCATGGAAGGATGTAAAATGTTTTATGGTAATAGTTATCTGAGGATTAACCCTCCAAGGAGGAACTAGGGGGCTTTTTAGAGCTTGTCAAGGCACTCTCCTGTGTTACGTATTTGAGAATTCTGCTCCTGAAAATAGTTGCTCTGATGACAATGTTATTTATTCTTTGCATAAACTCTGGGTCACAGTGTAATTTCTCTACAGAGATTGAAGTAGAAGTACCTCCATTGTTGCTTAGAAATTATGGACAGAACAAAAAACAACATGCACAGCATTCAAGACAACAGCCAGTGTTCAGCTCAATCTGGCTTAATAAAGGATACGCCATGCGGTGCTTAAAAGGAGCCCGAGCTGCTGGTTGAAGCATTAGAGTTTACAGAGAATCCTTTCAGTGGAGAGAAAGCGTTCCCATAGAAGGAACCGCCTGTCCCTAGGCCACCAATCCGGCGTTTCGCTCTGCATCCGCGCAGAGGCGCGCTCCGACAGCGTTGGGGGGGGGGAGGGCCGGGAGCCTCGGTGCCATTTTGCCGCGCTGTGTCGGTGTCCGCCGGGGGTCGCCCTGCTTTGCAGGCACGTTGCGGCTACGGTGAGATGAGTGAGTGAGAGGCAGAGGCGGAGCTAGGCGGGTTTAGCGAGCGCCGTCTGGTCGGAGTTAAGGCGAGCGGCGCGGTGAATCAGCCGGCAAAGCAGCTGAGGCGGTGCCGAGGAAGGCTGCTCACCAGCCAGTGGGGGCTCCCGCACAGTTCTCGGGAGGGAGCGACTGGCCAGTCTAGGAGGCGTCATTGGGGACGGCGTTCGGGCTGGCAGACAAGCAGGCATCCGCCGTGTGCCGCTGCCACACTGGACGAACCTCTGCATGCATTTCCTCGTTTGACTGGAGAAGCTGGACGGCCTCGCACCCGCCCCTCTGCCGCCTCCACGCAGCCCCCAGAGCCGAGCCGTTTCCTGCAGGACCCTGGACAGAAACCACAGTGCCCGGAGGGCGCGCATTGCGGTGGGTACCACGGTGGAGGAGGAGGAGGAGGAGGAGGACAGGCGCCATCGCGTCCTTTGGGGAGGGGAGGCGGGAGGAATGCAGCAACATTGCGGCGAGAGGGAGAACGTGCGGGAGCCCAGCGCTCGCTCTCTCTCGCGCGCGGAAAAAGCAAAGGCGATTTGGTGGAAGAGAGATATTTATCCTCTTAAAGGTACTACCATTTCTAACTATTTAGTAGGCAGGCAGGAGTGGGTAATAAATACGCATGGTGGGCGTCTAATTAAAAACATGGATGACTGATCTTTCTCTCCCTCTGTCTGTACTTGCATATGGACGGAAAGATACCTTTTTTTTTAGAAAGATGGAGAGGCATCTTCCATCTTCCATCATACATCAATTATTCCATAAGGTGCTAGGAGATTCTTTGTTTTGCTGCAGCCAACTAATATGGCTCCCTCTCTAGAAAGCATCCCTGACACATTTTTATACACCCATATACACTTGCCAGGATAACATTGGAGCGAGGGTATCTGTGCAGCCTTCCTCTCTAAACATACCCAGCTTTTTCTTTCAGCTTTTGTGGTGGTGGAGGAGTATATATGCCATTTATAGAAAAGGAAACCAGCAAGTCTTTGGTGTGTGTGGGAGCATCAGAGATAGCTTCCTACAAGGCTTTGGGTTTGAAATTCAAGGTCCCATTTTGTAGGGCACTATTTGCACATGTCCAGATCAGGTGTTATGTGCCCTCCCCCCTTGGTCTCCCCCCACAAACATGTAGGACAGTTTAATTTGGAAGGGAGAAAGGGAGAAAATAATAATAATAATAATAATAATAATAATAATAATAATAATAATAATAATAATAATAATAATAATAATAATAATAATGCTCTTAGAAATGGATATGTGAATGGGCTAGTATTACTAAAAAGCAAGGGTCTGTATATCTGGAAGAAAACCGACCCCTGCCTGGGCTTATTGGAATTGTTTTTGCTTTTGGTAGGTAACTTCTGAATCCAAGCTATTTAAGGCTGTGACGGAAAGGAGAGCCAGCACGGTTGAAGCAGAGACCCCTCTGCCCTGCTGGTGACAGCACCCAGCTCTGTCCACTTTGCTCTGCTCCTAGCTGCCTGTGCACCATGGGCACTGTGTTGAGCCTTTCACCCAGTTACCGGAAAGCCACTCTCTCCGAGGATGGTTCAACCACAGTGGGGCATTATACTGCAGTCCAGAATAGTAAGAATGCCAAGGATAAGAGCCTGAAGCGCCACTCTATCATTTCAGTGCTGCCTTGGAAACGCATCGCAGCTGTATCTGCCAAAAAGAAAAACTCCAAGAAGGTGCAGCCTAACAGCAGCTATCAGAACAACATTACACACCTCAACAATGAGAACCTAAAGAAATCTCTCTCCTGTGCCAATCTATCGACCTTTGCCCAGAACCAGGGCAGTCAGCCTACAGCTCCAAGCCACCAAATTTCTAGTTCCAAGGGCACCGTTTCTTCTGTCAAGAAAACACCCCACCCCAGCTGCAACTCATCTGGCACTCCCAAGAGGGTCCTTGTCCAAGCCTCAACCAGTGAGCTGCTAAGATGCTTGGGGGCATTCCTCTGTAGACGCTGCTACAGGCTGAAGCACCTTTCCCCCACTGATCCAGTGTTATGGCTTAGAAGTGTGGACCGATCTCTCCTCCTGCAAGGCTGGCAAGACCAAGGCTTTATCACTCCAGCCAATGTGGTCTTTCTGTACATGCTTTGCCGGGATGTCATTTCATCTGAAGTAGCCACGGACCATGATCTTCAGGCTGTCTTACTTACCTGTCTCTATCTCTCCTATTCCTATATGGGCAATGAGATCTCCTACCCTCTCAAGCCCTTCCTGGTGGAGAGCTGTAAAGAGGCATTTTGGGATCGTTGTCTCTCCATCATCAACCTCATGAGTCCCAAAATGTTGCAAATCAATGCTGACCCACACTATTTCACTCAGGTCTTTGCTGACCTGAAAAATGAGAGCAGCCAAGAAGAGAAGAACCGGCTGCTCATTGGCCTGGATCGGTGAGCTGAAACTCCGTCAATTCACCTTTTCATTTATCTTCTTTTTTATGTTCTGTTTCTTTTCCAAACAAGCCAGGACACATAGGTGAGACAGGACAGGCCTGAAAGAAATCAGCCACCCACCACTGGTCTCCACCATTATTACCTTGGCTTCTATGAATGAAAACTGACAAGAAATGGGGTTTGTCTGTTTGGTTTTCAGTTTTGCTGCATGTGATGGATATGGCTTCTTTTCCAGATTGTAAACCAGGAGAAGGCAAAATAGAGTGGAGAAGCAAGCACGAAACATAAGATCATGGTATCCTTTCACCTTTTGCTTGTCCTAAACAGCTTGCGAATTGGGGTGAACTAGCCTGCAGAATTTACTTCTTCACAATGGAGGAACATAATATTTACAATTCTTAAGAAGAAAAAGACCAAATCTAATAGATGTTCTAGCACCTGGTATTCTAAAAAAAGGGATTCAAGAATGGATTTTTAAAAATGGAGATTTAAATATTATTTATACACCAGTTCCAACAAGATGACGCCATCTCGGTACTAGCCTTCAAAAGGGATTCTTACTCCACAACAGTGTGATTATATTGAGAAACAGAAGTGGGTAAGGAAAAGTCAGAAAATATACAAGAGACACCTCATTTTGTGTATGATATCACCACTTGCACCCATTTCATTGGGGACCTTTGACCCAGGCTCCGTAGGTCTTCTCTAAATATCAGTATCGAAGGGTGAAGATGAGATTTGACAATCTTTTCTTGCTAAGGTAGATATAAGCCAGAATATGGGTTAGGAGGTGAGATTCAAAAATCCCAGGCAATAGGTACTAGCTGTTATTGATTTGTTGAGAAGTGATGTATGTTAGTATTGACAGGTCAAAAATTGTTAATTCTTTGGGAGCAATATTTGCATAATATAACTTTGCTGTTTCAAACAGGCTGAATTTGAGTCCCTTGAGATTTTTCTGAGGATCTGCAATCAAGTTCCCCAATTCATTTATTTATTGAAAAATGCTGGGCTTATGTAGGACTTGGTGCTGAATTTCAGCGTAGAAATGCTTTTCTTCTAAGTGGTTCCTTGCAGCCCCAGCCAGGACGGTATAGTTCATGTGCCAACTAACACTCTTCACACTTTATGAAAACACAATAACAGCCAGAGTAAACAGAACAAGGAAACCCACTGAACAATAAAAGACTCCCCTTCTATTGTAATAGTGTTGAAGACTGAGAGTGAAGATAAGTTGTAATCTAAACCTACAGCAAATACAAAATATTCAGATATTTTGTACATTTTATAGAGTAATATTGCAGAAGGTACTTTTGGGCCACAAATCTGTTCCCATGCTTGGAGACATTCTCTTCCATCTCGTAGACTTACAATTATAGGTGAACATCTAAGAATTTAAATATTTTTCCCCACACTGAACAGCTAAATATTTGAATAAAGTTAATTTTTTATGCTTAAATATTTTTTTGTTTTGTTCTCTAGCTCCTGAACAGTATGCAAAGGTTAAAATATTCTAATCTTCAGGGATAGTCAAAAGTATATAAAAAAAGAGTAGTGGGGAGACTGAATTTCCCTCAGTTACTAATAATATGTATTAAAAGTCAATAGTCCAGATCTAGGGTTTTATGGAAGATGTGAACTTTTGGTATGGAGGTAATCTTCACTGTTTTAAGTTCTCACAAGCTGGACAGTTAAATAGTATAAAGGCAATAATACTCGGGTAAAAAAGGCTGTGGATAAAACAATGTTAGAAATATTCTAGAAAGCTCTTCTAATGCTACTGCTAAGGATGCTGGCATTCTAGCAGAAAGGCAGACGGAGAATTATATTGTGTCTTTAAATAGGGTAGCTTGCAATTAACTTAAAAAACAGCAAAGCACTGTTAAAATACAGAGGAACCTTAAAAGCTGTGAAATCTGAAAAGGTCAAAGCTAAGAGGCTGCAGTAGACTTGAACTAAATGCATATGTTGTGATGATTAAACAGCTGCTGGGTTTGTTCAGCAGGTCTTGCCACTGCCTCAAAAGCTAGGCCCAAATCTGAGCCATTAAGAAGTGAGATACTGTTAAGCTTGTTGTTGAATTTGTAAAGGAAAACTGAGCCTTAGCATCAAAGAGGAAAGGGAGGGCTCCTTTACAATTAATTCTCCCCTGTAAACCATTTGCTTCTCTGAAGTGGGTGGCATCTATCATCATATCAGTCTCCCTTGGAGACCCCAGTTCTTCATTCAGCATTATGGCTGAGTTCTGGAATACTTTACAGTAGTAGTTCAGACTAAATTCTGGTATGTGTTTGAAGACATCATTCCCCTGGTTGTTCAAAATGGCAGTAAATCTTTTTGCCCTCCCTCTCCTTTTTAATAAAGACTATATATTAAAGGCAAATCACAGTTGTACTCATATGGATATGAAAGCTTAAAGCTGCAATCCTTTGCATGTTTACATGGAAATAAGTTGCATTCAAGGAATCAGACTTATTTCTGAGTAGGTGTGCTTTAGATTGCACTGCATGGAAAGCAAATGTGACTTGGTGGTATCATTGATGTGCAAAACTATCTTGGCTTGAACCTATATATTTACTGTTTTATAGTGGGGAAAACGGTCAACTGACTTACTTGATATAAAAGAGCAATGAGTGAGAATTTAATATGCTGCTGTATGAAATGAATCATTTTAGAACAAAATCTATGCTTATGGCAAGAGGAAAAAGAAAACCTAATCCTTTTCTGTAGTTCCATTATTGCTTTACAGTAATACTGTGCATGCCAAAAGCAGCATTTTTTGACAGCAGGCAAAACTTTAGAACAGTTGATTGTAAAAAGAAAAAAATAGAAACACAGTAACTCACCATGCACAAATTTCAAGCAGATCTACTGCTTTCATCCACACCTTCATTTCTTCAAATCAATGTATTTCATCTCAAGACCTCTAGATATTTTCTGATATAAACTACACGGTTCTTAATGTTTAGCTCTGTTCTAAACTATTTTTTCTCAAAGGAAAAAAAACACAAAGAAAATACTGTGCCATTATTTTTCACTTGAACATTCTTCAAAACTAAAGTTCTGAAGTGGGAGAAAAGAAAACAGGATCTGTTAAATTCTATATGTCTATGTATGTTAAAGTTTTTGGATTTTTTTTAGTGTGCAATCCCTTCTGTAGATATTTGTTGACCAAAATTGGTATTATTGCTTATTATTACTTAATTTATAAATGGTCTTTTGTATGTATGTGTACTATAGTGTGTTTCTAAGTATGTGAGGTTTATAAATATGACAAGACTGTCAAAGAGCTGTGTGTGCCTGTAACTTAATGCCTCCCTATTTTTATTTATTTTTGTACTGTGCTGATTAAAAATAAAATGCACTGACCATCCATGACACAAATGATTTTCAGAGGAATTTTTTAAAAAACTTCTGTCTGTGGTGGGAAGATGACAAGGAAGACTGTGGGTAAATAATGGAGCTTTGGGGAAACAGTTGAATCTACCCTGACACATGATAAGTTTCAACCTATGTGATCTTAAAACTGAGTCAGTTACTTTTATTCATATATATTCTCTCTCAAATGCTATACCTTAAACAAGAGTATGCACTCAGTCACAAAATAGATAATTATCTTAACCAATGCCTGGAGATCTCATGATTTAAACATCAATAAACCAGGAGATTATATTTTTTAAAAATAATGGATCATGTAAAACCATGTAATCAGGTAAGAATGAAGAAGTCTATTACCATAGTTGATGAAAATGATATAGATTAGTTGAAATTATTTTCTTCTCTGAAAAGAGGAAAAAAACAAATACATTTCAGAAAATGCAAAATCAAAATCAAGCCAATGGAGTTGGGTATAAATGAGAGTCCTTTTATTTCAATTATGTAAACAAAAATACATCTTAATTATGAATAGGATGTGTGTCCACATTTCTGTATAAACTATTTTAAAATATTAATTACACTATAACCTCATTCTTACAGATCAGGCGTACAATTAAGAAATAGTTAATTTATAGATAAACCCCAGAAATACACATATAAGGTAGACTTCAGTATCCTGTGAGAAGCTCATACACTTAGATTTTCTTCCCTCTGGAGCACCTTGCCCAGTTCTCAATACTCCCCTGCTGACTGGGTGCTCTGCAAAGCACACACGGGGGAGGACGAGGAATTTCCCCTTCCTGTTTTGGTAGCAGAAACTACCTTTGTTAAAGCAAGCAAAATAATGTATCGTATCTGCCCCACAGAAAACCATACACACAAATCAAGAAAGACAGAAATTCTGCTAATTCATTTAAATCAAAATACTTCATTACACATTATATAATCAACTTAATAGATTTGTATCTCGGTACAGAAAGTTTTAATCTCATACAATTTTCATAAATTTGGTCATCATTCAAATCCAGCCTTTATTTTGGAATATTAAATGAAAGTGCTAATTTTAAAACTTCTGAGGCTAATTTGGCTGCTTTGAAACTAAACGTTTGAAGCCATCAGGGATCTGAGGCAGTCCATTTTTTTGTTGGCAGTAGAGATAGGAGTGTAAATGCTCAGTCTAGGTAGCTAGACTGATTAAAAGCTAGCTTGCTTTTTAGTTGAAATGAAGGATTAGGCTCTACTGCTTGCCTTTCATCATGGATGTGCTGGCATTTGGGGGAACAAAGAAGAGAACACCTAAAGAGATTTCTATAGTTACATTGATCTTCCAAGGCAACTCCTATTCTGCTTGTAAATTCCATCTGTGTTGTATTTCATTTTCCCTAAATTACAGCTAGATGGTTTCTGGCTGGGATTAATGGGATTCAGAATGAGATTCCCTACCTGGAAGGCACTTAGTTGAAGAAGCCCTTCTAAGAGCACTTGAAGATACTAGAAGATTGGGCTAATCAATGGGAAAATAAAGGACTAGAGATAGCAATGCTTTTCATTGAAAAGCTAATTTGAAAAGAAGAGCAATAACTCATCTTGGGCAGAGGCAAATAATCCTATTTAGGAAATGAACCATATTTAAGAGTGACTCAGAAGCAAACAGGACTTCTAGCTAGCTGTAGTTAGGCAACACTTGTTTGCCATTTTGTGCCCCAGCTCACAGAAATGGTAAGTACTGTCTTCTCACATTTAAAACAAAAGCAAGCGTACTGAAGCAATTAGTTCTACTGTCATTGCTTTATTCTTAGGCTGTGTGCAATTATAATTATTTAAGTCCTGACCTGTCCAGCAGTGTCAGGTTTACAATTATTTACCTTTAAATGGTCCAAAATAGCAATCTCCTCCCTTGTATTAAGATGCTGGAAGTGCTCTCCATCAATGTAAAATAAAACATGTTTCTTTTGGCACAAGAAGAAACAAAGCCCTGTTAACAAGGCTATAACTACACCTCAGCAGAGGGCTGTACAAGCAACAAAAGGCAACTACAAGTCTATGCTGGCCAGAATAATACCAGCTGTTCAAAGGAAGCACATTATATATTGGCCCAAGCTTTGGGCTTTAATGCTTGCAATAGGAGTAGCATCTGACAATCAATCATTAAGCAGTATCTGAGCCAAGCTGAATACTGAAAGGGGGAAGGGGAACATTTTTTATTTGTATCCCGCCTTTATTATTTTTACAAATAAGGCAGCGAACAAATCCCAACCCTTCTCCTTTCCCACAACAACCCATGAAGCGAGTTGAGCTGAGAGAGAAGGACTGACCCAAGATCACCCAGCTTGCTTTCACGGCTAAAGTGAGATTAGAACTCACAGTCTCCAGCTCATGTTACAAGCCAGACCCACTGAGGCATCATATAGGAATACACTATAAGTTCAGCAAGTCTTTGAGTTGCACCAAAGGACCTACCCAACAAAACAATGAATCCCCAACCTGAATACACACAGAGTGCCAAATGAAACTTCCTTGGAAAAAAGATTGAAGGGATGGAGTAGTTACAGGGAAATAATTTCCAGTCTCTTATCATTCTCTAATAGAAAATCTCTTTCCCCCAAATATAGCTCCCGATTTATAAATTAAGATTTGATATTTGTAAAAGTGAAAGTGGTTACTTCTGTTTGTTTTCACACAAACTTTTGGTTCCTTCCATTGCAGTCTCAACTATTAGCTTTCCAATAATTTTATATATCTGGAGAATTCATTAATAAAAGTCACTTTGGTACACAATGGATCATACAATAATTTAAGATCATAGTTGGCTTAATGGAGGGAGCATTTCAAGTTCTCAATTCATTAACAATGTTTGTTGTGCGTCACACACCAATACTTTCATACCCTTCCCTCCATAAGACAGAAGGCACTAAGATTGAAGGCATCAGTGGAACGTGGAAGGATGCTTAGTGACAGAATAAAATTAATTCTCAGGTACACAGAGGATGAAACCTGTATGATCCTTGATGAAGTTTGGCTCTGATTGGTTGATTTTGGTTTTCACTGAGATGCTGCATTTTCGCCCATGCATACTGCACTGGACAGGGTTGGTGATGTTTACTTGCAGGCGACCGTTTTCACTGTAGGTAAAAAAGAGAGCAATGAAATAAAAAGGATTAAATCTTGAGGGAAAATGGTTAAAATGGGTCCCCAATTCCCGGGCCACTGTTAAATATCAACTACCTTCAACTTGAGAAACCCCTCATAACATTTGGGAGGCCATGATTAACAGGCAGAGATTACAGATTAGGCAAATGAAGAAAACGAAGAATTACTTTAGTCACCGAGGATAAGGTCTGCCATCTTAATTAAGTTGTTGGCCAACTGTAACTTATGCATTTCTTGGTTTGAGATCAGAAAATTTATAGGCAGAAAACCCATACAAAAAGAGTAGGAACATACCTTCACCTGCAATAATCCTAATTACAATATCCCCCACAATCAGTTTCATGAAGTAGGGAGAAAAAAAATCAAGTGCTTTCTGAATGCAATGACTCCTTTGCTTTGCAGGGCAGAGAGAGTGAAGAGGAATGGGATTTTAAAAGAGTAAGCTGTTTGCTAATCTATACATGAAAGCAATGTGATTGCACTGACGGAGGGAAAGAGTAAGGTAAAGGAGAGATTGCCCATAGAAATCACTTGTCCCTTTTCTCTACCTACACCTCACAGATTGAAAAAATCGGATAGAGATTTCAACCTGTTTGCATATTGTAGCCATGGTTCCCCATCCTAGGCTGCCAGCAAGTTTGCATTGCTTTTGATAATTCAAGACAAGAAGCAGGCATTCAAGCATTCCAAATGGCTAACAAAAGAATGGCAACAAAAGTGTGAGTACTGCAGTCTTGTCTTTTTCCAGGAGAATGTTAAATGATTTCCCACTTAGTGACAGCTTCACTTAGTGGCTGGTCCCCTAACTTGTATCTGATTTCTTAAATACCCTAGGTAAGAGATGGTGTTAGACTTCTGGAGAAAAAAGGAGGAACCTGCCCCACTTTACATCGGGGAGGACTGTGTAGAGAGAGTTTCCTCCTTTAAATTTCTGGGAGTCTACCTCTGTGAAGATCTGACCTGGAAAGTTAACACAACCCAGGTGGCTAGAAAGGCCCAACAGAGGCTTCACTTTCTTAGGGTCTTGCGGAAGAACAGGGTAGAACAACAGCTAATGACCCTCTTTTACCGGTCTACTATAGAGAGCGTCCTCTTGTATAGTATTGTGGTTTGGTATGCTGGTCTGACAGCTGCGGACAGGAAAGTATCAGAGGGTAGTGAGCACAGCACAAGACATTGTGGGCTGTTCCCTGACACCACTGGATGACATTGCCAGGGCTCGTTGCCTTGGAAGAGTGAGGAAGATTCTCAGGGATGACACACACCCTGGACGGTATCTCTTTACTCTCCTACCATCGGGTAGGAGATATAGGAGTATAGCCAGTCGTACCAACAGGCTGAAAAATAGCTTTTATCCGTGGGCTGTTAGGCTTTTAAATGGGACATAATCTTATGCAGAATTGACTTGGGAGGCCAGTGTGTGGTGTAGTTGGTTCACATGGTGTGGTAGGATGGAGGGTTTGTTGTCACTGTGTGTTGGGGGGGAGAGCACGGGGGGAGGCTCAGCTAATCTCAATGTACACATGTTGTACTTTGACAATAAAGGTGTATTATTATTTATTATTTGGACATAGGTGAGTCTAAAGGTGATTTCTATTTATGTTTTCAAGAGCTTCATATTCTGAACCTTGTTTAATCACATGACTGGGAAGCAGAATGAACAAGCAAGATGCGACATGAGGATGGAAACTCATATCATTATAGCAGTTACATGAAGAGTTTCACTTCACTTTTTCTTCTGCCAGACAAAGGACTAGAACAATTCTTCTGCTTCTTAGCAAAGTTTGGTCTAGTAATTAAGGCATCAGGCTTTAACTAGGAGACTGTGAGTTATAGTTCTGCCTGAGGCGTGAAAGCCAGATGATTGACTTACAGCCAGTTTGTTGTCACTGTGTGTTGGGGGGAGAGAGCACGGGGGGGGGGGAGGCTCAGCTAATCTCAATGTACACATGTTGTACTTTGACAATAAAGGTTTATTTATTTAAAATGAAAGGAAAGTTTCCTTTAAAAATACAACAGATTAGCTGATTAAATATGAATAACTTTTAAAAGTTTTTCTATAATTTCTTGAAAAAAAGGATTACACTCAGAGAAAATTGATACATTCCAGTTTTTCATTTTTTAAATTAGTATTTCACCTTGATATTAATTACCAAAATAGATAATGTTCAAAAATGCAGGAAATGTAATAACCATATTCCATATTTGGCAGTAATGTTATAAACTCAACAATTTTGGAAGATAATTCAGCACAGGATGAAACAACTTTTTATTTTTCTGTTAAGTAGGGTTTCACAGAAAAAGTAGTTATTTTTCTACAAAATATACAGAGCTGGCCCTGTACATGATAACAGCTGCTAGAATAGTTTATTTCTTTCTGAAAATTACATATAATTCCTTTTTAATAGCAAACTAAAATATGGGAGTATGCATCAATGTAAAAACAACCAATTTTGTATTTTTTAAAAAATATCTGACTGAATTTAATTAAACCTGAAAATAATTTTATGGACCTTAATGCTGCACATGGACTTGAACCACATCCAAAAGCTTATCCTATCATAAGATTTTAAATATTATATTTTGCCTTATTTGTTATCCTATTAATTGCTAGTAGCATATTGGTGGTCTTGGCTCATATTGATTATTGATTTGATTTTGACAATGGTCTTAAACTGCTAAATTGATGCATAATCATATTTATGCTAATCTAATATTGATTATAGGTAATCCTCCTTTAGCGACTGCTTCATTTAGATGCCATTCAGTTACAATATTGATGAAAAAGTAACTTTATGACCAATCCTCAAATTTATAACCTTTGAAGGTCTGTGAAGCAAAGATCACTGGTACAGTTGCTGTTTCACTTAACAATCGATTGCCAAACTCAGTTGTGGTCACTAAACATGGACTACCTGTATTTCATTTTATGCAGTTTGTAAATCACTTTTTATGTATAGAAAACTCTCCCTGCAGTTTTCCTGGCAAGATGTTCAGAAGTCCAGAATGTCCAGATGTTCAGAAGATGTTCAGGAGCCTTTGCTTCCTTCCTAGAAGAGTGACTGGCCCATGATCAGCCAGCTAGATTTATACCTAAAATAGCTCTCCCAGTTTTTAGCTTGTTCCCTTTAATCATTACTCCAATCTGGCTCTAATTTTTTTACAGCATCTTTTCTTCTTCTTCTTCTTCTTCTTCTTCTTCTTCTTCTTCTTCTTCTTCTTCTTCTTCTTCTTCTTCTTCTTCTTCTTCTTCTTCTTCTTCTAAATTGTTTTTTTTTGAATATAGGTTGTAGTAAAAGAAAAATGAGAATAAATCTTTTAAGGCAAACTTTTTAAAAAGTGTTCACAGATTTTTTTTACTTTTGCAAACCAAACCTATATTACTAGTGTATTATTACTCTCATTGTAATGTAGTGGGTCCGACGCAAGGAAGAGACGCCAGCCGGAGTACGTGTTCAGCTCTTTATTGGGGGGGAACGTACTGAAAAACAAAAGCTACCTGGCCTCCTTAAATACCTAGCCAGGTAGGCAACCAGCCAATGGGGTTGGCCCTACGTTTCCCACTGAAACTAGGTTTCCCGCCAAAACTGTCCAGGCCAACGCCCTCTGGTGGCTGTTGCTATGCGGCTGCCTGCATCAGGATACATCACACCCCTCCCCCCTTAGAGAAGAACCATCTTACAACTATGTACATGCATAACTATATACAATGTGTGCCACTACCTATGCAGCTACTGTGTGGTTACTTGCAAACATAGTCCGCTAAGTATGCTGGTGTCCTGTGGGGCCTGGTGGACCGTCTGGGTGTGGCTTCACCCTGAACTGGAACATCTGGCTCGTGATGCCCCTGTGCAGGGTTGAGTCCGGCCGTCAGATTCCCGCCTCCTATGGTGCCCTGCCGCTGCTGCAGCATCTGTTGCAGGAGGCCATCCTCCTCTAGTTCTGGTTCTGAGTCGTTTCCGGTTGGTCTGGCCTCCCTTGGGGTGTGGCTATTCCGTTGGCCGTGGGTGGTACACTCAGGGACCCTTCCTCTGAGCTGGTCGATGTGTCGCCTTATGTGGCGATCCCCCTCCACCCCCACGATGTAAGAGAGAGGCCCAGTTTTTTCAACCACGATCCCTGGAATCCATGGATGTCCTGCCCCGTAGTTCCTTGCCCAAACCAGGTCCCCCATGTTTACCCTGTGGGATGCGGGCCTGTCGGCGACGGCGGCTTCTCATAGGGCGGCGATGTATTCGGCCCCGGAGTCGTCGGGACGCTGGTCCCTCTTCTCGAACTGTGATCTCGAAGCCAGTTTGGACATGCGGGGCCAAAAATTGGCATTCAGCTTTGCGACGAGGTCCTGGTAAGAAACGGTATCAATGGCCTCCGGGGCGAACAGGTTAGCGGTGACCTCGAGGAGTGCGGGTCCGCCGATGCAGAGCAGGGCTGCCGCTTTTGAGCCGTCTTCCGAGATTTGGTTAAACCTCATGTATAGCTCGGCGTGCGACAGGTACTGGGCCCATTTCTCCAGGTGGTGGGTGTTGAACTCATGGGGTTGCCCTGCTCGTGCCATTGTTCTTCCGTCGGTCGCTGTGGCGTGTGGTTCCGTTGCTTATTGCGGTGGCCGGAGCCGGTCTCTCGCGGTGGCCGGTTGTGGTGGGGCGAAAGGAAAAGATTCCTCTTTTCCTTCAGCGCGTGGTGCTTTCCCCTAGTGACTTCAGCTCTTCTGTCGGCAGTATCCCACCTTCGTCGCCACTGTAATGTAGTGGGTCCGACGCAAGGAAGAGACGCCAGCTGGAGTACGTGTTCAGCTCTTTATTGGTGGGGAACGTACTGAAAAACAAGGGCTACCTGGCCTCCTTAAATACCTAGCCAGGTAGGCAACCAGCCAATGGGGTTGGCCCTAGGTTTCCCGCCGAAACTAGGTTTCCCGCCAAAACCGTCCAGTCCAATGCCCCCTGGTGGCTGTTGCTATGCGGCTGCCTGCATCAGGATACATAACACTCGTGCTTTTCATCAAACCTATAATTCTTTCCTTCATGCTTTAATTATTTTCCCTAGTATATCTGGTACTTGGTTTTTTATTTCTATTCAAAATCCTACGTGGAAAGGTTCATTAAATTCCACAGGTCTATTTCTGACTAAAATACATTGTGCTCTTAATATTAAGTATCTGATTATGGTGATAGACGTGCCAAGTGTCATCAACATTAAAAAGGAGCATGAGAAGCTGGAGAAGTACCAGGGCCTGAAGGAGGAACTGGAGAAGACGTGGAAACTAAAAAGCCAAAGTAGTCCCAGTGATGGTAGGAGCACTTGAGTCTGTGACTCCTAAACTGGAAGAGTGGCTCCAACAGATCCCAGGAATGATATTAGATCTCTTTGTCCAGAAGACAGCAGTATTAGGAACAACTAAGATACTGTGGAGAACCCTCAAATTCCCAGGCTTCTGGCAGAGGACCCAAAATTGAGGAAGACACATGAAACAGCAAAGTCATTCCTTGTTCGCATTTAATATTTCTTTAGTTACACCACACTAAGCTACATCAATCTGCTTAATCTGCTATTTTTGCAGGGCATTAGCAGACTTAGATGCAGTAAATGCACCTTAAAGTCAAAACAGATCACTGGTGCTTAGAGACAATATAATGTAAATCACTGGCAATGAGGTCAGAATAACAGAGCACTCTGTCCTCTCAAAAAACTGCAAACAATTTTGCAGATTCATTTGCAGACACATGTCCATAAACAAGTTAGTAACCTCTTGCCTTGCAAGAGTTCAGAAGTGAATCATCCAATGTGCATAAAGAGAAGTTAGCTTTCTGTCTCCCACTATTGCTCGGTCTGGGGACAACTTGTTCCCCTGTTTATGAAAACATTTAGTGAAGGTTACTTTACTATCCTTGAAGTAAGCACGAAAAATAAGCATTTAATTATGCATTTGGCTCCTTCCAATTTAAAAAGCATATTTTAAAGTCTGTTAAATCCATGTATATTACTGAAGCGAGTTCACAATTTGCAAAAAAGGAAAAGAACTGTAGCAACAATAAGCATAATCACAAAAGGCTTTCAACAGCATCTGACTTTTAAAACATTGCTTCATTCTTGATGATGGAAATGGATGTTTCAGAAATGAAATTCAAGCCTAAACAGAACAAGTGTAGATTCAAAAAACTGCTCTCTTTATGATAGTCTTCCCTGATGTAGTGCTTTTCAATTGAACTATTGCTTTCATCACCCCAGCCATACCTTTCAAAGATTATGATATGATTCACTAATTATCTTCAAGTATACATATTATCAGTTCTGTAACCAGGTGTTTGCTTTTGCCTCTTGGCACAGTGAAATTATAGCAACAAGCAATGCAGATAATTGAGAGAGCTGTATAGTTTCATGATGGGAGGGAAAGATAAGACTTCTAAGCTGGTTTGTTCTGGTACAACTTCCTAACCTGATGTCTGTTTGTCACTAGACAATTCAATTCTAATTCTGGACACTTAAATTACACTACACTTGTTTCATAATATTTATTATAACAGGCCAATCGGCTCTACTTGGAAATATACAGCACTATAAGAAGCAGGTTCATAATGTGGGGATGCTCACTGCTCACAACTTGTCAGCTTGAAATTCCCCATGCCTTTAACCAACACATAACCTGCACTGGTAATCTCCTGCCTGCAGTGCCACAACATATACACATGAAGCTTCCTTTGAGGATTGGCCATTTTGAACATGCCCATTCTACTCCTGACATCTACAATGGTTTGCAAACATATTATTGATAAATGACTAGAGAAGCTGATGGAGCTGGCAAAGATGGCTAAATTCTCTATTTTGATTAAAGAAAAGAATATAAAGTACTTTTGTTTCTACATGGAGACTGCTTCTGGATTTTGCGCTTGAGGTGGGGAAAAACTTAAACTTTGATTTTGGTTCTATTGATTAAATTGATCTGTTGTTATAGAAATGGATAGTTTATACTATTATGGAAAAGTAAACAAGTTGAAGTTAATGTCTTATTCTACTGCAACAGAGGGAGCTGGAAGTCAATGACTTTTCTTTTCCCCTTCTCCCCCTCACTTTTCTTTTCCTTTTTCCTCCCTACTGTGTCCTACTATTTGCTTTTGTATTTTAATAATCTAATAAAAGAAATGCCTTTTTCATATTTCATGGTTAGAATGACTTACAGGGGTTTTCTTCCGGTTCGCCACCTGCAATGATAGATTGATAGATAGACAGACAAACAGACACTCCATCTACCTACCGAAAGAGATCTGCTTGGTCTCAGCTACATAAAAAAATTAAATGTTTTATTTTTTGTTGCTATTTTGTGTTTTGTCTATAATTTTTCAAGAATTGTGTGGCATCTAAAATAAACAAATACATTTGTTGTGGACATCTTATATGGATAGAAATCCCATTGACTGTAATAGAGTAGTACATAATAGATTTGTCTCATTTAATTATATTGTAGACTTTGATATGTCATTTACATAAAAACAACTAAAAACCCCACATTTTTAAATTTGAAAGTGGAATATTCCCAGCATTTGCCTGGTTTGTGGGTAGCAAACAACAACAAGAACAATAATAAAAATATTACCTTTCCATTAAAATATTATTGAACATACAATGCAAGTATATTAGCATTGGAATATTATATGAGGAGAGCCAGGAGCCAAAATGAAGGACATAAAAGTAATACAAAAGTAAGAACCGTTTTCCAATTTCTTATGTTTTGAAAAATCAAGCAGCATCATTGGTGGGACTCATGAAAGATAAACAAAAATTCCGAAATGCCCAAGAGAGTTGGCCATCACAAATCGCAACTAGCATTTGCTTATCTACAGTTCAGAGAATTGCTTGCTTTGAAACCTAACTTTAGTTCCTGGAATCTCTAGGCCCATCCTGAAAGAATCCTGAATTGCTATGTAACTGTACAGGGGGACAAGTTTATCACACTGAAACATAACCTTAATATACAGACTGGGATTGTAGAACAAGCTAATTAAGTTGTGGTTGGCTAATATGTAGTTCAGTGTACTATGGCATTAGCATGAGTATGGTTAGTCTTGAATAATCCAAATTAAAATGGAATAAACCTGACAAGATAGAGATGTTTACAACTAAAAAAAATCACCCACACAGTTCTAATGAAACAGCGAGAGAAAAGGAACCACACGTGTAGGAAGAAAGTAAGGCTGAGAAAATGGTGGTGAAGGTTGGAGAGAAAAAGAAAACATTTTTTAAAACACTACAGCTTTCAGTCTCAGTCACCATAGTAACCTTGTTCTTAGCATTCAGTCTGATACAACATCATTGCTAGCCAACCAGAAGATGAAAGCAACATGCATGTTCTTATTAAGTTTGTAGGGAAGGAAGTTAGAAGGTATGTTTGCTGCCTTTTCAGCAGATGCCTGTTTACAATTCCAACCACAGATCAATTATAAAATATGCATTTTTACTATCTCACAGCATTCCAACTATCTTGTTTGTCCACACAATTGTGTATATACACACAAATCTGTATAATTCAAATCCTGGAGCATCCAAACTTGCTTACTGAACAGGAAATACAACAGGAAACAGTGAAGCAAGAGGTGGTTATTAATAGAAGCACTCGAGGGTTTTCTGCTTCATTTTGCACTACACACAGAGTCCTTGTTGCTGGATGAACTAGGTGTATTGATAGTTATGAATTAGCCTACCTGATGAACTCCAGAAGCTTCCCTTTGAAAGCCCTGCCATACCAGTTATGAAAATGAAACACCTGTCTGATAGATATAGAAGTCATGTTTGTCCAGCTGCATGTTTGTTTTAATCAGCATGTTTTAAAAACTGCATCTGGATACATTTCGAATGTTCTGTTCTCTCCACTCTGCTTTCATCAAGACTGTTTTTCTTTTATCTAGGCTAGCAATAACCAACTTTTATTCTTGCAAAACAGAGCCTGGCCTTCCCTCTTCACCATCCTCTCCACTTTGAACCTCAATCCTAAGCAGATGCAGTAAGAGCAATGCAAGAATAGAAAGGTTTCCTCCCTTGTCCCCCAAACAAAGATACTTCAATCCTGCCAAAGCACAATTTGGTAGATTTTTATGTGTAACCTAATATTTGACTTGCCTGATGCACTCATAAATGAAAAAGCTCAACATTAATAATAAACACTGGATCAAGATTACACAACTGCAGATAAAAGATTGAACCATAAGTCCAATTCCAACCTTGCCAATGATACGAACTTGACTATGTTCTGACCATTGTCACTTGCTATATGGATGTATTAGCCAATCTACAAAAGTGTTCTAAGGCAATATTCCTTAAGATGAAGCTCTCCAAGTCTGCCATGAAATCCATCTGTATATCCCTAGCAAACACTGATTATTGTAAGGGTTCAGAGAGTTCAGTGTTCTAACACCCTACATAAATGTTAATCTGTCCTTATTTCTTGACTTCTTATTTCATTCGAATTCTTTACAAGTTGCCAACATTCTAGTTTTCACACTCTCCAGAGAGATTCATCAAGAGCTAACATCCAAGAGATAGAGTACTAGGATGTAAAAAGAAGCTTCCTGAATGCATTCAAAAAAGGACACACATCAAACAATGGGTACTCAAAGCTGATGAAAAAAATCTAACACCAAGGAGACATGAACTATGAAGAAATATTCTTCCAGAATCACAGAGTGTCAAAGGAAAAATAGTATGGAAAAGGAAATCTATATTCAGTTACTTTGTGCTATATGCAGGGAGAAAGCAAGATAAACAATATTAAACCAAAAGGACGACTCATACCCTGAATATTATAATCTTGAAGTTACGTAAAATAAAATAATTTCTGGAGGAATAGCTATAGTGCACTTTCTTTTGCTGCAAAAACAACTGTCTTATGTTAGACAAATTCTGTATTAGAGTCTACTTGAAATATACTATTTTGCAGTATTGAGGTTCTCTTCCATGTTTTTCTGAAGAATAAACATGATTCAACTCTTTTTTTGGGGGGAATGCACAATACCTGTTGGAAAGGGCACACTTGGAAGTAGCTGGTTATACCTTCCCATTGTACCCAGCTGATTTATAATAACTATGACTAGCCAGCTGGGAGTAAAAAAAATAAGATTTTTTTTCTCAATACACTCACCAGATAATTTTCCCATCCTGAGGGGAAACTATTGCAAAACATCAAAAATACTATGTGGAAGGAGCTGGGAAGAAATAATAAATACTGCATGGCAGGAACTGGTGCTTCAAGGAAACAAACCAAACAATGTGCTACTATGGAGTTTTATTGTTGATTACAGAGACAATGTGCTACATAAACATTATAATTAGCATGGGTCACCTGAATATAAATGTTTTCCACAGTTTCAGTACATTTTTGCAATGAAATTTCTGCCTAGTGGTTCATTTTGCTTTGAAGCCCACAAGTGAATCTGATATGTATGTGGGAGAGGAGAGGAAGTAGATAAAACGCTCTACTCTTAGAAGTAAGAAACTGGGCGAAAGGGTGTCATGGATTTCAGCTCTCAAATTTATCTGGCCTGTCTGTATAGCTATTGATAAACATATTTGTTTATACATATATTAACTATTTCCTAGGACACATATTTTATGGTGTCCTATGTACATGGAAATGATCTTCATTTTGAGGAGTGTAGTAGGAACAGATAGCTCTGGCCTACATTTGCCTTTGATAAATGTTACAATTGAAACTAGCTGAGATTTTGCTGTAGGGTTCAACCAAAGTACCATCTCCCAAATTTGCCTAGCCACCTTTAAAAGACTGTATAATCTTTAGCTTATACATTTTGGAATGAAGAAGTGTGACTCCAAATGCACTTTAGCGAAGGTCAGATTCTGAACCACCATCTGTGAAGTAAAACTACTTGCCCTTTTTGCTACAGCTGCCATGCTGGGACTCTCCTGTGAATCAGAATAAGCTTGTGAAAGGACAATTTATGGCCATGAAAGATTATCTCTTTTAAGGCAGTGACCTGGTTTAGTATTTGCATTTTCTAATTTGCCCAATGAGAACTTTGAATTCAGAAATTAGTAATTTTAGAATAAAGAAAAAAAAATCCATGTAGACCTGTATTCCAGTATATCCTGTAGCAAAATTTTAACAGTTAAGAATAAACGCTGGCTTATTCTACAACTAGAACAGAATATTATTTAGTCTACGGTAAGGAAAACATCTTCATTAAAAGATATCCTGAAAGGCAAAGAGTTTTGTACTGACTTATCTTACTAAAGGGACGCGGTGGCTCAGTGGGTTAGGACGCTGAGCTTGTCGATCAGAAGGTCGGCAGTTTGGCGGGTCGAATCCCGAGTGCCGCGTAGCAGAGTGAGCGCCTGTTACTCATCCCAGCTTCTGCCAACCTAGCAGTTCGAAAGCACGTAAAAATGCAAGTAGAAAAATAGGGACCACTACAGTGGGAAGGTAACAGCGTTCCGTGCGCCTCTGGCGTCTAGTCATGCCGGCCACATGACCACGGAGACGTCCTCGGACAAGCGCTGGCTCTTTGGCTTTGAAACGGAGATGAGCACCGGCCCCTAGAGTCGGAAACGACTAGCACGCATGTGCGGGGGAACCTTTACCTTTACCTTACTAAAATAAAGAATTAAAAGGGCAGCTAGTAGAGTTAGAATTGTTTCCCCAAAATAACTTTTTTTAAAAATTAAAAAGATCTTAAAATCATGTACGAACCATGCATCTTCCTTAAAAGGCTTTCAACCTAAATTTATGAGAGCTAATTTTGTACATACTTCAAAGGTAGTCTGTTTTAATCACATTCCCCAGTTGAAGCTTTTGGAACATTAATAACTGTTACAATATGTTTGTATACCTACACGTTTACAGATTTTATCTTATTTATATTTAGAAGCTGCATGTCTCCGAATAACTTCAGACAGTTTACACTTTAAAAGCAAATCTACCAGGGATCCCACTGCAGTAAGAGATGATTTAGGTATTTTGGTATGATCATTTTTCAGGATAATATTGTATTATGTTAAAAAAGGTAAAGGTTCCCTCGTACATGTGTGCTAGTCGTTTCCGACTCTAGGGGCTGGTGCTCATCTCCATTTCAAAGCCAAAAAGCCAGCGCTTGTCTGAGGACGTCTCCGTGGTCATGTGGCCGGCATGACTAGACACCAAAGGCGCATGGAATGCTGTTACCTTCCCAACATAGTGGTCCCTATTTTTCTACTTGCATTTTTACGTGCTTTCGAACTGCTAGGTTGGCAGAAGCTTGGACGAGTAACAGGCGCTCACTCTGTTAGGCGGCACTTGGGATTCGACCCGCCAAACTGCCGACCTTCTGATCGACAAGCTCAGTGTCCTAACCCACTGAGCCACCGCATCCCTTGTATTATGTTACTGTAATGCTATAGTACAGCTAGTGTTCAATTTACAACCACTTACAACTATTCATTTAATGACTATTCAAAATGAAAAAAAATGTCTTAGGACTATTTTTCACACTTAAAACCATTGCAACATCCCATAGTCATGTGATCAAAATTCTGGCACTTGGCAACTGGCATGTATTTATGACAGTTGCACTGTCCTGCAATCATGTGATTGATCACCTTTTGCAACCTTATGACAAGCAAAGTCAATGGGGAAGCCAGATTCACTTAACAACTGTGTTACTAACTTAACAGCTGCAGTGATTTACTTAACAACTGGGGCAGGAAAAGTAGTAATATGGCACAAAACTCACTAAAATTGTCTTGCTTAGCAACAGAAATCTTGTGCTCAATTATGGTCATAAGTTGAGGACTACCTGTATTGCTTTTTCAACCAATTTACTATATCAGAATGCATGTCACAAAGTCCATTGTACTTGAGTATTAAATAATTTGAATTAGAAAAGCAGGGTACAAAAGTTTAACAAAGAAACATACTCCATTTTTTTTCTTTTGACTTTTCTCATGTTAAGCACAACTATGAGAACTGATATGTCATCAGTTTGTGAATACTCATCTCTTTTTTTCCCCTCTGATCAAATTTTAGGACTTATGCTCAATTGTACAGTAACAGGCAGGTAATATAAACAACAAGTGAAATCCACTTTGTATTAACATGCAAATTAACTTTTAGACTGTGATAAGATACCAAGCATCCAGAGAACAGAATGGAACAGTGTATGAGAGTTAAGGAAAGACTAGCCCTGCCTACCCACCCATATACAAAAAGATTGCACTGGTACATAGGACATAATTTTGCCAATTATCCCAACAATCAATCAGAATTACGAGAACAAATATTATACTCTTGACACCAGCACACCTACCTCCATTCCCTTCCCCACTCCCCCAGTTTCAGAGGCAGACCTACACAGAATGTTGTCATAGTCCCGGCTGGCAAAAAGCATTTATAATGGTGGTTAGAAATGTTGTTTCCAAAAATGTCTACAACTGATCTACTGACCTAAGGTAAGAAAAAATAGCCCTGGAATTACTAGCAGTATATAATACAATGACTGATTCCAGAAGCACTCCCAAATTATTATTTTTATGATTTGTCACACTATTTGTCTCTATACAAATTTGATGTAATCTTAGAGGCAAAATTATAGGGTAGCAGCAACAGAAATGGGGGAATGATGAAAAACAATCCCTAGTCTAATTTGAATCACACTGATTTGTGCTAAATAGAGGTAGTCCTTGACTTATGACCATTAGTTTCACAATGGTCAGGAATTATGATGGTCTCAGAAAGAGTGCTTTATGGGCCATAAAACACTTTCAGCCCTCACAAAATGTCACCCCCATTCAACCGTATAGTTGCATGATCACAATTTGATTGGCTGAGGTGAAATTTGACCAGACTTGGAGCTTATTCCTTGAACCTCTTACATTTAATGCATAATAGGTTAGATCTTGACTTAACCATTACTGGATCCACTGATATCAGAGGAACATAACTTAACTATGATATAAAACCTAAGTTACTTCAATGGATCTACACTTCTGGAATTTATTTTGAAACCAAACTCTGCCTTCACCCACCACTGAAACCACATGAAATCAAAAACAAATAATAACATTTGCAGCCATTGAGAGGGAAAATTCTTTTTTGATAGTCTCTTTGTTCTGTGAGTAAGCACAAAAGGATAAAATATTAACAAGAGAACCAGGAACAGAAGAATTGAGACCATTATGACTAAGTGATACTAGAAGGCTTCTGGTAACCAGCCCAAAGACCAGCAGTGAATTCCTAGGTGCAATTTTTAAGCATTTAGTATTAATTTATTAATTTCATCAATAGCACTAAAGCATATTTTCCTTATCTGTCTTTCAAAAACACTTCTAAAAAGCACCAAAATCTAATCTCTTACATTTTTCTAGCAAAAACTGAAAGAACAATATACAAATAGCAACAACCACTAAAATAATAACACCAAAAGATTGGAAAAATGAATTGCAAAAAAAAATTGTTCACTAGAATAATTGCTTAATGATTTGTTTCAAAGTTATTATAGGAGTTCAATGCTTCCTGAATCTGCTATTTACCATATAGTATAAAAGCTGCTGCAGTCGCAAGATAAATCCCAGGAGGTTTCAAAGGATTAAAAAAGTGTCACTCTTCAAAAAAGTCTACATTCTTCTGCATGTAGTTGAAGGAGAATCATATATGGCTAAGATGTATCTAGAGATCAATGTTCAGATTACTTCAACTTGCCTCAACATCCCCTCAAGTGTGATGTCAAAACGTATATATTAAGAATGAATTGGAGGCACTCCTTACTTACCCTTGTTTGGTATGTATTGATTATTCAAAATGGTGGATGATAAATTGCTCCATGCTGTTAGATCCTGACTACTGTGGCCGTGACCCACACAGAAATGCACAAGTTCTATTCAATTATGTATCAGTATGTATAAGACACTCTTATTCTTACAAGATTATTTCTTTGGCATTCATTTATAGGTAATAATTTATGTAGCAGCATATTATATAACAAGACAAAATGTGAAATCTGGTGCTTGTACAGGAAACCTTATCCAAACTTGCATATTATAGGTGTGCCAAGTTGAGGAAGGTTGATGTCATATAATACAAAATTAACTTTCAGCCTTAGTATCCTAAATGTAAAAATTGATGCCACACATCTACATCAATTTTAGTCTGTCCATAAGTAAAAACAAAGTCTTAAAAAGGTATGAAAGTGAAGAAGGTCTCATAAGATTAAAATCACCTGTAGCTTCTAATAAAATATTTAATTCACAACAGTAGATATTACAAGCTATGTATTATCAGTGCTGACATAAGGCATGTACTTGATTTATATTATAATTTCTATTAAAATAGTTTTAACAGTAGCTGATATCCAGTAAACATTTTGGGGAAGAATAAAGATTTTGGATTAGAAAATACGTTTTCAAGATAACTAGTGGAGAAAATAGCATAATGTTGCCGTATGTCTTAACTTAGAAAGGGAAGAGATAATGGTGGGTTATGCAACACTTGACTAATAGTAATGGAAATATCCAAAGTAATTTCTAGAAATAAAACCATGTATTTCAAGAACATTAAGAAACATAATTTTAATATTTTAAAAGCAGGTATACAAAAAGAATTATTTTTTGAATCTGGGTAGGTTCAAAATTATATTTTAAGGCAGTTTTAAACATAATATATTCAATCCACTGTGGAGTGACAGGGAAACAGATTCTTTTTTGATTAAATCTGGGAATTTTGTTGTATTTATAAACAGAAGAAAAAAAAGAGAGTTCTGGATGGATCAAAAGTGCGAGTGCGATTCAAGGTGCTGGTAATAACCTTTAAAGCCCTGCATGGCTTAGGCCCGGGGTACTTGTGAGACCACCTGCTGCCATTGTCAACCTTCCATCGCCTGGTTCGCTCCCACAGAGTTGGCCTCCTCAGGGTTCCGTCAGCCAGGCAATGCCAGCTGGCGACCCCCAGGGGGAGAGCCTTCTCTGTGGACATGCCGACCCTCTGGAATGAGTTGTCTCCGGAGCTGCGGACAGCCCCTGACCTTCGTTCCTTCCGCCGTGACCTGAAGACCTGGTTGTTCCAACAAGTGGGCCTGGACTCACTACGATTTTAAATTAGGCTTTTACTGGGTTAAATTGTTTTGTAATTTTGTATTTATTGTTTAATTCTCTTTTAAATTTTTTACTCTAAGTTTTTTAATTTTTATTGTGAGCCGCCCTGAGTCCTCAGGGAGAAGGGCGGCATATAAATTTAATAAAATGAAAAGACATCTCCCACCACTCCCCCAAACAGTTCCTCTCAAGAAAGCAGCAAACCCGTTTTAAAAGGGTTTTCCATTTTACAGATTCCAGTGAGATAGCCATTTCCCAATTTAGACACACCATTCCATCAGAATAAAAACTTAGTTTCCCAGCTGGAGTGGCCCCCAAAATGGGGTGGAGAAGCCAGTTGTTGTGTTGCATTTAAAATACCTCAGAGAAGGTTGCGATAATAGACATCTGTTGTTGTCCAACTCATGCGGAACAGCTGAAAAATACAGTATGATATTGTTCTCTTCTCTTTCTGAGATTAACATTACTTGGTGGTTTATTTATTAAGCACCAGCAAAATGACACACTTGGAGTGAAAAAAGAAAAAGATAGAACTTTTTGTTCTATTCATCTGGCCTAGTTTAATATTTTCTATATTCCCTATGATGGCTAACTGCAAGATTGGTACTTTCTATATGCAAGGCAAACATTCAAATATGTTTTATTTTAATTTTACACTGTATTTGGAATCCTTTGTCTAAAGTACAAACAAGAGGATTTTGCTGTCTTTTTTCAGTATTGCTTTATATCATCATTTGCTTGTTTTTGCACCTTTGATTCCTGGTGATTGAATAAGGACAAGTGCCTGAACAAATCCCTATAGTTTTCTTGGGAAGTTTTTCAGCAGTAATTTGTCACTGCCTTCTTCCTAGGACTAAGAGAGAATGACTGGCCTGAGGTCACCCTGCTGAACTAGATCTCATAGCCTTCCTGTTATAAATCATGACAGGTTCAGAATGCAGATGTGTGAACTCCTCATGTAGCAAGATAATAGAACTCATTCTAATTAGCCGGAAGAGTTTAGATATGGCATACTGTTATAAGCTACCATGAGACTATGACAATAGATCAGTTCAAGAATAAGTAAACATAATAGTTATATCCTTTGAGATAGGAGCAAACTATGGGAGATAAACTGCAGCCCTACCTCAGTTATTTTGACTCCTATACTTACACCACAAACTGAAAAAGATTTACCATAGAAAACTATTTCTATTTACAGAAGTTTTGCAATTTTCTAAACAAAGTAAACTGCGAGTTACAATGCTTTCCTTATCTGAACAGCAATCCACAAAACCATACAGTATTTTGTAAAGTGAAAATAACAGAACAAAAACATGTAACTTCCTGTAATGGTCATATTCTTCTTCGTAGCAATAATTTTGAAATCAAGTAATGGGGGGGGGGAAATTGTCCTATTTTATAAGCACCATAGTTCTGTTACTTAGTAGCATGTTCAACTCAAGAGGCTGAAGCAGAATTCCAAACATCAAATCTTCTATGAATTTATCTACACAAGAGCACCAGTTGCAACTTGCAAAATGAAAGGAGCCAGATTATATACTCTGAATCTATTCTTCAAAGTATAACCTAGATCTATCAGATATAGATAATTTAACACCCTCCCTCTATTTTTTTCCAATCTAGTACCATGAATATAAGACTTTACAACTGTTGAAAAGAGACTGCATTTTTCATTGAACTCTAATCCAGAAGGCTTGGCTCCTTTTCTAGGATCCATGGTGTTTCAGTTAATTTTAGAATAGGGATATCAAGTAAGCAGCAATGCCATATTAGGAACCAGGTTCACTTGCATAAAGAACTGAAAAACAACTTGATATTTCACTGGAGATAAGAAAAATGAAAAATGCAGTAGCTCTCCCACTAGAGCTGGCGGAAACTCTCCAAACCGGCGGATGAAAGACCGGCCATAGAAATATGGCTCGTCACTAGCGTGCAGACAGCCAAAGTCACACTTACCACCAGGCAACTTTAAAGCAGCACAGAAAAGACTGGGTGAAATTTACTTCTCTTAAATCCTAATTATTTTTTGTACCTGCATAAGCTACTAAAGTATTTTTCCCCCTGTGGAGAGGGAAGGGAGAGTTTAGCCCTCCCTCCAGAAACAGTGGTGACTGACTACTCAGGGGAGTTTAAAACATTGAAAAAAATTAATTGGATCCCAATCGGAATTTTATTTCCTAAAATTTGTGGACTAAAAGATTCTTTATTTTTTACTCTCTACTTTTTATTTTTACTGAAGATCTGGGTTTTCCCTTATAAAACAGAAGCAAAACTGAAAAGATTAAAGTAACTTTGGGACTCAAAGGAAATCTTCAATTGGCAGGAGCAACAGCTTGTGGCTAAATTTGATACTTCAATTTGTTATTGTTTAAAAGAGACCTGGCTGACAGCCCAGAAAAGAGATAAGACACATGTAGTCTTGAAAAATTAGCTGGGAGAAGCTCAGCTGTGCTCCTTACCCAGTGGGGAAAAAAAACTTTTCTTTTTGAATTTCCTGCTTGTAAAGCTTATAGCCTAACACATTATCATGGAAGAAGATTAGGAACAGACTTTTTCTATGGATGAGGACCAGGAACAAATTCTTTTTATGTTGAAAGCAATTCTTCAAACCCTCTTTACAGCTGGTGATGAAATAAGAGGCTATAGAAAAAAAACAAGAAGGCACCTTGGACTTGCAAACTCAAACTCTAAGTACAACCAAAGAATCACCTATACAGAATACAACAGAAAAAGTGGAACAATTAAATATCATGACAGAAGATTTAACTGCTCAACAAACACAGATAATGGAAAATCCAGAAAAGAAACTGACAATATGGAATAAGGAAAAGACTTTCTATACAAATCAGAAGGAACCTGAGGATCAAGAAGAAGAACAGCCGGAAGAGAAGATAAGCAGTTCAGGACAACTACGTCAAGATGGAAAAATAAAGAGACGACCTGTTAGATCTTCTAGTCCCCTCAAAAAAATGGCGACTGGATGGTTTTTCAAATGTCAAATAATAGATATAACAATACAAGATTTTTTTGACGACTCAAAAGCACAGACATGGAAGACAATTTGGCAAAAGAAAGCTAGAATAAGACTGAAGAATGGGGTTTTGTCCTATCTATGAGAATTAAAATAGAATATACTTAAATAGATCTGTACTTTGAATATAAGATATTGTTATGAATTGAAAGAAAATCCTCATTTAAAACTTAGAAGTATAAATATTAATAGTCAAATTTGAACACTGATTTGCTCATAAAGGTCATGTACACACACACACACACACACACACACACACACACACACACATATATACAGTGCTTTTTTTTCTAAAAAAAGGTGCCAGAACTCTCATCTTGGCGGGCGCAGGAGGCAAGGGGGTGGGGGGGTGCTGCTGCAGTCACAGGTGCGAAGGGTATTGGCGGCGGGCTCCCCTCCCTGGGTCTGGAGCCGGCGCGGCTGGTGCTGTGGGAGCAGTAGAGCCCACTCTATATGGCGGGGCTGCGCAATGCGGGCAGTGGAGGCAGTGCGGGCCAGGCGATGTTTTAATCTTAGGATTTTAAAAATATATTTTTTCTATTGCAAGTTTCCCCAAACCTCGGCATGTGGATTGCATACAAATATTATGTAATTGATAAATAAAGGTAGAACATATGTTAAATATACATCAAATGATAATATGCTTCCCTACAAAGTCAATTCTTGCTCAATGACAGACCAAGGAGTTAACTCGGAAAGGCAAGAGGAAAATCTAGAAGAGGTCTGTGCAGCTCTTCAACATCTTCATCAACGATTTGGATGAGGGGATAAATGGGGAACTCATCAAATTTGCAGACAACACCAAGCTGGCAGGAATAGCCAATACTCCAGAAGATAGGCTTAAGATACAGGAGGATCTGGACAGACTCGAACACTGGGCACTATCTAACAAAATGAAATTCAATGGTGAAAAAAGTAAGGTTCTACATTTAGGCAGGAAAAATCAAATGCACAGGTATAGTATAGGTTGTACCTTGCTCAATAGTAGTAACTGTGAGAGAGATCTCGGAGTCCTAGTGGACAATCACTTAAATATGAGCCAGCAGTGTGCTGCAGCTGTCAAAAAAGCCAACACAGTGCTAGGCTGCATTAATAGAGGGATATAATCAAGATCATGTGAAGTATTAATACCACTTTACAAGGCCTTGGTAAGGCCATACTTGGAATACTGCATCCAGTTTTGGTCACCACGATGTAAAAAACATGTCGAGACTCTAGAAAGAGTACAGAGAAGAGCAACAAAGATGATTGGGGGAGTGGAGGCTAAAACATATAGGGAACGGTTGCTGGAATTGGGTATGTGTAGTTTAATGAAGAGAACGGTGAGGGGTGACATGATAGCAGTGTTCCAAGATCTCAGGGGCTGCCACAAAGAAGAGGGAGTTAAGCTATTCTCCAAAGCACCTGAAAGCAGGACAAGAAGCAATGGATGGAAACTAGTCAAGGACAGAAGCAACCTAGAACTAAGGAGAAATTTCCTGACAGTTAGAACAACTAACCAGTGGAACAACCTGCCTCCAAAAGTGGTGAATGCTCCAACACTTGAAGTTTTCAAGAAGAGACTGGACGGCCATTTGTCTGAAATGGTATAGGGTTTCCTGCCTGAGCAGGGGGTTGGACTAGATGACCTCCAAGGTCCCTTTCAACTTATTATTATTATTATTATTATTATTATTATTATTGTTGTTGTTGTTGTTGTTGTTGTTGTTGTTGTTGTTATCTTTCAGAAGCTTGTCCACTTTTGGCATAGGTATGTAGCAAATGGCGATGATTATGTGGAGAAGTAAATACAGATAATAAAAGAGCTAATTCCAAGGATTATTTTCCTGCTTCATTTATTAAAATATTTCTTTAAAATTAAATAATGGTGGTAATAATGCACTGTTTTTCTTTCAACCTAAATTAGCTAAGACATTAGTTTCTTAAAATAATTCTTCTTCTTCTTCTTCTTCTTCTTCTTCTTCTTCTTCTTCTTCTTCTTCTTCTTCTTCTTCTATTATTATTATTATTATTATTATTATTATTATTATTATTATTATTATTATTATTATTATTATTAAACTTGTAGAAAGGAAAGGCCCACACTGATAAATTAAAAATCTTTGTGGTCTGCAAAGGAATGCTGGTGGGCTAATCAATGATTTGGTGACTAGTGGAGCATCTACAGTGTTGGAGCTTGTGGTCATGGTAAGCCATGGAGGCACTAGGCAACATGACTTTCAGGGCAGTGGTGGTCATTTTATTACTTTTAAAAAAAGTCTGTGCTCTGTCCAAGGGTACAGGCATGTACAGGCCTGGTCTAGAATTTATTTTGGAGCATTCAACTATCTAGAGCAGGCATGTCAAACTCATTTTGTTTGAGGCAACTTTTTATAAAAGAATTGCCATTAATTTGTTTTAATAAAATAATTTAAATCAATTTTTCACTTGATTTCAAATTAAACGAATAAGATTTTTTTAGTACAATTGCCAAATGCACTAAACTGGTTTCAGGTATATGTTACTGGAAGGAAAAAGCAATCCCTGTTGCGTTACTGATCCCCGAGAAACATTTGCATGTATGCAGGTATCCTTAGGGTGCCATAGTTATGGATGAGAAATATTGGTTCCAAAGTTGGCATTTCTGGATGTAATACAGATATTTTGGACTTATTTTTGTTTCTTTGCATGTTTGATATTTTTAAAAAGGCATATGCTATTGACTACGCTTATGCACATATGTAACATGATCACTGCTTGTCCAACATTTTACTATACAGATAATACCCCCAGAAATTATTTTAGCCTTTTTAATAAATGTTGTTATTGATGTTAAGCTCACCAGGGAAAACATCATATATTGTTATGTATATACTAGGTTAATTATTTAAAGACTGAAGTGCAACATAACTAGATTCTAAATAATCTATTTTTCAAAACACACAACAGTCCAAACAGTAAAAGTAAAGTCCAAATTAAGAATATTTCATTCTTAAGAATTGTTTAGATTCAAAATAGTTTTCAAGAGTGTACAAAAGATACTATTTTTTTCTAGAATCCGCTAAATTAGACATATTACATTGAGAAAAATGTTTCTCATTTCTTTCCTGTTACCTTTGATTTCATTGCAGAGATGTTAACATAAGAAATAGATTATTTGTTATCTAATTTTACCTTCCAAAAAACAGAAGCAGATGAAAAATGTGAGGTTCTTTCCTGTTGGCTTTTCTGAATTAGCTGTTTTAGATTCTAAAAGTTTAGTTCCTAAAGAAGTAATCCTGTAAATAATTTTAATGTCCTCCTCTAGTGCAGGCTCTTTTATGACTCAAGGACTTCAACTCCCAGAATTCCTGAGCCAGCATGGTTCAGCTTGGAAACCTCTCCCTTTCCCCTCAGCATGTCTGGCTCAGGATTTCTGGGAGTTGAAGTCCATGAGTCATAAAAAAAGCAATAGGCTTAGGAAAACCAATAAGGGAGCTGGGTTGTTGTTGTTTTTTGCAAAAAAAAGGTTCCGGAAACGCTTGTCCGAGGACATCTCCATGGTCATGTGGCCAGCATGACTAGGCGCCAAAGGTGCACGGAACGCTGTTACCTTCCCACCATCATAGTGGTCCCTATTTTTCTACTTGCATTTTTTACGAGATATATATATATATATATATATATATATATATATATATATAAATAATTATTAGCTTAAACATGAGATAGTAAATGCAAAGAGGAAAAGAGAGGAAATATTAAATGTTGGGGGGGAAACTTTAGTTATTAAATTTAATATATTTGGAATTATTAGAAAATAAGAATATTATATTGTATTATTAATTTGTTAATGTACATGGTGAGAATGTAAACAGGTAAAATGTGTACCCTGAACACCAGATTATATGAGGAATTGTGATGAAGGGAATTGAGGTCATTTAAAATTTGGGTATTATAAATATTAAATGTTAACTTGTTTAAATGTTAACTTAAATGTTAACTTAAATGTCATTTAAAATTTGGGTATTATAAATATTAAATGTTAACTTTAAATATTAATGGAAAATTAAAATTGGGAAAAGTCACTAAGTTATTGATTGTCTAAAAGATTGAGTGTTAAAATAATTAAGATACATATAAATTAAAAACTATTGATAAATTTAAGAAAGTTGCTTTTATTTGATTGTTAGAATAAAAATTGTGTCAATTTAAATAAGAGACACTACATATTAAGGGGAAAAGAGAGGAAATATTTACTGTATTAGTTTGAGGTTTGTACTAATGATATTTGTATGTAATTGAATTATTGTAATCCAGTTGCCACATGGCTTTTCAAATATGTAATTGTAACATTAGAAAATCAATAAAAGTTTTTTTTAAAAAAGGAATATCATGGTTCTAGAATCAATATTTTCTAAGAAGGGCCTAATTTGGTGAACTAGACTAGGATATATTGTTGGCAGACAGTGTAATTACTAATTTTGTTTAGAAGCTAATCAGAATTTTTACAGTATTAAAAAACTGAGATGTTTGTAATTTTTTTTTTAAAAAAAATCAAATTATTTGAAAAAAATAGCTGTAAATATAACCATTAAGAGACCATACAAACACAAATATTGTACACGATGGTCAAATGCTTCCTTCCTGCATGCTTATGTCTACATATATTTCATTTTGCTAATTCTGGCTAGCGGATTCATCACTGAGAACTTACCTTGAATAATGTTTTTAGAAGGTCTTGAACAAAGAGGAGAGATTGTGGAAGAAACTCCGTTATTATTACTGCAGCAAATCTTTCCCACATATTGCTTTGTTACAGAGACTTCTGAGCCTTCAATAAAAAAGCCCAAGAAAGGGCCTTTGAATTTTTCTTATTGTATTTTCCCCCCATATTTTTGTTTTTTAATCTGTATGCTATCATCTGCACAGTTACTAACTGTAGCATGATATGCAGAGGGATTTCCCCACACTTTGGAAAACATGAAAAGAGAGCTGTGGTGGTACAGTGGTCAGAATGCAGAATTGCAGGCTAATTCTTCTGACTGCTGATTGCCAGCCGTTTGGCAGTTTGATCCTACTGACTCAGCCTTTCATCCTTCCAAGATCAGTAAAATGAGGACCGAGATTGTTGGGGACAATATATATGCTGACTTTGTAAACCACTTAGAGGGCTGTACAGCACTGTGAAATGGTATATAAGTCTATGTGCTATTGGGGGTGGGGAGCGGCAGTCAAGCATTGGTTATCCAAACAGCTGTGTACCTCTCTAAAAGCCTCCTCCCCTTTAAAGGTTTTAGCCATGCCAGACCCATCTGATTTTTCTTACAGGCTATTACAGATTCATAATGTTAATTGCTATTTAGTGAGGAGCTGTGTGGTGGCTAATCTATCCTTTTGCTTCTGTTACAATAAAGCTTATTTCAAACATTACAGCGTTTCTACAGTATGCAGTTCTCTCTCTTTTGGTGTACACACATAGAGCAGTGTCACAGAAGCTACAGCAGCAATGTTTCACCCAGGCTTTCATATTTTCCACTGGAATTCAGTAATGAACTCATTAAATCACCAGCTTAGTGTGATAGAAAGTCATTCAGCTACTGATGTTGTTGCTATGGAAACCTGCACTCTTGCTTAGAGATCTTGCTTCTGCACTGGACCTATAATTACTGTGAAGCTCAACACATCTTCTCCATCCCCCCCCACAACTGCGGCATCTTCCACTATCATAAGAGTCCTCCTACCAAGGAAGAACCTATTTCGCCAACAATTATTAATATATTGTGATTATTTTAACTGATTCCCTCCGTTCTTTGCATTTTGTCTCCAATCCTGGCTTACTATCAATCCCTTCCCCGGCAGAGGGGATGAACCAATAAGATATTATAAAACTTCCTTTTTATGACCCTAAGGTAAAATATTTCATGTTGAATATTTAAAGCTTACTAGCATTCAATTTTACACACTGTCATTCTATACATATAAGAATGGTGGAAATCTTACGTGGGAATTAAAATCACCCCCTTCCAATTTCTTATTTACTGTATGTATACATACAAGTAGCCCTTGATTAACAACTGCCCTGTTAGCAACCATTCAAGCTTACAATGGTACTGAAAAAGTAGCTTTATGTACTCAAACATATAGCTGTCACAGCATCCCCACAGTCACGTGATCATGATGCAGGTGCTTCACAACTGGCATGCATTTACAAAGGTCACAGTGTCCCGGGATCACCTGATCACCATTTGTGACCTTCAAACCAATGTCTGATGAAAATAGTCAATGGAGAGGCTGGCAGTAAGTTTCAAGTCATGCTTAATAACTGCAGTTGATTCACTTAACAACTGCAAAACTGACAACCTAATTCTGGAAGGATCACATGTTTCACTTAATGACAGTTTCATTTAGCAACAGAGGTGTCAGAGCCAATTGTGGTCATTAAGTGAGGCAATTATTAAGTGAAAACTATTTGTATACACACACACACACACACACACACACACACACACACACACACACATATATATATATATATATATATATATATATATATATATATATATATATATATATATATAGGTAAAGGTAAAGGTTCCCCCGCACATGTGTGCTAGTCGTTTCCGACTCTAGGGGCCGGTGCTCATCTCCGTTTCAAAGCCGAAGAGCCAGCGCTTGTCCAAGGACGCCTCCGTGGTCATGTGGCCGGCATGACTGGACGCCAAAGGCGCACGGAACGCTGTTACCTTCCCACCGTAGTGGTCCCTATTTTTCTACTTGCATTTTTACGTGCTTTCGAACTGCTAGGTTGGCAGAAGCTGGGACGAGTAACAGGCGCTCACTCTGTTACGCGGCACTCGGAATTTGACCCGCCAAACTGCCGACCATCTGATCAACAAGCTCAGCGTCCTAACCCACTGAGCCACCGCGTCCCTCTCTCTCTCTCTCTCTCTCTCTCTGCAAAAACACATACATGATGGATTTAGCATTATGCTGGATTAAATTTCTTCTTCATTCTGCACAATCAGCTGAAGGGTTTCGGGGAGCTTAAAATATATATTTCTAATGCCATTTTGATTATCCCTAACAATAGTACTATCAAATACAACATATGGGAAAATTATTCAACTACCAAAATAAAACTTGAAAATACAAAAATCTTTAAGCAGCATTCTTTTCTAATCATTATACCCACCACTTTGGTGATAACTGGTTTTCACCAACAGCAAAACAAATTGATAGTTTTAAAGAAAATATATGTTACAGAGTTTGCATCTCTTTTCATAAACATTTTTGTCTCCAAATAAGAAAATGTTTCTCACAGATCAGTTATATAGGGATTTATTGTCTATACTTCATGAAATTCTAATATTCCAAATGCTTAGATCTTGATAGGTCTCCTGCTCACAACATTTTCTGCATAATTTTTTTTTAGTACTCACCCACACAGTTTTTTCTCCCACACGTTGATCTGAAGCTTTCAGATAAAAGCTGATAGTCTGGAAGTTTCACTTTCCACTAAGCTATCATTTCCTGAATTGAAATAACAAAAACCAAGCAAACTCAGCCTTAAACACACGAGGGTGTAGCCACTGAGACAGTTTTAGAAGTTTATAAAGCTAGAGAGAAGTAACTCACAATTAATGACTAATGAGAAATTCAATTTTTGTTTCAACAGAAATCAAGTATCTAGCCCTCAAGGGGTGGAGATGGTGGTGTGAGAAACTGTCATTGGTCCTGCCAGATTATTGGCATTTCTAGAGCTAGCAGCCTCAATTATATTAATGAAGAAGCTCTGGCAAATGTTGCATTTTTCTAACATTCTCTGAAAATTTATATTGCATGTCATCATTATTGACTAGGACTCCTGATAGGACAGGGCTTTAACTCATCCTCATAATCTTCTGAAGAGTCAGAGATCACCTGGTGATACAGTGAGGTCACTGGAAGGGTTATGATGGAAAGATAAAACATAAAAACAGCCTCTTTATTTTCATTTTTCAGCTTTTCTGCTGGGTAGAGCTGGAGCAAGTCAGTATCATTTTCAGCATCTCCTATCTTGAACTGCTTTTGAAGTTTTAAGCAGTGGGCTAACGCCTCCTTAAGTAACACCAGCTGCCTGCAATTAGTGCAGGTTCGCATCCCACCAGGCTCAAGGTTGACTCAGCCTTCCATCCTTCCGAGGTAGGTAAAATGAGGACCCAGATTGTTGGGGGCAATTAAGCTGACTTTGTAATAATGCCGCTTGGGGTGTGTGTGAAAGCCCTAATAAGCAGGCATATACATAGAATGAAGGCTACTGCTAAGCTTGTAAGCCGCCCTGAGTCTTCGGAGAAGGGCGGGATATAAATGGAATTAAAATAAATAAATAAAATAAAATGAGAAGCCTCTAGGAGGCAAAACAGTATCTCCAGTAAAATCTTCCCAAACTTAAAAGATGCTATGAAATTGCATCACTGACATCTGTCTATTTTACCACTAGATAGTGTAGTTGTTTGGTGTTAAAAACTGAAAATCAGCTTCCATTGTCTGGGCTGTTGCCCCACTTGGGGCAGGGGAACAGGATAGAACTAGGTCACTCTCATGTTTATATGAACCAACATAAAAATACTTCCTTTTTCAACTGCCTGAGTCACTTTCCCCAGAAACTTCCTCTGTCATATTCTTGAAATGTACTTGGATATCCCCTTCTGTTTTGAGACATTTAAGATAGAAAAAGAGATAATATACAGTATGCAGCTAGTACAATCACACCCTATGGTAAATTTCTAGCTGTCAATGAATTCCTGGTAAATGTAATACTTAGCTATGTGGTTTCCTGATATATTATCATAGACCACAACTTGTATTAACTTGGTTAAATGTTATATTTGTCCAGGGAAAAAGTGAGAGGGAAAAGGCTATTTGAGCAGTATATAAAAGCAACAGCCAGTGATAACACAATAACAACAGTAACATAACAAAAATGCAATATAAAGTCGTAGGTAAATTAAAAGACATATAACGTATAATACATATAATATTCCTGGCACTGGAAGTCATAACATCATTTAAGTACAAAAGTTTTTTATAAACATCTAGAGTGGCCAGGAGAGTTGAGTTGTTCCAGAAAAGGATTCTTTCTGGATTTACCAATGTGGCAGTCACCCTACATAGATCTCCATAGTTGAAAATTTTGACTTTCATCTATTCGTTTGTATTTTATGTTACTATAATTTACCATTATTGTATCTGTTGCCTTATATTGTTATTGTTATATATCTTATATTTTATTATTTATAAACAGATGTAAAATATATACAACTTGATAGTTTTTATCTTGCTGTTCTTTTGGGTTTTTGGCCATCATCAATTATTTAATAGCCTCCAAAATACTCCATCAAATTGTTCTGATCCTTAGAAGCATCCTGAGCTGTCTTACTCTCAGTGACAGAGCCACAAAATATAATGAAGTGTGCTTCCTATTCCATAGGAAAAACAAATCTCTTTTCACTTATAAAATGCAAGGTGTATCCTAGAAAAAGCAGTAATTATTACTAGGCAAAAATTAGTTTTTTTTGTCCAGCACTTCTTCCTTTGTCAAGTCAACAACCTAGGGCAGTTTTGGGCACTCTGATGTCCTAGTTCCATTCCGCAATTCATACACGGGTATCTTTATTATGTTCTTTTCCTTTCTTAAACACGAGATGCATTTAATTGACATGTGAGGGCCAAGTTTGATGGGAATCAACTGATCCTGCAACGTGATCACTGGAACTTCTTTCTAAGGTGCTGTTGCTGCTTGTGGAAGACTTTCTGTCTCTATCTATCTATCTATCTATCTATCTATCTATCTATCTATCTATCTATCTATCTATCTATCTAATTAACTAATTAATTAATTGATTTTATATACCGCCCTATTCCCGAAGGACTCAGGGCGGTTTACAGGGTGAGTTAAAACAATACAAATAAGTACACTTTAAAATAGAATTAAATAAAACTAGCCCACAATTAAACAAATTAAAATTAAAATTAAATTAAAATTAAAATTAAATTAAAACCCCCTCAGTCCAGGCCAGCAAGATCAAACAACCAAGTTTTAATGTCCCAGAGAAATGAGCGAAGGTCTGGGGCAGTCCGAAGTTCTACCGGCAGATCATTCCATAGGGCAGGCGCGCCCACAGAGAATGCCCTCCCCCTTGGAACCATCCGTCGGCATTCCCTAACCGGCGGAACCCTAAGGAGGCCCTCCCTGTGGGAGCGCACAGGATGCTGGGAGGCTGATGCTGGCAGCAGGTGCTCCCTGATATAATCCGGACCCATGCCATTTAGGGCTTTATAGGTCATCACCAGCTATCCCCTGTTCAACTCACTATACAAGTTTGTAGAGATGGAATACAAAGATTCTTAATCAAGAAGGTTCCTGTTAAGGCAACTATACCTTTCCATTTTACCAACCCCCCCACTTTTCTGTGACTTCAGAAAGAAAAGAAACCAGACAAGACTTTTCTCTTTCTACAAAACAAGCAACTAGGAAAATGCTGAAGGGGGGGGGAGGAGAGATGTCAAAATAACAACAACAATAATAATAAAGTTGGAAGGGATCTTGGAGCTCATCTAGTCCAACCCCCTGCTCAGGCAGGAAACCCTATACCATTTCAGACAAATGGCCGTCCAGTCTCTTCTTGAAAACTTCAAGTGTTGGAGCATTCACCACTTCTGGAGGCAGGTTGTTCTGTCAGAAAATTTCTCCTTAGTTCTAGGTTGCTTCTCTCTTTGATTAGTTTTCATCTGTTGCTTCTTGTCCTGCCTTCAGGTGCTTTTGAGAATAGCTTCTCTTCTTTGTGGCAGCGCCTGAGATATTGGAACACTGCTACATGTCATCCCTAGTCCTTCTCTTCATTAGACAAGACATACCCAATTCCAGCAACCGTTCCCTATATGTTTTAGCCTCCACTCCCCCAATCATCTTTGTTGCTCTTCTCTGTACTCTTTCTAGAGTCTCGACATCTTTTCTACATTGTGGTGACCAAAACTGGATGCAGTATTCCAGGTATGGCCTTACCAAGTGGTAAAGTGGTATTAATACTTCACATGATTTTGATTATATCCCTCTGTTAATGCAGCCTAGCACTGTGTTGGCTTTTTTTGACAGCTGCAGCACACTGCTGGCTCATATTTAAGTGATTGTCCACTAGGACTCCGAGATCTCTCTCACAGTTACTACTATTGAGCAAGGTACCAGCTATACTATACCTGTGCATTTGATTTTTCCTGCCTAAATGTAGAACCTTACTTTTTTCACCATTGAATTTCATTTTGTTAGATAGTGCCCAGTGTTCGAGTCTGTCCAGATCCTCCTGTACCTTAAGCCTATCTTCTGGAGTATTGGCTATTCCTGCCAGCTTGGTGTTGTCTGCAAATTTGATGAGTTCCCCATCTATCCCCTCATCCAAATTGTTGATGAAGATGTTGAAGAGCTGCACAGACCTCTTCTAGATTTTCCTCTTGCCTTTCCGAGTTAACTCATTGGTCTGTCATTGAGCAAGAATTGACTTTGTAGGGAAGCATATTATCATTTGATGTATATTTAACATATGTTCTACCTTTATTTACCAATTATATAATATTTGTATGCAATCCATCTCACAGTTGCTACTGTTGAGCAAGGTACCACCTATACTATACCTATGCATTTGGTTTTTCTTGCCTAAATATAGAACCTTACTTACATTTTGTTAGATAGTGTCTATCAAGATCCTTCTTTATCTTAAGCCTATCTTCTGGAGTGTTGGCTACTCCTGCCAGCTTAGTGTCGTCTGCAAATTTGATGAGTTCCCCATCTATCCCCTCATCCAAGTCATTTGATGAAGATATTTAATATTTATTTATTTTTTACCCTGTCACACTTCTAATGAAAGGCCATGAAGGCCTTGATGAGAATGACTGACAGTCCCTTTAATAGTAGTTTGCTTTTGCTCCTATCCACTTGCGGCCTTTTATTCCTTCATTTAGTATTACAGTACTTTATTCCTTTTGATCTTGTTTACTTGTGAACCACCTGAAATCAAATCTAGGAATGAGAAGTTTAATTAACAAAAATTTATAAACTATTCAAAGTCAACTTACATACATACAAAGAAAAAACATGAGCACCCCCAAATTATTACTTTACAGTGGCTCTTTAAAATATTCTTACAGTATTTTAAACTAGCTTTTCTCAATCCACCAGATATATTGTTTTACACAGCCTTGACAATCTCCATTTGGGATGACCATAGTCCAATACACGCAAGGACATTTGATGGAAAAAACTGATCTAGACATACAGAAGAATTTTTCCCTAAGCAGGCACAAACGATTCTGTATTATGCAAATCTTGGCTAAGGAATTGGTATTCAAGGATCAGGTCAGAAAGATGCTAAAGCTGTGAGAAAAATTCTTATCATTAATTACATTGTGTAATCACTGTACTATTACAATAATTAAATACAACAACATAGGTATTATTAAATGTTAACCTAGTCACATGGAATCCAGCTTGCAAAACTGTAACTCCCATAGGACTCTTCTTCATTTAAATCAAGTAAAAGTCAAGTTGCTATTGTAACATCTCACTGCATCAGTGAGGGAACGAGCAGTGTAATGAAGACTAGTTAATACTCTGTGGAGCAATAAACTAATGGAACACTAGATAGATATTCTTTTGACTTAGCTTGATTGTGTGCTGTCAGATCCAATGGAGTTAATGCAGCCCCTATATTTCCATCCCTACCCAAGACAAAATGGGGTATGATCTATCACCTTCTGATTTATGTACGTTACAAAGTATGTGCAATGCAATTGTGAGAATAAGGGCTTTGAATCTCAAGGCTAAAGCTTGGGAATTGCACAGCAATTAGAAGCATCAGAGTAGAATAATTTCATGAATTAAAAGATAGCCTAAGGGAACTTCAGAAGGCCCTAGCTTTAATTTGGGTCAGATATCACAGCACTGGAAGTGAACATTCTTCTCACATTTCAAAAATATTTTGCGCAGGGTTCACTTCGCAATTCATTTGGTTTGCTTTGATTATTGATTTCAAATTCACATACTACAGTATTGGAAACTTTTCTGAACCAGTACTCTTTTCCTTTTATCAAAAATGCTTATATAGGCTATGATTCATTGATTACAATCACACTTCTACTGTCCCCTATTTTCCGAGTGACGTAGGACATCTCAACTGTAATCAGTTGAAATGCTGGAGGAAAGTAGATAATACAGTAGTGAGCTGTGTAATCAAAGCATGGAAACAAAGGGGAGACTAAATAATAATTACACCTTTGCTAAATTTCCAATATTACAATAAGAACTCAAAAATATATGTGTGAGAAGCTGGCCATGCTGTAGCAAATATTAATAGGTAACAGTATTATCCAGGGTTTCAGATAGAAGCTTTTCCCATTGCCATCTTGAAATGAATGTGTACTCTAGTCTATTATAACATCTTTTCTGATTAGCATGAAACCACCCACTGATTCTTCAGCCAATGGTATCCTCAATGTCATCTGGCAACTGGCTTCCAGAGAGGAAATACTGTATACACACAATGCTAAATATCACAGCTGCTCAGCAGTTTCTATTGCACAATATGTAAATCACACAAACACTTCCTTAAGTGTATCAGTCTAGACACTTAACTGTCTGGTTTCTATAGGTCTTGTTATCAATTAATTCATTATAAATGAAATAGTGTGGTTTGCTGCCTACAGTACTTCAGGGATGAATCTTCAACTTAAAGTGAGGTAAAGCTCCCTTTACAGCAAAAGATAACTGATATCATATGACGTACTGGTCTCTGGAAAAAGATCAAGGCTTTTAATTTAATCTGAATAACACATTTCCTCTCTCTATATTTTTAAAAAATAACTATAAAGAACAGATTGACTTGAACTGTTTCAGGGAAAAAATCAAGAACTCATAAAATTTTACCAAATGTAATAGGCTACAGCATCTTCTATATGTTCAATGCCAGTTTATTCGGGAAGCAATTCTATTTTTGAAGTAATCTATTACAATCAGCCCCTAGCTTTGATAGGTACTATAATACTTAAGTAAAACAATCCTTTCCTAACATTAATTGTTAATCACTCCATATGCAAAACTGTTTTTCTTACAAGTGGGCAAAAATCTATTATCTAGGTCAGAATGACACTTTACAAGGCCACCAAGCATAGATAAAATTACTTCATGGGCACAAGTAATCCAGGCACAGCTGTCTGTTTTGTTTTTTTAAATACTGAAGCATTTTTACCAAGAAAAAGTATACCCCAGTCAAAACATAGAGCTCTCTCTCTCCTCCCTTATGACTTTCAAGAGTATTAATCTAAAGCAGAGATGGACACTTGTTAAATGCCAAGGGCAGTGTTTAACATTTTGGGACACCATGTTCACTTCCAAGGCGCAGGAAATGTAAATCAGTTTTAATAGTCATGATCAAAGACAACTCTGAGGACTGCAGAAAGGAAATTTGATGGTCAAGCATGGCCCATCCCTGCTTTAATGAATCCACCATATTTGCCCTATTGCTGCTTTGAAACATACTCAAGTTCCTATTTTTATTCCTCTTTATTTGAAGCATCGTATACATATAACATGCAAATTGGAAAATACTGCAAGTCTTTTGGGAATATAGAGCTCAACAACACATCACAGCACAGAGCTTGTGAGGAGCCAAATATAATTCAAAAAGCATTTCACAAGTGCAGTTCCCAGTACATTGTAGCTTCATTATAATATGTATCCAGATCCTTGTAATTTGCTTAATTCTGTGGGCTTTAAGGCCAAACAAGATGAACGTATGTATTAAACATCTTAAAACAACCACTCACAGTATAGTGAGGTAGAGGATAACTTTTTCATTTCTATTCCTGCTCCATTTAATCTTCACCCACATTTAACAAGCAACAAGCATTGGTGTAGTTGGCTCATACTACTACATTCATGTTGGAAGCACCTACCAAGGTGCTTCCAGATTGAAAGGATTAACCAATGATATAACTGTTGCCAAGGAGACACCCAAAGAGGTGCCCTTCATGTCTCTGGTATTTTTCCACCAAAGTGGTACCTCTTTATCTAATTGTATTTGCATGCTTTCGAATTGCTAGGTTGGCAGGAGCTGGGACAATTTGATGGGAGTGTATTCTGTCATGTGGCTTATCCTCTCAGGATAATTTCCAGCAATTAATTGTTCTTAACTTCACAGGTCGTAAGATTCTTAGCAACCCATGGCTGCTTCCAGTAAAAGCTACAAAGTGCCTATTCCTGAAAGTATAGTATTGGATAAACATAAAATCTCTGTCAAATTAAACTTGATTCCATGTGATGATATATGGATATGTCAGTGTTGTTTTCTTGGTAACAATAAGGAGTGATTTGCCTTTGTCTTCTCTCACAATTTTTTAAATCTTCCAGTCAGACTTACTGTCTGTCTGTCTGTCTGTCTGTCTGTCTGTCTGTCTGTCTGTCTGTCTGCCTGCCTGCCTGCCTGCCTGCCTGCCTGCCTGCCTGCCTATCTATCTATCTATCTATCTATCTATCTATCTATCTATCTATCTATCTATCTATCTATCTATCTATCTATCTATCTATCTATCTATCTATCTATCTATCTAATGTGAAGCTAACTTTTTTTAGATCAATCACAGTCAGATAAATACTGACTAGGAACTACTAATACTATATATAGCAATCTCAGGACATTTCATTTCTGCAATATTTTTTCTTTTACTTTATTATCTTGCTCAGATTGGCTATTTATGACACATTATTTTCTCAGTATTTCAAAGGTAGATTATGACACAGGTTTCTCTTATTTTCCTTCTAACAATCAGTCTTTAAAACAGAGTAGACTAACTTGGCCAAAATAGCTCAAGAAGGTTTATGACTAACAGAGATCTGAAGTGTACAGACTCTAGGCTACATGTTTATCAGTTTATTTGGCTGTGATCAACAGTATTTGTAGAAGTGACTATTTTTCTGAGTAGTCTCAAGTTTTTGTCCTCTGACCATTTTTGAGCAGAGTCTTAAAATTTAACTCTAGAGCTAGATTTCTCTCTTCAAGTCCAGTGTTAATTGTATTAAGGAAAAGTGTATTTCTTAAGACAGTTCTTTTTCGTTTGGTACTGAGAACCAGAAAACCCCCACATCTTATAATTTTATTTGTGATGTTGCTGAAACCATAGAAATACAGAGTTCAGAGGGTAGACTTTGGCACAGAACATTAGTAAAGATAATTACATTTCAATGTGGTCTCAGTCTGGTTTGTTAGCATGGAGAAACTCTCTTCACAAGAGCAACTGATTCAATGGCAATCTAATACTAGTAATATGCCAAGCTTTAATACATGGACAAACTGTTCTATGGATGTTGTTTCGGATGGAGAGAGGTATCTCTTTAAATAGCTAGAATTTATATTTTCAAAAACAGAGAACTTCAAAACATACGCTTGCTTACTTCCCCCCCCCCAGTAAGTTCCAGAAGATTCCTTGATATAGTTCAATACCATATTTGTACCTGATAACACCCAATGTGAACGCCCAGGCTTCCATCACTATATCTAACAATGTAATTGCATGCACAGCCATGATTTCTCCTCTCTTTTGTCTGTTTTCTGCCTTGCCTGAATAATCACTTTTTAAAACTTGAAAGTTTGTAACTATTCTGTGAATATTCAGTTGGACTAATCAAAATATTATGCCATGAATTTTGGATTTTTAAAGTGTTCAAGATGATGTCCACTGTTATAATAATTTAATAATTCCATATGATCTTTCAATAATGCAAGTAGGATCTCTGCCCCTCATTTTCAAAACCTTTACTTGGTATAGAATAAAGTGAGGAATGAGATGCAATCCACAGTAAGGGCATTGCCTCCTCCTCTGCCTTCTGGAACTCTCATTATCCTAAAAAGTACAAATTAACTGAATGGCTTTTGTCAGTGTTACCAACTCAGCATTTAATTGCTTTGAAGTACTGCTCCTCTAGTGGAAATTAACAAGAGCTAGTCCAGTTCCCACAGGACATTTGTCACTAAGCTAATTGTACCACCACCCAACCTGATTCTCATAGATAGTGAAGCCATTCCATGGTGTTGTTTCCATCTCTTATGAATTAGCAGGGTGTAATGCTGAGTGGGCCAACCTTCAAGGTGAACAAAGCAAATACAACTATATGTTTGTTTTCATATTACAAATTTTTACTTTTATATAAAACAGCTTTACACTGACTCAAGAATCCCTTGCCTATCATAATCTATTTTTACTAGTAATTGTTTTCCATGGGTACAAACATGTTTTTTTCTACCGAAGACCCTTTAATTGGAAATGTTAAGAGCTCAACCTGCCTTATTATAATGTGGGGATGCTCTGTTGGAGACCAGCACATTTATTTGACCTCAGCTAATGGTAAAATCTGATGTGTCCACAGAGAATGAGAGGCTATTAATCAGCTTGCTGGCTATGGAATCTGTAGTAAACTACATGGAAAAAGAAAATAAAATACAATGAAACAGAGTTGGTCTAAGGATCTAGATGTTCCTGGCTTGTGCACTTCTCTGCATGCTCTGTAGGAAAAGGCACTGAGAAGGGAATAGTCCTTCACTTGAGATCAAACTCAGAAATAAATAAACCTAACCTCCACAGCAAAATGGAGGGTGATAACTACTTCAAAATGCTTTCTACTGTACAAAAATAAACAATTTATAGATTAATTCACAACTACTTCTATCTCTACTTAAACCAGAGGTATTTTGTGATAACTATCTTTAAAATAGGAAGAACAGTTTGAATGCTTCAGTGTGTAGGAGGAACCTATCATTGTAGCATAGAGGTATGTTGCTGCTAATTTCATCATATGATACTCAAATGCAGCCAGCAACCCAGATGCAGCTTCCTATCTTCATATTCATCCCAAACTAAAGCCAGGAAACTAAAGAGAAAGCAATAACTGAATCATATTATCTGTCCAAAAATTATAGGTATTTTATTTTATAGTCCCAGCACTTAACAGTCACATATACGTCACATCATATATTCATAGAAAACATATATATTGTAGGAAATGTATCCTGAGAAAAAATCCCGAAATAGCAATAGCACCTAGACTTATATACCTCCTCATAGCGCTTTACAGCTCTCTATAGGGATTACAGAGTCAGCCTATTGCCTCTAACAACCTGGGTCCCCATATTACCAACCTCAGAAGGATAGAAGGCTGAGTCAACTTTCAGCAGGTGAGATTCAAACGGGCGAACTGCTGGCATTCAGCACTCAGCAGAATTAGCCTCCAATACTGTATTCTAACCACTGCGCATTCCACTGGAATATTAATCAATTAGTTCTTGTATATAATTAAATGTATAGCTTTTCTTTCTTTTGGTAGAGAGCTGCAGTATGACCTGCGTTTTGTTTCTTCTGTCGTTAAACTGCAACCTAGATTTTTCATCAGAGGAATCTGCATGGTGCTGCTCATCGTCTTGTAACAAAGACATAGATCAGGGGTCCCCAACCTGTGGGCTGCGGCACAAGCTGGCCAGTGTGCGCACATTTGTGCACACACCCCTTCTCGTGTTAGTGCTGTGCCCACAGGGTGCAAAAACAGGATGCCGTGCCGCATGGTGCAAAAATGGGATGCCGCTGTGCCTCAGGGCATGAAAACGGGCTGATGCCATGCCTTGGGATGCAAAAATGGGCCGATGTCATGCTGTGGGGCCTAAAAACGGGACACTGCCACACTGCAGAGCACAAAAACAGGACACCATGCTGCCACACTGCACAAAAATGGGCCAACACCTTGCCTCAGGGTGCAAAAATAGGATGCCGCTGCGCCTTGGTGTGCGAAAAGGGGCCGATGCCACACCTCTGGGCACAGAAACAGGGTGCTGTGCACAAGAATGGGGCAGGGCTAGTGAGTATCACGCAAGTGCTAGTCCCACGCCATTTGTGTCACGCACATGCTCTCGGCCCTTTGTGTGTGCTTTCTGCTCCCTTTTCTTCCAGTCCACCAACCAAGAAAGGTCGGTAACCTCTGATATAGATAATCTTCTTCTACACTTTCCTCTAAGCGTTTGCTAATAACATGATTTTCATAGCTAAAATTAAACTGCTTTTTTCTGGACACCACTTCTAATTGCAACCCAAACAGAAATATAAAGCAGCAGCACAACCAACAAATTCCTGACAGATGTGTTTTCAAACAAAATAACTCATGCAAACTAGGTATTGCATTTGCTCCCTTTGTTGTCTGGTAATAACTTTTAAAACCACACTTCGAACTTGATTTTTAGGAATCTTGCCATTTATAAATGTAGTAAAAACAATAATGGAGGTTACATAGCAACAATCTTATCTTTGGGGATAAAAATAGAACATGAAATTGGGTGTTGGAGGATTTGCACAGAACTACTCAACATCTGTTGTACAGTCAGCTGATTGTTAAAAAAAATCCTGGAATTTCCACTTCATTATTAGAGGAAATAGGCTTGCCTAGGCAGGCCCACTCACTGATTGTTAATATATAAGAGACTGGAATTTTATGAAAACTTCTTATCATAGAGAGTTTGAGATATCTTTGCACTTATGTTAGACACTGAAATGTTTAGTCAAAACACTTTGTTGAAATGAGGAATTCTATAGGGGTCACAAACGTGACATTTCCTGTCTCCCTCTAATTTTCCAAAACATACAGAAAGTAATTTTCCTATAGAATAATATGTGTGTCATGGATTTTCTGATTTTCAAAACTAGTAAGCAGTTAGAATAATACTTTCCCAATTAGAGGAAAGGGGATTTCCTAAATAACCAAGATATACGAAGCAGTATATATAAGAAAGAATAAATAAGTAAGGATAGAGGTTAAATCCATTTTCAGTAAGATATTCAAGATATTCAATCCATCTTTCTTGAATTTTAGCCCCTCTATTACATTTTTCAAAGTAGCTTCCCAGTAGCCAAAACTGTGCATTCTATCTGTGCAGCATTTTTAGGAGTAACAGAAGACTACAATATACATCTACTTTCACATGTTTTCACATATCCCAACTATTTCTCCTCTTTGTTATTTTAAAGCTATCCACAGTAGTCCTAACTGTCTTCAAATCCTGGAAAGTTTAGTTTAGTTTAGTTTTATTGGATTTCTATACCGCCCTTCTCCCTAGGGACTCAGGGCGGTTCACAGGGCATATATAAATAGGTATACAAAAATTAAAAGAGAATTAAACCATGCCCAATTAAAATACAGCAATAAAAAAGTAATAAAACCAGTTAGAAAACCCAGGCCAGACCAGCTAACTCAAACAAGTGGGTCTTCAACCCACGACGGAAGGATCGGAGGTCCGATGCCATCCGGAGCTCAACCGGCAGTTGGTTCCATAGTGCCGGGGCACCCACAGAGAAGGCCCTCCCCCTGGGGGCCACCAGTCAACATTCTCTGACTGGAGGCACCCTGAGGAGGCCCTCTCTGTGGGCACGCACAGGGCGGAGGGGAGTTGACGCCGGCAGCAGGTGGTCCTCGAGGTATCTCGGACCCATGCCATGTAAGGACTTAAAGATCATAACCAAGACCTTGAACCTCACCCGGAAGACAACTGGTAACCAATGCAGCTCGCGGAGCAAAGGTGTAACATGGGAGTACCGGGAAACTCCCAAGACAACTCTCGCGGCCGCATTCTGTACCAGTTGGAGCCTCCGAGTGGTCTTCAAGGGAAGCCCCATGTAGAGAGCATTACAGTAGTCTAGGCGAGAGGTCACGAGCGCATGAGTGACCGTACACAGGGCATCCTGGTCCAGATAGGGCCGCAACTGGCGCACCAGGCGAACCTGGGCGAAAGCCCCCCTAGTCACGGCTACTATATGGTCTTCCAGGGTAAGTCGTGAATCTAGGAGGACTCCCAAGTTGCGAGCCCTATCCACGGGGGGTAAGAGCTCACCCCCCATAGAAAGCGATGGAACATTTTGAATGTCCCGGGATGCCGGAATGTACAGCCACTCAGTCTTGTCAGGGTTGAGCTGAAGTCTGTTCCTCCCCATCCAGACCCGTACCGCCTCCAGGCAACGGGACATCACAGCGAGGGCATCACTGGGGTGGTTTGGGGTCGAAATGAAAAGTTGGGTATCATCAGCATATTGATGATACCCAACTCCAAAACCACGAATGATCTCACCCAGCGGTTTCATGTAGATGTTGAACAGGAGAGGCGAGAGAACTGACCCCTGAGGAACTCCACAAACGAGAGACCTAGGGGCCGATCTCTGCCTCCCTGCCAACACCGACTGCGAGCGTCCCAGGAGATAGGAGGAGAACCACTGAAGAACTGTGCCTCCCACTCCCAATCCCCTGAGACGCCGCAGCAAGATACCATGGTCGATGGTATCGAAAGCCGCCGAGAGGTCTAATAGGACTAGGACAGAGGAATATCCCCTATCCCGAGCCCTCCAGAGATCATTCACCAGAGCGACCAGTGCCGTCTCCGTGCTGTACCCGGGCCTGAAACCCGATTGGTAGGGGTCCAAATAATCCGCTTCATCCAGGACCAGAGGGAGCTGATGCGCCACCACACTCTCATCTTGGTTATGATCTTTAAGTCCTTACATGGCATGGGTCCGGGTTACCTCGGGGACCACCTGCTGCCGGCGTCAACTCCCCTCCGCCCTGTGCGTTCCCACAGAGAGGGCCTCCTCAGGGTGCCTCCAGTCAGGGAATGCCGACTGGCGGCCCCCAGGGGGAGAGCCTTCTCTGTGGGCGCTCCGGCATTATGGAACCAACTGCCGGTGGAGCTCCGGATGGCATCAGACCTCCGAACTTTCCGTCGTGGCCTGAAGACCCATTTATTTGAATTAGCTGGTCTGGCCTGACGGGGGATTTGGGTTTTAAATTGTTGTTTTAGAATTGTATTATTGTTTTTAACTGGGCATTGATTTAATCTTTTTTAACTTTTGTATTGTATTGTATTGCTATTTATATATGCCCTGTGAACCGCCCTGAGTCCCTAGGGAGAAGGGCGGTATACAAATTAAATAAAAACTAAAACTAAACTAAACTAAACTCTCAACAACCTTCGCAAGAAAGCGAAGGTTGGAGACTGGACGAAAGTTGTTCAATACAGCTGGGTCCAAGGCAGGCTTCTTGAGGAGGTCTCACCACCGCCTCCTTCAAGACGGTGGGGAAATAACCCTCACTCAAAGAAGCAGATATAACCGCCTGGAGCCAGCCTCGTGTCCTCTCCCTAGCTGCATAAACCAGCCAGGAAGGGCACGGGTCCAATAAACATGTGGTGGAGCTCAGCCTCCCCATAATCCTGTCCACTTCATCAGGGGTCACAGAATCAAACTCCTCCCAGATAACATTGACAAGACCGCCCGTGTCCTGATCGCCAGACTCTGCCCAGCTGGAGTCCAAACCGGTCCGAATCCGAGCGATTTTATCCGACAGATGTTGACTAAATTCCTCGGCACGACCCTGCAAGGGATCCTCCCTCACCTCCTGATTAAGAAGTGAGCGAGTCACCCTAAACAGGGCGGCCGGGCGATTATCTGCGGACGCGATGAGGGTGGAGAAGTAATTACACCTCGCCACCCTCATCGCTGCGAGATAAGACCTAATATGGGTTCTTAACCGCAACCGGTCGGATTCGGATCGGCTAGACCTCCAACAGCTCTCTAGGCCCCGTTTCCGACGCTTCATTTCCCGGAGCTCCGCGGACAACCATGGAGCTCGCTGGGATCTGCACCGGGTCAGGGGCCGCAAGGGTACAACCCGGTCAAGTGCCTCAGTGGCTGCCCTTTCCCAGGCTTCCACTAAGGCATCCGCCGAGTTGTGAGCAATGGAGGCAGGTGGGGACCCCAGCGCCGCTTGGAATCTATCAGGATCCATTAAGCGTCTGGGGCGGTACCATCTAATTGGCTCCGTATCCCCACGGCGGGGGGTGGCAAAACGGAAGACCAGCCGCAGGAGGTGATGATCGGTCCATGACAGGGGCATAATAAATGGAGAGCCCCCACCAAGATCATCCAACCACCGTCCAGATAAAAAAATCAGGTCAAGGGTGTGGCCTCCCTCATGAGTAGGTTCAGAAATTCAGAAAGGACAAGAATAGGTTATCTTATCACCAAAACAGTTTTTCAGCCCTCTAGAACAGGGATTTTCATCTGGTGGTACGCATACTGGTGATACACTGGCACCTGGCAGGTGGTATATGGCCCTGCCCAGCCTAGCCAAGCGTAGTGGGGGAGGGAACAAGCCAAAGCAGCATAGCAGAGGACATGGAGTGAGGGAATCCTCGGGAGCTGCAGGCCCCAGGATCAGCACTTCCGGCTCACCCAGAAGAGAAAGGAGGAGGGGGAGAGGTCACCCTCTACGAAGAATGAAGAAAGGCAGCATCGGCTGAAGGTGAGGCACGGAGGGAGGGAGAAAGGAAGGAAGGAAGGAAGGAAGGAGATGGCAATGAGAAAGAGGGAGGTAGAGAGCAGGAGGAAGAGAAATGGAAAGGAAGGAAGTGTTGTAAGAAAAAGCCGGGGGCTTGCTTTCCAGACAGGAGGTTATACCTTTAAGAGGAAAAAAAAAAGAAGTGCCGGTGTTTGAAATAGATGAGAGGAAGTCGGCTGCTCGAGAGGAGATGTTTATTGGCAGAAGCGAAGTGCCATTTCAGTTTGGTTCTGGATCAGCTGAAAAACAAACTGGGAGAATGGAAGGATTCTTATGTGATTTTGTGACTTTAAAGTTCTGGGATTTGTGCAATGTGGGCTTTGTGTTCTTTAAGGAATGTTTGGCAATTTCTATTGTGGCTGATGGCTAATGTCCCGTGTTGGATTTTGGGGTGAGTGGTTACTGATTCTAATTCTAAGCTTGGAGACTATTATCCATATCTGAGCTGGCAAGCCACCAATGATGCCTGGGCTTGGGGAGAAGAACCTCTCCTTCCTCTGTGGATAAGTCTCCAAACTTGGAATGTGGTGTGTTTGTGTGTGCATGCACACACTTGACTGCTGGCAGTTTGGGAAAGTGAGGAGTTTGTGGGGCACCTATTGTCCCTATGACTTGTTCTGTGCCGACCCATCCATCCTGAATCAGCGGAGTTGGGCCAGCTGCACCTATCCGGCCACACCTACCTAGCCAAGTCCACCTGTCCATACTGGGTAAGCCACAGCGAGATGAGCACCAGCGAGCTGGCCAGGTCAAGTAGGCCACACCCACCCAGCCCTGCCCACAGTCACGGCGACCTGGCTCTGACTACCCAGCCACACCTACCCAGCCATGCCCACCTGCCCCCCTCTTTTAAATAGTTTTATTCAGTTATAACATAAAATGTGAAAATACAAAAGCAAATAGGGGACAACAGTAGAAAAAGGGAAAACAAAAAAGCTGTGAAGAAAAGGCTCTTTGAGAGCAACCATAATGCTGATGTGGCCCTCAATGAAATTGAGTTTGACACCCCTGCTCTAGATGATAGATGAGCACCTGTCATACTTCACAAAGTACTGACCAATGTAACAGTCAAGCACAGTAAATAAATCTTTGCTTCACTAAAGAAAAACATCACCATATTTCTTATAAGAGGAAAAAACTGAAGCTGCATTATTAGTTTTCATACTTAATATTACACTCCTAATATGCATTGCCACATTGCAACGAATGCTGTTGAAGAGCTGAGTGGTCAATCAGCCAAAAGTACAGCTAGTTAATTAGCAAAACACTACCATCAATACTCTGACAATATCTCTTGGCACTACTCATAAAGGAAAATTGACTACAAAATCTGAGCAGGTTTTAAGAGGACCAATTTAATTACATGTTCCTTATGAAGACATGCTGAAAAATGAACTACAAAAAATAAGCATTTTGCCTACCTGAATTTACCAAAATAATAGATGTGATAGGACAGTGCTTTTCTTGTACAGTTTCAAAAGCTGAAGCACTTAAAAAACCCTGCTGTATTATATATGATGTAACATGATGTAAACATTCCCTTGAGTGTGTATGTTAACAGTACAAAAGCATCGTCAAAGCATATTTAAGGAAAGCCGCCTGACAGGAATACACGCGGGAACTTTGACAGCTGTCAAAGTTCCCCGTACTGCGCAGGCGCCTCCACTGACAGCTCGCAGCTGTCAAACTCCGGACCATGAAGAAGACTGAGCTGTCAAAGCGTCCGCCACACTGCGCAGGCGCAGCCACTGACAGCTCGCGGCTGTCAAAACACCACACCACGCGGAAGCCGGAGCTGTCAACAGAAGACGTCGCTGATTGGTCCCTGCCTGACACGGCGCCAAAATAAATACATCTGATTGGTCCTCGCTACCTGCTGCCGGCTATAAAAGCCGGACAAGTTATTCTCTGTTTGTCTTGCTCCAAATAAACTTGTTGTTTAACTAGCCTGTCGTCCCGAGCGGTCCTTCGGCTACTTCACTGGCGACGAGGATGGGATCGCTCCGGAGCTGAAGTCACGGCCGAGGAAGAGAGTTCCCGGCAAGAGCTGACACGGAAGTTCTAACTTCCATCGGAGCAACCCAGGACCGGACGACATGGCAAACTTCGGCCGTGTGAGGGAGTTTGATACCCGCCATCCCGAGAGATGGCAATCACACCTCGGCCAAGTTGAAGGATTTCTCCTCGTCAGTAAAATTACTGACGACCGAGCAAAGGCCGCCGCCCTGCTGTACATCAGCGGGCCCCCGGTGTACGACGCAGCCGTCGGGCTGTTCAGCCCAGTGCCCATCACGGACGTCTCCTACGCGGACCTGGTGGACCAGCTGAACAAGTACTACATGCCGGCTCGCTCGGAACTGTACTGGCGGGTGCAATTTGCACAAAAGAAACAACGGCAGGACGAGCCCGCCAACGAGTTCATCGCCGGGGTCAGACACGCCGCGCGGAACTGCTGCTTCCCCGACCTGGAAGACCGCATCAGGGACCAGGTGGTGATCGGTCTGAGGGACGAGAAGCTACAAAAAAAACTGACGTCCAAACCTGACATGAATCTGGCTGAGCTGACCAGGGAGATCATGGCATATGAACACAGCCACAAAAAGAAGCCGACGAACACGACCCCAGAGACCCCGGCGACCGTCTACCAGGAAAGCGCAACCTTCAGCGACAGCGGAGAGTCGGTAGATTTCACCGATGGAGAAGCTCTACAGCGCAGGATGGAGCACCGACAGCCGAGGAGGGGAAAAACGTCGGACCGCCGAGGAGTCAGGGACCCTCCACCGCCACCCCCGCGTTACGTGCAACGAGCCGCCTGTGCCAGCTGCGGGGGCAACCATGCCCGTGGAAGCTGCCGCTTTAGGAACGCAAAATGCCACAACTGCGGGAAGACTGGCCACATCAAGCCGGTGTGCCGCAGCAAGGGCCGGGACAACGTCAATGAGGTGGAGGCAAACCCCCCAGGTAGGCCAGCTGCCCAGGCCAACAGGGAAACCCCACCAGGCAACCGGGTTGAGACAATCGATAGGGTAAACTGCATAAGTTCCAAGGTTAAGGTCTGGGTCAGAATTCAGGGGGTGCCTTGCCACATGGAGGTGGATTCAGGGTCAGCGGTCTCCTTAATTTCGCTAACTACCTATCAGGAGATCTGTCAGAAAGGCCGAAGACAAATTCCCCTGAAACAAACTCAGGTTCACCTTGCAGACTTCCAGAAAACCCCTATTCCGTTGGAAGGGAAAGCCAAGGTCCTTGTACAGTATAAGGGGTTCAAAGGCACCCTGGAGGTTTTAGTTACGCCAGGGAACCGTACCAACTTGATAGGGCTTAACTGGTTCACGCCACTAGGCATCGCCTTATCTGGGGTTAATACCATTCAAACACCCAGCCTGGAAGCCGTTTGCGAAAAGTACGCCGACGTTTTCGAGGGCACTTTAGGGAAATATACAGGTCCCCCCATTTCCCTGCAATTAAATCCAGCAATCCAACCAATTAAAATAAGAGCTAGGAGGGTACCCTTTGCCCTCAAAGAAAAAATTGAAAACGAGCTTGACCGACTCGTGAGTCTAGGGGTGCTGGAGCCAACAGATGGGGGAACCTGGGAGACCCCTATTGTCACCCCAATCAAACCTAATGGCGAAGTGAGAGTATGCGCTGACTATAAGGCGACAGTCAACCTAGCCCTCAGCCCCCATGCTTACCCGGTGCCAGCGGTAAGGGACGTATTTGCTTCCATCCGCTCTGGCACCATTTTCGCCAAGCTTGACCTCTCGCAGGCATATTTACAGCTGCCTGTCACAGACGACACCGCGGAAGCGCAAACCATTGTCACCCACCGCGGTGCTTTTAAAGTTAAGAGGCTTCAGTTCGGCATATCTGCAGCCCCGGGTATCTTCCAGGGTATCATGGAAAAGACCCTGAAAGGAATACCCGGGGTCTGCCCATATTTCGACGATGTTCTCATCGCCGGAGAAAATGAAGCTAGTTTAGCTGACAGGCTGTCAGCTGTGCTGAGCCGGCTCAGAGAAGCCGGTCTCAAACTTAAGCGGGAAAAGTGCTCCATTGGAGTCACTTCTACAGAATTCCTAGGGTATAAAATCGATAGCCAGGGCATCCACCCCACCTCTGAGAAACTAAGGGCTATTCAAACCGCACCCAGCCCTAGGAATAAGCAAGAGCTTCAATCCTTTTTGGGACTGTTAAACTTTTACCATGCTTTCATTCCCCACAAAGCCACTATTGCAGAGCCTCTCCATAGGCTCCTCGACAAGGGTACAACTTGGTCCTGGACCAAGGAACATGAAAATAGTTTCCAATCGTTAAAAAAGATTATCTGTCAAAGCTCAACCATCACCCTTTTCAGAGAAGACACCCCAATATGCATCGCTTGCGATGCCTCTCCCTACGGAATTGGGGCAGTCTTAAGTCACCTATTCAAGGATGGCACACAACGACCCATAGCCTTCTACTCCCGCACTCTGACCAAAGCTGAAAGAAACTATGCACAAATTGACAGGGAAGCCCTAGCGATAGTAGCAGGGGTCAAAAAATTTCATGATTATCTGTATGGAAGACCATTTACGATATTTACAGATCACAAACCCCTGCTAGGCATATTTACTTGGAATAAAATTACACCACAAATTCTCTCCCCGAGAATCTTAAGATGGTCAACGTTCTTAGCAGCCTATTCTTATCAACTAATACATAAACCAGGTAAGGAATTAGGACATGCTGACTGCCTCAGCAGACTGCCCATACAAACCAGGGACTCAGATCCAGCCCCAGCCAGCCTAATTTTAGCAATCTCTCAGCTTCCAGAATGCCCCCTGACAGCAAACATTATAGCTAATAATTCAGCAAAAGATAAAATACTTGCCAGAGTCCTCAAATGGGCCACAACAGGGTGGCCAGCTCAAAACCCACAACCCCAATTCCAACCTTATTATAACAGGAAAAACGAGATTTCAACACATAGAGGATGCCTGCTATGGGGAAATAGGGTCATCATACCAGAGAAAAACATAGACCAAACATTACACATTTTACATGAAGGGCACCCTGGAATTGTAAAAATGAAGGCAATGGCTAGAAGTTATGTATGGTGGCCTGGCATAGATAAACAAATTGAAAAGTATGTGGGTGGGTGTTATACCTGTCAGGAGACCAGGAGCGAACCCCCCCAGGCACCGATCCATAAATGGGAGACTACAAGGAACCCTTGGTCACGTATACATATAGATTTTGCAGGACCTATCCAGGGCCAAAGTTTCTTAATAGCAGTAGACAGCTATTCCAAATGGCTGGAAGTCACGCCCCTTAGAAAAACAACGTCCGCAGCCACTATTCAAGCCTTAAGAAAAATATTCGCAACGCACGGCCTACCTGACACCATAGTTTCCGACAATGGACCTCAATTCACTTCTCGTGAATTTCAGATCTTCGCTACGAAGAATTGTATTAGGCTGGTCACGTCGGCGCCGTTCCACCCGTCGTCGAACGGAATGGCTGAAATTATGGTACGATCCACGAAAGAAGCATTAAAAAAATTCGTTAAAGGGAACTGGCAGAGGCGACTCAGCCAGTTCCTCTTGTCACAACACACAATGCCATGCTCCACGACGGGCAAATCACCGGCGGAATTAAGATGGGGGAGGAGGCTAATAACACGTCTCGACAGACTGCACCCCGACACATACCCAGAAGAAAAACAGCACCCCCACCCCGGCCGCACACTCAACCCTGGTCAATTAATATGGGCAAGATCATACACAGATAAAAACAAGTGGGTTCAAGGGACAGTAATAAAACAAACAGGACCCATCTCATACCTCATAGCTACGCAGGCACAGGGCAACATACGCCGCCATATTGACCAGCTCAGACCCAGACAACCGCCACACAATTCCGAGCAACCAACCATCGCCGACTCACAACCCCCACCGGAAATGCTGCCTATCCCAAACCAGGAAGTTGAACACCAAAACGAAGAACCAGAACCAGACCATCCACCACCCCTTCGCCGATCATCCAGGAATCGAAGACCACCCACCTACCTAAAGGACTATCAGTGGGCAGGGTCAAACATCCAAGAGGAAAGGAACGCACCAGGGGAGGGGTAAGGGGTGTATTATATATGATGTAACATGATGTAAACATTCCCTTGAGTGTGTATGTTAACAGTACAAAAGCATCGTCAAAGCATATTTAAGGAAAGCCGCCTGACAGGAATACACGCGGGAACTTTGACAGCTGTCAAAGTTCCCCGTACTGCGCAGGCGCCTCCACTGACAGCTCGCAGCTGTCAAACTCCGGACCATGAAGAAGACTGAGCTGTCAAAGCGTCCGCCACACTGCGCAGGCGCAGCCACTGACAGCTCGCGGCTGTCAAAACACCACACCACGCGGAAGCCGGAGCTGTCAACAGAAGACGTCGCTGATTGGTCCCTGCCTGACACGGCGCCAAAATAAATACATCTGATTGGTCCTCGCTACCAGCTGCCGGCTATAAAAGCCGGACAAGTTATTCTCTGTTTGTCTTGCTCCAAATAAACTTGTTGTTTAACTAGCCTGTCGTCCCGAGCGGTCCTTCGGCTACTTCACCTGCTAAATTCCAGGAAATGCTTATCTTCATCAGGCTAATGATGAAACAAAAATAGCAAAGGCCTTTGGATAGTAGGTTTGTATGGTATATATCAGAATAAATATTTTTCAGCCAGTTACTTAATTACACCCTATTTTTAAAATTTCAAGTAATAACTCTGTACTTTTGAAGAAATGTATGGATGTATAATTTATCTTTTAAAATGTTCTACATCTTCAAGGGATTTAAGTTCCTCTTCCAATCTGAATCTAGGAAGTAATATATTCCTGCAAGTCTCTCATGAGAATCAATCAACAATAGAAAGATATGGACAGATACCATGTGGTTGTGGTAACTTCCAGCTTCTGTCATTACTAGCCTTTCCAGTTTGGGCTGGGAACTGAGGCCTAACAACATCTGCAGGATAACAACTAGTCCACGTATAGCATGCATATACACTTGTCAGGGAATAGAAATGTTGGTCACACCTGCAGGACCTCACTGAATCCTGTTTATACTGAAAAGTTATTGTAAGAAGGTCCTCTGTATTTGTAAGAATGGACTATTTTCAAAAATTGTACTGTAAACTTTAGCTAACTCTTTTTAAAGAAAGAAGCTAAAGTTAACTATGAATCATTTCTTCAAATGTTCCTTTCAGAACAGCTCCGAATTTTTAGGTAGCCTAAATCAGAGGTCCCCAACCTTTTGGGCATCAGGGACCAGTTCTATGGAGAGAGGTTTTTCCATGGACCGGAGGGGGTGTGGTTTTGTGTGCTATCTGCATCTCGCGGATTGAGCTTTGCTTGTTTGTGTGGCCAGGTTGCTGGCATGTGGTGACCCGGTACTGGTCCACGGACTGAGGGTTGGAGACTCCTGGCCTAAATGATAAACATCAGATGGAGTAATCTATAGTTAGATTACCTAACAAATTTGTTTATAGCAAAACCATATTGTTGGCTATTCTTAATAATTAATTCATGCTGCAGAAGGAAAATATATACGTGTCTATTTTGTAGCTACTGGTCTACAAATATGTATCAAATTCAAACTGTCTTTAAAAATCAGGGATTGGTGAGGATCTTGATACATTCTGCTATTTTAAGGGCATGCAATCACTAATTTTAAAGTTTTAAAATTTTAATTTGTGAAGCACACGTTTTTACAAATGGAAAACTGAATATTAATTTACTGATTTGGACATAATAAAGGTAAAGGTAAAGGTTCCCCCGCACATGCGTGCTAGTCGTTTCCAACTCTAGGGGCCGGTGCTCATCTCCGTTTCAAAGCCGAAGAGCCAGCGCTTGTCCAAGGACGTTTCTGTGGTCATGTGACCGGCATGACTAGACGCCAAAGGCGCACGGAACGCTGTTACCTTCCCACCGTAGTGGTCCCTATTTTTCTACTTGCATTTTTACATGCTTTCGAACTGCTAGGTTGGCAGAAGCTAGGACGAGTAACAGGCACTCAATCTGTTACGTGGCACTCGGGATTCGACCCGCCAAACTGCCGACCTTCTGATCGACAAGCTCAGCGTCCTAACCCACTGAGCTACCGCGTCCCTAATAACCTAACCTTATTTTAAAAGCAGAGAATATTGCAAACAATAATTTAAAATAACGCCATCTATGCAGCATGACAACTGTTTGATTTACATGGGATCACAATTACATCCTGGTATATGATAGTACATTAATTTCATATCTGAAAGATTAGCAAAGATTATTATATCTAATTGCTGGAATGTTAAAAATCAATCATAAGGCACGACAAAGCTGATAGACAAATATATTTAATGTAAGGCAGCAGTCCCCAACCTTTCTGGCTCTGTGGACCGGCACCAGTGGTGATGATAGGAGACAGGAGATGATTTCATGTGCGCATATGGCACTTTTGCAAATGCCATTTCATGTGCTCACGTGCTTTCCTGCCGTTTGCGCGGCTCGGTTCCCAACAGGCGCCGACTGGAGCTTGGGGACCCCTGTTCTAAGATACCATCTATAGCCAGAAATTATTGTTGCATCCTGACAAGTTTTTCCTGAAAAGTAGAAACTTGTTGAGGGAAGGAGAAAAACTCTTTCTGATTAAAGTTATTAGACAGATGGTCTTTATTTCCTTTCCTTCTGATCAAAAGCAGTGACAGCAAAGTAAAAGTCTTCCTGAGAACAATGAAGCCTGTAATTTCCCAAGCAAACAGAGAATGAAATGCCAGGACAGCTGCTTGGGCCAGATGGATCTTTTGACAATTCCATAGTGCTTCCACTAGTGTAAGGGGATCAGTATCAAGACTATGTGCCTGAGAATGTGCACAAAGACTCCTGGAGCAGTACGTATTAGAGCTAAGGGAAGTAACTGCATGACCAGTTCTTGGGAATCATATAACCAGATCCTTGCAATGGGTAACTATAACTTTCTTGTACTAATGGAGTTCAATGGACATTTGCACAAGATGGAAGAAACTATCTTTCCAATATGTTGCTATATAAGATCTAAATAAATAAGAAATATTAAAATATATATTAAGAAATATTGCAACAGATAAAGAGGAGAGAAAATATATCTAGCTCCCTTACGAGAAAAAGGTGTGCTTAGATTCCTTTTCTAAAAATATTACGTCTAACGCTTTTCAACCTTTTCACCCATTGTACCACTTTAGGATATGGCAACATCCGAGTACCGCCAATCACCTAGCAAGGTGTCAAAAACTTGATGACCAAAAAAAAAGGAAAAGGAAAAAAGTGATGAAGTACAGGTAGTCCTCGACTTACAACAGTTCACTTAGTGACTGTTCAAAGTTACAATAGCACTGAAAAAAGTTGAGGATTGGCAGCAGGGGTGGGGTGAGGTGGGGGTGTTTGGTTTTTATCCCCCCCCCCGTCTGCTTGGTGGTTGCAGCAGGTTTTGGTCACTTCACATGATCTTGGGACACTATGCCGACATAAATATGAATCAGTTGCCAAGCATCTGAATATAAATCACAAGACCCTGGAGATGCTGCAACATTCCAGCTGATTGGCGCTTCTTCTGGGCTCAGCAGAAGCACCAGGATCAGCGCTGAGCTCCAGCTGCAGCCTGGCACTGATCCTGGCACTTCTGCTGAGCCCTGACAGCCCTGCAGCTCCAGCCGTCTCTTTCTCAGGCTTGTGCGGTGCTGACACCAGTTCACCTCATTCCCCTCCCCCGCTATCACTTTTCTAGGATGGTCGCATACCACCTGCCAGGTGCCAATGTACCACAGGTGGTACCCATTCCACTGGTTGAAAAGCCCTGGTCTAACGCACATTCCACATTGCAAGAGCATTTTTTTAAAAAAGGTTCATATAAGCTTTAAGAGGTATTCTTGACTAGATCTTAATAATGTATTACAGTACTTCATTTTTTAAAGCCCTTATATCTGGACCTGAGAAATTGGATGGTCAAATGATTAAATTTCAGGGAAGTTATTTTAGATTCCATGTTGCAATACTAATGCATTGCTTCAGTTGGAGGTTGTGTCAAGAAATTTATTGTTTTTATTTTTATTTTATTTTACTGTTGTATATTTTTTAATTGTAAGCCACCCAGAGTCCCTGACTGAGATGGGCAGCTACGGAAATTAAATAAATACATAAATAAATGCAATGGCTTAATTTAACTGAATTATAATTGAAAGTAAGAGTTTCACCTATTTAGGTTAGCACTATTAGTATGGAATAATTTTTTTTCACCTATTGGGAATGCTCATTATGCCTTTTTGTCATATCTTTAGCCCTCTTAACACACATCAGGTACCGTGTTTCCCCACAGTCTTTTTTTTTTTGGCCTCCAAAACAGGCACCAGGTCTTATTTTTTGGGGGGTGTATTTTCCATGGTCTCATCTTGCAGCAGTGGCATCAACAGCCCTGCCCAGCCAGCCCACTTCATCTGCAGCCTTCAGGAAATGCCTCTGCAGCTGAGAATGGAGCTCCAGTCTGGATTTTGCCATGAGAGGCCTTCCAGAAAGGCCTCTGCAGACAAGAAAATGTAGCTCGGTTCTCAGCTGCATTCTGGAAGGCCTCCGATGGCAAAATGCAGGCCAGAAGGGGGGACTCGGAGCTCCATTTTCAGTTGAAGAGGCATTTCCTGAAGGTCTCTGATGATTATGAAATGCAGACCGGGAAGCGCTGCAGAAGAAGTGGGCTGGTGAGGAGAGGCAGGTGTCGATTCATGGGAGGCCTGGCAGCAATGGTAAGTGGATGTGGGGCGTGTGGGGCAGCTCCACTCCCACCCCACCCTAGCTTGGTTTTTAGGTGTGCAGCTGGCCCCAAAACTAGGGCTTATTTTCGGGGTAGGTCTTACTTTCTGGAAAATACAATAAGAACAAGCCAGAAAAGTACTTAGACAAACAATACCAGATATAAAGAGGAAAACAGAACTAAGACATACTGAATACCTCAGGGTAATATTTTGGGACACCCAAGATAATAACATGAATTTAGATATTTAAATAGGATAATTGTGCCAAAACAACATAGAATGCTTACTCTAGCCCATTTTGACATGACTTATATATGGCAATGCTGGAAGGAACATACATAAATGTTCCATATGTTAAACTTTACCATCTGTGCAATACAAAACCTGAAAACATAAATGTCATCTGGTCTCTGAAATTAAAAAAGTTATTCAGGCCAATTCATTTAAATTGTTATCAGAATCAAATGATGCAAGATCTGTAAACATCACTACATTCTGGTCTTAAGGCTTAAAATTATCATAAAATTCCTATTTGACAGTGTTCAGATTACTGAGAAATTCAAGAAAAATAAAGCTACACTTCAAGGCAGATTCACAGTGAAACATACCATTTCTTCAATAGCTAGTCCTTGAAGTATTTAATTCCTAACAAACTAAGAAAAGAAACCAGGATTTTAGTTTAGTGAATGGATTAATTTTAAGATTCATTGGTTGTAATGGGAAACTTTAAATATAATCTCTCACTCACATATACACAAAACCCAACTCTTTTATATTGATTATTATGATATTTTATTTAGAGCACACTAAACTATTGTAAGTTCAGATCTAAATCTTTCCAGATAGTACCATTTAAAACTTTGAGCTACCTATAACTATAAGCAATGACCCACCAGTTATGTTTTGTTGGCCATATGTTCAATATCTTTTTCAGGAGGGAATAGTTCTTCCAAAATCCTTAATTAACAATTGTAACAATTGGAATTAGACCTTCTTTTGAGCTGAAGTGTTCTTAAGTTATACAAGAGTTGTTTCTTCAGGATTGCATTTGCTCACCACCATTAAAAAGGAAATTTAAATCTGTTCATTCAAAGAGCAGTGTAAACATGAATTGTAGTCTCTTCCTTTTTTCAGGACCATCTCCTTCTGTTCTTAACATGCAAATAATAATAACAACAATAATATAACAACAAGGAATCATTTAAGACTGAGGCATGTTGAGGGCAACACTTAATGGAAGACGATGAAGCAGTTACTTAAGGCTAGGCAAAAATCAGTGGGGGGCGGGAGGGAGATAAATGGGAGAGAAGAGCCTTGTTAGTTTATGTAAATAAACATGAAATCTGGTAGCATTTCATGACTAACAAACTTTATTGAGGCATAAATATTTGGGAGCAACAGCTTACTGCATTAGATGCAGGGAGGTTTCAGTAAGTATCTAGGAATTACACAGAAATTTAAGAATTATTAATTTAATTTAATTTTAATTTAATTTATTAATATTTCTATACCGCCCTTCTCCCGAAGGACTCAGGGCGGTGTACAGGGCAAGAATAAAACACAGAAATTTACAAAAACTAAAAGATAATTAAATGCATGCCCGATTAAAATACAATTGATACATAGTAAAAACCCCAATAAAAATGATAAAAACCCCACCAATCCCCCCTCAGGCCAGGCCGGCTTGCTCGAACAAGTATGTTTTCAGATCGCGGCGAAAGGAGCGCAGATCGGGCGCCGTCCGGAGCTCAACCGGTAACTGGTTCCATAGCTCCGGGGCGCCCACAGAGAAGGATCTCCCCCTGGGGGCCACCAGTCGGCATTCTCTGACCGGTGGCACCCTGAGGAGGCCCTCTCTGTGGGAACGCACAGGGCGCAGGGAGCTTGATGCCGGCAGCAGATGTTCCCTGAGGTACTCCGGCCCCATGCCATGGAGGGCTTTGAACACCATTACTAGCACCTTGAATCTCACCCGGAAGACAACTGGCAACCAATGCAGCTCACGGAGCAGAGGTGTCACATGGGAGTATCGGGAGACTCCCAACACAACCCTCGCGGCTGCATTCTGTACCAGCTGGAGCCTCCGGGTGGTCCTCAAGGGAAGCCCCATGTAGAGAGCGTTGCAGTAGTCTAGACGAGAGGTCACGAGCGCGTGAGTGACCGTGCATAAATCATCCCGGCATAGATAGGGCCGCAACTGGCGCACCAGGCGAACCTGGGCGAAAGCCCCCCTAGTCACAGCCACCATGTGATCTTCCAAGGTAAGCCGCGAATCTAGGAGGACTCCCAAGTTGCGAGCCCTATCTACGGGGGGTAAGTTGCTGAACCGTATTTTATTTTCCTCAAAGTACAGAGCACGATTATTAGTGTATTTTAATTGGCCTGATGGGAGATGTTTCTGAGAATTTCTGTCAAAATAAGCTGACTGACCTTAAGTAAGAACAACAGATCTGCTGAGCAGGGAAGGAACAATTTGCTAGTCTACCTCAGAAGTCAAAATGTCTTGGGCAGACTGTGGGATGTGAGTGACCTTTTTTGTATATTGAAAAATAAATAAAACTTAACTTATACGTGCCTTTGGTATTTGGATCTGATCAGTATACTGACAGATTCCTTAAGATGTAGCTCTTCACTGACAACAGAGGTAGAATGATGGCATATAATTTTGAGTATGGTAATAAAATGAATACTTGGCATCCTGATATATACCATGTACTTTTAAGAATATTTGTTTAAGAAATGTCTGTTGTGCTTACTTTCAATCTAGAGGGTTATAATGAAAACTACAACATTAATACTAAAAAGTGTTTCACATCTGATGATCTCTGTAGTCCTTACAATTCTACAAGCAAAATCTCCTAGGTTTGCATTTCCTAAAACACTGAGTTTTATGATTAAGATGACATTTTAGGCAGGAATTTTGATTCATAGTTTTAACTATAATATGAAACCAGCTCAATTTTCTGGAAAATGGCCCACAACTTTCTGTTTTTTATTTTAAGAGAAAGGAACATGGTTGATATTTCCACAACTTCAATAAAAAATTTAAACATATCTTCTCATTCATGTATGTACAAGTGAGAGTAACCTTGTTAGACAATATCTCTGATTGCTAATGAGAAAAGCATTTATAAACATCTAGGCACAATGTACACAATAGACCACAACCATTATTTCTTATGTTGCCATTTTGGTTCATTAATTTCCTTTTGCTGAATCCTCAGGATCAATCACTCAACATAACCTCTTCCAGTCTCACTAGTCATCTCAGCCCATTTATTTTGCATATTAGTAGTTTGGTGATCTAAGACTTGGCTTACCTGTACAACTTCTATGATTCAGCTGGTGAGGCATGTTCACGTTGTTGTGTGGGCGCTAGCCTTTTTAAAGAAACTAGACAGCCTGTGAACTCTTGGGTCATTCTTCTTTCCTCTCATGCCCCCAGAAAAGTGGGGTGAAGCCTTCTCCTCATTCTTCTCAGCTGACCCATGGGACTGCTTGCCATTTTGTTGGGGGAGGGATAACAAAGGGAGCTTTGGAGTGTGAGGAAAACTGCATCCCTTCTTCCCATTCTAGCACGTTCCCAAAGACTCTTTCCAGGAAGGAAGGGAGTGCCTTGTCTTCTATATGCCAACCTTTTAGACACATGAAAGCAACTATTGTGTTACTCTACCCATTTTCTTCAAATGAAACATGTTTAATGGCTCACAGAATTTTCTTTCTAGACCCTTTATAATTTTGACTGCAGTTCTCTGAACACACTCCAGCTCATCAAAACCCTTCCTAAAATGTTTGCTCAGAACTGGACACAATATTCTAGGTATGATCTGATAAACACTATGGTTTCATTTATGCAACATGAAATAAAGGAGCTCAACCAGGGAAGTGAGCAAGAAAATCCTTGCAGTCAGCTTCATTTTTTAAAAAATCCTTGTTTCTCATTTTTATATAACATTGATTTGCATTTCTCATATGAGATATATACTCATAAGGTACAGTATAGAGTTTATTGCTTTTAGGTCAAAAATTCTTGAGTTTTATATTTAATACATTGTTACAGAATTAGAATTAGTTTCAGAACTCAAAATTCATGATATGTTTTTCAGAATCAAACAGCAATTCATGTCCAACTAAAATGCATATAAGGTTTCTATTTATGAAAACATTTTCTATAGTTCTGAACAGAACTATAGAAAGTAAATTTGAACCCAAAATGTGTGCACTACATCTCATGATGAGATGGGTGGTAAACAAATTTAATACATAAAAATAAAATACATTAGTATTCTTGTCATATTCACTAGAATATCACAGGGATGAATATAACAGAACTTACTCAATCAGACCAAAATAACGAGATTTCTTGATTACCCCCTACATCACTATACAAATCCATGTTTGTATTTAAATATTTTATAAAACTGTTGCCCAATTTTATTTTATCTTTCTGTTATGTTTGCAAACTTTTATGCTCAGAATACGAAACTCATAGGTGTAACCCTTAAATTGGGTAAGAATTAAAAAGCATAGGTATATTGATAGCACCTTATACATGCATAATCAGATTTTTAACTTTCCAAAATAGGCAACAGGACAATTAAAATTGCAAAGTATATTTAAGTATCAGAATCCTGTTTGAATTGAGAACTTCGCTAAAGAAAAAAGGACAAAACCAGCCTCTGTCTAAGGTTGCTAAGCAATATAATACTTTAAAAAAGGGAGGTGGAGGATTGACATTTAATATTTCTAATATGGAAGTTGCTGAAATGTTCAGCTACAGAGGGTTTTCTTAAGCAGCTGCAGTGAAATAAAAGATATGGCAAATCACTATGACAGATGCATTTAAGGCTGATGCAGCATATGCTTCATTTAATATTTCAGATCTATATTTTTCTTCCGTTCTGGCTTATATGACTGTTATATAACCGTTAAGCAAGACAACTTACAATAAGAACAACAAAGGAAAAAACTCCAAAGAGTAAAACCCATAACTGATGCCAAACCAACATTCTTTTTTTAAAAAAAGTTTTATTGATTTTCTAATTTTACTTGTAAATATTTAAAAAGCAATGTGGCGGCTGAGTTAATTGATAATTTAATAACATACAAGTATCTTTAGTACAAGTCTCAAATTACTACATTAAATATTTCCTCTCTTTTCCCCTTAGTATTTACTGTCTCATATTTAAACTAATATAATTCTTATTGTATCAATTAAATAAAAATAACTTTCTTACGTTTATCAATAAATCTTAGTTTATACATATCCTGGTTATTTTAACATTCAATCTTTATAGATAATCAATGTCCTAATTCATTTTTCCCAATTTTTAGTTTCCCATTAATATTTAAATTTAATATTTATAGTTTCCAAGTTTTAAATAACCACAGTTCCCTTTTTCACAATTCTTTAGAACATCCAACAATATATCATTGGCCTCAATCTCCAGCAATGCAGGCTAAGAGGACTCTGTCTATTAGCTGTTAGCCAGTGTGGAACTGTTATATCAAAATAATGGATGAACATAGAATATATACAGTACATTATTGCAAATGTCTGAATGCTCTGGCTTCCTACAGACTCTAGTCGTAATCAGGGGAATGTACAGTTGCCAAGAAAACAAATGGGTATTTCCATGAAGTTCATGGAAGCAAGTATGAACTGGAAGAAGACTGTATTTTTAAAAACATTATTTATGGCCACCTCACCAGCTCCCTCTGCTGAGTGCCTTCAAAATTTACCTTAGCTCAGAGATGGCCTTTATCAGATGGACACAGAAGCTGCATCAGCTACACCTGAGACTGAGAGAAGTGTCAAGCCCGGTTCTATACAACAGTCCCCTTAGGACGGTGATCAGCTGTAGTAGAAACACTCCTATTCAGATGTGAAACAGTGATGTACCAATAACGGAAAAAGTGTGCAATCCTAAACTGACGACTCCCAACTATAATTTAAATTGCTTATCACTACCACTCTTCTGCATCTTTCTAAGAATGGAGTTTCTTTCTTCCAAAATAACTGAAAATAGGTTAATTCCAAGAGAGCACTTATTAGCATGCATAGACCGTCTTGAAACCAATTAATTTCTTAATTTTGTTATAAATCATATATGAAACCATTTTATATAGTTATTTACTCTCCACTCCTTCAACTCTGCAAAAACAATTTAAATATTTTTTTCCATTTTATAAATTTAAAAAGTCATGCTTGTAAACATACAACAAAAAAGAAGTTTAAGTAAGAATAGATATAAGGCTGAAATAAAAAACAGAAAATGTAAGGATCAAAAAGGAAAACTTAATTACAAGCATATTGCTTTTAAAATGACAAAAATAAGTAGAAGAATCCCTTATAAGTCTATTTGGTTCTTTTTTGAATTCATAAGGGATCTGGAGCTAGGGGTAATCAATACTACCAAATTACACAGATTTAACAAAATATCAGTTATTGTTAAAAGCTTCTAATAGATTTCTTTAAATGTTCTTTAATTAGCATATTCATTCACTGTTTTTTTAGATACAGACTGTCTTCTAGTTTAGTTCTATTTAAAATATCACCACCACACCTTAGAACAGGGCTTTTCAACCTTTTCACCCACTATACCACTTTTAGGATATGGCAACATCCAAGTACCACCAGTCGCCAAGCTCCAGCCATCTCTCGATTAGGCTTGTGCGGTGTTACCACCGGTTCAGCTCATTCCCCTCTCCCACTACCACTTTTCTAGGATTGTCGCGTACCACCTGCCAGGTGCCAATGTACCACAGGTGGTACCCGTACCACTGGTTGAAAAACCCTGCCTTAGAAGACAATCAATCTTAAAAGGAATGGCACAAATGTGCGGCAAACTGATTATTACCTATATATGAGGACTGTCAAATACTCAGGCTCAAATTTTGGAACCCGCTGTGGAAATTAGTTAAAGAAGACACTGATATTGAGATAGCATGGCACCTGGAATGGGTAACTTCTAACTCAGATCTGCTTAATTTAGTGTCTCATTCAGTACATTGCCCCCCCCCCCAGCTTTGGTCTTCCAAAGAAAAACTGGCAGCGCTTAACCGGATGCAAATCAACCATTGCAGGTACCAATTACAAATAGGGGCTGGTTGTTAATAGTAACTCTGACTGTGGGAAAGTCCCACAAACTTTACATCATATTGCAATGGAATGCCCTATCAGAAGATTCCCAGATTCCTGCAATAATCATTTTGAAGGCACTGGTGTCCAATTCCAAAAGATCTAGATATCTGGCCATAGGCTTAGCGACTCTAGTAACTGCTCATACATAATTTAATTTTATTCATCATTTATATTCTGAATTTTTAAAATGATTCAGCATACTGGTGATCTTATTTTGATGTACATTTTATATGCTGTTTTTGTGCAGTAATGCTGTATACACACACACACATAATTAAATTATAAAGCAAAACAAAATAAAAATACTGAAATCATAGTTTTGTATTGTATAATAATATATTAATCATAATTCAAGGCCAGAGTATAACCCCTCACTTCAAGAGGTTAATTAGTTAGGTACTATTTATTATTAGTTACAAATCACTAACTAATTTGAAACTTTTTCCAGTTTTAATGATTCAGGGGCACAGTATTAAAATGAGTAATCTCAAATCTATCACCCGGCTTACAAACTAAATAAAATAGGAATCAATTTTTTAAAAAAAAGATTGAAAAGATGTACAGAACTGGAATACTAATTTTGCATTTTGCATTGTTGATATCTGATACCAGAAGAGTTTATCAAAATATATTCCAATTCCAGACACAAACACTGGAAAAACAAAAAATGGATATCCAGATGTTATTCATATGAAATGACTATCTTATCAGAAAGGATTTCCTACATCAGATAAGATATTCAGATACAGTTCACAAGATCTCTTTTATGTATATTTGGAATACTGAGCTAAATGTTTTCTCAATAGCAGGGAAGCAGCAAGAGTAATAGGTGAATTATTTCAACAGGGAAAAATATATTGGAATGGGGTTTCTTCATATAAATCTTCCCCATTTAAATTATATTCCTACTAGCTACGGACACAATTCTAAACATGTCAGGTGCAAAGGATGAAGATTATATGTTAAATTGCAATTCAAAAAGTTTATTGTTTAAACCTATATACAAGAAAGGGACGCGGTGGCTCAGTGGGTTAGGATGCTGAGCTTGTCGATCAAATGGTCAGCAGTTTGGCGGGTTGAATCCCGAGTGCCACGTAACAGAATGAGTGCCTGTTACTTGTCCCGGCTTCTGCCAACCTAGCAGTTCGAAAGCACGTAAAAATGCAAGTAGAAAAATAGGGACCACTACGGTGGGAAGGTAACAGCGTTCCGTGCGCCTTCGGCGTCTAGTCATGCTGGCCACATGACCATGGAGACGTCCTCGGACAAACGCTGGCTCTTTGGCTTTGAAACGGAGATGAGCACCGGCCCCTAGAGTTGGAAACGACTAGCACGCATGTGCGGGGGAACCTTTACCTTATTATACACAAGAATCTAGTCAACTAAAGTTCAATACTAAATTGGCATTAGACAAGACTCAATGGAATTCAAGGTTGAACCTTGACCATTTGTGGGAATGTAATGACTCTATGCTGATGATGAATTTAACTCTGTCCCCCAGTTCTGTCTGCTCTTCTTGTATAAAGTATTTGAGGAAGACAATATGTTGTCCCTATATAACATCTTCTGGTTCTCCTTCCAGCAATTTCAGATATCCTATTATGTATCCTATTTCTAAGAGATGATAGTGAAAATAGAATCTTTCATTTGTGGTTTTTCTTTTAAAGCTATAATTCCTGAGGGAGAGTCCCTCTTTCTGGAGGAGTGCCTCTCCCAATATGAAGGTACCCTATTATTAGGATATGTAGGAGAGATTCTTTTCCAGATAGCTTGGATGTATAGTATATGAGAAAGGGCAGTTAATGAATAAATGTATAACTAACTTCTACTTGAAGTCTTGCCCCAATTGGATTGGCCTCCTCCACTTTGGCATGCTGGGATTCTGTCAGTCAATGACATTTAGCTGTCAAGGTCTAGGAGAAGAGCTTTTTCTGCCATGGCTCCACTCTTTGGAACATCTTGCCACCCGAGGAGAGATCCCCCCAACCTTTTGATCTTCCTGAAAGGCATTAAAACTTGGGTCTGCCAGTTGGGATGGGGCTCCAATAGGAGCAATTTACCCTGGAGGTAGTTGCTGGAGTAATAAAGACAATCCCATCTCCATACTGCTTGTGCCCTTGGTTCTTAGTTTTATCTAATTCTAACTGTTGTTTATTTTGATGTTTTCTTACTAATGGTTTCATTGTATTGAAAACTGCCCAGTGTCATTTGGGATAAGATGGGATAAGTGTAATAAGCAAGTAAATTGTATGAAATTTATTAAGCTAAGCAAAATCTTCATCTTCTTTAAAGGGCATCTTCATCTTATTACACAGAGTTCTTTATACAGCAAATGCATTTTTTCTATTCAGTCAAACAGCTTGTCTATGCATGATTAAAATGGGAAGGACACTGTTTGCAGTGCTGATAGTTTTCCTCCTCCCCCATCATAACACATTCAAGTTCATCTCAACATCAAGCTTGATCATTGGTTAAATAGGGCATCTGGTACTTAGATTATGGTGTCTTTCTTCCCATCTGTATCCTAAATGTGTCAGTTCACTTCATGTACTTTATGTAGGATATTTATTTTATTAGACTTATATACCGCCCTTCTCCCGTAGGACTCAGGGCAGTTCACAAGGTTTTTTTTAAAAACAATACACAAGTTACAAAAATTAAAAGAATTAAAATGATTACACTAACCTTGAACTAAAAACCCCAGTTACAATTAAAATACAATTAAAACCCCAGTTAATACTCTCAGTCCAGGCCAGAAAGCTCGAAGAGCCAGGTCTTCAGGTCCCGGCGGAATGAGCGAAGGTCAGGGGCAGTCCTAAGCTCTACAGGCAGCTGGTTCCAAAGGGCCGGCACACCCACAGAGAAGGCCCTCCCCCTGGGTATTGTATATGGTATATTGTATATGGGTAATGTAAGTTGGGTTTCAGGTTATTTTAGATGAGAGATCCTTGCTTTAATATAATAATATATCCTAAATGTGGCAGTGCATCTGGAATAAAATTCAGGTTTTAGTTGAGGCATACTGGTCAAAATGTGCCAACTACCAAGGACTGTGATCTAAAGCAGAGGTCCTCAACCTTTTGGGCACCAGGGACCGGTTCCGTGGAGAGGTTTTCCCGCAGATCGAAGGGGACGTGGTTTTGTGTGCTGCCTGCAACCCGCAGATAGGGCTTTGCTTGTTTGTGCAGACTGGTTGCTGGCATGCCATGGCCCGGTTCTGGTTCACGGATCGGGGGTTGGGGACCCCTGATCTAAAGAAAAGTTGGGCAGGATTCTGAATGAATGCGAGTCATCCTGTTAGTTAAGTAGAATGGACAGATGGAAATGAGATGAGAGCATGCAGAAAAAGTGATTCAGCCAAGGAAGGACGAGAATGATTATTGCTTGGCATGTGGTTAGAAAAAGCTTAAGATAGTTTGAATATGGCTAAAGATGAATCTAAAGGCAGCACTTGACTGACTGTGATGAAAGATTGAGAGAATTAATGAAGGATCTGTGAATGATGAAAGGTTATGAATGCAGGACAGAGTAGTTATTGTTAGTGTTGAAAGAAGAAAACTGGACATGGAAGAAAACTGCAGAAGAAGAAACCTTTTCTGTATGAAAAAGAAACATTAGTCTATTAATTAATTTCCCAAGTGAATGAAGGGAAAGCAGGCCTCAAGAAAATTATGTTGAAACTTTTTGTAACTGATTGGAAAGAGTTATGTTACAAAGTACTATGGAAATATGTGGAGTTATACTGTACTATTCAGATGCAAAGGCAGAAGCTATGAAGAAGTACTGAGAACTGTGCTAATATAAGCCAGATTTAATTAGGTTTTCTTCTTTTTCTGTTTTTCTTGTATCTGATTTCTTTGATTTACTATTTTTTACTCATTTTCTGTACTTCATATAATGTTGCTTATCCTGAGACTAGTGCGGTGTGGTGGTGGTGGTTATATGTATGAATACTTTTTTGAAAAAATCATGCAATACTGTCTCTTCTGGCACAGAGAAAAACTTATGAATGCAGTAATTAGCATATTATCATTATTTCCTATAAGCAATCAACTAGGCAACAGGGCTAGGGGGAAACACAACAAGACCTCAGATTTAAATTTGTTTTGTTTTGTTTGTATTCCACCTTTATAATTTTTACAAATAACTCAGCATCTTATACTGAGATAAAGTGGGGAGACAGCAGGAAAATATATTATAGTACTACAGGTAGTTCTCGAGTTACGACCACAACTGAACCCAAAATTTATGATACTAAGTGAGATATTTGTTATGTAAGTTTTGCCCCATTTTACGAACTTTCTTGCCACAGTTGTTAAGTGAACCACTGCAGTTGTTAAGTTAATAACACGGTTGTTAGGTGAATCTGGCTTCCCCCATTGTCTTTACATGATAGAAGGTCACAAAAGTGGATCACATGACCCCAAGACATTGCAACAGTCATGAATTAGTTGCCAAGCAACCAAAGTTTGATCATGTGAGCATGGGGATGCTGCAATGGTCGTAAGTGTGAAAAATGGTCATCAGTCACTTTTTTCAGTGCCGTCATAACTTTGAACAGTCTCTAAAATAACTGTTGTAAGTCCAGGGCTACCTGTACTTTATTCACCTTCTCTCTATACATATGTCTTCAGGAAATGGGAATGTTTAAGTGGGAAACAATAAAAGAAAAAAGTGAGCACAGGCAGTTCTCAACTTACAATTTTAATGGAGCATGCCCATTATGGTTGCAAGTCATGATGGTCTTTAAGTAAGGCACCCACATGACCACCTCATTTAACAGCTGTCATCTCTGCTAAATGGCCCCCGCCACAGAGTCTAGGGATACTGAGGGGTAGAAAAGCCTGGACTTCCACAGAAAGTAAATGATTCAGGTTGGGGGGATGTGGAGGAGTGTGGAATCTGGTGGGGCACGATGGGGAGGAGTTAGGCTGGGGTGCTACACAGCATCCCTGCGGTAGATTGAAAGAAGCTAATCCGCCTGGATTTTGTTCATGTAACCACAGGAATGCTGCGGCTGCTGTAACTTTGAAACTGAATCTTAAGCAGCTTTTCAGAGGTCCATTGTAACTTAGAATGGTCACTAAGCAAGCAGTCGTAAGTCAAGAACTACCTGTATATGTGCATGTATGAGGATGAATGGCGGTAGTTAGAGTTAACAAAAGAACTGGAGTATAAGATTCAGGAATGTAGCTTAATTTTCCCATTTATAATCTGCATTTTAGTAATCAATTCCTGTCTATTCACCCTAGGCTTTCCTTTCTTTCCTAGATTCTAAATAACTACCATATTAAAAAAAAGTGAATGCATTAATTCTAGAAATACATTTTATCTCCAATTATTAATTTTATTTAATTTAACAATTAAAATTTAACTCAGACAAGAAAAAAAAATCTAGTGTTTGATTCCATATTATCTCCCTTTTAGCAATCAGTCCCATTCTTTTGACCTTTACCATTACTGGCTATATAAAAGCAAAGGGCAAATGCGCTTTCTATGAAGCATTTTTTTACACAATACTTAACATGGGTAAAAGACCTCAAAACCAAGCCCCCTATGTACGTGACGGCTCTTTGCTGAAGTTGATTTAGATAGTAATATTGATGAACCTTTGTTTCCCTTTAGACCAAATTCTCTTAGGGCCAAGGAAATCGGTTGATAGTTCACAACACTGTATATCCATGAGAATGCCAATCTCATGGAACTAAATGTTTCATAGGATCAGGAAAATTAAAGTGCTCCAAAACAAGAACAATTACAATCAGAATTCCAAAACTTGCTTTTTTTTAAAGATATGAAGAAGATGGTAGCTATTGGTAACCTAAGGTATCATATTTTAAATCTGTACTTCAAACAGACAAGGAAAAATCTAAAGTGCAAAAGAAATAGGCAAATCACTGCTGCAATATCAGTTTTTGTTAAGATGAGGAGGGGAAGGAACTGTGAAATAGAAGATGAACGCTTTTCAAATAATACACATAACGGGTGGGTGTGAATAGGAAATGGAAGCTCTAATTAATAAAATCTATTGAGAATATAGTACAGCACAGCAGAACACATTGCTTCTTGTAAAAGAAATTGACTTAATGCAGGACAGTTATTAGCAGTCATGTTTAGGGGTTCCATTTGCATTGTTTTACAAAAATACATGCCACCTAGATCCAATTTTTGTCAATGGTTGAAATGAAATAAATAACAACATATATAACAGTGCCAAAACAAACCAAATTAGCAGGATCAAAGTTGGAATTTTTTCAAATTAGGAAAAGAAAGAAGACAGGAAATTCTAAGAATTAAATTGTAGATAGAGGACAGAAAAAAGGCTACAGGAAGTCCTCAACTTATGACAAGAATTAAGACCATGATTTTCATTGTAAGTCATTGGGTCATAAGTCAAAGACCAATTTTACAACCATTTCAACTATGATCATTAAGTGAACACTGAGATTTTAAGTGCAAACCATTCTTCCAAATGGCACTTTTTTGCCATAAACTGGCAAAAAAATTGCAAATCCTGATCATGTGACTGCAGAACACTGCAACTGGTCATAAATGCGAGCTGGTTGCTAAGTGCCTGAATTGCAATAATGTGACCATGGGGATGATGCAAGAGTCATAAGTGCAAGGAATGGACTTTTTTCAGCAGCATTGTAACCTTGAACAGTTGCTAAATGAATAGTTGTAAATCAAGGGCTACCTATATCATCAATTGGGGCGCGGTGGCTCAGTGGGTTAGGACGCTGAGCTTGTCGATCAGAAGGTCGGCAGTTTGGCGGGTCGAATCCCGAGTGCCGCGTAACAGAGTGAGCGCCTGTTACTCGTCCCAGCTTCTGCCCACCTAGCAGTTCGAAAGCACGTAAAAATGCAAGTAGAAAAATAGGGACTGCTACGGTGGGAAGGTAACAGCGTTCCGTGCGCCTTTGGCGTCTAGTCATGCCAGCCACATGACCACGGAGACGTCCTCGGACAAGCGCTGGCTCTTCGGCTTTGAAACGGAGATGAGCACCGGCCCCTAGAGTCGGAAACGACTAGCACGCATGTGCGGGGGAACCTTTACCTTTACCTTTATATCATCAATTGGCTTAATTTTTACTTTCATATTTGTTTCAGATTCAGAGGTGCGCATTCATACTTACCTTTTGAAGTGATTTGCCACGACTCCAACCAACTCCCCAATTCTGTTCTCATTAAGTGAATGCATACTGACAAGGCAAACAATTAGATCTTTGTTGTCTTTTGTGTGGAAAACCACAAGCTGATCCTTTCCATTAGAGACACTCAGTCCTGTTAGCTGCATGAAATAAGAACGTTAAAGCTAGCAATGTTTTATGCTGTAAAATATACTTTATAGACTAAAGGCAAGAATTTTTAGAGTATTTGTTGCCTCTCAAGGCAATCTATTATACAATGGCTTTCTTAGGTCAGATTGTTTTCTAAGCTAGAAAACAAGCTGCAGGAGAACCAGACATCAGCTGATGTCTGCTATGCCAACAGGTTCCATGGGGATATTGTGATATTGACAAGGAAGCTTTAGAAGCCACGATGGTAAACATGGGTTGATAGACAAATGAAGCTCAACAAGCCTGGTTTCAATACAGACACCGTGTATTATTTAAAATTAAAAACGATACGTATAAGAGGAAGAAATAATCATCAACAATTGAATATTATTCTCTCCACAAAATTTCTAAGGAAACTAATTTCTAGGGCTTCTCTGGAAAAATAAAAGCTACAAAATATATTAACTGCTTATATTATGAAATAAGATAAAAAATAAAAAATAGGCTTGATGTTTTTTATCTGAATAGCAATTTAAAATCTTGAGGTTGGTGGTTTAGTTTTTTTAAAAAAACTATTTTAATAAGAAAAAAAAACACTCTACTGGGCAAAAATCACCCACTTATGGCCAGCATGCTGATGGTAAGTGTTGCTAAATGTGTTGCTATATTGATGCTAAAGGACTAGACTTGCCATATCACTGAGCACATAGCAACCATTGTTGAAAACATTCCCATGACCAACTGAGGAACAAAAAAAGGGATTCTATTTGAATATGTTAACCATTTCATTTGTTCCCCTCAGTTGCTTTTTATTCAAGTTATACCTGGATCTGTTATTATATGCATTCTTATACATTAGTGAAACTGATCCCAGTACTTGCTAAAATATGTGTTTACTGGAGATTTTAAGCTTCAAAATGAAGCTAGGGGAAGTTGTCCACCCAAAATGCAATTCTAAATATTTTAAATGCCTTCATTTCTTCGCTTAGAATTCTAAATTGTTCTCATTAAATTTAAATTCCAGATTTCCTTGGGGGAAGTCAAGCTTATTGTTAGATAGGAAGGACCAGTACATAAACTAAATTAATTATAAATTGGTTGGAAGTATGCTTGATGGAGCATCAACTCCACACATCTGCTTTAAAGGAATGAACATATGCTAAAGGAAAAAAAAAGTGTTTAATTTTGAAAAGTCACTATATAAGATGATTTCATTAAACTTTTCCCTGTATGAAAGCTTGTTAATATAGCATATAGAAAACCAAATCGCTCTTGGTCCTCTCTAAGCCATAATTAATTGGAAGATAGGAAGTGTTTAGGAAGTTTCTCACAGCAACTGAAGTAATTTGCCTATCTGCACCTTCAATCTTATAATCTCTCTCTCTCTCTCTCTCTCTCTCTCTCTCTCTCTCTCTCTCTCTCTCTCTCTCTCTCTCTCTCTCTCCCTCCCTCCCTCCCTCCCTCCCTCCTTTCTTCCTTCTCTCTCTCTTACAGCTACCGGTACTTAGCATTTTCACTCTTAACAGTGTCAGAAGACCAAGCTATTTTAATATGATTTGGCATATCTTAATTGCTATTCAAGACAAGTCATTCCTAAAACAGACAAACTTCAACAATAAATTATAATTGGAGAAATGTATTTCTCAGCCGAGGGCATCCAACCAGCTCCTGAGAGGATTATTAGTGAGATGAAGGAGAAGGGTTTACAAATGATATCACTGTTCTTGCTTTAAAAAAATTCTGACGTTTTAACTTGGGATAACCCATCCTGCACTAAGCAACTGTGTGAACGTACAGCAGGAAAGCTGAGTAATATAGCAATACAGAATAAAGGATTGCAATGACAATGGGAAATGGGAGGGGAAGGTCAGCAGATACTGTATGATTACACAGTAATCTTATGGAGATCATAATGCATGAATAGGCACAATAACTAAAAGCAAAATTTGGAAAAGGGTTTCAAGATTTATATCTCTGGTTGGGATTGCCAATGTTATTTTAAAATGATCATATTCTATTAAACCATGCTGAAATTTTCAACCATTGGAAATTATAGCAACAAAACAGTACAACAAATGGAAACTTTCTTATTATATGACCACAATATATATTTTTAGCAAGTTACAATGCATAAAAAATAAATCCCAAAGAAAATATTCAGGAAGCTAACAGAGTAATACTTACATTATACAGTGGGATAGTTTTCATCACTTTGTAGTGCTTTACAGGGTCCATCTTATAAATGTGTCTGTCAGTTATAAAAATTGCTCGATTTTCTACCTTATTGAAGCGGTTTACCTGCAAATAATTAAAACACACACTAGTATTACAATTATTACCTTAAAAGCAGTACAATATCTTACACACAAACGGAAAGAATTATTATTGTGAAAACTAGAATCTTGGTCTGCATTATATAGATATTAAATTTGCAAATAAGAGTGCTCATTAGAATTGCTGATGTTAAAATTTTAATATTTCTAACAAAATGCATTAATTAGAGTTCCGATAACTTTTTTTTGAATTAGCTGTTTGAAATCCAGATCGCTACAAAGGAAATCTGACAAATGCTTCCTTAAAATACTTAAATTACACTTTAAATAATTGAATTTTATTTTAACAATAGATATAGAAAATAATTCTAAAAATTAGTATACATTTGTATGTATTTATATAAACCTTTTCCAATGATATCAGTTTAAGGTATTCTTTTGACATAAAGAACAATAACTACACCTAACTTCAGATCTGCTTCAGATTTATATAATCATTCATGAAACAATTTCGCTTTTTGGATCTGACAAATTTTCTTTATTTTGGCCAGGACTCAGGCTAGGGAACACTAAAAGACTAACCCAAACCAATTATTTTTGATAATCTGGCCATCAATTAGCTGAGTAAAGGAAATATTTTTGCCACTGATTAATCACTGTGTGCTGTTATCATAAAATGATGGTTGTTTAGCAGAGAGAGTGCCAGATATGAAGAGAAAGAACAGAAAATTTCAGTCTTTTTTCCTGAAACTCAATAAACTGACCTGCCTTACTAGCAAAGCATCATATTTAAATCACAGTCCATTTCAGTATTAAAAATCTCCATGAGTTAATCGTAGATAAAGGTGCTAACTCTACATATTATTTGGCCTAATAAGCTAGAAAATGAAACCTACATTATGTCCCTCACACAGAGTTCATGTTCAGGAAATAATTCCAACCTTTTTATTTTAGAAACAGGATATAATGAGGACTCTATGTTGAGAATTGTAATTAGTGGAAAATAGAGCAGCCAGATTGCTTTCTAGCACCCGCTCTATTGATACACACCAGTTTTTCACGAACTGCTTTAACTGCTAATTATTTTTGTGACACATTTCAAGATGTTCAGATCCTATTTATAAAGTCTCAAGTAGATTGGAAGCAGGATACCTGAAACACTGCCCACAGTCTGATTTGCAGCAAAGAGCCTTCTATATGCTCCATAATCAAGGCACACTAATTTGGCAAAGAGGCAGTACAAAGCCTTCAAAGGGATAGGCAGGGCTTTTTTTCTCATAGAACGCTCAGAACGGAGTTCCGGCACCTTTTTTGGATGGAACTTTGTAGGGTAGGCAAGGCGGGTTGTATGATATGTGTGAGTTCCGGCACCTTTTTCTTTTACAAAAAAAGCACTGGGGATAGGACCTTGCCAAACTTTGCTCCATATAGGGCTCTTGCTGGAGAGCCTCTATCCATTAAGTTAAATTTCAAAAACACCAGAAGTGTTTTTAACCAGTATATCTGAGGAAAACAGCCTTCAAATCAAACAAGATTGGTTCCCAGCCACACAGCTTGTGAGGTATTTTGAAATGGGTCATGCCATTTTCTGTTTCCACATCACAATTTTGAAATTTTGCTAGGTCTTAAATTTGACCAGGCTGCAGGTACTATCTCTGCTGGACTTTACAAGAATAATGACTCATAGGTAGTTCTCAACTTATGACCATTCATTTAATGACTGACGTTACAATGATGTGAAAATAGTGAGTTACAACCAGTCCTCAATTTAAAACTACTGTAACATCCCCAAGGTTATATGGACAAAATTCAAGTGCTTGGCAACCATCATGTATTTACAATAGTCGCAGTATCCCAGGATCATGTGATCACCATTTGCGAGCTTCCCAGAGGGCTTTGGACAAAGTAAATGGGGAAAGCAAGTTCACTTAATGACCACATGGTTTGCTTAAATATTGCAATGATTTGCTTAATAATTGCTGCAAAAAACTGGACAGTTATAATGTCTGATAGGATTTTCCATGTTGTGAGGAAGCAGGTTATTGTCAAGTTGGACAGTGCTCTTCCCTTGTGTGTGGGGGGGGGGTCTTTCAGGATGAACACTATCTTTCTGTGTGTTGGTCAGTTTGGCTGAAATCCTGCTGCTAACAGCTGGTTCGTCTATGCTGCTAGGAGTCAGTTTCTTTAGCCAGCAAGCATGGATCACATTCAGGCCAGGTGCTGTCTAGCTCTTCACGTTCTTGATCCACTATTTATTTTATTTATTTTATTACATTTATATACCGCCCTTTCCCGAAGGACTCAGGGCGGTTTACAGGGTGATTAAAAAAACCAAGATACAAAAGTCAAAAACAAATTTAAAAAAATTATATTTGTCCCTGCATAAATAAAACCCCATTAAAATAAGATTAATCCTCAGCCTGGGCCAGAGAGCTCGAAGAGCCAGGTCTTCAGGTCCCGGCGGAATGAACGGAGGTCGGGGGCAGTCCTCAGCTCCACTGGCAGCTGGTTCCAAAGGGCAGGCGCCCCCACTGAGAAGGCCCTATCCCTGGGTGTCGTCCGCCGGCAATCTCTTACCGGTGGCACCCTGAGAAGACCCTCCCTGTGGGAGCGCACTGGACGAAGGGAACTTGATGCCGGCATATCTGATATCTGATATTGGTAACTGATTATGGTAATTAGTTCCTGTTCTGGAAAATTGCTGTGGTCTGTAACTACTTTGTACTTGAAGCTAAGGAAGATATTTTCTTTTCCCATTACAATTTCCTCAGCTAACATTAAAGATAACTTACTCAAATCTGGAGGCCTGGAGGAACGTTGTCCATAGGGTCGCGATGAGTCGGACACGACTTCGCAGCTAACAACAACAACAACTCAAATCTCTGTGGTTTTGGTTTATCTTCATTTTGCCCACTCCTCTTCCACTTCTACCTTTCATTCACATTACTGTTACGTGCTACTCATTTCCTGAAAATTACTGTTGCTTCAGTCATTTAGTCACTCCCAACTTTTTGTGACACAAAGAACGCAAATTTGCCAGAATTGTCTTTTAGTAACTGTTTCTTTGAGTTCTTGTAAGTCAATGCTTATGTCATCAATGAGGGCAGGGCTTTTTTTTGTCATAGAACACTCAGAACGGAGTTCCGGCAACTTTTTTGGATGGAACCTTGTAGGGTAGGCAAGGCGGGTTGTATGACATCTGTGAGTTCCGGCACCTTTTTCTTTTACAAAAAAAGCACTGAATGAGGGTATCTGGCTACTTTATCTTTTATCAGAGTCTTTTTTTCTGTTAGACTCTTTTTCACTTGCCTTCCAAAGTTTTTCCAAAAATCATAGTCTTTTTCAAAGACTGCTGCCTTTGCACTGCTTGTCCAAAACACCCAACCTTAAGTGCTCCTGTAAGAGCTCCTAGTGAACAGTTTATTTTTATTTTATAAAATATTTAATATATTTTATTAATAAAGAACCAATATGCCTATTAAAAAGATCTAAAAATGTCAAGATTACAATAGCAACTATCATATGTACTACGGTAAACAAAAAGAGGCTGTTGACCTATTATATATTTATTATGGACCGATGTAGAGTTGAAGGAATTAAGGGAAATAGGTGATCCTACAGAAACATATTGGTTCAAAAAGGATATTTAAAAAATTGTTAAGAGGATTCAAAATCCCTTTTTTAAAAAATTGATAGAACTATGGAATAAATGGAGATACCGGTTAACGCCAGGAATTTCTCCTTTAACACCAGTGGTGGAAATGGAGAAATTCCCTAAGATTGAATTGAAAGAATGGATTACCGTATTTTCTGGCATATAAGACGACTGGGCGTATAAGACGACCCCCTACATTTCCTGTTAAATTATAGGGTTTGGGCTATACTCGCCATATAAGACTACCCCTCTTCCAACGCACACCAAATAAAAATTAAAAAACATCAGATTTGATTTTTATATGGTAATTTTAATTCAAATGTTTATGACATGCAGGTACTTAGTAGGAAAACTGTCACTTATAAACATAAGGCTGTTTGTCATCCAACATATAAACATAAAACAGTGCAAGTGGATTAAACTTTTCCTAATTCACTCTAAAGCTTTCCCTGCGCAGACCAAATGGGAGATCTGCTCCAGGTTTTCCAGCCAGCCCGCCCAGTTCCTGAGTCAAATGCGTCCTTAGAGCTAAGCAGCTGCTCTGGCTGCTGCATTCCCCACCTGCCTTTCAAGTTGGGATAGACTGCAGCTGCTCTTCAACTTTAGAAGGAAAGACGCCCAGACCCCAGCCTGTAAAAAATTACAGACTGCAGCTTCTTCTCCAACTGGTCCCGTTTTCCCTGCGCAGACCAAATGGGAGATCCGCTCCAGGTTTTCCAGCCAGCCCTGTCCCTAAAGTTTCAGCACCCGGCGTATAAGACGACCCCTGACTTTTGAGAAGATTTTCATGGGTTAAAAAGTCATCTTATACGCCAGAAAATACGGTAGTAAATTTTAAAAAAAAATCAGATATATAAATGGGAAGACTGTCCTATGTCTCTTCTGAATATAGTTTGCTACATCTGGCAGTTGTTTTTCCATGTGCTATTGAAGCACAAATAGCAAAATCTTAATAATAATCCTAATTCAAGTGGAAAATAAGTTGAACTATAAGGTCTGAGCATTCTTTAGCACTGTCCCATTTTGTGATTGGAATATAAATCTCTATTTTTTCAGTCTTGGCCATGCCTGTATGATGCATTTTAACTGAATCGTCTTTGATTTTTGATCTCTGGTCAACATTTCCAGCATCAATGTTAGCAATTTTGTCAAGGATCCATTTAATCAAACTTTCAAGAATTTACCTCTAATTCAATGAGCAAATATTTACACACACAGTCACAGACACTAGGTTACTAGGATGTAACTTTTGCATATTACATTAATTAAGTGAACATGATGGAGCAGACCCTGATTTCCTTTTTCAAACAACTCATTATGTCCATATCAAGAACTTCAGAATTTAATATGTTAGAGCAGGGGTGTCAAACTGCTGGCCCGTGGGCTGGACACGTCATGAGGAAACTGCACCCATCCCATTGCCGGCAATGGAGAAAAAGCTCCGGTGCGTCGTGCGACGTCATGTGATGTCGCGGGTTTGACATGTCTGTGTTAGAGGTAACATGAAAAGCATCACACTGGTGATCTCTGGCGGGCCCGAGAAAGGGGTTATTCCTCTGTCCTGGTCCTATTAGATCTCTCAGCGGCTTTTGATACTATCGACCATGGTATCTTGCTGCGACATCTTGAGGGGTTGGGAGTGGGAGGCACCGTTTTACGGTGGTTCTCCTCCTACCTCTCGGGCCATTTGCAGACGGTGTTGGCAGGGGGGCAGAGGTCAGCCCCTAGGCCCCTTAGTTGTGGGGTGCCTCAGGGGTTGGTACTCTTGCCCCTCCTGTTCAACATCTATATAAAGCCGCTGGGTGAGATCATCCGTGGTTTCGGGGTGAGGTATCATCAATATGCTGATGATACCCAGCTTTTCATCTCCACCCCCGAACCAACCCAATGATGCCCTCGACGTGATGTCCTGTTGCCTGGAAGCGGTATGGATTTGGATGGGGAAGAACAGGCTCCGGCTCAACCCAGCCAAGACTGAGTGGCTTTACGTACCAGCATCTCATTTAGTCCAAGAGGTTCCATCTTTGGTTATGGGAGGAGAGGTGTTACCTCCCGTTGATAGGGTACGCAATTTAGGTGCCCTCCTGGATTCACGACTCAGTTTTGAAGATCATAATGGAGTCGTGGCCAGGGGGGCATTTGCCCAGGTTCGCCTGATGCACCAGTTGCGCCCCTATCTGGACCGAGATGCCCTAGGTACAGTCACCCATGCACTTGTTACCTCCCGTATAGATTACTGCAATGCTCTCTACATGGGGCTGCCCTTGAAGACCACCCAGAGGCTTCAGCTGGTGCAGAATGTGGCTGCGCGGGTAGTGATGGGAGCATCCCGATACTCCCATATTACACCCCTCCTGCGTGAGCTGCATTGGTTACCGGTTGTCCTCCGGGTGAGATTTAAGTTGCTGGTACTTACCTTTAAAGCCTACATGGCTTAGGCCCAGGATATTTGCAGGACCGTCTGCTTCCGGGAACGATCTCCCATTGCCCAGTACGCTCACACAGAGAGGGCCTCCTCAGGGTGCCGTCAGCTAGACAATGTCAGCTGGCGACCCCCAGGGGGTGGGCCTTCTCTGTGGGAGTGCCAGCCCTATGGAACCAACTTCTTTTCCGTCAGGCTGACCTGGACTGACGACAGGGATTTTAAAATGTTTTTAAATTTTTAACTACAATTTTAATTTATTCTATTGGGGCTGTTAATTCTTTTTAACTTTTGTATCGTTGTATTTTATTGTTGTTAGCCGCCCTGAGTCCTTCGGGAGATAGGGTGGCATATAAGTCCCAATAATAAATAAATAAATAAATAAATAAATAAATAAATAAATAAATAAATCTACTGGTTAGTTGGATCAAGGAATTCTTACTATGTGCAAAGTCATGCAAGTAATTATTGGTATTGTTTTTATTTTGCTCTGGATTGTTATCACTTGAATCATATCAAGTTATTGATCATATTTAATGACCAATGCTCACACAGACCTCCAAGAAAACAAGGACTTCACAATTTCTTGTAATACCAGGATCCCACCTTGCATACAAGGAGCTGTCCTTTGTACTGAAGAAAAGAAGAAAGCTTATGTTCAAATGATCTATTCTATTGCATTTTTATTGGAGGTTTTGAACACAGCAGCAGTTCTTTCCCAAAATATTGGACAAAAGGGGAACCTGAAGAATCCAAGACCATTAAATGCTATGTTTTCATTTCAGTGCAAAATTTTGCCTGATTTTGCACAGACACACAAACAAAGCAAGGAAATTCTTCAAGATACAACTAACTATCCTGGAACAAAGCTGAGAAAAATATACATACAGTAATAAGGCGAGGTACAGATATTAATTTTAGAATGCCTGATTTATTGTTATTGCCACTATGTGAATCACAACATGCTGGGTAATATAATATGCTTGTGCAGAGGGAGGATACTGAATATGACTTCAAAAAATAAAGATTATTAATACTGATCATTGTTTTGCAGGGCCTTGTGGAAAGGTTCAGTAGTAGCAAGGGAAGAACAGAAATAGATTCCAAATATTATTTGAGAAATTATCAAATGTTGTAGGACAAATGAAGCTACACAAGTAGATTACTGATGAAATTACTTCAAAATGGTCTCAGTACATTAATGGACCAATGTTTAATAAAATAAAGAATCCTACAGCGTCTTATTCAAAGAATCCTTTTATTTTAGTACTCTACACTCTTATTTAAAAGATTTTCTGAAGGTTTTTAGTAAAAGGCTATACAAATTACTGTATATTATCTGAGAGCTTTTAAATTGAGATGTTTTTTAGGTCTGCCAGAAATCATGATATACTAGTGCTGGAGCACTCGGTACATCAACAGACTGCACAGATTCCTGCCAATCCTGCCCCAGAGCCATAATTTCTCCTTATTGCTTCACTACCCAGGTGCACCAAAGTACCTCGACTTCCATATTAGGCTTTCTATTTCATCATTCCACTCCCTTGGCAACTAATCCTTTTCTAGTCTTCTAATAATTGCTGTTAGCATATTCTATGTTCAGAACAAACTAGCTGCAAATATAACTGCTGTTATACAAGTGTTTTGTACTATCAACATGTTCCAAATGATACACCCACAATTTATCCAAAACTAATACAGAAATGTTTGTGACAAATACACAAGGATACACACCAGAAACGGCTGAGTAGCAGTAACACAGTGTGTATCTATAATGAATTTAAGGAATCTGCACCTATACTTTGCATGTTACATTGCAACAAAAACATGTTTTTCATACAGACAGTGAGGAAAAATAAAGGGGAAAGATAAATACCTGAAAAAACTAAAGTCACAGAAAGAACTTCATGATAACAAAAAATAATAGAGACTGGCTTTAGAATTCATGAAAAGAACAAAAGGAGGCTGTTTTCATCAAACAAGTTACATGGCAGAATACATTCTGAAACCGAGCGCTCTAGAAGACATGAATGAGCAAAGCAAACAATAGGGCTGATGGAATTCATGGTTGTGCAAAGAATAAAGAGAACTTGGAGGGAGTTAAGTGCCCTACAGAGCACTTTCAACTCTGAAGATACCAGCCACATTGGCTGGTGAAATGTCAGAACACCGAATAATTAAACTATGGACTAATTACCCAGAAGGTCATCACCACTGAACTAACTTAGTATTGTGCTAACAAATAACTCCTATATTATTTCTGCCAACTGTAAAAAAATCCTTTATTTCCCCCCAAAGCCTACTTTTGATCCCAAACACTCAGGGTTAAAACTCAGTGTTTGGGAGGATTTTTTTCCAATTTTCTCCAGCTTACCTTACGAACTTGAGATGAGAAAAGAATCCTCATGAACTTGTCCTTGCGTTGCAACTCAGAAGTAACAGAGGTGAATGAACCCGTAGCCTGAGAATTATCAGGATTCTTAAAGAAACAATAAATTTATCTATTGTTAAAACAAGTCCAGAGCACCTTTACTATTCCAAATCAAATATAAGTAATAAAACTTTACTGTAGCTATTGTTCTCCATTTGCTTAAGTTTAAAAAGTCAAGAAACAAAATTAAGGAGATGGACATAAGTGTCCAAAAGGCAAACTCTCTACAATAAGCACAGCCTCCTATAATTTTCAAGAGTTCAGTTTAGAATAGAATACACCTAGATTAGCTTTCCTATTCCCATGCCCCAAAGCCAGGAAAATAGTCAAAATTTTCAGTGACTTTCTGAACATTATCGGGGTGGTAATCATATGGGGGACTGCTGTTGTAGACAGCAGGCACCACATTTTTTTATTGCTACTATTTCAATTAGTCTTATTTCTCCCACAACTGTCTGATTAAAAAAAAATTAAAGAGACACAGGGACATACAGAAAAATTCCAACAAAGGCTTTCATCTTGGTATATAGATTTTTTTTATTGGCTAAACCTACTCCTGACATTAATATTGCAAGAATGTTTTTAATATGATTTTAAATTTCCAAACATATGCACTGACTCAAAACCTTTGGAGAAGATTCCACAAATTTTAAGTAAAGTAGGAATATGGAGGCCAAACTTGATTAGATTACCTACTGAACAATATTACCACTCTTTTGTCTGTCAGGAATTTCACGTTAATTAATTTAATAAATTATTAATTTATCTAGCAAGAACTGCACATACTGCACTATTCATCTTTTACTATGTTTTCATTTTTGTAGTATTGCAAGAAACAATGACTGAATTTTGACAGGTTCTACTATAATTACCAATGCAAGGTAGTTGCCCTGCCAGACCCTTTGCAATCCAATATCCCCTCGATGGCCCTTAAGCAACTCCAATGCTGCCACTTTTGCCTTGATTTGTGGCAAATCTTTGGGTGGGATACTTTTAATTAGTTCATGTGCTCTCCATCTGAGAAAAAAATTAAGAAGTCATACAGGAATTTGACAGAAGGCAAGGATTGTGAAACAAAAATTCAAAATTACCCATCAATATGAGAATTTCATTCAGAAAAGATGTTCAGCTGACTCATATCATTAGAAATGTGCAATGGTATTCTTTATGTGGTTGATGCTTCCCGAAGTAGCATCTCTACTATTCCATCTACAAAGCTAACTCCACAGAGAGATGCTGAAGATGCTGGGTGGCTCTGCCCAAGCTCCATAACTCAAGAAACAGATTGTTTCCATTTCTTACCTGGAATAGATTGCATGTAGAGCTTTTTCAAATCGTCGCAAAACCTTTGGAGGATTAGGCCATTTCACATGCTTCCCATAATCTTTCATAGACTTCACATTTTGAAATCGCCGGGCAACCTCACAGATATAAGACTTCACTTTGTATCGACGGTAACATTTTAAAATCTTCAGGGCAGCTCGGGTCCTCTTGTATTGGAGTCGAGCTAATGTACCTCTCCAAACCTACAGAAATAGCCATTCAGAAAATATTAGGCTGTGGCATAATTTATTCTGCTTCTATTAATCAAGGGCATGTGTGTTTATGAAAAGGTTTGCCATTGCCTTTGTGTTGGATATTTTGTAATCTAACCTATTAAGATTCCTGGTTTGTTTGCACCCAGCACTAATAAGGTTTGATCCTTCTGAGATTTTTTTTTAAATCAGCCATAGTTAGCTAATATTGCTACATAAATGGGAGCACTATCTACAGGTGAAACTCAAAAAATTAGAATATCGTGCAAAAGTTCATTTATTTCAGTAATGCAACTTAAAAGGGGAAACTAATATATGAGATCCCCTTCATGGATTACTGCCTTGTCGTGGCGAAGGGGCTTGCGTAATTCAATGAAGCTATGAGCTATGCCGTGCAGGGCCAACCAAGACGGACAGGTCATAGCCGAGAGTTCTGACAAAACGTGATCCACTGGAGAAGGAAATGGCAACCCACTCCAGTATCTTTGCCATGAAAACCCTATGGACAGTACCAAAAGGCAAAACGATATGACGCTGGGAGATGAGCCCCTCAGGTCGGAAGGCGTCCAATATGCTACTGGGGAAGAGCAGAGGGCTAGTACTAGTAGCGCCAGAAAGAATGAAGCGACTGGGCCAAAGCCGAAAGGACGCTCAGCTGTGGATGTGTCTGGTGGTGAAAGGAAAGTCCGATGCTGTAAAGATTTTTTCTCCATAGGAACCTGGAATGTAAGATCCATGAATCAAGGAAAGCTGGACGTGGTCAAACAAGAGATGACAAGACTGAACATCGACATCTTAGGTATCAGCGAACTAAAATGGACAGGAATGGGTGAATTTAATTCAGATGACCATCAGGTATACTACTGCGGGCAAGAATCCCTCAGAAGAAATGGAGTAGCCTTCATAGTCAATAAAAGAGTAGGAAAAGCAATACTGGGATACAACCCTCAAAATGACAGAATGATCTCAGTTCGAATCCAAGGCAAACCATTCAATATCACAGTAGTCCAAGTCTATGCCCCAACCACCAGTGCTGAAGAGGATGAAATTGACTGGTTCTATGAAGCCCTACAGCACCTTATAGAACTAACACCAAAAAATGATGTCCTTATCATCATGGGGGATTGGAATGCTAAAGTAGGAAGCCAAAAGATAACCGGAATAACAGGCAAGTTTGGCCTTGGAGTACAAAATGAAGCAGGGCACAGGCTGATAGAATTTTGTCAAGAGAATACGATGGTCATAGCAAACACTCTTTTCCAACAACCCAAGAGACGGCTCTACACATGGACATCACCAGACGGTCATCACAGAAATCAGATTGACTATATGCTCTGCAGCCAAAGATGGAGAAGCTCTATACAGTCAGTAAAAACAAGACCAGGAGCTGACTGTGGCTCAGACCATGAGCTTCTCCTTGCAAAGTTTAAGCTTAAACTGAAGAAAGTAGGGAAAAGCACTAGGCCACTCAGGTATGAATTAAATCATATCCCTGTTGAATATACAGTAGAGGTGACAAATAGATTTAAGGAATTAGATCTGATAGACAGAGTGCCTGAAGAACTATGGACAGAGGTTCGCGACATTGTACAACAGGTAGCAACCAAAACCATCCCAAAGAAAAAGAAATGCAAGAAAGCAAAATGGCTGTCTGAGGAAGCTTTGCAAATAGCTAAGGAAAGGAGGGAAGCGAAAGGCAAGGGAGAAAAACATAGATATGCCCAATTGAATGCAGAATTCCAGAGAATAGCTAGAAGAGATAAGAATGCCTTCTTAAATGAACAGTGCAAAGAAATAGAAGAAAACAATAGAATAGGGAGGACCAGAGATCTTTTCAAGAAAATTGGAGAGATGAAGGGAACGTTTAATGCAAAAATGGGCATGATAAAGGACCAAAATGGCAGGGACCTAACAGAGGCAGAAGAGATTAAGAAGAGGTGGCAAAATTACACAGAAGAACTATACAAGAATGAGCTTAACGTCCCTGATAATCAAATTGAGGTGGTCACTGACCTCGAGCCAGACATCCTAGAATGTGAAGTGAAGTGGGCCTTAGAAAAGCTGAGCAACAACAAAGCTAGTGGAGGTGACAGTATTCCAGCTGAGCTATTCAAAATCTTAAAAGACAGTGCAGTAAAAGTGCTACACTCAATTTGCCAGCAAATTTGGAAAACTCAACAGTGGCCACAGGATTGGAAAAGATCAGTTTACATTCCAATTCCAAAGAAAGGCAGTGCCAAAGAATGTTCAAACTATCGCACCATTGCACTCATTTCTCATGCTAGTAAAGTCATGCTTAAAATCCTACAAGCTAGACTTCAGCAGTATGTGGATCGAGAACTACCAGAAGTACAGGCAGGATTTCGAAGAGGCAGAGGAACTAGAGATCAAATTGCCAACATACGCTGGATCATGGAGAAAGCTAGGGAGTTCCAGAAAAACATCTACTTCTGCTTCATTGACTATGCTAAAGCCTTTGATTGTGTGGATCATAACAAACTGTGGCAAGTTCTTAAAGAGATGGGAGTACCAGACCATCTTATTTGTCTCTTGAGAAACCTATATGCGGGTCAAGAAGCAACAGTGAGAACTGGACACGGAACCACTGATTGGTTCAAAATTGGGAAAGGAGTCCGGCAAGGCTGTATACTGTCGCCCTGCCTATTTAACTTATATGCAGAGCACATCATGAGGAAGGCAGGGCTAGATGAATCAAAAGTTGGAATTAAGATTGCCGGAAGAAATATCAACAACCTAAGATACGCAGATGATACCACTCTAATGGCAGAAAGTGAAGAAGAACTAAAGAGCCTCTTGTTGCGGGTGAAGAAGGAGAGTGCAAAACTTGGGTTGAAACTTAACATTAAGAAAACCAAGATCATGGCATCTGGCCCTCTCAATTCCTGGCAAATAGATGGGGAAGAAATGGAGGTAGTGACAGATTTTATTTTCCTGGGCTCCAAGATCACTGCAGATGGGGACTGTAGCCAAGAAATTAAAAGATGCTTGCTCCTGGGGAGGAAAGCCATGGCAAATCTAGACAGCACACTAAAAAGCAGAGACATCACCCTGTCAACAAAAGTGCGTATAGTCAAGGCTATGGTTTTCCCAGTTGCAATGTATGGCAGTGAAAGTTGGACCATAAGAAAGGCTGAGCGCCAAAGAATTGAAGGCTTTGAACTATGGTGCTGGAGAAGACTCCTGCGAGTCCCTTGGACTGCAAGGCGATCAAACCGGTCAGTCCTAGAGGAGATCAATCCTGACTGCTCTTTAGAAGGCCAGATCCTGAAGCTAAAACTCAAATACTTTGGCCACCTAATGAGAAGGAAGGACTCACTGGAGAAAAGCCTAATGCTGGGAAAGATTGAGGGCAATAGAAGAAGGGGACGACAGAGAATGAGGTGGCTGGATGGAGTCACTGAAGCAGTAGGCGTGAGCTTAAATGGACTCCAGAAGATGGTAGAGGACAGAAAGGCCTGGAGGAATGTTGTCCATAGGGTCGCGATGGGTCGGACACGACTTCGCAGCTAACAACAACAATATATGAGATAGACTCATTACATGCAAAGCAAGATAGTTCAAGCCGTGATTTCTCATAATTGTGATGATTATGGCTTACAGCTCATGAAAACCCCAAATCCACAATCTTAGAAAATTAGAATATTACATGCAATCAATAAAACAAGGAGTGTACATAGAACAATGTCGGACCTCTGAAAAGTATAAGCATGCATATGTACTCAGTACTTGGTTTGGGCCCCTTTTGCAGCAATTACTGCCTCAATGCGGCGTGGCATGGAAGCTATCAGCCTGTGGCACTGCTGAAGTGTTATGGAAGACCAGGATGCTTCAATAGCGGCCTTCAGCTCTTCTGCATTGTTCGGTCTCATGTCTCTCATCTTTCTCTTGGAAATGCCCCATAGATTCTCTATAGGGTTCAGGTCAGGCGAGTTTGCTGGCCAATCAAGCACAGTAATCCCACAGTCATTGAACCAGGTTTTGGTGCTTTTGGCAGTGTGGGCAGGTGCCCAGTCCTGCTGGAAAATGAAGTCAGCATCCCCATAAAGCTCGTCTGCGGAAGGAAGCATGAAGTCCTCCAAAATCTCCTGGTAGATGGCTGCGTTGACCCTGGACTTAATGAAGCACAGTGGACCAACACCAGCAGATGACATGGCTCCCCAAATCAACACAGACTGTAGAAACTTCACACTGGACTTCAAGCATCTTGCAGTGTGTGCCTCTCCATTCTTCCTCCTGGTTTCGAAATGAGATGCAAAAGTTGCTCTCATCAGAAAAGAGGACTTTGGACCACTGAGCAACAGACCAGGTCTGTTTTTTTTTAGCCCAGGTAAGAGCTTCTGACTTTGTTTGTTGTTCAGGAGTGGCTTGAGAAGAGGAATATGACATTTGAAGCCCATGTCCAGGATCCGTCTGTGTGTGGTGGCTCTTGATGCACTGACTCCAGCCTCAGTCCACTCCTTGTAAAAGTCATCAACACTTTTGAATGGCCTTTTCCTGACAATCCTCTCCAGGCTGCGGTCATCCCTGCTGCTTGTGCACCTTTTTCTTCCACACTTTTCCCCTTCCACATAACTTTCTATTAATGTGCTTTGATACAGCACTTTGGGAACATCCAACTTCTTTTGCAATTACCTTTTGAGGCTTTTCCTCCTTATGGAGGGTGTCAATGATGGTTTTCCGCACAACTGTCAGGTCAGCAGTCTTCCCCATGATTGTGATTCCTACTGAACCAGACTGAGAGACCATTTAAAGGCTCAGGAAGCCTTTGCAGGTGTTATGGCTTAATTAACTGATTAGAGTGGGACACTTTGAGCCTAGAATATTGCACCTTTTCACAATATTCTAATTTTCTGAGATTGTGGATTTGGGGTTTTCATGAGCTGTAAGCCATAATCATCACAATTATGAGAAATCACGGCTTGAACTATCTTGCTTTGCATGTAATGAGTCTATCTCATATATTAGTTTCCTCTTTTAAGTTGCATTACTGAAATAAATGAACTTTTGCACGATATTCTAATTTTTCGAGTTTCACCTGTAGATATAAATGAATAAATACAATTAAATGTAGTCAAGCTTTTTGAAATTGTTCTTCCCCACTAATTTCTAGGAAGATAGCTCACTCTAATTTGACATCATTGCTTGTTTTTAGTTTGCAGTGTTTGTATGAACCCAGGAATGTGTGGTTTATTCCACAGTCATAGTTAAATAAACCATAACTTATCTTTATAAGCAACTACCATAAAAATTATACATTTGTCAATTGGAGTATCAGTTAAAAATACCATAAAACACTTTTATGTAGTGAGTTTAATGGGGTCTAGCTTCCCTAAACTAGAAATAGGATTGACTTCCTATTTCAAGAATAATAAATTACTATATTAAAAAATAATTCAATTTCTTCTGTTGTGCTGTAAAAAAGGTAGCAGTCTTAAATAAGGGAAAAAAATCACTTGTTAAATATTTTAATAGCAAATCAAGAGAAGAAATTTGCAGATTGTTTGAGAAACTGTATGTCTAATGCAGTTAAAGCCAAGGAGTACATACATATTGATTTGTAGTATTTCATGAAAATATGGATAGAAGTACAAGTTTTACAAGTTTTCCTCAAGGGACATTTTCTCAGAAAATGGCTTATGTTATAGCCCCTCTGAATAAGCTGCATGTCAGAATGCTGTATAGCATCTTTATTCTTACATAATTTTTATAGTTTGACTTCACAGCATGAATTTTTGCAGTCAAGATTAAGAATGCCAATTTGCTACATTTGCAGCAATTGTTGTTAAGCAAATTAAATTAGAACTTGCCATGATTTGCTATTTAAATGATCACCTTCTCTAACCTAAAGGATGGCATCAACACATCAGTGTAGATCAGACTTATGATGTGATTGCTAATATTACTTTATTATGAGCTTACATCAACAGAATCTTGTGCATCTGAATTTGCTTCCCCCTCCCTCTCTTTAGTTTCTTGAGAACTAGAGGGACATATCTGAAATAGAGAAATGCATTCAGATGCCTTTTATCTGATCACTGCCTTGGTTGGGATAGTTCCTCTTGTTCAGGTTATTCCTTACTGCCCATTACAGATGATGAAATCCATGGGTTTTTTCAATTGTTACATCTTATTGTTATGATTTATTGAAAAAGCATTTTTATACCATAATTAGTGTGCACTGAAATTTCAATTTAATGGGCTGTCTTTTAGCTGACTTCTGGTACAATGGGTCACATTGCCATCTAGATATCTCTCAAAATAATGGACAAATTTACTGCATCCAATATAATCCATTTACAATGGTCACAATTGTCCTGCATTTCATTTCAGCTTCTTTTTTATTCTTAACAACTTATCTATCCAAACTGCATCCTTGTTGTATTGTTCTTGTGTTCAGAACAATACTGTTTCTTCTTTGCCAGATGCCGGCTGTTTCACTGTAGTCTCTCCATTGATGGATTGGCAGAAATGTTTCTGATTCAACTGAAATTGGAGATTCTACCTGTAATGTGCAAATTCAAGCTTTGCATCCATTGATCTTCTTGATTATATTATGCTGCTTTGTTATTTCCAGTGCTCCTTAATCCTCCTTGTTTCTAAGTTATATTTCTTGACCAGATATTTTTTGGTCTTGTTCTTCAGTTTCTCTTCTTTCTTCATTTTTTAGCTTGCTTGGGTAGGGTGGTTTTGTGCAAAGTCAGGATATTCAGGTGTAGTAATTTCAAAATTGCCATGTACCTAGGCAGCATTTTGGGTATTGCTCCAGTGGCTCCTATTACTATTAGTACAACCATTGATTTCTTCCTCCGCAATCGCTCAAGTTCAGTTTACAAATCACTCCCCCCCCCCGTAGCTGTTTCTCTTTAATTCATGCATCCCCTGGTATTGTAATATGAATGAAACAAACATTTTTCTTTTCTACAATAGTGATGTCAGGCATGTTGTGGGCCAGATGTCTATCTGTTTCAATCAGAAAGTCCCACAGGATCTTGTCTTGCTCATTTTCAACAACTTTGTCGATTTGGTGTTCCCAGTAATTTTTGCTGCATTCAAACCCAAACTTCTGACAAAGCTTCCACTGTATAATTTTGGCAACTTGATCATGACATTGTAGATATCAGTCTGTGAGATTTTGCTGCAGCCACTGATAAGGTGATCCACTCTTTCATCTTTCTTGCTGCATAAGCGATACTTGCTTTTATTGCCGACATGTTGAATTTTTGCTTTCATGGAATTGGTCTGCAAGGCTTGCTCTTGAACAGCCAAAATGAAGCCCTCAGCTTTTCTTCAGCACTCCTGATCTCAACCATTTCCATGTTAGCTTTGTATCTATCTACCTTTCCTTCAATGTCCTTCAGGCATTGACTGTGCACAGGCTTCTTTTTCCAGTTAGAAACTTGATGCTCAATTGGTTTCCTTTCGATATTCTGCTTTCAATCTTGTTGTTTTCAAGAGGTTTCCCTTGTTCACCTCCTTCAGCAGAGGCTCTTTTACTTTTTTATGTAGTCATTTAAGCTGTTTTTTTCCTCTTCCAGAGTTTGTTTCCCTTGTAAGAGACCTCTGCCATTATTATTATTATTGTTGCCATTGTCATCATCATCATCATCATCATCATCATCATCATCATCATCATCATCATCATCATCATCCCTTTTCACATTTTAGAAATATTAGCCTGAAAAGGCTAAATAAATGTCTTAGGAAGATGGTCATAAACTATAACTACATTTTAAAAACTAGGATAATGCAAGCTCTTCGTTTTTGCAAAGTTTTTACAGGCTGAAGAATAGGATCAAACATAATTAAACATATTCTCCTGTTCAAAAAAGGAGAAAGATCTGAGAAATACATCCACAGAAGAGCAGTGGTAGAAGAATACTCATGTTTGGAAGAAAATTGTGGATTAGAGAAAACATCTGGGAAGTGGATGAAGTTTTTAAAATATAAGTAAAGCCTCTAATGATATGCTGGATGGATACAGACTTGTTAGTTCAGGAAGGCATTTTCATTTTTTTGCTGAAAAATACTTACTTTATAAGAAAAAAAAACTTATCAGTAGGATTTCTGCAAATACTGTTCCTTTCACTCTCTTCAAATATGAATTCCAAACTCCCATGAGGCTCATACTGAATTTCAGATAGAAAGTAATGTTCTCTAAGAAGCAATCACAATGGCTACATTCTATTCAAAATGCCTATTGCTTCCTTGGGATAATATTTGTTTCTTCTTCAGCTCAACTTAAAAGAAGCCTTTGTTCCTCCTACTGGTATGCAAATAACTCCTATTTCTTTCACAAATGTTGAAGAACTTTGATTCTGTTTCTGAGCTGGCATTTTACAGTTCCCTAGAGAGGCATAAATTTTCTACTTACACTAGGATTAATTAATTACCCAGTGCAATTAGAAACATAATTATCAATATATTTTATATAGATGATGTAAAAAAACAAAACACAGTCTTTCTTGTATATACCTCTATAAATGTGGGTTACATCATCTTAGGAGAAGATGTAAAATACAGTTAGGAAGCAATGAGAGACAATATTTATAGCAACTGAAACCCAAATAAACAACCTTCCTCAAGAGAAATCAAGAAGGAAAGAAAAAGGAAAGGGAAAGGCTTTTTGTAATATATACCAATACAACACACCCCTATCATAAGGTTCAACACTATCAGTTCTATCCAACTTGGATGGGACATATGTAGGAATTGTTGGAATAAATAAAATGGCAATTGTGTATATGAAAAATAGAAAAGTTTTAATGGAGAGGGAAACTGCACCAAAATAAATGAATTGATGAGACATGCAATTATGGATATTTAGGAAAAGAGGGTTCTGTAAACTAAAAGAACAACGCAGTTTTATACTATGTGGTAAGGCATATGCAAAGAGTAACACTCTAAAGTGTACAACGATAGGACCCATCTCTCTTTGTTTCATCTAATGAATGCTTTAATTCTTATAAGCTTTACTTTTCTGTCCAGATGTCTTTCCTTTTTTTTCCTTAGCTGTTCTGTTATCACTTTGTATTGTTTCATCTCCACTCAGTTTGATCTTTCCTTTTTCTTTCTGTCCTTTACTAGTATGAACATCCCTTCCCTTCCAGCCTGTTTTTCTCCTTTTTAACTGATTCTATATGTTTGTTTAGTGTGTCTATGTGTGAGAATGTGTGCATAAGACAGGATAATTGATGGGGATCAATCAGTATTATAAACAGTATACCTTAGTTTACAAACAGTTTTAATCAGTAATTTTTAATTCAATTATTTTATATAATTTGGCTAACACACATACACATGTATACACAAACACAGATACACAAGAACAAAGTTAAATTATTATTTACACTAAATTATTATAAATTATGTTATTCATGTAATATAATGATACATCAAGTTTAATTTGTCCTGCTACCTTCAATTTTTTTGGTGTGCAGTTCCCACCCACCATGTTTGCCCAAAGGGTGGGCAAACATGGGCACCTGTACAGTCATTATTATAATGGACAGAGCAAATAATTCACTATACTGTCACACTCTCTCTCTTATAGAAATCTAATTATTGCTAAAACTTCACCCTTTCAAAACTTCACTTCAGCCACATAGGCCTAAAGTAAGTTTATCACACAAGTACCCTGGTTAGTGCTAGTACTATTACTGTAGGGTGCTAATATACTTTCCCCATTTTTAAGAAGTCTGATCTCCTTTTTTGTAACTCATCCGTTCATTGGTATATCATGATGTTCTAATTCGTGAGTGTGTGTGTGTGTGTGTGTGTGTGTGTGTGTGAGAGAGAGAGAGAGAGAGAGAGAGAGAGAGGGAGAGAGAAACAGAGGGAGAGAGGGAGACAGAGACAGAGAGAGAGACACAGAGACAATAAACAATGTACAACTGCAGAATAGAGAACAATTGCCTTTGGCTCCTGTTTCCTTACCCTGTCCCTGGGCTCTAACCATTTTATCAACTGTTTTCATCTCTCTTTTTCTTCTTCTTCCTCATTTTCTTTTTATGTTCCATATTTTATTCTACAACCAAAGGGGAAGAATTATCCAGGTTTTTTTCAATAAGCTGTTAATCATCCTGGGAATCTTTTCAGCTGAAGATTAGTGTAAAAATGTTATCCTAAAAAATATCTCATTTTGCCAAAGAGCTGCAGCAGGCACATTTCTGCTCAGGTCTGGGGAGATATATGAGCAGAATGTATCTTCATAAAGTCTTTGTCCCCATTAAAAAAACATTCCTGGCAAAATAGCTGAATCTGGGTGGCATGATCTCAGGATGCTGCAGGATGGCAACTAAAGGAGCTGTATGTGCATTTGCCTGCCCAATATAGTCTTTATTAAAGAATGAAGAACTTTTTTAGATTGGCCTAATCACTATTTTGCATAAATACTTAAGTTGGACTTTTCCTTACCTTGCCCCATGCATTTTCATCTTAACAAGAGATAAAAGAGATAAATTTCAAATATTTGAAGTAATAAGGCAATAATGAGAAACGCAATACTAGATAGGAAAATGGAAATATAGCTCAAAGGAAATTATTTAACATTAAACATTGGCCAGACATCCTAGAATGTGAAGTGAAGTGGGCCTTAGAAAAGCTGAGCAATAACAAAGCTAATGGAGGTTACAGTATTCCAGCTGAGCTATTCAAAATCTTAAAAGACGATGCAGTAAAAGTGCTACACTCAATTTGCCAGAAAATTTGGAAAACTCAATAGTGGTCACAGGATTGGAAAAGATCAGTTTACATTCCAATTCCAAAGAAAGGCAGTGCCAAAGAATGTTCAAACTATCGCACCATTGCACTCATTTCACATGCTAGTAAAATTATGCTTAAAATCCTACAAGCTAGACTCCAGCAGTATTTTGATCGAGAACTACCAGAAGTACAGGCTGGATTTCGAAGAGGCAGAAGAACTAGAGATCAAATTGCCAACATACGCTGGATCATGGAGAAAGCTAGGGAGTTCCAGAAAAACATCTACTTCTGATTGTGTGGATCACAACAAACTGTGGCAAGTTCTTAAAGAGATGGGAGTACCAGACCATCTTATTTGCTTCTTGAGAAACCTATATGCGGGTCAAGAAGCAAGAGTGAGAACTGGACACGGAACCACTGATTGGTTCAAAATTGGGAAAGGAGTCCAGCAAGGCTGTATACTGTCGCCCTGCCTATTTAACTTATATGGAGAGCACATCATGAGAAAGGCAGGGCTAGATGAATCAAAAACTGGAATTAAGATTGCCGGGAGAAATATAAACAACCTAAGATATGCAGATGATACCACTCTAATGGCAGAAAGTGAAGAAGAACTAAAGAGCCTCTTGTTGCGGGTGAAGAAGGAGAGTGCAAAACTTGGGTTGAAACTAAACATTAAGAAAACCAAGATCATGGCATCCGGCCCTCTCAATTCCTGGCAAATAGATGGGGAAGAAATGGAGGTAGTGACAGATTTTATTTTCCTGGGCTCCAAGATCACTGCAAATGGATTGTAGCCAAGAAATTAAAAGACGCTTGCTCCTGGGGAGGAAAGCCACGGCAAATCTAGACAGCACACTAAAAAGCAGACATCACCCTGTCAACAAAAGTGCATACAGTCAAGGCTATAGTCTTCCCAGTTGCAATGTATGGCAGTGAAAGTTGGACCATAAGAAAGGCTGAGCGCCAAAGAATTGAAGGCTTTGAACTATGGCGCTGGAGAAGACTCCTGCGAGTCCCTTGAACTGCAAGGTGATCAAACTGGTCAATCCTAGAGGAGATGAACCCTGACTGCTCTTTAGAAGGCCAGATCCTGAAGTGGAAACTCAAATAATTTGGTCACCTAATGAGAAGGTTCACTAGAGAAGAGCCTAATGCTGGGAAAGCTTGAGGGCAAGAGAAGACGGGGACGACAGAGAATGAGATGGCTGGATGGAGTCACTGAAGCAGTAGGTGTGAGCTTAAATGGACTCCAGAAGACGGTAGGGGATAGGAAGGCCTAGAGGAACGTTTTCGGACACAGGCAAGTTGTATTTTTTACACAATACCCAGTGGATTAGTTTAGCAACTTGGTCATATCTAGCTTTGTAATCAGTTTGCGTGATTTTGCTGCACTCACATATTAAATGTGAAACAGTTTCAACTTTGTCATTGCAAAGTTGGCAATTTGGATTGTCAATAGATTTTTGTATCTTCGCTTTCATGGCATTAGTTTGTAGTGCTTGTTCTTGAGCAGCCAGTATTAAGCCTTCCATTTCTTTTGATGGTTCCCATCTTAAGCCATGCCCATGTCAAGTTGTTATCGCATTTTCCTTCAATATTTTTCAAATGCTGTCCATGCAAAGCTTTGGTTTTCCATCTATTTAATCTGTCATCCAGGCATTTTTCTTTATATTCTGCCTTTGTTTCTGTTATTTTTATAATGCTCTCTGTTTTCACAGCCTGCAGCAATTTTTCTGTACTTTGATTTACATAGTCATTCAAACTTCATTTTTCTTCTTCTACAGTTTGGTGGATTTGCAGTAGCCCTCTGCCCCCTATTCTTCTTGGCAGGTACAACCTGTTGATGTCACTTCGTGGATGTAGAGCGTGGTGCACGTTCAAAAGTTTACGTGTTTTCTGGTCTAGGTGTTCCAATTCAGCCAAAGTCCAGTTGATAATTCCAGCTGGGTAGTGTATCAGTGGGACTGCCCATGTATTAATGGCTTTAATTATATTTTCACCATTCAGCTTTGATTTTAGTATTTTGCGGACTCTCCTGATGTATTCCTTTTGCGTTGACTCTTTGACTTTTCCATTCAAGATGTTATCTGCTTCCAATATGCCTAGGTATTTGTAACCGTCATCCTTTGCTACTGCTTTCATAATACTTCCATTTCCCAGTTCTATTCCTTCTATTTTTCCCATTTTTCCTTGCTGCATGGATAATATAGCACATTTTCCAAGTCCAAAGTCCATTCTGATGTCGCTGCTAAACAGTTGAACTGTGTTGAGTATTGATTCAAGTTCAGTATGGCTTTTCGCATACAGTTTTAAGTCATCCATGTATAGTAGATGGTTTATCTTGCCATGCTGGCTTGCGATGTGGTATCCCAGTTTTATGTTTCGTAATATTATTGTCAATGGAATTAATGCAATGTTGAACAGAAGTGGTGAAAGTGAGTCCCCTTGGAAGATTCATCTTCTGGTGTTGATTTCACCAATGTTCTCCCCATTTGCTGTTAGAACTGTTTTCCATTTTTGCATATTTACTTTCAAAAATGTACAGATGTTTTTGCTGATTCCAAAGTTTTCCAAACATGCATTAATCCAACTGTGGGGTAATGCGTCAAATGCTTTCTTGTAATCAATCCACACCATATTTAAATTTGTTTTTCGTCGTTTTGCATTTTTAAGTACCATTTTGTCAATGAGCAGCTGATCTTTTGTTCCTCTTGATTTTTTATAATTTCCTTTTTGTTCTGCCGGATACAAATTGTTTTCCATCAGATGATTGAATACTGAATTTGCCTGTATTCTTGTGAAAAGTTTGAATGTTGTTGGCAGACAAGTAATTGGGCGGTAGTTGCTTGGTTCTGTGCTCTTTTCAGGATCTTTCATTATCAAGTATGATCAACCAGCTGTTAACCATTCTTCACTTGTGGCATTTTGAAGCATTTCATCAACCTGAGTGGCCATGCAGTGATGGAGGCTGGTGAGGTGTTTCAACCAGTATCCATGCAGCTTGTCCAGGCCAGGTGCACTCCAGTTCTTGATCTTTACTTGTTTTGAAACCATATCAGTGGTTATTACAATATTTTCCATTTTGTTTTCTGTTGCTTGTTTTTGGATATCTTTGATCCAGGAGGCAGTTTTATTATGTTCCACTGGGCTTTCCCATAGTTCTTTCCAAAAGTTTAAGGTTTTTTCTTTACATGGTAGAACAGTAGTTTGCACTTTATTTTCATCAAGTGACTGATAGAAGAGGTGCTGGTTTCTTCTGAACGGGACATTTCCACAATATTGTTTTATTTGTCCTTCCTATCTCTCAATTTTCTTTGCTGTTGCTATTACACGCTGTTTTAGGTTTTCCATGATTTCCGTTATTGTTTTTTCCTCCAAGTTATATTTTTTGTATAAACTATTTTTCAACTTTTCGTTCTTTAGTTTTCCTTCTTTCAAGTATTTCAATTTGCTTATATCTCCTTGCAGGTTTTTTTTGTTTTATTTTCAAGTCGAATTTTTCACTTTGGTGTTCCAGTAGGTTTCTTTTTTTGGCATTCTATAACCCAATTCTGCAGTTATAATGGCGGCTGTACTGTACATTAGTTGATTTGTTTCATACAGTGTGCTGGAAGGGATGGAAGCTAAAATATTGTTCACAGCATTTAGTAGATCTTTCACTTGTTTGATATGCACTTCACAGATGGCCGGCAGTCTTTTTCTTTCTGTGTTTTGTTTGATGCGGTTTTCAATCTTTTCTTTCAGCATTTTCGCTAGATTACTTAGCTCTACACTTTCGAGTTGTTGCACAGGGGAGTATTCATCCTGTGTGGTGGCTTCTTCTGTTGGTTGGTCACTTTGTTCAGGTATTGGAACAATTTCTTCAGCCTGTTCATCATCATTGCTTGTTGTTTTCTTTTTAGCCAATGTTCCTAGATGTTGAATTTCCACATCTGTAAAAACATTATTACGGATAATGAAACATCTTTGATCCATTAATCATTGTTTGGTTGCGTCACTTTCCGGATGCTGTCCAGGCCCAGCCATGTTTTTTTTAATTATTATTATTATTCTATATGCAGACATGCATTCTCTCACACTAAACTTTGTTCATACTTGCATGAGCTACTTGGCAAAAAATAGTTCACACTGTCAAAGAAAAGTGGATTTTCTATGCACCAAGTCTGAAGTGAGTCAGATAATTTTCACCTAAATGTTTTCAATAAAACATCTCAGATAAGATCTATTCTGTCAGAGGCTATGGTCAAGACTGCAGCAGAAAAATCTTCTATTTCTTGCCTATTAAGAAGCTAAAAAATAACTGCCCTTCAACAGGTTGGGCTCTGAGAGATAAATTAAAACAAGATGTTATTATTCAGAGATGGATGAAATTATTAACATTATCTTGCCCCAAACAATGAATCATGATCATTCTTCTTTTTTTTAGTAAGCATTAAAATTCAGATTAAAATATATACTCTGTGGACTGGCACCCCATACTTCATATTTTTGATATTTATACTTTTTTTTAGTAACAGATTAGTAATAGAAGACTTTTGTTCAGATGCAACTGGCATAATTTGAGAGAGATCTGATGTGCTTTTACTCACAAAAATGACCATCTATATTGTTATTGTGATTATTTTGTTTACATGTGAAAGAAACATGAAGTCCTCAACATTGCTTGATGATTGGAGGATATATAAGTTTGGTAAAAAAAAATGAAATGAAAAATGAAATAACTTGGCTTAGTGTAATTTATAATTCTTTATAATTCCAAATCTGAGTGTTAAAAACTAATTGCCAAATAGAAACTGATTTCTGAGGCTTAAGGGTTAGTCTTAATGATCTTTTCAAACGCATGGAACCATTCCATGTCTCTGATTCCCTATGATCTGAAGCATATGCTGGGAATCCTCTGTCAATCAATGCATTATGTTGATAGAAAAACAGTATTTGTTCTTACCAACTGTCAGAAATCCGATCTCAAAGGGTGGTAAATGAAAAACCCTTGATAAGGTCATTATGCTGAAACCTATCTCCAGTGCTGGTCTGTAACTAAATAAGGGTATGAAATAGCTGTCCTCTATTATAGGGGCTTTTGTTTGTTTGCCACTAACAATTCCTAACATATACCATTTTAAGAACATATTTGGAACCAAAATATTAAATTATAACAAGCTGGCCCAGCTTTTGTTTCCATCTCATCTATTCATTCCCACCTACCCCCTCACCACCCACCACTTAGCCCCAAAACATTGCTATGGCAACCACAGCTGATAGGGATTTGACTGACAAGTCTCCTAAGAGGAGTGTTTGCAGAAACTAGAATGCCTCAAGGCGAGGGGAAGGACAGAGCACAGCTACTCACAAGACTGGCAAGGATGGCAGACACATTTATATTTGGGAAGGGACATTACTCTATGTGGAGCAGGAAACTCAAGATGACATGTTTTTCTCCATGAAAGCACCTTGAGGGAATCAAACACATGTCTTTCCAAGCAGAGAAAATGGTTTGGGGAATTGAACAAAAGATTTTCTGAGAAGTTAAGCTGGCAATTCCCTAAATTATCTTAGTTTGCATTACAAAAATTGTGAGTCCAAGAATGTGTGGGAAATAAAGGCATTAGAAGTATGACTTAAATATAGCCATGCATTAAACACTGAGTTCTATTTGTGCTAATATAAATGGATGTTTACAGTGAGACTATTTCTAAAACAAACTTGGATTTATTTTTATAGTTGCTATACTAGACTGCCTTATATATGTACATCAGACTAACTATGTAATTGATAAAATATGAAGCAGTTGGAAAAATACCACAAGAGGTGTAGCTTCTTATTTCCCTCCCTCCAATTATTTAATAAACTATTACTAAAAGAATTGCAAACAGGCCATGTGTTTTCAAATCTCAGAGGCTGATGGAGCAACTATAAAGGTAAAGGTAAAGGTTCCCCTGCACATGCGTGCTAGTCGTTTTTAACTCTAGGGGCCGGTGCTCATCTCTGTTTCAAAGCCGAAGAGCCAGCACTTGTCCAAGGATGTCTCTGTGGTCATGTGGCCGGCATGACTAGATGCCAAAGGTGCATGGAACGCTGTTACCTTCCCACTATAGTGGTCCCTATTTTTCTACTTGCATTTTTACGTGCTTTCGAACTGCTAGGTTGGCCGAAGCTGGGACAAGTAACAGGCGCTCACTCTGTTATGCGGCACTTGGGATTCGACCTGCCAATCTGCCGACCTTCTGATCGACAAGCTCAGCGTCCTAACCCACTGAGCCACCGCATCCCTGGAGCAACTATAGCCCTTACTTAAATTGCTTTATCTGCCATGGTAAACCATGGAATGGGGTAACTCCCCACGGCCAACTCCCCACAACCAATTTGCCATGGCCTACTCACCTGTAGGAGATGAGCCCAAGGGAGGGGTCAAACGCAATATCAGTGATAAATCCCTGTACCGCCTACAAGAGATCTAAATCCAGTCCATCTTGAATTCCTTTGACTCTTATCTACCACCAATTCGTTTTGACCACCAGTAGCTCAGATTCTTACAGAGAGGTTAAGCTTGCAATAAATCTTTATACTCAGTTGAACTGCCTGAATCTCCTGATTTCCCCAGCACTTGACATCATCATGGCCAACTTGCCACGGGACAACTTGCTGAAGGGTTCACCTAGTTCCTTTTATTTTTGTTAACATTTTCATCAAAATTATTTTATTTATTTTTTATTTATTTATTTTATTGAGATTTCTATACCGCCCTTCTCCCTAAGGGACTCATTTTATCTACTGTATCAAAGAAAATCATTCCTATGACTACCAGCTTTTGTAATGCTTTGTTGAGTAATAAAAGAAACTAAACCTGTGTTGAATTGTCCTGCAGCGAGTTGTCCTGTGGTGAATTGGTCATGGCGAGTTGGTCGCAGCAAGTTGGCCGCAGAGTTGTCCTAGACCAGGGGTAGGCAACCTCGGCTCTTTTATGATTCATGGACTTCAACTCCCAGAGTTGAAGTCTATGAGTCATAAAAGAGCCGAGGTTGCCTACCCCTGTCCTAGACCATGCTCTCATGATATCTCCCTTGGTTAGTCTTTGAAAAGTGTTAGCAGACTATAATCAGATTTCTGACCTGGTTGGTTATTAAAGTCACAGAAGTTCAATAAATCTATTACAAGTTTTCAGGCAGAGCTAAAAGTTGTGATCCATCTTCTTGTTTATGAATCTGTCCAAATTTTAGCTAAAAATATAGACTTTCCAATATCCTTACCAACAGACTATTAAGCTTCCTTCTTCACTGTCATTTCAATACAAGCTTTGTTGTGGTTGTTAGGATTGATTTATTCTATATTACCTTCTCATTAGGTTTACCCTTAATAATTATTTTAATATATGCAGTATTTTATCTAGTTATTGTTACTTGTCTCAAAACTTAGTATAGAAAGATACAGAACACCTTTAAATAATGCATAAAGAATTCAGGAAATACTTTGTACTATACTAAAATCATAATTCAGTTACAAATAAATATCATAAATAGCCTTGAGTATTATGTGAGAATTGAGGTTGAGAATTTAAACAACAACAACAAAAAACCAAGGTTGCCAATGATCCCTGCCACTACAACAAGTATAAAAGAGAACTTTTCACACTGACAGTTTTACTATCAAGGGAGTCAAAATTGTGCATTTTTGTGCAAATTAAGAAAAAGATACAAAATTCAGGGTGCAACAAAAAATATATGAAAAGATAGCATTTTAATTTAGAAAGATAACTGACAAAGCACATTCAAAAACATTCAAAAATATGATACTGAAGAAAAATTATTTCATTTTCACCTAAAGTATTTTTGCCTAGTTTTTCTAACAAGCTTTTAATCAGTGATAAAAGATACTATCTTTTTCGGAGTAAACAAGTATCCATAAGAATAAAATGAACAAGCCAAAAGTAAAGTCTTAAAGCTAATTTCATAAAATTAAATAATGGCATTATTTAACAACACATTACAACCCTGTGTTTATGTGTGTGTTTGTGTGTGTGTGAGAGAGAGGGAGAGTTAGAGGAGGGGGGGGAGAGAAAAAAAACTACCTTTAAGAAACAGAGAATGAATATTTATCAGGAATTATTGCTGTTGTCATATAATGAAAATAGTCCTCATTTCTGGAATTTTTAATCACAAAGGAACTATTTGACGCATCAGTTAATAAAAAATAAATAAAAGCCACACAGCTCTGTGTATTAATGATTCACCTGTGGAGGTGGTTAGCAGCATCAAGTTTCTGGGTGTGCAGCTAGGGAGTAGGCGAGCTTGGTCGCTCACTGGTAAAATAGGTACAGCAGCGCCTGCATTTTCTGTGTCGCATGAGAAAAGTACATCTTCCTTCCCTTGTCCTTGCCACTTTCTATAGAGGGATGATCAAGAGCATCCTGTCATATTGATTACTGTCTGGTTTGGAAGCATTACTGCTTCAGACAGAAAGGCAGTGCAGAGTGGTGAGGATGACAGGAAAGAGGATTGGTAGTTCATTTCCTTCTATCCAGGACACAACACATAAATTATGCTTGAAGAGTCCACAGGATATAATCTGGGACACTATACGTCCTCTTCACGACACGTTTTCTTTGTTATCTTCTGGGAGGAGGCTTTGTTGTATCCGAAGCAGAACATCTAGATTCAGTCACAGTTTTGTTTTATATAGCATCACCTTGTGAACTCTCAAGTTTCCTCTTTCTGCCATGTGTTCAAAATGCATTTTTCAGTCAGCCTGCATTTCTGGAAAGGCCACTGCAGCCGAGAACCGAGCTATGGATCCATAGCTCGGTACTCATCTGCAGAGGCTTCTGGAAAGGCCTGACTGCCAAATGCAGGCCAGAATGCAGCTGCAGAATGAAGCTGCTCCTTCGGATGCAGAAGAAATGGGCTGGCTGGGTGGGGCTGTCAGTGCAGGTGGTGAGTAAAAAAGACACCCCCCAAAAATAGGACCTGGTGCCTCTTTTGGAGGCAAAAAAAAGACCCTGTCTTATTTTTGGAAAAACACGGTTACATATGTATATGTGTGTGTGTGTGTGTGTGTGTGTGCGCGCGTGCACGCGCGCGCACACACACACACACACACATATATATATATATATATTAAAGGTTGCCCCACACATGCGTGCTAGTCGTTTCCGACTCTAGGGGCCGGTGCTCATCTCCGTTTCAAAGCCGAAGAGCCAGCGCTTGTCCGAGGACATCTCCGTGGTCATGTGGCTGGCATGAGTAGACACCCAAAGGCACATGGAATGCTGTTACCTTCCCACCGTAGTGGTCCCTATTTTTCTACTTGCATTTTTACGTGCTTTCGAACTGCTAGGTTGGCAGAAGCTGGGACGAGTGTTTTCGTAGATTTTCACAGGTACAGGTATGTAGGTCTTGGCGTATTCGGGCCACAGATAAAATCAGCAAAATTCTCCACAAACACAGTATCAAGACAGCCTTCAGCACAAAATAGCCAACAGCTTAAGAAACCCCAAAGACGTTCCAGCTTGAAAACCAAGGAGTCTATAAAATACCATGCAAAAACTGCCCAGCCACATACATTGGAAAAACTAATAGGAGAATAAATGCACGTATCGCGGAACACAAGAATGCAGTCAGAAAAGAAGAAAAAACTTCCTTCCTTTTTCAGCACCTTAAAGCAACAGGACATGAAATTGACTTTGAAGGAACGAAATTAATCTCCAAAACTGAACACTACAATAAGAGAATAATTATGGAAGCCATCGAAATAGAGAAACACCCCCACAACATGAATAAATGTGATGATACCTCCCGCCTACCAGACATCTGGAAACTAGCCCTAGTCAACAAACGAGTCCCAGCCACAAAAACCAACACCGGACCCACAACACAGGACGCCACCACCAATCATCCTCACCAGACTCAAACCCAAACCCACCCCACAGACAAAATGCAACCACCATCCAGAAGCCAAACCACAGCGGCATCTCCAGCTACTGCACCCACTCCCGACCCCCACACAAAGCAAACTGACACACGCCATGAACACAGACCGCAAACTCGGAGCCAAACCAGAGCCTGGGATGTTACACCACAGCCTTCTGCTCAGGACATTACATCACAGAACTCAGGAGGTTACAATACTAAACCTCGGGATGTCACAACACAGCCAACCGCCCGGGATGTTGCAGCACAGAACTCAGGATATCACTACACTAGAGCTCAGGATGTCATCACACAGCCCATTACCCAAGTCATTACAACACAAAAGACTAATGGGCACACAGCCAACACCTCAGCCACACAGGATGTTACAAAACAGCCGACTAAGCTGCAAACAATAACTCCATCATCCAATCAGGATGTAACAACACAGCCAACCAAACCACTTACAGCAACAAAGCCAGTACCACGCACAACCCCACCAATATTTATAGAGAGACGGCAGCTCCGATCACGCTTTGCTCGCACAAGCACGAAGCTGAAGACACCAGCCTGAAGATGACGAGTGGGACGTCGTTGAAACGTCGCCAAGACACTCTCAATCTTACACGGGAAAAGACCCGAATATGCTAAGACCTACATACATATATATATACATATATATACACATACATACATACATACATATATACACATACATACACACACACACACACACACACACACACACACACACACACACATATATATATATATATATATATATATATATATATATATATATATATATATACACACACACACACATACATATATATACACACATACATATATATATGTAGGCATGCATATATGTGTGTGTAAGTATGTATAGCATGTGTATGTGTGTGTGTTATGTATGGGTAGATATATACTTCCTTTTGAGAGCAGGCAATAGAATTTCATTTTTAACGTGGGCCAGCGTGCTCGCAGTAAAAAACATCAATAAATGCTATCTTATCATCTTATCTTATCTTATCATCTTATCTTATCTTATCTTATCTTATCTTATCTTATCATCTTATCTTATCTCATCTCATCTCACCTTACTTTACCTCATCTAACCTTATCTTACCTTACCTTACCAAATTGGTGCCTGTGTTATTAAAAATTCTAACCCTTATTCCTACCATGGAGTTTCATCTTGTTCAAAAATTTCTCCTTTTTCTCATATAACCATCAACTTACTACTTAGATTATGAAAATAGCAATAAAACATTTAAATAATTGATGAGTTAAACACAATAGAGAATAATGAATTACTTACTTTTGCAAAGCAAATTTAGTTATTATATTTCAACTTATTTGCTTTGAATGACCAGTTTCCTTGAGAAAAAAATGGCTTTTACTGGCATTTTATATACATATTCTCTCATCTGTCGGTAAAATCCGTATCTCAAGACTAAACTAATGATGTTACCTAGTTAGGTAATAAAACCTCTGCAAGCAAACAACCAAGCTCAGAGAGTACCAAGGACTCCAGAAAATATTTTTAATAAACACTATTAGTTCTTTGCCAATAATAAGCAATTGCTAAAAATATTGTTGGGGTGATTCACAGCAATAGCTGATGCAGAAGTGTGTGACTGGCAAGAAAAATTATCCAAGAGCTGTAGGAACATCAGGGACTTTTTAGCCTGGAAAAAAAGACTGAGTAAAAGAGAACGTATCACAGAAATAAGCTAGTACACGTTATATGAAACAAGTGGACAAAACTGTTTTTCTTTCTCTTTCAATTTGAACTGAGATTATTCAAGGATCCTGAATGAACATAGAGACTTTTTTATGCAACATATGCATAACTATATAATTGTCTTCACCAAGGTGTATCAATTACTATCACCTGAATGACTTTAAGTATCAATGACACCAATTAATGGAGGAGGGGACAATAATGGATATTATTGAAGTGGCAACCTCTCTTGTGCACAAAGTGTTCTTTCTCTGGGATTATTTCTTGAGAAATATGAGAAGAAAAGTGCTATTATTCAGTTTGTAAGATTCCTACAGACATCTGGACAGCCAACATATGAACAGAACAAGACTGGACAGGTCTTTCAAATCCAGTTTGGTTTTCATCTGTTTTTAATCCCTTAAGAGTTAAAGCCACATTGGAAATATGATAGATCTGAAAGGAAAAAAACAACACAACATTCTGCAAGAAGGCAATGCAAACCATTTATCACTACCAAGAAAACTATATGGATGTGTCCATGTAAATCACCAGGACTGGCATATGATTAAAAGCAATTTATTTTACAAGTTATGTTTTTTCATTCTGTGTATTTGTGGATATCAGATGTAGATTATTTTATAAGAAATTTCAATAGTGCTTTTCACCTTTTGTAGAAAGAGAACCACCCATTCAAGCATCTTGGCGTGCATTTCTTCCAATGTGAAGAGTGTTCGTGGTGTGCGAATAAAAATCTTTGTCTTTCCATATGTCACATCATCTTGAAACCCACAGTGCTCAATCAATTTCTTCACAGCCTCCTTGTCAGATGGTAGTTTGTGATTTGGCCAAGTAAATTCAGGAATTATTTTGTACCTGTATTGATACAAATATATTTTTTAAAAAAAACATTGTTTGCCATTACTAAATGCGATGGTCAGTAATACGGCAAAAAGATCCACAACAACCCAAATTATCTTGCCAAAATAGATTTCCCATAGAAAGCAAATAAATATACAATCTTGATATATAATTAGGGAATCTTATACATGTATTACAAAGTGCTAATGTGTAATAACTGTGAAATATCACTAATCCTTGATTTGTTATTCAATAATTTACTGTATAAGCTACAATTGCCTAAGTCACAGAATAAATGATATGCAAACTAAATTGTTGGGTTTTCATATAAGCCCATCTGCAGATAAGACAAACATTATTTTTTCAGTGCATTTTGGCAACTAAAATTCTCAGCTTATTTGCAAATATATATATATATATATATATATATATATATATATATATATATATATATATATATATATATATATATATATATATATATATATATATATATATATATATATATATATATATATATATATATATATATATATATATATATATAATACCTTCTAATAGACTAGATAACTAACAAAGCTAAAAGGAATTAATAGTATTATATTAAGCTAAGATTCAAGTGGATCTGGCCGAATGATTTAATCATGTTTTACAAATCATAATTTTAGCATGTTCTAGCTTTTGCCAAACAATTCTAAATAAGAATAGTCAGTGAGAGATCTTGCTTTAGTTGATAGAGTTGAGCCTTGAGTAAGAAAAGGATTTATAAAAACTGTTCCATTTGGATTTAATGTGTAATACATTTTAATAAAAGGTCTGTGTAAAATTCTTTAGACATCCCATGAAACTCCTGCTGTTCCATAAAAACACATATAGAACACTAAAAAATGGGTTTTTTCTTTAGCTGTTCTCACTAATCTTGGTAATATTTCTCTTAAAGTTACTTTAAGACATAACTGTGATTTGTGTAAGAATGCTAATGTAGTATCAAGCCACAAACATATTTTTGTTGTTAAATATAATAAATCTGCAAAGTTTTCATCAATTGTTACCTGTGAAGGAATTTTTCGTATGTTTGGCGATAGGCATATCCTGCCCGCCGTACTCTTACATTTTCCAGAAGTCCAAGATATTCAACTTGATGCTTGCATCGTTCTTCATCAAACAGCTGTGGTGACTTCTTGTCATTGGGTTTAATGCAGCGGACATAGTATGGTTCCTAAAAGAAAGCAACCAGAAACAACAGTATTTGAATAACAGATAAAGTAAAAGAGTAAGGTGAAAGCAAGTTAACATCCCGATTCTTTAACTATTGTTAAGGAAGAAGGACCCCAAATCTTTTCCTATAAAATTCCATTAGAAAAACAAGACTTTATATTTTCCTAAAAATCACCTGAAATAATAAAAAAATTCCTTTCAGATCTGTCAGGTAAGTTACAATGAGCATCATTAAATGAATTTCCAGAATGCAAATAACAGATCTAGATGCTTTTTCATGGGGAAATGGATTTTCTTGTTTTTCTTTGAAGACGTTTAGTTTTTCATCTAAGAAGCTTCTTCAGCTCTGACCAGATGGTGGGGAATGTAAAGATTTATATTCCTTGCGGATTGCTGGTCATTTACATTCTTTTAGCAAGCGGTTAGTGCTACCTGGAGGCTTATCTGTGTCTTCAAGATCACCTGAGTAGTGGAAATGTGTGGAGCCTTCTTGGAACTGTTGAAAGGACTGTGTTGTAAACTGGAGATAGATGATGCTATCTATCTACAGTCTACGAGAAATGGGATGGCTTGTATGAAGAAAATAGACTTAAATATTTAAATGTAATCAGCTTTGAGAAAATCTTAATTACTAAGAATGTTTTGAACACTGTGGGGAAAACAAATGTAAATAAGAATTGTAAACATGATTTATGATGAGGCAACCTAGATGTCTAGCTAGAAAAGAAACATTATATGGATGTGATTATTATTTGTAGAAATGTTGGAAAAATCTTTATACTTAATAGTTACTTATCAAAATAATAAGAATTGTATTAATTGAAGGTTGGCAAAGAGAATATTATTGGAAGAAGAGAAAAATAAGCAAAGCTACTATGTGAATTATAGATTATAGAAACTAATTGTTAGTGATTGTTTAATATAAACCCAGACAACATGCTGTTTACTAAATATTATGGTGATTATGTTAAAAAAATCAATAACATATATACAAAAAAGAGAATATCTTGAGACTACTACAGTCATCCAGCAAAAAAGTCATTTGTTTTCTAGCTTAGTCAATCTGAAATTTAATATCCTAATCAATTGCTACAATTTCTTACTATTCACAGTCATCTTAAGATTGCCAGTCTCCAATTATAAAAATTATAGTTGGCAGAATTTTGCCTGCCATGCAACTCTTAGAAATAAAGAGGTAATTATCCCTAAGAAGTATTGAACATCCTATATAGTAGCAGGAGTGTCAGCCATGAGAGAATCCAATGTCCTCAAATATCTTTATTACGAGAACTTCTCAAAAAAAGTTGCCAGCCAGTAAGAAAAAAGAAGAGAGGGAAGGCGAAGGAAAAATTTGACCAATATATATTTTCCTCTGCCAAGACTGTTCTAGCTTTTAACCTAATGAAAGAGGCTGAAACTATCATAAAATTCTGTTGGCTTGTTAGTTATTATTTCTTTCTTTTTAAAAACCAGTTAAGAAGCTAAACAGAGAGCACAGATCTCTGCTGGAAACGAGTTTGAAAGATGGTAGGAAAATTCCCCTACTTGCAAAATTCTTAACTGTCATTTAAATAAAGAAACTTTATTGAGGCAAAATAAATTCTGAAATCATTTCCTCAAACGTTTGTCCTTTTATTTTATGGAAGGCCTGCTCTGTTTTTTTTTAAATTATGCATATACATAATTATACATAAGCCTTTCTGTTTAGATTATTTCCCAAAGTTGCTGTCAAAATTTAAAAACAAAAAGAATATAGAAATATAAAATAAATAAATTAAAATAATGAATTTAATACAATTGATAATTAAAGCATCTCTTTTACAGCGACTGTAAGAACAAAACAGCTGTTTCCTAAGTGTCAAAAAGATGCAGCGTTGATAGGGTCTGTATCTTCAAAAAAGCCCCTTCTTTGGATCTTAAGAGCCATTTGTGATGGAATAGATGGCCCTGTAGATGCTGGAGTCCCTAACCCTAACCCATTCCTTCTCAACTCCAGGAGTAAGACATCTCCTATAAATTCAGACTCAATACTGCTAACTAAAGAAAACTTATTTATGTTTCCAGGAGAAAGAGAAGTGTGTTAATTTAGTGTTAAAACACACTGTAAATTATTCATCTATAACAACAACATTTTTAACCCTCTATTCTCCATCCTTAAAAGGAATCCCAAGCAGCACTGAGATAAATCAGTCAGAAACTTGAAGAATTGCTGCCACTTAGTGTAGGCAGTATTGTTCGCTGGACCATGGTCTGATTGATTCAATAGAACAAAATGATTTACTATATTCTTATTTTAGAATATTATTCTTTCTTGACAAAATATAAAGCTGTCAAATTTATTATGAATCATGGTGTCAAAATATACCATACATTCTTTTATCTTAAGTACTGTATATTTATCATCAAACATTACACTAAACAAAAAAGCACAGATACAGGGAAGTTGACAAGCTGCACCCTTTACTGTAACTTATTTATCTCTTCCTCTCTGGGAAAATTCCCACCGATACCCATAATGGGTATTCATTACTAAATAAATAGGTAAAATAGATTTAACTGATGAGTTCAGCCACTATATTTCTTAAGAGATTCAAAACCATAAAACAGAAAGAATAAACTCAAAAGGAGTCTCTTGAGAAATGCTAGTCTACAATCTTTATAATCAAAAATTCTGTTCCACATAAAAATTGTTTTACATTTAAACCCTCGAGTAAAGTCTTGAGGAATGTTATTCTCCCTCTTTTTATTTCAGGCTTTTGTTCTTTGCTCCGTGCTATTCCTTTTGTGTGTTTATTTTACTATATTCAATTTAACCCCTTCTCATACCTGGAATATCAAAATCTTAGCTTAGCAGAAGTTCCCATTGGTAAATAATATTTTGGGTTTGCTTCAGTTGGCCAACTGCACTATGGAAGCTGGAAAGGGCTGCTTCAAATTATCTTCAGTAGAAATTGCCACTATAAAAGGTAACTTATTTTCATATCTTCAAAATATTAACCCCCTGGAAACTCCTGAGATCATAGTAAGATACTTAATTGTGTCACATCTATAAATAGCTTTTTGCTGTAGTACCCATTCTTAGAAATGCTCCCCCCAACAAATAAATCATACACTGACTTAGCTACAATTCAGACAGATGTTAAGAACATCTTCATTCTCCTCAGCATCAACAAGTTCACAACAGTGCAGTTGAATTGTTTATAGCTACAGATGATTTTTTAAAATTAGATCATTTTATATGTGGCACTAGGCAAAAATTCTAAGGGAAAGTTTTAAAACATGCTGTATCAAGAAATGTGAACCATTTACATTGATAGATTTGTTCTTGTTTGCTGTTTGTGTTCTTTTGCAGACATTATATACCCTGGGCTAGCATTATTATTACCTATTCCAAATGTTTGTGTCGTGTTCTGAGTTCTTATGTGATCTGGGCTTGGGGAACACAGATTTTACTCCCTTCTCATAAGCAGATCACACTGTAATCTTGGAGTTTTCTCAGTGCCAGAAGGAAGATGAATGCTGGAAGTATTCTTTAATATTCTGATCCCAAAATGTCCTATTGAAATCTTACACTGAATTTTGTTGCTGATAGCTTCAAGTCAAGAGTGACTTGGCAAGTAGCAACAGTAATGAAATAACAGGTAGTTGCCAAATCTCACCTTTTCTGAGTTAGGAACTTCTTACCTTGGATGCCAAGTTGTCTACTAAGGCAATCATTGAGTTCTTAAAAAGTGTAGCAGCAGTCAGTGGCCGCTTGGTCACTTCTGTTATACTCAGTTTGCCTTCTGGCCACATCTTTTTCAGCACAGGGTTGGAGCTACAAAATACAAGAAAGAATTTTTTAAAAGGCAGCTATATAGTTATATTTGGCCTGTTTTGCGTAAAGAAACAAATGGATAGTTAAAGTTATTCTTACCTGTTATACATCAAACGCTTGAAGTCTTGAAATAAAGTGTCCTTATTTTTATCAATGAATCCTGTGACTGAATAACTGGTAAGTATAAAAAAATGGTAATTAGCTGCACTGAACTATTAGCTAATTACTGAGATAAAATTATTACCTGGACTTAGAAAATAAGAAAAATAGATAAACAGAAATCAACAAAATAGAAGTCAACATCAATAGAAATAAAAAAAATTAAACATCTAAAAAAATCTCATAAAAATGAATAATGTTCAAAACACAATGGTAAGAAAAAATAGCTTTTAAAGATTCTCCCTTCAAGAAGCAATGTACAGTTTTCCAATACTTTAAGTCAAAGGACAGTAAATATTCTTCCTCCTCTTCTTTATTATCAGCGTTATCTTTAGGGGTTTTAAACACTTATAATGCAACTGGTCCAAAGTGAACAATCAAGAGGTATTTTTAGTTGTTTATAATGCCACTTTGCAATCTCAGGTAATCCAATTTCCCCCTGCAGTGATTAAATGGCTTGAGGACTTCATTAGCAATAAATTGATTTTAAATATTTATATCTTTTAATCATGTATGACATGCAAAAAGGCTTTAGTTTATCATGGGAATAAGCGTCAAAATTATACCTCTGCCTTAACATTTTCCAAATATGTTTTGCACATCTTAATGCAGGAAATACATTTAGAATTATACCTAAATATAAAACCAAGCTATTAGCTTAACATAAAAAAGGAGCACATAATAACTATCTTTTTAGTACCATCAGTTTTCTAGTCACCTTTTCACAAAAAAGTCCTTGCTGCAACTAAACTGACAACGCATTATTACCAAATCATTTTTTTAAAAATACAAAACTAAATTTGTGCAATATAGAAGGAATTTTGAATGGAGAATTGGAGTATCATATCTTGCCCAATAAATGGTATCAGGTTTTAAGAAAGGTTAAACATATTTGTTATCATTGAAAAAGCTTGTGCAGCAAAAAAGAACAAAAAGAAAAACCAAACATTCCTTAAATTGTGCTTTCCCTTAAAGCTGCTGTTTTAGCTGAAATGACTTTTTTTTTGCTGCTTTGGAGGATGGCAAAGTTGTATTTCTATTCTTCTCCTGTTTCCATATTTATCATCATGCCTTTTATTTAACTTCACAGCATACATTTAAATTGGGTGGGACAGAGGCATATTTATATTTCCGTAGTATAAAGGCTATACTACTGGAACTATCTTCTGTGCTATTAAGTACTGGATTAGCATTATCAACTCTATCAATAGTGTCCTAAGTGTCAGCAGAGGTTTTTTTCAATTCTTAAACTGGAAATATCGGGACGTATTTGGGTTGGACTTTCAAATCACATATTCCCCCAATAATCAATGTCCTAATTTTCCACAACCTTGCAAAAACTCATAAATAACTGTTTATACCATAGCATATACCATAGCAATTAAGATATATTACTATGACTGAGGAGACCTAAATCCCAGGAACTAACTGTTTTAGGTCAGTTACTCTCATTCTCAGCCCAATCTACTTCACAGAGTTGAAAAGGAGTTCAGGTTTAATCTATCTTAAGCTTTTGGAGAAAAGAGGGAGGAGTAGTAGAAGGAGGAGAATATATCATCATGCATGGAACAATAAGGCAGAAAATGGAGCAAGTGTTCTCAATATGATGTCTGGATTTTTATAGCACAATACAGTACGTACGCCACACCAATCATTTGGATATCACAATGAAATAATTTCAGATGTTTTCCTACATCGCAAATAAAGCAAAAAGAAATACAGAAGGAAAAAGAAAGTGCAACAATAATTATGCAACTATGCATTTATAATATTTTAATATGAATCAGGACAACAAAATATGAGAAACAAACTTACATAACATCTCCAGCATAATGTTTAATCCGAAAGTCTCTATCAAATTCCAGGTTTTTATCCATAGCACAAAGCTTAAAAACAAATGGATTAAAAAGTAATTATTGAAATGCAATTGCGGGTAACTTTCAGCAGGTTTTCAGTTACAGATCTGAATGAAGTCTAATTATTGCTACATCTAGTTGTGAAAGCTTCTTCCTTAGTGCAGATGCTGTCTGTAAAACAAGACAGTATCTTTCTCAGTGATTTGATACAACTTAGTGATAGAACACATGGGAAACAAATGCACATGATATTTACTAAGGGCTTTTTTCACAAAACATGACATTTATAAAGGGCTTTTTTCATTTAAAAAACACCTTGTGAACTAAATACAAAAAATGTGTAAAACATTTTATACACACACATCAGTAAGTATATCAGTTAATATAGAACTGTGAAGATGGATATAGCCTTCTCAATATTTCCATTATTGATTTTAGTAAGGTATTGAAATACAACCTGTTTGACTGACCCTATCTGACTCTTCATTCTATTTCACTTTTTGAAATATTGACCTGGCAATGATAGAGATAAGAAATATGCATTTAAAAATACAAATCTATACAGTAAACAAAATGTAAAATATATGGAAGAAGTAGGATTCCTATGTCCACAGAAATGAAAAGAAGCCACAATTTAATTCTAAGACTGAGATGAAAAATGGAAATTATTAAAACCATCAATTCTAATTATTGGAAAAGGAAGGAGACAAGCTTCATCTGTAATTCCAAATGAGTTGTGCTGCCAAACCACAATCATGCAGTTTTCATTCAAAACAGAACATACTTCTCAATGTAAAAGTATTAATTTATAAGGTGATTTTCTGCATAATTTTCTGCATTTGTCTATTTAATTCAATAATCAATCAACACATATATTCTGTGTGATAATATTTGTTAAATCATCTTCAACTGTAGTACAGTTTGAACAATACCTCCTTCATTTAGTTTAATTTTAACAATGAGAGCAGATGAGTTATATGCTGTTCAGTTTTGTACACCATGGCAAACCATTGTTTATCCTAGCACCAAGGAGCACTTCCTCTCTCCCATTTCCTCCAACACAGGCACAAAAAAGAATATCAGATACTTTCATGTCTGCTTTCCCCAACCTTAGTCTGCTATCTTATTTAAAATTGTAATTAATTTTTACAGTGATTTTTGATGAATCTAATTTTATAATATATAGCTTGAACTCATTTATCCAGACTGTCACTTTCAAATAAAGCATCAAATTACAACGAATGAAAATTAGAAATGAAAATCTTAGATTTCAGGTATGCTAGAAGATCAATCCAGTATGATTTTGGTAATAATTATGATGATGATTGCCAAACTAATCAAATATACAGTGTCTTTCAAAAGGTTATGTTCATGCATGTTTCATAGGAGTGGATCAAAAGAGCTTACCACTGCCATGAAGCTCTTATTTTACATTTGTTTGGGCTTTTTGTTCTTTAAGAAGCTTAATATTGTAGTTCTATTGTGTTAAATTTGGAGACAATATTATCAAATACATGTTAAAAATTGTTTCACATTTTATATCTTATCATGAAAATTTTTATCAGTTTCATTATTTTAAAAGTGCTATTGAAGTTAATTATTATGGTTCATTGCACAGTCAACCAGGCGTTTAGACTGGATTTGACATTTTTATCCTCCCACAGAATCCTTTTCAACGATTGGGAATAGGGAGATATTGTTTTTTAATGGTGATAAAAATGCTGTTGCAGGATGTAAACTGTTCCAAGTAAAACTGCCTTTTCCAATTGACCGTATTTATTGGTCTATCACACAGTCAGCTAGATGTTCATACTGGATTTGGCATTTTTGTCTACCTATCAAGTCTTTTCCAAGGACCTGGGATAGGCAGATGTGGATGTTAGATGATATTACAGATATAGTTGCAGGACTAAAGCTGTTCTAAGTAAAGCTGTCTTTTGTAACTGACTGATGGTGAATTTGTCAATGCCAATGGTGTTCAGATGCTCTGGGATTGAACCCAAGGCTCTATTACTACTGGTACTACCTTTGCTTGCCTTTGCCAGTCATTCTACTTCTATTTATAGGTCTTTGTATTTTGTGATCTTCTGAACTTCTTTCTCTTCTCTTCTGCTGTCTCCAGGTATTGCCATTGCCACTATCCAGATTTTTTAAGTTTTATCTAATTTCAATACAGTGCTCCAAGTTAGCCTATATTATCTAAAACCTTAATTTTTGGGTAACCCACATGTCCCCTATTTCATTATATAGTAATTATCATATCTGAAATACAGATTGTTCATTTAAGTGTATTCTTATTATATTTCAAAAACATATTCTATTTGTCATCTTTGCAATTCATCTATAATTAACAAACTATGTTTTATTGTGTCATTCCAAGTTCTATAGATAATTCAGTTATGCTCTAATAGCTAATTTTCATTCCCTTAAAAATCTAGATCCTAAATATAAAATCAGTTTATATCTTTTAACAGTTCCCCTTAGCCCTTGTTTAAAAAAAAATTAAGCTTTATTATTACAAATCCCAACATTTACAACAGAACCCCCCATTTTTTAAATCTAGCTTTCTTCTTGTGCCAGGCAGGCTTCCATATCATTGCCTTTAACTTCTCAAATGTGTCTCCCTTTCTTCCTACACACATTGTTTGAATCCAGGGAGACGATCCAGTTATCAATTTTTTAAAGAGGGTGACCCCTTTATAGTCATTAAATTTTCGTTCTAATAAATCCAATCTCCATGTTTGGTGTAGTACAGTTGTCATTAATTCAATCTGGTCTTCTTGTTCTTTCAGTTCCATCTGGCTTAGATAAGAGGTCTTGTCTGGTATTGTAGCTATTGTTTGGTTGCTTAAAGTCTTAATGTACTGTATTTGAAGGCCTTTGGCATCCTCCATCTTAGTATTGCTTTCTTCAGCTTCTGTTGTTTGCTGTATTGTAGGTTTTATAATTGAAATCAAAGTTTGGGCATCAAGGCTCTCAGTAGATTGTACTTGTTCTTCCCCTATTTTGTTGTTGATTTCCTCATCCTCTGTTAGTTTTTGGGTTGTCAGTTTGTCAATTGAAGTCAGATTCTCATTAGGTGGGTTTATGCTGTCAGATTTGTCTTTAAGTCTGGCTTTCATTTCTGCAGTCATTGCCAAAATTGTATCATGTATGAGTTTATAGTCAAGTGGTGGAATATATTCTTCCATTACTTTAGTATTTTACAGATAGGCCTCTAGTGGAGGCTATTTTAATAAAAGTAAATAAATGTCCACCTCCACTATTCCTAAAGGTTGTTTTCAGTGCCAGGTGTTCCCAATTTTTATTTTTAAAGATAATGTCAAGGACAAATCTGTTACAGCCAGATCTCAGAATAATAAAAAAAGGTTTACTTGTTATACCAGATTACACCACAAGATGTCCTCAATAGCATGTAAAATCCTTTTCCAGACTAATATGAGGCTTTTATCCAATTAATCCATCTTTTAGCACTAAATAGGGTAGTAGGTCCCTGCAGAAATGAGCAATAAAAACTTTTTAGTGGCCCCAAAATTCCAGAAGTACAAATAAGGTTACTTAGTTATTTAGCTTAGTCATTTGATTTCTTTTGAGGCTTTAATGTTTTAGTTCTCCAAGTAGGCAGTCGCCGATCTTTCAAGAAGGGGGCAAAAGATTTTCAGGAAAGTCCCACAGGAAAGTAATTAGGGAAGTAAGAAAGGTAAGGTCTCACCCAAATCCTCCAGATTGCTTCATTGTGCTTGATAGTAATTTTGACTTTCGGCAGGGACCAGCTTAGTGATCAGCCATATTGATGACCAATCTCTTCTTCTTTGGGCCAGAGGAGTTGCTCCGGATCAAATGGAGCGATTGCAGAGAGAGCCTCCTCACGGTGGTCGCCCCTCCAGGGCGACTTTTGACCCTTTTCAGGGTTCTCCAAGGAAGAAAGACCGGATGGTGGGGAGAGGCTTCTTCCTGCATGTCCGCCGGCACTGTGCACGCAAACCAGAAGTCCTACAGGATCTTGATTTGCTCATTTTCAAGAACTTTGTCAGTTTGGTGTTCCCAGTAATTTTTGCTGCATTTACTCCAAACTTCTGGCAAGGTTTCCAATGTATGATTTTGGCAACTTGATCATGACATTGTAGATAATCAATCTGTAAGATTTTACTGTAGCCACTGATAAGATGATCCACTGTTTCATCTTTCTCACTGCATAAATGTCATTTGCTGTCACTGCTGGCATGTTGAATTTTTGCTTTCATGGAATTGGTTTGCATGGCTTTGTATCTACCTTTCCTTCAATGTTCTTCAGATATTGACTGTGCATAGGCTTGTTTTTCCAATTACAAATCCGATGGTCAGTTGTGCTTTCAATCTCATTGTTTTCAAGAGGTTTCTATTGTTAAACCTTCATCAGAAGCTCCTTCCTTTTTATGTAGTCATTTAAGCCATGTTTTCTCCTTCCAGTTTGTTTCACCTGTAAAAGTCCTCTGCCACCCTGCAATCTTGGCAAGTGCAATAGATCAACATCACTTTTGGGTGCAGAGCATGGTGCGCTATCATTAGTTTTCTTGTCTTTCAATTCAAGTTATCAAGTTCTATCTTCTTCATAACAACAACAACAACAACAACAACACACTCAGCCAGTTGTTTAGACTGGATTTGGCATTTTTGTATACCTATTGAGTTCTTACTAAGGACTTGGGATAGGCAGATGTGGATGTTTGATGGTGTTACATATATCATTGCAGGACAGAAGCTGTACCCAGTAAAGCTGCCTTTTGCAATTGACTGATAGTGAATTTGTCAATGCCAATGGTGTCCAAGTGGTGGTCCAGTTGTTTTGGGATTGTACCCAAAGCGCCTATTACTATTAGTTCTACTCTTGCTTGCCTTTGGCACAGTCGTTCTATTTCTATTTGTAGATCTTTGTATTTTGTGATCTTCTTTCTCTTGTATTCTGCTATCTCCAGGCATTGCCATGTCCAATATTCAGACTCTTTTGTCTTTCTTATTGACAATTGTTAAGTCTGGAGTGTTATGTGGCAGGTGCTGTCTGTTTGAATTCTAAAGTCCCAGAGCAATTTAACATTTTCATTTTCTATGACTTTCTCTATTTTATGGGTCCCATCAGTTCTTGCTTGCAGGCAAATGATATTTTTGCAGATCTTCCAATGTACCATTGTTGCTACTTTGTCATGCCATTGTTTGTAGTAAGGCTGCCTATTCCTGTCTTCTCAATTCTGTCTTTGTGTGCATCATCATCATCATCATCATTACCACTACTCTTCCAGTGGCTTTCTGTATTTATAAAATATATAAACTATGGGTAAAACTGTAACTGTGCTATTTTCTCTCCAAGCTATATCAATCCACAAAGAACTTTACTATTTCTGAATGTAAAAATGACATACCTTTGAATTTGTTAATAATGAAAAGTGCTTAATCTCTACATTTCACTTAGAATATAGAATCTATTAACTGCTACATAGTGTACTTTCAAAAGTGGATTAACTATTCTTAGTTGTTAACAATTCTAGAGGCAACTCTAACAATCCTAGGAGCAACCTGAAATCTGTATAGTGTTTAGTACTATCTGTTTAAGACAGCAATTATTATCTAACACTCTACTTTATGGATGTGATCAAATGAAGACTTTGTGCATTCAGCAAACCTAGTTTTTTCTCTTAACACCCCTCTCTCCCAGTGTTTTGTGTAATTAGCCTTTTGAATAGCTCTAACAATTTGCCACTATTTTGTTGCATTCTGTTTGCTTCTAATAAAAGTATTGTTCAACTATAGTTTCAAAAGAAATCTCTTCACCTTTCTGAATGAAAAAAACCTATATACGCCATATTCTCTGCTCTTACTTGCTTAGGAAATGCTACATGAAATTAAACTGGACTCCTATTGGTTATAAATGACATCACTGTCTAGCCAGCTTCATGCTTCTGTTTTCTCTTTAACATTGAAAAGTCTATGGCTCCCTCTGCTGGACATTAATTTTTTCTCCTTTGGAAACAGCTTTAAAGATTATTTATAGAAGAGGAGTACTTCAAATCATAAGCTCCTAATTTTTTCTCTCTCAATCTGTGAATCTTAGCTACATATTTGGTATGTGCCAATTGGTTCCTTCCTCCAGTCAATGTCATAGAAATAACAGACTACAAGCTAACAAATGCTATAGTTCAGTTTAAGCCCCAAATCATCAAAATCAGATCCACATATGAATGGAATGGGATGCACTGAAAATTCATGTATTTTCACCTCAGCCGTAACACCTATAAGTTTATGGCTGGGCATGGATTAAAAAGTGTGTTCTAGTTCTTAAAATCCCAATAGGATTAAATATATACTGAACGAGACACCATGAAGAGGGGAAGATGGAAGAGGCAGCACTGGTCTAGTTATGAACTTTCTTCCATGTTGCTACACGCTGAGCCCATCAAAGAGAAAGCAGTCTTCCACTGTGAGGAAATGGCACTTGCTGAACTTCATAATATGACTTGGTCAACTTGATAATAAACAAAATATGGTGTGAATATTGTGTGAATGACATTTTTATGATCATCTGTAATATTTTAGTTTTTGTACAGTTTTTTTTAGGGACTGCAATTTAAATTGTGTGGACAGAGATTACCTTTTTTGTGCACTGTTCTTTGATGCTTTTCAGGAGGGTAAGATGTTTTAGGAAAAAAATCAATTAGCCATAAACTCTAGAAAATATGCCTTTCAAAATTCTTTGGCATATGTTTAGAAGCAGTGGTATAATATGAAGATAAATTTTGTGTAAACTGATCTGTTTCAATTGAGAAAGGACAAGATCAAACATTTCAATGCTAATTAAGTAAAAAAAATAGTCTAGTGACAGAATTATAGTTAACGTCAGATTAGACAAAAATACCTTTCTGCTGGAAAAGTGAGCATGCTTGCCCAACTTCTTATTAAGAACCTCCAAGAATATTTCATCTGTGACTTTTCCAACATTCATGCACGCATCATCCAAATTGGCTATAATTCCCTTATGTTGCTGCTCCACAAGATCAACAATAATCTGGTTGTTGAAGTAGTCAATCTACAGAATATTTGAGCACAAATATTAAAGAAAACTCCATGAGGAAAAGTACACTGTGCTACTAGAATCAGTAATACAAAAGAAAATGAGGAGGTATCCGTTTAAATTTCCTTCAGATGTAGTTCCTATTTTGGAATGCAATGAGATTTATTCTCAATTCATATACAATATCTGAGACAGATTTAATCCAAGCTGTTCAAATTCTACAGCAACATTTTGAAATTGATATCTAAATCTAGAGAATTCTGAAGAATAAAGAAGTATTGATACAGAATTTCTGTGGTTGAGATGGGAAATGTATATTCCAAATTTTACCTGCTTTTTTTGAATTTTATACCAATAACATTAAAGGTAGAAACCCTCTCTATTCCTTCAAAGTTCTGAGAGCAGTCTCAGAAACTTGGGAAAAATGATTAAATATGTGGGGTCCCTGCGGACATCTGTACTATGGCATCACACAAGGATATACAGTAATTTGTTCTATGTACTGAAACTGTCGTGAAATGTATCATATCCCAGAGATTCAGGGGAAGATATCATCAGTATGTAGGTACATTTTTTTCCAGCTTGTGTAAGTATGGGTATCCTGAACCAGCATATGTCCATGAGAATAAGGATCACCTGGATGTTGCTGTTTAACCAAAGCTAGATGCACTTGCAATCTCTTTGAAGAAGCGACTACATTATATAGGAATGTTCCTCGCTCAACCATGGTTTAATGATAACCATTATTGGAGTACACCAATCTGAACTAGATGATAACCTATTCTTTTCTTGGTTAGAATATTATAATACATTCTACATGGGACATTCCGTGAAAACCCGTTAGAAGTTATAGTATATAAAATACTCATTTTGCTTGTATTTTATTCATGCTCAAGATTCTACATAGTTAACAATTCCAATATGTAATGCTTCCAAATACATGCAATTCCAGATACAAGTAAAAATGAAAGCTCAAGAAAGATAAAATCAAAAAGTATATATGACATGCACATATGGTCCTCACCTTCAATTATAATACACTCTCTTCCTGTTCAAGTTGGAACAGATAATTCTTCACAATTTTCCTAAAGCCTAAGAGAGATGAAGCTGGCGGAACCTCTGCCAAGAAGAAGTTCGAAGGAAATAGGCAGCTAGGTGTTAAAAATGCCCATTTCCAAGGCCCCATTAGATAACAATCCAATAGGGATGGGATCTGGAAAGAGTTGATCCCATTTAATTTGGTGGACAGGGAGATGAGTACAGGAATATTCTGTATTCATGAATATTTGTATATCCATGAATACATAGCTGCAGAAGCAGAGGGTATTCTCAAAGATCATAGTCTATTGTACTATTGTTATTGTGGCTGCCTTGGCTATTGGTCTGCTTCCAGGCATAACTCAGAGTGCTAATTATAATCTTTTCCACCACGCCTTGGGATCAAAGTATTTAAAAGATTGTTTCTGTAAGGACTTCCTTAGCCTATATAACAGCTAAAAAAGTCTTCCTTGAAGTTTTACATTTCTAACCCTTTCCCCAAATCCAGTTATAACAGAAATAGTTTTTTTTCTTGAAAACCACCCTCATTATCTTTACCTTCTTAGCTGGGTAAAATTTGTCTGCTTTCAAATCTCAGTTTTAGGCATGAAAGCCTGATCTTTTCCTTCAAGGCTTTTGCAGGCTTTATTAACTGGGTTTCTAGAGACTGTGATCTTTAGATTTGATGTTTTAAATAAGCCTATTGGATCCCCCCCATGTGATACTGAATTTTAACCACCGAGCCTTTCTGAGCAGACCATGTAAATCCACTCACATGCTTCCAAGGAATCCCCTCTCGCTGATATTCTTCCTGTTCTTGCTTTAAAACAAGTTGAATGAAGAGCTGTTGCAGCTTCTCATTGCAGTAGTTAATGCAGAACTGTTCAAAACTATAAAAAAGGAAAAAACCAGTAAATAATGTCGTAAATCCTCCTGTGAACCCAATGTACGCTTGACTGCCTGTTTCACCTGTTGTTGTCAAAGATCTCAAAGCCGTAGATATCAAGAACTCCGATCACTGTGTTTCTGCTGTGAACAGTGCTGTTGTGGTCTTTCACTGCAATCTCATCATTGATGTGCATCACGATCCAGCAAAAAAGGCGCTCATATATTGCCTACAAACCAAAGTACATCAGCCAATTTTATTTCCTGGTTTAGAACCCAGATTTAATTTAAGTCTGCATTTTTGTGTTAGGTCACTGCAGTCTTATAAAAGATAACTGGGAATCATCCAGTTCTAACCTACCACTGCAGCAGTAAAAATTATACATGAGTTAAACAAATAAGTTGCAAACAAAGCTGTTCTTTTGTTGTAGCATTATTAAAATTCCAATGGGGTAATTTTCAGGGCATTTAACAGGTCAGCCAGTTCCAGATTCTTCCTCCACCAACGTCTTAACTTCACTGATGATATACAATGTGTTTCACTGGAAAGTAGCTACAAATGTGTGCAATCTGATCTCCCTGCACACCAGTAATGCACTTGTCTTCTCATATCCCGTCTCACAATTTCTCATAATATGATTTTTATATCATCCATAAACTTTGGTAATTCCAAAGACTTAATAAATTCCCAGATAATTCCAAAGATAAGTGGCAATTCAGACAAACTTCAAACAATATTTTGATTTCTGGTAACAAGAAATAAGGCACCTGATGACAGATCACAGACAGAATATTTTTGATAACTGGAGAGAATGTCACCTTTTCCCTTTCTTATATAAATTGTTCATGAGTTATAAGTGATGAACAGAAAAACATGGACAGACAAATCAAGCCCATACTAAGAATCTATGTGTGGATTTATCTGTGTGGCTACTTCTGAACTTTTTGAATCAGTCATATTGACTTCAACTTAAAAATGAAGATATTATAAACCAAAAAGGTAGACTTCACACTGAAAGGATAGAATCTATATTCACCTTTGCAAATGCATTTTTGCCATAAGTGGCTTCTTGCTCTGTATGTTGCTTATCAATGATATCACGACCAGTAGCTACAGTCCGAAAAAGCAGGGCCTTCTCCACCATATCAGCTTTAGTTGAGAGCAGATCGGCAACAACAGATACTAGCTTGCCATTTTCAATCACTGGCGTTTCCCCATCCACAGAAAATTTCAAGTTGCCCTGGGGAAAATACAAAAAAATCTTGTTCATTTCCTCATCAATTTCAGCATCAAGCTCAATTTAGACACTATGTCTGCTTGAAAACTCTGTCTATTTCCTTGATTCATCTCAAACTAGGATAATAGCTATTCCATATCCATCTTAACTAAAGCATTTCTTGCTAGGGAACCAAATTCCTGATACATCGTGTCACTGACAAGATTAGGAAAGTTACACCTTACTTATTAAAATTAGCAAAAGAACATGTCCACTAAAGAACATTGGAGGTTTCGATAACTCATCCTTGACTCACAAAAACAACTAGACCAGAAAATCCGTGATTAAATGATGCAGAGGTTAATTGAGGTACCACTTGACCACAAGTTATTTTACAAGTTATTTATGTGAATCACTGAGGTTAACTGAGATAACACATGATGAACAACTTGTAATGTTCTCTGAGGGCTTCCCCAATGGCTTTGCTTGTAGGAGGCCGGCTGGGAAGGCTCCAAATGGCAATCATGTGACCCCAAGAAACTGCAACTGTTATAAATGTCAGCTGATCACCAAGCGCCCAGATTGTAATCATGTTATTGTGTGTATGGTGTGATGGTTGTAAGCATAAGTTGTCAGCGACACTGTAACTTGGAACAATTGCTAAACAAACAATTGTAAGTCAAGGAGTACCTGTAATTTTTTTAACCATGGAAACCTGATTCATTCTATTAGCTTGCCTATCTTTATAAATAGAATTAGTCTCTCATCAAAAGGAATGTGCATATATAGATGCAAAACATAACTATTACTCTCTTGTTCCTGATGTTCCTCATATAACCTTACAACACACATTTCTTTCCAGAAGTCTAATAGCAACAACAACAACAACTTTATTGATTAGCCAAAACCATATCAAAGTGCAAAGTTCCAGCAACAAACCATCACCAAAACTTGATAAAAGCAATCCAAAATGGAATTTGATAAAATACAATTTAAAATGGAATTAAAATAAAATTCTAATAGCAGAGAGAACCATTTACCAAATGCAGAATGGCAGCAAGGATTTTGTACACTGTTTGAACCTCTTCCGGTCCAAACCCAATCACTTTCATTGCATCAGCAACAGCTTTGAAATCTGCACTGTCATTAATGGCACACTGAAAAAGAAGAACAAAACATGAAATCACTATCTTGCCTCAGCACTAAGAATAAGATATTAAGCAGGGGAAAATAAGACACTCATCTCTAGGAATATTTTAGCCAAAACAAAGAACAAACTATTAGTACTAGTACTAGTAATAAATGTATTACGTGAACTAGCTGGTAGGAAAAAGAAAAGCAGAAGAGAAAGTCTATTTAATTTATTAAAATATTCATAATGAATCCAAATAATAAAGAAAAAATTAGAGGGTGATGGTGGGGATTGGAGGAAAACAAGGAAAAAAGGAGTAAATCACAGCTGAAAGAGAAAATATAAATTATCGTCCTTTCCTGCTAGTCATGGTCAAACATAGAAAACAAGATAAAGTTAATTAGCAGTTGAAGATAAATAGTTGGCAACATAAAGTTGATACCTGGCCTGCAATAACATAAACTTTTCAAAAGATCTCAGCTGAATATTTGAATTAGATCTTTTTTCCAAATAAAAAAGTGGTAAGGAGAATTTAAAACCAATTTGGTCAAATTTGGAAACTGTTTTTGTTATTGTTGTCAAGGAGCAAAAAAGAACATAGCAGAGAATTCCAAATAAAAATAGGTAACTTTATATAATAAAAGTAAGGTAATATAAGATACAATGCAGGTAGTCCTTGACTTATGACCAGGAATTGAGACCAACATTTCTGTTGCTAAGTGAGATATTTAAGTGATTTTTACCCTATTTTATGACCTTTCTTGCCACAGTTGTTAAGTGAATCTGGTTTCCCCATTGACTTTGCTTGTCAGAAGGTTGCAAAAGTTGGTCACATGACCTTGGGACACTGCAACCATCCTAAATATGAGCCAGTTGTCAATTTTCATGGGGATTGTGCAATGGTCATAAATGTGAAAAATGGTCAGAGGTCACTTTTTTCAGAGATGTTGTAACTTTGAACAGTCACTAAATGAAGTGTTGTTAGTCAAGGGCTACCTGTAATATCCAGAGCATTTTTACATATCCTATTCAAATCCACATTCATAGTTATTAGATAATGCATGACCCCTTTCAGCCATCTTTTCAGAGATATTTCCTTACCAGATCCCTCAATGACTTTAACAGTGACAGAGCTTCTAATGCAATGCCTTAACTGGAAAATGCTGGAATACATTCAGAGGTTTATGTGTCTTGAAATTAGCCCACATTGAACTGTATAGCATAGTCAAACATCAGCACAGGAAATGTTTTATGACATTTTGCATTATGTCATAAACTGTTCTATGATATAAAATGTTTTATAAAATTTGCCCAATTTCAATTACACTGGAGTCAAGAGTCCCAATTTTGGACATGTTGTGCATATTAGAGCCTTGGTGGAGCAGTGGGCTAATGCCTCCTTAAGTAACACCAGCTGCCTGCAATTAGTGCAGGTTCGCATCCCACCAGGCTCAAGGTTGACTCAGCCTTCCATCCTTCCGAGGTAGGTAAAATGAGGACCCAGATTGTTAGGGGCAATAAGCTGACTTTGTAATAATGCCGCTGGGCGGGGGCGAAAGCCCTAATAAGCAGGCATATACATAGAATGAAGGCTATTGCTAAGCACATTGATTTGTGCTTTAAATTGTAAGCCGCCCTGAGTCTTCAGAGAAGGGCGGGATATAAATGGGATTAAATAAATAAATAAATATTAGCCCATTTGAGATGTCCTGGTTCAAAAGAAGCCCTATGGTGCAACATTTTAAAGATTACAGGAATCAGAGTTTTAGTAATAATGTAACAAAATTACACAATAAAACATTTCAGCCTGTTTTGCTATTAAATTAGCCATAAATTTTGCTATTAAAATGTGGCATTGGAATTACTGAATGAGATTATGTATTTTAGTTTCTTCATCTAAAAGAAATCAGATACTGTAAAAGATTCCTCAGAAAGCCCTACAAAGTTTGCTAAAGATGTAATTGTCTTTGTGTATTTTATATCTTTTTGCTCTTAAAATTATTATATTTCACCCTTTGAATCCTGGTCTGGAACCTTAATAAAAATTTGATTTGATTTGGTAGTTAATCAACTAAAATTGGAAATTTAAGAGAACATTCATTTTTATAGAGGTTTTTAAGCTGGCCAATCAAAATTACTTGTAAGCATTGGATATGTTAAATTGATATTAGAGAATAAATACATTCATAACTCCAAATGTACAGGCTGATAAGAAATAGAATGGTTTACTATGTAACAGTGTCAAAGAAAAAGATGATTCTTCCTCACCTTTGGTTGCGCTCCAACACTAATATAGCTATATGCAGATAAATCTTTATGGAGATACAAAGATCGCAGAAGCTGCTCAGAGCCTCCCTGAAGAAGCTAAAAAGATAAGAATCAGTTACTTAAATGAATTGTAGTGATAAAGGAGAATATTGGTAGCTCAGGGTTGAAATGGGGGTCCTTGGTGCTCTCTTAATCTTGATTTTTTCCTTGCAGACATTTTATTATCCAAACTAAATAACATCATCAGTCCTACTCACTAGCACTGATGATGTTACCTAGTTTGGGTACTGAAACATCTGCAAGGAAACTACCAAGCCCAGAGAGCACCAAACACCCCTTAAACCAATTGTCTTTTTGGTGCTATGTATTATTAATATTATTACCACCTAAAACACTCTGTCTTGATAGGATAATCCATCTCAAGCATACAGTATAAACAAATATTCAACAGAGGAGAGGGCAAGCATTGCAACAGCTGCTCCTTTACTAATCACTCCAGATAATTTAGATTCTTTCTTACATAAGGTTATTTTGGGGAGGAAAAAGTATATGGTTCCAGTGGCATTCAACCCCAATTATGTACTTCTCATTACCAGTCAGCAACGCTACTGGTACTTCATCTGTCTTTAGGATCTTTCTTCTGGAATCTCAGCTAAGGGGTACCCTTCATTTAAAGACTGCTGTTTCTCCTTCCCTCTTCTTTCATCCTGTTATAAGTGATGCAGCTTTTAATGGAGCTGTCTTAAACTATTAAATATTCAAGAACTCATGGTTTCTTCAGGATTAGAAAACTTTCTCCTGGGTCAGAATGGCTAGTATCCCAAAATATTTAAATTGTTTCATCTAAACCAAAATATTGTGTGTGTGTGTGTGTGTGTGTGTGTGTGTGTGTGTGTGTGTGGTGTCTATCCTGAAAGGACATTGAAACTGGCTCACTGGAGCGTAAGTTCACTGGGAAGTGAACTCAGCTTTTATTTATTTATTTATTATTATTATTGATCATCACACAGTCAGTCAGATGTTCAGACTGGGTTTGGCATTTTTGTCTACCTATTGAGTCCTTACCAAGGACCTGGGATAGGCAGATCTGGATGTTTGAATTGATGGTATTACAGATATCGTTGCAGGATGGAAGCTGTTCCTAGTAAGGCTGCCTTTTGCAATTGATTGATGGCAAATATGTCGATGCCAATGGTGTCCAAGTGGTGCTCCAGTTGTTTCGGGATTGTATCCAAGGTGCCTATTACTATTGGTACTACCCTTGTTTGCCTTTGCCACAGTCATTCTATTTCTATTTGTAGGTCTTTGTATTTTGTGATCTTCTCCACTTCTTTCTCTTCTATTCTGCTGTCTCCAGGCACTGCCATGTCTACTATCCAGACTTTTTTGTCTTTCTTATTGACAATTGTTAAGTCTGGGGTGTTATGTGCCAGGTGCCCATCTGTTTGAATTCTAAAGTCCCAGAGCAATTTAACATTTTCATTTTCTATGACTTTCTCTATTTTATGGTTCCATCAGTACATGCTTGCAGGCAAATGATATTTCTTGCAGATTTTCCAATGCACCATTGTTGCTCATGCTGCTGCTTGTAGTCAGTCAGGGCGATCTTCTTGCAGCAGCTTACCAGGTGGACAACTATTTCTTTGCATAAGTGGGACCTACTGTCTGTTGCTGTCTTCTCAATTTTCACTTTGTATGCATTTGTCCTTAAGGCTTGGTCTTGTGCAATCAGAATTAGTCCCCTGGTCTCTTTGTTTCTAAGTGGTATTTCTTGATTAGGTATTGTTTGGTCTTCTTGTTCTTCAGCTTCTTTTCTTTCATCTGTTCTAGCTTTCCTGCATCTGATCTTAACTTGTTGATCTTATTCCAGTCTAACCTTCCATTTTTGTAGTGTACTGTTTGGCTTTTTTCTTCTTTGTTAATTTTGCATCCCAGGTATTCAGTTATAACTGCAGCTGTGCTGTACATTAGTTGGTTTGCTTATTGCAATGCATTGGTGTTTATTCTTGATATTGCAGTATTTGCATTTTTTAATGCTTGTACTAGCTGTTTCTTTGGAACAAGCTTCCGTGCAGGCAACCTTATTCTGTTGTTTTGTGCTGTTCTAGATGCTCAGTTATTCTGTTTCAATTCTTTTATTCCTTTAGTTAGAGGACTTTATTCTTCCTGAGCAAGAGGTGCCTGGTTTCCGAATGAAAACAGTTGTATATCTTTGCTGGATTCCTCTACTGCTAACTCCCCCTGGTTTACATTCTGAGTTACTTCTGGCAAGGCTTTGATTTCTTTGCCCTGGGTAAACCTTTGCAGTTCATCTAATTCTGTTTTTGTGAATACTTTATTTTATATTATAAATCAACGATCTGCTAATCTCTATTCTGTTATTTCTGATTCTGGATGTTGTTCCTTCCAGGACTGGTGCATTTGTTTCAGATATCCTCTTCTTGTTAGACTTGATCTGTAATAACAGATTATTATTTCTTTGTTTTCAATCACTGTGTATTTGCGATAGGTAAACACCTTTTCTTTCAGTAGTTCTGCAGTTGCTGGCCCTGGTTGCTCAGCTAAAAGTCCTGAGTCCTGTAGTCCATTTTTCACCAGATATCCAGGAAATCCAACGTCTAGCATGGACTTTGTTAACCTGGGCAACATCTGAGCCGGTATGGTTGTCTGAAATTTATGTCTCACCATATTTTTTATGGCAGAGACACTCTTTGTCTGACTCCTCTGATGAGACCTGTCCAGTATGGTTGATCCTCTGGCATAGCTCTCATCTTCCTCAGAGTACACAAGCTCCACAACTACATCAAGGGAGTGCCTTACTGGGGGTTGTGGTTGTTGTTATTATTATTATAATATGCTGAATGGCATTGAAGATATCTTAATTTTAATCCTAATTTTTTACTTAATATAATTTAAAAAAAATAATTAATTTTTATTATTTGTGGGTTTGCTAGCCATCAAAGTGAAGAAGAACTAAAGAGCCTCTTGTTGCGGGTGAAGAAGGAGAGTGCAAAACTTGGGTTGAAACTAAACATTAAGAAAACCAAGATCATGGCATCTGGCCCTCTCAATTCCTGGCAAATAGATGGGGAAGAAATGGAGGTAGTGACAGATTTTATTTTCCTGGGCTCCAAGATCACTGCAGATGGGGACTGTAGCCAAGAAATTAAAAGACGCTTGCTCCTTGGGAGGAGAGCCATGGCAAATCTAGACAGCACACTAAAAAGCAGAGACATCACCCTGTCAACAAAAGTGCGTATAGTCAAGGCTATGGTCTTCCCAGTTGCAATGTATGGCAGTGAAAGCTGGACCATAAGAAAGGCTGAGCGCCAAAGAATTGAAGCCTTTGAACTATGGTGCTGGAGAAGACTCCTGCGAGTCCCTTGGACTGCAAGGCGATCAAACCGGTCAGTCCTAGAGGAGATCAACCCTGACTGCTCTTTAGAAGGCCAGATCCTTAAGCTAAAACTCAAATACTTTGGCCACCTAATGAGAAGGAAGGACTCACTGGAGAAGAGCCTAATGCTGGGAAAGATTGAGGGCAAGAGAAGAAGGGGACGACAGAGGATGAGGTGGCTGGATGGAGTCACTGAAGCAGTAGGCGTGAGCCTAGATGGACTCCAGAGGATGGCAGAGGACAGGAAGGCCTGGAGGAACATTGTCCATAGGGTCGCGATGGGTCGGACACGACTTCGCAACTAACAACAACAACAACTAGCCATCTAGAGTTGTTTTGTATAAGTGACCACATATATTTCTCAAATAAATGAAATCAATGCCATAGTCTTTACACCTCCAGTAAAACAATATGCTTTGCCAATGTGGTAGCCTGGCATAAAAGTACAGTAATACAGAATCCTACTTTCCAACTGAAGCAGACGTTGTCCTTTGTAAAAGGCTACCCTAAGGCACTATTAGCTGTTTCAGAGGCATCCAGTTACCATAATTGCTAACAGGCACACAAGGCAAAACCATGAAGTATATGGAAATTATTTCCATCTGCAGCTAGAACTAGTATGATTTTGTCTTCCAAGGAAAATAAAAACACCAAGTAACTTTACATTTGGATAAAGGAAATCTGAAGAGCCAGTCTTTGAGCCTCAGAATGGAATAAATTATCATCTATAGCGAAATGGCTATACAAAGACTGTCCTTTGCACTGTGAATGAACTAGGGAAGAAAGAAGGATGTAGTAAACTGATAGGATAAAACAATGAGGAACATTACAAAGAAGTGTAAAGAATGCATTCCTCTGAATTTAGGAGTGATTACCCACAATGTGCCCAATTTCACAGTTGTAACTCACCTGATAGAAGGAGTGAAAGTTTCTCTCTCCTGGTTGCTGCACAATCACCCGAGACTAGAAGAACAAGGAAAGAGCCTTATGAAATAAGCTTGCTAACTTATTTTTTAACCTGTACTATCCTGAGCAAACTGTTTACAGTAAGTTAAATATGGAAAACAGGTTGTTTTTAAACCTAATCTTGCTCTATTCAGATAATATATCTCTTGGGAGGCAGAAGGCTTAAAGGGGGATGAAAACTAGCTACACAATTTATGTTATTGCAATATAACACAATATAATTAATTATTACTATTATTATTATTTTATTTATCTATTGAGGTTTTATGGCTGTGAGCAATCCAGAGTCATGTGAGAGATGGGCAGCCATATAAAGTCCTTTAAATAAATTAAACAAATAATGAGAGTCTTGAAGAACAACAGTGGCATAAGGACCATTTGCATGAACCAATTTCAGTTTAGGAAGTGTGGTGGCAATTTCTACAAAGGGCAACTAGCTTTTCACACAGCTATGGAGGGCCCTATGAGGCTGCTGCCATAATCCAGAAAGCAAAACTTTTTATTTAGTATGACCAAGGGTAGAATACCTTCTGGTGTCAACCAGATGGGCAAGCAGGACTTCAATAATGCTACTGGTTAAGGTTTCATTAATCATCTCTTAATTCGTTAAGTGAACCATTGGGGTGTTGTAAATAAATATGAACCCATTTATCCAAGGAGGGTTTGTAAGTAACCTTTTTGAACAGTTGTTAAACCAGAAATTATAAACTAGAAATAGGATAGAAAGCTTAATAGGGTTATCCAAGATTGATTTTTATTTGACAAATTAGACAACTAGCAGAGGGCAAGACACAGCTAAAGTGGGAGTTTATTATTAGCAGTAACATTGAGACGGCCCATGGTTTTAGGACATTTCTCAAATTTGCATAATCTATCTCAAATTATCCAATAGGATTAATTCTAAAAATATGATATGGTTACCAAACCAACAGAAATTGCTGCATGATTTCAATTTGGGAGATGGGGAGAATACCTGAAAAATAACTCCTAAATCATCAAAACTTCAGTGTTTATTCCAAGATTATGATTCTGACAGAGTAGCAAAGTAGAGTGAGGGGAGGGTAAAAGGGAAGAGAAACATACAATGTATATTTTCTATAGATGTTTAAGGACTGTTGCTTTAAAAAAATAATTTCACATATAGTCACACAACAGAAAGCTAGACAGCACTTAAAAACTGCCCTATCATCTATTCCATTTTTAACCGAGGTTTTCACCAGGCCACGAAACATGTAATAGTAAATTTCCTTACAACCACATGACAATCTATTTAAAACTGTGGTCTCTGTTACAATTATATTTACTGAAAGTTTTGCAAGTTAGAGCCAACTTTCCCATATACTTAGTATTATCCCAAGAACTCACTTCAATTTTCTATTATGAATCCAGATGCTTATAATATAGTAAATTTTACTAATTTCTGAAAGATATCTGTGGATGAGTATGAAAGCCCTAGTTACCTTTTCCAGCAAGTAATTATTGATATGTCCACCTATGGGGTCTCCTTTAAAATCAAAATTGATATCCATATATTTTCCAAAGCGGCTGGAGTTGTCATTACGGTTAGTTTTCGCATTGCCAAAAGCTTCCAGAACACAGTTGGATTTCAGCAGCATGTTCTTCACCCTTTAAAGAACACACATGCCCAAAAACCAATAATAAAGGAACCTATGTCATACACAATATTTTTTTATAGGCAAGAAACCTAATGGCCATGTTAGCTCTACTACAGGCTAAAGGAGACCGTATTCCAAAAATGTGGTCGGCAGAAAGCCATCTCAAGCAAATAATAGATCCTTAATTCTCAATTTTAATCTAAAGCAAACTTCATTCTATGTTTAGGAAAGAAGAAATACAGTGGTCTAGTCACTTCCTTCATTGTAGATATTAAAAATTCCTCCTCTCTCTCAAGAAATCTGAAGCCAAGTATAATTTCCCAAATTATGCTCAAGGACTTAGTGGCTTCAGAGAATAGAAGATTATCCTGACAAAATATATAGATAATATTGCTGAGATTATGCTCCTGACTAATAGCAGAAATAGTAAGGAGAAAATGAAAGCAGTTGTATTCAGGTTGTCTAAAGTTTAATCCACTTTAAACCTGACACATTAAAATTCTCAGAAGATAATAAGCCAGATAGGGACAAGTACTTTTTGGGATGTTGGCATTGCCCTAGCCACATCTTATGCAACAGCAAGTTGCTGTTAAAGGCGTTCAGGCTATTATTTGATATTAGAGCTCCACAACATACCTTGAACATTTGATACAATTTATTCTGTGTTCTTTTTTTCTTTTTTTTCTTTTCTTACCAGAGCTTCTGAGAAGCTAAATCTGCACCCTATAGATCAGACATGTCAAACACAAGGCCCGCAAAGTGGTTTCATGTGGCCCGCGAAGCCATCCTGGAAACAGTGAGGGAACGGCCTCCACTGCCTTGGCCCTGGCCCAGAGACCCTTCTTCTCCCAGAGACCCTCAGATTCCCTGTCCCACTCCTGCCCAGGCCCCCATAGGCACCCTTGATGCAAACGATGTAGAGCTGGCCATGCCCACCCAGTAGGCCATACACACCCTAGCCACACCCACCCAGTAGGCCACGCCCACCCTGGCCATACCCACCCGGCCCCCTGAGGGCAACCGCAATGCTGATGCGGCCCTCAATGAAATTGAGTTTGGCACCCCTGCTGTAGATGCACCTTCATTTCTACTTTTTCCTATGGAGCAATTATATTTTGCATTCAATTAAATCAGACATTTTTCCCTCCAAAGCAAACACCTTACCTTTCAACTTCAGCTCTCTGGCTTGGATTAGTAATGGCAGCTATGTACTGCATAATGTATTTACTTGCTTCTGTTTTACCTGCTCCGCTTTCCCCTGAGGGCACAAATGAAAGACAGGATCATAATGCAATATCATCTATTTCGCTAGCTAAAAAGTGTGCTTTGAGCTTCTTGAGCTTCTTTATCATTCAAGAAATTAATATTAAGCTCTATGTCTTCATGCTCACTTTCTAGTTCAAGAGGAAAACTAGGTAAATCTTTGAAACTCTTTATAAAAGTTGGCAAGAAAAGTAGACAATATTGGACTAACAAGTGCTAGATTTTTTAAAAAGAAAAGTTGGAATAGGAGAGCATCAGGCAAATAACTTTTGCAGGTTATATTTACAACAATCTACAAATCCCATTTGATATATAATAGTTTTCAGTGTCTGGAGGTTGTGAGCATATGGATGGGGAAGAGAACTCAGCTCAGCCTTGGTAAACTGAGTGGCTATGGATTTTAGGGTCCACGGTATCTAGGGTTTTTCCATCTTTGGACCCAAATGGATCCAGTGTGCAATCTGGGGTCACCCTTGACTCACAACTTATCTTTGAAGAACAGATGGCAGCTATAATGAGGAAGGCTTCTCCACAACTTTGTTTTTTGAGCTCAGTTGCACCCCTTCCTGGATCAAGAGGCACATGCCTTAGTCACCTCTCAAGTGTATTAGTGCAACACAATTACATGGAGTTATCCTTGAAGACCATCTGGAAGCAGCAGCTGATCCAGAATTTGGAAACACTGGCATTTCTGGCTGTACCTCAGTACTGTACATCCATGTTACATGTCTGCTATGGGAACTGTACTGGCTCCCAGTGTGTTGCCAAGTGGAATTCAAGATGCTGATTGTTACCTTTAAAAGCCTTCCATATCACAGGGCTTAGATATTTGTGGGATCATTTCTCACTGGTTGTTTTTATCCATTCCACTAGGTCTGACAGGAGGGGCATGGTCTGGATCCCTTCAATTAAAGAATGTCATCTTAGGAAACCTTGGAAGCCTGCTTTTTCATTGCAGCACTTGTCTTTTGGAACACCATATCATCCTCAAGATCAGATTGGCCTTGACTCTGCTGGCCTTCCATTAAGCACTCTATGTGCTCCAGGACAAGGGAGTAGATGGGTCCCACATTTTGTATTGTCTTCTTGGGTTCATCTTCTGTGACCATCCTTGGTTTTTTATTTCACTAGTAATTGTTTTTATTGTTTTAATGTGTTGTTAGCTGCCCAGAATTACCTTTACTAGATAGGTAGCCATTTAACATCAATGAACAAATGAACGAACAAATGAATATTACTCAGTCATTCATTCAATAATCAATTATAGAACTTATTAATCAAGCTGGACTCATACTTTACACAAAATTACCACATTGTCAGTTTGTGTTGCAATGCAATATAAGAACCTAACTTTAATCTTCCAGCTTTGTTTAAAATATCACCATGATGGGAAGTAGCAGGTACCTCTGACGCACCTGATATTACAATGCAGGTGTCCTTTGATCGCCTCTTCATAGCTTTATATGCAGCATCTGCAATGGCAAAGAGATGTGGTGGCCTCTCATACAACTCCCGCCCTTTGTATTGCTCAATTGTATCACGGCTGTAGATATTCAAATTCTTGTAAGGATTTACAGAAACAACTACTTCGCCAATGAATGTGTAGATCCGTCCCTTTTCAAACCTAAACAATACAAGACAAAGGCAATAGAAAAGGGTAATGAAAAATTAGAAAAGGTTAAAAGGCAAACAATTAATATCATATAACTTACACAGGCTTTGTACTTTAAGGAGAAGCTCATTTCATCATACTTTTTCCTCATGACCCAAAGAATTTATTGACTATAAGTAAGCAGTATTTGAAGAGTTACATCAGTTATATAAGTACAGGTAGAATTATGTACACTGTGTATGTCTTTTAAGTTCTTTATGTAAACATAGAAACAGGATTAGGAATCTAAAAATTCTGGGCATTCATGAATGTGTGCACAGACCTATTCCTAAAGTTGTATCTCCATTAATAGTAATACTTAAATATGTAACACAGCACAATTCAAAACTCTAAAAATGCTATAAAAAACAAGACTTTAACATTTAACATACAAAATGTCATGTCAAAAACCTGTAGTTTTCTACTGGGAATTTAGTTTTTCCACCAGTATACCATGAATCCAAGCCACTATAGAAAAATAGCACTGCAGATTATTTATTTGTATACTAGCTTTATTAATTTTATCCAAACATATCCAACAAATCTTCCCCTGTCTTTTTCCTTCATAAAAACAACCCTGTGAGGTGGGTTATGCTGAGAGAGAATGACTTGCAAAAGGCACTTCTGGTTTTGTATGCTAAGGTGGGACTTGAACTCATGGCCTCCCACTTTTTAACTTGGCCTTAACCATGGTAAAAGATAAAATATTTTGAGTCTGGGGCAATAGTTTCTCTTCCTGTTTTATTTAAAGGTAAAGGTTTCCCCACACATGCGTGCTAGTTGTTTCCAACTCTAGGGGCCGGTGCTCATCTCCATTTCAAAGCCGAAGAGCCAGCGCTTCTCCGAGGACGTATCCGTGGTCATGTGGCCGGCATGACTAGACACCAAAGGCGCACGGAATGCTGTTACCTTCCCAACATAGCGGTCCCTATTTTTCTACTTGCATTTTTACGTGCTTTCGAACTGCTAGGTTGGCAGAAGCTGTTTTAGAGCAACTTTATTTCTGCATCACAACAATGTGTTAATGTTTCTTTACCTCTAGACCTCATCAGCTTATTTCTTAACTCTACAGGATTTGATGGCTAATAGAATCTCAGTCCTGTTTGTTCTCAAATATTACACACTGTTCTTCATCAATCACAAGGCAAGATATGACAAATTTTTATTTGATAGCTCCACTAGAAACATGAAACCAAGTATAAAGAGTCCTCAATTTTCAACCATTCATTTAGTGACCATTTAAAGCTACAACACCACTGAAAAATAGTGGCTCATGACTGATTTTCACTGTTGCGGTATCCCAACGGTCAAATGAGCAAAATTGGGGCGCTTGGTAACTGGCATATATTTGTGGCAATTGCACCATCCAGGGATCATGTGATCACCATTTGTAAGTTCCGAACAAACAAAGTCTGTGGGGGAAGCCAGATTCACTTAACGATTGGATGATTCACTTAACATCTGTACTGATTCACTTAGCAATTGTGGCAAAAAGGTGATTAAAAATGAGATGCAACTCATTTTATAAGCATCTCGCTTAGCAATGGAAAGTTTGGGCTCCTTTGTTATAAGTAGTCCTCAACGTATGACTACAATAGGAAACAGAATTTCCTTTGCTAGGAAAGGTGGTTATTTAGTCGTGCCTGACTTCGCAACCTTTCTTGCAACAGTTGTTCAGTGAATCACTGCAGTTGTTAAGTGAATGATGCAGTTATTAAAGAATTCAACTTCTCCCATTGACTTTGCTTCTCAGAAGCCAGTTGGAAGGTCACAAATGGCAGTCACATGACCCCAGGAAGCTGAAACCATCGTAAATAAAGGCCGGTTACTAAGCACCTGAATTTTGATCATGTAATCGTGGGGATGCTGTAAGTCACTTTTTCAGTGTCAGTGTAATTTGAATGGTTGCTAAATAAATGGTTCCAATCTGCACTGAATGCAGATATGGTTGAAATAGTTATTTACCCACTATTCAACTCCACACCAGTTATACACTGATTCAGTAATTCCAAAAACAATATACCTATAATATCTATATAAGGTCTGGACTATTTTTTTTTAAAAAAATCTCAACCACATTTATATAAGAATTATTGGCTCCTCACAAGAAAAATAGCAGTTGTACTTAAATGTATTATCATTAAACGTGGCATTGAAAATATAAGTAACAGGACAGGCAAAAAAAATAACAAATTCATGTTTCACCAAGGAGAGAAATTGGGTTTATTTGGTCTGAAGTAGCATAATTTCTTTTAAGTTTATTCTGGAGATGAATATAAAATCTGGACAGAACAATATCTCAGCTGTTTTTTTATGTTGCAAAATTAAATAAAATAGTATCAGCAGTTAAAATTTTGTTTAACAATAAAATTAAGGTGTAACCAGAATTGTCAAAAGTGTTTCCTCTTTCCTTTTAAATATACCAACTATCCTCTTCTCCCTTCCTTTCTGATTTTCTTTCCTAATTTTCTCCTTCTGTCAAATGCTTCTCTTAACACTAATTCCCCATGTCATTTTAGGATTCTCCCTTTCTTCCTAAAAGAGAAATAATCAGTTAAGCCTTTTTCTGCTTTAATAGAATGCAAATAATCTAACATTTTATCACATACACAGTATGAAAGACTTCCTATCAAAACCTTTACCAAAATCTTACCAAAAGCAATCTTTCACATGTACCCAAAAAGTTCTGTATTACATATTGTCTTAAAATTCAGAATTCTGCTGAATTTTTCTACAATGGAGGCATTTACTGATATTCTGAAACATAAGTGTATACTTGAATTTTTAATACATTTTTCAACTCAGTGTTGAGGACAGCCAATTTCCCCAAGTAGGAAATGCCATTCTTTGCACATTTGGTGTCCCTCCTTTCCTGTACGGGACAAAACAGCAAGGAGAGTGAGAGGTCAAATTATTTTATTATACAACATTCTGAACTGGGGCAAATTCTTCTATAAAGGAATCTTGGAAAAGAAACATATTTAATTCAAAGGTTGCCAACAGGTCCATGCCAACTGTAAACCATTCTTCTGGCTTATTGCCATAGTATATACACACTCACACAAACACACTCACACACACAAACACACACTAAATTCTAAAGTAGTATATTCTATGATGACACAGAAATATTGGACAAGAAAAAAACAATCCCATGGTGATAGGTATGGGAACAATGATCACAAAAGAAAAAGGATTTTATTTAAAAGCCTAAATAATTTCCCCTTTAATTTAAACTAGAATTAAAGATTTAAAAGTCGCCCAGGGATCTGATTTCCATATACATTCAGCCTTTTCATTTACATTAACTGTTACTGATAATGAAGGAATGGATGTATATTTCAAAGTAGCCAGCTACTAGAGAATGCAGTTCAGTTCACAAGACAAGGCTTTAAGAAAAAATGCTTTTCTGGCACATTGCGATTTTAATTTACTACAAAGCAAAAATCTTGGACAGAAAGAAGGAAAAGTCAAATCATAAAAAGGGGAACACATGAATGCTTTTCTATCTATTTGCATCAGAAAATATCCTGAGCCATTCCTTCCCCATACTGTATTGTAGAGTGAAAATAAACTTGGAATGTCTGTTTTATCCGCAGACATTAGGAAAGAAGAGCAAAGCAAAAGAAAGGCAATGGAGGATTAAATGACTTCCTAGAAAACACAATAAATCAAGAACAAGGTATTTCCGCTGCCATCTCTCTGACTGAATTTTAACTGTCTTTCTCTAGGCACCTTGTATATAAAAAAGTCATGTAGACAAAAAGAAAAACAAGGCAACAGAATCAAATTTCTATATTTAGCAAAAGGTACATACAGGGACAAGAAGCTAGAATTACATATCTAGATATATGTCCTTGGAATTCATTTTACTAATAGATTATACTATTCTGCCAGATAACCTCCTAGGTTGAGAATAAAAGCTTGCAAGGATTCTAAAGTCATGTAATTCTTATTGAATTGTGCAGTTAAAATTTCATTTTTCCAAAATGATTATTTTAAAATCCTCAACAGAACATCCATGAATGTTGAAAATCCTAATATTATTTCAAATTTGTTTTGAGTCCTGATGTTAAACTTGTATCCACTGGTTCTTGTTGAGCTATTTGCTGTTGATGTAAATCTGGAGAGAAAATAAGCATCTGGGCTTGTGCCAATATCTGGTTCCCATGTTGACATTATTTTGTTGTTGGTTTTTCTTTCTTTTAAAAATCTGCCTTAGGCTAGGTTGTCTCTATTTAAGTATGGGCTTGCTACCCAACCCCTAAAGCAGGGGTAGGCAACCTTGGCTCTTTTATGACTCGTGGACTTCAACTCCCAAAATTCCGGAGCCGGCTTCATCCCAATTTAAATCCTACTTCAGTTTAGCCACTCCATGCATTTGATGAAGTGAGCCACAGCTCACAAAAGCTTCTTCCTTTTAATAACATTTGTTGGAAGGATCTAATACAGGGGTGTCAAACTCAATTTCACTGAGGGCCGCATCAGCATTGCGGTTGCCCTCAGGGGGCCGGGTGGGTATGGCGAGGGTGGGTGTGGCCTACTGGGTGGGCGTGGCTAGAGTGCATATGGCCTACTGGGTGGGCGTGGCCAGCTCTACATCGTTCGCATCCAGGGTGCCTATGGGGGCCTGGGCAGGAGTGGGACAGATCTGAGGGTCTCTGGCAGAAGGAGGGTCTCTGGGCCAGGGCCAAGGCAGTGGGGGCCGTTCCCTCACTGTTTCCAGGATGGCTTCGCGGGCCACATGAAACCACTTTGCGGGCCGGATCCGGCCCCCGGGCCTTGTGTTTGACATGTCTGATCTAATAGCATCTTTTCTACCGATTTTGGAAAATATAAATTAACTTGGTTTTTCTCCTACAATGCTGTTATACCTTTGTTGTCTTAGGAATACAGAAATTCAATACTCAAAATCATTTAGATATCTGCCATAACTATAGAAATCTTGGTATTTTTAAAGCTCTGAATATAATTCATATTTATTGGATATCAGTACTTTAGAAATATCAGCTATTCTATAAGCCCTAATTGGCTATAAGATTGCATTTAACTACTGTATAAGCAAAACTGATTGATTTAAGAGGATTCCAATAAAACAGTAAAATTCATTTTTACAAACTGGGACCTCGCTTTTGTCTTTGGCTTGAATTCTGTGCATACTTAATGTGAGTGGCAGTGCCTAAATGATGTTGCCTGATCTCACCTGCTAGGCAGGGTTAATCCTGGTTAGTTGCTGAGTTCTCAGAGCAGTGAGTTACACTGGAAACTCAAAGAAAAAGAAAAAAATAATTCCCAGAAGAAGGGTGTGGCAACCTACTTCTACAATACTGTAAGAAATTGGCATGGATGCAGCAATCAAGTGTCACACCAACTTGAGTGTCTTTACTGTCCAATAAATTCCAGGTGGCAGCATTTGGCAGCAGGTATATGATTTTTTAAAAAGCTAAAGAGGGTCACGCCTAAACAGAATTTAAATGGGGGAGTATCCAAAAATACCAAGACTGTAGGCTAAATTGGAAAATCAAATAAACATCCTGGAAAGTGTGTATTTAAAAACCAACACACTCCGTGGGACTTACCTCTAAACAAGCTTGCGTAGTATTGTCAGTTACTGGTACTTCTCTGAAAAAAATATCTCTTATTTTCTTTTTCAGAGTCCTATTTTCTACCTTCTTTGAAAACTGTTAATACGATCACATTTACAGATAGTCCCCCATTCATGACCACAATTGTGCCTCAAGTTTCCGTTGCTAAGAGAGATAGTTGTTAAGTAAATTTTGCCCAATTTTTAGCCACAGTTGTTAAGTGAATTACTGCAGTTGTTAAGAACATGGTTGTTAAGTGAATCTGGCTTCCCCATTGACTTTACTTGTCAGAAGGTCGCAAAAGAGGATCCCATGAGCCAGAGACACTGCAACGGTCATAAATATGAACCAGTTGCCAAGCATCTGAATTCTGATCACATGACTGTGGAGATGCTGCAATTGTTGTTAAGTGTGAAAAACGATTATAAGCCACTTTTTTCAGTGCTGTTGTAACTTTGAACAGTCACTAAATGAACTGTTGTAAGTTGAGGACTACCTATACCACATTTTCAGTGCTATTAATAGTATTATTTCACTGATATGAAATAAAAAAGAGGAATGAAACTGTTTACATCAGGAACAATACATACCAAGACTAAAACCAATAAAGAAATTACAAATAGTGCAAGCTTATCAATATCGTTCAAAGAGCAGAGGTGCTTTAATCCGTTTATTTAGTTTCCTATGGATACTATCTTGACTATCTTGCTTTCTTGGCTAAATTCCACATGCCGCACAATTGCTTTCCAGCAGATGCAATCTGACCTCTTACTTGGGAGTACCATATATCATGAAGTATTAGAATAGTTGTTTAGATAAACACACACACACACCTGCTTTTTATAAGATAGAAATTTTTATCTGAGGGGATAAATTTCAATATGCAGGTAGTCTTTGACTTACAACAATTCATTCAGTAACCATTCGAAGTTTCAACAGCACTATTTATAACTATCCCTATGATCATGTGATCAAAATCCGGATGTTTGGAACTGGTTCATATTTATGGCTGTTGCTGCATCCCAAGGTCATGTGATAAGCTTTTGTGACTTTCTGACAAGCAAAATCAATGGGGAAACTGGATTCACTTAACAATTGGGTTTCTAACTTAACAATTGCACTGATTCACTTAACTGTGGCCAGAAAGATTGTAAAGTGGCAAAATTCACTTAACAACTATCTAGAAATTTTTGGGTTGATTGTGGTCATAAGTTGAGGATTACATGTGTTGAGGAGGAAATACATAGTCAAAACAATGCAAAGTCAGAGCAAACGTAGACAATGAATTTTTACCAGGTATCTGCTAGACAATTTAACATTACTGAATCACTGTGGATTTTTCAGACCATTTATCTTTTTGAATACTGTATAAACTTTGCAACAAATTTATTTACTATCTATCTATCTATCTATCTATCTGTCTGTCTGTCTGTCTGTCTGTCTGTTTATCTATCTATCTAATACACAATTGACAAAACAATTTTTAATCTTAAAATAAGAATTAGAAGGGAGACAACTCCAAACAACGTTAAAAATAAAGAAAAGAAAAAAGAAAATTTATCTTATATTTTACATTTATCAATACATTGGTTTACTAATGATTTCACTACTATATGAACAGTATAAAATAATAAAAAAATCTGCAGTAGAAGCACATATTGATACGGTACATGTTTTGTTTAACAGAAAATATTGTTTTTTTTCCAACAGATATTTCTTAGTTATTTCTTGACCTGTGGAATATCACATTTCCAATTCAATCTTTTAGCTTCCCTCCATGTTTGTTACAGCCAGAATTCCTGATAGTCAAATCCCAAAGTTTTTGCTAAATTTACATGGAAATCTGTCTCAAATATAGAATTTCTTCTTCTAATTGCCAAAGCATAGCAACAAAAAAGCATTTCTTAAAAGGTTTTTCAATTCCCTTCTTGCTATTAATGGGCCACAAGCTATCAGCAACTATGCGCTTAGAAGCTCCATTGTTTTCTTATAAAGAAATATTTTACATTTGTCTTGCTCTACGCTGCTTTGTGAACACTGAGAACTTCTAAATACAGTAGAGCACTGTTTCTGAATTTCAGCATTTGAACTTCAAAAGAAAACTGGTAAATCTAGCTAAAATGTACAACAGCACTGAATCAATCATATATCTAATTTGGACCGCTAGCCAATTACTTTATAAACAAAATGGGAACACAAGGGTGTTTCTTTCAAGAGAGATGTGTCCACATTTTCTTAATAGACCAATTTTAGGCCCATTTCTTTTAATCCAAAAGTATATATGAATTCAGATACCTATATGATGCATTATAAAGCGATTAACAAACCATGCATACAATACAAAGCTATAATAAAATCAGCAACATTAGCAGTGAAATAAATGATATAAATATATACTTGATATTTCTTTCTGAAAAAAAAAGCATTCAAGTGGATCAGTGATATAAAGCACTCTGCATACTTATGAAAATAAAGCCTAAACAGCATGTTTCCAAACATACAGTAGCTTCTTCCTTCCATTAAAATTCCTTTCAGCAATAACTGAACAATGTAAAAATATACACAGTTATTATCTGGAGAAGCTAATGCTTTTCTAGAGTTCACTCCTGAAGTTCCTTTCCGTAATTCTTCTGGACAGGAGAGGCTGCCTATTATTCAATTTGAAACAACAGCTCTCCACTCATATGTGACCATACAAGCAAAGACGTGAGTTCTGGTTGCCTCACATGGGAAAAACAATAATAACAAAAAAGACAGTATAAAAGTGATGCAATTCCAACAGGGAAACAAGTGAGGTTGACATATTATCTGACAAGTCCTAACAAGCTGCGACTTCTTATCAACAAGTAGTAAATAATGTGACATTTGTTTTCAGATCCTGCATTAGAAGAGTGAAATAACAGTTAAAAGTGATTCAAATGCAGGTAAAACAATATATTCCTTAATGCATATCTACAGTATTAGTTACAAGTTTTTGCACTGCCCAGTATTCATCAGACAGACTGCTAGTTTGCACTTATATTACGATAGTATCCAAAGTTCTAATAATGATAAAAATATGTCTCCGTACAGAAGTTTTTAAGCACTGCATGAATCTGATCCTAAACATTCTGGATGCAAACCCTTCAAACAGGAGTTAACAATAATTCAGCTTTTTCTAGTAATGTTACCATGTCACTAAACAGCCTCCTGCTTACTTCCAGAAAATCATCAACAACAACTTTATTATCACTGTGAATGTACACCAATCGGCATACATTAAAATGAAATTTCGTTGCATACAGCTCTCAAAGGTTCACCAACTCTGATATACACTCCTGGTTCATGGTCAGCTCAAGTTACAGATCTTCCATTTTAGTCTCTAGGGAGCAAATGGTGGCAAACAGGACAGATGGAAATGGAGCTCCATGTGGATTAGCCTTCAAATTAGCTTGTATTCCTCCACGACAACCTTGCCTCCTTTTCTTTTTCTGATCCTGTCTCTTCCACCTTTTCCTTAAAGAGGCCTTGATTCTTTTTGCCCCTGGAGCACGTTGCCACCAATAACAACCCCTCCAAAAGCTTCTCTCCCATCCTCTGCACCTGCCAACAGCCTCATCCACAAATACTACTCATTCCTGGGTAAACCATGCTTTATTGTAGCATTATCTGTAAATTCAGTTAACTCTTGGATAAGCAACAAAAAAGGTTTAAACATGACCTTTTCCCCAATATGTGAACACATGCATAATTTCCTTAAAATAATCAAATTTCATTAACTAAGTGGCAGCTATTAATCCTTGTCCCACTTCACCACATAAAAATAAATCACAATATCCTGGATTCCACATAGCCAAACTGCCTGTAGCAAAGTTTACAACCTGCACTAATATTAATTTCTTCCTCATTTACTCCAAACTGATCCCATTCCTTAATACATAAAATAATTAGCATTAAGAAAAGCAAAAGAGGAGGGAAGCATGAAAATCAGATTCCACATTTTTGAGATAGACTTTTGGTAAACAATATTGCCATTATTAATGGGTGCTGTCTTCAGAAAGGCAAAAAACATGAATGAATACTTTCAAGAAAAATCTTGTCTAAGAATTTCTTCTTGCTGTAGGAAGTTCAGCAGACATATAGATTGCTTTAATTGAGAAAATAAATATTTTAATAGCAGATTTATTAAAAGTACAAGTAGTCCTTGACTTACAACCATTTGTTTAGTGACCATTCAAAGTTACAATGGCACTGAAAAAACCAATTTATGACTTGAATCTCATGCGGAAGACAACTGGAAGCCAATGCAGCTCACGGAGCAAAGGTGTAACATGGGATAAACAGAGGCATAGAATCAAGATCACACGAAGTACTAGTACTGCTTTATAAAATCCTAGTAAGACCACACCTGGAACACTGTAACCAATTTTGGTCACCGTACTACAAAAAAGATGTTGAGGCCTTGGAAAAAGTTCAGAGAAAAGCAACTAAAATGATCAAAGGTCTGGAGGCTAAAACATATGAACAATGGCTGCAGTACTTGGGTTTGGCTAGTCTAAAGAAAAGGAACAGGGGTGGCATGATAGCAGTATTCCAGTATTTGAGGGGCTGCCACAAAGAAGAGGGCATCAAACTATTCTCCAAAGCACCAGAGGGCAAGACAAGAAACAATGGTTGGGAACCATTTAGTCAAAGAGAGAAGGAACCTGGAATTAAGGAGAAACTTCCTAACTGTGAGGACAACTAACCAGTGGAACAGCTTGCCTTCAGAAATCATGGCTGCTCCATCACTGGAGATTTTTAGGAAGAGACTAGACAGTCACTTGTCTAAAATGGTATAGGTTCTCCTGCTCGAGCAGGGGGCTGGAGTAGAACATCTCCAAGGTCTCTTCCAGCTCTATTCTATTCTATTCTATTCTATTCTATTCTATTCTATTCTATTCTATTCTATTCTATTCTATTCTATTCTATTCTATTCTATTCTATTCTATTTTCAACTTATTCTTTGTGGCAACTCCTGAGATATTGGTACATTGCTATCATGTCACCTCTAGTCCTTCTCTTCATTAAACTAGACATACTGAATTCCAGCAACCGTTCTTTATGTTTTAGCCCCAGTCTCCTAATCATCTATGTTGCTCTTCTTTATACTCTTTCTAGAGTCTCAAAATCCTTACCAAGACATTATAAAGCGGTATTAACAATTCATGTAGTCTTGATTCTATCCCTCTGTTAATGGACCTTATCACTGTGTTGGCTTTTTTGGCAGCTGCAGCACACTGCTGGCTCATATCTAAGTGATTGTCCACTAGGACTCTGAGAACCCTTTCAAATTACTATTGAGCAAGATATCACCTATACATACCTGTGCATTTGGTTTTTCTTGCCTAAATGTAGAACCTTATTTTTTTCACCACTGAATTTCATTTTGTTAGATAGTGTCTGTCAAGATCCTTCTGTACCTTAAGCCTATCTTCTGGAGTGTTGGCTATTCCTGCCAGCTTGGTGTCACCGCAGATTTGATGAGGTCCTCATCTATCCCCTCATCCAAATCACTGATGAAGATATTGAAGAGCACTGGGCCCAGAACAGAGCCCTGGGGCACCCCACTACACACTTCCCTCCATGTAGATGCAGTTCCATTGAGGACCGCACACAGAGTACAGCCGGTCAGCCACTATGAATCCATCTGGTGGTGATGCTGTCTAGTCCATATTTTTCTATCTTATCAAGTAGTAGATGGTGGTCTACTTTATCAAATGCCTTACTGAAGTCTATGTAAATTATATCCACAGCATTCCTCTGGTCCACTAATTTTGTCACCAGGTCAAAGAATCTGTTTTTGACAAACCCATGTTGGATTTTCTAATGACTTTGCCTGTAGCTGATTCATTGCTTGATTATCTTTCCAGAATTTTCCCAGGTATTGAGGTCAGGCGATGGGTCTGTAGTTTCCTGGATCCATTTTCCCCCTCTTTTTGAGGATGGGAATTACATCAGCTCTTTTCCAGTCCTCTGGTAGTTCCCCAGTGCTCCAGGATCTTTGAAAGATATAGTTCAGTGATTCTGAGATATCTGCCAGTTCCTTCAGAACCTATGGGGTGTAATCCATCTGATCCTGTTGATTTGATCTTGTCTAGGGTGGACAGGTGCTCACTTACCATTTTATAATTTACTGTGTTTCTAATCGGTTTTTTACAGTACTGTTTTTGTACCATAAAACATTTTAAATATGTAGTAGTTTGTTATGGTATTACTCAAGAAAACAAGCATTTAAGGTTTTTGATTAGAGGATAACCTACTAGTGGCATGCAAGATTTACTTCTGAAATATAAATTGTATTAAAGATATGGAGAATAATCAGCATATTAGACAATACTGATAAATGTATCCCCTATAAATCCTATTATAGAATAGAAACAAAATGTGTAAAGGTTTCTTTTCTATTCCTAATACACTTTGACTTAATTCATAAACATTCCAAAGACTTGATTAGTTGTAAAACTAACATTTTTGGAGTTGGTATGTCATCCTCCTGCAGGAATGAAACTGCCCAGTCCACTTTTAACCAGGGGAAACTTTTATGCCTCAGGCAAGTGTACACTCCTATAGAACAAACATTGCTTTCCCCCTCTCTTCTGTACACTGCGGGTTGTTGTCATTCAGTTGTATTATAATACTTAACAGTGGTTTCCACACTTCAAGATAATGTATTAACTTGAATAGTTATTGATTTTGAAGAACAAAAGAAATAATTTGTTTTAAGGCTAGAAAATCCTTCAAAACACAATTGAGTACATATAAAGCACCTCTTTTCACCTAATTAAAGTAGCTACATCTTTCAAATGCATGTTGCTGCCTGTAAGACTGCTCCTGTTTATAATGGATATGCACAAATAACCAAACAAAGAGACAACTGAGAACAGCTTTCACAAAAGTTATGTGAACCTAGAAAAGGAGGCACTGTAGCTGTTTTAATTTTTTTTATATATAAAAAATGCTCTGGATATGCTTCTGCACATTTTGAAGGACCTTTTTCAAAGTTTGCTCAGGTCTACTGAATATATCTTTGATAAGAAATGACACAGATTCAATTAGGAGGAAGGCCTGTATCCAACGGAAGATTATTTTCCATCAATTAATACTAGGTCTTAGCTGCAGAATGTCTGGAAAAAAAACCAGAAACATAGTTGAGAGAACACACACACATGGACGCACACGGAGAGAGACCACGGATCAATGTTTGATTAACTTAAATATAAATTGGATAATACGTTAGTCCTTTGATTAGGAGATATCATTTTCATTATTAAAAGAAAGTTAACTAGAATTGTCAACCAAGATCATATCGTATATCAAAGCATGAAACAGCAAACATTTACTATTTGTCTAAGAAAAGCACATCTGAAGAGTTACAGCAGATTATTAGGTATTTCCTCCTTCACAGTTGGCACTGAAAATCCATAATCATAAAAAGCAAGACTTGGAAGGAACACATCGTCTTTGTAGTTCTCTCTAAAAAGCACACAGCCAATCACAACAGTACAATCTTGGAACTCTCCAGCTACCAATTACAGTGGCTTTTGAAAATTTTTGGTTTCATCTAATGGCTTTCCTATATATTATCCATATCTCAGCTCTAAGATAACCCTGTTGTTATGTCCTTACACAGAGCTGCCATCTTGGAGCTAGGCCACCACTCAGATAATTTTTAGTCAGATCAAAGTGATCTGACAGGAAAGTGCTGTTTTCCAGAAAAAATTTTTTGGGGGGGAATCTATGCAAATATTCTAGGTTGCATGAGGAAGTCACCTTTGGAGGATCAACCACTTGCTGGGTTCCAACTGGCTAACTATAGGGCCACCTTCTCCTATGGGGCCAAGGGGTCCTCTCCTCCATGGAAATTTTGGTTTTGGCTCTTGAACAAATCAGAACCTCACCTAGAGAAATGCTGCTGACCTCGTGAAAGATTTTTCTGAGGTTGATTTCCCATTGCTACCATCCTAAGATGAACCATTAGAATGTCTCTTAAATTCCTAAATATCAGAAAAAAGGTTATGTTTAGGCATAAAGTAGAATCTACTGGCCACTGTTCACCAAGCAAAAAAACAAAACAAGCTTCCATGGTGTGTGCTCTTCTATTTTGCCAGTTGAGCCTGACCACCATAGTTGGGGATTATCTCCAAGAGAGAGGAATGGATGAGCCTGAAGAAAAATCATTGAACAACTGAGCGGCAACAAATATATCAACAATACCTCAATGTTTTCAAAGGTGTTAGAAATTTACACATTGTATAATTAGTCAGAGGACAGGAAGGTCTGGAGGAACGTTGTCCATGGGGTCGTGATGGGTCGGACACGACTTCGCAGCTAACAACAACAACAACAATAATTAGTCACTCAACTTATACAAGCTTATCTTTCAAATCTTCCTATCACTGGGCTGTTTTTTAAAAAATAAAATAAAGATTTGCCAAATAGTTACAAGGTGATAAGTTTAAAAAAAGGCATAATATTATTTGCTCTAAGAAATGGCAAAGAAGATATTTGTATAGAATAAGGAAGACAACCTTGACAGAGAAGGGCCAAGCCAATTATCAAGTTACCGTATATACTTGAGTATAAGCCGAATTTTTCAGCCCACTTTTTGGGCTGAAAAATTCCACTTCGGCTTATACTCCAGTCAACAAAAAAACTTACCGAGGACTTGTGCGCGGCCGAGGCTTTGGTGCTTCCGGGATCGCCCGCACCTCTCCCAAGCCACCGCCGTCCGAGACCTGCCGAAGTTTGGGGAGGTTTGGGGAGGTGCGCGCGCACCTCCCCAAACTCCGCGCCTTGCCTGCCTGCTTCTTTCCGCAGCGGAAAGAAGCAGGCAGGCAGGGCGCGGAGGAACGGAGACTTGCCGACGTTTGGGGAGGTTTGGGCGCCTCCCCAAACCTCGGCAGGTCTCCGTTCCTCCGCGCAGACCTGCCGACGTTTGGGGAGGTTTGGGCGCCTCCCCAAACCTCGGCAGGTCTCCGTTCCTCCTGCCGACCTTTGGGGAGGTTTGGGCGCCTCCCCAAACCTCCCCAAACCTCGGCAGGTCTCCGTTCCTCCTGCCGACCTTTGGGGAGGTTTGGGCGCCTCCCCAAACCTCGGCAGGTCTCCGTTCCTCCGCGCAGACCTGCCGACGTTTGGGGAGGTTTGGGCGCCTCCCCAAACCTCCCCAAACCTCGGCAGGTCTCCGTTCCTGTTTGGGGAGGTTTGGGCGCCTCCCCAAACCTCCCCAAACCTCGGCAGGTCTCCGTTCCTCCTGCCGACCTTTGGGGAGGTTTGGGCGCCTCCCCAAACCTCCCCAAACCTCGGCAGGTCTCCGTTCCTGTTTGGGGAGGTTTGGGCGCCTCCCCAAACCTCGGCAGGTCTCCGTTCCTGTTTGGGGAGGTTTGGGCGCCTCCCCAAACCTCCCCAAACCTCGGCAGGTCTCCGTTCCTCCGCGCAGACCTGCCGACCTTTGGGGAGGTTTGGGCGCCTCCCCAAACGTCCCCAAACCTCGGCAGGTCTCCGTTCCTGTTTGGGGAGGTTTGGGCGCCTCCCCAAACCTCCCCAAACCTCGGCAGGTCTCCGTTCCTCCGCGCAGACCTGCCGACCTTTGGGGAGGTTTGGGCGCCTCCCCAAACGTCCCCAAACCTCGGCAGGTCTCCGTTCCTGTTTGGGGAGGTTTGGGCGCCTCCCCAAACCTCCCCAAACCTCGGCAGGTCTCCGTTCCTCCGCGCAGACCTGCCGACCTTTGGGGAGGTTTGGGCGCCTCCCCAAACGTCCCCAAACCTCGGCAGGTCTCCGTTCCTGTTTGGGGAGGTTTGGGCGCCTCCCCAAACCTCCCCAAACCTCGGCAGGTCTCCGTTCCTCCGCGCAGACCTGCCGACCTTTGGGGAGGTTTGGGCGCCTCCCCAAACGTCCCCAAACCTCGGCAGGTCTCCGTTCCTGTTTGGGGAGGTTTGGGCGCCTCCCCAAACCTCCCCAAACCTCGGCAGGTCTCCGTTCCTCCGCGCAGACCTGCCGACCTTTGGGGAGGTTTGGGCGCCTCCCCAAACCTCCCCAAACCTCGGCAGGTCTCCGTTCCTGTTTGGGGAGGTTTGGGCGCCTCCCCAAACCTCCCCAAACCTCGGCAGGTCTCCGTTCCTCCGCGCAGACCTGCCGACCTTTGGGGAGGTTTGGGCGCCTCCCCAAACGTCCCCAAACCTCGGCAGGTCTCCGTTCCTCCTGCCGACCTTTGGGGAGGTTTGGGCGCCTCCCCAAACCTCCCCAAACCTCGGCAGGTCTCCGTTCTTCCTGCCGACCTTTGGGGAGGTTTGGGCGCCTCCCCAAACCTCCCCAAACGTCGGCAGGTCTGCGCGGAGGAACGGAGACCTGCCGAGGTTTGGGGAGGTTTGGGGAGGCGCCCAAACCTCCCCAAACAGGAACGGAGACCTGCCGAGGTTTGGGGAGGTTTGGGGAGGCGCCCAAACCTCCCCAAAGGTCGGCAGGTCTGCGCGGAGGAACGGAGACCTGCCGAGGTTTGGGGAGGCGCCCAAACCTCCCCAAAGGTCGGCAGGAAGAACGGAGACCTGCCGAGGTTTGGGGAGGTTTGGGGAGGCGCCCAAACCTCCCCAAAGGTCGGCAGGAGGAACGGAGACCTGCCGAGGTTTGGGGAGGCGCCCAAACCTCCCCAAAGGTCGGCAGGAAGAACGGAGACCTGCCGAGGTTTGGGGAGGTTTGGGGAGGCGCCCAAACCTCCCCAAAGGTCGGCAGGAGGAACGGAGACCTGCCGAGGTTTGGGGAGGCGCCCAAACCTCCCCAAAGGTCGGCAGGAAGAATGGAGACCTGCCGAGGTTTGGGGAGGTTTGGGGAGGCGCCCAAACCTCCCCAAAGGTCGGCAGGTCTGCGCGGAGGAACGGAGACCTGCCGAGGTTTGGGGAGGCGCCCAAACCTCCCCAAAGGTCGGCAGGAGGAACGGAGACCTGCCGAGGTTTGGGGAGGCGCCCAAACCTCCCCAAAGGTCGGCAGGAGGAACGGAGACCTGCCGAGGTTTGGGGAGGCGCCCAAACCTCCCCAAAGGTCGGCAGGAGGAACGGAGACCTGCCGAGGTTTGGGGAGGCGCCCAAACCTCCCCAAAGGTCGGCAGGAGGAACGGAGACCTGCCGAGGTTTGGGGAGGTTTGGGGAGGCGCCCAAACCTCCCCAAAGGTCGGCAGGAGGAACGGAGACCTGCCGAGGTTTGGGGAGGTTTGGGGAGGCGCCCAAACCTCCCCAAAGGTCGGCAGGAGGAACGGAGACCTGCCGAGGTTTGGGGAGGTTTGGGGAGGCGCCCAAACCTCCCCAAAGGTCGGCAGGAGGAACGGAGACCTGCCGAGGTTTGGGGAGGTTTGGGGAGGCGCCCAAACCTCCCCAAAGGTCGGCAGGAGGAACGGAGACCTGCCGACGTTTGGGGAGGTTTGGGGAGGCGCCCAAACCTCCCCAAAGGTCGGCAGGAGGAACGGAGACCTGCCGACGAGCCGCGGCCACACAGGGTATTCCTGTGTATTCAGGCTTGCAAAATGGCGGATCGAGCCTCTGCTGGCGGCAGAGGCTTGCAGAACGGCGGATCGGCTTATACTCGAGTCAATAACTTTTTCCAGTTTTTGGGGGTGAAATTGGGGGTCTCGGCTTATACTCGAGTCGGCTTATACTCAAGTATATACGGTATATGCAAGTGAGTCAGGCAGACACCTCCCTAATTCTATGAATGCTTCTAAAGTACAATCAGGCTTTAAAAGATTCTATCCCTATAACCAATATTAATAAAAGTGGTTTTAGTCTTACTGTGGAATTGATGTTTTGGCTTATAGTGGGACTCACAATAGCTGAACAATCAACTTATATACTCAAGAGGAGTATATGATAGTTCTTCAGTCCTTCAATTATTTCTACTCTTTGTGAGTCAGTGGAGTTTGTTTCACCAGAATTGTTTACCAATAATTACTTCTTTTTGGTTCTTGTATGCTTCCTTTTTTTTCTAAGCATTTTTCATGCTGCTCTTGTTTTCACGTTAAGTATCCAAAATACTAAGTTTTAGTTTCACTGTTAATATTTTTAGTGTGCAAGTTGGTTTGATTTCATCTAGTATTTTTGAGCTTAAGAAGAGAAAGGTTGTTACTACATCAACTTCTTTTCTATCTAACTGAATTGATTTGAAATTTCCTGTTTAGATGTTCTTTTTCAAGCAAAGCAGCTTTTGTGCCTTTCAACATGAGATTCTTCAAATCTTCTTTGCTTTCAACTATCAAAATAGTTTCATCATTATCTGAGGTTAATATTTCTTCCGTCAACGTTATTTCCAATTTGTATTTCTTCTAGTCCATTGTTTCTCATGATAATAAGTTAAAATAAGGTGACAGTGTATAATCTTACCACATTCCTTCACTATTGATGTCACAAACTGCATTTTAACAAGTTCACTCTAAGGTGTTCCTTCTTGGTCATTATATTATTCAATATAGGCATATGAAATAATGTGGTAACCTATTCACTTGGGTTACACCTACTGGTTATTCCCAATTTGCTTTGGGCTACACAGTTAAAAGCCTTTGTTTAGAGCAAAAATACTTATTTTGGAAATCCTTTTTTTAAAAATATCCACTGGTTGTTAAAAAGTGATCTCTCAGGGTCCCTCTGTCTCTAGAATCCAATTTGTACATCTGGCAATTCTCATTCTAAGTACTGTTGAAGTCTGGATTGCAAAATCTTAAGCATTATCATATTAGCATACGAAATAAATGCAACTGTTTGAAATTGTTTACAAAATTTTTTGACACTGCTTTTCTTTTTATGTTGAAATATGAGCTGATCTATTCTAGTCCCTTGGCCACTGCTTTGTGTCCGTAGTCTGCATACAAACCACACTACAGCGGCAGTTTTGTGGTTAGCAACGTTTTCCACTTTCCAGAATGTCTGACTAGTTTAGTTATCAAGCCTTCATGGGGATCATCAATTTGGCATTCTTTTATAAACTCTAGTTCTTCTATAAATTGGTGTCATTTCTTTTTTTTAATCTTCTTTTTCCTGTAAACATGTATCTTTCTTGTCTTTTATCATGCCCATGTCTTGGCATAAAAGGCTCTCTTGACCTCTGTAATTTTCTTGAGTAAATGCTAGAACTGTTCTAATATCTGAAAGGCTGTCACACAGAAGAAAACCAAGTTCTGTTTTTCTGAGTCCAAGATAATAAGCTAAAAATGGCCATTGTATTTATGTTCATCTTTAAGATCTAAATTTATTTTTACAGAAAACTATTTATCATGGCATTGCCCTCTCCTAACACCACAGGGGATAAAATCACATTACTATATTTTCTGTCTATATGTAAACAGACTTTCAAGTAAACAAGTCAACACCATTATTTTCTAATGCATTAACCTGAGATGGAATGCGGTACATTTTTTTAATAAAATAGCGAGCAAGATATATGAAGGGAATAATTTGTTCCATTTGGAGAATGCTACCTATAAACACCAGAAGAAAGTTGGTATGGAGATAAATGCATTATTGTTGTTGTTATATTAAGAATAATATACCCTAGTCCCAAAACAATATAGTAGGTGAGATACTCTTCCTTCAAGTGATGCCCTCCAGATATATTGAGCTACAAAACAAATTAATTGGCTAAGAATAGCAGAGTACATTCTTAAAGGCAAAGTATAAATATGTACTCGAAAGGATTCATTGTGTAACAAAAATAATTAATTGATAAACTGAAAAACTATACAAAATACAAGCTCTACTACTGACAAGAATACACCAAAAGCAAACAGTTGTTCTGCTTTTGCAACCCTGATACTGTTTGTTGGGCGAGGTCAAGAACAGACTAAGCCTGCCAAACAAAAGAGTCATCTCCCATAGTTACATCCTCCCCACAGAAACCTTAGAGATATAAAATACTAATTACACAACATAAATATTTCTCAAATGGATAGATCGGGCCTGTCCATTTTTAAACATGTGATTTGTATTTAGTAAGTCAGAAGAACACCTTTTATCAAAGATAAAAAATTTGCTTCAAGGATATAAGGCATTTCAATGTGTTAAATTGTTTCAAAAGTTAATTATTAGCCTTTTATTACAATACCTGTTTAAAGTTACTAATTAGAACAACTATAAGTTGCAATTATAAAACTACTAAGTTCTTCTGTAACAGCACCTAGGACAAGCTATGTATAAAACTTCAGCAATAGCAACAGAAGGTGAAAACAGATTGGAAAGACAAAACAGATTTTGAAACAAAAAAATGGACCGTTATTAGACATATACCTGTGATAGAAAAATCTAGGCAATCATTGAAGGCAAGAAATAGATATATTTACTGTAATTTGCAAAGTAATAACAGAAAATTTGCATCAAGGGGGTCTGGATTTTGCAGCCCAGTTAGGGTATACCTAATATTAAGTACAAACACTTCTAAACATATACAGGTAGTCCTTGACTTGCAACCATTCATGTAGCAACCATTCAAAGTTACAAACGGCACTGAAAAAAGTAACTTGCACTTAGGATAGTCACAGCATCTCTTTGGTCGTGGGATCGCGATTCGGGCATTCAGCCACCATTGCACTGTTTCAACGGTAACAGCATCCCATGGCCGTGTTGTATCATTTACAACCTTCCTAGCTAGCTTCCAAAAAGCAAAGACAGTGGGGGAAGCCAGATTCATTTAATGAACACAGCATTAAAAGTTGTCTCCCTTAATTCTTTGTTAGCAATCTAAAATTTATACACACACACACACATATGTTTGCTCCTTCCCCGCCAAATGGGCGCCTCGCCTTCTTTCCTCTGAGCTCTCTCGCTTGGTGCGCTGCCGCTCTCAGTTCCGCACTCCGTGACCGGGCGATTCTTCTGGTCGGCGCAGTCAGGCGGTGCCTCGGCGGGAGCAAAGGTGCTCCCTTCCTACTGTTCAGCGGCGCGCCTCTGGGGACCGCCTGCCCCTCCTCTCGTCAGGGACCTGACAGCCAGCATTGGAAGCGCCAGCATGACCAGTCCTAGAAAGAGCAATGGCGGCGGCTGGAGCAGCCGCCCCATTATCTGACGAGAGTTTGCCCTCCATCACCCGTTCACTGTTGGCCGCCTAACCACGGGTCGCCATCGCCTACCTCCATTCACCCAGTGATCCCGCCGTCCAGCAGAAAAGATCAGAGAGGTGAATAGTATTTTCCGGCGTATAAGACGACCCGGCGTATAAGACGACCCGGCGTATAAGACGACCCCCAACTTTTGAGAAGATTTTCATGGGTTAAAAAGTCGTCTGAAATTGATTTTAAAAAAACCAAAACTATCGCCAAAATTGAACATTTTAACAACAGAATAATCAGAGAAGCCATTGAGATAGAAAAACGCCCCCACAGCATGAATAAACGAGATGATACCTCTCGTCTACCAGCCATTTGGAAACCCGCCTTGATTGACAGACGAGGCCCAACCACCAAGAATGATACCAGACCCAAACTCATGATAACATCACATGACATCACCACCACACAACCATTCAAAAAGCAAATCCGAACCCACAACGATAAAGACACACAACCACAAAACAGAAACCTAACTACAGCTGCAACATCAGCCACTTTAAACCCCTCCAAACCACACAATAAGCAAACTGACATCCACTATAAAAACATGGCACCACCACAAACACGAAGCCGAACAAAAGCAGCACAACTCACCAGCTCAGGTCTGGAGCTGGCAGCTGAGACCAGCCCATCCACTCAGAACACACCCCCACCCAATCAGAACACACCCACCATTCCAAACACACTCCCACCCAATCAGAACACACTTGGTCCCCTACCCAATCAGAGCACACCTCCACAGAACACACCCCCTCTGGCAGTTTAAAAAAGAGGAACAAACAGCCACATGCTTCTCCCAGAAGAAGGAAGCAAAAGCCTGATGATGACGGATGGGATTCCGTCGAAACGTTGCGCCTACACCTTTAATTCTACGCGGGGAAAAACCCGAAAAACCAAGGATCCACATACAGGCACCCGCGAAAACCTCAGAAAACATATACATATATATATATATATATATATATATATATATATATATATATATATATATATATATATATATATATATATATATATATATATATATATATATATATATATATATATATATATATATATATATACATATACACACACACACACACACACACACACTAAACACCTTATCAGGAACTGAGTATTTATTACTTGCCAAGTCAGAATGTGGCTTCCAATCTTGAAAGCAGCATACCATAAGAGAATTTGGCCACCGCCACAAATGTGGAGTCATGCTGGTCAGTCAGCAATAGTTGGATGTAGAAATGGCCTGTATGATATAGAAAATCTGCTCGCAAAGGTGTTTTTTATATGTATATAAAAAAGGCAATATAATGAAACATGACATAAAGATTCCACTGCATTTAAGTCACAAGGACATAGTTAAGCATTGTTCTAAGGAAAGAAATTAGTGAAGACGACTCCACTAAAAGTACAATTGACCACTGTGATGGAATGAAGTGCCAGCAAGAAGACTGGCTCTTCATAATTCCTCTTTGGGCAAGCAGAGGACTTGAGATAGCCACTAATGTTCCAGAATATAGAATAGAATAATAACTTTATTGTCATTTTGAATGTACACTAATTGGCATACATTAAAATGAAATTTCGTTGCATATAGCTCTCAAAGGGTCACCTCCAATATACACTACATACTGTAAATATGAAAATACACACATACATACATACATACATACTGTACATACATACACATATACCCACATATATTATATGACACAGAAAAGCATCACAGTCTAGTTTGGATTATGTATAAATGTGCCTGGTGAGAAAAACGAATCTTGAGAGTTTACCACACAGATGGCACAGGCAGTAAAGCTATTACAGAATTGGTTAGTCCTGCTAGAAATACTTTGAAACCTCCTTGTAGAGGGTAGCAACAGAAATAGACCGCAGGGGTATCAAACTCGCAACGTCACATGATGTGTCCCGATGTATTGCAACTTTTTTCCATTGCCGGCAATGGGGTAGGTGCAGTTTTGGCATGACGCATCTGGCCCAAGGGCCGGCAGTTTGACATCCCTGTTCTAGGCTGTCCTTACCAATCTCTCTATGGACTTTCTATCTGAGTCACTGCTGCCACCAAATCAGAAAGTGATGCAGTTTGCTAAAATTCTCTTAATTGTTCCTCTGTAAAAAGTGGCCAGGATAGAAGTAGAGATGTGTGCTCCTCATCCGATGCAGGAAATGCAGACGCTGGTTTGCACACTTAACTATACAGTTGCTTGTCATGAGGAGATTGCAAGACAGTGATCTCCAGTGAGTTTAGACCTTTGAGAGATGAGGGAATAGCTATCTTGCTCAACCCAAGATCGGCACCTTAAAGGACACTGAGTTCGCATACTTCCTTGTCTAATCACTTCCAGAAATTGCTTGCTCAGTGTTTTTCAGTTATTGGAAACCTTTGGACCAACAAGTTTTATAGCACTGTGTAATTTTCCTTCAATCCTTAGTGAAAAAAGTTTGAAATAGCTTGCCACTTTCCAAATAGGACCAAAGTTGCTTTTAAAAATTCCGCATTAGAAAATTGTTAAAAAGTCTTTCTGTATCCAGTATGTGTGTGTTGCTGCTTGAACATAAACAGTGTAAACATGTAAAGAGCTTCCCAGGATAACATAGTGAACGAAATTCCTTTTTCATCATTACTCTAGACTTGGAGTTGTCACTCAAAGCAAAGTGGATCAGTCCATCTGGGTAAAACAATTTGTTAGACCAAATAGGAGGAAATTTCAGCCCAAAGCAAAATAAGCATCTATTATACTACTTTAATTAACTTCTTATGACAGTCCCCATTCCCATTTTTCAATCTTTTAGCCAGTGATTAAGATCACTTTAATATTAATGAAAGTATGCAGTTAAAAATTGTAGTCATACATGCACCCATCATCCAGAAAAGGAACTGTCAGATTAATGAAGTTGACACATGTGTTTTAATTAGTTCAGGAACAAAAGTTAGAACCCTAACCCCTTTACAAATTAAAAATAATATTAGGGGGAAATTGTAATTACTTGACATGCTATCTATCAGGCATTCACTAGATAATACATTATGTGAAAGCAAGAAAATGATTTGCTTGGTTTTGTCTTATTGGAATGACAGCACCCAACCACTTCCCCAGCAAGGGAAGTACAAATAAGAATTTTTTAAAAACTTACCTGACCACAAGTATGCCATGTATGTTATTTTTATCTGAATTATAGTGATTTTTAAATATGGATCAATACATTGAAACTGACCTATACAACTGGGTTTTGCAGAAAGAACAGAGAAGCCAATCCACAGATTAGGCTCAGAAAATTATGTTGGCACTCCTGGAAATACTTTCAAATTACCTCAATATATACAGTAGCTGGGATTCTATTACTACTGCTATTTACACATAGCCTACCAAATACCTCTGACTGGATTTAATACATTTGACAACTACATCCTTATTAAAGATCTGGGATAATACAATTGTTTTAATTGATGAGTTGAGACTCATCATATCATTCTTCCAAATAGTTAACCCAAAGTCTGAAATATATTTATGTTTTCCACTCAATTAACAAAAGAAACCAATTTACATTGTTGTATTACCTTTCAGTCTTAAGTATGCAAAATTATCTTACTGTACAAAGATTTCTTTATTTAGAAATATTTTTATTAATGAAAGCATTAGAAGTCTAACTGAAATGAGATAGTTGAAGCTATTGCTAATAAATAAAAAGAAAAGAAAAGCCCATGTACCCAAGATAGAGGATTCTAAATCTTGCAGAAAACAGTACCTTAGATTATTTTAAATATTCTTAAACTGGTCTGTACTCCCAGGCAGAAAAAGAGGGTGGAAAAGCAAATTTCATGCCTAACTGATTTTAAGACAACTCCCTGTCTAATTGTCTATGCTTTCATAAAGGAAGTAATATATTTGGAATTACGGGGGTTATAGGGATATTCTTGTGGTGAATTTGGCTTTTCACTGGCAATAGTACAATGAATTCCCTCCTTGCTGCCTCAGAAATCTCCTCATAGGCACAAAGCAGTTTTCAGAAGACTTAGTTGTTACTGTTCCAGGGGTTTCAGTTAAAAATGCAAAAGCATCACACATCATTTTTCTTCCAATATTTTCCCTGGTCATCAAAGGTAGCATTTTTCCACATTTTTTAAAGCAAATAAGCAATGGGAAACCATCAGTGTTAAGAAAACTGTGAAAACATGATTATAATTACAAGCTTCAAGCAGGTCTTCGTTTTTTGTTTTTTAAAAGGTTAAAACAAATTTAATCAAACACTGATCATTCCAAGTATAAAAACATTTTTAAAGTTCTTAAGCTTGTAAGCCGCCCTGAGTCTTCGGAGAAGGGCGGGATATAAATGGGATTAAAATAAGAAAAAAATAAAAATAAACATAATAGCCACAGTCATGGTGGAAAATGGACTAGATGCTAGTTTGCTAGGTTCTGACCTACCAGCACTGTAGATGGCAAGGTTACCACTGAGTGATTTCTAGCTAAATAATTAGGTGTAAGGGAAAAATGGGGAGAAGGGGATCATCTTAGTTTCACAGTGGCAGCAAGTAGTTACTCCGTTTTAAAAAAAAATCAAATCTGTATGTTGCCTGATAACTTTTTCCTCCCATTGTTAAATGGCCACAACACTCTTTGGGATAACACAGCATTCCTCTAAAATAATTGCTGAATCCTATTTTCTATTTTCTGAAATGCCCTGAATGAAATATCATTTTAGGTCATAGGTCCATATGTGTGAGTTAGGGTAGAAAGACAATAGATACTGTACCAATGCGTGGAAAAAGTGATGGTTGTTACTTTTTTTCTTTTTTTAATCCCATTTATATCCCGCCCTTCTCCGAAGACTCAGGGCAGTTTACAATCTAAGAAGCACAAATCAATGTGCTTAGCAATAGCACTCATTCTATGTATATGCCTGCTTATTAGGGCTTTCGGGGGGGCCCCCAAGCGGCATTATTACAAAGTCAGCTTATTGCCCCCAACAATCTGGGTCCTCATTTTACCTACCTCAGAAGCATTAGCCCACTGCTCTACCAAGGCTTTAATCACTGATACAATAGCAAAAACTATAAACAAACCACCCTCAAAACCGCAGGAGCCAAAGCCCATATTAATAAAAATTATTAAGGGAGACAAAGAAAGTAAGTGGAGTTTCAACTTAGAGGCAGCAGAAACAATGATACACAACAAAATCAATACAGGGAAATCTACTTTGTGCAATTCTTGCAGAAATTCACTTTCCCTAGTTACACAGACATGCATCAATTTATTCTACTGATGCCTTTTTGTCTCTAAGACGATATACAACTCTTTAACTGTCTGGCTTAAGAGCTCTACTTAAAAGTTTCCTTTCCCTTTCCATCTCTGAGTCACACACTGAATGTTGACCTAGGAGTGTTCAGTGAAATACACCCTTCAAGGAAATAGCAAGGAACTTATTTTGCCAATAGAGCTTACTTCCAACCACAAGGCTAGCTAAATAAATATGTTTCAAAAATGCAATTTCCTACCCTTTTCTTTAATATAAACTCTTGTCAAACCTCCACATAAAAAAACCTTTTCATTCAAACTACCTAGAAAGATAACAAAAATTAGGAAAAACAAGAAGCCAATATAGCCACATTTAGAGAGGTACATGAATTCAACTATTATGCACATGAATAAAAATACGGCTTTAAGACAAGATCAGCAACAGGTCTTTCCTGATATTGGACTGCCACATTGCCATGTCCTTTATTGCAGCTGTACTGGGCAAATTGAATGGGAGTTCAGTTACCTGCTTTAATTTTCAAGCAAGAAAATTTTCAAATGGAGTATGAAAGAAATGGGTATTTCATTTGGCTTTTAACATCTCACAGTTTTGTTTCTGAACATGAAGACTTTACCTATCTATCATATCTAACATCACTAATGGACTTTCATGATATTTTCTTTGTTAAGGCAAAATAAGAAAATATCTCCTTGCATTAAAGTTGTGAAAAATCTTGTCCTTATTGTAATTTAACCTACTTATATTAACAGTTACACAGCTGTTTGTGATTGGGGAGTCAGGCAGTGTAAGCACAATAGGTAATAAAGGTTTTCATTTTTAAGCATAAAAAAAAATCTTATGAAGTACTTGGTGCAACTGGTGGGTAGTGAATAAGAACTATTGTTTTGATGGAGATACAGGTCATTCTTGATTTATGACCACAACTGAGACCAGAATTTCCATTGCTAAACAAAGTAATTGTTAAGTGAGTGATGTTTGATTATATGACCTTTTTGGCCATGATTGTTAAGCAAACCACTGCAGCTGTAAAGTGAATCAGGCAGTTGTTAAGTGAATCTCACTTCCTCCATTGACTTTGCTTGGCAGAAGGCTGGGAAGATTACAAATGGCAATCACATGACCTCAGGATGCTACAACCATTGTAAATACAAGCTGGTTCTCAAACTCTCAAATTGTGATCATGGGCCATGGGGATGTTTGAAGTGCAAAGACTAGTCTTAAGTCACTTTTGTTTAGTGTTCTTATAACTTACAACAGTTGCTTAATGAATTGTGAGTTGTAAGTCAAGGACTACCTGTATGCAGAAGCTGTTGTCTAGCTAAATGGAGCTGACACATTTTTAAAGTCCAGAACAACAAGATAACAGAAATAGTTCAAATACACACCTCCATAATTTGCTGAACAATAAGGAGGTACAACATAATCAGACTTTCAGGATTCCATTATTGTAGTCAATTTCAATAAAAGCTGTTTTTAGCTTTCTTCTGGATTTGATTTCTTAGTTTGGTCTATCTAGTGGCACTGGGAGTTGTAATCATCACTAAATTGCTTCTTATTCAAGCACTGGTCAATTCTAGTGTGAGAGGGCAGGCTGCCTAAGAGTAACTAGCACCTAGACCAGGGGTAGGCAACCTTGGCTCTTTTATGACTCATGGACTTCAACTCCCAGAATTCCTGAGTCAGCCATGCCATGAGTCATAAAAGAGCCAAGGTTGCCTACCCCTGACCTAGACTGATGGTGCCCTGCACCTTCAAGGCCTTTCCTCAGCCAACTAAGCTGCTTAGGAAAGAGGAGCTATAAAAGCTCTGCAGCAAAACATCTGGGTGTGGTGGGTGGGTGGGCAGGTATGTGTGTATATACTGGCTCCACCCCCCAAAAAAACTGGTCAGTGAGAGAGAGCATTTGCTTGACTTCAGAGACAGAACTTCTCTTGGAATTTTGAATGGTTTTCTGGCGTTCTAAAAGACAAGACATTGGTTCTGTAGTGACCATGGGAAACATTGTTGAGAGATTCTTGAAAACAAGCTAAAAGATCATTATCCCAGACAAACCAACACAATGGTGCAAACAGATGTATTAAATCTGAATGGTAGGTACCTCATATAAATTAGGCTAAAGGCCTATATAGCACAAGCATATTCATGTCATTCTGTATACATATATATAACAGAGATTATTAAAAAAATAATGGCCCTCTTGACCTTAATAGACTGTGTGTGCTATAAAAATATTTCTATTGCCAAGAAGTAAAATCACTTTGGATATTTCAGCTATTATCTGAGTGATTTCATTGAGGCAGGATATAAAGGTGAGGTAGGGTGTTGGGCTACTCAAGAATTCAACTGCAAAATTCTATCCTATATAAAGTAGATATCCCAGGGAGACTGTGGATAGAGCTAAATTCTATGACTAGACTTCTGGAAGGCTTGAAGATTAGATTATAAAAGTGAACCAGCAAGAATTTTTGTGAGTGATGTTATTGCAAGAATTAACAGAGTAATACACAATAGTGTATCAGTCAATACCCTCTACGACTGTTTAAAAGCAGGGCTTCCACATTCAAACCCAATCTAGAAAATATATAAATACTTATCCAAGTAGATTTAACAGGTATGAATCAGGAAGTCTTTACTCAAAATTTTCAACTCTGCTCCCAATGTAGCCACAGGTACACAACTCTCTCTCCACCCTTGCAACCCTTGTAAAAAGGGATGATACTATTTTTATAGGTTTGTTTTTAAAGCCATTTCCCCAAACCCATAACCCACCCTCCCTCCGACTTTAACTCGATCTGAAAAGCAGACAGCCCGCTTCGGAGATTATAACATTTCCAGGATTTCTGATTGTTAGCTATACTCGCTGAAATTAAACAATCCCAATACGCAATCACACTGGTTTTCATTCAGCTAGATTATACATATAACACACTATGAACACATGGTCCAAAGGTTTAAGTTAAGATCTTTAAAAAGGGTCAGATTGAACTTTATGACTGATGACTTCCCAGCTACATCCAGATAGTTTTCTTGGCAGCAATAGAGTAGTAGTTTACCTTATCTTCTGGGTTCTTAATTTTCTGGTCTACCTAGTAACTGTAGGATTTCATGGTGATCTCCCATCTAGATAATAGCTTTTCTCCTTGCTTAGTGTTTCTCCCAATCACCACTGGCTATATACGTTGCCTTCTGTGCCAGGAAGCATTCATTTCACTAGGCTTCATTTAACTGGCGATGGGAAATGAAACCGATTTACTTTCCATGGTAGAGGTCCTTCTTTCCCAAAAGCAGGGAGAGAAACACCTGCTGCCACTTCTTTCTCTAAATGGCACTGGTCCTTTCCGTCCTGGAATGAAGGCAGGAAGAGGCACGGAGATTTCCCCCACCCCCCAGCAATCCACTCTGTACCTCAACCGGAGATTGGCCATGAACTCCGGCATAGACACGGTGTCGAGAAGCACAAAATCTGCTTTGCCGAACTCCAGGCTCTCCAGCTCTGCCATGGCGCTGCCAGAAAGCCAGCTGGATGGGCAGCCACTCCTCTCGACGACCAGGAAAGAAGGGCGATGTAAAGTCGAGCCGGGCACCGCAACCACCGGCTGCGCGAGCAAAAGCGAAGGGAAGGGTTTCTGCAGGAGCTACGCCCACACCTGAGCGGCCGCTTGCTACTGGAAGCACGTCAATCTTGAGGGAGGGCATTGGGCGGGATTGACACCCCACCAGACAGAAGCTACGCCCAGACCGTTCCGACCTCTGAACAGTTGTACTGCCACCTAGCGGCCTAGATAGCTGCGTGGACTCATGCTTACTGTATAAACTTCAGAGGTTTTTTTTTTATTTCCATAGGATCTTTCATGTAACCCATTAACTCAGTATCTACCTTCTGTCAGGCTGTATCACGATTCTTTCTTCTTCGAAAGTGTCAGAAATAGGCTTCAGAGCTAGATGGACACTGGACCCGAGAGTTATCAGCTTTTATTTAATTGTCCTCAAAATCTTTGGCCATGTGTTTCAATACCTGCTTGTTATATGTAAGTCCCTGTTCTTGCAAGGTTCAGCTATAGAGAAAAATGAATATAATCTTAACCTTGGTTCATCTCAACTGCAACGATTTGGGTGACAACTATATGGCAGCAACGAAATATAGAAAATTCTCACGTGTGCAATTTAGTGGTTGTATTTTGCAGCCTGCATATCATAACACTAATAAAGCACAAAGAACCTGTTTGATGTAGTGGTTAAAGTGCCAGGCTAGAAACTATTCCGATGAAAGCCAGCTGTTGACCTTGGAACAGTCACCCTTTCTTAGCCCAACTCACTTCACCTGCTGTGGTGAGAAAAATAGGAAGAAGAAATATTAGATAATGTTTGCCACCTTGAGTAGGTTCCCAAAACAAAGAAAGATATAAATCAATTTGAAGATCACCATGGCTGGGATCATTCATTGCCCTAATTAACCAAAAAACCCAACCCTTCTTACTATAGTGAATGTGGTGAAAGAAAAGGAGAAAGATCTTTTAACAAGCAGTAACAAGATAATTCAAACGTTCTAATTTCAAAACAACCAGTTATTGCAAGCCTTTATACAATAAACTCATAAAAGCATAATTAAACCAACTAATCAACAGCTAACAAAATACGCTAATGCTGTCTCACTTGTAAGATTCTATTATTATACCTTATATCAGTTAAGTAGCATTCTTGGTAGCCCAGATATGAGCTCTAATAGAAGCCATAAGGAGTGTAAAAAAATAAAGGGAAGGCTGAACTAGTACCATTGCTGCTATTTTACCTTTTCAGTGGCTGATTTGAATTTTTTTTTTTTGCTTAAGATTCAGATTCTGCCCAAGATCCGAATGCCCTACTTTGCAGATGTTTAGAACTGCTGTGACCTGGCTTTTTACACAGAGCATTGGCAAGACCCATCTCTTTATTGTATTTGCCATCTTTTATATTTATCATATATTGATTTTATTGTAATTGCTTTTTTATTGTTGTGTACTGCCCAGAATTGTTGGGAGTCAGGCAATGTAAACATCTAATAAATTATTATGGTTGGTTGTACAATCAGCCAGATGTTTAGATTGTATTTGTCATTTTTATCCACATTTTTATCCTATAGTGTCCCCAGGGACCTAGGATAGCTAGATCTTGTTGTTTGATTGTTTGATTGTTGTTAAATGTTGTTTGTTGTATTGTCTCAAGATGTAAACTGTTCCAAGCTACCTTTTGCACTCACAGTGATTTGGTCAATGTCAATGGTGTTCAAGTGGTGCTTCAAATGTTTTGGGATTGCACCCAAGGCATCTGTTATTGTTGGTACTATTCACTTTCTTTTACCAGTAGTCATTCTATTTCTATTTGCAGGTCTTTGTATTTTGTGATCTTCTCTAGTTCTTTTACTTCACTTCCTCAAAAATCTATTATCTAGATTTTTTTGTTTTTCTATAAACAATTGATAGAATTGGGGTGTTACATGGCAGGTGTTTGTCTGCTTGAATTGTAAAGTCTCAGAGCAGTTTAGCTTCTTCATATTCTATTACATTGTCTGTTTTATTGACTAATCAGTTATTAGCATTAGCATTGTGAGTATTTAATTGTAACTGGAGGTGATGGTAAGAACATTTTATATTTTATATTCCTTCCAAGGCTGGATTCAAACCTAGGTTCCTGTACTGGATAGCCACTATTATTTTCTTCCAGAATCCTAGGCAAAAAAATATTTGTAACTGCTAGCAATGGCCAGCTTTCATAGACAATTCTCTTCTTAAATCTGACGCCAAAACTTATAGCAACCACACTTCACCTCATTTTTATATTGTTCTGTCTTTTTAACATTCTGGCTCCTGATGAACATTAAAATTTGTACAATATTTTTATCATTCTGATTAGGTAATAATAACTGTTTATTTCTGATTGTTCAGAGATAGGTAGGGTGCAATGGAAAGAAGAAAAGAGAGATAGAACAGCTCAGAATACATATTAATATTTTTATTAGGTCAATTGAAGCTTTACAAAATATTGTGAAACCCTCTGGTTTTCCAGAACTCTTACTCAGTAACAATAGTTTAAAAATGGGGTGGAGAGAAAAGGAAACAAAGCAGGCTTTTATAAAGTGTTTACATTATTTTCTTAAAATAATTTAAGAGGGCTCTTGCACAATAGATATGTCTCCTTGTTGAAAAACTCTATTTTTTAATATAAATCTTGTAATCAGCCATTTTAGCCTTTTTATAATTTATGCCATCACTCTTTAGCTTGAAAAACTTACAAAATAGCTTACAGAACAGTAACATACAGATGTTCCTGCCTTTGAGTTTACATTATTAAAAAACACTACAAAGAAGGCTCTAGGAGTCTTACTGGACAACTACTTAAACATGATTCAGCAGTGTCCTGCAGCTGGCAAAAAAGCCAATGCAATCGGAGTCTGCATCAACAGAGGGATAGTATCAAGCTCATATAAAGTGTTAGTACTGTTTGGTAAGACCACTGTCCTGTCCCATGCAGAGGGGGTTGCTGGATTCCATGTGAAACAGGCAGAATAAACTCAATGGACGGATCATGCAAAATTACTTTTATTCACAGGCATCCTCAAGTCAATAACTGACGGTTACAGCAGAGGTTCTTTGGAATGGAGTTTGTAATCTGGACCCATTGCATAGGTAAAAAAAATAATGGATTTCCCCATTCTATGTAAATGTTACATGCTGCTATGGAGTTCCTAGCCTAGCCTAGGCTAGAATTCATGCAGAGAGATAATAGAACTCTGGCATATAGCCAGGATGTCCTGCAATAAACTTTGAAGCTCCTCCCACTGACTAGATAAGATATAGGACTGACTAACAACTATTCTACATTTCTCAGAAACCATCTCTTAAAAATACAGCATTAACCTTTAAATGCCAAATGCTCTAACACAGTTCTTAATTCCTAAGCTAACTATATAATGGACCAGATGGCTGTACACTGGTCCAGCATAACCACACTTGGAGTATTGCATCTAGTTTTGGTCACCATGATACAAAAAAGATGTTGAGACTCTAGAAAGGCATTATAAAGTGGCATTAAGATTTCACGTAATCTTGATTATATCTGTCAGGTCCCCAAATCCTTACTGTTCCATATACACACATGCGCGCACACACGTGCACACACCCACACCCACCCACACACACTTGTGCTTTCCTGCCATTTAGCTGGGGGGAGGAGGATACTGTATTTACTTTCACTTGGGATAACTTTCGCTTTCTGCTTTCCTTCTTCCACCTCTATCAACTTGAGAAAGGAATGTGTCTCCCTTATCAGGGAGACAGTTACAGAGAAACGAAAGTTGGAAAAGACCTTAACTGTACCAGTTACCCGGTCATTGTGCCACCTGTGGATTAGCTGGATTTCAAATGGACATTATGACTTTGGTGAGAGGAGGGATATTGGTGGTTTAATTATACCATTTAAGCAGGATCTTCCCCAGATCTCACCTTGACTTCCCTACTGTCATTAGCCCCTAATTAAAGTTCATTTTGAGACAATGCCTGTTTCAAGAGTTTTGCTTTCTTGGATGGTTAGATGAGGTGGATCCTTACATAAGGTGAGATCAGCACAGTACTCAACCCAGAGAAGCTGCTGCCCTACCAGGGGAGTCGCAACTGATTTCTACCTGGAGGAGTTCTAGGAAGAGAAATGGGACGATCTCCTCTGCCTAAAAGCCGATGAAAGCTGGACCTTCTGGTGAAGAAGATAGAGTCAGATGGTCACTCGGGATAGGTAAGAAAGAAAGATGGGAGTAGAAAGTCCCGAAAGTCACTCTTACCTGAGGCGGAGGGAAGAAAAAAGCAAAGAAGAAAAATCCAGAACCTGCCCCTCCTGATAAAGAAGGAGAAAAAGAGGAATCAAAGTTGGGGATGATGGAAACTGTGATGGAATATGTGAAAAAAGCCCTCAATGACTTTAAGGTGCAACTGAAAGAAATCCCCAAAATTGGGGGAAGAGTCAGGAGATGAATCAGAGGAAGAAGAATCCGAGGTCCAAGAGATGGCTGTAGCTGGAGCCTAGGAGGCAGTACTGCAGTGAGGCAGTCCATCTCAAGGAACCAGAGGCAGACCACCTCATCCAGCTGAGGTGAAACCATTTGCAATCAGAGTGAAGTTCAACAGAGACCCAAAGTGCCTGGAGTATTTCCTGGCTCAAGTGTTTACCTACATGCAAGTCTATGGGAGAACATTGCCTACTGATGTTGAGAAGGTATGAGTCATCACCCTAGCCCTGGAAGGTGGAGCAGCTGATTGGATGGTGACCCTGTATAATTGCAATGCACCTGAACTGAGAAATTTCAACCACTTTATGGCTGCTCTCCGCAGGTGGTTTGAAGACCAGCTGGCAGACAAGAAAGCCCAGGAGTGCACAAAGACCATGAAGCAGGGAAGGAGACCAATTGCTGGATACACTGAAGTATTCAGAGAGCTGGCCAGTCACCTTCACTGGCCAGAAGACATCCTGGTGAGCTGTTTCCTGGATGGGCTCAGCGAAGAGCTGTACAATGCCTGCATGGCCCATGGAGCACTGGGGAGACTGTATGACTGGTGCCTGCTAGCTGAGGAAGTGGAAATGAACCAATGCAAACACCTATATCACCCAGTGAGACTGAGTTTCAAGCCACAGTGAGAGAAGCAAGGGGAGACTGCACGAAGTTCACCTGCTCCAGCTCACCTGCTCCAGCTCTAGCACCATCTGCTTCAAATGTGGCAAAGAGGGGAATCAAGCCATGGATTGCTGCAGCAGGACACCGGCCAAGAGAGGGGATCATCTACCAGCTGGAGACTGCGACGAGTTCCAAGGAAGTCACAGAGCTTCCCTGGGATCGCAACTGAGAGGATCGAGCTCTGATTCCATGCCACAATGACCCAGGAGCAGCAGAAGATGACTACAACAACGACCCATTGGTGAGTGGGCCAATTTACACTAAAACCAAAAATGAACACATTAAACTGATCAGAGCAGTACTAAAAAGTTGTGCTCTGCTGTGGTTCTGGATTTCAGTACAACCAGATGGGCGAGGGAATCGCTCCTCATGTCACCTGGATTTCTTTATTGGGAGGCCCCTGTAAAGGGGTAAAAAGTCACCCTGGAGGGGAAATGAGTGGGGGAGACGTCTCTCCAGTTGGTGGTAGAGGGGCGGTGGCCCTCCCGTCGGCTTGGAGCTACTCTCTGAACTGAAGAAGAAAGGATCGGCCACTCCCATGGCCCATTGTTTAGCCATTTCCTGCCAAAGTCAAAAGCATAATAAAGCACTTGAAAGCACTTGAAAACTGGGTGAGAATTGCCTTCTTCTTTTCCTAATCATCTACTTTCCCTGCCAAAAGCTTTCCAAATTTGCTTCCCCTTGCGAGGAGAGAGGGAAGGGATTTTTCCCCCACCTCCTTAATAGCGGCCTTTATCTACATTGGGAGAGAAAAGAAAAAGCCTTGTACTAAATTATACTGATTAATTGGACTTACTGCCTTTCTACTTTTGGCCCAAAGTTCCTATATTTACAGAAATGGACTATTCTACCTATTAGTCTAAAAAGAGGGACAAAAAAGGAAATAAATATAAAGACACCATCTGAAAAGGATTTGAAGTACTCTGGGGATATCTAGTGAATACTATTGGCAAACAAGCTTGTTTACATTTTGGACTGACCTTGGCATTAAGATAAAAACCTGAAACAGCTGGAGATGAATTTGGCTTAGACTTGTGGAGGTGGACACTTACTGATTTTTGTTCGAAAAATAGCGTCCACCAAGGACTATTTATAATTATTAAAAAATGGAGAAGGATCAGCCACAAACCTTGCTTGACTATAACCTTATACTTGAAACAATCTACAGAGTCACTGAGATATCTATCTCCAGATTTAATAATTTACATGCCAATCTTAAGTCACAAATTGAAACCCAGACTGCAACTAAATAATTTACACTTCAGGATATAACAAAATTGGAAGATATTATTAGTAAGACAGAAATATAAGCAACAACAACAAAGTACTTAAAAAACTAATATCCAAAACCTGACTTTACTCAAAAACCTACAATTTTTAAAGTACCGTATTTTCCGGCGTATAAGATGACTGGGCGTATAAGACGACCCCCTACATTTCCTGTTAAATTATAGGGTTTGGGCTATACTCATCGTATAAGACTACCCCTCTTCCAATGCACACCAAATAAAAATTAAAAAACATCAGATTTGATTTTAATATGGTAATTTTAATTCAAATGCTTATGACATGCAGGTGCTTAGTAGGAAAACTGTCACTTATAAACATAAGGCTGTTTGTCATCAAACATGTAAACATAAAACAGTGCAAGTGGATTAAACAACAACAACAACAACAACAACAACAATAATAATAATAATAATAATAATAATAATAATAATAATAATATTAAGTTGGAGGGGACCTTGGAGGTCATCTAGTCCAACCCCCTGCTAAGGCAGGAAACCCTATACCATTTTAGAAAAATGGCTGTCCAGTCTCTTTTTAAAAACTTCCAGTGTTGGAGCATTCACCACTTCTGGAGGCAGGTTGTTCCACTGGTTGTTCTAACTGTCAGGAAGTTTCTCCTTAGTTCTAGGTTGCTTCTCTCCTTGATTAGTTTCCATCCATTACTCCTTGTCCTGCTTTCAGGTGCTTTGGAGAATAGCTTGACTCCCTCTTCTTTGTGGCAGCCCCTGATTCCAGCAACCATTCCCTATTTTCCTAATTCACTTTTTCACTTTTCCTAATTCACTCTAAAGCTTTCCCTGCACAGAGCCTTAAGTAACACAAGCTGCCTGCAATTAGTGCAGGATCGCATCCCACCAGGCTCAAGGTTGACTCAGCTTTCCATCCTTCCAAGGTAGGTAAAATGAGGACCCAGATTGTTGGGGGCAATAAGCTGACTTTGTAATAATGCTGCTTGGGGGGGGGTGAGGAGACACACTGCTTGGGGGGGGGAGGAGACACACACTCCTTAGTGGAGGATTCACATCAATTTCACTGGGCCCTTTCAGGGACAGCTATTTTTGATAGTGGTCGACAGCCACTCTAAATGGCTGGAAGTTATTCCAATCGCAAGTATGACTACTGCTAGGACCATCCAGGTGCTTAGAAACCTTTTTGCAACACACAGGCTGCTGGACGTTGTAGTATCCGACAATGGGGCCCAGTTCACAGTAGCAGAGATTCAAGCCTTCTTGAGGACTAACCTCATAAGGCATGCTACATTGGCTCCCTTTCACCCCTCGACTAACGGGCAGGCTGACCAGATGGTGCACACTACAAAGGAGTCACTCAAGTGCATAGTGACTGGGATTGGCACCACAGGCTGGCTGATTTTTTGCTTTACCAGCACATTACGCCTTGCACAGCAACAGGCAAGAGCCCAGCAGAACTTCGCTGGGGAAGAAGACTTATCACTAAACTGGACAGGTTACACCCAGACCGGGTGGGAGCAGATGCCTCTCGCCCAAAGCCTCCAAGGGGGTTGCAAATGGGTGATGGGGTGTGGGGCCAGAACTATGGGCATGGGAACTTGTGGGTGCCAGGTAAAATTGCTAAAGCCTCAGGCCCCCTCTCGTACAAGGTGGCTCTGGATGGGGGGCAAGTCGTTCACTGCCATATTGATCAGCTGGGGAAGCGGTTCCCAGAATGGCCACAAAGTGAGGACCTCACAACGGGTCCGTTCCTAGAGCCAGAAACTGGCAGCCAAGTGGGGCAATTCACATGCCCTGAGGACTCTAGCAGTCAGTACAATGGGGAGGTGGTCATAGATGGGCAAAGCCCAGGAGTGCAACATGGATCCCCCAACCGGGGAAGTCAACCCAATCAAGACAGCCGCTGTGCTAACTCCAACGATGGACTTTGGTTTGGGCCGACCTGGAATGGCCCGCCAGAGGGACTTGAATCAGTCTGACTCGCACGGACTCACGAGTCCTGGTCTACCCAGCCCGGTGGGCAAGCTGGTAGACTGGGAGTTGCCTGGATTCCCCAGGTGATCTACAAGGTCACGAAAACCTCCAACTTATTTGCAGGATTTTATTCTTAAGTAATTGTACTATTGTAAGTGCTTGTATGACTACTGTTTTTTTATCTCCTGTTCAGGAGAGGTATATGTACTATTGCAAACAATTGTAACTGCTGCTAATTTCATGTCAATGTTAACAACATTTTTCAGTGTTTTCCAGCCACTCCTTTTCCTCCTGATCCTTGGTTCTTATTTTATTATCTTTAACCTTTGTCTTTTTCCAGATCACCAGGACCTTATTTATCATCTTATTCTGTGACTCCACTACTTCCTGATTTCACCCCTCTTCCTCCTGATCATTTGTTCTTATTTTACTATCTTTGCCCTTTGTCTGTTCCCAGGTCATCAGGACCTTATTTATCATTTTATTCTATTCACTCCATTACTTCCTGATTTCACCCCTTTCTCTTTTGTTATTAACTCTAACTTTATCTTTTCCTATTTTATGTAATATTTCATCGGTTGTCCTTTAACACTTGGCAATTGTTCAGGAATATTTACATTATTTATTTATTGCCTATATACCACTGCAATCCAATAGCTCTGGTTTATTTACTTTAATATAGAAAACATTCAAAACATTCATTGTATTATTTAAAAAATAGTAAAATAATTATAAAACCTCAGATTAAAATATCTCACATATTTTATATCTCACAGTTTCCAGCCAGAAACAGCACATCTTGTTTGTATTTTTTTCAATTTCAAATTGAACTTGACCATAAAAATAATCATTTCCCCTTTCTTCTGTAGCAATGTTTGGAACATAAATTTGGTTAACTGTCATATTAAAGAATTCTCACATCTAATTAACATTATTTGGTCAATGATCACATTGTAGTCACTCGCTGTTTAACTGCTGTATATATTCTTCCTGACTGTGAAAGCAATATTGCTGTTTCATTTTTTTGTGTCCTGTGTAATAAGCAGTATGATATTCTCATCAAGTATCAAATTCCAATCCATTTTAATCACTAAGATGTTAATAAGTAATCACTTCATTTAATCTTTTGCTGTGTTCAAGGTCCTAATTTTTCATGTTCCTGCTCTGCTATAATTATGTCTCTGCAGTTTTGGATTTTTTGTTTCCTTTGTAGGAAGACAGCACACACACACACACACACACACACACACACACACACACACACGCACGGAAAGAAATGTTTTAGAGAATAATCAGCCAGAAACTCAGCAGGTCTGTAGAAATTTTTTTTTTTTATTGCATTTATATACCGCCCTTTCCCTGAGGACTCAGGGCGGTTTACAGGGAGTTAAAAATCAAGCATACAAAAGTTAAAAACCAATTTAAAAAATATTAAATCAACCCTGTATTATTAAAAACCCCAATTAAAATAATTTACTCCTCAGCCTGGGCCTGAGAGCTCAAAGAGCCAGGTCTTCAGAAATGCAGATTTGATAATCCCATTCAGAAAGACAGAGGCCCCATTCATGAGCAAATACTGCCTGCAGCAACCCATTCAAGTCAGGATCTTTCAAAATCCCTTGGAGCAAGATTTGATAGCTAACAACAACAAGAGTGATAGGATTAGAAACAGCAACCCTCACCCAAAAATCCAACACAGGATATAGCCTCGGTCACAGCCCCAGAGAAGCAGGACAAGACCTTTAGGACATAACAGGATTAACTCACTATCATCAGAATATCAAAAGAACATGCTCAAAAGCTCAGGTCAAAGTTCATGTCACAGGAACAGGAACAACTCCAAACACAAAAGCCCAAGAAGATATAAAAACCCACCACTCCCAGCTCTATATGGTCAGCTGCCCCAGAGCCATATTTCTGTCTGGTTCTGCAACTCAATAAACAAGAACCTTTTTTCCCAAAGCAGTCTCCATTTTGTCTATTCCCAGCTTGAACTGGACCCTGATGAAGATTTTTCTTTCAACAATTTGGCAATCTAGATGGGACTTCAAGCTAACCCCATCAATGCACTGGGCCTGGGTAAGCCACCATTTTTCTGGCAGCAGACCCCCTATGTCTGTGGGTGGGTTTCCCAGACCCTGCCCATTTGGAGCAAGCGTAGTAAAGGAAGTTTTGAGTTTGAATTCAAACGCTGCTTGGAAAGGTGAGTACCTCTAAATTTTAACTTTAGAAGCCCAAGAAGCAAAAGTGTGTGTGTGTGTGTGTGTGTGTGTGTGTGTGTGTGTGTGTGTGTGTAGGTGGAATCTCTCTCTGCCACAGCTGGATCCTGCTACTCTCTCCTTTCCTAGCTGCAAAAAGGATCTGTTCAACCAAGAGACTGTGGAAAGCAAGGGGATTTGGCCACAGTGCAGGACCTTTTGAGAAAGAGAAGAGAAAGTGCATCAGAAGTGAGTGCAAAGGAAAGAAAGGGTTTTAATGCTGGGCAACTACCTAAGAACAGAGCCCTATTCTGGAAAAGAAGTGACCATACTCTGAAATCATGGTGGAAAGAGTCCTCCAGGCCATTTGCCTGAAAAATTGAGGGGTTACCACAGGTTGAAAGATACCTCCACCTGTTGGGGGGTGGTGTATTCTGCTGGCAGTGTATTCCACAGGTTGTAAGGGGCCAAGGAGAAAGCCTTGGAGTCTCATTGTGGATGGTGGGAAAGAGCATGGGAAGCTCAGGATCAAGGATCCCACTGTAGGGAGATGGATGGATGCCTGGGACAGGGACAAATTGCCCACCCAGGCAGAAATGCATAAGAAGCGCGGATGCAGATTATGCAGGAGTAGACTCTGCTCATGGATGAAGCAGAAAAAAACCCCAATTTGGCTAAATAAAGGTACTTAGAAGAAAAGGTAAATATATAGAAACAATGATTTTCTGTTTCTCTTTCTATTTAACCACATGATGTTTCAGATTTGTGCCTTCCTTAATTTGATTTAACTGAGATTTATAGCGGGAATAACTAGGATGTGAAAACTGAGTATTCTGTTTTCCTCTCCTTTTCTCTTTGTCTTTGTATTTGTGTGTGTCAAGGTCTTTGTGTACCCTCGAGGTTAATCCCTAGAGACAAGAATTTTTAACTTCCCACTTTCACCAAGTTCTCAAGAAGTGTTCAACAAAGAACAGTAAGTGAATTCTAAACATCGGAGGAGAGTCAGAGAGCTAGTTAGATACCCAGGTAAAAATGAAAGGGACTAGATAATATAGTCAAGTCAACCATCTGAAGGGCTGCCAGTTCCTCATTTCTATGCTGCAGGATAGAGAACAGAGCATTAGAAACTCTATGCTTTATTCCATTTGCAAATTTCAAATATCTTTGGCTAAGATTCAGGCAAGGATCCAGACATTTAACCATGCATTTAACCATGGCACAAACATGCCCTGGCAATATATTTTTTTTCCTGATGTTTCCCTATGATGCTACCTTTATCACAAATCATGTCTTTTATCTAGGTATACTTCCCAGGCTGCACAAGTCAGTTCTCTGTTTCTCTCTGAGATAGAGATTCTGTACAGAAATACAGAAAATCTTTTGTCATCATTTAATTTGGTTTGCACTCCAGAATACAGTATGTCTGCTCTTAGCAATTTTGGCATTTGTGTTTCCTCTTTAACCCAAAAGAATCCAATAGCCATAAAATGTGTAAAATCTGTTATGCTCCATTACCCATTCATCAGAGGACCAACAGTGGGTGGGATTAGGAAGATGCTTAGGGACTGGTCCAGGATGATGCAGGCATGCCTCTCTCTTTAGTCCACTCCAACTCCTCTGCTGATATTCTGCTTATGTCCCCGCTTAAAGAATTTGATTCAGCAGCACTTGGTAATGGTCTATCACAATTGCACAATGATGCCAAACTGCTTACCCAGCTGTTATATACTGACAGTTACAAGGGTTAACACGGCTCGAGGAAGCCTCCAAACCTGAGGCTTTACCAGGGGAATCCCCAACGCGGCAGCCGTTGACAGTGACAGCTGTCAAAAGGCTGCCGGAAGAAATCGCGCATGTGCACAAGCCGGCGGCAGCCGTTGACAGTTGACAGCTGTTAAAAGGCTGCCTAACGCAATAGCGCGTGCGCCAGAGCCGACCCAGCTGACAGCCGCGAGCTGTCAAAATGCCGGTTCCCGAACACACTTTCCCTCAGCCGGCGGGCCAGCCAGCTGGTGGATTCCCCGACCTAGCCGCGCAAGCGCAGTCAGCCAGGAGCTGTCAAAGCTGCCGGCAGGCCATTGGTCTCCGCCTCGAGGCGGGAGAATACAGTTCCCTGATTGGTTGTAACAGTTGACAGTTCACTATAAAAGCAAGGGTTTCTCTGCTTGTCAGCTGTCCGGAGCTGAAGCAAAATAAACGTTTGGAACCCAGCTTGCCATCTCCCTCTCGTCATTCTCCAAACACTTTACCTGGCGACGAAGGTGGGATCCCGGTACAACAGAGCTAGTCACTGAGCTAAGTCATGGCAAGAAGGAGTTTCAATCCCTCCAGCTGCTCAAATCACTGTGGAAGTCACTGGCTGAGGGCAAAGGAACCCTTCTAATCGCTTGCACAGTACCGCAGACCCAGAGAATGGCCAACCTCGGACACATCAGGGAGTTTGACGTCCGACACCCCGAAGGATGGGAGTCGCACTGGGGGCAGGTCGAGGGGTACCTTGTCGTGAACAAGATCACGGAAGACCGCCACAAAGCCGCGACACTACTCTGCCTCAGTGGACCGGCCGTCTACATCGCCGTGGGACTCTGCAGCCCGGACCCGGTCGCCACAATACCATATGCCAAGCTGACCGAACGCCTCAGCAAACATTTTATGCCCAGGCAGTCGGAATTGTACTGGCGGCTCCATTTCGCTTGCCACCGTCAGCAACCGGGCGAGGCACCCACCGCATTCATCGCGGGGGTCCATCATGCCGCCTGCAGATGCCAATTCTCAGACCTGGAGGATTGCATCAGAGACCAAATCATCGCTGGACTCCAAAATGAGCGGCTTCAGCAGAAGCTGGTGGCGAAGCCCACGATGGATCTCGCGGAGCTCACTCTGGAGATCATGGCGTATGAAGATAGCCACCGTGAAGACTCCTCCGCAATTGGGGGCAGCCCTAGCGGCTCAGTCCATCAGGCCAGGGAGCCTGATATCGAGACTCCTGAGGGCGATCACGGTGTGGACGCGATCATTCCCAGATTCAACAGAATGGCCATCGGCTGTGAGGGGAACCGCAGACCGACCAAGCCAGGGGGCGCCAGCCAAAAAACCATCCCTTCAAGCTCAAGGGCCAGGTGTGCCAGCTGCAGTGGGGCCCATGCCAGAGCCACGTGCCAGTTCAGGAACGCCAAGTGCCATGGATGCGGAAAGACCGGGCATATCCGCTCCATGTGTCGCAGCCAAAACCGGGAGACCTTCCACGAACTTGAGGAAATTCTGTCAGGTAGGACTAAGTTTTCCCGCTCTCCCCAAAAAACCTCGCAGCCCTCTGTACTATCCATTCTCTCCAGCCAGAAGCCCCTTCACCTACAACCCAAAGTTAAGATTTGGGTTAAGATCCAGGGCGTCCCATGTGAGATGGAAGTGGACTCAGGGTCCTTCGTCTCTATCATTTCCTGGGACATTCTCCAGAAAATCAGCGTTAAGTGCGTCCCGAATCTTACTTGCTGATTTTCAGGGCGCTCCCATAAGCTTAAAGGGGCAGGCCAAGCTGACAGTAGAATTTAAAAAGTTTCAAGGGCACCTTTTAGCTCAGATCACCAAAGGACACAGGGCCAGCCTCATCAGCCTGGACTGGTTCGAGGCTCTGGGCATCCGCCTAGAGGGTACTAACCGCATCCATTCGCAAACCCTGGAAAACGTCTGCAAAACATTCGCTGATGTTTTTGATGGGATGTTAGGCAAATACACTGGGCCCCCTATCGACCTCAAACTCAAGAAGGAGGTCGGTCCGATAAGAATCAAAGCCAGAAGGGTCCCCTTTGCCCTAAAACAAAAGATTGAGAGTGAACTGGACCGCCTAGTCGCCCTAGGGGTCCTAGAGCCCACTGACAGGGGAACTTGGGAAACCCCAATAGTAACACCTGTCAAACCTAACGGGGACATGAGGATCTGCGCTGATTACAAGGCGACCCTCAACCACGCATTGAACCCCCACACTTATCTGGTTCCAGCAGTTAAGGATGTCCTGTCAGAAATCGGCTCTGGTGCTATTTTTGCAAAACTCGATCTGGCACATGCATTCCTCCAGCTCCCTGTCACTAGGGAAACAGCTGATGCCCAAACCATTGTCACACACCGAGGAGCGTTCAGGGTGACCCGCCTCCAATTCGGAATCTCAGTGGCTCCTGGCATTTTCCAGGAAGTCATGGAAAGAACCCTGAAAGGAATCCTTGGGGTTTGCCCCTACTTCGATGACGTCCTCATCACAGGGGAATCTGAGAGCATTTTAGCAGCCAGACTGCACGAAGTACTAACCAGATTCCGTAGAGCAGGACTTAAGCTCAAATGCGAAAAATGCTCCATAGGAGTTCCATCCACGGAATTCCTTGGATACAGAATAGATTCTCAGGGAATCCACCCCACAAACTCCAAAATCTTAGCCATCAAGGCTGCCCCGACCTCCAAAAACAAAACAGAGCTCCAAGCGTTCCTTGGGCTCTTGAATTTCTACCATGCCTTCCTACCCAGGAAGGCAACCATAGCAGAGCCCCTCCATAGGTTACTTGACAAAGGGGCAGCATGGCAGTGGACAGCAGTCCACGGTGATAGTTTCAAAAAGCTCAAACAGATGCTCTCTAGCAACGCAACCATTTCCCATTACAAAGAAGACAAACGCGTCTGTATCGCATGCGACGCATCCCCATACGGGATCGGAGCAGTTTTGAGCCACCTACTAAGTGACGGGACACAGGCGCCGGTTGCTTATTATTCTAGGACTCTCTCCAGAGCTGAACAGAACTATGCCCAGATCGACAAAGAGGCACTGGCAATCATGGCGGACATTAAAAAATTCCACGACTACCTTTATGGCTGACCATTCACTATATTCACGGATCATAAGCCATTGCTAGGGCTATTCACCTGGGACCATCAAACTCCCCAAATTCTGTCCCCAAGAATATTGCAGTGGACAACATTCCTCTCAGCTTATTCCTACCAATTAATTTACAAACCAGGGCGGCAAATGTGCCATGCTGACGGCCTCAGCAGGCTACCCCTTCCCCTTGTAGACCCAGACCTGGCCCCGGCTAGTCATATCTTAGCTGTCCAGGAGCTCCTGGAATGCCCACTTACAGCAAGAGACATCGCTGCTGCAACTGGCAGAGACAAAATCCTCAGCAGGGTTCTGGCGTGGGTATCTTCTGGCTGGCAATCCATCCCCCCTGGCTCTGATTTCCAACCATATTTCACAAGGCGGAATGAGCTGTCCTCTCACCTAGGCTGCATACTCTGGGGCTGCAGAGTGATAGTGCCGCCCATGCACAGACCCAAAGTCCTACACACACTACACGACGGGCACCCTGGCATCGTAAAGATGAAAGCCTTGGCCCACAGTTATGTCTGGTGGCCTGAAATCGACAAGGATATTGAAACACACATTGCTGGCTGCTATTTATGCCAGCAATCCCAACCAGTACAACCCCAGGCCCCTATTCACAAGTGGGAAACCACCCGGAATCCATGGTCCTGGGTCCACATTGACTTTGCTGGCCCCTTCCAGGGACAGACTTTCCTCATCGTAGTGGATAGTTATTCAACTGTATTAGGCACGCCACGTCGGCCCCCTTCCACCCCTCGTCTAACGGTCTTGCAGAGGTTATGGTGAGGGCCACCAAAGATGCCCTCCGGAAGATCATTGCGGGAGATTGGCACCTAGCTCACACTACGCCCTGCTCTACCACCGGGAAATCCCCTGCGGAACTGCGCTGGGGCCGCCGGTTGGTGACAAGACTTGACAGACTCCACCCAGACAGACTGGCGGCTGAGGAGGGCAATAAACCCCCACCCAGGACATTTGCCCAGGGGCAGAACATCTGGACCAGGGACTATGGGGGAAAGAATAAATGGATCCAGGGAGTCATCCTGGATTGAACTGGCCCTTTATCCTATACAGTAGACATCGGAAGGGGACTTGTTCTCTGCAGACACACAGACCAACTCCGACCCAGGGCACTTCCAAACCTCCCCCTAAATCCACCCCCCATGGACTCCGAACCGCCCAGCAACGACACCCCAGGCGTACCGCAACCATCCGGGGACTCACAACCCCCACCTTCACCACCCCTTGAAGAAACACCAGTAGAAGAGGAGAGGCCCCTCCTCCGCCGCTCCAGCAGGACCAGACGGCCCCCCCGCCTACCTCGCGGACTTTGAATGGGCTGGAAGCACGCCAACACTCAACGCCTCTGTTAAAAATGTTTATCCTGACAGTTCAGTTAAAAATGTTGTTAAGGTCTCAATTTGGGGGAGGGAAAGGGGTGTTATATACTGACAGTTACAAGGGTTAACATGGCTCGAGGAAGCCTCCAAACCTGAGGCTTTACCAGGGGAATCCCCAACGTGGCAGCCGTTGACAGTGACAGCTGTCAAAAGGCTGCCGGAAGAAATCGTGCATGTGCACAAGCCGGCGGCAGCCGTTGACAGTTGACAGCTGTCAAAAGGCTGCCTAACGCAATTGCGCATGTGTGAGAGCCAGCCCAGCTGACAGCCGCGAGCTGTCAAAACGCCTGGCTAAATCCTATACGGTTTCTAAGCAGGATGTTTACAAACAGTCTTGTGTTTGGGACCTCAGACAGAGTGTACGAAAAACTCCAGGACTTGGAACAAGACATCCAACTTCTTTTTTTTTTATTTAAAAAGTTTTACAATACATTTTGACTTTAATCCCCCCTCCCCCACCCCTATCCCTCTCCCCCACTCCCTCCTCCCCCCCCGACTTCCCAGAGCTAAATACAGGGCATAAAATCAAAAAACAAACATAAACACCCCTATGTTATCAACAATAAACTGTAAATTCTATCTCTCTCTAGCTCATATAAAATGAGTACAAACAATATTAATATTACAAATAAAGTAGAAAAGAAAAAGAGGAAAACAGAAAAAGATCTTTACTCAAAATAAATTTTTTCTCTAATTTCCAAACAAATTCTCAGTTACGCGCCAAAAGCGCTTATCTCTGTTAATCTTAATAATCTCCGACCAAACTAAACTATAATCAAAAATAGTTCTTGCATGTATCACGCCAAATGTCTCACAGTTCCAAATCATCCTTAAGTTCAAATAAAAGTTCAAATAAAAAGAGTATATAAAAAATTTTTTTTTGCAATCTCTAAGACAACTTGTTATTAATTAGGAGCTTACATACCCACTCTTAGTTCAACACATACTTTAAGTCCATAACCCTAAAATACTTTTCTAGCAAGCAAATCACATCAATCTTAAATTGTGTAAAATATTAAAAAAGAGAAAAAAAACTTTCTTTCTCCTCTATAATAATTTTACTCCATTGACATTCTAATCTAAAAATTTAATCAGCAATCTTAACGCCCCAAAACTTTTGGAGCACCTCTGTCATGACCCCCAAAACTTCTTTAGACCGCTCTCCTCCTACATCTTCACTGTAAGCACACTTTGAAAATTCCATAACTTTCTGCTGGTCTTGCTCTTGCTAAGACATCCAACTTCTTATGAGGGTAAGCAATCCCTCCCAAGGAGTAATTTTTAAGTACTGTCACAGATTATGCTGTCCCACCTGGTTAATGTTATGAAATTAGAGAAGACAGACCTCTCTATGTATAAAATCAGAACAATCCCAGCCCTCAAGATTATTACCTTCCATTGAGAAAGCCTTGCTATTATGATTTATCAACACTAGAAAAATATAGAAAAATATAAATAGTCCTTGACTTATGGACAGTCACTTAGTGACCATTGGAAGGTACAATGCATCGCCAAAAGGATTCTTGTGACCCAGATTCAAAATTCCAATGGCTGCTCCCTCCTTGGTCACATAACTGCATTTTGGGCTCTTGGCAAACGGTCCTCATTTACAGCCTTCCAGCACTCTGCTGTCAGGTCCCTGCAATTTATGACTGTGTTTGCTGGAAATTAGCATTTATTTCCAGGTTCCAGCAAGAAAAAAAATCTCCATGCACTGCTTTTTGGGGGCGGGATTGCTTGGACAATGGGTTTGCTTAACTGCTACAAAAAAAGTAAAATCAGATTGTCACATGATGGCCCACCTAATAACCAGCATGACTTATAATCATAATTCATAATGATTCATAATGTAACACGAATGGGGCAATTGATAAAGGATAAAGAAAATTACCTAATTTTGAGATTGTAACCAGTAAGCATATGATAATAAAATCATATCATCAGCATAAAGCAAGCTGTTACAGGATCATCGGCATGTGTACCATGGTATCCTTCATTAACCCTGGCAAATCATTGATGTATAAATTAAATAATAATGGGGCCAGGATACACCCTTGCCTTATCCCTTTATTTGTGTGAATCCTGTTAGTCAGGGCCCCATTAACCCCATACCGCACCCTCAAACAGGTACTTGTGTAAAGGGCTTTAATCAAAGCCAGAAGTCTGGGTTCTATTTTAAGAGATGTCAATTTACTCCATAGTACGTCTCTATTTACCATATCAAATGCTGCTGTAAGATCTATAAAAGCAGCAAACAGGGGTCTCCTCTTATAGGCATATTTGGCAATTAGATGGTTCAAAACAAAGCAGTTATCAATAGTAGATCTGTTCTGTCTAAAACCTGCTTGTTCTTCTGTGAGGATGTTGTTTTCCTCTACCCAGATTTCAATTCTGTTCAAAAGGTACCTAGCGTATATTTTTGCTACAATGTCAATCAGGCTGATGGGCCTATAATTACTAGGATCCTTTTTATTCCCTTTTTTATATATAGGGAAAACTATTGCCATCTTCCACCCGTCTGGTATATGGCAGGTGTTATTTATGTGTGTAAAAAGACCTGCTAATACAGGGCCCCACCAGTTGGGAAATTTCTTAAATAATTCTGCTGGTAAAAAATCCTCGCCTGGGGCTCTATTGCTCTTTAAGCTTTTAATGATGGACTGTATCTCCTTTTCTGAGGCTGGTGGCCAAGGGGGGAGAGTTCTAGAATTTACCAAATCACTGTTTAAAAATAATTTCTTTACCGGTTCGGTGGGGGCAAACAAGCACTGATAATAATTCTCCCAGTCCGCAGCAGAGATTGGTATGTCAAATGCAAATCTCCGTTCCTTCAGAATACCTGCTACTGAGTGCCAAAATAATACTGAATTATGACTTCTGGCAGCCAACTCAAGTTCTGACCAGATTGAAATGGCAAAACGTTTTTTCTTTAATGTTATAGTTTTTTTTATATTCCCTTCTTGTGTGCAGCATCTTAGCTTGTATATGGGCAGTAGGATTCCTCTGGGCAAGCCTCATGGCTGCCTTCAATTTCTTTTTCTGTCGCTGGCAATCAGGATCAAACCAGCGAGGTCTACCCACTTGGGCTCTTTTTGTAGTAGGTTTAGCTGTTAGGTGTTTCTTCAGTATGTTACACAGATTGGAGAATGCATTGAAGGCTGACATCCAGTCAGTAGTAGATGACTGTATTGTTTTAGCCCACTTAGTAGCATTCTCTGTTTTAAGGCATTCTAATATTGCCTTAGTATCAACTTTGGCCCAAATTAACCTTTTATTTTGGGTCACCTCTACCTTTTTGGTGAGCCATCTGTCAGCCATATTATATGGTCTTAAATCTGAGCGGCCTCGCAATGTCACACTTACAGGCTGATGGTCGCTGTTGTCACTAAGGTGTACTGTGACCTCTGAGAAGAGGTCAGCCTTATCTCTAGACACACAAAAGAGATCCAGCACACTACTTGAATTGGCTGAGTGGTATGTATAAGGGTATGTATAATTCTTGTCCTTACCTCCCAAAATTTGGAGATTACCCTTAAAAATTAAGGAGACTAGGAGCAGGCCAGCGGCATTACTTTTACAGTCTCTCGAGAGCCACTGAGGATGGTTATCAAAGAACTCCCCTGGGATTCCCTTCTTCTGGGCAAGCTCATACAGAGAGGGACCCAGTCTAGCGTTCAGATCTCCTAATAATACCACTATGGACTGAGGGTACAGTATAGATATATCTTCTAAGATAACTTCCAAGCCCATCCAATATTCAAAATTATAGTGCTGGGATGTGCTTGGAGGAATGTACACATTTACCAATATAAACTCAAACTGGTCATATTCAAATTTGACAGCTAGAAAGTACGGATACTTATCTTCGTTATATAATTTCTCTCCCTGCCATTGCAACTCTTCCTTTATAAGAATGCATAGCCCACCAGAGGGTCTCCCTTTGTTCTTTGTTTTTAGGGCTGGGGAGGCCCATCCCTGAAAGCCTGGCAATTGTACTGGTTCATCCACTTCGGTTAGCCAGGTTTCTTGAAAGGCTATTACGTCAAATCTAGAAAGAAAGCTCATTAGTCCACTATCAACCATCCTTTTCCAGCCAGCTATGTTCCAGGTCATCAACTGTATGGGGTTCTCAGAAGCAACGTGGTCTGACTTGGTTGATTGGCTAGATGGTGGAAATGCCAGATGTCAACTTGACAATGGAGCTGGGTCAATATCATCTAAGCTTCCCATATAAACACAGTTGTTGTGAGGTTCGATATTTCTCCTCGTGGGTTGCAGAACTTGTTGTTGCTCCTCTATATCTCGGTTGCCAGTGTGCCTCTGCTCTTGCTCCAAGAATGATTTTTTTTCCAAAGAGCAGGTACTGTGGCTTAAATCTATAAATGTAGATTTATGTCCATTTTTGGAGGGGCATGGCTGAGGGTTCATCTTGTGGAGAGATGTTGTGGGAACTTCTAAATCAGATGAGGATGGAAGCTGGATTGTGTCCTTAGTGTTTGTCAGCTTAGGGGGCACTGTGTGATGAAGCCCTTTGTCTTTCAGTTGTTTCTCAGAGGCTGGGTCAGTCAGTGCAGTTATTCCACTCTCAGCCTGTGTGACAACACCTTTTTTTACTGTTGAGGTAAAGGCAGATTATTGATTAAATATCTTGTCACAAGGTTGCGTGTTTAGTGGAGCCAAATTAAATAGAGGCTTTGCTGTAGATTGGGTTGTTGTCAGTGCCTCTTTTAGGTCGTCCAATCTTTGAATGATGTTAACTTGCTCAGGTTCTGGCAATGCACTGAATAGGTCAATCAACATTTCCTCTGGCACATCCTCAGCAGTTCCTGCAGCTGTGGGTAACACAGTTCGTATATTGCTTCTTTGCTTTCTCAGGGTCAGTTCAGTTGCAGCAGCCTCAGGCTTAGTAGTGTGAGGGCTGTTGCAGCCTAGATTTAAAGCGACAATTCCCTCTTGGTGACGCTGTTTCAGGAGTGGGCACACTTTTTCTGAGCAAAAGACCCTTATTGGAAATATAGAGAAAAAGCTCAGAAAGGGCTTCATTCTGAAGAGCATGGAGGGAATTGTGGGCTGCTTGAATGATAGGAGAATTCTCATACATTGTGTTCTTGCTGGCAGCCACTCTACATGTAGTAGATCTATCAGAGTGAATTCACAGCGGAGCAGCTGGCTCAGGGACAGCCTAATAGCTTTTCTATTGCTCCAACGCCCTCTATTTACTCTCTTGTCATAAATTTGCAAAGTAACCTGGTTAGTTTGCAGACTGTAGTTATATTGGTCATCTCTTAGACCTTTGCCTGATTGAGTGTTTTCTCTGTAGGTGTTCAAATTTTTGGGAGGAGAACAAGATCCTTCTCTACTTTCACCTTCTGAGTTAGCCATCCCATGTCTGTCCATGGTTATCCTCCCAAGTCCTTTCACAGTATTTGGGTGGCTCCTAACAAACTCTGCAAAAGACTCTTTCAGACAATCAACCTTATCCATGACAATTGACAAGAGATTATATATTGAGTTTACAGTTTGAGCTGTAAGCAAACATTGTCTAGAGAGGAAGTCTGTCACATTTTCCCCCTTCAAATTTGCTACATCTCCCTCCTGTGTAAAAGAGGCTGTTGCCAGATTCCAAGGAGGGGAGCCATTCTCCAAGAGGGAGGAGGACAACTCCACACGCTGTCTGCTCTCCAGTTCAGTTTGTAAGTCCCCTTCCAATGAGTCACATAAATTAAATTTATCTGATAAGGTGCCTGCGAATGAGTTACTTACTGGAGCAGACTGTCTGTTTGCAATATAATCCTCCATTTTCTGCTGCTTCAAAGGCTTGGATATACTTTCTGCTGCAGAGTGCTGTCTCTTCCTTCTTTTCCCCATTCAGGTTTGTTAAAACAGGTTTAAAAATAAGTTTAAAACTATGGTTTAAAAGGTTGAAATGGGTTAAAAATGGGTTTAAAAAGTTTAAAAGAGGTAGGTTAAAATACAATATTAAAAGAGGTTAAAAAGTTAAAATAAAAATAAAGTAAAATAAAATAAAACCTTTACTTTTGGAGGAGCTCTTTACAGCCTTTGCTGCCTCTCCACCATCTTGGCTCCGCCTCCCAGTAAGCATATGAATTTATTGTATTCTTTAAGATCAAAAGAAAAATAACCCCCAAAATTAATTCACAAGGGCCTATATTCAATGACCATCACACTGGAAGAAAAATCAGGTCCAGTTCCAAGGTTGGAATAAGATGCTGGAAATAAAATGGAGGCCAGCACCTTAGGAAAGAAGCTTAATGATGAGCACAACCAACAACAGCATGTAGTTCTGGGACAGCTGACAAACTGATTTGATGTGTATAAGGATTTTTAGTTTTATTATTCGTAATTTGGAGGTTTGCTTTGTGTGCTTTTGTTATTAGATTTGCTTAGCAATGGGTCTAAAAAACTAGCTTCCTTGGGCTTCAATCTTGTCAAACAAATGTAATTAATTTTATCCCCTTATCTTTAATCTGTCTAATGCTCTAGTGAGCTCTTTGTGAATCAACAGGCTTGATTCAATGTTTCCGCTTTTCAAAATAGGCAGCATCATTCAGATTCCTGATTGTAACAAATATTTTCTTTAAGCTGAGGCATGTGGCTGGTTTGCTTGCAGCTGTTATCTGACAGCTTAGAGGAAAAAAAAGTTGATCTTCTTTTACTCTGAACGGCTCCTGTGTGCTTTTTCCTGGTTTTGAGCTTTGTTCTTATGTTTTTTGGGGTGCAGAAAAGGGGCTGGGGGATGCATTTTTCCTACAATGGAATCTGCAGAATGAGATTTACCCTTCATAGTTATTGTAGTGTTGTTCAACTTTCCCATTAATTTGCAACCAGCACAGCCCTTGGCCTCCTCCTACTCCAGAACTCAAAAGTTGATAAACAATATGGAGCTCAGACTCTATTCTGATGCCTTCCCCGAGGTTGGGAAAAGTGGGAATTCTGTCACCCACCCATGGTTGTGCACCCACCCGTGGACCATGGTAGAATAAAGTTCAGAGGGTCACAATGATGCAGCTACAGATTCACTATTCCTTTTATGTTCATAAAACAGGAAGTACACAAAATAAAAACACATTATGCCCCAATCCTTAGGCTTAGTACTTAGCATATTACAAATTACATTATTATAAATTATTATTAAAATTATATTGGATAAAATGTATATTTCATTGTAACTATATAGGTCATTACATTAAATATATTAGAAATTATACATTATTATAAATTAATTTCCTAGTTTAAGTACTTAGCTCAGTAAATCTGAGTTGAGAATGTGTGTGTGTGTGTGAGAGAGAGAGAGAGATTTTTTTTGAAGCAGAATGAGATGCTTAATACTTTTTTATTACTCTTTCCATGTACAACATCTACTTCCAGGAGGTGGAGGATGGTACTTCCCAGGGCCTTCAGCTGCTTAGACCCACCTATGAAAAGTTTGAATTCAATCTCCGGAGTGAAGCTGCTTTGCTGAAAAACTACAATCTCTTGTCCTGCTTCAGGAAAGACCTGCACAAAGTGGAGACCTTCCTGCGAGTGATAAAATGCCGTCGTTTCAGAGAAATCAGCTGCATCCCCTAAAGGCAGAAAAGACCCGCCACTCCATTCCACTTTTCCTGCACAGTTTCCTAGAACCTGGAGAAGTGAATGGGCTGTTGCCGCGCCAACTACCTACATGCCTGAGTCAAGTCGAAAGCAACTGAGTACATTTCAAGGCCCTGCTGTTCGTGAAGTCCCTCAATGCTCCTTGATATCTGTGCAAAAATAAAGGCAATTTTGCTGCTGAAGAATGATTGGTATAAGTTGACTGGCTCAATTAGATCTGTCTCTTAAAAGATAAAGAACACAACCCTAAAGGCATTGACCTCATTATATTCTGCTGAAAACAAGGTATCTGGAAACCTGTTTGTAAGTGTAATTTTCCTTCACTTTAATTCCTAGAAAATTAAGGCAAACAAATCCAAAGAAAAGACTACACAAAGAAGCCCTTAAAAGATCACCACTCTAATAATCCTATTAACTTGTACTTTATTTTTTTTCATACTAGCAATAGCACTTAGACGTATATACCACTTCACAGTGCTTTACGGCCCTCTCTAAGCAGTTTACAGAGTCAGCATATTGCCCCCAACAATCTGGCTCCTCATTTTACTGACTTCGGAAGGATGGAAGGCTGAGTCAACCTTGAGCCAGCCAGGATTGAACTTCTGGCACTCAGCAGAATTAGCCTGCAATATTGCATTCTAACCACTGTGCCACCATGTCTCTATGATCTCCATAGTATGAGGAAAACAACAAGATTTTTTTATTATATATTTTTTCCATTGAAAAAATTACACAAACACATCCTAACAATTTTGTCTTTCAGTAAGCAGCTTTATTGTATTCTAGAATGCAACTTTCATTTTAAGATTATTCGAGAATTATTTCCCAAAGACTCTCAGAATTTTGGCTGTGTGACTGGATTTTTTCAGCCTTGTAAATATATTATAAGAGAGGGGAAGTGCTGGCAGAATCCCAGTTTGTAATGAATGTAATATTCCTTCCACTTATGCTGATTTCCACTTGCGGCCACAAAACTATTATATTGGGACTCAATGGAAACTTATATATTTTTCCACCTTCATTTTTCCCCCATCATAGTCTGTTTACTACCAGCCCTTTATGGCTTATTCTGTGAAGTTTTTTGTTCGCTTAAAGATCATTCTGGCCAAGTGGAACTTCCATAGGCAGAGATAATGCTAAGGGGACAAGTAACAGACTTGTGAGCATACATAAGACACAGGAGTCCTTGACTTCTGACCACAATTCAGCCCAAAATTTCTGTTGTTAAGGGAGGAGACATTTGAGTTTTGCCCCATTTTACGACCTTTCTTGCCTTAGTTACTATGTGAATCACTGCAGTTGATAAGTTATTTAAATAAATTTGGCTTCACCTTTGACTTTGCTTGTCAGAAGGTCACAAAAGGTGATCACATGACCTTTGGGCACAGCAATGATCATAAATCTGAGGCAGTTGCCAAGCATCTGAATTTTGATTACACAATCACTGGGAGGCTGCAAAGATCGAAATTTTGAAAAACGGTCATAAATCACTTTTTTCACCTGCTGCTTTGGTCAGCCTACTGGCCCCCACCTCAACATCCTGCCCACCACTGCCCAGCATGGTTGCCCCAGGACTGCAGGGGCAGGCCCTACCCTCCCGCCACCATGCCTGCCTCCGCCCAGATGCCCTCCCCTCCCCCAATGTTTTTTTTACTAACCTGCCTTTCAGCTGCATTCCATTTCTCCATTCACTTCTCAGCCTTTGCCACGTGTTTGAGGAACTATTGGTAAAAAAAAAAGTTCCCTCAGACTTTCTAACTTTTTGAGATCTCGCGAGAAGTTAGAAAGACTGACGGATTTTTTTTTTTACCGGTAGTCCCACAAACATGTGGCGAAGGCTGAGAAGTGAATGGAGAAACGGAATGCAGCTGAAAGGCAGGTGAGTAAAAAAAAGGCTCAGGGAGGTGGGGGCGGGCGCGGCAACCTTATCCTGTGTGGGTATTGATGCAGGTTGCTCATGGACAGGACTTAAGGCCTAGGACTGGGGCAACAGCGCGCGTGCCCACAGAGAGGGCTCTGTGTGCCGCCTGTGGGCTTAGAGGGTATTAGATCAAACATTCCGCCCCCAAAGAAAAATTATTTAATTTCTAGGATAAGGGAGGTAGGCCAGATAAAAGGGACTCATCCGCTGCACACTGTTATTAACAATGGATTAATGATACAAATGAATATTATTTGTAACAAAAAAAAGATACCGTCTGGTCAAGCTTCCAGCACTAAACTGCTTTAATTCACTGCTTTTGTAGTGAACACATATTGCGACTTTTCTTTCCCTGGTGATTTTGAGTACCTTGATCCTTTCCTGCTGAATACCTTCCTTCCTTCCTTCTGGCCAGAATGGTGTTAATAGCAATTACATTATTACGCTATCTGACTCCCAGAAGCTCTGGATGATTTACAACAACATTTTAAAATAAGTAACATTGAAAAAAATAAAAAAACCAAAGAGGATAAAAAGATGGCAGGAAAAAAATATCTGGATGGAACGAAGAAACAGAAGGAGTGTCAATCATCCTCCCCAAAGGCCTGGGCGAAGATGCAGGCCTTCAAAGCCCTTTGCAACACCAACAGCGTGGGAGCCATTCAAATATCTTATGGACAAGGCCTAAATATTTCCATAATCAAGTTTTCTTTCACATGCCCCTCATACTTCAAAATATCCCCCAGAACACATTTTACATTTGATCAGGTCCAAGCAGTGGTGGGATTCAAATATGTGAATAACTGGTTCTCTGTGTGGATGCTGTTTCCAGAAGTCCATTCTGGGCCTGGGCAACAAAAAAAAATAAAATTTTAATTAAAACGTTTAAAACAAAAGTCCCTAAGATGTAGTGCCATCAATGAGGTAAAGCATATTTATATAGGTAGCTTAAGACTGCATATTGTGTGAATTCAGTAATGTTATTTATAATCTATAGGACTGATTCATGGCTTATTCCATAGCAGCTAACCATAGTTCAGCATACTGTGTAAACTCTAATCTTTTAATTATGTTCACGAGTCAACATAAACTGTGTTGTTGAACAAATTGAAATTGGCTTGAGTAAAAAATCTGACTTATAACCGCAATGACATAATTCAACCAACAGATGGCTTAGTGATCCATAGTTGACAATTTGCCGTACACTCATTTAGTGACAGTTTAAAGTTAAAACTGCACTGAAAATAGTGATTTATGACTGTTTTTCACACTTACTACCGTTGCAGCATTTCCATGGTCATGTGATCAAAATCTGGACCCTTGGCAAGTGGCTCCAATTATGAGGGTTGCAGCTTCCCAAGGTTATGTGATCACTTTCTGTAAGCTTCTGACGAGCAAAGTCAGATTCACTTAACAACTGTGTTACTAACTTAGTAACTGCAGTGATTCACTTAACAACTGTGGCAAGAAAGGTTGTAAAAATGTGGCAAAACTCGCTTAACAACTGTCTTGCTCTACAATAAAAATGTTGGGCGCAATTATATTCTTAAGCCAAGGACTATTTGCACTCCAGGTGTAGGCACACTGGAAATCATCAGCCAGCAGAAAACCGAATCATTACTATAGATTTGCCCAGCAAAGCAAGAATGAGGAATCTTCACTTTGCCTCCTGTCCAAGCCTAATCACAACCCACAATCTGAGAGCCTTTGTCTTTTCCACAAAGATTGCCTTTTCTAATAGATTATTTTCTATGTTTGCCTTTCTTCCCTCCATCATGTAGTGTATCTTACCTTTTCTGCATTTGGACTGCTCCAATCTGTAAGACTTCACAGAATTGTTTGAGTAGCTGGGCCTGGCTATTGTGCCTTTGTTAAGTTCTACTGTGTCCGAGATGCCAGCAGGGCAGAACAGGTTTGCAGTGGGAGGTCACCATTTCAGAAAACTGCCCTGAAACTATCACCACCACCACCACCACCACCACCATCTTCATTTTAGCCATTGTCTATCTACTGCATGTTCCTCATGTTTCCAACTAATATCATCCTGAGCTTTCTTTTGTCATTTGGGCCCGTAATACTTGCTGATGTCATCTTGTTTAAGGTCTCTTTCACAGATACTTTTTATCAAGTGGGATCCAGTCTATGACTGCCTTGGCCCATCTGCCATCAGTTCTTGTTATGTGATCAGCCCATTTCCATTTCAATTCTTTACTCTCTTGATGATATCATATGCTTTTGTTTGTTCTCTAATCCATTTGCGGGTCTTTCTTTGTTGTTTTGTAATGCTGAGCATGTATCTTTCCATGGCTCTTTGTGCCATTCTTAGCTTTTGTATCAATTATGAGGTTAGTGTTCATGTTTCACCAGCGTATGTTACAGTAGAACAGGCAGTACACACTGATCGAAAACTTTTCTCTTCAGGCATAGGGAGAGATTGTTCTTAAAAATTACGCTTAGTTTGCGGAATGCCTGCCAATAACACACTGTTCAATTTCCTTTACTGTATCACCTTCCATTGAGATCCATTAGCCAAGGTATATTGTCAAGATTGAATTGCTGCAATGCCTGTTAGCTTCATCAGCTTGCCAAAGAAAAGGGGAGAGGCAATGGAATGGAATGCCAGGAAACCATTCATGGACCATAGAACCTGCACCACATCAAGGTCATTGCCACAGGTGCTCAATGAAGATGTGAATCACTCCCATAACTTCAGAGATGGTTTCACTTTTTCAGTTCTGAGATGCCAATAGATGACCTCCAAGGTCCTTTCCAACTTTATTGTTGTTGTTGTTATCCCATGCATGATATTCTAGGACTGGATTTAATGAAAGACTCTCAATGACAAATACTGTCCCAACTCCCCAAAAAAGGGACAAATGGCTAATCAGTGAAAGATCTGTGTTTCTATTTCTTGAAACAACCTGCCTCCAGTTCCAACACTAGACGTTTTTAAGAGACTGGACAGCTATTTGTCTGAAATGGTATAGAGTTTCCTGCCAGAGCAGGGGGTTGGACTAGATGACTTCCAAGGTTGTTGTTTCTTCTTCTTCTTCTTCTTCTTCTTCTTCTTCTTCTTCTTCTTCTTCTTCTTCTTCTTCTTCTTCTTCTTCTTCTTCTTCTTCTTCTTCTTCTTCTTCTTCTTCTTCTTCTTCCTTCATGTTATGACTGTAGTCTACTTGCACACCTCCAAGAGACTATAGCACAGTGATGTCAGGAACCAAAAAAAAAAAAGCTGTGGTTGCAGTGAAGCCTGTGATGATCCCTCCCTGGGAAGCAGTGGCAATGATCCCAATGGACTCCAGAATGCAGCTGATGGTGACATGGTCCACGGTGAGAGCCAAGAAGTCAGAGCAGCTGTTGACACAAGGAGAAGGGATCATGGCTGGATCCCTTTACCTAATCCCCAAAACTCAATGAATGAGCAGCGTGGGAAAGGCTGACAAGATGGAGTATTCCCTGGTCCCACCAGGAATGGTGATAATCCAGGGGACTAAACAGAAGGCCAGCAAGGCTGCTGAGTGGATAGAGCCAAGAGAGTGGAAGCCCCCAACCATGGCTTGCAGTCCTTCAGTGGAGCAACTGAGGGAGAAGTTTGGTGGAATGGAGATGTGGGGAATGGCACCCATGAATTCACCAACCTGAGGAGCCAGATCTGGAACTGGTCAGGCATTCATCACCTCTCCCCCCTCTCCCCTCTATCTGATGGTACTGGGACATATGTGTCAGGGGGCAGCAGGATATGGGAGGGCAGTGGGTTCCCTTCCAGTGTCTGATGTGCAACCCTTACTCATCCCTGTGGCAGCAGGATCCCAGGCTTGTGCAGTTCCATAGGTGGTGGGGATGCCACCAGGTTACATGTTGGTCCAGGATGATGCCAGCGCCTGCCTCGAAAGTCATGTTTTACAGCCAGCCAGAAAAATTCGCCTACTTCCTAAACCAGGTGTGGAACTCCTGGATCGATATGGTGCAGATTTACCTAACAAGAGGTCCATCGTAAATACCATTACCATGAACATGGAGGAAGAAGCCACTGAGATTGTAGTGGCACTCTATGATGAGGCAGCTCTAGAAATGGCAGATATGGATACCTTCCTGGAAGGGCTCCAGGCCAGATTCAGAGACTCCACACAGGTATGTTGAGTGGAATCCAGAATCCATTCCATTAGGCAGGGAAGTTATCAGTGGCTGAGTACATTCAGGAATTCTGCAGCCTGGCTGGAAGACTAAGAAGGTAGCTGGAGCACTTACTGGTCTACTACTTCAAAGATAGACTAAACAAGGAACTGCATCAGAAATGCCTGTCCCACGGAATCCCAGATGATGTCCATGCATGTTATCAACCGGCTACCATGGTAGAGCTGGTCCTGTTGGAATACAGGCAGCACACAGAGGAAGACAACCACCCTCACCCAGGCCAGGAGAAGTGCCAGTCAATGCGCAGAGGAGGAGGAACCAGCATCAGGAAGGCCAGCATCACCTGGCAAGTGCCTGCTTCCAATGCAGAAAGGAAGGTCAGCAGGCTGCTTAACTGCCTGGCTCCCCAACCTGTATTGATGCCAAGAGTCCTGAGCTAGCCTCAGCAGAAGAAAACACCAAAGAAGATGAAGATGAAGATGCAGGCACAGCAACAGATCCTGGAGGTCTCCCCCCAGTCCAGTGAAGGGGAGGGAACTCTGACCCCCTGCAAGCCTGGTCCAGTCTTCTATGAAAGCGACAGTGAGAGGGATAGATGACCTGATGGGAAGTGGAGCCATCACACTGTTGACTGCCCAATTAGAGGTTTCAGTGCTCCAGTCAGGAGCAATGGGGGGGCCTTCACCACCTTATTAGACTCCGGGTGCACTCATTGCTTAGTCAGCTTGCAGACAGTGGAAAAGTTGGGACTAAGACTTAAGAGACTGAGACAGCCCATGAAATTTGAGCAAGTGGATGGTCATGGGGTATGTGTGTGTGTGCCCACATTCTGCCAGACAAAGGCAGTGAGCCTAAAGGCAGGAAGTCATGAAGAGACTATTCAGTTTATTGTAACCCCAAAGAGGCAGAGATCATGATAGTGGGGTTGTCATGGCTGAAGAAATGGAATCTGTCAATTAACTAAGAGAGGAACAATTGGCACCTGAGGAGCAAAGTTGAGAAAGTGGTGTGGGGGAGATTTCCATGGTCATGAAAGTTAAATGAGTGATGTCGGTTAAGAAAGTGAGAGTGGAGCCAATTAGAGCACTAGTGGAGAGTAAGCAAGCACATCCCAAAGGAATACTGAGATTTGCCAGAAGTATTTAGCGAGCAAGAGTCGGACGCACTCCCCGCTTACTGCCCCTTGCACTGTTCAGTCGAATTACTGCCTAGGGCAAACCTTCCCAAACCAAAGATGTATTCCATGACCCAAAGGGAAAAGGAATTTCATGGATAAAAATTTGGCTAGGAACTTTATCCAGCCAACGAAGTCAGCACCTGTGCTTTTCAAGAAAAAAAGATGGCTCTTTGAGATTGTGCATCAATTTTTGAGGGATTAACAGGGTTTGTGTGGAAAACATGTAGCCCACCTCATGAAGGACATGCTGGGGTACCTATCCAAAGGAAATGTATTCACCAAACTAGACTTAAGAAAGCTTACTACTGAGTGAGGATTAAGGAGGGGGATGAGTTGAAAACGGCTTTTAATTGCCCCTTAGGATGGTTCCAGTTCCAGGTAATGCCATTTGGACTACAAGTAGCACCCATTATGTTTATGCAGTTGATTAACGAGGTGCTGCATGAGTACCTCTATAAGGGGATGCTGGTATGCCTGGATGACAGTCTCATTGACTCTGAGATGGTGGAGGATCATGTTAAATTGGTGAGGGAAGTACTGGGGAAACTATTGGAAGCTAAGCTTTACCTAAGCTATCCAAGTGTGCCTTGCACAAAAACTATTCTGGATGACCTGGGCTATCGTGTGTCTTGTGAAAGGATGGACATGGATCCTGGAAAGGTGAAAGCAATACCATAATGGGAAGCCCCACAAACCAGAAAGCAGCTGCAAAGCTTTCTGGTCTTTGCCAACTTCTACTGGCAATTCATCCTTTAATTTTGCAGATAGCCTTGCCTATTACTGAACTGCTAAAAACAGAAGGAGGGGGCTGACGCCCTGAGGGAGGACAAATGGTTCCAGAATCATAGGGAACAGTTGATGGTGAGAGAGGACTTGGCACCGAAGGGAAACAAGCTGTATGTTCCAGCCAGCTTCAGAACCCAAATGCTGCAATGAAGCCATGACGTGAAGGCTACTGGGCATTTCAAATTTGTCAAAGCCCTCCATCTGGCTAAGAGGCAGTACTGGTGGCCCAAAATGAACAAGGACAAAGGAAACTATGTTACTAGATGCCCAATATGTGCCTCCACAAAGCGATTACCATGAAAGCCCTGGGACTGTTGCAGCCAGTGGCCAACCTACTGCTCCATGGGAAGAAATCACCATGGACTTTATTGTGGAGTAACTTTATTGTGGAGAGTGCTTTGGACTGTAACTGACCTGTTTTCAAAACAAGTACACTTCATGGTGTGCACAAAGATTCCATCAGCCCAAAGTTTGGCAAAGTTGTTTGTGCTGCATGTATATTGGCTGCATGGAGTTCCAAGATGCATCATTTCTGAGTTGGAAGTGCAATTCACCACAACGTTTTGGTGCGAATTGTTGAAGTTAATAGATTCTTCCCAGGAACTTAATTCAGATGTTTCCTTCTAGTACTAATGGGGCGGCTGAAAACATGAACCTATTGATAGAGCACTATCAGCAAACTAATTGGGTAGAGGTCTTGCTTTTCGCAGAAGTGGCGTCTAACAACTTGATACATAGTAGTATTGGGTTCACCTCACCTAAAATAGCTACAGGAGCAGAGTTTGTGCCAGAAGAAACCTCCTTGGAAAAGAGGAGGCTTTGGAAATCAACCCTTTTTCTCCCGTCTAGCCGGATGTTCTCAGACTGGTTCTTGAAGAAGTAATCGGGTGAGTCTCTGGCTGGGGCGGGCAACCATGCAAGTTCATTGTGGAAGAGCCAGCCATCTAAAACAGACAATAAAGGGTGCCACAATTTCTTAGGCACTAGTGGTTGGTTTTTTGGTTTTTTGCATTTTTACCTTTCATGCTGAAAGAGGCTTTCTCTAGTTACAGCTTGCCTTTTCATTTTTGTGTGATTATTGTCATTTTTGAAGCTTTGTGACTTTAAGATGGCAAAGTGTTGGTTTATCCAAGACAAGACAAAGAAGCTGGAAACTACTAGAATTTAATGCATTGAGAAAACTATCTATGAAACTTTTGAATTAAATTTTTCAGAGGACTTTATACTGCTAGCTGACTGAGGAAGTTTTTTTTTAAGGACTGCTCGGATGGTGTTTTGTATTTGCCATGAGAACGGGATAAAATAGTTTTGATTTCAACTGTTACTGAAATGTGTAGTTTAATGAAAAGAAGGGTGAGGGGTGACATGATAGCAGTGTTCCAATATCTCAGGGGCTGCCACAAAGAAGAGGGAGCCAAGCTCTTCTCCAAAGCACCTGAAAGCAGGACAAGAAGCAACGGATGGAAACTAGTCAAGGAGAGAGGCAACCTATGTAGAACTAAGGAGAAACTTCCTGACAGTTAAAACAATTAACCAGTGGAACAACCTGCCTCCAGATGTGGTAAATGCTCCAACACTGGAAGTTTTTAAAGAAGAGACTGGACAGCCATTTCTCTGAAATGGTATAGGGTTTCCTGCCTGAGCAGGAGGTTGGACTAGATGACCCCCAAGGTCCCTTCCAAGTTGTTTTTTATTTTTATTGTTATTGTTATCATAACAATATTGTAACAATATTGTTATCATCATCATCATCATCTTGATTGGAATGCAGTAGACTTCTAAGGTTTTTTTTTCTTGTATAATAACGTTGATTGACCACAAGGGGAGGCAAAAGGCCATAGAACTTTCATTTAACTCTTAACTAATATTATTAAACCTACTGGATTTTATCTTATAAATCTATTAAAAATTTAAAACTATGGCCAGAAAGAGACAGAAGACAGAAAAACTTGAGAGATTATCAGGAGTTATAGAAGTCTTAAAATCCTTTAAGTATGATTACACAGCTAAAATGCTTGAATTCATTAATTCTAATAATGAATTAATTAGAGCAATGGGATCAAAGCTTGAATCTAAGATTGATGCTTTGACAAAGGAATTCTGGGAAGAAATTCAACACCTGAATTAGACAGGTGGAAAATAGGGTCTATCTTTTGGAACACAAAGTGAAATAATCAAATACTTTGAAGCTGATCGGATGAGAGATTAATTTGGGAAGTGCATATTAAGGAATTACAATTAAGATTTCGAGCAATTCCTAAACAACCAGAAGAAGATATCAGATTAAGGATGGTTAAGATTTTGGCTCAATTAACTAATAAAGAATTTTTTTTTATTGTGATATGGACAAGATATATAAAGTAAACTCCAGATTTGCTACTACAAGAAAACTACTAAGAGATATTGTAGTTGTAAGAAGAACAATAAGATATTATGTTTTGGACTGTCATTTCAAACACAAGCTAAAAATGGAAAATGTGAACATAATTGTTTTGAAGGAAATTCTAGTTAGAATTTTGAGAAAAAGGAAAGCTTATCCCTTACTGATATTCTGAAGAAGAGAACAATTCTTTTCCAGTGGGACAAATCGGAGGGGATGATACTAACATATCAAGAGCAAAGATTTAGACTAAACTCTATAGAAAAAGCCAAAGATTTTCTGATGAAACATAACTTAATTTTAGACCCAACTTCTTCAAAAAATTGGTATTGAAGAAGACCCAACTAAAATTTCTTCACAGTAATTTACCACTTGGCCTAAAGATGGAGATTAAGTTTATTACATGGAATTTTAATGGGGCATATGCCCCATCTAAGGATAAAAAACTATTTCATCACCTGAGAATGCGGACATAATCTGTCTTTAAGAAACACATATTAAAAAACAAGATAAGAAATACTTAACAAATAAATGATTAAGGGAGAAATTCATATGGTTTAAAAAAGATTAATGGAGTGATTTCATATGTAAAACCTCCACTTAAACCTAAGTTACTTTTAGTAGATGAATATGGTAGATTTGTAGTAGTCTAAACTGAACTTAATGGAATAAAATCAATAGTGGTTGACGTACATAGGCCAAAATTTTTTTTTTGAATATCTTTTGGATCAATTACTACCATTTTAATACAAAAATTAGCTTATGATGGGGGATTGGAATGGAGTGACTATATCAGCTTTGGACAGAACATTTATTAAGGGAATTAAACCCTCCCAGGGTATATTACCACTTTTTTCGAGATGACGGATAATTTAGTTCTAATGGACTCATAAAAATGGCTCCGCTAGAGAGTACCGTATTTTCCGGCGTATAAGACGACCCCTGACTTTTAAGAAGATTTTCAAGGTTTTTCGTCTTATACGCCGGAAAATACTTACATGCCAGTTGCCAAGTGTCTGACACAAGCCCGATTCAGCCCCGTCTGATGCAGATGGTGCAAAGCCTCCCTTTTGAAGCCCAAAGGGGCTTTTCCTTCCACCCACCCATTTGAGAGCACATTTGCAGACGGAGCAGCCGCGTGTCTGGAGCCAAGCCCCGCCCAGGAGGCGGTCAGCCAGGTAGGCTCGGAAAATGTGCTGGAGAGGCGGGCTTGGGGCGGCCATGCCGAGGCCGGCTGGCGAGGGCCGCTGCGTGGTCTGCGGGCAAGAGGGGCACCAGGCCCTCCAGAAGTCCCCGGAAGTTCCTGGAACTTAGAACGGCTTGGCGGCGGGCGGGCGCTCCCTCCCCAGGGGGGATGCAGGGGAGGCGTCCTGCAGGGGTGGTGGTGCAACCACCCCACCAGCGCCTGGGGTCCAGCTCCACCCCACGGAAGGCGGCTCTCGGGCTCCTGGGGGGAAGAGGGGCTGCTGGGGGGGCTCTTGCCTTTGAGCTCTGGCCGGGAGGACGCCTCTCAGCCCAGGAGGCTCTTCTCAGGGGAGGGCGCGGGGGACACGCAAAAGGGGCCGTTTCACCTGAGGGCTCCTAGGCCTTGTGGGGGCGGCGAGGGGGCAACTTTTGCCAATTGCACCTGCGCATACAAGACCCGCAAAGGCGAGAGCAGAGGGCCGCCCTGCCCTCCCTGTTGTCGCGCCCCGCGGGCTCGACGCCGGCCGGCACCACGGGCGCGACGCTCACCAGCACCTGCTCCCGCGATCGTCTCCGGCCCTGAAGTCCTCGCCGGGGCCCGGGCTGCGGCAGCATCCCACCGGCTGCAGCAGCGACGGCGGCCTGTTGACGACTGCGCGCCTCCACACGTGCGCGCCGAGCCAGCTGGGACCTCGGTGGTGCGCGCGTGCGCTGTGCGGCCCGGCCTTGCCCTGCCGGCTACATGCCTGCCTGAGGCCCGGGAGCTGGTGATACAGGGAGGCAAAGCCGGGGGCTCACCGGTCCTGCGATGGAGGGGTGAGCAGCTGGGTGGAGCAGCGCTTGGAGCGTCGGGTAGGAAGGTGCCAGCTTCGGGGACGGGTGTGGGGGTGGCGTCTGGCGGCGACGGGGCGGGCGTAGCCGAGGGAACTCACCTGGGGGGTGGCGGGTGCCGGGTGCCGGGACGCATCACAAAGGGAGGTGCTTGGGAGGAACGGGCGTTAAGTAAGGGATGGGCGGATGTGGGTGCGGTCGGGTGGGCCGTGGGCGTGTACATGCAACGTGTATTTAACAGCGTTGGATGCGAGTAGCAGCCAACGCTGGCTTTGTTCCTTTTGGAGTTTGTTTGCTTTTGCTCAATAAACCGTTCCTGAAGAACTCAGCACTCGTCTCGGCTGCTTGATTTTCCTGCTCTCCGGACGAGGCTTGAGACCTGTCCGTCGCAGAGGAGGCGAAGGCCCGACTGGCCCCGCCGGCCCTCCTGCTGCTCCCGCACTTCTGCCGGCCCCCGAGGTGCAGCGTTTCCTGGGCGGCAGGCAGCGCCGGAGGGCAGCCGCCACCCCATGGCCGGCGCCCCTCCTGCTTCCCCCCCAGGACTTGAATTTTCCCATTGGGCACAGGGAGGGGCAGCTTTGCCCGCCGCCTCTTTTTTACAACTCATGTGCCGCTTCCCTCTCATTGTCGGCCGAGGCACGCTCGGCCCGGGCTCCCGGTCCCTCTTCCCGGCCGGCTTCCCGCCCTGCCCCTCATGGAGCTGGACTGGGCGTGCAGCCTCTCAGTGTGGCTGCTTTTCATGGGCAGCCTGGCGGTGCGGCTCCTGCGCTTGGACCTGTTGCTGAGCCGGCGGCTGCTGCTACGCGTGGGGCTGCTGGCCGTCCTGCAGGCACTGGGCCAGGCTGTCCTGCCGCTGCCCCTCAGCGCCGCGCTCACGGCGGCTGCCTGCTGGCTTGTCTCGGCCAGCACCGCCCGGTGGAAGCGCATCCCCGCGGGGGGGAGAGCGGTGCTGGTGACAGGTGAGTCCGGCGGGCACGAGGCCCTTCCCTTGGGCCAAGAGCCGACGGGCAGCGCTGCCTTCGCGTGGGGAGAGCCACCCGACGCTCCTGGCCAGCCGTGTCCCGGAGCCGCACCGGAGATAGCTCGGTTGCGCGGGGCGGCCCGGCTTTGCAAGAACGGGGACGCTCGACTGATTTATGGTTTTTTTTCCGGCGTATAAGACGACCCGGCGTATAAGACGACCCCCGAACTTTTGAGAAGATTTTCATGGGTTAAAAAGTCGTCTTATACGCCGGAAAATACAGTATACATTTTTTCAGAAAGACATAAATATTTTTCAAGGATTGATATGATATGGATTTCTAAAAATCTTTCAAATAAAATTGTAAAAGTTGGTACTGTACTAAATCTTTTTCTGACCATCATCCAGCGCTTTTGGTACTTAGAGGAAGAAGCTTTAGATGGAGACTAAATGAATCTATTTTGCAAAAAGAAAGGATTGTAAAAGATTGTAAAAAGAAATTATTTGAGTAATTTGATAATAATTTAGGCAAAGGGACAAGTATGATAACTGTGTTGGATCCCAGCAAAGCTGTTATGAAAGGTTATTTTATACAGTACAATCGACTAGAGAATTAAAATCTTCAGGAAAAGATGCAGAAGAGTTTGGAAGAAATTAGACAGAAAGAAATTGAATTACAAAAAGACGCCTACTGACTCTAACCCTCTACATCAAATTAACTGTTATGGTAACAACTGTCCATGTTAACAATACAAGAAATAGAAACAAAATTGAAGTATGCGAAACAAATGATTGAACATGATTGAACAATGATTGAATATATTTTAAGACAACACTTACCTAAGCTATCACAGAGTCAGAGACAACTTATGAATGATGCAATAACTACTTTTGAGATATCAGAATCTATAAAAAATATATTTAGGTAAAGCTCCGGGCCCAGATGGCTTTACAAGCCAATACTGTAAGTGTTTTGAAGATGAAAGCCACTAAAGGATATAATGAATGAAATATTACAGGGGGGGGGGGGAAGATACCTCAAACATGGAAGGAAGCAAATATTGTGTTGTTACCAAAGGAGGATCAAGATATCACAAAGACAAAGAATGATAGACCAATGTCATTATTAAATAATGATTATAAACTCTTTGCTGCAGTTTTGGCAGAAAGACTAAAGAAGATAATTACAAGAAGACCAGTATGGCTTCCTGCCAAAAAGACAGCTAAGGGATAATGTGAGGACTGTCTTGAATATTATTGAATACTTACAATATCATAATTTGAAACAAGCAGCTCTAATATTATTAGACGCAGAGAACACCTTTGACAATCTAAATTGGGTGTTATATTTAAAGTGTTGGAAGAAATGGACTTTGGAGATAATTTTTTTCAAGGAGTTAAAGCTATTTAACATCACAGAAAGCAAAAATTGTCATTAATGGTGACCTAACTAACTCATGTGAAATTCAAGAGTACGAGACAAGGATGTCTCGTGTCTCCTCTACTGTTTATCTTGGTGTTGGAAGTTTTAGAGATATTAGGGCAAGATGAGAAGTGACTGTCTAGCCTCTTTATAAAAATCTCCAGTGATGGAGTGCCCATGATTTCTGGGGGCAAGCTATTCCATTGGTTAATTGTCCTCACTGTTAGGAAGTTTGTCCTTAATTCCAGGTTGCTTCTCTCTTTGATCAGTTTCCAACCATTGTTTCTTGTCCTGCCCTCTGGTGCTTTGGTGAACAAAGTGACCCCCTTTTTTGTGGCAGCCCCTCAAATACTGGAATACTCCTATCATGTCTCCCCTATTTCTTCTTTTCTTTAGACTAGCCACACCCAAGTCCTGCAGCTGTTCTTCATATGTTTTAGTCTCTAGGCCTTTGATCATCTTTAGTTGCCCTTCTCTGAATTGTTTCCAAACTCTCAACATATTTTTTGTGATATGATAACCAAAATTGGCTGCAGTATTCCAGGTATGGTCTTACTAGGGTTTTATAAAGCAGTATTAGTACCTTATGTGATCTTGATTCTATTTCTCTGTTTATACAACCCAGAATTGTATTAGCTTTTTTGGCTGATGCTGCACACTGCTGGCTCATGGTTAAGTGATCGTCCGCTAGGACTCCAAGGTCCCTCTCACAGTTACTGTTTTTAAGCCAGGTCTCACCCAATCTGTACTTGTACCTTTGATCTTTCCTGCCTAAATGTACAACTTTGCTTTTCTCTACATTGAAACTCATTTTGTTGGATAGGGCCCATTGTTCAAGTTTGTCAAGAACTTTTGGATCCTGAATTTGTCTTCTGGGATGTCAGTTTGATGTCATCTGCAAATTGGATGAGGTCCCCTTCAATTCCCTCTGTGCTAGACCAGATTGTAGCCAGCTTAGGAGTTAAGAACTGTGTTAAGAGTATTTAGCATTTACAGGATTAATGTTGTATCACTGAGAGAACTGTATGTAAGAATGTTTAGCATTTAAAGGGTTAAAACACCATTTCCTTAAGAAATTTCCTTCTGGGAAATGTAGTCTAGTTATTGGTCCTATAGCTTATTTATATAGTGGGAGGAGTTTCAAAGTTTATTGCAGAACATCCTGGTTACATGCCAGATCGTAAAGCTTCTGTCTAATGAACCACGCTGCAGCTGTAACCATGAATAGCTGAAATAGAGAATTATCCCTTTTTACCTACGAAAATGAAAAGATATCAACATCCATATATTGTGATGACCGGATGTCTTTTCTGCAAAATGTAAGTCTTTGCTTAAAGTTCCTGGACAATAAAATTATCTGTTATACAATTATTTTCATTGAGTAATATTACATGGATTCTGGAGTTATAAAGCATCTTATTTCTGGGAGCCATAACACCCTCATCTAAGTCTTTGATGAAGATATTCAAGAGTTCTAGACTTAAGACGGAGCTTTGTTGTGCCCCACTGCTTACTTCTCTCCATGTGGATGTAGTGCTGTTGAGGATTACTTGTTGTGTATGGTTTGCCAGCCAGCTACAGATCAATCTGGTGGTTATGTTGTCTATTTCACTTTTTTCCAGCTTACCAAGCAGTAGGTTGTGGCCTACTTTATCAAATGCCATACTGAAGTTTAAGTACACCACGTACACAGTATTTCGCTGGTCTATTAGTTTAGTCACTTTGTCGAAGAATGAAATAAGATTGGTGTGGCATGATTTGTTTTAACAAACCTGTGCTGGCTACTAGTTATAACTTAGTTTGCTTCTAGTTGTCCGCAGAACTGTTTTTTGATTATCTTTGTTAAGGAATTTGTTGTGCAGGGTCTCCTTGTGCTACCAAAGAGTTGCACAGACAAGGAAGGGTACTGAGAGCAGCAAGAATCACACACAGGAATACACTGAGTTATAAAAACAAAAAGTAGTTTACTTTTGAGGTGGTGTAAGAACAAAAATGCACAGTCAAAAATAAACAGTCCAAGTAGCAATCCAAAATACAAAGTCTTCTTACTGGTCCAGAGGTCAATACACAGTTCAAGTTTACAACAGTAGTAAACCAACAGCAGAGCAAAAAACAGTAACAGTAGAGATCAGTGAATTCAGAGAGAGAGAAGCTATGTTCCTAGCTTCCTCTTATGGCCATGAGAACACTTACACACCCATTGGCCAATTAACTTCTTAAAGACATAGCATTATGGTTAATATATTTTCAACCCAACATTGTAGGCTAACACCATATGCCTAACATTCTCCCCTTTGGGTAGAATAATATATAACTCTTACAATCTTATGCACATTCTTTCACAATTAGCATTGTGTTTCACAGCACTTTGTACCTTCGTAAAATGGTCTGCAATATTTACATCAGATGAACAATACTCTAGCTGTATTAATTTATCTTTGATACATTGTCTGACATTCAAATAACGAAGATCAGTATGTTTAGATCTTGTTCTTACTGCAGCATTATTAGCCATCTTTATCGCAGCTTGATTGTCCTCATACACAATAAATGGATCATTTACATTTAAACCCATATCTAACAATAATTGTTTGTACACTAGCAGTTCTGTACATAGCGATCAGGTGGACGTCTGATGCGCGTTGAACGCCAAGGAATTACAGGGCTTTGAGTTTCTGACTCCTTTCCTTCCTCTGATTCATCTTTTATCTCCCCTATCTCCTCTTCATCTTTTATATTTACAGGAGATGTATTATCATTACTAGTTCCGTTATCAGAGGAGTCCTCAAACACTAGAGGATCAGTATTAACAGTTTCTTGCTCTAACCTATCCCAACCAACGTGCTCAAGGAATTTTGCATTCGCACTGTTATATACATTAGTTGTGCCTCGTTCCCAGAAACGATAGGATCTATGGTTAGATTCGTAACCTACGAAGTATAATTGCCTAGCCCTATGTTGGCCTTTACTCCTGAGTTGTGCAGGAATGTGGACCCAAGCTGGGGTGCCAAATGTGTGCAGGTAATCAAGGTTTGGTCTTCTACCATGCCATATTGTATATGGTATTTTACCAGTAGAAGTATTAACAACTATATTCAGAACATGGTTTGCACATTTTGCTGCCTCCCCCCACAGTCTATCTGTTAAGCCAGAATCTTTTAACATGGTTCTAATCATGGCTTGTAATGTTTGCCCACGTCTCTCAACAAATGCATTATGTTGAGGCCTATAAGGGGCTGAACGTTTATGCTCAATGCCAGCTGATTCTAACATATCAACAAAACGCTTATTTGTAAATTCAGTACCATTATCAGTAATTATGCACTGAACCTTTCTCTTTGTTTTCCTCTCCACAAACTTCAGCCAGTTTGCAAATTGTTGGAAAGTGTCTGCCTTTGACTTAAGCAGATAACAAAATCCATAACGAGAGTAGTGGTCCAATATACTTAAAATATAACATGACCCTCCTAAACTTGGTTTCATGGGTCCAATTAAATCAGCAAACACAACTTCCAAAGGAACAGTTGTTTTGAAGCCGTTTAACCTGTTTGCAGGAGTTACCTTGCTCTTTTCCTGATTACAGGCATTGCAATTCAAATACTTACTACATGGCTTCAGTGTAATTCCCTCTACTAACTCAACTGTTTTACGTAGTGAGTTAAAGTTCACATGCCCTAACCGCCTATGCAATAAATGTATACACTCATCATGTGGCTTCTTGTTCTCACATAGTGAGTTAGCTTTAACTGTACTAACCTGGTTACTTGTGAGAACGAATAAACCATTTTTCAAATTAGCAGTTACACAGGTTCCATTCCTCTCAATAGTGCATTGCTCCCCTCTGAATGTTACCACAAACCCAACTTTAACCAATTCCCTTACAGATAACAGGTTGAATCTTAGTTTAGGTATATATAACATAGGTAACTGTTCATCAATGCATGGACAATAGGAATTACCTTCACCAGAGGCCTTCATCTTCCAACCGTTGGCTAGTGAAACATATTGGTTGCTGTTTTTCATATTAACAAACCTCTCTTTCACTTTAGTAATGCATTGTGAAGCCCCACTATCAACAACCCACAATTCATTATTTCTGGATGTTGGTTCACCAGAAATAGCCAAACCAATGCCCTTCTTAGCCTTCCCACTGCTATTCACATTCTGTTTTCTACCCTTCCTACAGAATTTGGCTATATGCCCTTTAGCCCCACAAGAATAACATTTCTTGACATTGTAAGCAGTGGAGAATGGCTGCTTCTCTCGTGGCTGTGTCTCTCTCAGCTGGTCTCTGTCACGCCTCCTTCTGGACTCTTCCAGCAGTCTCCCAGTAATGTTAGTCAATGTCAGTTCCTCTCTGGTCAGGACTTCCAAAGAAGAAACATATCCATCATAACTCTCATCCAAAGATGACAGAATAATGTAGACCTGATGCAACTCTGAAAAAATCAGCTCCTTTTCATGAAGCTCTTGAAAAATTGCTTTCATGTAATTTAAATGGGTCAGCATATCTCCATTCTTCTGCAGACGAGCCCTAAACAGCTTACGTGTAAGGTGTATATGTGCACCCACACTGTCTCGAACATAAAGCCTTCGCAAAACGCCCCAACACCTAGCAGCAGACTCCTCACCACGAATATGGACAAGCTGCTGGTCATTCAGTGTTAGTCCAATAATGCAAAGAGCTTTCTCGTTGCTTCGTTTAAAGTCGTCTAACTTTTTTGCATCCTCTTCGTCATCTGGATCCCAAGCAGTAGTATCTGGTGGGTTATTTACAACAGTCCATAGTCCTTCCTTGCGCAAAAGCAAGCAGCATTTCGTGGACCAGGAAACATAGTTTGTCCCATCCAACCGGGTTATCCAGGAGATGCCTGACATCAGTTCTTGTGCCATTTTACACCAAAAAGCTAACACAAACTCAGCTAGGAATACTGTGTGTACTTACTCTCAGTACAGGCCTGGGCCCATAACCAGTGTTAGGGAATTTGTTGTGCAGGGTCTCCTTGTGCTACCAAAGAGTTGCACAGACAAGGAAGGGTACTGAGAGCAGCAAGAATCACACACAGGAATACACTGAGTTATAAAAACAAAAAGTAGTTTACTTTTGAGGTGGTGTAAGAACAAAAATGCACAGTCAAAAATAAACAGTCCAAGTAGCAATCCAAAATACAAAGTCTTCTTACCGGTCCAGAGGTCAATACACAGTTCAAGTTTACAACAGTAGTAAACCAACAGCAGAGCAAAAAACAGTAACAGTAGAGATCAGTGAATTCAGAGAGAGAGAGAAGCTATGTTCCTAGCTTCCTCTTATGGCCATAAGAACACTTACACACCCATTGACCAATTAACATCTTAAAGCCATAGCATTATGGTTAATATATTTTCAACCCAACATTGTAGGCTAACACCATATGCCTAACAATCTTTTCTAGGATCTTCCTAGGTATTGATGTTAAACTGATTGGCCTGTAGTTTCCTGGGTCTGTTTTTTCTCCTTTCTTGAAGATGGGAACCACATCAGCCCTTTTCCAATCCTCAGGTACTTCCCCGGTGCTCCAGGGCTTTTGAAAGATGTGGTGCAGTGGTCCTGAGATAACAGCTACCAGCTCTTTCAGAACACTGGGATAAAATCTGTCAGGCCCTGGTGATTTATATTCATTAAGGTTGGATAGGTATTCTCTTACCATTTTCTTGCTTATTTTAATTTTTGTTTTTAATTTATCTTTTGCAGTGGTTTTTTGGTATGCTGTGCTATAGTTTTTTGTGTGTGAAGACTGATGCAAAGTATGATTTAAACAGCCTGTTTATCCCTATTGTCTGATATTTCCTTGCCCTCTTCTCTCTTTAGTGGACCTAGTTTCCTTGGCTTTTTTTTGTTAATATGTTGGAAGAAACTTTTTTTATTATCTGTAATTTCTGTTGCAAGTTTTTGTTCGTTCTAAGCCTTTGCTTTCCTGACTTCATCTGTGCATATTGTGGCTGTCTACTGATAATCAGCATCAGTTATGTGCCCCTCTTTCCATTTTTTGTATTTGTCTTTTTTGTCTTTCAGTTTGTCAGAGAGATCTTTGTTCAGCCATGTTGATTTCTTCTTGAATTTCTTTTTTTTCTTTTTCAGTGGTATTGTGCTGGTAGGGTTTTTATTATCACATTTTTCAGAGTTTCCCATGCTTCTTGGGTTGTTTTCCCCTTCAGGATTTTCATCCATGGGATCTTTCCTAGGTTCTCTCTGAGTTTCTTAAGGTCATCTTTTTTGAAGTTCAAGAAACTGGTTGGGTTGTTTTCTGTTGCTAATATTGGTGTTATATTAAATTCCAGTATGATGTGGTCATTTTCGCCCAAGGTTCCAGCAACTTCAATTGCCTCTATCACTTAGAATTAGTTAGAATTAGGTCCAGTATGGCTTTATGTCTAGTTCCCACCTTTTGGATAACAAAGTTGTCGGCTAGGTTGGTTAGGAATCTGTTTGATCTCCCACTCGCTGCAGTTTGTCTCCTGGTTGATATCTGGATATCTGAAGTCTCCCATTACTACTGTGGTATGCTTCCTACACATTTGTTAAGTGGTTGGCAAAGAGTTCATTTATTTCTTCTGATTGGTTGGGTGATTTGTAATATACACCTATGGTAATGTCACTTTTTTTCTCTTTTATATTGCTCCATATACATTCTGGAGAGATTTTATCCTGGATCACATGCATTTCTGCAGATATATAGTGTTCTCATACATATAGTGCAACTCCCCCTCCTCTTTTTATAGACTTGTTTCTTTTGAACAATTTGAATCCATCCATCAGTACATTCCATTCATGGATTTCGTCCCATCAGGTTTCTGTTATGTCAACTCTGTCATACCCTCTCTTGTGTACTATTGCTTCTAGTTCATCCTGTTTGTTCCCCAAGCTTTGAGCAGTTGTAAATAAGCACTTAAGACTTTTATGCCTGTTCGTGTGCATGTTTCCTGATCTCCTGATTGTTGTTTGAGTTTTTCTTTTTTCTTATCTGTGCCTACCTCATTGTTTGACTTGTTTTCTTGGGATTTATGATTGGTTTTTGGTTGTAGAGATTCTAAAGGTTGGTTACTGTTTCCCCTCAGTTTTAGTTCAAAGCCCTCCTGATGAGCTGGGCCAGAATTTTTCCGAGTATATTTTTCCCTGGTTTTGTGAGGTGCAGTCCATCCCTTGCCAAGAGTCCTTCGCATAGGAAATGCAGTCCATAACTATGTGCCTCTTTGGAATGACATTAAAAGGGACTTCCAAAGATGGGGCAAATTGCATTTATTACTATTGGATAGAATTTCTGTAATTAAGATGAATTACCAAAGATGCTTTTTTTGTTCCAGACATTACCAATACTTGCAACAACTTTCAGGTTTATATGGCAAGGGAAAAAAACAAGAATTAGATACAAATTATTGCAAGATGCTAAAGAAAGAGGCGGTTGGGGCCTACAAGATCTGAAATTGTACTTTGATGTCTGGCTTGGCTAAAAGAGTGGGAAAACACTGATTTGGAAGGTCATGTATTAAGGTTTGGATGGCATGGTTACCTATAGTCTAATAATGTTAAAGTCAATGTAGATCTTTACAAGCACTTTGTTAGATGTGCCATACATATCAACAATTGAAAGAAAGATTTAAATTAGATAAAAAGAGTTATAGGTTTGACTTTGTTAAAAATGAACTGGAAATTTTATTATGTGGTAGTGATGAACAAATTGCTAAAGTTTATAAACTGTTATTGAAATTGAACTTGGTAAGTGAACATGTAAAACATTGTATGATTCAGTGGGCAAGGAATTTTGGATATAATGTGATACTGGAAGAATGGGAGAATATGTGGACAAAAAACTTAAAATTTACATTGAATTGTAACTTAAAAGGAAATTTTTATAAAATGATGTACCACTGGTATTTAACACCAGATATGTTATATACAATGTATAAAGGTATTTCAAATGAATATTGGAAATTTAAAAGTAAAGAGGGGACCTTTTATCATTTATGGTGGATATGTGAAGAGATACTGGAGTAGGCTTCATGTCCTAATACAGAAAATTCTTAAAGTAAAGATAAAGATGAAACCAGATATTTTTCTTCTGGGCAAAATGGAAAAAGACTTAGGAAAAAAATTAGAACTTTGATCTTAAATATGTCAACAGCAGAAAGAGTATTTTATGCACAAAAATGGAAGGACATTTCAAAGTTGATGGAGTTGACAGAGATGTTAAATTGACTGTTTTGATTAAAGAAAAGAATATAAGTGCTTTTGTTTTCACATGAAGACTGCTTCTGAACTTTGTGCTTGAGGTGGAAAAAAATGAAACTTTCAACTTGGGATTTATTGATTAGATTGATTTGTCGTTATAGAAATGGCTAGTTTATACTACTTTGGGGGTTTGATGTTATTGCTTTATCTACTGCAAAAAAGGAAATCAGAAGTCAATGCTTTTTTGTTTTCCCCTTCTCCCCCTCACCTCTTTTTCCCTTTTCCTCCCCCACTGGGTCTTACTATTTGTTTTTTGTATTTTATTTTATAATCCAATAAATTGTTTTATTACAAGGAGCTTCTTCCCCCAGTTATGGTGGGGGTTGAGAAGCATTACAAGGTTAAGAGAATACTGGACCCATGATTCTTTAAAAGGAAACTTCAGTATTTAGTACAGTGGAAAAGATGTCGCTTAACAGATGCAGAATGGGTGGCCACTCATAATGTTAATACAGACTGATTAATAAGAAAATTCCATGATAAATACCTTCAGCATCCAAAACCATAACTGAGTGCTAATGATAAGTGATAATTTGTGTTTGAAGTTTTCCCAGGTCTGCCCTTTTTTTTGGGAGGGTCAACATGTCAAGATTAATTGCTACAAAGCTTCATCAACTTGCCAAAGAAAAGGAGAGCAGGAATGGAATGGAATGTCAAGAAGCCGTTCATGGACCATGAGAGCCTGCAGCACACCAAGGTCATTGCCACGGTTGCTTGATGAAGAAGTGAACCATTTCCATAACAAAAAGAAATATTATTAATGGACAATGTGGGGGAATGGGAATCTAATGTTTAACTAAGCTAACTTTCGTATGGGAAACCTCAGAGTTGGCTTTGCTTCTTCTGTTCTGAGATGCTGTACCCAATAAACCTTTGCCTGCTGGGACTTAATTGACTTGAGGATTCCTTTTATTGGGTTCACTAGTTGGACTGTTGATATATATGTAGTGGTCTACTATGTCTAATTCTTCTCCAAACATATTTTTTCTTTATTTGGTGAATTTATTAAACATAATCTCTTTTTCAGGTTTATTTTTAAGCCAAATGGTTCTCCTGCTTTGTGCAGCACTTGCAAGTGTCTTTATAGCTCTTCTGGGTCTTGTGAGAAGAGAACATCATCAGCAAAACTTAAGTAATTTAAATAGGTACCATTGATTTTTATTCCATCTTTTGCCCAGTCTACTGTAGTTTTCGAAATACTTCTTTAAGACGGACTGAGACAAGAGCCTTGGTGGAGCAGTGGGCTAATGCCTCCTTAAGTAACACCAGCTGCCTGCAATTAGTGCAGGTTCACATACCACCAGGCTCAAGGTTGACTCAGCCTTCCATCCTTCCGAGGTAGGTAAAATGAGGACCCAGATTGTTGGGGGCAATTAAGCTGACTTTGTAATAATGCTGCTTGGGGTGTGTGTGAAAGCCCTAATAATCAGGCATATACATAGAATGAAGGCTACTGTTAAGCTTGTAAGCTGCCCTGAGTCTTCGGAGAAGGGCGGGATATAAATGGAATTAAAATAAAAATAAAATAAAATATTGTATGCCTTATCATACACCTCAGTCTATGTTGATTTCCACTTTAAGATCATTAAGGCAAATTGTCACCATTGTTTTTTCATATATAAATAAATAAAAAATAAAAATAAATATATTGATTGTAATAAGTTTATGTAAGCAGTGTCTACATCTTGGTTGAGCAATGCATTAATTATTGTTTGCTGGAATACTGAGTCAAATGCCTTTTCATAGTCGATGAAAACCGTGCACAGAGGACTTGCTAAGCAACCTGGATGTTATCCATTGTGCTGTAGCCATTTCTGAACCTTGCCTGCTCCTTTGATTGTGCATCATTTAATGTTCTCAGTATTCATTTTGCTATTATTTCGGTGAAAACCTTGTAGATGACTGAAAGAAGGCTTATTGGCCAATTGTTATTTAAATCATCTTGGGCCCCTTCTTGTGTATAAGAATCCCTTTTGCATTTTTCCATGCATTGGGTATTTATCTTCTCTGAGGCATCTTGAGTATAGTCTTGCTAGTATCTTGTATAAACTGTGAACACCAGGTTTCAGCATTTCAACTGTAACAGTCATTTTGCCATTTTGCAGTGATTTTATGGCACTTGATAGTTTCTTCAGTAGGATATCAGGCATTTCTTCTTTCGTGGGTGTCACTTTTAAGTGATCTTGATCTTTGTATAGCTTTGAATAAAATTTTCCAATTATTTCTAACATTTCCCATCTTGTTCTACACATAGAGTCATCTTCACATTTTAATGCAAAAACCTTCTTTCTTATATTTTATAAACTTTCATTTTGCCTTATCAATCCCTTTGTTTTCTTCAACTGCCTTTTTGACCAACCATGTTAAAATGAAGTTTTTCTTTTTCGATACATTTTCTAATGGTTCAACATACTCCAGTTTATTAGTAAAACTTCCAGTATTCTTCTTTGTACATCATTTTTTCATTATATAAATAGTTTCATCAGAGATTTTTTTACTGTACAAAGTGTTTTCCATTGGTGCTATAGATGTAGCAGATTCAAGTATGTTTTGACTATTTGTTCATTTTGGTCCGTAACGTTCATCTCTTCCAAATCTTCAACAGAGCGAAGTGATTTGACAGATTAATCTCAAAATCACTGTTCTCCTCTAAAAGCTTATCACTCTTAATTTTTGTTTTCCATGATGTCTTTATCATTTTCATAGACTCTTTTCAACAAGTCTGTCTTCACTTTAGCTCATATCATTCTATGGTCACTTCCAACATTCAAGTGATTGATGCTGGTGCAATTGCACTATATGGTTTTATCCCTTGACATGATGTAGTCAATTTTGCTTGTGTGCCCAGATGAATTTTTCCATGTCCATTTTCTGCTAGCTTTTTTCTTGTAAAATGAGTTCAGCAAAATCTACTAGTCTGTCCCTCTGTTATCTTGTTCATCACTTCCATATGGGCCAGTCGCTTTTAATCCAGGTATTGTTCTTCCTATTTTTGCATTAAAATCACCCATTCATATTTTGGTGGAAGGGTGTTGAAGGTGATTACCAACACCTAGAATTGCTCCCGGAAGCAAAGCAGCAGGCAGCACAGCTCACAGAACAGTGATGTCATGCAGCCTTGAATTCCAGAGGGGAAGGGAGCAGTCTCCCAGTTGTTCTAGTTGCTTCTGATCAGTTCTAGACTTTGTCTCTATGTGAGAGACCAAGTGCTTCTTTTCCTCTGAGTATAGGGAGGTGCCAGGGGTGCAAGCAAAACAAAAACTGTGCTTGTAGTGCAGAACAGTAGTCTACAGAATGCAAATCTTCTGCAGTGGATTTAAGGGAAGGGGAAGGAAGAAGACTCAACCTAGGATGGATAAAGGCATGGACTCTTGCTTTCCCTTCTGAATATAGCTTGTGTAATGGAACAGTTGCAGATATACCTGGCTTTGAAGACAGTGAGAAAGAAGGAGGTGGAACTTCAGCCAGGCACCATCATTGGAAGCATCATTGTGTGCAAGAATTAAATATCCCTCGTTAGGGATACTTAACCGCTGTGTGGTTTGAAAATATTACTGTTTTGGATAGAAAGGCTGTGCAGAAAGCAGTGAAGACACTAGCAAATATTATTGGATGTTCACTTCCTTTTATTCAGAACATGGCATATGATGGCTGCTTGAGCAGGATGTGCAGTACTGTCATGTATGCTACACATCCTCTCCATGACAATTTTCTTTCTTACCTTCTGGAAGGAGGTTTTGTGCTATCTGTAGCAGAACAATTACATTCTGTAATAACTTTGTACCATATAGTATCAACCTTGTCAACTCTCAAGACTCCTTTTCCCACTTTGTATTCAAAGTGGACTGTGATTAATGTCTATGTATATGTAAATCATATATAGGATTAATATATGCATGTACATATATGCATATGTATATGTGTGTGCATGTATGTGTATGGTTATATATTTATTTTCTTTTGAGGCATCAGAATTTCATTTTTTTAATGTGTGCCAATGTGTTCACAGAAAAAAGTGACAATAAAGGTTATCCTATCCTATCCTATCCTATCCTATCCTATCCTATCCTATCCTATCCTATCCTATCCTATCCTATCGTACCTTACCTTATCCATCTTGCCTTGCCTTACCTTACTCACCTCACCTTATCATCTTATTTTATTTTATCTTATGCCTTCTCTTTTATGCCTTGCCTTATCTTATCATCTTCTTATGAAATTTATACCAGGGGGAATGTCATGGCTGAATTTCATATGAAACCCAGTAAAGTTTCTGCAGCCACATCCCCAGCATGGAGGGGAAACTCAGGCAAATCCTGAATTGACAAAATGCAAGTTGCTGGAGCCAGATCTGGCTCCACCTGAGGCAATGGCAACCTGCTAAGGCCATCTGCGTGGCCCATGTCTTTGCCAGATTTGTGAACCAGCATGTAGCTGTAGGCTTACATAAAATTGGACCACCTTAATATCCTAGGGGACAGTATTTGAAGTGTCTGCCTATCTGTAGTAAATAACCCCAACAGTGGCTTGTGGTTAGTGAAGACCGTGAATTCCCTGCCATACAAGTAATCATGGAATTTCTTCACCCTGGCCACAATGGCCAAGGCCTCTTTGTCAATCTTTGCGCTCAGCTAAGGACAAAGTTCTTGAATAACAGGCAGTGGGGACTTGACAAATGGTTTAGAACAGCCCCCACCCCATAAGGGGATGTGTCACATGCAATGCATACAGGCAATGTTTCATTAAAGTGTGTAAGCACTGAATTGGAAGACAGTGGTGATTTTACTGACTTAAAGCAGTTTTCGTGAACCTTGGTCCACTTCCAAGGGGTGTTTTTGTCTAAGAGCCAGTGTGACAGCTCTGCCACTGCGGCCTTGTTAGGAAGGAACACATGGTTAAAATTAAGGAGATCCAGGAATGCCTGAAGCTCTCCTTTTGACCTGGGCCTAGGTGCCTGCTGAATGGCCTTCAGCTTGGATTTGGCAGGGTGGATGCCTTCAGCATCAGTATGGAATCCCAGGAACTCAGTGGAAGGGACCCCAATGTTTATTTATTTATTTCAATTTATATACCGCCCTTTTCCCAAAGGACTCAGGGCGGTTTACAGGGCAAATTAAAACAATGCAATGTACAAATTAAAGTAAAATAAAATTAATAGCCCCAAAACAGTTACACTTGTTCCTTTTTAATTTAAGTCCCGCTGCGCGGAACCGTTGAAGGACAGCTTGGAGCCTCCTTGCAAGCACCTCAGTGGACTCACTGGCAATGAGCATACTGTCAGGGAGAAGCGATCCCACAAATATCCTGGTCCCTGCCATGTAGGGATTTAAGGGTAATGAACAGCACCTTGAATTACACCCAGAAGGAAGCTGGCAGCCAGCACAGTTCATACAACAGAGGTGTAACATGGGCAAACCTAGAAACACCCAATACTGCATGTGCCAGTGCTTTTTGGACTAGTTGTAGCTTCTGAGTTGCCTTCACGGGCACTTGAAGTAATCTTCAAGGACAGCCCCATGCAAAGCACATTGTCGTGATCTAATTTGGACAAATCCAAATTTGTCCCAAGAATTTTGTAATTAAAAATATAACGATGTTTTCTAAGTTGCAGAATGGGACGAACCCCCCTCTAGTTTTACTTTCACCATCACATGCCGGGAACTCACTGGAGAATGCAATGACATTTGGAAGAGTGAGTAGTAAAAGGAAGCTAGGCTGTCAAAGAATATGGTGGCCATACTCCATCAAAGATGACATCAACCAGACCAGACAGAAGTAGTGCAATGTAGGAAGATGTGGCGAGACTTAGTCCATACAATCACCAAGAGTTGGACATGAGTGCATGCATCATCATCATCCTCATCCTTCTTTGTCAGTTTCTTTCTTGTAATATGTGCCAAACAGGAAAAAGGGAAGGAAAAATACCTGATGCTGGCACAATTAAATATCTCTTCCTCTTCTGAGGATTCTTCATTGTATGATTTATCATTATTGCATTTTTTCAATATTTTATCAAATGCTTTGTAAGTTTCCTGAAGCCAAAGAGCCTTCTCAAAAGAAGATGCTGAAGTCTAAGCATGAGGAAAGGATGTGAAAAATGATAATAAAACTGCAGTCTGACATTTTAATTTTCAGATTGTATTATCATTGTATTTATATCTCAAATTCAAATTCCAGATTCTGGAATGAAGGCTTTTTGTGATGGAATATGTGGTTAGCAAATTAGAGCAAACATTACTGTGAACTCCTAATTAGGTCTCCGGTTTTAGCTCCCTCTTTATCTATGATAGAGAATCCTGGAACATATTTTGTATTTCTGCTAATTAGTGTTAGTAGCCAGCAACATTATTTAGTTAATAGGTAAAAGGTAAAGGTTCCCCCGCACATGCGTGCTAGTCGTTTTTAACTCTAGGGGCCGGTGCTCATCTCCGTTTCAAAGCCGAAGAGCCAGCGCTTGTCCGAGGACGTCTCCGTGGTCATGTGGCCGGCATGACTAGACGCCAAAGGCCCACGGAACACTGTTTAGTTAATAGCTGCTGTTAAAACAAATTCCTCCAGTACTGGCATTTTTAAACTTTGCAAGTTTTGTTATCCTTAATATATGTTATTTAATTTGGGTTTAATTATAATCTATGAAATAAATGTATGGCTTAATGTTGTATGGGAACAAAGCTTTTAGCAATTCATCTGGTCGATACAATTCTGGTGTAAATGGATTGTGTATTCCTATGTGATCATTTCAAAAGACCAATCTTGCTTCATGCATGCTGTCTCCTAAATTAATGGTTTGGAAAAGCTGGAAAAGATAGTTGCAATGCACAAAACCTCCACAAACCATATCTGTTAATTTTGGTATATTTAATAAGTCACAAATGATTGCAGCAAAACTTTTCTTCTGAAAAGATCCCAGAGGAATAATGATAAATACACAAAATACATGAAACTGTAAGATCTGGTTTACATATTTTGCTCAATACACCTCACACATTTAAATCAGATTTTCCCTTCAAGCTTTGTGAAACCAGCCATTGTGATTTATTCCATAAATAATTTTCTGGTCATTTGAACTATGTCATAAAAATGTCTACCAAAAATGGTTCAAAACACTGCATTTTTCTAAACACTATAGTACATATTTGGGCATTTCAAACTGTCAGTCATCTAGAAATCACAGGTGTAGGACAGGCTGGGTTCAAGACTGTTGGCTGTGACAATTGCCTTCTTCTCCCTCTGCAGAGAGAACCAGAGTGGTTCTGAATAACTTCTGGGCGGGCAGAAAACCAGGGTGCCTCCTGTTCCTAAAGACAACTGATTGGCTTACAGGATCCAGAAGAAATGGTGAGAGGCAGCGGAAACTGGCAAATTCAGGAGGAATGGCTGGGAAGCTGCCATCTTTATCCACACTACTGTCAACAAGGAATAATTATCCTGCCTGGCTTAGATGACTTTAAAACACAATGAGTGACTTTTAAAAAGGAAGAGCTACATTTAGAGGGAACACATCAAAAGGCTTTAGACATCACTTACCAAGTAAAAGCCATATACTGTATGTCAAACAGTGCAACCCAATCCTAAAGCGTATTTACTCAGAAGTAAGTTTCACTGAGTTTAATATATTCCAAAATTGATAGGATTACAGCCATACATTGCAAGTGGGAAAACCATGGCCTTGACTAGTCCAGTTTTGTGAGGACCCTTCTCCCCTAGCATAGTTCTGCTGGGTTCTCTCCCGTTGCTGTGCAAGGCATATGCTGGCAAAGCAAGAAATCAGCCAGCCTATGGTGCCAATCTCCAGTCACTATGCGCTTGAGTGACTCCTTTGTTGTGTGCACTATGCGTTCGGCTGCCTGTTAGTCGAGGGGTGAAAGGGAGCCGATGTTGCATGCCTTATGAGGTTAGTCCTCAAGAAGGCTTGAAACTCTGCCACTGTGAACTGGGCCCCTTTGTCCAGGTCTATGATGTCCAGCAGCCCGTGAGTGGCAAAAAGCTTTCTAAGCACCTGGATGGTCCTAGCAGTAGTCATAGTTGCAATAGGAATTACTTCCAACCATTTAGAGTGGCTGTTGAGCACTACCAAAAATAGCTGAAAGGGCCCAGCGAAGTCAATGTGAATCCTTGACCACGGTGTATGAGTTTCCTCCCATCTGTGGACAGGAGCATGTGGCATTTCTGGTCTGGACTGTTGACATGTGTAACACCCATGTACTTGGGCCTCGATAGGTAGCTTCGTGCCAATGCCTTCATCTGGACTATGCCTGGATGTCCCTCATGCAGAGACTGAAGAACACGGTGCCTTAATGAACTGAGGACAATAACCCTGCTCCCCCCTAAAATGCAGCCTTTGTGAGCTGAAAGCTTGTGTCTACGTGTGAAGTAGCTCTGGAACTCAGGTCCAGGGCTATTTTCAAGCCACCCAGTGTGAATCCATGCCAAAACTCTACTTAAACCTTGTCTGCAGCAGTTTCTGCAGCCACATCCCCAGCATGGAGGGGAAACTCAGGCAAATCCTGAATTGACAAAATGCAAGTTGCTGGAGCCAGATCTGGCTCCACCTGAGGCAATGGCAACCTGCTAAGGCCATCTGCGTGGCCCGTGTCTTTGCCAGATTTGTGAACCAGCATGTAGCTGTAGGCTTACATAAAATTGGACCACCTTAATATCCTAGGGGACAGTATTTGAAGTGTCTGCCTATCTGTAGTAAATAACCCCAACAGTGGCTTGTGGTTAGTGAAGACCGTGAATTCCCTGCCATACAAGTAATCATGGAATTTCTTCACCCTGGCCACAATGGCCAAGGCCTCTTTGTCAATCTTTGCGCTCAGCTAAGGACAATGTTCTTGAATAATAGGCAATGGGGACTTGACAAATGGCTTAGAACAGCCCCCACCCCATAAGGGGATGCGTCACATGCAATGCATAAAGGCAATGTTTCATTAAAGTGTGTAAGCACTCAATTGGAAGACAGTAGTGATTTTACTGACTTAAAGCAGTTTGTGAACCTTGGTCCACTTCCAAGGGGTGTTTTTGTCTAAGAGCCAGTGTGACAGCTCTGCCACTGCGGCCTTGTTAGGAAGGAACGCATGGTTAAAATTAAGGAGATCCAGGAATGCCTGAAGCTCTCCTTTTGACCTGGGCCTAGGTGCCTGCTGAATGGCCTTCAGCTTGGATTTGGCAGGGTGGATGCCTTCAGCATCAGTATGGAATCCCAGGAACTCAGTGGAAGGGACCCCAATGTTTATTTATTTATTTATTTATTTCAATTTATATACCGCCCTTTTCCCGAAGGACTCAGGGCGGTTTACAGGGCAAATTAAAACAATGCAATGTACAAATTAAAATAAAATAAAATTAATAGCCCCAAAACAGTTACACTTGTTCCTTTTTAATTTAAGTCCCGCTGCGCGGAACCGTTGAAGGACAGCTTGGAGCCTCCTTGCAAGCACCTCACTGGACTCACTGGCAATGAGCATACTGTCAGGGAGAAGCGATCCCACAAATATCCTGGTCCCTGTCATGTAGGGATTTAAGGGTAATGAACAGCACCTTGAATTACACCCAGAAGGAAGCTGGCAGCCAGCACAGTTCATACAACAGAGGTGTAACATGGGCAAACCTAGAACACCCAATACTGCATGTGCCAGTGCTTTTTGGACCAGTTGTAGCTTTTGAGTTGCCTTCACGGGCACTTGAAGTGATCTTCAAGGAGCTCATTGCAGTGATCTAACTTTGGACAAATCCAAATTTGTCTCAAGCATTTAGTAGTGAAAAATATAAAGACATTCTCTAAGTTGCAGAATGGGACTATTCCCTCTCTAGTCTTATTTTGATTATGTCATGAGGGGAATTCACTGGAGAATGCAATTACATTTGGAAGAGTTAGCAGTAAAAGGAAGTCAGGCTATCAAAGAACATGGTGGCCGTACTCTATCAAAGCTGACATCAAACAGGGCAGACAGAAACTCAACTAGCGCAAGATAGAAAGATGTGGTTAGACTTAGTCCATAGAATCGTCAAGAGTTGGACATGGGTGAATGCATCGTCATCATCATCATCATCAAGCTTTGTCAGTTTCTTTCTTGTAATACTGTATGTGCCAAAGAGGAAAACATGAAAGAAAACTACGTGATGCTAGTACGATTAAATATCTCTTCTGAAGATTCTTCACTATGTAATTTATCCTTGCTGTATTTTTCCCAGTTTATCAACAGATTGATAAGTTTCCTGAAGCCAAAGAGGCTTCTTCAAAGATGCTGAAGTCTAAGCATGAGGAAAGGATGTGAAAAATGATCATAAAACTTCAATCTGACATTTTAATTTTCATGTTGCATTATCATTGTATTTATATCACAAATTCAAATTACAGATCCTGGAGTGAAGGTTCTTCCTGATGGAATGTGTGGTTAACAAATTAGAGTAAACTTAACTGTGAACTCCTAATTACATCACCTGTTTTAGGTCCCTCTTTATCTATGATAGAGAATCCTGGAATATATTTTGTAATTCTGCTAATTAGTGTTAGTAGCCAATAACATTAGTAGTTAGTAGCTGCAGTTAAAAAAATTCCTCCAGTACTAGCAATCCTAAACTTTCCAAGTGTTTTTATGCATAATAATGTTATTTAATTTGGGTTTAATTATAATCTATGAAATAAATGTATGGCTTAATATTGTATGGGAACAAGGCTTTTATCAATTCATATGGTCGATACAACAAGTGATTTGTGTGCATCACCACTATTTCTATGGAATCCTTACAAAAGACCATTCTTGCTTCATGCAAGCTGTCTCCCAAATTACTGGTTTGAAAAAGCTGGAAAAGTTAGTTGCAATGCACAAAACCTCCACAAACCATAATCTGTTAATTTTGGTATATTTAATGTCACAAATGATAGTAGCAAAACCTTTCTTCTGAAAAGATCCCATAGGAATAATGATAAAGCACTCTAGGACTGACTGGTCTAGTTCAAAGGCTTCAATTCTTTGGTGCTCAGCCTTTCTTATGGTCCAACTTTCACAGCCATACATTGCAACTGGGAAGACCATAGCCTTAACTATACACACTTTTGTTGGCAGGGTGATTTCTCTGCTTTTTAGTGTGCTGGCTAGATTTGCCATGGCTTTCCACCCCAGGAGCAAACGTCTTTTAATTTCTTGGCTGCAGTCCCCGTCTGTGGTGATCTTGGAGCCTAGGAAAATAAAATCTGTCACTACCTTCATTTCTTCCCCATGGACAGTACCAAAAGGCAAAAAAAGCATATTTACTCAAAAGTAAGTCTCACTGAGTTTAATATACTTCAAAAATGATAGGATTATACATATATTTATTTAAATAAGTTTATGTAACTGTCCAACTCACCGATAGGTGATTCTAGGCAGATTACAAACTTTTTTTAAAAATCCACCATCCAGTCACACTTTAATTTGTATTTTTATTATTAAGACTTGGTAATTGAAGCTTGCCTAAGCCACATCTGTAATATTTATGGGTATATGGAGCCATGTTTTTCAGATCCAATAAGAAAATTGAATAGCCAGACCACCAGTGGTTGCTTCTGCATTTGCATATCTGGTTTTCAGGTGTAGATTTCTTGTTTCTACCCAGAAATGTCCTTAAAGAAACAATTAAAGAGTAAAATAGTGAGTTCTTAGGCTAGATAAAACCCTTTTAAAAATGTTCAAACCAAATATGGCATACATTTCTGTATTGGAGGAGTATACAAACTCTTATTATATATATTGCTGTTTCTCAAAATGGACTCAAAAGGCCTTTTCGTTCACAAGACTCTTCTGTGCAAGTACAAGCAATGTGCAAGCCATAGGACGCTTGTTTGCTTCTTATGCTGAAACACACACCTGCGATTGTCTCTAGAATGATAAGAGCACATGTTGCAGGTAACCACGTATCTCTTTAGAGTTTTACTTATTTTTGGCTTCGTTAGCATGGATATCCTCCAGGCAATTTCACGTTTAATGTTTGTTCAGTACTGAAAATAATTTGAAGTTTCCAAGAGGACTGTTTTAGGGAACAAAGGATATGGGTCCAGTTGAGGAATGTAGCAGGAAGCCAATGCTAAACATACAAATTCAGCCAGCAAAAAAAAAAAAAGATTTTTTTAGTGATGTGTTCAGTGTTTTCAACTTTTAGATGCAGCATCTTGATAAAATTCGCTTTTTAAGAGTGAAACTCATGGGTGCATTGGCACCTAATCTTGAGACTGGTCCTCATGAAGAGGATTTTCAGAGTAGACAGTTGCAAATAACTAAGTATCTCCAGCGAAGAGTTACTGGTTTTCCTGAGGGGTTCCTTCCATTCTTTTTGCAGAGCGATAAGAACAGATCTGTTTAATCCGAAAAGAGAGGTGTGGTTGTGAGGGATAAATGTACAAGATTTTTCACAGTGAGGAAAGAGAAACAATGACTGACACAGGGAACTATGGGTTTTTTTCTCTGCTTCCCAATAAGAAACTCTTCCTTTTCTCCATCTGTAAAAAGGTCTAAAGCCATCAACATGACCATGGTAAGCCTCAAAAGAAGGTCTTATAGACCACATCAAGCCCACCAGCCAGATGTTCCCTATCAGAATTGGATGTGGAATGAATCCAAGCTTAATATACCTGTTTAGTTACCCTATTTGCCCCCCCCCATCAATAATTTTACAAAAATCAGTCTCAAACTAGCTCTTCACTAAAGCAGTATATTGAGAGTTTGGGGATGTTTATCTTTTTATTACTGGACTTTGAGATATAGTGGGTACATAAATTAATATAAGGATCTCTAGAAAAATACTTTATCTTACCTCAATCAAACAAATTACTGCAATAATGACCACCATCACTGTTTTCACTGAGACAGCCAACGGCCAATTAATGCCATGCTCATATTGAGAAATTCCCTCCTTTGGTATCTGCAAAGATAAACCAAGAGAAATAAAGTGGAAGATGGACCTTCTAATATTTCAACATCTAGGTAAAGGTAAAGGTTCCCCCGCACATGTGTGCTAGTCGTTTCCGACTCTAGGGGCCGGTGCTCATCTCCGTTTCATAGCCGAAGAGCCAGCGCTTGTCCGAGGACATCTCCGTGGTCATGTGGCCGGCATGACTAGACGCCAAAGGCGCACGGAACGCTGTTACCTTCCCACCGTAGTGGTCCCTATTTTTCTACTTGCATTTTTACATGCTTTCGAACTGCTAGGTGGGCAGAAGCTGGGACGAGTAACAGGCGCTCACTCTGCTACGCGGCACTCGGGATTCGACCCGCCAAACTGCCGACCTTCCGATCGACAAGCTCAGCGTCCTAACCCACTGAGCCACCGCGTCCCTATTTCAACATCTACTCCATCCCAATTAATGACATAAAGGGCAGCTTGTACTCATCGGTATGTATCAGACCGTTTTAGAACAACTTCATTCTCATATAATGCTAAACTAGAATTTGCTTAATTTGAATGTCTTAGCTCATATCTAATAAGATTTGAACAACAACTATAATCTAAACTCTTATCTTGAAGTTAGTTTACTAAGCCATACCATGTTTAATTATTATTATTATCTTGAGCTAAGAATCCTGGTTTATTATTGGTTTATACTTTGCCATACTGGATGCCCTTACCATTTCATGGTGAAATCAAGGCAAGACAAAGGCAAGTTTCCGAAATCTTGTTCCCCTCCATGCAGTCTTGCAACCTTTTCACCATCCATCTTGTCTGCTGAATACCAGACAAATGGAAAATTCTGAAGTCTGTGTGCCAAATCATCTATTGTATTAGCCTCTCAAAACCTAAAAATACCCATTGGATTTTTTAAAAAATGTAATTATATCAGAAAGAAAACCCATAGGCACAGTCTTATAAATGCATGCTCATAATAAACCACTTTGGAATTATAAGATTACAGTAAAAATGGGAAACATATATAAAAATAAATTTATAAAACATTAATAAAAATCCTCATAAATCACTGACAAATGCTCAATATAGTACTTCTATAAATATAAATGGGGAAAATATTATTGCTGCTAGGACATGGAAGATACAATATGTCTAAAGTTAAAAAATTTTTTAAAAAGTAATTAAGTAAACAAGTGACGATTACTCTCTTTATGTTCAATACGATGTATAGATCTATACATGTATTAGATGTATTAGAAATATTACAGCAAATCTTATTTAGTATTATGTAAAAATAAATAATATGTACTATATACTATTATCCAAATTCATTTTCATTTGCTGTTTAGGAAATTTCAAAATTTAGCATTAAAATATTTAGATATTTTTTATAATATATATTTTGCTCCTTTAGAATGGCATGTCAAAATTTAAAAGGATAAATTAAGTTGATAAATCAGACCAGAGACAATGATATATCATTGCAATCATCATCATTGTCATCAACTTAATGCAGGAAACATTTGATTATATCATTTTTCAGTGTATCATTTTCTTTAATGACCAGTTATCTACTTTATGAAACAAATCCTGCAGACTCTTGCAGTTCTTCTAATCTATATAAAAGCTCTTTTCTCCAGAAAAAGGTATATTTGTGTCTATCTACCCTTTAAAAACAGTAAAATCCAGCTTTCCTAAAATTATCATATCTGAAATTTCTCTTTTAATTCTGATGAACCTCATTCTGTTTTTATTTGCTTCCATGCTTCAATTACTTTAGCTTTGTGCTAAACATCACTCTCCCAGAGATGCTGATCACAATTTGTAAGAACCTTACATCAGTACACATGAAACGTATCCTAGTATACAGATAGGCAGGCATTATGGCTAGCTCCGTACCTGATGGGAATTAAGATCTCCCTAGTGATAGTCCAGTGTGGACGGGACCGAACCATGGTGGGAGGACGGTTTTGGACTGGTCAGCGACCACCTCACTGGTGTGAGAGACCAGTTGGGGTGGGCCTGGCTTAGGATCCCTCTTTTCTCTCTCTGCTCCAGTTAGACTCCTCAGCCGGAGTGAGAGGACGGCTGAGGTTGTCCCTTGGATTTCCATCTCAGGTGAGAGCTGAGATGGCCTTGCAGACTGAGAGATATGCCCACTGGACTCCTTCTTTCTCCATCTATGTACCATCAACGAGCGATCCTCTGGTCATATTTACAACATTGGCCCTAAGAGACTATTCGAGCGCAATATGGTCTATCGTTATTCCGAAGCGGACTTGTATGCCCTTAGGGCGGTTCCTGCCTCATGGGCGTGACCTGTCGCCTGTTTCCATACTCCCCTTAATGACGGGCCCAAGCTTTGGGACCCCGAGAGGTGGTTGGGCTTAGATAGGGGCCTCGAGTTAAGACGTGCCAAGAGGCCCCTGATAAGATTCTTAGCCGGTTATTTTAAGAGGTTAGGGAGGGGGAGGGAGGGGGGGGTAGGGAGGGAACCTGTAACCGGCACTCAGTCTGGACCTGTTAGAGGTCCTGACGGGACGGGGTTGGGGGAGGTGGCTGCTGGTGCTGGGAATGTGGGGGTGGGGCATCGAATCCCCACGGCGATAGGGTATGGCAGCAGGTGTTTGCGCGGAGGGCCATATCAACATCTGGGATCGCGCCCCCGCTATCTCCGAGCGGTGGCGCGCTCTGACCCTCCGGTTAGCACCCTCTTACCCGGGGATGAGGGTGATCAGGCTCCTGAGCTCAGGTTGGTCTATTTTAACGCTAGATCCGTAGTTAACAAAGCTCCCCTCATCCGTGATCTGATCGAGGAGGAATGTGCGGATCTAGCGTGCATCACGGAAACTTGGCTGGGCTCGGAGGGAGGGGTGCCTCTCACTGAGTTATGCCCGCCAGGTTTCCGGGTGCTGCACCAGCCACGGGCTCAGGGCAGGGGCGGTGGGGTGGCAGTGGTTATTCGGGAGACTTTGTGTCCCCGGGAGGCCACCATTGTCCAGATGGCCAGGAGTGAATCCCTCCTCTTGAGATGTGGTCCTCGGGTTCAGTTGGGCTTGTTGCTTACATACCTGGCGCCCAGCTGTGTGGCAACAGCCCTGCCTGAGCTGCTCGACACCCTCTCAGGGTTGGCGGTGGAGTTCCCCAGGCTTATAGTCCTGGGTGACTTCAACCTGCCATCACTGGGAGGGTCGTCGGAGTTAGCTCGGGAGTTCATGGCTTCCATGACAGCCATGGGCCTGACCCAGGTTATTGAGGGCCCGACTCATGAGGGGGATCATACTCTCGACCTGGTGTTCCTGTCTGGACAGTGGTTGGATGATCTGGGAGGGGGTTCCCCGTCCATCACCCCTCTGTCATGGTCAGATCATTACCTCCTGAGGCTGGTTTTCCGTCATGCCACCCCCCGCTGCTGGGCGGCGGAACCGACCAGGTTGTTCCGCCCCAGGCGCCTAATGGACCCGGATCGGTTCCGGAGGGCGCTTGGGCCTATACCTATCACCCTTACCCACAGCCCAGTTGATGCCCTGGTGGAGGCCTGGGAAACGGCTGCCACCAGGGCACTCGACTGCGTTGTACCCTTGCGACCTCTGACCCGTCGCAGATCCCGCTGGGCCCCATGGTTCTCTGTGGAGCTCCGGGAGATGAAGCGTCGGAGACAAGGTCTAGAGAGCAGTTGGAGATCCAGCCGATCCGAATCCGACCGATTGCAGTTAAGAACCTTTATAAGGTCTTATCTTGCGGAGATAGGGACGGCGAAGTCTAACTACTTTGCCGCCCTTGTCGCGTCCGCAGATAATTGCCCGGCCGCCCTGTTTAGGGTGACTCGCTCCCTCCTTAACCAGGAGGTGAGAGAGGATCCCTTGCAGGGACGAGCCGAGGAGTTTAGTCATCATCTGGCGGACAAAATCGCTCGGATCCGGACCGGCTTGGGCTCTGACTGGGCAGAGTATGATGTGGAGGAATCAGGCGGTCTTGAGCACATTATCTGGACTGAGTTCGATCCTGTTTCCCCTGATGATGTGGACAAGATCATGGGGAGACTGAGCACCACCACCTGTTTGTTGGATCCGTGCCCCTCCTGGCTAGCTTATGCGGCTCGGGAGGGAACACGAGGCTGGTTCCATGCAGTAATAACTGCTTCCTTGAAGGAGGGTCTTTCCTGCCGCCTTGAAGGAGGCGGTGGTGAGACCCCTTCTCAAGAAGCCTGCTTTGGACCCGGCTGTTTTAAACAACTATCGTCCAGTCTCCAACCTTCGCTTTCTGGCGAAGGTTGTTGAGAGTGTGGTGGCGCACCAGCTCCTTCTGTTCCTGGAGGAAACTGATTATCTGGACCCGTACCAATCGGGCTTCAGGCCCGGACACAGCACGGAGACGGCATTGGTCGCGCTGGTGAATGATCTCTGGAGGGCTAGGGACAGGGGTTGTTCCTCTGTCCTGGTCCTATTAGATCTCTCAGCGGCGTTCGATACCATCAACCATGGTATCCTGCTGCGGCGTCTCAGGGGGTTGGGAGTGGGAGGCACCGTTCTACGGTGGTTCTCCTCCTACCTCCAGGGCCGCTTGCAGTCGGTGTTGGCAGGAGGGCAGAGATCCGCCCCGAGGTCTCTCATTTGTGGAGTTCCTCAGGGGTCGGTTCTCTCGCCCCTCCTGTTCAACATCTATATGAAGCCGCTGGGCGAGATCATTCGTGGTTTTGGGGTGGGGTATCACCAGTACGCTGATGATACCCAACTTTTTCTTTCCACCCCGAACCAACCCAGTGATGCCCTCTCCGTGATGTCCCGGTGCCTGGAGGCGGTTCAGGTCTGGATGGGGAGAAACAGGCTTCGTCTCAATCCCGCCAAGACTGAATGGCTGTGCATATCGGCATCTCGGGTTAACCAAGTTATTCCATCCTTAATGATGGGGGGCGAGGTGTTACCCCCCGTTGATAGGGCTCGCAACCTGGGCGTCCTCCTGGATTCACGGCTCAATTTTGAAGACCATATAGGGGGGCTTTTGCACAGGTTCGCCTGGTGCGCCAGTTGCGTCCCTATCTGGACCGAGACGCCCTACGCACAGTTACTCATGCGCTTGTGACCTCCCGTTTGGACTACTGTAACGCTCTCTACATGGGGCTGCCCTTGAAGACCACTCGGAGGCTTCAACTGGTGCAGAATGCGGCCACGCGAGTTGTAATGGGGGTTTCCCGATACTCCCATGTAACACCTCTACTCCGCGAGCTGCATTGGCTTCCGGTTGCCCTCCGGGTGAAATTCAAGGTGCTGGTTATTACCTATAAAGCCCTACATGGCCTGGGTCCGGGTTATTTGAGGGAACACCTGCTGCCGGCATCAAACGCCCTTCGCCCAGTGCGCTCCCACAGGGAGGGTCTGCTCAGGGTTCCGCCGGTGAGAGATTGCCGGTGGGTGACACCCAGGGATAGGGCCTTCTCAGTGGGAGTGCCTGCCCTCTGGAACCAGCTGCCGGTGGAGCTGAGAACTGCCCCCGACCTCCGATCATTCCGCCGGGGCCTGAAGACCTGGCTCTTTGAGCTCTCGGGCCCAGGCTGAGGAGAAATTTTAATTGGGGTTTTTAAGTGTACAGGGTCAATTTAATATTTTTTAATTTGGTTTTTAACTTTTGTATGTTGGATTTTTTAATTCCCTGTAAACCGCCCTGAGTCCTTAGGGAAAGGGCGGTATATAAATGTAACTAAATAAATATGGGAATTAGGTAGAAACGGAGTCTTTGCACCTGCACATTATTATAAACAGTCTAACAAGGCTTTTACTCAAAAAACCATAATTGTCTTTCATAAATGAAAGGCAATTCGTTTACATCAATTTGGTCTCCTGGGAAAAAAAAGAGACACATCTAGGTAACCAAATCTTGTAATACTCCTATTTGGGCAGTTCTTAGGACTATTTATTTAGGTTGCTTTTACCTCATCAGAAGGTTTCTCCATTTTTCTAGAGCTTGTTGTAGTCATATTCTTTACATTTTTACCCAGCAACAAGGAGGATTTCAACATAGCAGATGCCTCCTGGATGTTTTTTCTCTTACTGTACAATTTCGTGACTAGACCTGATGCATTCATTGAGGATCAGCTGTGCCAAGAGTATTTGCACCTCAGCTTCAAAGAGATCTCCCTGAAGCAAAGGGTTATTGGTAGTTGAGAAAAAATCAGATTAATAGGGGAGCAGACGTGGTTTCTTCCTGATATTCCCAATGCGCTTCATCAGAGCGCATCAAGAGTTCTGCGTAGTCAGTTCTCTGCAGTCCACTTTGATTAAACGGATCAAGTGGGAAATTAGATCCCAGATACGTTTGTTATATATCTAGGTGAAGGAAACACCTACACACTTTGCAGGTGGATCGGTGATAGCTTCCCACGTACCCGGTGCATTTCTGTTTAGCCACGCAGCACTTGCATCCGGAGCATTTTTTTTTATTAAAGAGTTTTACAAAAAAAGGTTTTACAATACATATCCCCAAAACCCACCCACTCCAAACCACCCCCCTTCCCCCCCATTTCCCAGAGCTAAATACAGGGTTATAGATATAATAATCATATTCTAACTAAAAATTATCCATAATATAAAATTAACCAAATTCATAATGTGCTTTAACTCCCCTTTAACATAAATACATACAAAGTACTAACACTGAAATTAATAAAAATATCCCTCTAAAATCTACTCATAAGCTAAATGGAACTTTTTAGTCCCAAATTTATTCTGAATATAATTTATCCATCTTCTCCAAACTGAAATGTATCTTTCCTGTGAATGATCCTTCAAATAAGCAGAAATCTAACACCCATTCTTCTATAGTAGGCAAACTAGCCTTCCAGTATTATCCCACCAGTAACAGTGCTGCTGTTATCAAGTTCAACATCAAATGAGAGGTGGATGTTGCAAGATGGGAGACAGATGTTGAATAGAAATTAAGAAAGAAAAAGCATTCGCTAGGACACAGAAGCAGCCACTGAAAAGGGGTTGCAAGGGATGAGTGATACTTTAAAAAAAAACACAGGATGGTTGTATTTATACTCTAGTTAAACAAATTGTGATAAATATATGATATGTAAATAAGTAAATAAAAAGCTCTATAACATCTAGTGGTGAGGCTATTTCAATGTGTTCAAGTTGAATTTAAATTATCTCAAGTGGGAGAAATTCCACAATATCAAACTAATGACATGTTTATAAAGGATTAGATACTTGGGGGCTGTTTTCTGCTTTGTCTTTTCTCAGGAAACAAGGATTGCTAACCCAGACACCTCCATTGGAGTTTGCTGTCCACAAGTTTCAGCCTGGTGATTGGGTCCTGATAAAAAACTGGTGTGAAGAAAAACTTACTCCAGCCTGGGATGGTCCCTACCAAGTCCTACTAACAATTGAAACAGCAGTTTGAAAAAAAGAAAAAGGGTGGAGCCAAAAGAGTGGAAAATAATTCCTGGAGAAGACCCACTGTGAATAAAAATTACCAAAAACTGATGTGATCGTTGTGGGATGAATAGCTTGGATTTTGTTTGTGGTTTTTCTCATTGCAGGAGTAGCAGCTTTCTGGCTTTTTCGATCTGAGTGGTGGCCTATGCTGTACCATCCAAAGGATTCCAGAGGAAGCTGTGGACCTCCGCATTCTACAAACCCTTATATAAGATGTTGGTTCTGTGATTGCAACTGTATCACTGAATGCTGTTGTTGTTATCACTGCTGTGATTGTGGACCAGTCTGTCCCTATGAAGAACCTTGTGACATAGTAATAGTGGAAGATTGGTTATAAATGTGTAAAGGTCCGACACCAAAAGACCCTTTTTATCCCACATACCCAATTATAGAAGAGATTGAAATTGAGACAGCGGAAACACGACCTAAATTCAGTTATATTGGGAGATAGTGATATTCAAATTCCACTGGAGGATATAGAATGGATAGATTTAAGGTGTATACAGGCTAATAAAACATTTATTGGGACAATTAAATTAAGGGATGAGGTTTTGTACCAAGTTACATTGAATACTACTGATATCACATTTCAGATTGATGCTAATGCTGATAAACATATTAGCATGTTGAAATAAATAAAAAATCATCAAGTCCTTGAGGTTTTAAAAATGGAAACGTGCCCAGGATGGAGTAATATACGATGGATACAGGGTACTCTCCCTGTACCCAAGATGAAATGAATGACTAAAAACCTTACATGGAAGGAAAGAATCAATTGTTATAAAACATCAAGTAGATAAAGAACATTGGGAGGATTTTTGGAGTCCCTTTAATTTTTTTTAATAATCTGTTTCTAGATCTTAGAGATCGGGGTAACACAGGGATTGCATTTTTATTACTAATTATAGCTACAGGAGTATTTTGTTGCTGTTTGCAGTGTTTTAAATGGATTATTTCAGTATGCAAAGAATATTAAGAGGACAGCAATATATCAGATAATAGGGGAGCAGACGTGGTTTTTTCCTGATGTTCCAAATGCGCTTCATCAGATAACGTTTTCTCAGGCAACAATTTATCCAAACTTTTAGAGTTGCTTCCTCCAATTATCAAATGTCTGAGATTTTCCATTCTTGAATCCTGAGATTCAAGTTCCTTCTTCAAAACATTCTCTGTGATTTGTTCACTCTGAGTATTTTGCTCTTTTGCCTGCTCAATGATTACACTGTGGTTTCCATGTCTGGGCCTTGCTGATGTGTTGCCAGATTTCACAATAAAGATGACTTTACCAGCCTCTTCTTCACCACCATCATCCGCTACAGTAGATGAAGTCAAAGGAGACAACTCAGTAGGAAGATGTAAAATGGAGCGCTTCTGTAATAAATGAACTGAGGTTTGAGGAAGCCTGTTAAAGAAAGAAAGCTGCTGAGGCTCTAGTAGCGCTTCAGTATTCCCTGTTTTTTCATCCATGGATTGTGAAGTAATTTTTCCACTGACTTTTGCAAATCCTCGTCTTTTTGTTCTTCCCTTGAACTGTTCTTCCCTTGGATTTTTCCCAAGCTCATGATCTTCTTCTCCAGGTTCTTGATGCCTCTAAGTTTTCTGGTGGGCTTTCATTCCTCAGGCTGATGGCACAAGAAGCCACAAAAATATCAGTAGCCACTTTCTTTTGGATATCATGTTTTGTCTATATTGTCTGTTATTTTTGTTTTGGGAGACACCCGTGGCTGCCTGTTAACCTCCATAGGCCCTTTTTGCCCTACAGGCTTCCACCATTGTTCAATCATTGTATATGGGACCGGTTTTACTTGCTCTCCTGTACGTTTTCCCACATTTTCTTTAAATTTCTTTATTAGGAATCTAACAAATAAATCTCCCTTTGGATTTTTCCCAAGCTCATCATCTTCTTCTCCTTCCAGCCTTTTAAAATATAGCAGAAGGATCCCAACTAAAAATAGTTGGGTAATAGATATGGCAATACATCTCATTCTGGACATCCTCTCTTTGTCAGTAAAGGATGCCTTTCAATATGGCATCCCACAGTGGAGGTGACTCCCTGCGGTTACCAAGCAACCACATGTCATTCCATATGGAGGCTGCAGGAGAAGGCCACTGCAAGCTGAGAGTTCTGTCTGATTGTGATGTTTCGTAGGCAATGACCAGACCAGTATGGTACAACGGTGTTTATTAAGTTAGAACAGAACTGAGTCAAAACCGGCAAATGCCTGCAATTTATACTTTCCACCTCGAAGGCATCAGCCAATTGCAAAGTTATTTCACTCCCACCCAAACTTAAATTCTTGAAGTTTCCCTCCAAAGCAGTTGGAGGTATGTTAGTTTCACAACACATTAACATTAGTACTTAATACACAACACCCCTCCCCCCATAGGATAGTTGTTATCCTTTGCTTGATAAATGCACATAGTCCTTAAGGTAGACGGGGGACTGCGGATTTGGGCGGACTGCCGTAATGTCATTTGGGAGTCCTGTTCCACTGTACGATCATCCGTCTCTAATTGACCCATGACATGATGGCCATTTAGGTCATCTGATGGAAGAGGTGGTTTTCCAACCTGTGGTCCCTCTGTTTCTGTTGAGCCAGCCCTGGCAAAAGTCACTCAGTGTGTCTGAATTCCTCGCTAACTCCTCTCCCAGGATTGGCCCAGGCTGACAGTGCCATAACTGGTCAATGTGGCATCTGACCACGCGAACATTTTCCAGAGCCACCTCGTAAGACAATGGCCCCGTTACTTTAGTCACTCTAGGCCCTAGGTTCCTGGGAAACTTTGGTTGAACTGTCTCTACTGCTGTCCTGTTTGGGTGGAATTGGTCAAGCTTTGTTGTGAGCCTGCAGCCCCACCTTAGTTCTGTAGGAGCCATCACAAAACTGGAGTAAAAGATCATGGAAAAAATCCAATGGGAGAAGATTTATTTCTTAGATTACTAACAAAGCGTCGACAATTTGAAGAAAATGTCGGAAAACCTACAGGACAGCAAGTAAAATCCCAGGGGAGTTCTTTGATAACCACCCCGGATGACACACAACTGGGTCAGTATCCCCTTTTCAATAGCGGCCGCCCCGAGGAGTGGGAAGCGTTCGTTGGTCAGCTCGAATGCTACCTACGAGCAAACGGGGTGAAGGAAGCTGGCGAAGCTGACCGAACATTTCAAGCCCGAGATGTCTGATATCGCCTGGTGGTATCGGTTTGAGAAGCGGGACCAGCGGCCAGGTGAGTCTGCCAAACAATACATGGCAGCCCTGAGGCAGGCAGCTCGCCTCTGCAACTTTGAAAACTTAGAAATCCGACTGCAGGATCGGATCGTCTGTGGGTTGAGGGACAGGAAGCTGCACCAGAAAATTTTTGCCAAACAGAAACTGACCCTGAGGGACGTCCAAGAAGAATTCCTAGCCTGGGACACGGCTGAGGAGTCCGATGCGAGGGAAGGCGGATCCATCCACCAGCTGAGAGGGTACAGCGACGCAGACGAGGCAGAGCTGAAAGTGGACGCCATCAACCGGCCACAGCAACCCTTCAACCCCAACCGAGACAACGTGAGGGAACCGAGACCAGCCACGGTGGACGAGAGAGCCCAGGAGTACAGATGCGGAGCGAACGGCTCCCGGTCTACCCAGCTCCACGGCCACAGCGCGAATCGCCCCCGGTCTACCCAGCATTGCGGTTGCGGGCCCCGGTCTACCCAAAACAGTGGCTGCGCAGTGGCGTAGCGTGGGGGGTGCAGGGGGGGCCGGCCGCACCAGGCACAACATCTGGGGGGGCGCTCGCACTCGCAGCTCTCTGCCCCTGCCTGGCTCACTCACTCTCTCTCACTGCAGTGCTGCTGGCTGTGCGAATCCGATCTGAGCCGCCGGGTCGCTGCCCATTGTGGAGGGGGGTGCCAGGCGTGCGGTGCGGTGCGGAGAGAGCGAGGGACTATCTGGGGGAGGGACAGTGCAGCGGCCGCCCAGCGCAGCGCTAAGCGCGGGAGAGAACCACACCAGACCAGACCAGGCATGCTGAAAGGGGGCACGCTGGTCATTCCACATTGAAAGGGGGCACGCTGGTCATTCCGCATTGAAAGGGGGCACACTGGACACTTAGCAGGGCATAGGCAGGATCACTAAACTCATCACATGCATTCGACATGTCGGGCCAAAACCCTCCTCAGACAAAGACTACTCAGATTGCAGTGTGTGCACCTTGAAGAAAAGAGCCAAGGCCTTCAAGTTCAAGTGGAGCTTCCACGCGGTGAGTCTCTTCTCCTTCCACTATCTTCCTGTAAGACACACCATCCTGACCCTCAGGGCTGACATAGGTATTCTTTGTACATGTACCTGACCTGACGTAGGTATTCTTTGTACATGTACCTGACCTGACGTAGGTATTCTTTGTACATGTACCTGACCTGACGTAGGTATTCTTTGTACATGTACATTCAGAGATTTCAATATGACCAGTACTCAGGTAGGAAAACTTACTAGGTAGGAACTGCATATGATCTTACATACAACAATCACACAAAACATAACTGAATAACATTGATCTCCTTACAATGGCATCTTGTGTCTGTAGCTGTTGAGAGCAGAAAAATGAAGAAGCAAAAAGATCTAAGTGAGTTTGACAAGGGACAGGGACACATTATGTAATGGCTAGATGATTGGGTCAGAGCATCTCCAAAACTGCAGTTCCTTTGGGATGTTCCCGGTCTGCAGGTCAAGACTGGCATGTTGAGCTGACCAGATGGATTGAAGTTTGGTTGGTTCAACAGTGACGAGACAGATTTCGATCCATATGTAGCTGCTCCAGCTCAACATAAGTTGATGTAAGCCAGTGGGTCTAGCAACCTTTAATTTATTTATTTTTTTGCTGAAAGAGTAAGGCAATAGGCATGAAGGTGAATAAACATTATGTTAAGAGTAAAGAAATGGTTATACAATGAAGGGGTGCTAAAAGTGCAGCAAGGCAAGAAAGTGATTTTCTTTTTTTTCTTTTTTTAGAATTTTAGCAGAATACTACACCTATATCATGCCATACAAAAAAGAATCTGGTGCACAAGGCAGGAAAAGGAGAAAGATAGAGACAGAGCAACAAGCTAAGTTAGCTGGAAGCCTTCACCGGTTTTTGGTGAGTACTGCTGAAATTACAGCAGGACCATCAGCAGCACCACAGGAAACTCATAATCCTGATCCTGTGTCGGTGGACATTCCTGTTCCTGCATTAGAAGCAGAGACAGTTTCATCTAAGGATGTTTATACTCAGCCAAATCTGCCAGAAAATATTGACCAAAAAGTTTATACTGATATTGGCTATTGGCCTGAAACCGTGGATGAAACCTTGAAAACTGAACTTGTCAGGCGAGGGACAGAGGAACTGCAGAATAAGGATGCATGGTTTCCAAGAGACAGTAATGGCATACATTTGGAGAATGGTGAGACTATGTTAAGGACATGGTTGGTGTTTTCTCCTGTAAACAATGCTGCATATTGCTTTCCTTGCATGCTTTTTCAGAAGTCTAAAGGGAAAAGTTCATTTGGAAAGTCAAGTGGATTTAATGCATGGAGAAAGTTAAGCCCTAGATTACTAGAACATGAGCGCAGTTCATATCACTTGAGTGCATTTACAATGTGGAAAGAATTAGAAATGCGGCTGCATAAACAGGAGACTATTGATGCTGCTGCCCAGCTTGCACAACAGAGGTCATTTGAAAAATGGAAGGCAATCTTAGTCAGAATACTTGATTGTGTTCTGTATCTAGCCAGGCAAACCTTACCCTTACGTGGTCACTCTGAAGATTTAAATACAGATGGTAACTGTGGAAATTTCTTAGAAACTTTCAAGTTACTCGCCAAATATGACCCAGTTGCCAAACAACATCTTCACAGAGTACACCACACAGATGGTTACATTGTGTCCTATCTCCCTCCACAGAGCCAGAATGAGTTTATTAGCCTGCTCGGCGATCACATTCGAACAGTCATCTTTCAAAATATCATAAAGACCAAGTATTTTGCTATAATGTTTGATAGCACTCCTGATATTTCACACACTGACCAAATGTCCCAAGTGATTCGGTATGTGCATATTGAAGATTCAGGAGTCCATGTGACAGAATCTTTCATTGACTTTATTCAGTTATATGGGAAATCAGCTGATGTCATTACAAAACAAATTTGTTACAAGTTGCAAGCTGATGGCCTTAACCTAGAGCATTGCTATGGCCAGGGATACGACAATGCTGCGACTATGGCTGGACACATTAGTGGTGTACAAAAACGTATTTTGGATATGAATCCCAAAGCAATGTTTGTGCCATGTAACAATCACTCGCTCAATCTTGCTGGGATGCATGCAGTTGGTGTTGGGACAAAGTCTGTTACTTTCTTTGGCACTGTGGAAAAGGTGTATGCATTTTTCTCAAGCTCCACCCACAGGTGGGATATCCTTAAGAAACATGTACCAATTTGTGTAAAGCGATCGTGTAACACAAGATGGAGTTCAAAGCATGAAGCTGTATGCGTACTTGCTGAACACACTGAGAAAATAATAGATGCTTTGGAAGCGTTGAGAGATGGGCCGGAAGAAACCTCTGAAACCAGGGGTGATGCAGGAAGTCTTTTAGTTTGCACAATGACATATGTTTTTTTCTCTTTCTTGCATTTTTGGAACCCAGTACTAACCGAAGTAAATGATACATGATATCCAAAAGAAAGTGGCTACTGATATTTTTGTGGCTTCTTGTGCCATCAGCCTGAGGAATGAAAGCCCACCAGAAAACTTAGAGACATCAAGAACCTGGAGAAGAAGATCATGAGCTTGGGAAAAATCCAAGGGAAGAACAGTTCAAGGGAAGAACAAAAAGATGAGGATTTGCAAAAGTCAGTGGAAAAATTACTTCACAATCCATGGATGAAAAAACAGGGAATACTGAAGCGCTACTAGAGCCTCAGCAGGTTTCTTTCTTTAACAGGCTTCCTCAAACCTCAGTTCATTTATTACAGAAGCACTCCATTTTACATCTTCCTACTGAGTTGTCTCCTTTGACTTCATCTACTGTAGCGGATGATGGTGGTGAAGAAGAGGCTGGTAAAGTCATCTTTATTGTGAAATCTGGCAACACATCAGCAAGGCCCAGAGAAGAGGCATGAACCACTGGTGTTTCCAGAAAGCTAATCCACTTCTGGTACCAAAGTAAAGAAATATTTGTTGGGTATATGTTTTGCCCTTTTTTTTCCTGTGGACTCAAGATGGCATACAGGAGAACCCCCCTCATTTTATCCCAACAGTAATATTCCTGTGAGCTAGGTTTAACCAAGGAAGTGACTGGCTCCAAATCCCATGACATTTGTGGATATTTGAACTTGGGTCTCCCTATCTAGTTCAACTTTAGCTCAGTTATCCTTTAATTCACACTCTCAATTATGAATTAACAACCGAAGCAGAATAAGAATACATAAAAGAAATAAATGTATATAAGAATCAAAGGCTTGGAAAAAAAGGAATAAAAGTCTGCTTAAGTATTTTGAAAAAGGTAGACTTGAGATGCAATGAAGGTAAGGTCCTGGGTGCACACATGTATTCTCTATCATGCAGATAACACCTGGGTTTTGTAGCAAAGTCATCTTTGGGTGCTCACAAACAACTACAAAATGATTGCTCCCTTTAGAGAAAATGTGAAATGCTGGGTTCACATAAGGAAATAAAGCATCACAACTTTGATCCTTATTAACCTACTCATACCTCTTGCTGGAGGAAAGCTTCAGGCCCTGTCAGTCAAGGAATTTTGGCTAGCATGGCTAGCTATTGCTATGGCTCCTGCCTTTTGACTCATCTTATCCCCTGAGGTGAGATCAGCTCATACTTTTCTGACTTTCCATAAGGTCACACCTGAAGACCTGACTTTGCCAGACTGCTTGGGGCCCCAATATGGGAGCTTCACACTCAAAACAATCCCACATCCTTCCCACTGAGCATCCTGCTCCCTCCCTCTCCATCTTTTATCTTTTAATTATCTTTTAGTTAATAATTTTGTAGCTGAAATGTAACTTCATTTTTATCATCTTAGAAATATTTATGTTTTTAATGCTTTAAGCCACCAGGGTTGCTTTGAAACAAGATGGATGGCAATTAAATTGAATAAATAAACAAATAAATGACTAAGCAAAGTTGGCGAAATATTGATAAAATATTCAATTGCTGCCAGAACAATAATTTTGCTTTTAATTTTTTTCCAGGACTTCAGGAACAGAAGAGGGAACTGAAGGCACTTCAAAGAAAGTGTAACTTTACTGTGCAAATCAGAGTTCTCTTTAAGACCTTTTGAAGTGGTTCAGAATGCATTTGCTGATCCATATTTGTAGGATACAAAACTTGCTTATCACTGTGCTTATTTGACTGTGCAATAGTATAAAGAAGAAGATCTAATAGGAAAAGAAAGGAGAAAAACTAAAAAAGAGTAAAAGCTTTTTACCTTTTCCAGTTCTGGAGTATCAAACACCTATTACAAAAGGGAGCAGATGCTCCATTCACTGTACATCCATTGTATGTTTCTGATGCATATATATGGATGTAATTTCCTATCTTTTTTATTTATCTGATTCTAACAGACTGAAAGCTTTTTCAATTTTGCTTTTGCACTTGTTTTTAAATTGGATCCTATATTTGCTTTTGGGGAATAGTCAAAAAACCTGCAGTATTTTATTGAGAAATGACAACAATGCACTTTTATCACCTTATTACAGATTCAAACCACAGCAGAAGCACCCAGTCTTTGTCCCATGAATTTCCATTGGGTATAGTATCATCAATCCCTTGTTTTGAACAAATCATTCCCTATTAATCCTAACTTTATTGCAGTAAATTTACACCCTTTCTGCTGGAATTCTAGACCTATTCAAAAAGTCCAGTCTCGGTGCATAATTGACCAACTTGGGTTTCAGATAGAAGGGTTTTTTCTCTGAAACGCTGATACAGGCAATAGGATGGTGATGATAGCTTTAGGTTGGATCACACCTATGCAGATTCACTGTGTGCAGGCCCCAGTGTACTTTATGGGTTACTGAGAAGCTCCAAAGGATGTAGCAGCAGAAGAGATACTTCTGCTGATTATACTTAATACTTAATTATACTTAATTGTATTTCTCTGTTCTCTGTGCAGTGTGCAGGCCCCAGAACCCAGGAAAAGAGGAGTTGACACAGTTTGCTTCCAGGATGTGAAGGGCTGAAATTCATTTGAAAGTTAATTTGAACTGGATGAGCATCTGCCAGCATTGGACTTCCTTTGCAGTGCTGATTTTTCACTCAAGGTCTATTCTAGAAATGTCTGTAACAATAAGACTGCTTTGCAGCAACTACACTTTTTGCTGCATAAACTACATAAAAAACTGAGAAATCACACTCCCAATAGAATTGAGTCTCTTGGGATTTGTTCCCTCTCATAAGAAAGCTTTTTTTTTTAGGAAAGGAGTTCAGGAGGATGGGGGCCTTGAGGGCTATACCCTGATGGGAGCTTAAAGGACAGTAGCCATCTTGTCTTGTTTTTGACTCAGTGCCTGGAAGGGGAAGGCAGCCATTTCATATACTATGAAGGGATCTGAGGATATGGGAACAGACATGTGTCATCCTGTCAAGGTTTTTTTGAGATGGTTAGATGGTGAAGAACAGATTTTGTTCAAAACCACCAAATGTGACAGGTTAAAGGCTTTGGGCTCACATGTCCTGGAATTGGATTTCATCTTTGACTCTGGACATGACTTGTCTTGCTTGAATTCAAGGTGCAATTTACTTCTTGCTAGATCTTTCAATTTTCTAATGCTCAATTTTGCAAAATATTCCTAAACAGTAGATGAAAATGAAACACAATAACTTTCCCCACCTATATTTCCCATCTACTCTATGTTTATAGGATTACATTTTGTCAGTGATTTGTGAAGATTTAATGTTTTACACTTGTTTTTTTATAAAATACATGTCTTGCATGTTCACTTTAACAATCCCTCCATTTCTTCTGTTGGATGATTATGCTGTGCACTGGGCTTGTAAATAAGCCTTTATTCTATAATCTTCCAGATCAGCAAGGCCCTACTATGTAAAGCATATTATAATCAATGGGCAGGAGAAAGAGAAAGATACCCAGAGTAAACAAAACACAAAGAAAGTTTTGGAAAAAGAATTTGAGCCTCAGGAATGAAGAAAGAAAAACATACTCAGCTACTTAATAATTGAAGGAAGCAAATCCATGATTTCCTGCTCAAAACAGCAGAACAAACTCGCCTGATCTGAGACCCAGCTCAAAGCATGCAACAGCTTTTTATACCCTGACACTCAGTACTGTTCTGTTTTCCCATTGGCTGGATATTAACAAGCTCACAACCTATCCAGAACTACTATTAACAAAAACAACCAATCAACATGATATCACTAACTCCCTGTGGCTTTTCTTGCATAAATTAGTTATTTTTAGAATGTGACAGTTAAGCTATTGCTCAGAAAGTACCCCCTCCCCTCTCTTATTTCTTCTGGACTTTTATAAACCATTTGACTGAAAGAACAATACTGCTTTAACTAATTTTTCAAAAATTCCCTTAACTTTCTAGTTCCTTATTTTCTCTATTTATTCTGCAAAACTGAAACTATAATGGAACACTGTTTTAGAAGCAATACTTCACATACTTTATATTTCACAATGAACAAACCACCTTTTTCATTTTGATGTTTTTTGGTCAGCCATTGACCAGGCTACAAACCTGGTGAGTTTCCCCTTGGGCATTAAGCTGGCAGGGTGACCTTGGCTCAGTCACTCTCTCAGCCCTAGGAAGGAGGCAATGGCAAACCACTTCTGAAATTTTATTTCTGATGAACCTCATGATATTTTTTTTGTTTTCATGTTTCTGTTACGTTAGCTTTGTGCTATACACCCCTCTCCCCAGATGCTGATCACAATTTGTAAGAACCTTACATACATACACGTCGCTTATCCTAGTATACATACATGGGAATCAGGCAGAGTTGTGGTCTTTGCACCTGCACATTACTATAAACAGTCTAACAAGGCTTTTACTCAAAAAAACAGAAATTGTCTTTACAGAAATGAATGCACAATTAATTTACATCAATTTCGTCCTGGAAAAAAGGGACGTCAAATCCTAATCATAAATAGACAAAATACACGAAACTGTAAGATCTGGTTTACATATTTTACTCAATACACCTCACACATTTAAATCAGATTTTCCCTTCAAGCTTTGTGAATCCAGCCATTGTGATTTATTCCATAAATAATTTTCTGGTCATTTGAACTATGTCATAAAAATGTCTACCAAAAATGGTTCAAAACACTGCTTTTTTCTAAACACTATAGTACATATTTGGGCATTTCAAACTGTCAGTCATCTAGAAATCACAGGTGTAGGACAGGTTGGGTTCAAGACTGTTGGCTGTGACAATTGCCTTCTTCTCCCTCTGCAGAGAGAACCAGAGTGGTTCTGAATAACTTCTGGGCGGGCAGAAAACCAGGGTGCCTCCTGTTCCTAAAGACAACTGATTGGCTTACAGGATCCAGAAGAAATGGTGAGAGGCAGCGGAAACTGGCAAATTCAGGAGGAATGGCTGGGAAGCTGCCATCTTTATCCACACTACTGTCAACAAGGAATAATTATCCTGCCTGGCTTAGATGACTTTAAAACACAATGAGTGACTTTTAAAAAGGAAGAGCTACATTTAGAGGGAACACATCAAAAGGCTTTAGACATCACTTACCAAGTAAAAGCCATATACTGTATGTCAAACAGTGCAACCCAATCCTAAAGCGTATTTACTCAGAAGTAAGTTTCACTGAGTTTAATATATTCCAAAATTGATAGGATTACAGCCATACATTGCAAGTGGGAAAACCATGGCCTTGACTAGTCCAGTTTTGTGAGGACCCTTCTCCCCTAGCATAGTTCTGCTGGGTTCTCTCCCGTTGCTGTGCAAGGCATATGCTGGCAAAGCAAGAAATCAGCCAGCCTATGGTGCCAATCTCCAGTCACTATGCGCTTGAGTGACTCCTTTGTTGTGTGCACTATGCGTTCGGCTGCCTGTTAGTCGAGGGGTGAAAGGGAGCCGATGTTGCATGCCTTATGAGGTTAGTCCTCAAGAAGGCTTGAAACTCTGCCACTGTGAACTGGGCCCCTTTGTCCAGGTCTATGATGTCCAGCAGCCCGTGAGTGGCAAAAAGCTTTCTAAGCACCTGGATGGTCCTAGCAGTAGTCATAGTTGCAATAGGAATTACTTCCAACCATTTAGAGTGGCTGTTGAGCACTACCAAAAATAGCTGAAAGGGCCCAGCGAAGTCAATGTGAATCCTTGACCACGGTGTATGAGTTTCCTCCCATCTGTGGACAGGAGCATGTGGCATTTCTGGTCTGGACTGTTGACATGTGTAACACCCATGTACTTGGGCCTCGATAGGTAGCTTCGTGCCAATGCCTTCATCTGGACTATGCCTGGATGTCCCTCATGCAGAGACTGAAGAACACGGTGCCTTAATGAACTGAGGACAATAACCCTGCTCCCCCCTAAAATGCAGCCTTTGTGAGCTGAAAGCTTGTGTCTACGTGTGAAGTAGCTCTGGAACTCAGGTCCAGGGCTATTTTCAAGCCACCCAGTGTGAATCCATGCCAAAACTCTACTTAAACCTTGTCTGCAGCAGTTTCTGCAGCCACATCCCCAGCATGGAGGGGAAACTCAGGCAAATCCTGAATTGACAAAATGCAAGTTGCTGGAGCCAGATCTGGCTCCACCTGAGGCAATGGCAACCTGCTAAGGCCATCTGCGTGGCCCATGTCTTTGCCAGATTTGTGAACCAGCATGTAGCTGTAGGCTTACATAAAATTGGACCACCTTAATATCCTAGGGGACAGTATTTGAAGTGTCTGCCTATCTGTAGTAAATAACCCCAACAGTGGCTTGTGGTTAGTGAAGACCGTGAATTCCCTGCCATACAAGTAATCATGGAATTTCTTCACCCTGGCCACAATGGCCAAGGCCTCTTTGTCAATCTTTGCGCTCAGCTAAGGACAAAGTTCTTGAATAACAGGCAGTGGGGACTTGACAAATGGTTTAGAACAGCCCCCACCCCATAAGGGGATGTGTCACATGCAATGCATACAGGCAATGTTTCATTAAAGTGTGTAAGCACTGAATTGGAAGACAGTGGTGATTTTACTGACTTAAAGCAGTTTTCGTGAACCTTGGTCCACTTCCAAGGGGTGTTTTTGTCTAAGAGCCAGTGTGACAGCTCTGCCACTGCGGCCTTGTTAGGAAGGAACACATGGTTAAAATTAAGGAGATCCAGGAATGCCTGAAGCTCTCCTTTTGACCTGGGCCTAGGTGCCTGCTGAATGGCCTTCAGCTTGGATTTGGCAGGGTGGATGCCTTCAGCATCAGTATGGAATCCCAGGAACTCAGTGGAAGGGACCCCAATGTTTATTTATTTATTTCAATTTATATACCGCCCTTTTCCCAAAGGACTCAGGGCGGTTTACAGGGCAAATTAAAACAATGCAATGTACAAATTAAAGTAAAATAAAATTAATAGCCCCAAAACAGTTACACTTGTTCCTTTTTAATTTAAGTCCCGCTGCGCGGAACCGTTGAAGGACAGCTTGGAGCCTCCTTGCAAGCACCTCAGTGGACTCACTGGCAATGAGCATACTGTCAGGGAGAAGCGATCCCACAAATATCCTGGTCCCTGCCATGTAGGGATTTAAGGGTAATGAACAGCACCTTGAATTACACCCAGAAGGAAGCTGGCAGCCAGCACAGTTCATACAACAGAGGTGTAACATGGGCAAACCTAGAAACACCCAATACTGCATGTGCCAGTGCTTTTTGGACTAGTTGTAGCTTCTGAGTTGCCTTCACGGGCACTTGAAGTAATCTTCAAGGACAGCCCCATGCAAAGCACATTGTCGTGATCTAATTTGGACAAATCCAAATTTGTCCCAAGAATTTTGTAATTAAAAATATAACGATGTTTTCTAAGTTGCAGAATGGGACGAACCCCCCTCTAGTTTTACTTTCACCATCACATGCCGGGAACTCACTGGAGAATGCAATGACATTTGGAAGAGTGAGTAGTAAAAGGAAGCTAGGCTGTCAAAGAATATGGTGGCCATACTCCATCAAAGATGACATCAACCAGACCAGACAGAAGTAGTGCAATGTAGGAAGATGTGGCGAGACTTAGTCCATACAATCACCAAGAGTTGGACATGAGTGCATGCATCATCATCATCCTCATCCTTCTTTGTCAGTTTCTTTCTTGTAATATGTGCCAAACAGGAAAAAGGGAAGGAAAAATACCTGATGCTGGCACAATTAAATATCTCTTCCTCTTCTGAGGATTCTTCATTGTATGATTTATCATTATTGCATTTTTTCAATATTTTATCAAATGCTTTGTAAGTTTCCTGAAGCCAAAGAGCCTTCTCAAAAGAAGATGCTGAAGTCTAAGCATGAGGAAAGGATGTGAAAAATGATAATAAAACTGCAGTCTGACATTTTAATTTTCAGATTGTATTATCATTGTATTTATATCTCAAATTCAAATTCCAGATTCTGGAATGAAGGCTTTTTGTGATGGAATATGTGGTTAGCAAATTAGAGCAAACATTACTGTGAACTCCTAATTAGGTCTCCGGTTTTAGCTCCCTCTTTATCTATGATAGAGAATCCTGGAACATATTTTGTATTTCTGCTAATTAGTGTTAGTAGCCAGCAACATTATTTAGTTAATAGGTAAAAGGTAAAGGTTCCCCCGCACATGCGTGCTAGTCGTTTTTAACTCTAGGGGCCGGTGCTCATCTCCGTTTCAAAGCCGAAGAGCCAGCGCTTGTCCGAGGACGTCTCCGTGGTCATGTGGCCGGCATGACTAGACGCCAAAGGCCCACGGAACACTGTTTAGTTAATAGCTGCTGTTAAAACAAATTCCTCCAGTACTGGCATTTTTAAACTTTGCAAGTTTTGTTATCCTTAATATATGTTATTTAATTTGGGTTTAATTATAATCTATGAAATAAATGTATGGCTTAATGTTGTATGGGAACAAAGCTTTTAGCAATTCATCTGGTCGATACAATTCTGGTGTAAATGGATTGTGTATTCCTATGTGATCATTTCAAAAGACCAATCTTGCTTCATGCATGCTGTCTCCTAAATTAATGGTTTGGAAAAGCTGGAAAAGATAGTTGCAATGCACAAAACCTCCACAAACCATATCTGTTAATTTTGGTATATTTAATAAGTCACAAATGATTGCAGCAAAACTTTTCTTCTGAAAAGATCCCAGAGGAATAATGATAAATACACAAAATACATGAAACTGTAAGATCTGGTTTACATATTTTGCTCAATACACCTCACACATTTAAATCAGATTTTCCCTTCAAGCTTTGTGAAACCAGCCATTGTGATTTATTCCATAAATAATTTTCTGGTCATTTGAACTATTGTCATAAATACATCTACCAAAAATGGTTCAAAACACTGCTTTTTTCTAAACACTATAGTACATACCGTATTTTCCGGTGTATAAGATGACTTTTTAACCCATGAAAATCATCTCAAAAGTTGGGGGGTCATCTTATACGCCCAGTCGTCTTATACGCCGGAAAATCAGCAAACCCGGGAGGAAGCAGGGCAGGCTGGTGTCTGGCAGGAGCCAGCAGGGCAGTCCTGCGCACGCACACGCTCCCCAGCTGTTAAGGAGCACTCCTTAGCAGCTGGGGAGCGCGCGCGTGCGCAGGACTGCCCTGCCGGCTCCCGCCCGACGCTCTTCCCTCTTGAGGCATTATCGCTCCCCGGCTACTAAGGAGTCCTTGGGGATGCTGCCTCAAGAGGGATGAGCGTCGGGCAGGAGCCGGCAGGACCCAAGAGTAAAATAATGGCCCTGCTAAGATCTCTATCTGTCTTGTGCACACATATTGGATATATATTAATGCTTTGATTATGATTTAGTTAGCATACATAACATTGGATCTTGCTGGCCAGACCGAAAATCCATTCAACCTGTTTGTATTTCTCTTGGCGTTTACCATATGCCGAAAAGTTCCAAATTTAGTTATTTTTCTACTGCGATTCCAAATCTTGGAAGAAACGTTTTCCGGCTCTTGGCTGTGAAAGGAACAGAAGCTACCGCTTCCTGTGCTAACTTTCTAATACTGATTAGCTTTCCTGGAGAAGCAAACCTTCCATTCCAGCAAGATCACTATGGAGCGGGTTAGAAGACAAGACTCCAGCAACAGCTAGACTCCTTCTAAAGATCCGCCTAGATCCCGCCGACAATGTTATTTTCCGGGTACACCCAAATTCCCTTTTAGCACCGGGGAGGGGAGGGTGGGAAGAGATCATCGCTACTTTCTTCCTCCACTGTCTCCCTAACGCCTTCCCGCAGCTCCTCCCAATAATTCCCTTCCCCCAGGCTTACCTTACAAGTACATAATGTCCCGGGCAGCTGTAAATATCATGAATCATGGCTAGGAGGTGAGCGAGAGATAGAAAATAAGACGAAAGCGTCCCTTCCCCTTTCCCCCCCCCACCCAATCCACCTCGTCTCCAAAGCCGAGGAGGAGCCGCCCTCCCTAACCAGAACGCGCAGCCACCTGTGGAATCCCTGGAGCAGCTTGCAACGGAAGAGAAGGAAGGCGCCACCTCTTTGGGCATCACTGGGTTCTGATTTGTCCATCGAACACAGGAAATTGATCACTGCCTCTACTTCATTCGCTGTCCTGAAACCGAGAGTCGTATGAACAATCTCCCTTTAATTTGTTTATCCAAAGCGGAAATGAAAGCGGAGGGCCTGTTGGGACGTTGCATGAGATTCATTTGGACGGTGGAGCTCAGGCTTGAAACTGCAGGCAGTGATGCCTTTCTTCAAAAACCTCAAGAGGGAAGAGCGTCGGGCGGGAGCCGGCAGGACCCAACGCTTATCCCTCTTGAGGCAGCATCCCCGAGGACTCCTTAGGAGCCAGGGAGCGATGCTGCCTCAAGAGGGAAGAGCGTCGGGCGGGAGCCGGCAGGGCAGTCCTGCACACGCGCACACTCCCCGGCTGCTGAGGAGTGCTCCTTAACAGCTGGGAAGCGCGCGCGTGCACAGGACTGCCCTGCCGGCTCCCGCCAGACGCCAGCCTGCCCTGCTTCCTCCACAGTGAGAGGGGAGGGCGTGCCTTCACGGGCTCGCTGATTTTCCGGCGTATAAGACGAAAAATCTTGAAAATCATCTCAAAAGTTGGGGGGTCGTCTTATATGCCCAGTCGTCTTATACGCTGGAAAATACGGTATTTGGGCATTTCAAACTGTCAGTCATCTAGAAATCACAGGTGTAGGACAGGCTGGGCTCTAGACTGTTGGCTTTGACAATTGCCTTCTTCTCCCTCTGCACAGAGAACCAGAGTGGTTCTGAATGACTTCTGAGTGGGCAGAAAACCAGGGTGCCTCCTGTTCCTGAAGACAACCGATTGGCTTACAGGATCCAGAAGAAATGGTGAGAGGCAGCAGAAACTGGTAAATTCAGGAGGAATGGCTGGGAAGCTGTCATCTTTATCCACACTACTTTTCAACAGGGAATGATTATCCTGCCTGGCTTAGATGACTTTAAAACACAATGAGTGACTTTTAAAAAGGAAGAGCTACATTTAGAGGGAACACATCAAATGGCTTTAGACATCACTTACCAAGTAAAAGCCATATACTGTATGTCAAACAGTGCAACCCAATCCTAAAGCATATTTACTCAGAAGTAAGTTTCACTGAATTTAATATACTCCAAAATTGATAGGATTACAGCCATACATTGCAAGTGGGAAAACCATGGCCTTGACTATATGCACGTTTGTTGGCAGGGTGATGTATTTGCTTTTTAGTATGTTGTCTAGATTTGCCATGGCTTTCCTCCCCAGGAGTAAGCATCTTTTAATTTCTTGGCTGCACTCCCCATCTGAGGTGATCTTGGAGCCCAGGAAAATAAAATCTGTCACTACCTCCCTTTCTTCCCCATCTATTTGCCAGGAATTGGGAGGGCCAGATGCCATGATCTTGGTTTTCTTAATGTTGAGTTTCAAGCCAACTTTTGCACTCTCCTTCTTCACCCACATGAAGAGGCTCTTTAGTTCCTCGTCACTTTCTGCCATTAGAGTGGTATCATCTGCCTACTTTAGGTTGTTGATATTTCTCCCAGCAATCTTAATTCCAACTTTTGATTCATGTAGCCCTGCCTTTCTCATGATGTGTTCTGCATATACATTCAATAGGCAGGGTGACAGTATACAGCATTTCCCAATTTTGAACCAATCAGTGGTTCCATGTCCAGTTCTCTCTGTTGCTTCTTGACCTGCATATAGGTTTCTCAAGAGACAAATAAGATGGTCTAGTACTCCCATCTCTTTAATAACTTGCCACAATTTGTTGTGATCCACACAATCAAAGGCTTTAGCATAATCAATAAAGCAGAAGTAAATGTTTTTCTGGAACTCCCTAGCTTTCTTCATGATCCAGTGTATGTTGGCAATTTGTTCTCTAGTTCCTGTGCCTCTTCAAAATCCTCCCTGTACTTCTGGTCGTTCTCGATCCACATACTGCTGAAGTCTAGCTTGTAGGATTTTAAGCATAACTTTACTAGCATGTGAAATGAGAGCAGTGGTGCGATAGTTTGAACATTCTTTGGCATTGCCTTTCTTTGGAATTGGAATGCAAACTGACCTTTTCCAATCCTATGGCCACTATTGAGTTTTCCAAATTTGCTGGCAAATTGAGTGTAGCACTTTTACTGCATCATCTTTTAAGATTTTGAATAGCTTAGCTGGAATACTGTCATCTCCACTAGCTTTGTTGTTGATTAGATTTCTTAAGGCCCATTTTACTTCACATTCTAGGATGTCTGGCTCAGGGTCAGTGACCAACCAATCGTGGTTATCTGGGATGTTAAGCTCATTCTTGTATAGTTCTTCTGTATAGTTTTGCCACCTCTTCTTAATCTCTTCCACCTCTGTTAGGTCCCTGCCATTTTGGTCCTTTATCATGCCCATCTTTGCATGAAACGTTCCCTTCATATCTCCAATTTTCTTAAAGAGACCTCTGGTCTTCCCTCTTCTATTGTTTTCTTCTATTTCTCTGCAAGAGATAAAAAGGCATTCTTATCTCTTCTAGCTATTCTCTGGAATTCTGTATTCAATTGGGTGTATCTTTCTCTTTCTCCCTTGCCTTTCACTTCCCTTCTTTCCTCAGCTGTTTGCAAAGCTTCCTCAGACAGCCATTTTGCTTTCTTGCATTTCTTTTTCTTTGGGATGGTTTTAGTTGCTACCTCTTGTACAATGATGTGAACTGTCATCCATAATTCTTCAGACACTGTCTATCAGATCTAATTCCTTAAATCTATGTCACTTCTACTATGTATTCATCAGGGATATGATTTAGTATATATCTGAGTGGCCTAGTGCTTTTCCCTACTATCTTCAATTCCAGCCTAAATTTTGCAATGAGAAGCTCATGATCTGAGCCACAGTCAGCTCTTGGTCTTGTTTTTACTGACTGTATAGAGCTTCCCCATCTTTGGCTGCAGAGCACATAGTCAATCTGATTTCTGTGTTGACCTTCTGGTGATGTCCATGTGTAGAGCCGTCTCTTGGTTTGTTGGAACAGAGTGTTTGCTATGACCATCGTATTCTCTTGACAAAATTCTATCAGCCTGTGCCCTGCTTCATTTTGTACTCCAAGGCCAAACTTGCCTGTTATTCCAGTTATCTGTGGGCTTCCTACTTTAGCATTCCAATCCCCCATGATGACAAGGACATCATTTTTGGTGTTAATTCTATAAGGTGCTGTAGGGCTTCATAGAACTGGTCAATTTCTTCCTCTTCAGCACCGGTGGTTGGGGCATAGACTTGGACTATTGTGATTTTGAATGGTTTGCCTTGGATTCGCACTGAGATCATTCTGTCATTTTGGGGGTTGTAACCCAGTATTGCTTTTCCTATTCTTTATTTACTATGAAGGCTACTCCATTTCTTCTGAGGGATTCTTGCCTGCAGTAGTATACCTGATGGTCATCTGAATTAAATTCACCCATTCCTGTCCATTTTAGTTCGCTGATTCCTAAGATGTTGATGTTCAGTCTTGTCATCTCTTGTTTGACCATGTCCAGCTTGCCTTCATAGATGCTTGAGTGGGCAGGCCCCGCTGGGTGGGCGTGGCTATGGTGGACATGGCAGAATGGATGGGCATGGCCAGGGTGGGGGGGAGCTAGCTCAATGTTGCTCCTGGGGAGGGATGCCTGTCAGGGCCAGGCAGGGTTGGGGTGATCCAGAGGGTCTCTGGTGGGTGGAGCAGTAGGTAGGAGGTTGTCTTGCTCAGTGGATGGTGGGGCATGGGGGGAGGCTCTTGAGCCCTGTAGCTCTTCTGAGCGAAGGAGAGTGGGGAGGGGCTGTGCTGGGATCAGGGCTCCTTGTGCCTTCCACTGCCCACCTGCACTCCTGCTGCAGATGCCGTGGCTCTACTTGCCTAGCAGGGCGGGGGCGTGCTCGCTCACAGGGACTCACATAGGGCTGCTGCCTTGCTTTCCGTGGTGTGACAGGACTGGTCTGGATTGGGCGCGGAGCATCTTCATGACTTCTTCCTCCAATCCCCTTGCTTGCTGCAAAACCAGATTGGAGTCCTCGGCCCGTTCCTTCCAGTCCATTTCAGAGCTGGTCAAAAGCAAAGGGAATGATTCCCACCCCACCTGATCGCTGCAGGGCTTCATTTCCAAAGGCCCTCTGCACAGGCTCTGAACAAAACCCTGGGACTGAAAAAGCAGCAACGGGAGTGAAGGGCTATTCAAAGGAGGAGGAAGAAAGAAAAAGTGGGAAAAGTGACTACCGAACAGGTGAGGCGTGATGATCTGGTCTTAATGGATGGTAAACAAAGATGAGTAGGGGGCTGGAGGCTAAAACATATGACAAATGTTTGTGGGAATTGGGTATGTCTATTCTAGTGAAAAGGACTAGGGGTGGTTACCTGATAGTAGTGTTCCAATATTTGACAGGCCGCCACAGAGAAGAGCAAATCAACCTATTCTCCAAAGCATCATAAGGTAATAATAGATGGAAACTAATTAAGAAGAAAACCAGCCTAGAACTAAGGACTTGTGAAAACAACTAACCAATGAAAAGGCTTGCCTTCAGAAGTTGTGGATGCTCCATCACTGGAGGCTTTTAAGAAGAGATTGGATATTCCATTGTCTAGAATGGTATAGGTCTTCTGCTTGAGCAGGGGGTTAGACTAGAAGACCTCAAAGGTCTCTTCCAACTCTGTTATTCTTTGAGAGAAGCACTGACAACTCTTTCCTTCCCCTCATCCCTTCCTGGACACAGAGAAAGGGAAGAAGAGGAGGGAAACAGGAAGGAAGGAAGGAAAGAAGGAGGGAGATTGAAATGAGAGGGAAGGAGGGTCTGAGGAAAGTCCTGCCTTAGCACATGGCCACCACAGCCCTGCTGCCCTTTCACCATCCACTGGTGGTCTCACATCCTGTTGCTGAGGATGCTTTGGTTACAAAGCTGGGTCTCCTCGCATGGAGAGGGAGTGGGCCTCCCTCTGACCCGCTATGAGCAACCTGGCCAAGGAGAGTGAACACATCAGCAGCAGCCTCAAGGAGAAGGTAAGCGCAGCTGGGTGCTCCCTTGGGGAAGTGGGGCTAGGCCAAGCTGGGCTGTAGGGTCCCTGAACCCGATGGCTGGGTGCTTGACCTCTGCTGCACAGGGCTCTGGGCAGCCTGTGCCATCATCATCTGCCCCCCCCCCACCAGTGAGGCTCCTCCAGTGGACCATGCCCCGGTGCTTGTCCTGGTCCTACCTCCTCTGCTGGAGACCCTCGGTTCCGCCTAAGGCCTGCCCAGGCCTGCCCAGGGACACCTGGCGTGAACGATGTCGAGCTGGCCATGCCCACCCAGTAGGCCATGTCCAACCCCAACCACACTCACCCAGCCCCTGAGGGCAACCACAATGCTGGTGCGGCCCTCAGTGAAATTGAGTTTGACACCCCTGCTCTAGCACTTTAGAAATAATCAAGGAAGTACTGTTAATTTTAGTTAAAAAATCCTAAATTGATAATCTATAAAATAAATAAATTTCAGAGATGTATCAAAATGTTTTCTATGTGGTTTATGGTTGATTTGTTCATAGTTGCCCTTATTTTTGATAGCTTGTTTCAGAGAATGGGAAGGCAGCAGTGGAGTATAGCTGTCCTGAGAAAGATCTCATTGGCTGTTTATCAGAAGAAGAACTCAAAGGCCTCATTCAGGTGAACAGAAGACCCCTTTTTATTACATTCCCATACCCTCAAATTATTTTGAATTAGCAATCTCATTTCTTGGCATCATAAGCATGTCTAAGCTGAAAGGAGTGAATAGAAGTGAATAGAATCCCTCACAAGTATTTTAGAATTCAGAATGCAGTTGTTGCTGGGATGTTTATATCAGTTTTACAGACTTGGACCAAATGCTGCTGGGAGACAAGTGGGTGGGAAACTAAAGATACCACAGTGTAGAACAGATCACTCATCAGTTCTTCTTAGCAATTCAGATTGGCACTCCAGTACAGCTGACTTCCCAGGCTTGTGAGTGGTAAATTTTTGAGCTGTATTGTTTCTAGTTCAATTAGCATACTTAGAAGCACAGGGGACAAGTGTCTCACCTATAGGTTTCTCTCCATCACCCCTATTATAACGAACAGGACAGAATAGAAGGAAGTGACTTTTGCAATTCTTTTTCCAAGAATGCGGAGAAATGTATCAACATGTGAAATCTTTCAAGTATTCTTTGGCCATCTCTCTTGTGCAGAAGGTCCATATTCATTTCAAATAGTGAGGATATGGGAAATATATGAAATTTCTAGAATATATGCTTCTTTGAGAAGCTGTGATCACTCCAAAGTAATGTCAGCAGTCCTCTTAGAAAACATACAGAACTGAAGATTTGAAATTTTGGAAACTGCAGATTAACTTATCTGAAAGCTGTCTTGTTGGCAAAAGTCATTTTAAGCAAAATCATAAAGCCATAAAGCTAACTATGAACCTTGCATATTTAGAAGAAAGCAACACAGCTGGGGACAAATAATTACCATTAGTGTTCTTCAACCAGTAATCCTCCAGATATGCAAAAAATACAATCCTGATAAAGTAAGAACTGAAGTTCAACAAAAGCAGAGATTGATCTTTATCAAATCTTCTGAGCTTCTTAAAAGTGTCTGTCTCTATAATCAGGTGCAGCTTTGATCTGACCCATAAGGCTATTCTTGTTTCTTTTCAAAGATGGAACTGTCCTCTTATCTAGCTTTTTTCTTCTTCAAATGAGTGTGGAACAGGGCATAGGAAGAAAGAGCGCAAAAGAAATAGTGAATGCACACACAAACATATATCAAATCTCCTGGTAAGCAGGACTCAAAATGACCAATACAGAAAAGGACAAAGCATATGGTAAAAAGTGCCCAGAGGGTCAGCATAGGTTGTATTCTACTCCTTAAATAGGCGACTGGCTTCATCATATACTTATTGTCCAGATATTGTGTGTTTTATTGGAGCTAATCTTCTTAGTTAGAATGGAACATTTGAACAAACATTTGGTCTCTTTTAAAATGTGTTTTCATTGTTAAACCATGACTTTTAGATAGTGTTTGCAGATTGCACTAAGTCCTGGTTTGTATAGTTCTAGTTGTTGATTTAACTACAGTTAGTTGAGCTCAGTAATCGCATCTGCTACAGTTTATAAACTATGCTGGCTTGAATAACAACAACAACAAGAGCAACAACAACAACTTTACTGTCACTTTGAATGTAAACCAAACTGCATACATCAAAATATTTATATTTATATTTATTTGATTTATATACTGCCCTTCTCCCAAAGGACTCAGGGCGGTGTACAGGGCAATAAATATCAAAAATACAAGGTACAAAAGTTAAAAGAAAATTAAATAATTATGCCCAATGCAATAGATAATTAAAATCAATATTAAAACCCCAAACCCATCAGACCAGGCCGGCTTGTTCGAATAAATAAGTTTTCAGATCACGGCGAAAGGAGTGAAGGTCGGGAGCCATCCGGAGCTCAACTGGTAAGCGGTTCCAAAGGTCTGGCGTGCCCACAGAGAACGCCCTCCCCCTGGGGGTCACCAGTCGACATTCTCTGACCGGTGGCACCCTGAGGAGGCCCTGTCTGTGGACCCATGCCATGTAGGGCTTTATAGGTCATCACCAGCACCTTGAATCTCACTCGGAGGGCAACTGGAAGCCAATGCAGCTCACGGAGCAGAGGTGTAACATGGGAGTATCGGGAGACCCCCAACACAACTCGTGTGGCTGCATTCTGCACCAGCTGAAGCCTCCGAGTGGTCCTCAAGGGCAGCCGCATGTAGAGAGCATTGCAGTAGTCTAAACGAGAGGTCACGAGCGCATGAGTGACCGTACAATGAAATTTCATTGCATACAGCTCTCAAAGGGTCACCAAGTCTGATATACACTCCTTGTTTGTGGCCGGCTCAAGTTTCAGAATGTCCATTTTAGTCTCTAGGAAGCAAACGGTGGCAAACAGGACAGATGGAAACAGCTCCATGTGGATTAGCCCTCAAATTAGCTTGTATTCCTGCACGACAACCTCCTCTCCTTTCCTTTTTCTCATCCTGTCTCTTCCACCTTTTCCTTAATGGGGCCTTGCTCCTTTTTGCCCCTGGAGGACACTGCCACCACCTCCAACTCCCCCAAAAGCCTCTCTCTCTTCCTCTGGGCCTGCTGACAGACTCATCCAGTTCTTTTGCTCCATAAGCCCCTGGACCTCTCCTCCTCTGCCTCCTTTGGAAACAGTCCTGATTTGCAATTGAATCCATAGCTGTGCCAGCAGTCAGATCTTGCTGCCAGCAGAATAATTTGAAGAGCACAAATGATTTTTAATGGTCTCACCAACAGTTCCGAAACTAGCCATACCAGCAAAGGTTGTCGGTCGTGTGTTACCCTAGTCTCACCATATTGCTCAAACACATTAAAACATTGCTGGTCATGTGACCCATATCCCTTATATCCCTCCAAAAACTTTTCACCTTCGAGAACTAATGTAGCCACAGCCGATCCAGATGCTGCCATCTTAGAACTAACATGTTGTAAGGTTTTACACTTAGCCTCACAATTGCCCCAACATTACTCAGGAATTTAAAAGAGCCAAAAGGAACTCCTGAGCCAAGGTTTCAGCAAGCAAACAACTTTTATTTTGATCAAAATAGAGTTGGGTGGCCACATCTCTCTTTGTGGCTGGTAGACAGATGAAGGCAACAACCAGGAAAGATGTCTTCCACCTTTTATACCTTTCCAGAACAAAGAGATCTGGTCTTGGTACTAGGAACCAAAAGGTACAGAAAAATAAATCCTATATGATGACTCATACACAATGTGGAAAATAACTGGAAGTACTGAGGAAATTTAAAAATAAATATATATATGCTTTTAGTATTATCATGTAATCATATTTTATATTTTATAATAATCATTTTATAATCAATTGCCTGGGTAGATGCTTTGAGTATATGGGGAAAAATACAGGCCTTAAGTAGGGGAGGGGGAGAACAGGGGTTACCATGGGGCCCAGTGTGAGTCACCATCTAGGAATTGTTTTTAAGTACCTTCTGGTGCCTGGTACCCCTGGCAGATGTAGAAGATGGGAAACATCTCTCCTCTAGAAACAGGATAGTAGGGGAGGGATCTTATTAGTATAATGTAAGCAAACAGGGGCAGAGATAATGTATTCTGTTTAGGCGCTTCTGATAGATTGTAACCTCCAAAGCCTAAGCCAATGGGGCCACGGGGGAGGGAATGGGGCGTCGTGATAGGATGTATAATAATATGTGATTTTGGAATTTGGGGTGTGGTTCAGTGTTTGGCTACATTGTTTGCCTTCCTGAATCCACCATGCTTTGCAAACCGTTATTTTTTTAGACTTTGTTGTGAAGTCTGATAAACTTCTTTTCTATTTGTAACTCAAACAGAGTGGATTTCAATTTGTGACTATTTTTGTGTCTAACAATTTTTGGTGCCAAAACCCGGGACTCAACAGGATTTCATTCAGGACTCCCTAACTTGGTGGAGGATGTGGAAGGCATGCCCTGTCGAGTTCGACAGTCCAGCTTTGAATTCTGGGAGTGGTAAGTTCTGAATGAACCCTAGAGCCCCAAGAACCTGTGGAACATACAAATAGAACAGAAGTATGAAGGGGAACAGGAACAGAGATTGCCGGCCTCTAGGCCTCAGGAAATACCGGGTAACTTTGTGCACGGACCTAGGTGAGTAAGATCTGGGGTGGCCAGATGAAAACCACTTAGGCGGTTGGGAGAGGGCTGGGTAGGACTGCTTGAATCTGAGATCTGTGAGAGGAGTGCATTAGACATCCCAAGTACCATTGGGGGTAGCAAGACGGAGTGGGAGCTGACCCTTCTGTAAAAGGCGAAGCAGGACCTTGGTGAAGCAAAAGTTGGTCTCATTAGATTGATAAGGATAAAATAGCAGTACGGTAAACCAGCAGATGAGGACTGGGTAGGACTGTTTGCATCTGAGATCTGTGAGAGGAGTGCATTAGACGTCCCGAGTACCACTGGGGATAGCAAGACGGAGTGGGAGCTGACCCTTCTGTAAAAGGAGAAGTAGGAGCTTGGTGAAGCGAAAGTTGGTCTCATTAGATTGGTAAGGATAAGATAACAGTATGGTAAACCAGTATAGGCAATTCTAGGAGTGTTCCCAGAAAAGAAATGTGTGAAGAAAATTAGGAAAAATCCCAAACTAAATGTAGATAAAGAGAATCCTTTGGGACTCCTATTAATGGGTTGACTGTGTGTGTTGGGGGCCTCATAGGCAGGGAAAGATAAGTCATGGGCAATAAGGCCAGTAAGGGGATAAGGTGTTCCCTGGAAAGTCCCTTAGGGCAAGGTTAACAAAGGTACCATGATTCAATATTGTTATTTTGAGTGGCCAAGAAATCCTATTGCTCAAAATATGGAAATATGGAAGTTTTAAAATTGGCTATGTCAAGCATTAAACATATATGTTAATAAAAGAAGTTTTTATGCCTGTTAGATTCCAGGCAATGAATAGTTCATTTTTGTTAGAGGAGTTTGGAGGTAGTGTATTTGTGTCTATCTGTGTTGTGTCTAATAAAAATAAACAAAAAGGCCTTATTTAAAAATGTATGGTTTGCCTGGAAAAAGTATGAAATGAACTTTTTGTATGTGAAATTGTTTATGCAGGCAGTTGGAATGGAAGTGAATGAGTTAATTTGCTGATATGTAAATGTGAGTGTGTTAGCCCTCAAACCCACCTACCACCCCCACCCCGTCCCAGGCTGTGAAAGGAACAGTAAACTGCAGATTTTATTGTTGTAAAAGCCATGGAGGATGTGTGAGAGAATTTATGGAAAATACATGTAAAGGAGAGCAAATTATTATTATTATTATTATTATTATTATTATTATTATTATTATTATTATTATTATTATTATTATTATTATTATTATTATATAGTGGTGACATTTTTGTAAAGTTTCTTTTACTTTTTCCCCCCCTTTAGTCTCTTTCTCCCCCCCCCCCCCACTGTGTTACTTTAAGAGTGAGAGAGAATGAGAGAGAGAGAGAGAGAGAGAGAGAGAGAGAGAGAGAGAGAGAGAGAGAGAGAGAGAGAGAGAGAGAGAGAGAGAGAGCCAGCCAGAAGAGGGGGGGCTGTTTGTTTTAACTATTTCTTTTTTCCTCTGCTCAGAATTCCTGTCTGAGGAAGGGGGATGGATGTGAAATTTAATGCCCACTCTTGCAGTTTCAGCTTGCAATTTTTTTTTTACTCAAAAGAGGAGAGATTAATTGTTGGACAATCTTTTTTGGAAATTGAGTTTTAATTAGATCTATATATATATTCATCAACCAAAAGAAATTACTTTGAATTGTTTTGCTTAGATTTGTAAGTTTTAACCTACTTGATGGAAATTTGTTTCCATCTGATTGGAATAAGGATTAAATTGGAATTTGACTAACTTTATATTAAAAGCAATAAGGGCATTTAAAAAAAAGAATTGAAAACTCTAATTGAGGACCCGCTGGGGGCTGCTGAACAGTTGGATAATGTATTAGGACCAAATATTTATACCTGGGACGAACTGGCGGCTATTTTAAATGCTTTATTTTCGGCTGAAGAAAGACAATTAATTAGAACTGCAGCAGCAGCAATTTGGACTAGGGAACACCCAAATGGGGGGGGGGGGGTAGTGGCAGATGTAAAGCTTCCTCTTGCCAGACCAAACTGGGATAACAATGATTTGGCTGGAAGACAAAATATGGAAGATATGAGAAATCTTATAAGTAGAGGAATGAAAGAAGCAATACCAAAGGCTTAAAAAAAAGGATTGCCTTAAACGTGAAAGAGAGCAGCAAATTTACTCAGTGTGGGAAGACGAGGATAGTTTTTACTAGGGGTGTCAGGGACAATTTATTTTTTAGGTCCCACAATGAGCCCTTGATAAATTTAGAAGTGGGACCCAAGAAGGAAGAGGTAGTGTTTTTAATTGATACTGGGGCAGCGCGCACTTCAGTGTCAACTTTAATACCTACCACAAAGATTAGTCAGAATCAAATTAGAGTGTCTGGAGTGAAAGGAGAAGGATTTTATGTAAAAGAATTGGAGGATATTCAAATTGGGCAAGAAAATGGAGAAAATATAAGGGCATAATTATTGTATATACCAGAGGCAGGTGTGAATTTGCTAGGGAGAGATGTGTTAAGAAAATTGGGACTTACAATTACATTTAAGGAAAAAACGAATCCTCTTTTTGTATTAACAGAAGAAGATGAAAAGAGGATAAACCCAAAGGTGTGGGTTGGGGAAGGAAATAGGAGAGGTTTGCAAATTGAACCCCTAAAAATAGAATTAACAAGTCCAGATGAAGTAGTAAGACAGAAACAATGTGCTTTGTCAATGGAGGGTCGGAAAGGTCTTCAATCTGTAATTGATGGTTTAGTGAAAGATGGGTTATTAGAACCTACCATGTCACCTTTTAATACACCTATACTTCCTGTAAAGAAATCAGATGGAACATACAGGATGGTACAAGATCTTAGGCTTTTGAACAGAATTGTGAGGACTAGACACCCTGTAATCTCAAACCCATACACTTTGATGGGACACATTCCACCTGAACATCAGTGGTTCAGTGTGGTAGATTTAAAAGATGCATTCTGGGCTTGCCCCTTAGCAGAGGAATCACGTCCATTGTTTGCTTTTGAATGGGAAAATGCCTTTACAGGAAGGAAACAACAATACCAATGGACTGTGCTTCCTCAGGGATTTATGGAATCTCCAAACCTGTTTGGACAAGTGTTGGAACAGGTATTGGAACAATTCCAGGTCCCTGGAGAAACATACATGAGAAGCAACTGATAAATTGCTAGAAATTTTGGGAGAAAAGGGGTTGAGAGTTTCTAAGAAGAAATTACAATATGTTGAAAGAGAGGTGAAGTATTTGGGACATTTGATAAGTAAAGGTAGTAGAAAAATAACACTGGATAGAATTGAAGGGGTGGTTAAACAGCCTCTTCCTAAAGATAAAAAGGAGTTGAGAAAATTCCTAGGTTTGGTAGGCTATTGTAGGTTATGGATTGACAACTATGCTAGTCTGACTAAACCTTTATATGCTAAATTGATTGAATCTGAACCATGGGATTTGGAGTGGGAGAATCAGGAAAAAGAAGATTTTAAGCAAATTAAAGAAGCTTTGACCCAAACTCCTGTGTTGAGCTTTCCCAATTTAGACAAACCTTTTCATTTGTTTGTAAATGCAGAAGAAGGAATAGCTTATGGGGTTTTGACTCAAACCTGGGCAGGTCAACACAAAGCTGTAGCATTTCTGTCAAAAATTATGGATCCTGTAGTAAGAGGATGGCCAGTCTGTACAGGCAGAGCAAATTTAAAGTCCAATTCCTCCTCAATCTCCCAGCAAACACTTTCACTATAAAAAAGGGGGGAGAGAGGGGAAAAAAAGAAAAACCCCTTCACCTCTTATAAAAAAAGGGGGAAAAAGTTCTTCCCCTCTCTCCTCCCTATTCACTCAGATGCCATTTTCCCTTTCTTTTCCAAATAGTAAGCAGGACGAAAAAAGAATTGTTTTTCGAGGGTTAAAGCCTTGTACTTGCTGTTTATAGGACTCCTGTCTCCGCTCTGCTGCAACAATGTTTCTAGATGTCGACTTCCGGTGGCAGCGGGGCGCCGAAGATAGCCGTTTCGGGCTGTCCGCTTCACAGCTGAGTTTTTCTACCGAAAACAGCGCCGATCAGCTGTTTCAGTGGATTTGAAGCCCCCTCCTCGGGAGAAGAGGAGGGGGTGAGGCCCCAGGTAGGGGTTGAGCTCTCCGGGGCCGCCTGAGCTGAAAGCTTGGGCGGCTGAAGGATTGAGCCCCCCCGAAGCCTGGGTTGCTCCGAGCTGTTGAGCGTCTCTGCTCCGGGATTTTTTGGAGCAGAGCCAGGCGTTTGCGACCACCCCTGCCAGAAGGAATGACTTTGGAGTAATAAGGAGCAGACAGAGCGGTACAGGAGGTCAAGGTGAAGAGGATTTTTATTTTTACTCCCTAGCTCAATGGACTTTACAGTTTTAAAGTGAAAGTACGCAACAAGTGAAAGTGGGGAAAGATGGCGGCTAACTCTTCCTCTAAAGTTCTTCGGAGTGCGGGAAATTCCCCGGTGCAACAGACATCGTTGCAAGCTTTGCTTCCTCCTGCACCTCCGGTGGCATTGACGTTGAAGGACTTACAAGATGCCTTTGCAAAGCAATCTCAGGTAATGTCAGTAATGATGGATGATAAGATGGCAAGGCTGGAGGAGAAACTGGAGAAACTGGAGGAGAGGATGAAAGAGAAGTTTAATGTAATGGAGGAGAGGATGGAAGAGAAGTTCAGTGCAATGAGGGTAGACATTTTGTCTACAGTTGAAAGCGTGGCTGAATGTGTGCAACGTTTGGACGAAAAAGTGGAGGATCTTAGTCAAAAGAACTCTATACTAGAAATAAAGGTACTGGAGAATGAAAATTTAAGGGATAAAATGGATGGAGAATTGAGCCTTGTCCAGTATCACCAGATGCAGTATGCTATTAGAATCAGGGGCTTAAAAGAGAATCCTAAAGAAGACTTAAAGCAGCTGATTTCTGAGGCTTTGGAAGCAGTATTGGGCCAGCCAGCATCTGAAATAGAGGGATGTATGGATAAAATTTTTCATGTAAATTCATGGATTGCAAGGCAGAGGAAGCTACCTAGAGATGTGGTGGTCTATTTTACAAAGAGAGCAACTAGAGATGAAGTTATTCAAGCTGCTTATGATACTAAAGTTGTGGTTGCTGAGCATAGAAGTCCTGGTTCCAAAAGAGATTCCTCCAAAGATCTTAAGGAGAAGGAAAGATTTTGCATTTTTTGTGCAGGAACTTAAGCAACGTGATATTAAGTTCAGATGGGAGATTCCAGTCGGATTGGTGGTGATGCACGAAGGTAAAAGATATCGTCTGGTTACTGTGACTCAGGCGCGTGATTTCTATAGCAATGTTTTAAAAGCAACCCCTCTATCACTCTTGGAAGCTGCAAAGGGAGCTGGAGAGGGAAAACCTCAAGAGGCTGAAGGTGGACAGACAGAGGAGAATGGTGCTGGAGGGGATCAAGTTATAGCTTCATCGGCTGCTGCTGGAGAGCAGAGGTTGACGTGTGCCGCTTTAAGACGAGCAAGACAAGTACAAGAGCAAGACCAGCAGAAGTTTATGGAACTCTCCAAGCGTACTTACAGTGAAGCTGTGGGAGGAGCGCGGCCCAAAGAAGATAGAGGGGCTATTGAGGATGTGCTCCAAAAGCTTCGGGGCGCCAAGCATGGCGACTAAATTTCTAACTTAGAATGTTAATGGATTAAACTCACCACAGAAGAGAAAGAAAGTTTTTCAATATTTAAAACAATTTAAGATTGATGTTATATGCTTGCAAGAAACGCATATTAGGGTTATGGACCAAAAGTATTTATCGAACTCAAGGTTGGGCACGCAATTTGTTGCCTCTGCGATGAATAAGAAAAATGGTGTGGTTGTCTACGTGAAAAGTACTCTAACAGCGGAATTAATTGCAGATAAGCAAGGAAGATATGTTATGATAGATTTGCTGTTAGAAGGTAAAAAAACGCTTCTAGTTGCACTGTATGCTCCTAATCAACAACAAGCTGACTTTTTTAATCTACTTCATACAAAGCTTACTCAATTGGATTATAAATCGTTTATTTTTATGGGAGACTGGAATGGTGTTTTGGATGTACAGATGGATAAGGCTGGCTCTTTTAAGCGTGCTCCGAGTCATGCCAGACTGCCTAAATCTTTTTTTGAAATGAAGGACGATTTGGAACTGCGAGATATCTGGCGTGACACACACCTACATGAAAAGGATTATACTTTTTTTTCTAACAGACATCAAACTTTTTCTAGGATTGATTTTATTTTGTTGACTAATGATTTTTTTCCTAGGATTAAGAAGGTAAAGATCTGTGCAAGAACTATTTCTGACCATAGTCCAGTTTGGTTAGAGATCAATAAGGACAATAGGGATAGGCGCTCGTGGCGTGTAAATGAGAATTTGTTCAGAAATCAGAGAAATGTGGAAGAATGTAAACAGCAGATGAAGGATTTTTTTGAAATTAATATGAACAAGGATACCTCTATGGATATGGTTTGGGATGCTAGCAAGGCCTACATGAGAGGAGTGTTGATATATATAAATAATAAATGCAGACGTACTTTGGAAGCCAGAAGGAAAGAATTGGAGAATGAAATTAGGGAAAAAGAAAAGGCCTTAATTTTGAATCCATTGGATGTGAAGACTAAGGAGGTTATTAAGCTATTAAGAGGACAATTTGATAAATTGATGGCTGATCAAGTGGCAACCAATTTGCGTTTTGCCAGGCATAATACTTTTTGCAATGCTAATAAGCCAGGTAGATGGCTAGCTTACAGACTAAGGAAAAAGCAAAGGGCTTCTAATATAGATAAGATTGAACATAAGGGAAAGGTTGTGTTTCAACAGGATCTTATTAAGGAAGCCTTTCTGGATTTTTATTCTAAATTATATGCTAAGGAGAAGATTAATGAAAAAGACATTGATGTATATTTGGAGAACGCTAGCATCCCGGTTCTTACGCATGCACAAAAAGAGGAGATTAATCAATTGATAACAGAAGAAGAAATTCTTATAGCAATTAAGGAATTGAAGGTGGATAAAGCGCCAGGTACGGATGGTTTGACTGCAGCTTACTACAAAAATTTACAATTAGAGTTGATAAAACCGTTAAAGGAACTGTTCCAGACAATTCAGAGAGGGGGAAAGGTGCCTCCGTCTTGGAGAACTGCTTTTATCTCTTTGATTCCAAAGGAAGATCAAGATGCTACTCAAGTAAAAAACTATAGACCGATATCACTTTTAAATACAGATTACAAGATATTTGCTAAGGTGTTGGCTAATAGATTGATGAGGGTTCTGCAACAGGTGATTCATGGGGATCAAACTGGGTTTATTAGTGGTAGGCAAATGAAAAATAATGTGAGGCATATAGTTGATGTGTTAGAGTTTTTGGAAAGGAACAACCAGATCCCTGCGGCGCTAATTTTTTTAGATGCTGAAAAAGCTTTTGATCAATTGAATTGGCAATTTTTGATGAAAGTTCTAGATAAAATGAATTTTGGGGATAAATTTTTGCAACCAATTAGGGCATTATATCAAAAACAAACTGCCCGAATAATAGTTAACAATAGTTTGACTGAAGCATGTAATATTGAGAAGGGCACAAGGCAAGGGTGTCCGTTATCGCCTTTGTTATTTGTGTTAACATTGGAGATATTATTGGTAAAAATACGGAATTCGGAAAGAATTAAGGGTATACAAATTAGAGATCAGGATTATAGGTTGAGAGCATTCGCAGATGATCTGGTTGTTACGGTGACCCAGCCGGAGAACTCTGTTGTGGACCTGATGGAGATAATAATGCAATATGGGAAGGTTTCTGGATTTAAAGTTAATGCACAAAAAACTAAAATTCTGGCCAAAAATATGACAGTATCGCAAAAGGCTCTTTTAGAAGGATTAACTGGATTTGAGATTGCTAAAAGGGTCAAGTATTTGGGGGTGTTTTTGTCACCCTCTAATACAAAGTTATATAAAAATAACTATGAAAAATTATGGGGAAAAATTCAAAAAGAAATGGAGAGTTGGGAAAAATTGCAATTGTCTTTGTTGGGAAGAATCGCAGCAGTGAAAATGAATGTCCTGCCTAAATTTTTATTCTTATTTCAAATGATACCGGTTCTTAAGAAAGATTCTAATCTGGAAGAATGGCAGCGGGGTATCAATAAATTTGTCTGGGCAGGGAAAAGGCCACGAGTTAAACTTAAGATTATGCAGGATACTCGTGAAAGAGGTGGCCTTAAAATGCCCAATCTTAAATTATATTATGAAGCTGCTGCGTTAGCAGGAATAAGTGATTGGATTAATTTGACACAAGAGAGATTATTAAATCTTGAGGGCCACGACTTGTTATTTGGCTGGCATGCATATTTGTTGTATGATAAGAAGGTAGATAATGTGTTTAAAGTGCATATTTTAAGACAGGCATTGTTGAGAGTTTGGAAGAAGTATAGACATAAGCTAGACTGTAAGATGCCATTGTGGGCAATTCCAAAACACGCAATAGAAAACATAAATGTTGGTTTCAAACATGATGTGACTATGTATAAGGAGATTTTAAGTCTGGAAAGAAATGTCTGGTGTTTGAAGCCGTATAACCTCTTGCGAGATGAGAAGATTGTTCAAACTTGGTTTCAATATACTCAGTTACGGGCCAGGTGGAAAGAAGATCAGAAAACTGGTTTTACAATGACTGATGAAAATTTGATAAAGCAAATTAGAAATCAGGGTCCAGCACATATCAAACGGATATATCTTGCATTGATTGAAATTGACTCAGAAACAGAACTTGTTAAAGATTGTATGATAAAATGGGCTCAGAACATCCAAGAAGTTATTACAATGGACACGTGGGAAAAGATCTGGGTGAGGAACGTAAAATTTACACAAGCTCAAAATTTAAGAGAGAACTTTTATAAAATGTTTCATAGATGGCATTTAGATCCTAAAAAGCTTGCAAGTATGTATCCGAATTATCAGCCAAAATGCTGGAGGTGTGGTGTAGATATCCCAGTCTCCCAAAAGACCTTTTTTGATTCCTATATTAAAAATCACAAAATTCTCCCTTCCTGTCTCTAGTGATAATATTTCTGCAAGTGTAAAATCTGCTTTCCTCTGCCTGCAAAAGACCTTTTTATTTATTTATTTATTTTTTATTTTTAATTCCATTTATATCCCGCCCTTCTCCGAAGACTCAGGGCGGCTTACAAGCTTAGCAGTAGCCTTCATTCTATGTATATGCCTGCTTATACATAGAATGAATACATAGAATGATTCCCATATTAAAAGTTTAACACTTCTGCCTTCCCCCCCATTTGCAAAGTTACATTCCTGCATTCAGTTTAACACTTCTGCCTTTTCTCCAAATCTGCAATTGTAAGGTCACATTCCTGCATTCCATTTCTGCCTCTGGTGATAAAACTCTTTTACAACCACATTCCTGTCCCTGATGATTCTTCATTCACATATAACAAGACTTGTAATTGCCCATGCCTCAAGATATGGCTTCCTGTCTCCTGAAATTGTCTCTGCTTCAAGATTATGTCTTTCAAGTCATGTCTTCCTGTGATAACCTTTTGTCTTCCCTGTTAGCATTTGTATATGGCCCTGTCTCCTGCAATTATTTCTGCCTCAAGTTATGTCTTCCTATGATAATCCTTGTCAACTTTGTTAACATTTGTATAAGATAGCTATGCATTATTGTTTCCTGTAATGACCTTTGCCCTCTTCATTAGCAGTTCTCTGTTAGCATAAACTATGTTTTATTGTTTCCTGTGATGACTTTTGCTCTTGTATACATTGAGTTATGTTTTCCCTATGACCTTTCATATGTTGCTCCCTCATGAGTGTGTTTGCCCCTCCCAAATGAAACAGCCTAATAAAAGGAGGGTGTCCGGAGCTGTTCGGGGGCATAACATCAACCCCGGGCACTCCGTGCTCTCTCACCTTGAGCAAACTTGTGTCGGTGCCTCAATTTGTCCTGGGACTCTGTTCCTGAGTCATCGCAGTTCCCAAGTGTGACCGTCGGAACGTCCGGCACACTGGGTCGGTGGCAAAGGGCAGGATCCTTCCATATTCAAGGTGTTCACCCTTGCGAGGGACCCTCTAAATTCTCACCCCTGTCACGGGGCTCTAAGAGTTGAGGCCAGAACCCAGATCAACCGCCCAGCGCAACCACCCAACCCAACAACTGGGGGCTCGTCCGTTGGATCGCGGCTTCAACTCCACAGTACGACTCCTGTCCAGGGGTGTGCTGCCTGCATTCTCGTTTTCACGCACCTCGGAGAAGGCTTCAAATCGTGAGTAAATGGGCTCCCCACTTTCCAAAGTTTCGTCAGGTCATAGGGACGAACTTTTTAATATAGTGCAGAATGCTAATTTTGTTCAAAAACACAATGGCACCATGGTCCATCCTGCAGGAAAGAGACTTTTAACAAAACTTTTACGATATATTAACAAAAATTGTCCGGCTTATCCGGAATCAGGCACTTTGTCTGTTATAACCTGGGAAAAGCTAGGGAAATATCTTCACAATCATCCCAGGGCGCCTGCTGACATTCTATCCGCATGGCAAGCAGTGATGGCAGCATTAAAACTTTTGCCATCTCCTTTAGATCTGACATCTACTTCTAAACCTCTTGATCCTTCTTCTGATCTTTCGCCTTCATCTGAAGCACCACCACCCTATCCTTCTGCACCATCTACAACATCTTCTGAGAAACCTTCCTTGCATTCTCCATTCTCATCTGAATTTCTAGACTCCTCTTCTCTAACCTTATTGCCAGGAGGCCAATTAACAAATCTTCTTACTTCATCTGTTTTTCTGATGAATTCTCCTGAAGAAACATCTCTTTACCCTTTAAGTTTAGCCCCGGGTGGAGGAGGTCCTGCAGTTCATCAAAATATACCTATGAAATTATTAAAAGATTTGAAAATGGCAGTCAAAGAATATGGTATCCAATCGCCATATGTTAAAGGATTACTTAATTCATTAGTAGATGCTAACTCGACAATGCTACTTTATGATTGGAAAACTCTTTTTTCTATGCTTTTAACTCCTGCTCAATATGTCATCTGGCAATCAGAATACAAAAAAAATGTTGAATCTGAGGTCCGAAAAGGACTCCCTCAGGGTGTAACACGTGACCACTTGTTGGGCATCGGTCAATTTGCCACCTTAATTCAACAACAAAATTGTCCACGGCGTGCTTTTGCCATAATACATCTCTGTGCAATGGCAGCTTTACGCCACGTAGATGATGCCTCTGGAGAATCTGCTCAAAATTTTCTCAAAATTGTTCAAGGACCTATGGAACCATATGCTACATTTATCAGTTGCCTTCAATTGGCATTAGAACGACAATTTGATAATAAAGCTGGCAGGGATGAATTAATTATTAAATTGGCTTATAGCAATGCTAATGATGACTGTCAGAAAGTCTTACAACCCATTGCTAACAAACCAGGAGTTACACTTGCAGAATTTTTAGAACTTTGTCACAGTGTAGGGACAACTTCCTATAAGATGCAAGCACTGGCGGCAGTTATTTCTGCTAATAAAACATCTCCTGAAACTTCTCCGGAAGCTTTTCCTATCACTAGAACAGGGAATTGTTTTAACTGTGGCAAACCGGGTCACTTCAAAAATCAGTGTCGACAACCTGGGGGAGGGGGTGCGCCTCGTGGCCAAGCACGGGGACCACAGCCACCCCCCAACACAAAGCCAAAAACAGTCTGCCCACGTTGCCGCAAAGGCTTCCACTGGGCTTCGCAATGTCGAGCAAATGTTTCCATTCAACAAAATCAGGGAAACTAGACACGGGGCGATCAACCAGCCCCGCTCCAAAGGTTGAAACTATTTCCACACTTCCTTTTGATTTGGCAAACACTCAATCTTCAAATACATTCTCATTGCCTGTTACTTTAACTTCAGATATAACATATGATGATCCTGGATCAATTTTTACCATGCCACTATCAATTACATTACAGAAGCCTGTTCCCTCTAATATTCCGGCTTTACTTATTCCTAATTCTGTTTTAATTGTTGAAGGAGTAGTCGCTGCTCCTTTCCTTTATGACTCTACTTCACTTCATAATCTTTCCTTATCTGCCTATGGCGATAGGACCTTCCACCTTAAAGCAGGCACACAAATCGCCACACTAATTTTTCTGTCGCCACCAACTAACGATACCCCTGGTGTTTTTTCTTTGCATCAACCTGTTCATGTTTCTAAATCCTTCCTTACTGTTTCCTTACAAGGCCGTTCTTTTTCTGGTCTAATAGATACAGGAGCTGATGTTTCCGTGATCCGTACAGCTGAATGGCCTGCTGATTGGCCTCTTACCAATACCTCTGCCGTTCAGGGAGTGGGAGGAGCACAGGCTGCCAAGGTTAGCACTAACTGGCTGTCTGCCTCCACTCCTGATTCTTTGGCTACTGCTTTTCTTAAACCTTACGTATGGCCTCTTCATTGTAACCTCTGGGGGCGAGATCTTCTTTCTCAACTTCGGGCTACACTACATATTCCTTAAATATGCTGCCTAAACCTTTGTCACTTGCTTTAAAATCTAGTCTTCCTGTGTGGGTAGATCAATGGCCACTTCCTATTGAAAAACTCACTGCTTTAATAGATTTAGTCCAACAACAGTTGCAGCAGGGTCATATTGAGCCTTCTACTAGCCCTTATAACACACCAATTTTTGTCATCAAAAAGAAATCGGGAAAATGGAGACTATTACAAGACTTAAGAATGATCAATAACATTCTCCAACCAATGGGCCCATTGCAATGTGGCCTACCTAATCCTAATTTGATTCCTCAAAATTATGACCTTGTTGTAATTGATTTGAAGGACTGTTTCTTTTCTATTCCGCTTGCAGAACCTGACCATCTTCTTTTTGCTTTTACTATTCCTGAATTTAATAATAGCAGACCCACTAAAAGGTACCAATGGAAAGTTCTTCCTCAGGGAATGTTAAATTCTCCAACAATGTGCCAATACTATGTAGATAAAGTTTTAGAACCATTTAGACATAAATATCCAAAAATTTTGGTTTACCACTATATGGATGACATACTAGTTGCAGCAGAAGGACCAAAAGGTACTGTTATGCAAACAATCCCTTTCCTTACTCAGCTCTTAAATTCTGCTGGTCTTTTTATAGCCCCAGACAAAATACAGTCACAATATCCGGTACAATATTTGGGTCATAAGGTACTTGCAGCTGCAGCTGCCCCCGATCTTCCACTTTTAAATATTGGACCAGTTACTACCTTGGTCAAATTACAACAATATCTTGGTACTTTGAATTGGGCTAGACCTTATTTCTCTCTTCCTACTAATATCTTATCTCCTCTATTTAAGGCCTTAATAGGCCCCAAGCATCCTGCAGATAAAATCATCCTAGATTCACATCAATTACAAGTGGTTCAAGAGGTTAATCTGGCCCTTCGTACTTTGTGGGTGGATCGATTAGAAGCCAACATTCCAATATCTTTGGCTGTTCTTTCCACTCCGCAATTGTACACAGGAATTCTTATGCAAATTAGTAGCAGTAAAAAACTTTTAATCTTGGAATGGTTACACCTTTCTCACACTCCAAAAACTTCTATTTTTTCTCGAATCACCCAACTTGCTGCTCTTTTTACCAAAGCTCGGAAACGGGCAAAGGCAATGATGGGTCTGGAAATAGACACAATTTATCTCCCCTTCCGATTGACACAATGGGAAGAAATGTTTGTAAATTCAGATGTCCTTCAAATTGCTCTTGAAAATTGGAATGGAAAATTATCTTGCCACCTCCCCACAGACCCTCGACTACAATTGATCAAAACTATCCCAACTACAATTTTTAATCCAATAGCAAAACAACCTATCCCGCAAGCACTAACAGTGTTTACGGATGGTTCAAAAGCCATTGGGGCATGTGTTTGGCAACTTGATTCCACATGGCACAAACGTCTCACTACGGGACAATCATCAGCTCAACAAGCTGAATTAGCTGCTTTTAATCTGGCTCTTTCCATTTTTCAAAATCAGCCATTGAACATAATCACAGACAGTCTTTATGTTGCCAACATTGTTTTTTCCATTTTTGATGCCTATATTTCTCCTTCTCTATCACCATCATTAATGACTTTATTTTTACAGCTGCAACAATTGTTACAAAAACGAACAACACCATTATTTGTAGCACACATTAGGAGTCATCAACATCTTCCAGGATTCCTATCAGAAGGGAATCATATGGCGGATGAAGCCTGTAAATCTGTCTTACAGATTTGTGCTTTAACAGCCGGAGAAAGTCACTCATATTTTCATCAAAACAAAAAGGCTCTTGTGAAGCAATTCGGACTCACACACCAAGAAGCTGCTGCAATCATTCAACAATGCCCTACTTGTAGTCTTCAAGCTCGAAGTATCCCTGAAGGAGTAAATCCTAGGGGTACACAAGCTTGTGAGACTTGGCAAATGGACGTTACACAATTCCCTCCATTTCCCCCTTGGAAGTATATTCATGTATCCGTAGATACGTATTCAGGCTTTATCATGGCCACCCTACAAAGAGGGGAAACGGCCAAACAAACAATCAATCATTGTATTAGATCTTTCATAACACTGGGATGTCCTAAAATTTTAAAAACTGACAATGGTCCTGCATACACAAGTACTGCATTTTCGGAATTCTGCTATCGATGGGACATTGTACACAAATTTGGTATTCCATTTAATAGCCAAGGGCAAGCTATTGTGGAACGCACAAATCAAACACTTAAAAATGCATTGCAACGATATTTAGGGGCAAAAGGCGTAAGTCCCCCGACACTCCCAGTGTTGCAAAATGTTCTTAATGTTTGTCTTTATACTCTCAATTTTTTGAACCTTACAGGGTCACCAGCTACTTCAGCCGCTTCTCGACATTTTTCTAACCCTCCTTGTCCAACCTCCAGACCTTCTGTTTATTATAGGCAACTACCAGATCCTGCTTGGAAAGGACCGGTACCCTTGATCACCTGGGGAAAAGGCTACGCTGCAGTCCAACTTCCGGATCGCGCATTGTGGGTCCCTGCACGTTGCGTACGGCCCTATCATGCTATCACAAAGCCTTCCCCTGCTGCTGACTCTATGTCTTTGCCTTTACTCTTTAGCGACAGCTCAATTGAGGGCTGACCCGCATATTATACTTGCACCCCCTTTCACACCTGTCACTTTCACTTTTCGAGATGACTCTCTGCCTCACTGTAATTATGCATTGCAACACCGCGGTCGTTATCTTGCTTCTCCTTTTCCGGCACATATTCAATACACTTATTTTCCGTGTAATATTTTCCTTCATGTAACAGTCACCCCCTCCACTATTGGCTCTTACTCCTGCCTTGGATTTCTAGCCAATGGCACTCGTTTCAATCAAACCGTGTATCTTTTCTCTTCATATTCTGCCTCCTACCTTCCTATTCCTTCTCTGCTTGCCTCTTGGCTCTCCAGATACCCACCCTATTCAAAGGATCCCTGTGCTGTACGCTACGTCCGCTGCAGACGCCCCTCTCCTGTCAACACGCTAAAGTGCCTCTGGTCTTTTGATCGCCTCGTCGGCCACTGTGAAGGAGGAAGCAAAATTTCCCCGCCGCCTCATCATCACATTCATCAACGGGCTTCGCCAAGTCACGGCCAGCGAGGACACGACCAACGTCCTTTGTCACTTCCCCGTCGGCCGCGTAACATTGCTTGGACCAGTACGCAGCCGGCTGCACCAACCGCTCCAAGAACCATTCTACCAGCCTTATCACCACGTCAACATTTTCCTCGATCACGACGCTCTTTGCCCTCCGTTCCTAACAACCAGCATCGCCCTGTAAACTACACCTGGACTATCATTGACTTTCAAGGAAACACCCTATACTCCATTTCCAACCGTACCCTATGGCCCTGGTTTCCCACGCTCTACTTTGACTTTGCTGAAATGCTCGTAGGAGCCCATGGGTTTAAGCACAAAACAAAATGAGATCCTTCCCCTCGTGAGGTCTGGTGCACAGGCCCAGGCCTGTACATTTGCCCAGGCTATATTACAGACCTATCCCATATAGATGAATGTGGAACCGCCTCTGATTGGTATTGCAAATCCTGGCAATGTGTGTCCACAGGAAAAATTTGGTGGACTGCACCTTACACTACTGATTACATCGAGGTAGGACTGGGACCGGACTCCAACTTGCCTTGGTCATCATGCAGCAATTGGGCTTGCTGTGGTGTTCGCCTCAACCCAATGTACGTTACCTTCACATCACATGGAAAAAGGCTCCCGCTTGCTGCTTGGTTAGCAGGGAAAAAGTGGGGGGGCAGATCCTATGATAAATCCACATACAATCATCCAGGTAATATTTTTATAATTCGACTCACCATGTCCCTAGAAGTATCCCCACCTGTGGGTCCAAATAAGCAAAATAACTCTCCCTTTTTACAACCCTTTCCAAGGGAAACTAATCCGTTGATAACTCTTGTTTCCTCCACACACGACGCCTTGGTAGCAGCTCATGCTTTCCCTGACAATGATACCAAATGTTGGTTGTGCTTATCTTCTCTACCCCCTTTTTATGAAGCTATTGGCTCCCCCTCCCCATTTGCAAATAGCACCTCTGATGCCACTTGCAGATGGTCCAATTCTTCTATAACTATATTTTCCATTGAAGGCCAAGGATGCTGTCTTGGATATGTACCTTCTAATTACTCCCACTATTGTATTAATGCCTCATCTGATGCTTATATATCTTGTATGATATTTTTACCAAATGAAAGAACAGGTCTTCCTTATGGAGCTGAGGGATGGTCTATAATGTATACTCACTCTACAACAGCAGATCTTTCCAAACGACTTAAGGGTCAGTTCTTCATTCCTTCCAATGGATCCATCTGGGCTTGCTCCACTGGTGCCACTGCATGTGTCAGTGGAGACATATTACACACACAAAAAGCTTTTTGTATTCAGGTTTACCTTCTCCCAAAAATGTCTGTCTTTTCTGATAATGACTTTATCTCCCGTATGGAACCACCCCAATATTCTCTTCGAGCTAAGCGCGAGGTAATCACCACTGTGACCTTAGCCATTCTCTTAGGCCTGGGAGCCACTGGTGCAACAACAGGCATTGCAGGTATGGTCCTGGGTGACCAAAACATCCGCAAGTTAAGTATCGAAATTGATGCAGACCTCAAACGAATCGAACAGTCTATGGTTGCTCTCCAAAAATCCCTCACCTCATTATCTGAAGTTGTTTTACAGAATAGAAGAGGCTTGGATTTGCTTTTCTTGAAAAATGGAGGCCTATGTGTAGCTTTGAAAGAGGAATGTTGCTTTTACACTGATAGCTCAGGTATTGTGCTTGACTCCATGGCAGAATTAAACAAACGATTAAAAGACAGAGAAGGGGAACGCTCCCAACATTATACTTGGTATCAAGGAATGTTCAACTTTTCTCCCTGGCTGACCACCCTTCTCTCAGCTATAGCTGGTCCTTTAATTTTACTATTACTTGCATGTGCAATTGGCCCATGTGTTATGGGTAAACTTTTAGATTTTCTACAACGAAGGCTGAGCAGCATTAGCGATGACATTCTGTTGATGAAACACACTGTTGACAGTGAATACAAACATCCTCTTTTAGAATTCACTTCTGACCCAGAGACTGATGCACCCTCACACCAACACTCTTTGAAAGGAACACTGACGCCAGCACAGGAGTTATCGAAGGATTTCTCTTTTTCCAGCGTAAGTATCCTAGAAGAGAAAGTTCTGGACATTGAGGGGCCTTCTCAGTAATTGGCTTTAAAAAAAAAACAGAAAAAGAGGAGTTGTAGATATCCCAGTCTCCCAAAAGACCTTTTTTGATTCCTATATTAAAAATCACAAAATTCTCCCTTCCTGTCTCTAGTGATAATATTTCTGCAAGTGTAAAATCTGCTTTCCTCTGCCTGCAAAAGACCTTTTTTGATTCCCATATTAAAAGTTTAACACTTCTGCCTTCCCCCCCATTTGCAAAGTTACATTCCTGCATTCAGTTTAACACTTCTGCCTTTTCTCCAAATCTGCAATTGTAAGGTCACATTCCTGCATTCCATTTCTGCCTCTGGTGATAAAACTCTTTCTTTTACAACCACATTCCTGTCCCTGATGATTCTTCATTCACATATAACAAGAGTTGTAATTGCCCATGCCTCAAGATATGGCTTCCTGTCTCCTGAAATTGTCTCTGCTTCAAGATTATGTCTTTCAAGTCATGTCTTCCTGTGATAACCTTTTGTCTTCCCTGTTAGCATTTGTATATGGCCCTGTCTCCTGCAATTATTTCTGCCTCAAGTTATGTCTTCCTATGATAATCCTTGTCAACTTTGTTAACATTTGTATAAGATAGCTATGCATTATTGTTTCCTGTAATGACCTTTGCCCTCTTCATTAGCAGTTCTCTGTTAGCATAAACTATGTTTTATTGTTTCCTGTGATGACTTTTGCTCTTGTATACATTGAGTTATGTTTTCCCTATGACCTTTCATATGTTGCTCCCTCATGAGTGTGTTTGCCCCTCCCAAATGAAACAGCCTAATAAAAGGAGGGTGTCCGGAGCTGTTCGGGGGCATAACATCAACCCCAGGCACTCCGTGCTCTCTCACCTTGAGCAAACTTGTGTCGGTGCCTCAATTTGTCCTGGGACTCTGTTCCTGAGTCATCGCAGTTCCCAAGTGTGACCGTCGGAACGTCTGGCACACTGGGTCGGTGGCAAAGGGCAGGATCCTTCCATATTCAAGGTGTTCATCCTTGCGAGGGACCCTCTAAATTCTCACCCCTGTCACGGGGCTCTAAGAGTTGAGGCCAGAACCCAGATCAACTGCCCAGCGCAACCACCCAACGCAACAGTGTGGTGGTGAAGATGCAACATATTTTCACATTTGGTGGACTTGTAAAAAGGTCAAGGCTTTTTGGATAAAAATTTGGTGGAATATGCAGAAGATTTTCAAGCAAAGGATAAAGTTTTGTCCGCAACTCTTTTTGTTGGGTATAATTACAGATGCTACGGTTGTGGACACTAAATTGATGTTGAATTTAATTACAGCAGCAAGACTTTTAATAGGTCAATACTGGAAGAAGGAGGAATTGCCGACCATAGAAGAATGGACTTTAAAGGTTTCTGACCTGGCAGAGATGGCAAAGATCTCGGCTTATTTGAAAGATCATTCGCAAGAACGTTATATTATGGAGTGGAAAAAATGGATTGAATATATCCAGAACAAATATGGGACTAAAAAGTTTCATTTAGCATTTGAATAAGTCTTCCTTTCTATTTTCTTTTTTTTCTTTTCTTTTCTATATGAAATGTTAGTATTGCTTGTAGTTATCTTATCTGAGCTAGAGAGTGTTAGATTTAAGAATTTATTGTTGGTAGCATATGGATGCTTATGATTGTTCTTTGTTTTTATACCCTGTACTTAGCTCTGGGAAGTCGGGGGGGGGGGAGGGGGGAATGGGGGGGAGGGGTAGGGAGGGATAGGTAGGGGAGGGGGGGATTGTCAAAGATAAAATGTATTTTAAAACTTTTCAATAAAAAAAGACTATTCTCCTTTTTCAGTCAAAGCATTCCATTTTCTTTACTTCACTTGTCAGGAGCAAAAATAAATAAATAAATAAAACAACCTTTGGAAAAGTTTTCATGGTACAAACTGAAAGATGTGAGAGGACATGCTCCTTCTAAAAATTTAGTCCCAAGTCAAAATAGCATTAGATGTTGAGTCCACAAACATCCTGGGCAGCTAATAAACCACTGGAGTGGCATAGCAAATTGCTCCGTCTCCAAAAATCTTGCAGCATTATTTGGCCTACTGAAATTTTAAGACTCTTTGAAAACAACACACTCGGGAAGATGATTGCAACAGGGTGAAGGTGGGCAGGTTGTCACTTGCAGGAAAAACGACAACTAGCTTATCAGCCAAAGCTGATGAAGAATGCTTATTTCTCATCACGGAGACTGCTCAGGTTTTTAGGGGCAACTCTGGTTCAGGAATAAATCTTAAGTGCTATTGCTATTTTTCAAGACTCAGACGTCAGCAAAGACATTAAGAGTATTTTCTAAGTTTTACCCAGGTAAGGTTGGACTTATATTGAATCCTTTGGTCAGGTTAGGTCATCTAATGTCATCTGATCTCTTTTGTCCAAATCATTTCTTAAAGTGGTTCTTAATAAACTGCCAATCATCTGTAGGTGCCCAGAAACACCTTTCATGAAGATAGTTTCTTATTAAATACCTTTCTCAGACAAGACACATGTCGAGATAGATCTTTTCTCACTTCCAGTGAAGACTTGACCAGCAGTTGAAACACCCAAGGAATCTTCTCTCTCTGACTGTTGTTTTTCATGGATATAAATAAGGCTGAGAATTTATTGAAGAAAAGAGACTTGAAAGACGCTCCTGAGAAGAAAGAGGTTTCATTCCATGAAGACAAACTAGAGGGAGTGACTTAAATTTAATGATTTAAGTAGTTAGCATGGATTTTTATAAGTTTGATATATCTATTGAAAGAAAGCTTTAGGGTAGCTTTGTATGTATAATATGAGTTTGTAAATGAATGTCTACTGTAATGCTGAATAATTCCCAAAGTTTGTAAAATACTGTTGATTAAATTTCCCCTTCATGGATTACTGCCTTGCTGTGGCGAAGGGCCTTGCGTAATTCAATGAAGCTATGAGCTATGTTGTGCAGGTCTACCCAAGACAGAGACGATGTAAAAAAGATGTCGAGACTCTAGAAAGAGTACAGAGAAGAGCAACAAAGATGATTGGGGGACTGGAGGCTAAAACATATAGGGAACGGTTGCTGGAATTGGGTATGTGTAGTTTAATGAAGAGAAGGGTGAGGGGTGACATGATAGCAGTGTTCCAATATCTCAGGGGCCGCCACAAAGAAGAGGGAGTCAAGCTATTCTCCAAAGCACCTGAAAGCAGGACAAGAAGCAACGGATGGAAACTAGTCAAGGAGAGAAGCAACCTAGAACTAAGGAGAAACTTTCTGACAGTTAGAACAATTAACCAGTGGAACAACCTGCCTCCAGAAGTGGTGAATGCTCCAACAGTGGAGGTTTTTAAGAAGAGAGTGGCCAGTCTACTCTAGGTTAACAGGTTTTGAGGGATTTGCATAAAAATATTTGGTGGATTTATTTATTTAGCTATTATTGTTTAAGTGTGTTGCTTCATATCTATGTTGACTCCTGGCAACCACCTAGATTAGTCCTTGCAGTTTTCTTGGAAAGATTTAAGATGCATAAGGTGTGACTAGAACTCGCTACCTCCTGATTTCTAGCCTGATATCTAAACCACTGCACCTAACTAGGTCTAGTCTGATGTCTAAACCCACTGCCCCAAACTGGCAGTGGTGTATGCCCAGGTTCAAAGAAGACAGCCTCAGCCAGAAAACCTAATTGGTATCCCCTGCAATCTATAGATGCAGTATATGAATAGATCGTCCAGATTTTGCAGTCAGCAAGAGCAACATCTGCAATTTCACACATTATTCCTTCTTGCAGAAATGTTGTGGTTTTTTTTTAATGGAATAAGAAAGTAAGCATTGTAGAATGCCACATGTTTACCTCTATAAAAAAGATTTAGATGGCTGCGGATGACTCCCGATACTCCCATGTAACACCTCTACTCCGCGAGCTGCATTGGCTCCCGGTTGCCCTCCGGGGGAGATTCAAGGTGCTGGTGATGACCTATAAAGCCCTAAATGGCTTGGGTCCAGGATATCTGAGGGAACACCTGCTGCCGGCATCAAGCTCCCTTCGTCCAGTGCGCTTCCACAGGGAGGGTCTTCTCAGGGTGCCACCGGTAAGAGATTGCTGGCAGACGACACCCAGGGATAGGGCCTTCTCAGTGGGTGCGCCTGCCCTTTGGAACCAGCTGCCAGTGGAGCTTAGGACTGCCCCCGACCTCCATTCATTCCGCCGGGACCTGAAGACCTGGCTCTTTGAGCTCTCTGGCCCAGGCTGAGAATTTTAACTTTAATTTTAATTTTAATTTTAACTGGGGTTTTATTTATTCAGGGACGGATATAATTTTTTTAAAATTTGTTTTTAACTTTTGTATTTTTGTTTTTAATCACCCTGTAAACCGCCCTGAGTCCTTCGGGAAAGGGCGGTATATAAATGTAATAAAATAAATAAATAAAATAAATAAATAAATAAAACCCATAACTATAAAACCATAAAATGAGAACAAACACCAGGCTTCTCAGTCATCCCCTTGGGATGTACTGCTATTGGCTTTAGACATTCTTTTCTCCATCCCTGCATCCAGGTAAAAGCCCAGGTATTGACAGCCTTCAAAAGGCTAAAAGAGTGAGTGCTTGCTGAATCATTTGGGGGTGAGTATTCCAGTGGTGGGATTCAAATATGTGAACAACCAGTTCTCTGTGTGGATGCCGCTTCCATTCTGGGCCTGGGCAACAAAAAATTAGCTACCAGTTCTGCCGAATGGGTACAAATCAGATGAATCCCACCACTAGAGTATTCCATAAGGTAGGCACAGCCACAGGCAAAGGCTCACTTCTGAGATCCCTCTAGAAAGAGTGAAAGACTCCAAGGAGGCAGATACTGTCAGGGACAAGCGATCCCACAAATATCCTGGTCCCTGCCATGTAGGGATTTAAGGGTAATCACCAGCACCTTGAATTACACCCAGAAGGAAGCTGGCAGCCAGCACAGTTCATACAACAGAGGTGTAACATGGGCAAACCTAGAACACCCAATACTGCATGTGGACCACTTAGCTTGGTCTGCAGGGTTGTGATCGATTGGCACATATTGCCATTGCTCAGGGCTTGGAGATCTTTAATCTTTTCTACTCTGTTGTTTGCATAGATGTATAAGTGTATGCTTTGGTTGTAGAAGCAGTACAGCACCACCTTGCTGTTTGTGTAGAAGGTGATGTATTGAAACTCAAGGTTTATTGCTTTAGTTATCAGGTCTGCAGTTTCTATGGCTAAAACAGCGCTGTGGAGTTCTAATCTGGGCATGGTGTGACCTTGTAGCGGTGTTAATTTCACCTTTTGAATGACAGAACCGATGCTGCAGCTCTCCCCGCTGCAGACTTTTAAGTATCCTACAGCTGCTATTGCCTTCTTTGCAGCGCCTGACAACATGTGCAGCTCCTTGTTTGTTGTGGTGGCAAGTGAGATGGGAACATGTGTGCTCTGTACACGGGCACTTTTGAGACAACTTAGGGATCCACGCCACATCTCCCAGTCTTGCTTCTGTTCTTGTGGGAGCAGCTTGTCCCAATCCAAGATGCGTTGGGAGAGTGAGCACAGAAGAAGCTTTCCTTGGGCTGTTGCAGCAAAACGTAGAGGGTTGAATAGGCTGTTTACTGTAGACAGGACTCCTCTTCTTGTGAAAGCATTGTCTTTCACAGGGGTTCTAAAGGTGAAAATGTGGGATGCTCTCCCATTACTAAGAATCACAAGTGTGGGGGGACTTCCGGTGGCAACGCGACGCTGAAGACAGCCATCTCCGGGCTGTCCGCTCTGTGGCTTTGTTGAATTGCTGAAAACAGCGCTGATCAGCTGTTTTGGTGATTCGGAAGCCCCCTCCCCAGGAGAACAGGAGGGGGTGAGGCCCCAGGTAGGGGTTGAGCTCTCCGGGGCCGCCTGAGCTTTTAGTTTGGGCGGCTGAAGGATTGAGCCCCCCCGAAGCCTGGGTTTGCTCTGGCCTGCGCAGCGCTTCTGCTCCGTGTTTTTTGGAGCAGAACCAAGCGTTAGCAACCACCCCTGCCAGAAGGAAAGACTTTTGAGTGTGAAGAAGCAGGCAGAGCGGTACAGGAGGACAAGGTGAAGTGGACTTTTATTCTCTAGTTCAGTGGACTTTATGCCTTTTAAAAGTGAAAGTGCGCAGTAAGTGAAAGTGGGGGAAGATGGCGACTAAAACTTCTAAAACTCTCCAGAGTGCGGGGGCTTCCCCGGTGCAACAGACCTCGTTGCAAGCCTTACTTCCTCCTGCACCTGCTCCGGCACTGACGCTTAAGGATTTACAGGATGCCTTGGAAAAGCATTCACAACAAATATCAGACATGATGGATGATAAGATGGAAAAGCTGGAGGAGAAGCTGGAGGAGAAGATGGAAGAGAAGTTTAGAGCAATGAGGGCAGACATCTTGCCTGCAATTGAAGGTGTGGCTGTTTGTATTCAATGTTTGGATGAAAAAATGGAGGATCTTAGTCAAAAGAATTTCAGACTAGAAGCAAAAGTATTAGAGAATGAAAATATAATGGATAAAATGGATGGAGATTTGACTCTCGTCCAGTACCATCAGATGGAGTTTGCTATCAGAATCAGAGGCTTAAAAGAGAACCCTAAAGAAGATTTAAAGCAGATGGTCTCTGAGGCTTTGGAAGCGGTACTGGGACAGCCAGCAGCTGAAATTGAGGGAAGTATAGACAAAATCTTTTGTGTGAATTCATGGATTGCAAGGCAGAGGAAGTTACCTAGAGATGTGGTGGTCTACTTTACAAAGAGAGCAATTAGGAATGAAGTTATTCAAGTTGCTTATGATACTAAGCTTGTGGTTGCTGAGCAAGAAGTTTTGGTTTTAAAAGAAATTCCTCCAAGAATTTTAAGGAGAAGGAAAGATTTTGCTTTTTTGGCACAGGAACTTAAGAAACGTGACATCAAGTTTAGATGGGAGATTCCAGTGGGCATGGTGGTGATGCATGAAGGCAAGAGACACCGTTTGGTTACAGTGATTCAGGCACGTGACTTCTACAGTAAAGTTCTAAAAGCAACCCCTCCACCACTTCTGGAATCTGCAAAGAAAAATGGCGAGGGAAAACCTCAAGATGCTGAAGGAATACAGACAGAGGAGAATAGTACTGGAGGGGATCAAATTACAGCTTCATTGGCAGATGTTAGAGAGCAGAGGATGACGCGGGCCGCCTTAAGACGAGTGAGACAAGAGCAAGAGCAAGATCAGCAGAAAGTTATGGAACCTCCAAAGCGTACCTATAGCGAAGCTGTGGGAGGGGCGCGGCCTAAGGAAGTTAAAGGGGTCCTGGCAGGCGTGCTCCAGAAGCTTCGGGATGTCAGGAATGGCGACTAAGTTTCTAACCTGGAATGTCAATGGATTAAACTCACCACAGAAGAGAAAGAAAGTTTTTCAATATTTAAAACAATTTAAGACTGATGTTATTTGTTTGCAAGAAACGCATATTAGGGTTATGGACCAAAAGTACTTGATGAACTCAAGGTTGGGTACGCAATTTATTGCTTCTGCGATGAACAAGAAGAATGGAGTGGTTATTTATGTCAGGAATACTTTGACAGCGGAACTAATCGAAGCAGATAAACAAGGAAGATATGTTATGATAGATCTGCTGTTAGAAGGCAAAAAAACGCTTTTAGTTGGATTGTATGCTCCTAATCAACAACAAGCTGACTTTTACAGTTTACTACATACAAAGATTACCCAGTTGGATTATAAATCTTTTATTTTTATGGGAGATTGTAATGGTGTCTTGGATGTACAACTGGACAAATCTGGTTTTTTTAAACATGCCCCGAGTCATGCTAGATTGCCTAAATCTTTTTTTGAAATGAAGGATGATTTGGAACTGCGTGACATTTGGCGAGAAACACATTTACATGATAAGGATTATACTTTTTTTCTGACAGACACCAATCTTTTTCTAGGATTGATTTTATACTACTGACTAATGATTTTTTTTCTAGGATTAAGAAGACAAAGATTTGTGCAAGAACTATATCTGACCATAGTCCAGTCTGGTTAGAGATTAACAAGGATAATAGAGATAGGCGCTCTTGGCGCGTAAATGAGAATTTGTTTAGAAATCAGAGTAATGTGGAAGAATGTAAAAAGCAGATGAAGGACTTTTTTGAAATTAATATGAACAAGGATACTTCTATGGACATGGTATGGGATGCTAGTAAAGCCTATATGAGAGGGGTGTTAATATATATGAATAATAAATACAGACGTAATTTGGAAGTCAGGAGGAAAGAATTGGAGAATGAAATTAGGGAAAAAGAAAAGGCCCTAATTTTGAATCCATCGGATGTGAAGATTAAAGAGGTTATTAATTTGCTAAGAGGACAATTTGATAAGTTGATGGCTGACCAAGTGGCAACTAACTTACGGTTTGCTAGGCACAACACTTTTTGCAATGCCAATAAACCAGGTAGGTGGTTAGCTTACAGGTTAAGGAAAAAACAAAGGGCTTCTAACATAGATAAAATAGAACATAAAGGCAAGGTTGTGTTTCAACAGGATCTTATTAAGGAAGCCTTTGTGGACTTTTATTCCAAATTATATGTTAAAGATAAGATTAATGAAACAGACATTGACGTATATTTGAAGAATGCCAACATCCCGGTTCTTACACAAGAACAAAAGGAAGAGATTAATCAATTGATAACAGAAGAAGAACTTCTCTTAGCAATTAAGCAACTGAAGGTGGACAAAGCGCCAGGTACGGATGGACTGACTGCGGTCTATTACAGAAATCTACAATTGGAGCTGATAAAGCCATTAAGGGAATTGTTTCAGACAATTCAAAGGGGAGGAAGGGTGCCTCCGTCTTGGAGAACTGCTTTTATTTCCTTGATTCCGAAGGAGGATCAGGATGTTACTCAAGTAAGAAACTACAGACCAATATCACTTTTAAATATGGACTACAAGATATTTGCCAAGGTTTTAGCTAATAGATTGATGAGGGTTTTGCAACAGATGATTCATGGGGATCAAACTGGGTTTATTAGTGGTAGACAAATGAAAAATAATGTGAGGCATATAGTTGACGTGGTGGAGTTTTTGGAAAGGAACAACCAGATCCCTGTGGCGTTAATCTTTCTAGATGCTGAAAAAGCTTTTGATCAACTGGATTGGCAATTTTTGATGAAAGTTCTAGATAAAATGAATTTTGGGGATAAATTTTTACAACCAATCAGGGCATTATATCAAAAGCAAACTGCCCGAATAATAGTAAATAATAGCCTGACTGAAGTATGCAATATTGAAAAGGGCACAAGACAAGGGTGTCCATTATCACCTCTATTATTTGTGTTAACATTGGAGATATTATTGATAAAAATACGGAATTCGGAAAAAAATTAAGGGTATTCAAATTAGAGATCAGGATTATAGATTGAGGGTGTTTGCAGACGATCTGGTTGTTACGGTGACCCAGCCAGAAAATTCTGTTGTGGACCTGATGGAGATAATAATGCAATATGGGAAGGTTTCTGGATTTAAGGTTAATGTACAAAAAACTAAAATACTAGCCAAAAATATGACAGTATCGCAAAAGGCCCTTTTAGAAGGATTAACTGGATTTGAGATTGTTAAAAGGGTCAAATACTTGGGGGTGTATTTGTCACCCTCAAATGCAAAGTTGTATAAAAATAATTATGAAAAGTTATGGGGAAAATTCAAAAAGAATTGGAGAGTTGGGAAAAATTGCAATTGTCTTTACTAGGAAGAATCGCAGCAGTGAAAATGAATGTTTTGCCTAAATTTTTATTTTTATTCCAAATGATACCGATTCTTAAAAAAGACTCTAATCTGGAAGAATGGCAAAGGGGTATCAATAAATTTGTCTGGGCAGGGAAAAGGCCACGAGTTAAACTTAAGATTATGCAGGTTACGCGTGAAAGAGGTGGTCTTAAAATGCCCAATCTTAAATTTTATTATGAAGCTGCTGCGTTGTCAGGTATAAGTGATTCGATTAATTTGACACAAGGGAGATTATTAAATCTGGAGGGCCACGACTTGTTATTTGGCTGGCATGCATATTTACTATATGATAAGAAGGTAGATAATGTGTTTAAAGTGCGTATTTTAAGACAGGCATTGTTGAGAGTTTGGAAGAAGTATAGACACAAGTTAGACTACAATATGTCGTTGTGGGCAATCCCGAAACATGCAATAGAAAACATAAATGTTGGCTTCAAACATGATGTGACTACGTACAAGGAGATCTTAAGCTTGGAGAGGAACGTCTGGCGTTTGAAGCCGTACAATTTTTTGCGAGATGAGAAGATCATTCAAACTTGGTTTCAATATGGTCAATTACATGCCAGGTGGAAAGAAGACCAGAAAATTTGTTTCTCAATGACTGATGAAAATTTGATAAAGCAAATTAGAAATCAGGGTCCAGCACATATCAAACGGATATATCTTGCATTGATAGAAATTGACTCAGAAACAGAACTTGTTAAAGATTGTATGATAAAATGGGCCCAGAACATCCAAGAAGTTATCACAATGGACACGTGGGAAAAGATCTGGGTGAGGAACGTAAAATTTACGCAAGCTCAAAACTTAAGAGAGAACTTTTATAAAATGTTTTATAGATGGCATTTAGATCCTAAAAAGCTTGCAAGTATGAATCCGAACTATCAACCTAAATGTTGGAGATGTGGTGGCGAAGATGCAACGTATTTTCATATATGGTGGACCTGTAAAAAGGTTAAGGCTTTTTGGATAAAAATTTGGTGGAATATGCAGAAGATCTTTAAGCAAAGGATAAAGTTTTGTCCGCAATTGTTTTTACTGGGCATAATTACAGATGCTACTGTTGTGGACATTAAGTTGATGTTGAATTTAATCACAGCAGCAAGACTCTTAATAGGTCAATATTGGAAGAAGGAGGAACTTCCGACTATAGAAGAGTGGACTTTAAAAGTTTCTAACCTGGCCGAAATGGCAAAGATTTCAGCTTATTTGAAAGATCACTCGCAACAACGTTATATTATGGAGTGGAAAAAGTGGATTGATTATATCCAGAACAAATATGGGACTAAAAAGTTTCACTTAGCATTTGAATAAGTTTTCTTTTCTTTTTTTTCTTTTTTTTTATGTAATATTAGTATTGCTTGTAGTCATTTCATATGAGCTAGAGTGCGATAGACTTAATAGTTTATTGTTGTTAGCATATGGTTGTTTATGATTGTTCTTTGTTTTTATACCTTGTACTTAGCTCTGGGAAGTCGGGGGGGGAGGGGAGAAGGGGGGGAGGGATAGGGAGGTTTAGGTAGGGGTGGGTGGAGGGAGGGGGGGATTGTTAAAGATAAAATGTATTGTAAAACTTTTCAATAAAAAAAAGAATCACAAGTGTGAAGCGTTCTTGGTATGGTTTCAGGTGGATTACTGAGAATGGAGCTTGTTGAGAACATCACCTGGGTTGGAGTTTGCAGCTGGTCAACATGGACCGTTCTTGGGAGGAACCATCCAGGTTCCATCCCAAAGGGAATTGGGGAACTTGTTGGGCCTCTGACCATTCCGTGGTAGGCAAAGGTGTCAGGGGCGTCTATTCTCAACAGAGGCAAGATTTCAGCCTCAGGATTTAGGTGATCAGGAAGGTGATCATCCATGTGCTTCAGGTGAGGTATGGTGCATGTTACCTCTGGTTAAATTTGACTGCGATCATCTTGTGAGGTGTCCCATTTTGGCAATGGCATTGGTAGGATCTGTGAGCTCCCATCTAACGACTGGATGCAGAGTTCAGTGACTGGCAATGGTGACGGTAGGATCTGTGAGCTCCCATTCAGCATCTTTCCTCCCCGCCATGTTCTGTCACACAGTGCATGTTGTGAAAGGTGTTTCTGTGCTTGGGGGTGCACTTGGTAATGGTGAGTTGCTACCTACTGACGTGCAGTTGACCTTGGTGAGTGTCTCTGGGTGCTCTTTGGAGCCATGCTGGGGCTCCATGTTTAAAGAAGGAGTAGAAGTTGCTTGTTGTAGCTGCTCAGAGTCTGGATGCAGCTCTCCTGGGCGTTTGTCACCCTCACTTGGGTGGCACTTCCCCTTAGCTGTGCAAGCTTTGGCCACGTGATCCATACATTCACAGCATTCAAAGCAAACCTTGTAGTCTTCTGAATCCAACCTTCTCCAGGATGCTGGAGGATTCATTGGTGCTGTGCAGGATTTGCCATCAGGCTGGGCTGGTACAGTGTTGAGGTCATCAGGGGCATGATCAGTAGCTTTTTGTTGATCCTCAAAAGCATTGCTCTCAAGAGCAAGAGAATGGGGCACATTGGGGCCTCTGGTTTGGCCATTTCTTCCTTTAGCAGCTGCTTGGCTTTCGCCCAGTGCAGAGCTGCTTCAGCCATTTCTGCCTTTATCAGCTGCTCTTCTTTTGCCACAGGTAAAACTGCTGCGGCTACCGCAGTATCGACTTGTGCTTGCACTGCCCTGGGCATCGGGATGAATGGCTATGACGAGATGTTTTGGAGTGGCGGGAGGTTTCATACTTGGCCTTCTCGCGCAGTATGTCTTCCAGGTGTAGCTTGCCCTCAGGGAGGCATTTTTTACTTTCTAAGAAACACTCATGTTCCTTGTTTATCAGCTTGAGGTGTTGCATTTCCTTCTCGAGTGTTGGATCCTTTAGCTGCTGCTGGACCCTTTTGAGATAGTGCCCGTAGTCTTTCCATTTCAGGAAAAACTTTAATAAAAGAGTGCGTTTGGGAGAAAGCTCCTCTTTAGGCGCTTGGCAGAGTTTCTTTAATTTCTCCCAGTTCATGCCATGCTCATGGAAAAGGCATGAAATCTATGGTTGTGCTCATTACTCCAAACCCCCAAAGTCCCTGCCATAAACATGCCAGTCAATGGCTGTAGTGGAGGTTTTTGACGATCCCTTTGTTCATCCCTGAGGAAGGGAACTTCAAGAAGATAACGGGAGCTTTCATTTCCATGGGGGAATGGAATACAGAAACCCTGCATGGACCTGCTGTAGAGCCAAAGTGGAAATCGGGGTGGCTTGGGCACTTTATGAAAGTAATGTTTCCTGCCCATTTTGTAAAGAATATTTGTGGCAGAGTCGAGAAAGTGACCTTCTTTTGGAAGAGGTGGTGTGCAATACTGTGAGTCAGTTTAACATCCATAAGTTTACGTCGAGGGCTCATGGTTATTTCTTTTTGTAGTGTATGCGTCTTAAGCATACACAGGATGTCAGCACAGCAGGGGGCTGGACAGCTCCAGGCTATAACTGCTTTTGGCGGGAAAGCCTGAATGGAGCAAGCCTGACAGCTCCGGGGCGTGGTCAGCTCTGGTGGGAAGCCAGGGTTTAAATCTATTGGTCACCTGCACTGACGGGAAGCCCAGGTTTGAATCTATTGGTTACGATTCACCTGGGCAGGTATAAAGAGACACCAGGTAACCCCTTTTGCTCCAGCCTCGTTCCTGACCCAAATAAAGAAGTCACGGGCTTCCGGTGGCGGCGCGGCGCCGGAGACAGCCGTTTCGGGCTGCCCGCTGCTCAGCTGTGTTGTTTTCACCCGAAACAGCGCCGATCAGCTGTTCGGGTGAATTTGAAGCCCCCTCCTCGGGAGAAGAGGAGGGGGAGAGGCCCCAGGTAGGGGTTGAGTTCTCTGGGGCCGCCTGAGCTTAAAGCTTGGGTGGCTGAAGGATTGAACTCCCCCGTAGCCTGGGTTGCTCCCAGCTGTTCAGCGTCTCTGCTCCGGGATTCTTGGAGCAGAGCCAGGCGTTTGCGACCACCCCTGCCAGAAGGAAAGACCCTGGAATAAAAGGAGCAGGCAGAGCGGTACAAGAGGAAAAGGTGAAGAGGACTTTTATTTTTACTCTCTAGCTTAATGGACTTTTTAAACCTAAAGTGAAAGTGCGTAACAAGTAAAAGTAAAAAGATGGCGGCTAAACCTCCCTCAAAAACTCTTCGGAGTGCTGGAACTTCCCCGGTGCAACAGATATCGTTGCAAGCTTTGCTTCCTCCTGCTGCATTGACATCAAAGGATTTACAAGATGCTCTTGAAAAACATGCCCAGGTAATTTTAGAGACACTGGGTGATAAGTTGGTAAAGGTGGAGGAGAAATTGGAGAAAATGGAGGAGAGGATAGAAGAGAGGATGGAGGAGAAATTCAGTGCGATGAGGGTAGACATTTTGTCTACAGTGGAAAGTGTGGCTGAATGTGTGCTAGGTTTGGAAGAAAAAGTGGAAGATTTGACTCAAAAAAATGCTATATTAGAAGTAAAGGTATTGGAGAATGAAGAGTTAAGAGATAAAATGGACAGAGAATTAAGTCTTGTTCAGTTTCATCAGATGCAGTATGCTGTTAGAATCAGAGGCTTAAAAGAAAATATTAAAGAAGACCTAAAGCAGCTGATTTCTGAAGCTCTGGAAGCAGTATTGGGTCAGCCAGCATCTGAAATAAAGGGATGTATGGATAAAGTTTTTCGTGTTAATTCATGGATTGCCAGACAGAGAAAGCTACCTAGAGATGTGGTGGTTTATTTTGCAAAGAGAGAAACTAGAGATGAAGTTATTCAAGCCGCCTATGATACTAAAGTAGTGGTTGCTGACCAAGAAGTTTTGGTTTTAAAGGAAATTCCTCCAAAGATTTTAAGGAGAAGAAAGGACTTTGCATTTCTTGTGCAGGAACTTAAGCAACGTGATATAAGGTTCAGATGGGAGATCCCAGTTGGATTGGTGGCGATGCATGAAGGTAAAAGATACCGTCTGGTCACTGTGGCACAGGCGCGTGATTTCTACAATAATGTTTTAAAAGCAACTCCACTATCACTTTTGGAAGCGGCAAAGGGATCTGGAGAAGAAGATGGACAGACAGAGGAGAATGGTGCTGGAGGGGATCAAACTATAACTTCGTTGGCTGATGTTGGAGAGCTGAGGGTGACGCGTGCTGCTTCAAAAAGAGCAAAACAAATAAAAGAACAAGACCAGCAGAAGTTTATGGAAATTTCAAAGCGTACTTATAGCGAGGCAGTGGGAGGAGCACGGCCCAAAGGCGACAGAGGGGCTATTAAAGATGTGCTCCAACAGCTTCGGGATGACAAGCATGGCGACTAAATTTCTACCCTGGAACGTTAATGGACTAAATTCGCCTCAGAAGAGAAAGAAAGTTTTTCAATATCTAAAACAATTTAAGATTGATGTTATATGCCTGCAAGAAACGCATATTAGGGCTATGGACCAAAAGTTTTTATTGAACTCAAGGTTGGGTACGCAATTTGTCGCCTCTGCAATGAATAAGAAAAATGGAGTGGTTGTCTATGTTAAAAATGCTTTAACAGCGGACTTAATTGAAGCAGATAAGCATGGAAGATACGTAATGATAGATTTGTTGTTAGAAGGCAAAAAACGCTTTTAGTTGGACTGTATGCTCCTAATCAACAACAACAAGCTGACTTTTTTAGCTTACTTCATACAAAGCTTACTCAGTTGGATTACAAATCGTTTATTCTTATGGGGGACTGGAATGGTGTTTTGGAGGTACAGATGGATAAGGCTGGTTTTTTTAAGCGTGTTCCGTGTCATGCCAGATTGCCTAAATCTTTTTTTGAAATGAAGGATGATCTGGAATTGCGAGACATTTGGCGTGACACACACCCGCATGAAAAGAATTATACTTTTTTTTTCTGATAGACATCAATCTTTTTCCAGGATTGACTTCATTTTGTTGACTAACGATTTTTTTTCTAGGATTAAGAAGGTAAAGTTTGTGCAAGAGCTATTTCTGACCATAGCCCAGTATGGTTAGAGATTAATAAGGACAATAGAGAGAGGCGCTCGTGGCGCGTAAATGAGAACTTGTTTAGAAATCAGAAAAATGTGGAAGAGTGTAAACAGCGAATGAAGGATTTTTTTGAAATTAATATGAATAAGGATACTTCTATGGACATGGTTTGGGATGCTAGCAAGGCCTATATGAGAGGGGTGTTGATATATATGAATAATAAACACAGACGTATTTTGGAAACTAGAAGGAAAGAATTGGAGAATGAAATTAAGGAAAAAGAGAATGCCTTGATTCTGAATCCATTGGATGTGAAGACTAAGGAGGTTATTAAGCTATTAAGAGGACAATTTGATAAACTAATGGCTGACCAGGTGGCTACCAATTTGCGGTTTGCCAGGCATAACACTTTTTGCAATGCTAATAAGCCAGGCAGATGGCTAGCTTATAGACTAAGGAAAAAGCAGAGGGCTTCTAATATAGACAAAATTGAATATAAGGGAAAGGTAGTGTTTCAACAGGATCTTATTAAGGAATCCTTTGTGGATTTTTATTCTAAATTATATGCTAAGGAGAAGATTAATGAAAAAGACATTGATGTATATTTGGAGAATGCTAGCATTCCGGTTCTTACGCAACTACAAAAAGAGGAGATTAATCAATTGATTACAGAAGAAGAAATACTTACAGCAATTAAGGAGTTGAAGGTGGATAAAGCGCCAGGTACAGATGGTCTGACTGCGGCCTACTACAAAAATTTACAATTAGAGATGATAAAACCGTTAAAGGAATTGTTCCAGACAATCCAGAGAGGGGGAAAGGTGCCTCCGTCTTGGAGAACTGCTTTTATTTCTTTGATTCCGAAGGAAGACCAAGATGTTACTCAAGTAAAAAACTACAGACCGATATCACTATTAAATACAGATTATAAGATATTTGCTAAGGTGTTGGCTAATAGATTGATGAGGGTTCTGCAACAGATGATTCATGGGGATCAAACTGGGTTTATTAGTGGTAGGCAAATGAAAAATAACGTGAGGCATATAGTTGATGTGTTAGAGTTTTTGGAAAGGAACAACCAGATCCCTGCGGCGCTAATTTTTTTAGATGCTGAAAAAGCTTTTGATCAATTGAATTGGCAATTTTTAATGAAAGTTCTAGATAAAATGAATTTTGGGGATAATTTTTTGCAACCAATTAGGGCATTATATCAAAAACAAACAGCCCGAATAATTGTTAATAATAGTTTGTCAGAAGCATGTAATATCGAGAAGGGTACAAGGCAAGGGTGCCCGTTATCACCTTTGTTATTTGTGTTAACATTGGAGATATTACTGGTAAAAATACGGAACTCGGAAAGAATTAAGGGTATACAAATTAGAGATCAGGATTACAGATTGAGAGCGTTCGCAGACGATCTGGTTGTTACAGTGACCCAGCCGGAGAGCTCTGTGGTGGACCTGATGGAGATAATAATGCAATATGGGAAGGTTTCTGGATTTAAAGTTAATGTATAAAAAACTAAAATTTTGGCTAAAAACATGACAGCATCGCAAAAGGCCCTTTTAGAAGGGTTAACTGGATTTGAGATTGTTAAAAGGGTCAAATATTTGGGGGTGCTTTTGTCGCCCTCTAATACAAAACTATATAAAAATAACTATGAAAAATTATGGGGAAAAATCCAAAAAGAAATGGAGAGTTGGGAAAAACTGCAATTGTCTTTGTTGGGGCGAATCGCAGCAGTGAAAATGAATGTCCTGCCTAAATTTTTATTTTTATTTCAAATGATACCGGTTCTAAAGAAAGATTCTAATTTGGAAGAATGGCAGAGAGGTATCAATAAATTTGTCTGGGCAGGGAAAAGGCCACGAGTTAAATTTAAGATTATGCAGGATACTCGTGAAAGAGGTGGTCTTAAAATGCCTAATTTTAAATTATATTATGAAGCTGCTGCATTAGCAGGTATAAGTGACTGGATTAATTTGACACAAGAGAGATTATTAAATCTTGAGGGCCATGACTTGCTGTTTGGCTGGCATGCATATTTGTTGTATGATAAGAAGGTAGATAATGTGTTTAGAGTGCATATTTTAAGACAGGCATTGTTGAGAGTTTGGAAGAAGTATAGACATAAGTTAGATTGTAAGATACCATTGTGGGCAATTCCAAAACACGCAATAGAAAATATAAATGTTGGTTTTAAACATGATGTGACTACGTATAAAGAGATTTTAAGCTTGGAAAGAAATGTCTGGTGTTTGAAACCATATAGCCTCTTGCGAGATGAAGAGATTGTTCAAACTTGGTTTCAATATATTCAGCTACGGGCCAGGTGGAAAGAAGACCAGAAAATTGGCTTTACAATGACTGATGAAAATCTGATAAGGCAAATTAGAAATCAGGGACCAGCACATATTAAACGGATATATCTTGCATTGATAGAGATTGACTCAGAAACAGAACTTGTTAAGGACTGTATGATAAAATGGGCTCAAAACATCCAAGAAGTTATTACAATGGACACGTGGGAAAAGATTTGGGTGAGGAACGTAAAATTTACACAAGCTCAAAATTTAAGAGAGAACTTTTATAAAATGTTTTATAGATGGCATCTAGATCCTAAAAAACTTGCAAGTATGTATCCGAATTATCAGCCAAAATGCTGGAGGTGTGGTGATGAAGATGCAACATATTTTCACGTATGGTTGACTTGCAAAAAGGTTAAGGCCTTCTGGATTAAAATTTGGTGGAATATGCAGAAGATTTTCAAGCAAAGGATAAAGTTTTGTCCGCAACTTTTCTTGTTGGGAATAATTACAGATGCTACGGTTGTGGACACTAAGTTGATGTTGAATTTAATTACGGCAGCAAGACTCTTAATAGGTCAGTATTGGAAGAAAGAGGAACTGCCGACCATAGAAGAATGGACTTTAAAGGTTTCTGACCTGGCAGAGATGGCAAAGATTTCGGCTTATTTGAAAGATCACTCGCAAGAACGTTATATTATGGAATGGAGAAAATGGATTGAGTATATACAGAACAAATATAGGACTAAAAAGTTTCATGTAGCATTCGAATAAGTCTTCCTTTTCTTTTTCTTTTTTTTTCTTGTTTTTTCTATATATATTTAATATTAATAGTGTTTGTATTATCCTATATGAGCCAGAGAGTGATAGATTTTAAAGTTTATGGTTGTTAGCACATGGATGTTTATGATTGTTTTTTCCTTTGTTTTTATACCTTGTACTTAGCTCTGGGAGGTCGGGGGGGGAGGGGGAGAGGGGTAGGGAGGGAGGGAGAGGGGAGGGGGAGGGGGGATTGTTAAAGAGAAAATGTATGTTAAAACTTTTCAATTAAAAAAAAAAAAGAAGTCACTACCCAGCTCAGTGTCTGTCTCTCAGTGCGACCACGCGACATTGCACTTTTTGACACTCTTGCCAGTGTTTCCCTGTCTCTGATCCCACCGGAGTGCCTTCCCCTGGTTCCTGACTCCTTTTGACACATAAGGAGGGTGGCCCTAGGAGGTCCACACCTACAGCCACAGTGCCAACAATGGGCAGATGGCTAACTCCCAGTTTTCTAAGGTGCTAGAGATCATCATGTAATTTTGCCTCTACTGTGTTGATTCCACACCTGGCACCTCTTTCAAAAGCTAGGGTGGCATTGGTCATCACCCAGAGGTCTGGTGAAACTGGGACTGCATGGTAGGCAGATGGGGATGCAGACAAACACAACCAGCACCTTTGGCCTAAAATGGGGTCAGATTGGTTAATCAAAGACTGAACTATTTCCAGTATTTTGAGTATATAGTTCCCTTCTCTCAAATGTCGCAGATGCCCTCCTTTAGCCTTGATGATGTCCTTCCTTTGCTCCAACCCTCGTTTTACTTTAGGGGTAGCACGCTTAGGCTTAGAAGCTGGGGTTGGCCTGGGGCGGATTCACCACCGGAAAATAAGACGGCGGCGGCAGGAATAGATTTGCTCCAGTCACTCTTTGCCGAATATCTCCAATGGCCCCAAAGCCTGGGCTCTGCCTTTCCCTTCAGGATCCTCAAAAGCCCCTGAGCCTTCCTCAAAGGTGAAAGGAGTTAATTCTCACAACATTTGAGACTACCATTCAGGGCCTGATCACCCAATAGGTGATCAGAAAAATATCTGATTCTAGCACGATTAAATATCTCTTCCTCTTCTGAGGATTCTTCATTGTATAATTTATCGCTGCTGCATTTTTTCAATATTTTATCAAATGCTTGATAAGTTTCCTGAAGCCAAAGAGGCTTCTCCAAAGAAGATACTGAAGGTTGCTTCTGCATTTACATAACTGGTTTTCAGGTGTAGATTTCTTCTTTCTACCCAGAAATGTCCTTAAAAAAACAAAGAGTAAAATAGTGAGTTCTTAGCCTAGAAAATTTTTGACACTGTTCAAACCAAATATGGCATACATTTCTATATTGGAGGAGTATGCAATCTCTTATTATTTAATGAAAGATGTGTGTATGTATGTATATGTATATTGTCTGCAAATGTAATGAAAAGTCTTGTATGAGATGATTGATAGAGCTGACCAGTGTCTAGCTCCATGGAGCATGGGACCCCATGAAGTCTAATTTGGTGTTTTAACTTCTCCTTGAGGGGGCGTTGGGCTCTCATTCTCCTTATTCTTTCCAGAGGGCTTCTAATCCTCAGGCTGAAGGCATCAGAAGCAATAAAAATTTCTTTAGCCACTTTCTTTTGGTTATCCAAGTCATAGTTTTTCTGTACATTTTCTGTCATTTTCCCTTTGGGAGACACCTGTGGCTTCCCCTTTGCCTTCATAGGCCTTTTTCCCCCTACAGGCTTCCACCATTTTTGAACTATTGTATCTAAAGTAGCTTTGTTTTTCTCTTCTGCAAGTTTTGCAATGGTTTCTGATAATCCTTGCCTGTTTTTTGAGGACTTAAGAGCTAAGTCTTCTTTTCTTGGATTTTTTTGAAGTCCGTGATCTCTCTGTACCACATTCTGGTGGTTCTTTAGTCCTTCCAGAGGGCTTTTAGTCCCCAGGCTGATGTCACCAGAAGCTTCGGTAATTGCTGTATGTAATGTATTTTGGATATCCAGCTCTTGAGTCCCCTCTGCATTTTCAGTTGTTTTTGCTCTGGGTCCCACTTGTAGGGCATTGAGTTCATTTGTACAGTCTTTTCAGCAGATTTTTATGAGATCCTTTTTCATCCAAATACTTTATTTAATTTACTCACTGATTTTAAGATAGATGGACTGTCAATTTCAATGGAATTACCAAGTGCCTCCTGAATAGGCAGATTGTCATAAGTGGGAGAATCGGTATTCCTTCTACAATTAATGTTTGAGGCTGGGCATAGAAGTTTGAATCCATCCAGCCTTTTAAAATACACCAAAAGGATCCCAACAAAAAAAAGTTGGGTAGTAGATGTGGCAATACATCTCATGCTGCACATCCTCTCTTTGTCATCTGACACTAGTAAAGGATGACACACTCACACCTTCAGCTCCTCCTCCTCCTCCTTTCATTAATATATTATTTTCCACTTACATTCTGCCTGGGCAATGATGGAGATTGAGGCTAAGCTCCTTTCTCCGCTGTCTTCCTTGGCAGTTCCTTTAGCAATCACATCATTAAGGATCTTCCATGATCCATGAAACATCTTTTTATCTGGCTCCTCTATTTTGCAAACATTGCTTTTCTTTTCACTCACTACTTCTTCTGGCCCTTTGCCCATTAGGAGATCCTTTGGAGATCCGGTAGTTGGCTCTGTTTGGTCCTGGCAAGCTATTTCCATTACTGCCATCTCTTATTTTTGATATGTTACTAAAAGACAAATCCCAGGAAAAGAAGCATTAAATGTTAATTTTTAACATGTTCTGATAGAGCTTATGAATATTGATGATTACCTCTTTCTATACTGGACAATGAAAAGTGTTTTTTCTTGAAGGAAGCATATTACCTTGTAGCAGAAAACAAATCACAATACCTAAGTAGCTACGGGGCTACTTAGAAATCCCAAATCATCTTTTAAAAACACCTTTCAAAATTCAAAGGAATTAAGAAGTTACATATTCTAAATGCCAACAGCAAACATTTTAGCAAATATCCTGCAAATATTACAAATGTTTTCTTTTTTAAAATAAGGGACCTTTTTATTTTATAAACTATACTTAAAAGTGTTAAACTACTTTGAGAATAAACTTTCCTTTAAAGACACAGCCTTACATACACCCATATTTTGCATCTCTATTGAAAATGTATTTATAATGCTTGTTCTTATCATTTATAATTCTAAAGCTGTCCAGTTTCTCAGAGATAGACAATATACAAGCTGAAAACCGCAGAAAGAACAATTATCAGGCAATGGGAAGGTTTATTCAAATGCAGCAGACATAAGAACATCTCACAAAGGGAGATCATAAGCTGCCCTAACCCCAAACTTGGTGAAATAGTTAAGCCGTATTTAAAGAAAAGCAGGCTTGCAACTGGGCTAATCAAAGCATAAGGGACTATGAGAAGAGCTTCCCAATCCAGGAAGAGATGCAATTGGTGTACAAGACAAATTTGTGAGAAGGCCTTCCTGGCTACAGCTATCACATGTTCTTTGACTAGGAATTTTGAGCAGGAGTGCAAGAAGAACTTCAAATTGTACATCAGTTCCATGTGGGGAGTGTAACCTTATTTAGAATTAGAGATACAAACTTCCCAGAACTGGAAGTTCATACCCACATCAGTATTTACTTTGTCTTGCTAGGGTTGAGCTTAAATGCATTGCCCTACAATCTTCGAGCACTGATTCAAGTACTTTATGGTATGAGTTGGTTGTCCACACTCAAGATGCACATGATACTGAGCTATATAATCAGCATGCCAATTACACCTGACCCATACAACGGATAACCTCACACAGGAGCTTCATATATAGTAAATGTTAATTAGAAGGAATAAGAGCAGGGGTATCAAAGAGCAGGTGGGGCTGAAGGGGATCCATTGTCTCCAACAGAGAAAGGTGAGACCATGGCGAGCACCATATCCTTGTCCACCAGAGGAGCCTTGTCATCCCTCTCAGGCCCCACAGAGGATCCCTAGCAGTACAGGGAGCTCTGGGCAGTGGAAGGCAAGTGCCCAGTCTTCCCCAAGGGGGTGCCCGGCTGTGCTTACCTCCTCAAGGCTTCTGCTGCTTGGCTTGCTCTCCTTGGCCAGGTTGCTCATGGTGTGTGCAAAAAGACAAAGGCTTCAGAATGGCCCACCCCCTCTCCATATTCTGACTGTTCAAATACTCTATAGCTGATGTAACAGCACACTCCCCGTCTGGTATTGTAAATATCACTATATACTGTATGCTATAACGGTAGTTATGCAAATACAAATAAATGTTTGTGATTTGCTTGTTGTCTTGAAGACCTGAAAGACATAAAAGAGGAACATGCATATATTGCAACAGTAACAACTGCAATTTCAGGCCTCAAATAGTCTAGATTAAAGTTTAAGTCACTTTTCTTCTTGAAGTCAGGATCCAACATTGGATCAGAATTATACAATGAAGAATCCTCAGAAGAGGAAGAGATATTTAATTGTGCTAGAATCAGGTATTTTTCTTCATTTTTTCCTCTTTGGAACATATTACAAGAAAGAAACTGACAAAGCTTGATGATGGTGATGATGATGCATTCACTCATGTCCAACTCTTGACGATTCTATGGACTAAGTCTCGCCACATCTTCCTATCTTGCAGTACTTGAGTTTCTGTCTGCCCTGTTTGATGTCAGCTTTGATGGATTACGGCCACCATGTTGTTTGACAGCCTGGCTTCCTTTTACTGCTAACTCTTCCAAATGTAATTACATTCTCCAGTGAATTCCCCACCTGACATGATCAAAGTAAGACTAGAGGGGGAATAGTCCCATTCTGCAACTTAGAAAACATCTTTATATTTTTCATTACTAAATTCTTGGAGATCACTTCAAGTGCCTGTGAAGGCACCTCAGAATCTTCAACTGGTCCAAAAAGCACTGGCACATACAGTATTGGGTGTTCTAGGTTTGCCCATGTTACACCTCTGTTGTATGAACTGTGCTGGCTGCCAGCTTCCTTCTGGGTGTAATTCAAGGTGCTGGTGATTACCCTTAAATCCCTACATGGCAGGGACCAGGATATTTGTGGGATCGCTTCTCCCTGACAGTATCTGCCTCCTTGGAGTCTTTCACTCTTTCTAGAGGGATCTCAGAAGTGAGCCTTTGCCTGTGGCTGTGCCTACCTTATGGAATACTCTAGTGGTGGGATTCATCTGATTTGTACCCATTCGGCAGAACTGGTAGCTAATTTTTTGTTGCCCAGGCCCAGAATGGAAGCGGCATCCACACAGAGAACTGGTTGTTCACATATTTGAATCCCACCACTGGAATACTCACCCCCAAATGATTCAGCAAGCACTCACTCTTTTAGCCTTTTGAAGGCTGTCAATACCTGGGCTTTTACCTGGATGCAGGGATGGAGAAAAGAATGTCTAAAGCCAATGGCTGTACATCCCAAGGGGATGACTGAGAAGCCTGGTGTTTGTTCTCATTTTATGGTTTTATAGTTATGGGTTTTATTTATTTATTTATTTATTTTATTTATTTTATTTTATTACATTTATATACCGCCCTTTCCCGAAGGACTCAGGGTGGTTTACAGGGTGATTAAAAACAAAAATACAAAAGTTAAAAATAAATTTTAAAAAAATTATATCCGTCCCTGAATAAATAAAACCCCAGTTAAAATTAAAATTAAAGTTAAAATTCTCAGCCTGGGCCAGAGAGCTCGAAGAGCCAGGTCTTCAGGTCCCGGCGGAATGAACGGAGGTCGGGGGCAGTCCTAAGCTCCACTGGCAGCTGGTTCCAAAGGGCAGGCGCACCCACTGAGAAGGCCCTATCCTTGGGTGTCGTCCGCCGGCAATCTCTTACCGGTGGCACCCTGAGAAGACCCTCCCTGTGGGAGCGCACTGGACGAAGGGAGCTTGATGCCGGCAGCAGGTGTTCCCTCAGATATCCTGGACCCAAGCCATTTAGGGCTTTATAGGTCATCACCAGCACCTTGAATCTTCCCCGGAGGGCAACCGGGAGCCAATGCAGCTCGCGGAGTAGAGGTGTTACATAGGAGTATCGGGAGTCATCCGCAGCCATCCAAATCTTTTTTATAGAGGTAAACATGTGGCATTCTACAATGCTTACTTTCTTATTCCATTGAAAAAACCCCACAACATTTCTGCAAGAAGGAATAATGTGTGAAATTGCAGATGTTGCTCTTGCTGACTGCAAAATCTGGACGATCTATTCATATACTGCATCTATAGATTGCAGGGGATACCAATTAGGTTTTCTGGCTGAGGCTGTCTTCTTTGAACATGGGCATACACCACTGCCAGTTTGGGGCAGTGGGTTTAGACATCAGACTAGACCTAGTTAGGTGCAGTGGTTTAGATATCAGGCTAGAAATCAGGAGGTAGCGAGTTCTAGTCACACCTTATGCATCTTAAATCTTTCCAAGAAAACTGCAGGGACTAATCTAGGTGGTTGCCAGGAGTCAACATAGATATGAAGCAACACACTTAAACAATGATAGCTAAATAAATAAATCCACCAAAAATCTTTATGCAAATCCCTCAAAACCTGTTAACCTAGAGTAGGCTGGCCACTCTCTTCTTAAAAACCTCCACTGTTGGAGCATTCACCACTTCTGGAGGCAGGTTGTTCCACTGGTTAATTGTTCTGTCAGAAAGTTTCTCCTTAGTTCTAGGTTTCTTCTCTCCTTGACTAGTTTCCATCCGTTGCTTCTTGTCCTGCTTTCAGGTGCTTTGGAGAATAGCTTGACTCCCTCTTCTTTGTGGCGGCCCAAGATATTGGAACACTGCTATCATGTCACCCCTCACCCTTCTCTTCATTAAACTACACATACCCAATTCCAGCAACCGTTCCCTATATGTTTTAGCCTCCAGTCCCCCAATCATCTTTGTTGCTCTTCTCTGTACTCTTTCTAGAGTCTCGACATCTTTTTTACACCGTCTCCGTCTTGGGTAGACCTGCACAACATAGCTCATAGCTTCATTGAATTACGCAAGGCCCTTCGCCACAGCAAGGCAGTAATCCATGAAGGGGAAATTTAATCAACAGTATTTTACAAACTTTGGGAATTATTCAGCATTACAGTAGACATTCATTTACAAACTCATATTATACATACAAAGCTACCCTAAAGCTTTCTTTCAATAGATATATCAAACTTATAAAAATCCATGCTAACTACTTAAATCATTAAATTTAAGTCACTCCCTCTAGTTTGTCTTCATGGAATGAAACCTCTTTCTTCTCAGGAGCGTCTTTCAAGTCTCTTTTCTTCAATAAATTCTCAGCCTTATTTATATCCATGAAAAACAACAGTCAGAGAGAGAAGATTCCTTGGGTGTTTCAGCTGCTGGTCAAGTCTTCACTGGAAGTGAGAAAAGATCTATCTCGACATGTGTCTTGTCTGAGAAAGGTATTTAATAAGAAACCATGAAAGATGTTTCTGGGCACATACAGACCATTGGTAGTTTACTAAGAACCACTTTAAGAAATGATTTGGACAAAAGAGATCAGATGACATTAGATGACCTGACCTGACCAAAGGATTCAATATAAGTCCAACCTTACCTGGGTAAAACTTAGAAAATACTCTTAATGTCTTTGCTGACATCTGAGTCTTGAAAAATAGCAATAGCACTTAAGATTTATTCCTGAACCAGAGTTGCCCCTAAAAACCTGAGCAGTCTCCGTGATGAGAAATAAGCATTCTTCATCAGCTTTGGCTGATAAGCTAGTTGTCGTTTTTCCTGCAAGTGACAACCTGCCCACCTTCACCCTGTTGCAATCATCTTCCCGAGTGTGTTATTTTCAAAGAGTCTTAAAATTTCAGTAGGCCAAATAATGCTGCAAGATTTTTGGAGATGGAGCAATTTGCTATGCCACTCCAGTGGTTTATTAGCTGCCCAGGATGTTTGTGGACTCAACATCTAATGCTATTTTGACTTGGGACTAAATTTTTAGAAGGAGCATGTCCTCTCACATCTTTCAGTTTGTACCATGAAAACTTTTCCAAAGGTTGTTTTATTTATTTATTTATTTTTGCTCCTGACAAGTGAAGTGAAGAAAATGGAATGCTTTGACTGAAAAAGGAGAATAGTCTTATACACCTATTTATTTTTTATTTTACCATCAAGTGAATTTTGTTTCCCCCCCGTCTTTTTAATACCTATTAATGTTTTCATTGTGTACTGTAAATGTGGATTTTTAGTCATACTGTGAGTCTTCTTTCATTCCCTGCTAATTTTTTATGTCACAGTTTATAGTCATAGTTTTAGTTACAGATATACAAAGATCTGATACCGTATTCTGCATTTGGGAACCCGAAAATATTATTGAAGATTTTATAGAGATGCAATAAATAAATCCCCTTCATGGATTACTGCCTTGTCGTGGCGAAGGGGCTTGCGTAATTCAATGAAGCTATGAGCTATGCCGTGCAGGGCCACCCAAGACGGACAGGTCATAGCTGAGAGTTCTGACAAAACGTGATCCACTGGAGAAGGAAATGGCAACCCACTCCAGTATCTTTGCCATGAAAACCCTATGGACAGTACCAAAAGGCAAAACGATATGACGCTGGAAGATGAGCCCCTCAGGTCGGAAGGCGTCCAATATGCTACTGGGGAAGAGCAGAGGGCTAGTACTAGTAGCGCCAGAAAGAATGAAGCGACTGGGCCAAAGCCGAAAGGACGCTCAGCTGTGGATATGTCTGGTGGTGAAAGGAAAGTCCGATGCTGTAAAGATTTTTTCTCCATAGGAACCTGGAATGTAAGATCCATGAATCAAGGAAAGCTGGACGTGGTCAAACAAGAGATGACAAGACTGAACATCGACATCTTAGGTATCAGCGAACTAAAATGGACAGGAATGGGTGAATTTAATTCAGATGACCATCAGGTATACTACTGCGGGCAAGAATCCCTCAGAAGAAATGGAGTAGCCTTCATAGTCAATAAAAGAGTAGGAAAATCAATACTGGGATACAATCCTCAAAATGACAGAATGATCTCAGTTCGAATCCAAGGGAAACCATTCAATATCACAGTAGTCCAAGTCTATGCCCCAACCACCAGTGCTGAAGAGGATGAAATTGACCGGTTCTATGAAGCCCTACAGCACCTTATAGAAGTAACACCAAAAAATGATGTCCTTATCATCATGGGGGATTGGAATGCTAAAGTAGGAAGCCAAAAGATAACTGGAATAACAGGCAAGTTTGGCCTTGGAGTACAAAATGAAGCAGGGCACAGGCTGATAGAATTTTGTCAAGAGAATACGATGGTCATAGCAAACACTCTTTTCCAACAACCCAAGAGACGGCTCTACACATGGACATCACCAGACGGTCAACACAGAAATCAGATTGACTATATGCTCTGCAGCCAAAGATGGAGAAGCTCTATACAGTCGGTAAAAACAAGACCAGGAGCTGACTGTGGCTCAGACCATGAGCTTCTCCTTGCAAAGTTTAGGCTTAAACTGAAGAAAGTAGGGAAAAGCACTAGGCCAGTCAGGTATGAATTAAATCATATCCCTGTTGAATATACAGTAGAGGTGACAAATAGATTTAAGGAATTAGATCTGATAGACAGAGTGCCTGAAGAACTATGGACAGAGGTTCGCGACATTGTACAACAGGTAGCAACCAAAACTATCCCAAAGAAAAAGAAATGCAAGAAAGCAAAATGGCTGTCTGAGGAAGCTTTGCAAATAGCTGAGGAAAGGAGGGAAGCGAAAGGCAAGGGAGAAAAACATAGATATGCCCAATTGAATGCAGAATTCCAGAGAATAGCTAGAAGAGATAAGAATGCCTTCTTAAATGAACAGTGCAAAGAAATAGAAGAAAACAATAGAATAGGGAGGACCAGAGATCTTTTCAAGAAAATTGGAGAGATGAAGGGAACGTTTAATGCAAAAATGGGCATGATAAAGGACCAAAATGGCAGGGACCTAACAGAGGCAGAAGAGATTAAGAAGAGGTGGCAAAATTACACAGAAGAACTATACAAGAATGAGCTTAACGTCCCAGATAATCACAATGATGTGGTCACTGACCTCGAGCCAGACATCCTAGAATGTGAGGTGAAGTGGGCCTTAGAAAAGCTGAGCAACAACAAAGCTAGTGGAGGTGACAGTATTCCAGCTGAGCTATTCAAAATCTTAAAAGACAGTGCAGTAAAAGTGCTACACTCAATTTGCCAGCAAATTTGGAAAACTCAACAGTGGCCACAGGATTGGAAAAGATCAGTTTACATTCCAATTCCAAAGAAAGGCAGTGCCAAAGAATGTTCAAACTATCGCACCATTGCACTCATTTCTCATGCTAGTAAAGTCATGCTTAAAATCCTACAAGCTAGACTTCAGCAGTATGTGGATCGAGAACTACCAGAAGTACAGGCAGGATTTCGAAGAGGCAGAGGAACTAGAGATCAAATTGCCAACATACGCTGGATCATGGAGAAAGCTAGAGAGTTCCAGAAAAACATCTACTTCTGCTTCATTGACTATGCTAAAGCCTTTGATTGTGTGGATCATAACAAACTGTGGCAAGTTCTTAAAGAGATGGGAGTACCAGACCATCTTATTTGTCTCTTGAGAAACCTATATGCGGGTCAAGAAGCAACAGTGAGAACTGGACACGGAACCACTGATTGGTTCAAAATTGGGAAAGGAGTCCGGCAAGGCTGTATACTGTCGCCCTGCCTATTTAACTTATATGCAGAGCACATCATGAGAAAGGCAGGGCTAGATGAATCAAAATTTGGAATTAAGATTGCTGGAAGAAATATCAACAACCTAAGATACGCAGATGATACCACTCTAATGGCAGAAAGTGAAGAAGAACTAAAGAGCCTCTTGTTGCGGGTGAAGAAGGAGAGTGCAAAACTTGGGTTGAAACTTAACATTAAGAAAACCAAGATCATGGCAACTGGCCCTCTCAATTCCTGGCAAATAGATGGGGAAGAAATGGAGGTAGTGACAGATTTTGTTTTCCTGGGCTCCAAGATCACTGCAGATGGGGACTGTAGCCAAGAAATTAAAAGACGCTTGCTCCTGGGGAGGAAAGCCATGGCAAATCTAGACAGCACACTAAAAAGCAGAGACATCACCCTGTCAACAAAAGTGCGTATAGTCAAGGCTATGGTCTTCCCAGTTGCAATGTATGGCAGTGAAAGTTGGACCATAAGAAAGGCTGAGCGCCAAAGAATTGAGGCCTTTGAACTCTGGTGCTGGAGAAGACTCCTGCGAGTCCCTTGGACTGCAAGGCGATCAAACCGGTCAGTCCTAGAGGAGATCAATCCTGACTGCTCTTTAGAAGGCCAGATCCTGAAGCTAAAACTCAAATACTTTGGCCACCTAATGAGAAGGAAGGACTCACTGGAGAAGAGCCTAATGCTGGGAAAGATCGAGGGCAATAGAAGAAGGGGACGACAGAGAATGAGGTGGCTGGATGGAGTCACTGAAGCAGTAGGCGTGAGCTTAAATGGACTCCAGAAGATGGTAGAAGACAGGAAGGCCTGGAGGAATGTTGTCCATAGGGTCGCGATGGGTCGGACACGACTTCGCAGCTAACAACAACAAATAAATAAATAATACATACGTATGGGGTAATCCTGCCGCTATGCAAACATCATGTGGACGTTCTACACATTTGTAAAACATCCTTCTGGCACCACGAAACCTATAGATTTTATCATTGCTAGCCACTAGGGCCATGAGTAATAAGACCTTTAGCCCAACACAGTTGTAGTGGTTCCAGATGGGAGAATGGCTATTATGAAATATTTTTAAGCCTCAGGATAAGGGTAACAATAACAAAGATGAATGACAAATAATGTATTTAATTATAAAATATTTAACAATAAACAGTGCTTCTTAGTCTTCTTCATCTTCCTCCTCCTCTCCCTCTTCTGAACTTCTGTAGATAGAAAAGGAATAAAAGATATTACAATGTGCTTATAAAACTTCTAATAGGTCTCTTCAACTTTTGTCAAGCTGCTATTATTATTATTATTATTATTATTATTATTATTATTATTATTATTATTATTATTATTATTATTATCGATCCAGAATCCTTATTCTTTTCTGAGAAGAGCAAGGTTTTCAGTATTTCAGACCTGTTGAATTTCTGCCATGCTGAGTAGTTACCATGCAGAAAAGAGCAGAAGAGAGCAACTATACGTAGCAAAGATCAAGGGAGTCCAAACACTGGCTTGTCAAAGTTCTGCCTCTTGATTACTCTTGCTTGCCTTTTCCAACTGTTCAAGCCATTAAAGGTAGGAAGATAATAGAAATTCAATACCCATTTTTCAGTTTCATGTCAGAGCCAATGACACTGCCAGAAAGGGCTTGAAAAGAATAGTGAGAGATTATGAATAACTAGGCAGGATGACAGGAGTTCAGAGTGCAAGCGGTGTTTTCATCCATATTTCCAACAAAAAGTAGAATGGACACATTGTTAGCCCTCTGCTAAGAAGCAGAGAATCAGCAATGTTGTCACTGTTTGCTTTCCTATCAGCTTTCTCTACTGGTGCCTATCTTGCTAAGAGCTTTATTGATGCACAACACACTGCCTCATGAGAAATGAACTCATTGATTGAATTAGCCCAGTGTCCTGGGTTGGCACAACACCTGGAGATATAAACTAAGCAACCGTATTTAGTATCTCAAGTGAACCCAGCCTAAATACGGTTGCTAAGAAGACAGCTCAGGTCCTGAGATTATTAACCATTGTAGGAGCTGCTCTAAGAGGATTCTAATGCAGAACGCAGGATGAGAAGCAATTTCAACAACGCTCTGGTAGCCAGGCGCCTTAAGGGAAGAGGGCTCGGTAACCATCTGTAGAATCTTCTCACAACAGCTACTTTGGGTCTGGCAGCATCACTTTCTATCTAGGATGGGGACAGGGAAAGAGAGAAGTGAAGCCCTAAGGTGAGCAGTAAAACAAGCTTCCAGAAGCCTTCCAAGAAGACTGAGGAGAGAACTACTGTGCTCTGGCTTCCCTTTTTTGACATGTTTGAATTAAATTAGTTTTTACAACATTAATAAATGTGTTAAGCTGCCTGGAATTACCTTATGGGAGTTGGGGACTTATACGCATTTGTTTAATAAATAAATGAAAATTTCTCTGTCCCTATAAACCAACGTCTGTGCTCAATGAAAGTTATTTCAATATAATTTGGAATAAAATGGATGCAGTTAAAAACCAAAGTACCGTTTATCCCTAGTAAACCACTCTTTGGAAGGATTCTTACTATGGCATCCCAGTGTAAATGTACTTAGGAGTAAAACACACTATATTCTCTGTGGTTCATCTTGAATTGGTTATATAGGTCAGGATGCATATTCTTACATCAAAATCAGAATTTTAACAGGCAGAACACAATGCTATCTTGCCAATTGAGATAATTTAATGAATCCTTTGAGTTTCCGTTTGTTTGTTTTCCCCACTTCCTACCCTTTCTCAACAATCCTCAAATCCTTTTCTCTAGTTTGCCAACTGTAGTTCACCCCCTACCTTGCATTACTTTCTGTCCTGAGCAGTACAGCTAATTACTAGTATGCAGTATTGCAGGTAACTCTGCCCACAGCCAGAAGTTACATCCTGATCAGCGCAAGGTTGACTCATCCGTTTCTCTTCCTGAGGTTGGTATTGCTCCCAACAATACTGTTGGGGGCGTTATTCTGACACTATAAATATCTCAGAGGGGGCTGTAAAGGAGGGCTTTTCAACCTTTTCAGAGATCGTACCACTTTTAGGGCACGAAAATAATTGAGTACCACCAGTGCTTAGCAAGGGGTCAAAAACTTGATGACTTAAAAAAAAGTGGGGGATTTTGGGTTTTATTCTTAGATTCATTTGTTGTTATAGAAATGGCTAGTTTATAATATGGAAAAGTACAAAGTTGAGGTTCAATATTAATGCTTCCTTCTACTGCAGCAGAGAAAGTGGAAGTCTATGCCTTTTCTTTTTCCTTTCTCCCCCTCACATTTTTCCTTTTTTCCTTCACCCTCGCTGTCTCTCTCTCACACACACTTCTCCCAGAAAGCATTTCCCCCTCTATCTTTCTCCTCATCGCTTCTCTAACAAAAGCCTTTTCTCTTCTGTCTCTTTCTCTGGAGTCTTTTTTTTCTCTACCTCTCCAGCCCAAACTGCCTCCTTTTATAGCCTCTCCTGTCTCCGCCCCCCACCCTCCTTTCTCTCCCGGGGGTGCCGGAAGTGCCCATCCTGGGGCCTTTGTCTTGGCCCAGCAGCCCTGCAGCTCCCCCACTACTCTTGTGTAGGCTAGGCAGGGTCGCATACCACCTGCCAGGTGCCAATGGCACCACAGGTGATACACGTACCACTGGCTCAAAAGTCCTGCTGTAAAGCACTCTGGGGTGGCGTACAAGTTTAAGTGCTATTGCTTTTGTTAAATCTGCAATTCCAGATTCTATTAAAGCAATCATTGTATATTTTAACAGACATTGGAAAATATCATCCCCCCAAAATGAATCTATTAATAAACTCTAGAACCACCTAAAAATAACGGATGCTCGAAGCTAGTTTTTCATACCCACTAAGCGTATCTTTGCTTTGTATGTCCTGTATTCTAACAAAGAAGCCACACAAAAGAAAATCTTCTAAGGAAAAAATCTCCATCCCTTTTTTATATTTTTATCCATTTGGAGTTAGAGTTAGAAAGGAATAATAGTTTTATTGTTTTATCTTTCATTTTAGATTTCATGCTGTTTTAATTATATAGTGCTCCAGCTGAGAACTTTATTAATTTACCATTTCCATTTCTAAAAAGAGCCATTTGTTAATACCTTATTGCAACTTTTCTGACTATTCTTCAAAGAGTAAATATAGGATCCAATTTAAATTAAATTGAAAAGCAAAACTGAAAAAGCCTCCAAACTGTTAGAATCAGATAGATAGAAAAATGATGGGAAACTGCATCCACATGTATACAACACAAACATACAATGAACGGACAATAAAGGAGTATCTGCTCCGTTTTGTAATAGGTGTTTGATATTCCGGAACTGGAAAAGGTAAAAAAGGTTTTGCTCTTTTCTAGTTTTTCTCCTTCCTTTTCCTATTTCCTACTATAACTTCTTCTTTCTACTGATGAACAATGAAATAAGCAAGTTATTAGATGTTTTATGCATTAAGTATCCTATAAATGTGGATCTGCAAATGCATTCTGAACCACTTCAAAAATTCTTAAAGAGAAATAATCCCGACTTGCACACTGAAGCTACTTACGCCTTCTTTGAAGTGCCTTCAGTTCCTTCTTCTTCTTCTGTTCCTGAAGTCCTGATTAAAAAAATAATAATTTAAAGCAGAATTTAAGTATTGCTCTGGCAGCAGTTGAATATTTTATCATCACCTGGTCAGCTTGGCCTAGTGATTTATTTGTTTATTTATTCAATTTAATTCCACCCATCTTGTTCCAAAGCAACCCTGGGAGGCTTACAGCATTGAAAGCATTAAAACCATGAAAGATAAATATTTCTAAGATGATAAAAATGAAATTATAATAAAGACAAAGTTAATAAATAAAAGATAACTAAAAGATATAAGATGGGCAGGGAGCAGGATGCTCAGGTGGGGGGAGGTGGGATTGTCTCCTAATTCATCCACCACCTCCTGGGTGATGCTCCCCTTTTGGGGGCCCCAGCCATCTGGCAGAGCCAGGTCTTCTTTCCCTTGTGGAAGGCCGGAAGAGTGGGAGCTGATCTCAGGAGCTAAGATCTTCCAAGGGGGAGGAGCCACAACAGAGAAGAGTCCTTCTCCTGGACCCCACCAGCCAAAATTCCTTGACTGACAGGGCCTGCAGCTTGCCTCCTCTGCTGGCGTGGTGGAGTGGGCCAGCCTCAGTGGGTGCGACTGCTCCTCAAGTAACCTTGACTTATGCCATGCAGGCCTATAAGGATAATGGCCAACTCTTGGAACTGCACCCAGAAGCAAACCAGCAACCAGTGGAGCTCTCAGAACAGTGGTGTAACATGGGCCATTCTAGGGACCACAAGATCTTCGTGCACCAGTTATTGCTTGTATGTAAGCTTGCTTTTTTTACGGGTCCCTCATGCATTTGAGCTATCATTTTAGTCCTTTTCTTCCAAATACTGTTGCCTTGAAGTTGCTTTTCTTGTCTTTTCAGTTACGAGAATTTTATGAACAGGACATCAGTAAGAAGGTGCTCTTTCATCTCACATTGCGGTCTCTTCTGTCGGGCTAGAGGACAATCAACCTCATATTTAATCCTTCTTATTCAAGCCCCAGTCAAGTTGGAACATAGTTTGCAGGTAAATTAACTGTCATGGTTTTGACAAATGAAACTCTTCAAAGAACTTCAAGGCATTCTTTACCTAAAGAACCTTTAATAGAATAGCATAGCTTCGGCACATACATGGTTGAAGCTGAAATCTGAATTCCCCTCCCCTAAACAAATAGTATCAAAGCACAATTCCCACCTTTAATTTGCAGTCATAAATCACATTCTCCAATTAGTTTAAAATGCAAGCTTTCCCTCCTGTTTCCAACCCGCCATTCTTTATCATCTCTTATTTCAAAAGCCCCAGAATTGACATAAGAGAATTGTTATGTCTAATTAATTCCCATCGCATTCCTACTGGCACTTCTCCATTCCTATTGTGCCAGCAAGAAAATCAATTTTGTAGCATCATTAACTCAGTTCACTTGCAAGTAGAGAGAGTGAGAGGACTTCATAAAATCTTCCTTAATAGGGGCACCAAAAATAAATTATGCCTCCATGGGAGGGAGGCACTCTCTGCTGCTCAAATTTGAGCAGCAAATAATTTTGGGCAGTTTCTAGCACCCAGCTAGAAACTCTCATTTGGGTTTGGGGAGTGGAGCAGTCTGGAAAGAATGGTGCTTTTTGCCTTGCATTTTTCAACCAGGTTAGCGAGTGCTAGAACTAGGAGGCATCCTGTGATTGCTAGTTCTGCTTCCCCTGATCTGAATTTTTAATTCAGAATGATCTTAGAATCTGAAATGTCTTCAGCTACTAAAAATGGATCTTCTATTTTTCTAGACCATTTCATTCTATTACAGTGCAGGAGGAATTAGGGTATTACAATTCTGCATGCAGTCTATTTTATATTTAATTTATATATGTAAAGTTTTTTGGGTGTATAGAATTGTTAATTTTAAGAATAATGAAAGTGGAATAGTAACAGTATAAACTAGATGTTTTAAATAAATGCATCATGTAGATGACATATCTTGGAGGGGGGAAGAGGTCTGAGTTAAAGAACAGTTCTTGACAAAATGTTCTTTATATATATATATATATATATATATATATATATATGTGTGTGTGTGTGTGTGTGTGTGTGTGTGTGTGTGTGTGTATGTGTATGTGTATGTGTATATATATATATATATATATATATATATATATATATATATATATATACATATACACATACACATACACATATACATCTTGCCCTATATAAAAGGAACAACCGACAAAATCAGTAAAGTACTACACAAACATAACATCAAAACCGCATTTAACACTGACAGAAAGATATCAACCATCCTGAGAAATCCCAAAGACAAAATAGAACTGGAAAACCAGGGCATATACCAAATCCCATGCGCCTCCTGTCCAGCAACATACATCGGACAGACTAACAGAAGAATAGAGGTATGTGTAGAAGAACATAAGAACTCAGTACAGAAGAAAGATCACACATCTTCACTAGTACAACACATAAACACTACGGGACACAACATCAATTTTGAAGGTACAAAAACAATCGCCAAAATAGAACATCTCAATAGCAGAATAATCAGAGAAGCCATTGAAATAGAAAAACACCCAGACAGTATGAACAAGCGAGACGACACCTCCCGCCTACATGCCATTTGGAAACCAGCATTGATAGACAAACGAATTTCAGCAAAAAAGGATTTAAAAAACCAACAAACAACCCCAAATGCCACCAGCCCCAGCAAGACTCATCCACACCCAGAACAAAAACTCTCCCACACAGAAGACAGAACAAGTCAAGCAAAAGTGCTATCACCCAAGCAGAAGAACGCACACACGAACCTGACTGACCCATACCAGAGATGCATGGCGGGTCCTCGAACTCGGAGCCAAGCCAAAGCTCTGAAGGCCACCACACAGCCCACTCCTCAGGACACCAAATCACAACACTCAGGATATTACGACACAACAAAAAACCCCACCCATTCAGAACACACCCCACCCAATCAGAAGACAGCCACGCCTCCAACCAATCGGAAGACAACCACACATCCACCCAATCAGAAGACAGCCACACCTCCACTCAATCAGAAGACAAGCACGCCTCCACCCAGTCGGAGGACACCCCCACCCAATCAGAAAGCAGCCACGCCTCCACCCAGTCGGAACACAGCCCCACCGGCAGTTGGAAGGAAAGGAACAGACAGACCACGCATTGCTCCTGAAAGCAGCAGGAGGAACACTCCGGCCTGATGATGACGGATGGGATTTCGTCGAAACGTCGCCACAACTTTCTGAAGATGAAAGGAACGCGGGAAGAAACCCGAGACTCTAGACCTACATATATATATATATATATATATATATATATATATATATATATATTCATTTTTATTTTTCCATTTCTTCCACAAACAAGTCAACAAATATATCGCAATACATAGATACATACACGTAAGTTTTGGTGCTGCTCGTCCATTTCCCCTTTCACTGTATCCACCCTCCTTCTCTCTCTTCCCTCTTCTCTACTTTCTTTCTCTCTTTCTCCTTTCTTTCCTACTTCCCTCTTCTTCCTCTCCTCTCCTCTTTCCCTCTCCACTCCCCTCCCGTTTCTCCCCACTTCTCCCCCTCTTTTCCTCTAACCTTCCTACTTCCTTCCCCCTCCTCTACTCTCTCCACTCTCTCATCTCCTTTCTTGCCTCCCATTCCTCTTCCGATACAATTCAGGGGTAATGTCTGAGCAGCTCCTCTCCTTAGATTTTCAATGTCTATTTTAGGTATGATAACATTAATTTTCTATTACATCAATATTTCTATAAATATGACCTTCTCGGTATATACTTCCTATAAATTTTCATACTACCTCCGGTTATGCAATACTGTGTCACCTGGGTCTCTCTCCTAATCTCCTCATTTTTCTTCCATCTAAATTGGTGTTAGCCGTCTTTTAAGCATATTCTCTTTTTCACCCACTTGTAAAATTTTCCCCAAATTTCATAATACTCTGACTCTGTACTATCTTTAATTATCATTGTTAATCTATTCATTTCCGCACATTCCATTATTTTCCTGATCACCTCTTCTTCTGGAGGAGCTTTCAGTGCCTTCCAGTTTTGTGCAATCACAATCCCAGCTGCAGTGGTTATATGAATAATCAAATATGTGTTCTCTTTGCTATATTTCTCTGGTAAAATACCCAACTGGAATATTTCTGGTCTTAATTCTATACGTTGTTGTATCATCTTTTCTATCCATGATTTGATTATGTTCCAATAGGTTTTAGCTTCTGCACACGTCCACCACATATGATAGAAAGAGCCTGGTATTTGATGGCATTTCCAACATTTCATAGATCTGTCCTTAAACATTTTAGCTAGTCTTTCTGGAGACATATGCCATTTGTAGAACATCTTGTACATATTTTCTTTGTACGCTGTCGCCATTGTCAGTTTACAATTTCTTTCCCACAATTGCTGCCAATTCAATCGTATATCCAATTTTTTTACCATTTTATCATTGACTCCCTAACTTGCTCCTCCTCTAATTCCCTATATAATAAGTAGCTATACATTTTTAAATCCATTTTTCTTCAGTTCCCATAAGTATTTCATCTAACTCTCTTCTCCCCAAATTAAAACCATCTATTTTAGCATCTTTTTCATATCTAGATTGTATTTGCATTCTCATGTACCAATCCATCTTTATTCCTTGTTCCTCTAATTGTTGTTTGGTTTTCAGCTTCCACGTGTCTGTTAGTAGATCTTTATATCTTATAATGTTTCCCATGTTAAACATATTGGGGTGTATTAATGCTTCCATAGTTGAGAGCCAATCTGGGATCCTCAAGTAATGCTTCCTCTTTATTTTCTCCCAAATCATCAATAAAGAATTCCTGATATGATGTCTCTGGAAATAGCTGTGTATTCTATTTTTGCCATACCACATGAACGCATGCCATCCCAACTGTAAATCATGTCCCTCTAATGTCAATAATCTAGTATTCCTCAGTAAAATCCATTCTCTCATCCATGACATCGCTGCAGCCTGGTAATATAATTCCCAATTAGGTAAGCTAAACCCACCTCTGAGTCTTGCATCCTGTAACATTTTTAAATTAATCCTTGCCTTTTCCCCCTGCCAAATATATTTCAAAATTATTTTATTTAGCCCCTCAAAATATTTCTTTTCCAATCTTATTGCTATTGTTGAAAACAAAAACAACAATCGTAATATATTCATTTTGATTATTGCAATCCTACCCATTAATGATAGTTGTACCTTTTTCCATTTATCCAGATCTACTTCGATTTGTCTTTTCAATTTATAATAGTTATCTTCTTTAATTGTTGTACACCTTGCTGTCAGGTGAATCCCCAGATATTTTACCTTCTTTACAATCTGTATCTCTAACTCTCCCATCAATTCTGTTTTTTCCCAGTAATATTTTTCACTAACATTTTTGTTTTAGCTTTATTAATCTTCAAACCTGCTACCTCACCATATTTTTCTATTTCTTCTATTAATACAGGTCCTGTCTCTAGTGGCTCCTCCAAGATAAATACTAAATCATCTGCGAAAGCTTGTAGCTTATATTCTTCTCTCTTAACTTTCATACCTTTTATATCCTTATTCTGTCTTATAGTTCTTTTTAGTATCTCTAGTGTCAATACAAACAATAATGGGGATAAAGGGCATCCCTGCCTTGTTCCCTTCATATTGTTAATCTTTTCAGTCATATCTCCATTAATCATTATTTTGGCTATTTGCTTATTGTAAATTGCTTTAATTACATTTATAAATTTCTCCCCAAAATCCATAATCTGTAGTTGTCTTATCATGAATTGCCAATTCACATTGTCGAATGTTTTCTGCGCATCCAAAAACATCAATGCCATCAGTTTTTTGGGATGTGTTTCATAATATTCTAATGTGTTTAATATAATTTGCATATTGTCTCTAATCTGTCTTTTGGGCAGGAACCCATTTTGATCCAAATGTATAAATTCGTTTAGGAACTTTTTAAGTCTTTCGGCCATGACTGATGCAAATATTTTATAGTCCACGTTCAGCAAGGAAATCAGTCTATAGTTCTTTATTTCCTGTATTTCTGTTTCTTCCTTTGGTATCAGGGTAATAAGTGCTTCCGACCACGAATCTGGTATCTTAGCTTCAGAGAGGAGTTCATTATAGAGTTCCAGCATTACATTGCCTAACAGTTCCTGCAATGTTCTATATAGTTCTGCTGGTAACCCATCTGGTCCTGGTGTTTTGCCATTCTTTTGTTTTTTCATTGCTTCTGTTAATTCCATCATTGTTATTTTTTCTTCTACTAGCTTTTTAAACTTCTCTGGTACTTTAGGTATTTCTGTTTTTTCCAAGAATTGTTTTATCCCTTCATCTGAAACTACTTGTTGCTTATATAAATTCTCATAATATTCCCAAGCTATTTTTTTCCCTTTTCTTCATTCCGGTGTTGTAAAGTCCCCTCAGCATCTTCCAGTTGTTTAATCCATCTCTTCTCTTTCTCCTTTTTAATTTTATATGTCAACCATCTCCCAGGTTTGTTTGCATGTTCAAAAAAGGTTTGTTTAGCTGCCTTTATTTTCCTTGCCACCTCTTCATTTTCTATTAAGTTCATTTTATGCTTGTTCAACTCCATTAATTTTTTTATCTTTTTGTTTTGTGTATCTTTTTCTAATTCTTTCTCAAGAGTCTTATATTCTTCCTCCAGTTTTTTCCTAATTTGTCTTTTCTGTTTATTCTTTTTCCCCATATAAGATATAGCAAGTCCTCTCATGTACGCTTTCACCGTATCCCAGACATTTTGAAGTGAGGTATCTTCTGTTTTGTTTTCCTTAAAGAAGAAAGTCATTTCTTTTTCCATATATTGCTGGAAGTCTTTTTCATTCAATACAGTTTGATTTAATGTCCATCTTGTTCTTTTTTTGTACTTTCCATATAATTGTGACTGGGTTGTGGTCTGCCCATGCGCTTGTTTCTATGTTTATATTTTGTGTACTTGTAAATAAGTCTATTGATGTCCATATCATATCTATTCTCAACCAGGACAGGTGTCTGTTAGAATAGAATGTATATTGCTTCTTTTCCGGATATTTTGCTCTCCAAACATCTAATATATTTAATTCGTCCACCATATTATGCAAAGATTCTGGAAGTGTTCTCCTTACGGTCTTATTTTGTTGTTGTTGTTGTTGTATTATAATCCAGCCCGGCCTTTACGATAGCATTGAAATCTCCAATCATACATATGCTTTCGAATTCCAATTCTATTGTTTTCTGGTGTAATTTTGAATAGAAATTTTGTTGGTTTTCATTTGGAGCATCAATTGCTACCAATATTTTTTTTACAATTCATAGTTACTTCCACCATTAAAATTCGCCCTTCTTCATCTGAATATAACAATGTAGTTTGTATTGATTTTTGAATATATAGTACCACACCTCTTTGATCTGCAAGTCAGGTATATAATTCTCCCAATTTTGGATATTCTAGTAGATTTTTATGTTGTTTCTTAATATGAACGTCTTGTAAGCAAATCATGTCCATTTTTTATTTCCCCAATTTATTTAATGTTCTTTGTCTTTTTATAGCCGAATTTAGTCCATTTACATTTATTGAAATTGCTTTCATCTCTTCTTCCATGTTTATTTATTTGAAGTTTTAGTTGCTCTCGTTATTCTCGTTATTCCCATCTCTCTTTGCTCTTTTACCTCTTTTGCTCTTGTCCCTTCTCTCAACACCCTTTCCTCCTGTTCTATACTTACTGCGTTGCTTCTCTGTCTCGTCTCCTTGCTGTCTGACTACTCTTTCCCCTATCAGCCTTTCTTCTTCTTGCTGCCCAAAGTATTGATCATAGAAAAGTTCTGCTTTCTCTATTTTTGTCCAGTCTACATCTCTGTTCTTGCCAATTTATCATTACTCCTTCTGGTATTAACCATCTAAAATTTATCCCTTTTTTAATTAAGCATTTAATTAAGTTCTTGACAAACTGTTCTACTCACTCTGTATTTGGAGAGGTTTCACTAGCTGGGCTCTCTTTTTCAGACCTGGGAAAGAACAGAAATATGTTTTAATAGAAGTTAAAAAGAGCTGTGCTGTAGTTAAGATTTTCTCCTTCCCAGGAAATATCTGAGAGGAAAAAAGTTCTAAGTTAAAGAACAATCCTTGAAAGACTGTACTACTCACTCCGTCTGTGGAGAAGCTTCACTACTTGCGGTCTCTTTTTCAGACCTGAGAAAGAACAGAAAGACATTTTAATAGACGTTAAAAAGAACTCTTCTGCATCTAAGCTTCTCTCCTTCCCAGGATAGGAAGGATGATGGCTTATTTGTTTTCAAACTTCTTAAAATGGAAAGAAGTTTTGACTGGTTTTCCTTATCCTCAGCAACCTTAAGGTGTTAATAATAAGCATGGCTGGCTAGGCAATTCTGGAAGTTGACACCCACACAGCTTAAAGGCTTTGTGATTGAGGAACATTGTTGTAGATAAATTGCCCTCTGGAAAACGGCTACCATGAGCTGAAATCAATCGGAGATATTTTTTTTCTCCTTGACAAATTAAACCAAATATCGCTGCATCTCAATTTGCTTGCTTATGGTTAAGGCTAGGAATTGTGAGAAGCCTCTTAGTATGGAAATTATGTAGCACATCATTTAAATAAATGTGATTCAGGCATCCAATAGCAGTAGCACTAGGACTTATATACTGCTTCATAGTGCACTACAGCCTTCTCTAAGGGGTTAGCAGAATCAGCGTATTGCCCCGAACAATCTGGGTCCTCATATTCCTGACATGGGAAGGATGGAAGGCTGAGTCAACCTTGAGCTGATCAGGATCGAACTCCTGGCAGTGAGCAGTGAGTTAGGCTGCAATACTGCATTCTAACCACTGAGCTACCACAACTCTTTCATAAATTGAATGAATTAGAATCTATGGGTGGATCTACCTTCAAGAAAAGAAATAATATGCCGCATGTATAACTCTATAGGTACTCACAGTTTCTTCGAACTGGCCTTTTTCACAGGCTCTGGAGCTGGAGGTGGAGGTGGAGCCGGAGCCGGAGGTGGAGCTGGAACTGGAGCCGGAGCCGGAGCTGAAACCGGAGCTTCAGCATCTGCTTCTGCTGGTGGCGGTGGTGGCATTAGTTCCCTAGGAAGACAAAACAGAAACAGAGATTAATCCCCATTTAAAGTGGGTTAATAAAGATCCAAGTTGTGTTCTTTTGTTTCCTTTTGTGAACTCAGGATTTTACATTTTCTCTAAAGGGAGCAACTATCACGTAGTTGCTCATGAGCATCCTAAGATGGCTTTGCTGCAAAACCTAGGTGTTGTGGGCATGACAGAGAATGCATGTGTGTACCCAGGCTCTTACCTTCATTGTAACTCAAGTCTAGCTTTTCCAGAATGCCTAGGCAGACTCTTCTTCCTTTTTTTAAGCTTTTGATACCTACATCCATTTATTTCTTTTATTCAAGGTGCTGGTTATGACCTACAAAGCCCTACATGGCATGGGTCTGGATTACCTACGGCAGCACCTGCTGCCGGCATCAACTTCCCTCCATCCAGTGCGCTCCCACAGAGAGGGCCTCCTCAGGGTGCCTCCGATCAAAGAATGTCGATTGGTGGCCCCCAGGGGGAGGGCGTTCTCTGTGGGCGCGCCAGACCTGTGGAACCGCCTTCTGGTTGAGCTCCAGATGGCCCCCGACCTGCGCTCCTTCCGGCGTCATTTAAAAACCTATCTATTTGAACAATCGGGCCTTGTCTGATGGGTTTGGGGTTGGATTTAAATAAGTTTTAATCACATTTTTAGTATTGTATTCTTGGGCATAATTATTTAATTCTTTTTAATCTCTTTTTTAACTTTTGTATTTACATTTTGATATTTGTTGCCCTGTACACCGCCCTGAGTCCTTCGGGAGAAGGGCGGTATAAAAATTTAATAAATAAATAAATAAATGTATTGTCATTCTGCTTTAGCTTGTTAATTCATAGCTGAGAGCGTGAATTAAAGGGATAACCAAGTCAAACTGTTGAAACAGATGTGGGGAGTCCCAAGTTCAAATGTCCAGAAATCTCATGGAGTCTCTGAATGATTTGGCGCCAGTCGCTTCCTGGGATAAACCTACCTCACAGGATTGTTGCTCTTGGGCTAAAATGAGTGAGGTCTCTCCTATATGCTGTCGTACGTCCACAGGGAAAAATACGGTAAAACATATATCCAAAAAATAAAAACATAAACAATTTTTTGTCTAGTTTTGATACCAGAACGGATTAGTTTTCTGGAAAAACCAATGGTTCACCTCTCTTCTATATTTCAAGAGACTGTAAACAATCCTATAGGACAGGATGCAATAGAATAACAAACACATATAACCATATAAAATTTGTATTTGTCATTGAACAAAATAGGGTCTGATCCCATCATAAAGAACTTCTGTTGCAGTTCCTTTAGAGTCTTTTTTTATTGAAAAGTTTTAAAATACATTTTTAAAACATATACCCCATCTACCCCACTCCTCTCCCCATCCCTCCCATCCCAACACCACCACCCCCAACTTCACAGAGCCGAATACAGGGTATTACATCATACAATCTTACTCTAAAATATTCTAATTACTATAATTACTCTTTAAACCCTATCACACTTTGCGCCTTTGGCGTCTAGTCATGCCGGCCGCATGACCACGGAGACATCCTCGGACAAGCGCTGGCTCTTCGGCTTTGAAACGGAGATGAGCACCGGCCCCTAGAGTCGGAAACGACTAGCACGCATGTGCGGGGGTACCTTTACCTTTACCTTTTAACCATAGAAAAGAAAAATAATATAGCCTCTAATTACAATAACTAATAACTATTAAAATGCTAAATGATACTTTGTAGTCCCATATTTGTTCTGAATAAAATCAATCCATCTTTTCCATTCCACTCTGTTGAGAGTGATCTTTCACATATGCTGAGATTTTAGCCATTTCTGCCAAGTTCGAAACTTTCAAAGTCCATTCTTCAATAGTAGGCAGGTCCTCCTTCTTCCAGTATTGCGCTACCAAAAGTCTTGCAGCTGTTATTAAATTCAGCATCAATTTGGTTTCTATAGCAGTACAATCAGTGATAATACCCAACAAAAACAATTGGGGTAAAAATCTTATCTTTTTCTTAAAAATCTTCTGCATATTCCACCAAATTTTAATCCAAAAAGCTTTAACTTTTTTACAAGTCCACCATACGTGATAATACGTTGCATCATCACAACCAAATAATATATCTTCCTTGTATATCTGCTTCTATTAATTTGGCTATCAAACCCTTCTTCACATATATTACTATACCATTTTTCTTCTCTGGAGCGGATGCAATAAATTGTGTACCCAGTCTCAGATTTATCAAATATTTCTGATCAGATACGTGAATATGCGTCTCTTGCAAACATACAACATCATTTTTAAAATGTTTCAAATACTGAACTATTTTCTTCCTCTTTTGTGGTGAATTCAAGCCATTAACATTCCAGGTCAGGAATTTTGTCACCATCCTTTGCGACTTGAAGCCTCCGGAGCGCCACCTGAAGATATTCAGAAATCTGCCTCTTCGGCCGCGCTCCTCCCACTGCTTCACTTGATTCTTGAGTTGTAATCATCAAACATTGATTCTGTTGCCGTTGTTGTTGTTGTGCCTTACGTCTAGATGCAGCCCGTGTTATTCCTTGAGTCGAAGTTTCTTCTGCTAAAGCCAAGGTTTGCACAATTTCTGAAGATTGCTGTTTTTCTTATAACTGTTGCACTCCTTCATCTTTTCCTTCTTTATCTTCTGTAGAGGGCGATGAACCTGCTTTCAATACATTAGTATAAAAATCTTGTGTCTTCAAAACTGTATTAAGACGATATCTTATTCCAGCAAAATTCACCACAATCCCCATTGGAATCTCCCATCTGAACTGAAGCTGTTGTTTTTTCAATTCTTCTGCCAAAAAAGCAAATTCTTTCCTTTTTCTCAAAACTTTTGGGGGAATTTCTTTCAGAATCAACACCTCTTGACCAGCAATTGTAAATCTCTTATTATAAAATTTTTGGATAATCTCATTTCTTATCCTCCTCTTCGTAAAATACACCATCACATCTCTTGGCAATTTCCTCTGCCTGGCAATCCAAGAGTTAACTCTGAAGACTTTATCTATCTCCCTAAAGAATTCTTTGGGTTTAAACCCCAAAATAGGTGCCAAAGCATCCACCAGAATCTCTTGCAAGTTCTCCTGAGAATTCTCTTTCAAACCTCTGATCCTTAGGGCAAACTCCATATCTCTATACTGTAACATCAGAACCTCTTCCTCCGTTTTATCCATTTTAAATTCAGCTTCACCCATTTTAGCCTCCAACAACAAATTATTTTGTTTCACTTCTTCCACCTGTTCATTCAAAGTCTCAATACATCCTGCCAGCCCCTGAATTGCTAAGAGAATGTCCTTCCGCATTTCCTTGTTCTTCTTCTCAATAAGCTCAGTCACCTGTTCAGTTATTTTTTCAGTTATTTTTTTCAGACTGAGTGGCTAAACACTTTTAAGGCATCTTGCAGGTCCTTTAACGTTACAGGTGGAGAAGCTGCAGGGGATGACGTCAAAGACTGCAGTCCAGATTGCTGAACAGGCGATGTCCCTGCACTTTAGTAACAGGGATTCTAGGAGCCTTAGAAGCCATTTTAAAGGCACTTAACTCTCCGTTCACACTTTCACTTCTCTTCTCCTTTAAGAACTAAAACCACATCTCGTAAGTTCAGGCAGAGCAAATTTAAAGTCCAATTCCTCCTCAATCTCCCAGCAAACACTTTCACTATAAAAAAAGGGGGGAGAGAGGGGAAAAAAAGAAAAACCCCTTCACCTCTTATAAAAAAGGGAAAAAAGTTCTTCCCCTCTCTCCTCCCTATTCACTCAGATGCCATTTTCCCTTTCTTTTCCAAATAGTAAGCAGGGCGAAAAAAGAATTGTTTTTCGAGGGTTAAAGCCTTGTACTTGCTGTTTATAGGACTCCTGTCTCTGCTCTGCTGCAACAATGTTTCTAGATGTCAATCAAACTGGCAGAAGTGGATTCAGCGTCTTGTTCTGCTAACAGCAGAAGAGTCCTCCGCTCCGGAGACTCCCAGGCTTTGGGGGGCCCTCACCCTTCAAGCCCCAGAACAAACGCTCTGGGGCTCTAAGGAGGCTCTACCCCTACCTGGGAACTCCCCCTCCCCTCTTCCCCCGAGGAGTAGGGTTTTCACACTGCAAAGCAGCTTCTTCGGTGGAAGGGGTACCCGGTGGAGGAGGCAACGTGGGTGTCGGGGAAAGACGTCCACGCTCCACGCTTAGTTCGGGCGTTCCACCGTGCTCACCCTAACAGGCCGGGGGGTCGGGGAAATGGTGGTGTATGCGGGGTGAGTGATTGTGTGCCTTTGCCCTCTACATCTGCAGGAGGACCCTTGGTAGGGGGGCGGCATGTCGGGCCCGGCACGCCCGACATTCAGAGAGGCCGCGGAGCGACCCACCGGCCCCTGAGACCAGCTGCCGGCACCCGCGGTCTCCCGAAGAGCCGGGGAAGTGCGCAGCCGCCGTGACAGCTCAGCAGCCGCCCGCCCGACACCTGGGGAGGCCACGGAGCAACTTACCGGCCCCCGGGAACAGCCGCAGGCGCCCGCGTTCCCCCGACGAGCCAGAGAAGAGCGCAGCCGATGAGACGGCTCAGCAGCCACCCGCCCATCACCTGGAGAGGCCGCGGAGCGACCTGCCGGCCCTCGGAAGCAGCTGACGGCACCTACATTCCCCCGACGAGCCGGGGAGGAGTGCGGCTGCCGAGTCGGCTCAGCGGCCACCCGCCCGGCACCTGGAAAGGCCACAGGGCATCTTACCGGGCCCTGGGAACAGCCGCCGGCGCCCGCATCCCACCGACAAGCCGGGGAAGAGCGTGGCCGCCGCCGTGGCCCAGCAGCCTCCAGGGCTGTCCGGAAAGCCGGGGAGCAGCCGTACGGTGGCGCAGCCGGCAGTTGCCCAGCGCCCGAGCAGCAGACCGAGGACGGGCGCCAGGGCGGACCAGGAGGCGGCAGGGCCTACCGGCGGAACGGGGAGGGGCCCAGGACACGCACTGGCACTGCATCCCCCTGGAAACCCGTTTGCGCAGATGACACGTTCCAACGCTCTGCCTGCCTCCTTGCCTGCCAGGGGACTGCGTGACAGGCACCAGCGGCGGATGGTCCGAGCGGCGCAACTCACGGCGGTCTGGGGACCTGAGGGGGGAGGTGAGGTTGTGCGGAGCTCTGGGGAAAAGGAGGGCGGTTTGGGCTGGGGGGTGGCTTATCGGCTGCAATGGTGGTGGGACGGGGACGGGGAGGATACGTACCTGGGGGCGGGTGCCAAAGGGCAGGAGCCAAGGGGGGCGGTAGTTAAGTAGGGTGAGGGCGTGGTTAAGCAATTAAGGGTGTGGTGGTGGGTGTCGGCTCTGCCGGCTATTTAGCAGCGTTGATTGTGCTGTGGAATCAACGCTGACTTCGTCTGTCTTCGAGTGACTGTTTGTGAAGGTAATAAACGTGGCTCAGGAGAACCAGCTCTCGTTCCGGACTCATTCTTTCTGGTGATTTGTCGGACGGGGCTGAAAGTCGGCTGCTCAGCAGTTTAAACAGAAACGAAGGGGCGGCGGTCGATTCCAACCGTCTGCGACGCTGGACAGCCACCCAGAAGTCAGTTCTGTTTAATTTGTTCTGCACCCAGATGACATTCCTGCTTTAAGTTAACCAGTTTTGAGGGATTTACATAAAGATTTTTGGTGGATTTGCTTGTTCAACAATCATTGCTTGTTTACATCCCTTCCTATCAGTATTGATTCCTGGCAACCGCTTGGACTTGTCCCTGCGGTTTTCTTGGGAAGATATCAGAAGTGGTTTGCCATTGCCTCCTTCCTAGGGCTGAGAGAGTGATTGAGCCAAGATCACCCTCCTGGCTTAATGCCCAGCGTGAAACTAGAACTCAGTACCTCCTGGTTTCTTGCCTGGTGATAGAAACTGGATCTCTATCAATTGCAGCTGTTTCTAAAATGTTAATTTAATTTTATCCTCACTTTTGGATTGCTAAAATATGAGGAAAAGGTAGCTACATTTGAAAATAAAATACATAATTGCAGAGGGTAAGCCCTTTAATATGTAGTCTAAAAATACCTAATATATTTAAAATTAAAAAAATTAATGAAATACCATAAGTATTCTTTCAAAGTTTTGAACTCTGATCCATTAATCAGTTCTGTTGGAAACAGCACTCTAAGGATTTCTAATAATTTCTTATCAACAAAAATTCAGAAGGCTTGCTGTGGTGCTCGAACTTTTAAACAGGAAAACAACATTAGTAATAGTTCGGTAGTACATGTAGTAACTCACGTTATTTCCACAGGAGGAGGCTCAGGGATTTCTTGAGATCTGATAAATAAAGAAGAGCAGAAATTACAGAGTTTGTTGTACAACAATAAGGTTTAAAATTCTTTTATTTTTGCAACTTGCATGGTTTGTTCTTCATGTACAGCTCTTGTATATGAAGGTTATAAACAAACCTATTTTCAAGACAATATTACATTGCTGTATGCCCATGTTCAGAGAAGACAGCCTCAGCCAGAGAAGCTAATTCATAATTTAGAAGCAGTATATGAATAGAACATCCAGATTTTGCAGTCAGCAAGGGCAACATCTATAGTTTCACTCATTATTCATTTTTGCAGAAATATTGCAGGATTTTTTCAGTGGAAGAAGAAAGTAACCATTCCTGTAGAATGCCACATGTTTTCTTCTCCAAAATATATTTGTGCTGCTGCCTAACTTAAACAAAATTCTGGGTCGTTCATAGGTTCATAACAATAAATCCAATAACTATAAAACCATAAAATGAGAACAAACAACAGGATTCTCAGTCATCCCCTTGAGATATTCCACCACTGGTTTCAGACATTCTTTTCTCCATCCCTGCATCCGGGTAAAACCCCAGGTATTGACAGCTTTCCTAAAGGTTAAATGAGTGAAGGCTTGCTGAATCATTTGGGGGGGGGGAGTATTCTGTAAGGTAGGCACAGCCACAGGCGAAGGCACATTTCCGAGCTCCCTCTAGAGAGACTGCAAGACTTCAGGGAAGGGACATGGAGCATACCTGCCCTATCTGATCTGGTAGGATGGGCAGATACTGTCAGGGAGAAGCGATCCCACAAATATCCTGGTCCCTGCCGTGTAGGGATTTAAGGGTAATGAACAGCACCTTGAATTACACCCAGAAGGAAGCTGGCAGCCAGCACAGTTCATACAACAGAGGTGTAACATGGGCAAACCTAGAACATCCAATACTGCATGTGCCAGTGCTTTTTGGACCAGTTGTAGCTTTTGAGTTGCCTTCACGGGCACTTGAAGTGATCTTCAAGGAGCTCATTGCAGTGATCTAACTTTGGACAAATCCAAATTTGTCTCAAGCATTTAGTAGTGAAAAATATAAAGACATTCTCTAAGTTGCAGAATGGGACTATTCCCTGTCTAGTCTTATTTTGATCATGTCAGGAGGGGAATTCACTGGAGAATGCAATTACATTTCGAAGAGTTAGCAGTAAAAGGAAGCCAGGCTGTCAAAGAACATGGTGGCCGTACTCTATCAAAGCTGACATCAAACAGGGCAGACAGAAACTCAAGTAGTGCAAGATAGGAACATGTGGTTAGGCTTAGTCCATAGAATTGTCTAGAGTTGGACATGAGTGAATGCATCATCATCATCATCATCATCATCATCATCATCATCATCATCATCATCATCATCATCAAGCTTTGTCAGTTTCTTTCTTTTAATATGTGCCAAAGAGGAAAAAATGAAAGAAAACTACCTGAAGCTAGTACGATTAAATATCTCTTCTGAAGATTCTTCACTATCTAATTTATCCTTGCTGCATTTTTTCCACAGTTTATCAGCAGATTGATAGGTTTCCTGAAGGCAAAGAGCGTTCTCCAAAGAAGATGCTGAAGTCTAAGCATGAGGAAAGGATGTGAAAAATGATCATAAAACTTCAATCTGACATATTAATTTTCGTGTTGCATTATCATTGTATTTATATCACAAATTCAAATTACAGATCCTGGAGTGAAGGTTCTTCCTGATGGAATGTGTGGTTAACAAATTAGAGCAAACTTAACTGTGAACTCTTTTTTTTTTTATTGAAAAGTTTTAAAATACAGTTTTCCTTTAAAAAACCCTCCTTCCCCCTCCCTGCTCCCCCCCCTACCTCCCCCCAACCTCCCTCCCTCCTCCCCTCCCTCCTTCCCCCCCTCCCCCCCCCGACTTCCCAGAGCTAAATACAAGGTATATATCTATAAAAAGGCAATCATAAACAACCATATACTACCCACTATAAAATCTAAAATCCATTACTCTCTAGCTTATATAGGATGAGACACACCTTAACAATATTAACTATATATAAAAAACTAGAATAAAAAAGAAAAAAAAACGAAAGAAGACTTATTCGAATGCTACATAAAACTTCTTAACCCTATACTTGTTCTGGATAAACTCAATCCATTTTCTCCATTCCATAATATAGCGTTCTTGCGAATGATCTTTCAAATAGGCCGAAATCTTCGCCATCTCTGCCAGGTCGGAAACCTTTAAAGTCCACTCTTCTATGGTCGGCAATTCCTCTTTCTTCCAATATTGGCCTATCAAAAGTCTTGCTGCCGTAATTAAATTCAACATCAACTTGGTGTCCACAACTGTGGCATCTGTAATTATTCCCAACAAAAAAAATTGCGGACAAAACTTTAACCTCTGTTTAAAAATCTTCTGCATATTCCACCAGACTTTTATCCAAAAAGCCTTAACCTTTTTGCAAGTCCACCATATGTGAAAATATGTTGCATCTTCATCACCGCACCTCCAACATTTAGGCTGATAGTTCGGATACATACTTGCAAGCTTTTTAGGATCTAAATGCCATCTATAAAACATTTTGTAGAAGTTCTCTCTTAGATTTTGAGCTTGAGTAAATTTTACGTTCCTCACCCAAATCTTTTCCCACATGTCCATTGTGATAACTTCCTGGATATTTTGGGCCCATTTTATCATACAATCCTTGACAAGCTCTGTCTCTGAGTCAATCTCTATCAATGCAAGATATATCCGTTTGATATGTGCTGGTCCCTGATTTCTAACTTGCTTTATCAAATTTTCATCAGTCATTGTAAAACCATTTTTCTGATCTTCTTTCCACCTGGCCCATAGCTGAGTATATTGAAACCAATTTTGAACAATTGAATTGGCAATTTTTGTTGAAAGTTTTAGATAAAATGGATTTTGGGGAAAATTTTTTACAGCCGATTAGGGCATTATATCAAAAACAAACTGCCCGAATCATAGTTAACAATAGCTTGACAGCAGCATGTAACATTGAGAAGGGCACAAGGCAAGGGTGTCCGTTATCGCCCTTGTTATTTGTGTTAACATTAGAGATACTATTGGTTAAGATTCGGACTTCGGAAAAAATTAAGGGGATACAAGTTGGAGATCAGGACTATAGATTGAGAGCATTTGCAGATGATCTGGTTGTTACAGTGACCCAGCCAGAGAACTCTGTTGTGGACCTGATGGAGATAATAACACAATATGGGAAGGTTTCTGGATTTAAGGTAAATACACAGAAAACTAAAATTTTGGCTAGAAATATGACAGTTTCACAGAAGGCTCTCTTAGAAGGATTAACTGGATTTGAGATTGTTAAGAGGGTTAAATATTTGGGGGTGATTTTGTCGCCCTCTAATACAAAGCTATATAAAAATAATTATGAAAAACTATGGGGGAAAATTCAAAAAGAATTGGAGAGTTGGCAAAAATTGCAATTGTCTTTGTTGGGACGGATTGCAGCAGTGAAAATGAATGTCCTGCCCAAATTTTTATTTTTGTTTCAAATGATACCGATTCTTAAGAAAGATTCTAATTTGGAGGAATGGCAGCGTGGTATCAATAAATTTGTGTGGGCAGGGAAAAAACCACGAGTTAAACTTAAGATTATGCAGGATACTCGTGAGAGAGGTGGTCTTAAATTGCCTAATTTTAAATTATACTATGAAGCTGCTGCATTGGTAGGAATAAGTGATTGGATTAATTCGACGCAAGGGAGGTTATTAAATCTTGAGGGCCATGATTTGTGGTTTGGCTGGCATGCATATTTGTTGTATGATAAGAAGGTAGACAATGTGTTTAGGGTGCATATTTTAAGACAGGCATTGCTGAGAGTTTGGAAGAAGTATAGACATAAGTTGAGTTGCAAGATACCATTGTGGGCAATTCCAAAACACGCAATAGAAAATATACATGCTGGCTTCAAACATGATGTGATTACGTACAAGGAGATCCTAACTTTGGAAAGAAATGTCTGGTGTTTGAAGTCATATAGCCTCTTGCGAGAAGAGAAGGTTGTTTAACTGTGAACTCTTAATTACATCACCTGTTTTAGGTCCCTCTTTATCTATGATAGAGAATCCTGGAATATATTTTGTACTTCTGCTAATTAGTGTTAGTAGCCAATAACATTAGTAGTTAGTAGCAGCAGTTAAAAAAATTTCTCCAGTACTAAGAATCCTAAACTTTCCAAGTGTTTTTATACTTAATAATGTTATTTAATTTGGGTTTAATTATAATCTATGAAATAAATGTATGGCTTAATATTGTACGGGAACAAGGCTTTTATCAATTCATATGGTCGATACAACAAGTGATTTGTGTGCATCACCACTATTTCTATGGGATCCTTACAAAAGACCATTCTTGCTTCATGCAAGCTGTCTCCCAAATTACTGGTTTGAAAAAGCTGGAAAAGTTAGTTGCAATGCACAAAACCTCCACAAACCATAATCTGTTAATTTTGGTATATTTAATGTCACAAATGATTGTAGCAAAACTTTTCTTCTGAAAAGATCCCATAGGAATAATGATAAATACACAAAATACATAAAACTGTAAGATCTGGTTTACATATTTGGCTCAATTTAAGTCAGATTTTCCCTTCATGTTTTTTGAATCCAGCCATTGTGATTTATTCCATAAATAATTTTCTGGTCATTTGAACTATGTCATAAAAATGTCTACCAAAAATGGTTCAAAACACTGCTTTTTTCTAAATACCAGAGTATATATTTGGGCATTTCAAACTGTCAGTCATCTAGAAATCACAGGTGTAGGACAGGCTGGGCTCAAGACACTTCAAGAAGAAAAGATACAATAGACATCTTAGAGAAGGAAACTATTATGCGAGGATTTGGTACAAATTAATATACAATGTGTAACAGAACAATTGGAGACATTTCTTCATGGATATAAATACGGCTCAAGCTTCTCCTTGATTTTATGTCAAAATGGAAAGTAAAAATTGTAGCCAACTGAATTATTGCAGTCTTTTTAGCCAGCTTTCCTTCTCGGAAGCCATTTAGACCTGCAAATTACCTATTCAATCTGCACATTTCAGTGCCATCTTTTTGATTCGCTTTTATGTCCTTACTCTTGGCAGAACATTACCCTTGCTTAAGAATGCTTTGTTGTTGTTGTTGTTAGTTGTGAAGTCATGTCTGACCCATCACAATCCCATGGACAGCGTTCCTCCAGGCCTTCCTGTTCTGTACCATCTTCAGAGTCCATTTAAGCTCACGCCTACTGCTTCAGTGACTCCATCCAGCCACCTCATTCTCTGTCGTCCCCTTCTTCTATTGCCCTCAATCTTTCCCAGCATTAGGCTCTTCTCCAGTGAGTCCTTCCTTCTCATTAGGTGGCCAAAGTATTTGAGTTTCAACTTCAGGATCTGGCCTTCTAAAGAGCAGTCAGGGTTGATCTCCTCTAAGACTGACTGGTCTGAATGCCTTTCAGTCCAAGGGACTTGCAGGAATCTTCTCCAGCACCATAGTTCAAAGGCTTCAATTCTTTGGTGCTCAGCCTTTCTTATGGTCCAACTTTCACAGCCATATATTGCAACTGGGAAGACCATAGCCATAACTATATGCACTTTTGTTGGCAGGGTGATGTCTCTGCTTTTTAGTGTGCTGGCTAGATTTGCCATGGCTTTCCACCCCAGGAGCAAACGTCTTTTAATTTCTTGGCTGCAGTCCCTGTCTGCGGTGATCTTGGAGCCCAGGAAAATAAAATCTGTCACTACCTCCATTACTTCCCCATGGACAGTACCAAAAGGCAAAAAAAGCATATTTACTCAAATGTAAGTCTCACTGAGTTTAATATACTTCAAAAATGATAGGATTATATATATATATATAAGTTTATGTAACTGTCCAACTCACTGATAAGTGATTCTAGGAAGATTACAAAATTTTTAAAAAATCCACCATCCAGTTACACTTTAATTTGTATTTTTATTATTAAGACTTGGTAATTGAAGCTTGCCTAAGCCACATTTGTAATATTTATGGGTATATGGAGCCATGTTTTTCAGATCCAATAAGAAAATTGAATAGCCAGACCACCAGTGGTTGCTTCTGCATTTACATACCTTGTTTTCAGGTATAGATTTCTTGTTTCTACCCAGAAATGTCCTTAAAGAAACAATTAAAGAGTAAAATAGTGAGTTCTTAGGCTAGATAAAACCCTTTTAACAAAGTTCAAACCAAATATGGCATACATTTCTGTATTGGAGGAGTATACAAACTCTTATTATATATATTGCTGTTTCTCAAAATGGATTCAAAAGGCCTTTTCATTCACAAGACTCTTCTGTGCATGTACAACCAATGTGCAAGCCATAGGACGCTTTTTTGCTTCTTATGCTGAAACACACACCTGCGATTGTCTCTAGAATTATAAGAGCACATGTTGCAGGTAACCACGTATCTCTTTAGAGTTTTACTTATTTTTGGCTTCGTTAGCATGGATATCCTCCAGGCAATTTCACGTTTAATATTTGTTCAGTATTGAAAATAATTTGAAGTTTCCAAGAGGACTGTTTTAGGGAACAAAGGATATGGGTCCAGTTGAGGAATGTAGCAGGAAGCCAATGCTAAACATACAAATTCAGCCAGCAAAAAAAAAATTTTTTAGTGATGTGTTCAGTGTTTTCAACTTTTAAATGCAGCATCTTGTAAAATAAAATTCGCTTTTTAAGAGTGAAACTCAGGTGCATTGGCACCTAATCTTGAGACTGGTCCTCATGAAGAGGATTTTCAGAGTAGAGAGTTGCAAATAACTAAGTATCTCCAGGGAAGAGTTACCGTTTTTCCTGAGGGGTTCCTTCCATTCTTTTTGCAGAGCGATGAGAACAGATCTGTTTAATCCAAAAAGAGAGGTGTGGTTGTGAGGGATAAATGTACAAGATTTTTCACAGTGAGGAAAAAGAAACAATGACTGACACAGGGAACTATGGGTTTTTTTCTCTGCTTCCCAATAAGAAACTCTTCCTTTTCTTCATCTGTAAAAAGGACTAAAGCCTCCAACATGATCTTGGTAAGCCTCAAAAGAAGGTCTTATAGACCACATCAAGCCCACCAGCCAGATGTTCCCTATCAGAATTGGAGGTGGAATGAATCCAAGCTTAATACACCTGTTTAGTTACCCTATTTGCCCCCATCAATAATTTTACAAAAATCAGTCCCACACTAGCTCTTCACTAAAGCAGTATATTGAGACTTTGGGGATGTTTATCTTTTTATTACTGGACTTTGAGATATAGTGGGTACATAAATTAATATAAGGATCTCTAGAAAAATACTTTATCTTACCTCAATCAAACAAATTACTGCAATAATGACCACCATCACTGTTGTCACTGAGACAGCCAACGGCCAATTGATGCCATGCCCATATTGAGAAATTCCCTCCTTTGGTATCTGCAAAGATAAACCAAGAGAAATAAAGTGGAAGATGGACCTTCTAATATTTCAACATCTACTCCATCCCAATTAATGACATAAAGGGCAGCTTGTACTCATCGGTATGTATCAGACCGTTTTAGAACAACTTCATTCTCATATAATGCTAAACTAGAATTTGCTTAATTTGAATGTCTTAGCTCATATCTAATAAGATTTGAACAACTATAATCTAAACCCATATCTTGAAGTTAGTTTACTAAGCCATACCATGTCTAATTATTATTATTATTATCTTGAGCTAAGAATCCTGGTTTATTATTGGTTTATACTTTGCCATACTGGAGGCCCTTACCATTTCATGGTGAAATCAAGGCAAGACAAAGGCAAGTTTCCGAAATCTTGTTCCCCTCCATGCAGTCTTGTAACTTTCCCTGACAACCTTTTCACCATCCATCTTGTCTGCTGAATACCAGACAAATGGAAAATTCTGAAGTCTGTGTGCCAAATCATCTACTGTATTAGCCCCTCAAAACCTAAAAATACCCATTGGATTTTTTAAAAAATGTAATAAGGAAAACCCATAGGCACAGTCTTATAAATGCATGCTCATAATAAACCACTTTGGAATTATAAGATTACAGTAAAAATGGGAAACATATATAAAAATAAATTTATAAAACATTAATAAAAATCCTCATAAATCACTGACAAATGCTCAATATAGTACTTCTATAAATATAAATGGGGAAAATATTATTGCTGCTAGGACATGGAAGATACAACATGTCTAAAGTTAAAAAAATTTTTAAAAAGTAATTAAGTAAACAAGTGACGATTACTCTCTTTATGTGCAATACGATGTATAGATCTATACATGTATTAGATGTATTAGAAATATTACAGCAAATCTTATTTAGTATTATGTGAAAATAAATAATATGTACTATATACTATTATCCAAATTCATTTTCATTTGCTGTTTAGGAAATTTCAAAATTTAGCATTAAAATATTTAGATATTTCTTATAATATATATTTTGCTCCTTTAGAATGGCATGCCAAAATTTAAAAGGAGAAATTAAGTTGATAAATCAGACCAGAGACAATGATATATCATTGCAATCATCATCATCGTCATCAACTTAATACAGGAAACATTTGATTATATCATTTTTCAGTGTATCATTTTCTTTAATGACCAGTTATCTACTTTATGAAACAAATCCTGCAGACTCTTGCAGTTCTTCTAATCTATATAAAAGCTCTTTTCTCCAGAAAAAAGTATTTTTGTGTCTATCTACCCTTTAAAAACAGTAAAATCCAGCTTTCCTAAAATTATCATATCTGAAATTTCTCTTTTAATTCTGATGAACCTCATTCTGTTTTTATTTGCTTTCATGCTTCAATTACTTTAGCTTTGTGCTAAACATCACTCTCCCAGAGATGCTGATCACAATTTGTAAGAACCTTACATCAATACACATGAAACGTATCCTAGTATACAGATATGGGAATTAGGTAGAAATGGAGTCTTTGCACCTGCACATTATTATAAACAGTCTAACAAGGCTTTTACTCAAAAAACCATAATTGTCTTTCATAAATGAAAGGCAATTCGTTTACATCAATTTGGTCTCCTGGGAAAAAAGGGACACATCTAGGTAACCAAATCTTGTAATACTCCTATTTGGGCGGTTCTTAGGACTATTTATCTAGGTTGCTTTTACCTCATCAGAAGGTTTCTCCAATTTTCTAGAGCTTGCTGTAGTTATATTCTTTACATTTTTACCCTTTAACAAGGAGGATTTGAAGATAGCAGATGCCTCCTGATTGTATTTTCTCTTACTATATAATTTAATTAATAGACCTATCTTAGCGATGAGAAAACCACAAGTGCTCCTCGTACTCAGTTCTCTGCAGTCCACTTGAATTAAACGTATCAAGTGAGAAATTAAATTCCTGATGCGTTCATTGAGGATCAGCTGTGCCAAGACTTTTTGCAATGCAGCTTCAAGGAGATCTCCCTGAAGCAAAGGGTTATTGGTAGTTGAGAAAAAATCATATAATAGGGGAGCAGACGTGGTTTCTTCCTGATGTTCCAAAGGCGCTTCATTAGATAACGTTTTCTCATCCAAACTTTTCAACTTATCAGTAGGCCTTCTGGAGTTGCTTCCTCCAATCATCAAATTTCTGAGAAGATTTTCCATTCTTGAATCATGAGATTCAAGTTCCTTCTTCACAATTTGCTCTATTGTCTTCTGGATTACATGATGGTTTCCATGTCTGGGCTGTGCTGATATGTTGCCAGATTTCAAAATAAAGATGACTTTACCAGCCTCTTCTTCACCACCATCATCCGCTACAGTAGATGACGTCAAAGGAGACAACTCAGTAGGAAGATGTAAAATGGAGCGCTTCTGTAATGAATGAACTGAGGCTTGAGCAAGTCCCATTGTATATGGGACCGGTTTTACTTGCTCTTCTGTACCTTTTCCAACATTTTTTTTCAACTGTTGCCTTTTTGTTAGGAATCTAACAAATAAATCTTCTCCCTTTGGATTTTTTCCAAGATCACGATCTTTTGCTCCAGTTTTGTGATGGCTCCTTAATTTTATCAGAGGGCTTTCATTCCTCTGGCTGGTGTCATCAGAAGCCACAAAAATTTCCGTAGCCACTTTCTTTTGGATCTCATAATTTTTCTCTATATTGTCTCTTATTTTTCCTTTAGCAGATACTTCTGGCTGCCTGTTAAACTCCATAGGCCCTTTCTGTCCTACAGGCTTCCACCATTGTTCCACCATTCTATATGGAACCGGTTTTACTTGCTCTCCTGTACCTTTTCCAACATTTTCTTTAAATTGTCGCCTCTTTATTAGGAATCTAAGAAATAAATCTTCTCCCTTTGGATTTTTTCCAAGCTCACGATCTTTTGCTCCAGTTTTGTGATGGCTCCTTAATTTTTCCAGAGGGCTTTCATTCCTCTGGCTGGTGTCATCAGAAGCCACAAAAGTTTCCGTAGCCACTTTCTTTTGGATCTCATAATTTTTCTCTATATTGTCTCTTATTTTTCCTTTAGCAGATACTTCTGGCTGCCTGTTAAACTCCATAGGCCCTTTCCGTCCTACAGGCTTCCACCATTGTTCCACCATTCTATATGGAACCGGTTTTACTTGCTCTCCTGTACCTTTTCCAACATTTTCTTTAAATTGTCGCCTCTTTATTAGGAATCAAAGAAATAAATCTTCTCCCTTTGGATTTTTTCCAAGATCACGATCTTTTGCTCCAGTTTTGTGATGGCTCCTTAATTTTTCCAGAGGGCTTTCATTCCTCTGGCTGGTGTCATCAGAAGCCACAAAAGTTTCCGTAGCCACTTTCTTTTGGATCTCATAATTTTTCTCTATATTGTCTCTTATTTTCCCTTTAGCAGATACTTCTGGCTGCCTGTTAAACTCCATAGGCCCTTTCCGTCCTACAGGCTTCCACCATTGTTCCACCATTCTATATGGAACCGGTTTTACTTGCTCTCCTGTACCTTTTCCAACATTTTCTTTAAATTGTCGCCTCTTTATTAGGAATCTAAGAAATAAATCTTCTCCCTTTGGTTTTTTTCCAAGCTCACGATCTTTTGCTCCAGTTTTGTGATGGCTCCTTAATTTTTCCAGAGGGCTTTCATTCCTCTGGCTGGTGTCATCAGAAGCCACAAAAGTTTCCGTAGCCACTTTCTTTTGGATCTCATAATTTTTCTCTATATTGTCTCTTATTTTTTCCTTTAGCAGATACTTCTGGCTGCCTGTTAAACTCCATAGGCCCTTTCCGTCCTACAGGCTTCCACCATTGTTCCACCATTCTATATGGAACCGGTTTTACTTGCTCTCCTGTACCTTTTCCAACATTTTCTTTAAATTGTCGCCTCTTTATTAGGAATCTAAGAAATAAATCTTCTCCCTTTGGTTTTTTTCCAAGATCATGATCTTTTTCTCCTCCCAGCCTTTTAAAATACAGCAGAAGGATCCCAACTAAAAATAGTTGGGTAATAGATATGGCAGTCCATCTCATTCTGGACATCCTCTCTTTGTCAGTAAAGGATGCCTTTCAATATGGATGCCTTTCAATATGGCTGCAGGAGAAGGCCACTGCAAGCTGAGAGTTCTTTCTGATTGTGATGTCATTTTACCATGATTCCTATTGTGTAGTAGGTTTCGTAGGCAATGACCAGACCAGTATGGTACAACGGTGTTTATTAAGTAAGAACAGAACTGAGTTAAAACTGGCAAATGCCTGCAGTTTATACTTTCCACCTCTAGGGCATCAGCCAATCGCAAAGTTATTTCGCTCCCACCGAAACTTAAATTCTTGAAGTTTCCCTCCAAAGCAGTTGGAGATATGTTACTTCACAACACATTAACATTAGTACTTAATATATAACACCCCGCCCCCAAAGGATAGTTGTTATCCTTTGCTTGATAAATGCATAGTCCTTAAGGTAGACAGGGGGACTGCGGATTTGGGCGGAGTGCCATAATGTCATTTGGGAGTCCTGTTCTACTGTACGATCATCCATCTCTAATTGACCCATGACGTGATGGCCATTTAGGTCATCTGATGGAAGAGGTGGTTTTCCAACCTGTGGTGCCTCTGTTTCTGCGGAGCCGGCCCTGGCAAATGTGGGCAGATTCAGAAAAACATAGTCACTCAGTGTGTCTGAATTCCCCCCTAACTCCTCTCCCAGGATTGGCCCAGCCTGACGGTGCCGTAACTGGTCAATGTGGCATCTGAGCACGTGACCATTTTAATTTAATTTAATTAATTTATTGAGATTTTTATACCGCCCTTCTCCCAGAGGGACTCGTAAGACAATGGCCCCATTACTTTAGTCACTCTAGGTCCTAGGTTCCTGGGAAGCTTTGGTTGAGCTATTTCTACTGCTGTCCTGTTTGGGTGGAATTGGTCAAGCTTCGTTGCGAGATTGTTGATAAATGGGAATTTAACTGACAAATTTGCTATCTGTCAGGGCACTAGGCAGGGTTGTCCACTCTCCCCACTTTTATTTATTTTAACTTTAGAACCCCTATTGAGAATAATAAGGAAAGATGAGGACATTACTGGGCTTCAGATAAGAGACCAAATTTATAAACTGCAGGCGTTTGCAGGTAATATGGTCTTTGTTTTGGAAAACCCTCTGGAATCCAGCACGGAGTTACTAAAAAGGATTGAGGAATTTGGAAATGTGGCTGGTCTACAAGTAAATAAACATAAGACGAATATATTAACGAAAAATCTTTCGAATAGAAGTAAACAGATGTTAGAGGACATTACAGGGTTTAAAATCGTAATAAATTACTGATTTAAACAAATTACAGTTTAAATTGCTGATACAAACAAAAATGGACTTGGGAAAATGGGGTAGGATACAGTTGTCATTATTAGGAAGGGTAGCCACGGTGAAATCTTATATTTTGCCGAAATGGAATTTTCTTTTCCAGACAGCACCAGTTAAACTTTCGATGACATTTTTTAAAGAGTTAGAGGGGGTAGTTTCTAGATTCATATGGCAGGGGACACGGCCCAGGATTGGAAAAAGAATGATGCAAGAAATTAAGGAAAGAGGGGGTCTTGGCCTGCCGAATTGGGAACTTTACTATCAGGCTGCCCTTTTAGTTTGGGGCAAGGAATGGATAAGTTTAAGGAATAATCGATTGTTGAGTTTGGAAGGATTCGATTTGTTGCAGGGATGGCATGCTGCCCTCTGGCGGGAAGGTACTCCTCCAAGCAAACAGTTTACTCGTCATTACATAAGGGATATACTGATTCGGAATTGGGATAAGATAAGGGCCAAGTACTATGTGCAAATTCCGTGATGGTTATCAACCTTGGAAGCTTTGACCCATCCGACCATACTCAAGAAGGGAAGAAGACCAACTTACAAAGAACTTTTAGATAGCGGGGGAGAACTCAAAACGCGACAAGATCTGGCTCAGCAAGGGTTACAACTGGAGTGGTGGGCCTACTTGCAGATTCAGTCAAGGTATAAGAAGGATAAGGAAGGAAGGGGTATTTATCTGAACCTGCAGGAATTAGATAAGATTCTGCTGGGTCCGGAGAAAGGGATGATATCTAAGTGCTATACATTTTTGCTAACCAGGGTAGTAGGGGAGGAGGTGGTAAAAGACGCGATGATTGCCTGGGGGAAGAATTTTGGTTATGCACTTCCACTTGAGAAATGGGAAGAGATTTGGTGAATTAATATGAGGCTGGTGGTTTCCACGTCATATAAGGAGAACATATACAAAATGCTTTATAGATGGCATCTCCCATCTAAGTGGTTAGATATTGGATGAGGATTCAAAAACGGATAGAGGAACTTAGAGGGTGTTTAGTTGATCTTAAACCAGAGACATATCTGCTTGGCTTCAGACTTGGAAATATTAAGAGGGGAATATGGTATTTAGTTTTACATATCTTAATGGCAGCGAGGATGGGGTATGCTCAATTTTGGAAGGCAAATCATACTCCGCCGGATGAAGCTATACTTAAGAGAATACTTGATTGTGCAGAAGCAGATACATTGACCAAGAAGTTGAAGGGTAAAGAAGAGACACCAGCATTTCTATCACGGAATGAATGGTATATTTGGATGGATAAAAGATTAAAGAAATGAGGGTGGCTTGGAGGTTGGTCCAAAATGAAATGATATAGTTTTTGTTAATGAATAAGCTTTGGAGTTGGATAGTTATAAGAGATTTAATGAGTGGAATACAATTGTCAGTTTAGAAGTAGATTTAATTTGAAATTTTTGAAATGGTTTTCAATTTTTTGATTTCTTCGTTTTCTGTATATTGTAAATGGGGTTTTTTTGGTCTTTGTTGGTGTATGGTGTGTTTTCAACACGAAATGTAAATAAAGATTTATTTTAAAAAAACGATAAGTGCACATCGTCCTTAAGGTAGACAGGGGGACTGCGGATTTGGACGGACTGCCGTAATGTCATTTGGGAGTCCTGTTCTACTGTATGATCATCCGTCTCTAATTGACCCATGATGTGATAGCCATTTAGGTCATCTGATAGAAGAGGTGGTTCTCCAACCTGTGGTGCCTCTGTTTCTGCGGAGCCGGCCCTGGCAAATGTGGGCAGATTCAGAAAAACATAGTCACTCAGTGTGTCTGAATTCCTCCCTCCCAGGAATGGCCCAGCCTGATGATGCCATAACTGGTCAATGTGGCATCTGACCACGTGACCATTTTCCAGAGCTACCTCGTAAGACAATGGCCCCGTTACTTTAGTCACTCTAGGTCCTAGGTTCCTGGGAAGCTTTGGTTGAGCTGTTTCTGCTGCTGTCCTGTTTGGGTAGAATTGTTCAAGCTTCATTGTGAGCCTGCGGCCCCACCTTAGTTCTGTAGGGATGCGACCCATTGCAGTGCTAGGAGTCGTGTGCTGGCACAGGAGAAAATTTGCAAGGTGGTGATTCCAATCTCCCATTGTCATCCACTTGAGTGATTCCTTGGTGGACCTCACCATTCGCTTGGCCTGATGGTTGGGAGCGGGATGGGAGGGAGCAGAGGTTGCGGCCATATGATGTTGGTGTTTAGGAAAGATTGGAATTTGGCTGTCATGCCTCCATCTGAGCCTGACTCTGAGGAAGATATGGAGTGCTTCGTTGAGGCCCAGGAGGGGGTTTCTGTGGTTTTGGAGGACTGTACGGAAGAACAGGCTGAGGCAGGCCAGGGCCCTTCAGGTTCGGAACAGGAAAGGCATAGTGCAGGTGAGGAGCAAGCCCCCCCAATCCTAGACCAAGGAGAGCAGAGAGAATTAAAGAACAACAGAGGCAGGCTCAATTGCTCGGGAGGAGAGCATCCCGCTCCACTTAACAAGGCATTGTTGTTGTTAGTTGTGAAGTCATGTCTGACCCATCGCGACCCTATGGACAACATTCCTCCAGGCCTTCCTGTCCTCTACCATCTTCTGGAGTCCATTTAGGTTCGTGCCTACTGCTTCAGTGACTCCATCCAGCCACCTCATTCTCTGTCATCCCCTTCTTCTATTGCCCTCAATCTTTCCAAGCATTATGCTCTTCTCCAGTGAGTCCTTCCTTCTCGTTAGGTGGCCAAAGTTTTTGAGTTTTAGCTTCAGGATGTGGTCTTCTACAGAGCAGTCAGGGTTGATCTCCTCTAGGACTGAATGGTTTGATCGCCTTGCAGTCCAAGGGAATCACAGGAGTGTTCTCCAGCACCATAATTCAAAGGCCTCAATTCTTTGGCACTCAGCCTTTTTTATGGTCCAACTTTCACTGCCATACATTGCAACTGGGAAGACCATAGCCTTAACTATATGCACTTTTGTTGACAGGGTGATGTCTCTGCTTTTTAGTGTGCTGTCTAGATTTGCCATGACTTTCCTCCCGAGGAGCAAGCGTCTTTTAATTTCTTGTCTACAGTCCCCATCTGCAGTGATCTTGGAGCCCAGGAAAATAAAATCTGTCACTACCTCCATTTCTTCCCCATCTATTTGCCAGGAATTGAGAGGGCCAGATGCCATGATCTTGGTTTTCTTAATGTTTAATTTCAACCCATGTTTTGCACTCTCCTTCTTCACTCACAACAAGAGGCTCTTTAGTTCCTCTTTACTTTCTGCCATTAGAGTGGTATCATCTGCATACAGTATCCTAGGTGTTTGATATTTCTCCTGGCAATCTTAATTCCAACTTTTGATTCATCTAGCCCTGCCTTTCTCATGATGTGCTCTGCATATAAGTTAAATAGGCAGGGTGACAGTATACAGCCTTGCCGGACTCCTTTCCCAATTTTGAACCAATCAGTGGTTCTGTGTCCAGTTCTCACTGTTGCTTCTTGGCCTGCATATAGGTTTCTCAAGAGACAAATAAGATGGTCTGGTACACCCATCTCTTTAAGGACTGGCCACAGTTTGTTATGATCCACACAAGCAAAGGCTTTAGCATAGCCAATGAAGCAGAAGTAGATGTTTTTCTGGAACTCTCTAGCTTTCTCCATGATCCAGCATATGTTGGCAATTTGATCTCTAGTTCCTCTGCCTCTTTGGCTTTATAGAACCAGTCAATTTCATCCTCTTCAGCACTGGTGGTTGGGGCATAGACTTGGACTACTGTGATATTGAATAGTTTGTCTTGGATTCGAACTGAGATCATTCTGTCATTTTGAGGATTGTATCCCAGTATTGCTTTTTTTACTCTTTTATTGACTATGAAGGCTACTCCATTTCTTCTGAGGGATTCTTGCCCACAGTAGGATACCTGATGGTCATCTGAATTAAATTCACCCATTCCTGTCCATTTTAGTTCGCTGATACCTAAGATGTCAATGTTCAGTCTTGTCATCTCTTGTTTGACCACGTCCAGCTTGCCTTGATTCATGGATCTTACATTCCAGGTTCCTATGGAGAAAAAATCTTTACAGAATCGGACTTTCCTTTCACCACCAGACACATCCACAGCTGAGCGTCCTTTTGGCTTTGGCCCAGTCGCTTCATTCTTTCTGGCATGACTAGTACTAGCCCTCTGCTCTTCCCCAGTAGCATGTTGGACACCTTCTGACCTGAGGGGCTCATCTTCCAGCGTCATATCGTTTTGCCTTTTGGTACTGTCCATAGGGTTTTCATGGCAAAGATACTGGAGTGGGTTGCCATTTCCTTCTCCAGTGGATCACGTTTTGTCAGAACTCTGTGCTATGACCTTTCCGTCTTGGGTGGCCCTGCACAGCATAGCTCATAGCTTCATTGAATTACACAAGCCCCTTAACCACAAGACAGTAAACCATGAAGGGGTAAAAAGGTATACCTGGGGACTAAGATGTGGGGTGAGGCATTTTCCAGGAATGGCCAGGACTGCCGCCAATTCCCCTGCAATCAGGACATCATCAAGGTATGGACAGACGCTGGGTATGTTTTTACGTGTCTGTTCCATGATGCTTTGGAACAACCTGGGACTACGCTTACCCCAAACTGCAGGCGGCACACTCAGAATGCCCCTCTGTGTGTGATGATGGTTTGTGCCTCGGCAGTTGAGTCATTGACTGGCAGCTGTCCGTATGCCTGGGCAAGGTCTAATTTAGCAAAGATTCGGCCTCCTTGAAGCGAGGCGAGTATGTGGCTTACCGCTGGAACTGGGAAAGCATGCCTTGTTTATTTTATTTTTTTATTGAAAAGTTTTAATATACATTTTATCTTTAACAGTCCCCCCTCCCCCTCCCTTCTCCCTCCCTCCCTACCCCTCTCCCCCTCCCCCCCCCGACTTCCCAGAGCTAAGTACAAGGTATAAAAACAAAAAAAACAATCATAAACATCCATATGCTAACAACCATAAACTCTAAAATCTATCACTCTCTGGCTCATATAGGATAATACAAACACTATTAATATTAAATATATATATAAAAAAGGGGGGAAAAAAGAAAAGAAAAGGAAGACTTATTCAAATGCTACATGAAACTTTTTAGTCCTATATTTGTTCTGGATATACTCAATCCATTTTCTCCATTCCATAATATAACGTTCTTGCGAGTGATCTTTCAAATAAGCTGAAATCTTTGCCATCTCTGCCAGGTCAGAAACCTTTAAAGTCCATTCTTCTAAGGTCGGCAGTTCCTCCTTCTTCCAATACTGACCTATTAAGAGTCTTGCTGCCGTAATTAAATTCAACATCAGCTTAGTGTCCACAACCGTAACATCTGTAATTATTCCCAACAAAAAAAGTTGCGGACAAAACTTTATCCTTTGCTTGAAAATCTTCTGCATATTCCACCAAATTTTTATCCAAAAGGCCTTAACCTTTTTGTAAGTGCACCATATGTGAAAATATGTTGAATCTTCATCGCCACACCTCCAGCATTTTGGCTGATAATTCGGGTACATACTTGCAAGCTTTTTAGGATCTAAATGCCATCTATAAAACATTTTATAAAAGTTCTCTCTTAGATTTTGAGCTTGTGTAAATTTTACGTTCCTCACCCAAATCTTTTCCCACGTGTCCATTGTAATAACTTCTTGGATGTTTTGGGCCCATTTTATCATACAGTCCTTATCAAGTTCTGTTTCTGAATCAATCTCTATCAATGCAAGATATATCCGTTTAATATGTGCTGGTCCCTGATTTCTAATTTGCTTTATCAGATTTTCATCAGTCATTGTAAAGCCAATTTTCTGGTCTTCTTTCCACCTGGCCCGTAGCTGAATATATTGAAACCAAGTTTGAACAATCTCTTCATCTCGCAAGAGGCTATATGGTTTCAAACACCAGACATTTCTTTCCAAGCTTAAAATCTCCTTATACGTAGTCACATCATGTTTAAAACCAACATTTATATTTTCTATTGCGTGTTTTGGAATTGCCCATAAAGGTATCTTACAGTCTAACATGTCTATACTTCCTCCAAACTCTCAGCAATGCCTGTCTTAAAATATGCACTCTAAACACATTATCTACCTTCTTATCATACAACAAATATGCATGCCAGCCAAACAGCAAATCGTGGCCCTCAAGATTTAATAATCTCTCTTGTGTCAAATTAATCCAATCACTTATACCTGCTAACGCAGCAGCTTCATAATATAATTTAAGATTAGGCATTTTAAGACCACCTCTTTCACGAGTATCCTGCATAATCTTAAGTTTAACTCGTGGCCTTTTCCCTGCCCAGACAAATTTATTGATACCTCGCTGCCATTCCTCCAAATTAGAATCTTTCTTAAGAACCGGTATCATTTGAAATAAAAATAAAAATTTAGGCAGGACATTCATTTTCACTGCTGCGATTCGCCCCAACAAAGACAATTGCAGTTTTTCCCAACTCTCCATTTCTTTTTGAATTTTTCCCCATAATTTTTCATAATTATTTTTATATAATTTTGTATTAGAGGGCGACAAAAGCACCCCCAAATATTTGACCCTTTTAACAATCTCAAATCCAGTTAACCCTTCTAAAAGGGCCTTTTGCGATGCTGTCATGTTTTTAGCCAAAATTTTAGTTTTTTGTACATTAACTTTAAATCCAGAAACCTTCCCATATTGCATTATTATCTCCATCAGGTCCACAACAGAGCTCTCCGGCTGGGTCACTGTAACAACCAGATCGTCTGCGAACGCTCTCAATCTATAATCCTGATCTCTAATTTGTATACCCTTAATTCTTTCCGAGTTCCGTATTTTAACCAATAATATCTCCAATGTTAACACAAATAACAAAGGCGATAACGGGCACCCTTGCCTTGTACCCTTCTCAATATTACATGCTTCTGTCAAACTATTATTAACTATTATTTGGGCTGTTTGTTTTTGATATAATGCCCTAATTGGTTGCAAAAATTTATCCCCAAAATTCATTTTATCTAAAACTTTCATCAAAAATTGCCAGTTCAATTGATCAAAGGCTTTCTCAGCATCTAAAAAAATTAGCGCCGCAGGGATCTGGTTGTTCCTTTCCAAAAATTCCAACACATCAACTATATGCCTCACGTTATTTTTCATTTGCCTACCACTAATAAACCCAGTTTGATCCCCATGAATCACCTGTTGCAGAACCCTCATCAATCTATTAGCTAACACCTTAGCAAATATCTTGTAATCTGTATTTAAAAGTGATATCGGTCTGTAGTTTTTTACTTGAGTAACATCTTGGTCTTCCTTCGGAATCAAAGAAATAAAAGCAGTTCTCCAAGACGGAGGCACCTTTCCCCCTCTCTGGATTATCTGGAACAGTTCCTTTAACGGTTTTATCAACTCTAATTGTAAATTTTTGTAGTAAGCCGCAGTCAGACCATCTGTACCTGGCGCTTTATCCACCTTCAACTCCTTAATTGCTATAAGAATTTCTTCTTCTGTAATCAATTGATTAATCTCCTCTTTTTGTACTTGCGTAAGAACCGGGATGCTAGCATTCTCCAAATATACATCAATGTCTTTTTCATTTATCTTCTCCTTAGCATATAATTTAGAATAAAAATCCACAAAGGCTTCCTTAATAAGATCCTGTTGAAACACAACCTTTCCCTTATGTTCAATTTTGTCTATATTAGAAGCCCTTTGCTTTTTCCTTAGTCTGTAAGCTAGCCATCTACCTGGCTTATTAGCATTGCAAAAAGTATTATGCCTGGCAAACCGCAAATTGGTTGCCACCTGGTCAGCCATTAATTTATCAAATTGTCCTCTTAATAGCTTAATAACCTCCTTAGTCTTCACATCCAATGGATTCAGAATCAAGGCCTTCTCTTTTTCCTTAATTTCATTCTCCAATTCTTTCCTTCTAGCTTCCAAAGTACGTCTGTGTTTATTATTCATATATATCAACACCCCTCTCATATAGGCCTTGCTAGCATCCCAAACCATGTCCATACCATACCCAAACCATCCTTATTCATGTTAATTTCAAAAAAATCCTTCATCCGCTGTTTACATTCTTCCACATTTTTCTCATTCCTAAACAAGTTCTCATTTACGCACCACAAGCGCCTATCTCTATTGTCCTTATTGATCTCTAACCATACTGGACTATGGTCAGAAATAGCTCTTGCACAGATCTTTACCTTCTTAATCCTAGAAAAAAAATCGTTAGTCAACAAAATGAAGTCAATCCTGGAAAAAGATTGATGTCTATCAGAAAAAAAAGTATAATCCTTTTCCTGCGGGTGTGTGTCACGCCAAATGTCTCGCAGTTCCAAATCATCCTTCATTTCAAAAAAAGATTTAGGCAATCTGGCATGACACGGAACACGCTTAAAAAAACCAGCCTTATCCATCTGTACATCCAAAACACCATTCCAGTCCCCCATAAAAATAAACGATTTGTAATCCAACTGAGTAAGCTTTGTATGAAGTAAACTAAAAAAGTCAGCTTGTTGTTGTTGTTGATTAGGAGCATACAGTCCAACTAAAAGCGTTTTTTTGCCTTCTAGCAACAAATCTATCATAACGTATCTTCCATGCTTATCTGCTTCAATTAAGTCCGCTGTTAAAGCACTTTTAACATAGACAACCACTCCGTTTTTCTTATTCATTGCAGAGGCGACAAATTGCGTGCCCAACCTTGAGTTCAATAAAAACTTTTGGTCCATAGCCCTAATATGCGTTTCTTGCAAGCATATAACATCAATCTTAAATTGTTTTAAATATTGAAAAACTTTCTTTCTCTTCTGAGGCGAATTTAGTCCATTAACGTTGCAGGTTAGAAATTTAGTCGCCATGCTTGTCATCCCGAAGTTGTTGGAGCACATCTTTAATAGCCCCTCTGTCTCCTTTGGGCCGCGCTCCTCCCACTGCCTCGCTGTAAGTACGCTTTGAAAGTTCCATAAACTTCTGCTGGTCTTGTTCTTTTATTTGTTTTGCTCTTTTTAAAGCAGCACGCGTCACCCTCTGCTCTCCAGCATCAGCCAACGAAGTTATAGTTTGATCCCCTCCAGCACCATTCTCCTCTGTCTGTCCATCTTCGGCCTCTTGAGGTTTTCCTTCTCCAGATCCCTTTGCAGCTTCCAGAAGTGATAGTGGGGTTGCTTTTAAAACATTATTGTAGAAATCACGCGCCTGTGTCACAGTAACCAGACGGTATCTTTTACCTTCATGCATCGCCACCAATCCAACTGGAATCTCCCATCTGAACCTTATATCACGTTGCTTAAGTTCCTGCACAAGAAATGCAAAGTCCTTCCTTCTCCTTAAAATCTTTGGAGGAATTTCCTTTAAAACCAAAACTTCTTGGTCAGCAACCACTACTTTAGTATCATAGGCAGCTTGAATAACTTCATCTCTAATTTCTCTCTTTGCAAAATAAACCACCACATCTCTAGGTAGCTTTCTCTGTCTAGCAATCCATGAATTTACACAAAAGACTTTATCCATGCATCCCTTTATTTCAGATGCTGGCTGACCCAATACTGCTTCCAGAGCCTCAGAAATCAGCTGCTTTAGGTCTTCTTTAATATTTTCTTTTAAGCCTCTGATTCTAACAGCATACTGCATCTGATGATACTGAACAAGACTCAATTCTCTGTCCATTTTGTCTCTTAAATCTTCATTCTCCAATACCTTTACTTCTAATATAGCATTCTTTTGAGTCAGATCTTCCACTTTTTCATCCAAACCTTGCACACATTCAGCCACACTTTCCACTGTAGACAAAATGTCTACCCTCATCGCACTGAATTTCTCTTCCATCCTCTCTTCTATCCTCTCCTCCAGTTTCTCCAGTTTCTCCTCCACCTTTGCCAACTTATCACCCAGTGTTTCTAAGATTACCTGGGCTTGTTTTTCAAGAGCATCTTGTAAATCCTTCGATGTCAATGCAGCAGGAGGAAGCAAAGCTTGCAACGATGTCTGTTGCACCGGGGAAGTTCCAGCACTCCGAAGAGTTTTTGAGGGAGGTTTAGCCGCCATCTTTTTACTTTCACTTGTTGCGCACTTTCACTTTAAGATTAAAAAGTCCATTAAGCTAGAGAGTAAAAATAAAAGTCCTCTTCACCTTGTCCTCCTGTACCGCTCTGCCTGCTCCTTTTTATTCCAAGGTCTTTCCTTCTGGCAGGGGTGGTCGCAAACGCCTGGTTCTGCTCCAAAAATTCCGGAGCAGAGACGCTGAACAGCTGGGAGCAACCCAGGCTACGGGGGAGTTCAATCCTTCAGCCGCCCAAGCTTTAAGCTCAGGCGGCCCCGGAGAACTCAACCCCTACCTGGGGCCTCACCCCCTCTTCTCCCGAGGAGGGGGCTTCCAATCCACCCAAACAGCTGATCGGCGCTGTTTCGGGTGAAAACAACACAGCTGAGCAGCGGGCAGCCCGAAAAGGCTGTCTCCGGCGCCGCGCTGCCACCGGAAGCTCTATAGTGCCTTGTTTATTGTGCACTTATAGTCTGCACAGATGCGAACATCCCCATTCGGCTTCACAGGGTCACTATGGGAGTCTCCCACAGGCTACTGTCCACAGGTTGGAGCACTCCCTGCTACACTGGTTTGTCAGGTTCCGAGTCAATCTTTGGCTTTAGTGTGAAGAGCACTCTGCGCGGTTTCATTCTGACTGGAGTGACTGCTGAATCAAGATTGAGCAAAATGGGCACCCCTCTGTATTGTCCCAACTCTGTGCTGAAGACATCAGCATATTGTTGGCATACTGCTGTCAGATCAGCTGTTTGTGTGTGATGGATGCCCATCACATTGATGTCCAGGGCTTCAATCCAGTCCAGTCCAATGAGGCTGGTGTGCTGTCCATCTACAACCAGAACGCTGAGGGGACCCTCAAACTCCTTGAACCTAAACCTAATGGTGGCTTCCCCTCCTATGGAAACACCACCAAGTTCATTAGTATGAGGCTTGATGGCTTGAGCAGAACTCACCCTTTGCCTTGTCTGCAAATGTAATGAAAAGTCTTGTATGAGATAATTGATAGAGCTGACCAGTGTCTAGCTTCATGGAGACCCCTTGAAGTCTAATTTCGAGTTTTAACTTCTCCTTGAGCGGGCGTTGGGCTCTTGTTCATTAGATACTTCACCTCCCTGAGCAGTATCCAACCCTGTTCTGCCCTGGGGCCTATTTACCTTTCTGCTGTGGAGCCGCACTTCACGTTTTTTGTTGGCGACCTCTACAGACTCTGGCAATGTGGCCTTGCTTCCCACAGGTGCAGCAAACAGCTGTATGAAATCTGCCCTTTGATCTTTTATGCTGTCTCCTGCAGCTAGTGCAGTTTTGTGGAGATGTTGTTTGCTCTGTTGAGCACTGCCGTCTGAGTGGCTCTCTTTGCAACCGATCAATCTCATCAACTTCATCGGTCTTCCCCGGTCCATCTGTGGTCTTGTGGTGGATCGTCGTGGGACTGGTGTGTGTTTTTGGTGGCCAGAGAACCTTCATTGCTCCTCTGTCAGCCTCATCTGCCATGACTTCCTTCAAAGCATCTTGGGAAGTCCGTTTTTCCATGGCAAATAGATGTGTGTTCTACTATATAGAGGGGGGAGGAGCCAAGATGGTGGACAGGCAGCAAAGGATGTAAAGAGCTCCTCCAAAAGTAAAAGCTTTATTTTATTTTACTTTATTTTTATTTTAACTTTTTAACCTCTTTTAATATTGTATTTTTAACCTACCCTTTTAAATTTATTTTAACCTTTTAAAACCTTTTAAAACTCATTTTTAACCCATTTTAACCTATTTAAATCTAGTTTTAAACTTATTTTTAAACCTGTTTTAACAAACCTGAATGGGGAAAAGGAGGAAGAGACAGCACTCTGCAGCAGAGAGTTTATCCAAGCCATTGAAGCAGCAGAAAATGGAAGATTATATTGCAAACAGACAGTCTGTTCCAGTAAGTAACTTATTCGCAGGTACCTTATCAGATAAATTTAATTTATGTGACTTGTTGGAATGGGACTTACAAACCCAACTAGAGGGCAAACAACTGAAAGAGAAAGGGCTTCATCATACAGTGCCCCCTAAGCTGACAAACACTAAGGATATAATCCAGCTTCCATCCTCATTTGATTTAGAAGTTGCCACAACATCTTTTCACAAGATGAATCCTCAGCTATGCCCCTCCAAAAATGGACAGAAATCTACATTTGTAGACTTAAGCTGGAGTACCTGCCCATTGAAAAAAAAATCATTCTTGGAGCAAGAGCAGGAGCACACTGGCAACCGAGATATAGAGGAGCAACAACAAGTTCTGCAACCCACGAGGAGAAATACCGAACCTCACAACAACTTTGTTTATATGGGAAGCATAGATGATATCAACCCGGCTCCAATGTGAAGTTGACATCTGGCATTTTCACCATCTAACCCAGGGGTGTCAAACTGCCGGCCCATGGGCCGGATGCGTCACAATGAAACTGCGCCCACCCCATTGCTGGCAATGGGGAAAAAGCTCCGATACATAACGCAATGTCATGTGACATCGTGAGTTTGACATGCCTGATCTAACCAATCAACCAAGCTAGACCACCTTGCTTCTGAGAACCCCATACAGTTGATGACCTGGAACATAGCTGGTTGGAAATGAATGTTTGATAGTGGACTAATGAGCTTTCTCTCTAGATTTGATGTAATAGCCTTTCAAGAGACCTGGCTAACCAAAGTGGATGAACCAGTACAACTGCCAGGCTTTCAGGGATGGGCCTCCCAGGCCCAAAAAACAAAGAACAAATGGAGACCCTCTAGTGGGCTATGCATTCTTATAAAGCAAGAGTTGCAATGGCAGGGGGAGAAATTATATAACGAAGATAAGTATCCGTACTTCCTAGCTATCAAATTTGAATATGACCAGCTTGAGTTAATATTGGTAAATGTGTATATTCCTCCAAGCATATCCCAGCACTACAATTCCGAATACTGGATGGGCTTGGAAGTTATCCTAGAAGATATATCTGTACTGTACCCTCAGTCCATAATGGTATTACTAGGAGATCTGAATTCTAGGCTGGGTTCCTCTCTGTATGAGCTTGCCCAGAAGAAGGGAATCCCAGGGGAGTTCTTTGATACTCATCCTCAGTGGCTCTCGAGAGACTGTAAAAGTAATGCCGCTGGACTGCTCCTAGTTTCCTTAATTTTTAAGGGTAATCTCCAAATTTTGGGAGGTAAGGATAGGAATTACACATACCCTTATACATACCACTCAGCCAATTCAAGTAGTGTGCTGGATCTCTTTTGTGTGTCTAGAGATAAGGCTGTTCTCTTTTCGGAGGTCACAGTACACCTTAATGACAATAGCGACCATCAGCCTGTAAGTGTGACATTGCGAGGCCACTCAGATTTAAGACCATATAACATGGCTGACAGATGGCTCACCAAAAAGGTAGAGGAGACCCAAAATAAAAGGTTAATTTGGGCCAAAGTTGATACTAAGGCAATATTAGAATGCCTTAAAAAAGAGAATGCTACTAAGTGGGCTAGAACAATCCAGTCATCTACTACTGTCTGGATGTCAGCCTTCAATTCATTCTCCAATCTTTGTAACATACTGAAGAAACACCTAACAGCTAAACCTGCTACAAAAAGAGCCTGAGTGGGTAAACCTGTCTGGTTTGATCCTGATTGCCAGCAACTGAAAAAGAAATTGAGGGCAGCCATGAGCCTTGCCCAGAGGAATCCTACTGCCCATATACAAGCTAAAATGCTGCACACAAGGGAAAATAAAAAAACCCTATAACATTAAAGAAAAAAAAGTTTTGCCATTTCAATCTGGTCAGAACTCGAGTTGGCTGCCAGAAGTCATAACTCAGTATTATTTTGGCACTCTGTAGCAGGTATCCTGAAGGAACGGAGATTTGCATTCAACATACCAATCTCTGCTGCGGACTGGGAGAATTATTATCAGTGCTTGTTTGCTCCCACCAAACCAGTAAAGAAACTATTTTTAAATAGTGATTTAGCAAACCCTAGAACTCCCCCCCTGGCCACCAGTCTCAGAAAAGAAGATACAGTCCATCATTAAAAGCTTAAAGAGCAATAAAGCCCCAGGCGAGGATTTTTTACCAGCAGAATTATTTAAGAAATTAACCAATTGCTGGGGCCCTGTATTAGCACACATAAATAACACCTGTCATATACCAGATGGGTGGAAGATGGCAATAGTTGTCCCCATATATAAAAAAGGGAATAAAAAGATCCTAGTAATTACAGGCCCATCAGCCTGATTGACATTGTAGCAAAAATATATGCTAGGTACCTTTTGAACAGAATTTGAATCTGGGTAGAGGAAAACAACATCCTCACAGAAGAACAAGCAGGTTTTAGACAAAACAGATCTACTATTGATAACTGCTTTGTCTAATTGCCAAATATGCCTATAAGAGGAGACCACTGTTTGCTGCTTTCATAGACCTTACAGCAGCATTTGATATGGTAAATAGAGAAGTACTATGGAGTAAATTCCCACTCCTTGTCCTCTCTTACTTACCTAGTTAAGATGGTGTAGTTGGGCAGCAGGGAGGCATGCAATGTTTCTGCCTTCGCTGCAGACAACTTGCCTGTGCAACGTTTGTTGGCCAGGTCTTTTGGCACACTCAGCAGCAAGCCAGTAGGCCAGGCATAGGCAACCTTGGCTCTTTTATGACTCGTAGACTTCAACTCCCAGAAGATGTTACATAACATAACATCAACTGGAAGATATTAAACTGTCCTTCTGTTTCTTTCCTTCCCAGAAATTGTGTTAATGAGTCATCTCTTAGCTCTGCTGATCAGCTTGTCCTGGATTGTTTTGCCACAAAACGGAACAGTTTGCAAGTTGCAGTTGAGACATCTCATATATCACATATAATTGAAGATTGTAATTAGTTGCATGTACATGTTCAACAAGCGTGATGTATTTGTGCTAGCATTTCTAGGCCTCTTTCCAACCACATCCAGAAAAATTTGTAACAAACATTAGAATTCTTAAGGCCATGTTTGGCATTTCCCAGCAATCTGTTATTGGAAGGAAAAAGCAATCCCTGCTGCATTACTGATCCCAGAGAAGCATTTGCATGTATGCAGGTATCCTTAGGGTGCCATAGATATGGATAGGGCTTTTATTCTCATAGAACACTCAGAACAGCATTCCGCCCCCTTTTTTGCAGGAACCCCCCCCCCCCCCGCAGTTCTATTATTGGCTTTCCTAAGCCTATTGCAGGGCTAGCAATCTTGGCTCTTTTTTATGACTCATGGACTTCAACTCCCAGAAATCCTGAGCCAGCTACGCTGAGGGGAAAGGGAGAGGTTTCCAAGCTGAGCCATGCTGGCTTAGGAATTCTGGGAGTTGAAGTCCTTGAGTCATAAAAGAGCCAAGGTTGCTTACCCTATGAACTAAACTTTTAGAATCTAAAACAGCTAATTCAAAAAAGCCAACAGGAAAGAACCCCACATTTTTCATCTGCTTCTGTCTTTTGGAAGGTAAAATTAGATAACAAAATAATCTATTTCTTATGTTAACATCTCTGCAATGAAATCAAAGGTAACAGGAAAGAAATGAGAAACATTTTTCTCAATGTAATATGTTTAATTTAGCTGATTCTAAAAAAATAGTATCTTTTGTACACTCTTGAAAACTATTTTGAATCTAAAAAAGTCTTAAGAATGAAATATTCTTAATTTGGACTTTACTTTTACTGTTTGGACTGTTGTGTGTTTTGAAAAATAGATTATTTAGAGTCCAGTTATGTTGCACTTCAGTCTTTAAATAATTAACCTAGTATATACATAACAATATATGATGTTTTCCCTGGTGAGCTAAACATCAATAACAACATTTATTAAAAAGGCTAAAATAATTTCTGGTGATAATATCTGTATATTAAAATTTTGGACAAGCAATGGTCATGTATCCTAGCAAAAGATGTTACATATGTGCATAAGCATAGTCAGTAGCATATGCCTTTTTAAAAATATCAAACATGCAAAGAAACAAAAATAAGTCCAAAATATCTGTATTACATCCAGAAATGCCAACTTTGCAACCAATATTTCTCATCCAAAACTATGGCACCCTAAGGATACCTGCATACGTGCAAATGCTTCTCTGGGATCAGTAATGCAGCAGGGATTGCTTTTTCCTTCCAGTAACATATACCTAAAACCAGTTTATTGCATTTGGCAATTGTACTAAAAAAATCTCATTGTCAACCAATATAATTCATTTAATTTGAAATCAAGTGAAAAATTAATTTAAATTATTTTATTAAAACAAATTAACGGCAATTCTTTTATAAGAAGTTGCCTCAAACAAAATGGGTTTGACGTCCCTGTTCTTGATAGTTGAATGCTCCAAAATAAATTCTAGACCAGGCTTGTACATGCAGCCTACCAAGCACCCATGGACAGAGCACAGACTTTAAAAAAATAATAATAAAATCACCACCACTGCCCTGAAAGTCATGTTGCCTAGTGCCTCCATGGCTTACCATGACCACAAGCTCCAACACTGTAGATGCTCCTCTAGTCACCAAATCATTGATTAGCCCAGCAGCATTCCTTTGCAGACCACAAAGATTTTTTAATTTATCAGTCTGGGCCTTTCCCTTCTACAAGTTGCACAGATCTGTTCTAGATTTTCCTCTTGCCTTTGCGAGTTAACTCCTTGGTCTGTCATTGAGCAAGAATTGACTTTGTAGGGAAGCATATTATCATTTGATGTATATTTAACATATGTTCTACCTTTATTTACCAATTATATAATATTTGTATGCAATCCACATCATGAGGTTTAATAATAATAAGTTGAAAGGGACCTTGGAGGTCATCTAGTCCAACCCCCTGCTCAGGGAGGAAACCCTATACCATTTCAGACAAATGGCTGTCCAGTCTCTTGTTTTTTTATTGAAAAGTTTTATAAAAGGTTACAATATTATCCCATCCCCAACCCCCCCTTAGGCCCCCCTCCCCCACTTCCCAAAACTGATAACAGAGCGGGCCCTGTTGCTCCCACAGCAAAAACTGTGTCGGCTCTGTCCCCGGGGGTGATCCTGCCACCAACACCCCTCACACCCGTGACCACAGCAGCGTCACCCCACCCCACCCACCCCTGCCTCCTGCGCCCACCAAGATGAGAGTTCCAGCACCTTTTTTGAGAAAAAAGCACTGATAAATATAATTGGGAAGGGAGCTTAGTGGAACAAAAAGTTTTCCATGAGTTAACTTCAAGATTACTGCTTTCAACAAGTAAGTGTCCTGATTTACATTTTTAAAATTGTTTTAAATGTTCAGTTAAAATAAGCCCATGGAAATTTGCCTTTTGTTGTACACAAACTTATCTTTCCCCCCATTGTATTATTTCAGAGTTTACCATATTTTTTAGGGTATAAGATGACTGGGCGTATAAGACGACCCCCTACATTTCCTGTTAAATTATAGGATTTGGGCTATACTCGCTGTATAAGACTACCCCTCTTCCAACACACACCAAATAAAAATTAAAAAACATCAGATTTGATTTTAATATGGTAATTTTAATTCAAATGCTTATGACATGCAGGTACTTAGTAGGAAAACTGTCACTTATAAACATAAGGCTGTTTGTCATCAAACATGTAAACATAAAACAGTGCAAGTGGATTAAACTTTTCCTAATTCACTCTAAAGCTTTCCCTGCGCAGACCAAATGGGAGATCCGCTCCAGGTTTTCCAGCCAGCCCGCCCAGTTCCTGAGTCAAATGTGTCCTTAGAGCTAAGCAGCTGCTCTGGCTGCTGCATTCCCCACCTGCCTTTCAAGTTGGGATAGACTGCAGCTGCTCTTCAACTTTAGAAGGAAAGACGCCCAGACCCCAGCCTGTAAAAAATCACAGACTGCAGCTTCTTCTCCAATTGGTCCCGCTTTCCCTGTGCAGAGCAAATGGGAGATCTGCTCCAGGTTTTCCAGCCAGCCCTGTTGTTAGAGATTAAACTTGATTTGGGTGACAATATTATATAATGGAGTAAAAGCACCTTTAAGGAGTTAAACGGCCTAAGGGTGTGGCTGTAATTATTCCACATAAAAGAGAGTTAGATGTTACACGTAGTTGCTCTTGTATATGTGTTTGATGTTAGTGTTTGGATACCTCTTGTTCTCTTGTTTGCTAACTTGATATTTATTCTCTCAAGAATCAACTGCTTGCTACAGTGTATATTGTTTTTGATATTGGTAAGCAGCTTTTGTATTTTGATACTATGTTTTTTATGGATTGACTTTTATGTGCATGATACTGGATTGATACTTGGACTATTTCTTACTGTGTTTCTTTTTGTTGTCTGAGTAAAAATAAGTTATAAAACTCGTGTTAGTGCATTACTGTTTGCCTAAAAGTCCCAGTACAACTTCCACTGTGTATTAATAATACTCTGTTAAACAAACCATTTTTTCAACAACATATTCTAACAATGGTTATGGGCCCAGATCCAGTGTGGTGCTGAGGACAGGCACAGTATTGTATTTATATTTCCTAACTGAGTTTTCAAATTCAGACAATGGCACAAGGACTATTCAATCCATTCTGCATTACCCGGCTTAATGGGTCAAACTACGTATCCTGGTCTACACAATGTAGTTTGCTATTACAAAATCAAGGTCTTTGGAAAATAGTCCATAATCCTCCTGATGTAACTGCCTGGGATCCAACTAATGAAGAAGATAACAAGAAGATTGTAGATTTCAATAAAGACAATGATAAGGCTTTATCTATCATTGGGCTAACATTAGGAGACCAACAGCTAGTCCATGTGCGTGGAGAAGAATCTGCTGCTAAATGTTGGGCTAAGTTGAAAAAGATTTTTGTTCGGGACAGTGTTGGTGCTCATATAAATCTTACCAGAAAGCTATTTAGAGCTAGACTGGAAAAGAATGGCGATATGTTAGCTCACCTTAACTTTATAAAAGCAACTTTGTTGGAACTGCAAGAAAAAGAACTTATTTTCTCAGAGCTTCACCAGGTTTACATCATTTTATCATCATTGGATGAGAGCTACGATGCCTTTGTATCGTCCTTGGAGGTTTTGTCCAAAGAAGACCTAACTGTTTCTTCAATAACTGGAAGGTTGTTGGAAGAATCAAGATGTCGTATGGAGAGAAAACAGTTGAGAGAGCCATTGCAACAAGAAATAAAGAAGACTGAATCTGCTTATATTTTAAGGAAATGCTTTAATTGTGGGTTAAAGGGACATATTGCTAAGTTTTGTCAGAATAGTAATTGTCAGAGAAAGGAAAGCCATAGAAAGAATAAAAAACTGATTAATGTAGCTGTAGCTAATAGAACTACTAATAACCACAATTGGTGGGTGGTAGATAGTGGAGCTACACATTGTATTTCAAAAATAAAAAGGGATTTTGAGAATATAAGGTCTAGTAGAAAATATATTTCTATGGCTAATGGCTGGAGAGTCAAGGTCTCTGGAGAGGGTAAGGTTTACTGTTCATTTTTAAAACAAAATTTGGAAATGCTATATGTTCCCAGATGTGATTATAATCTATTATCAGTTAAGGCATTATTGGAAGCAGGTTTTAAAGTTACTTTCCAAAGGGAGGAATGTCTTATTCAAAAGAATGAAGTGAACTTAATAGCTAATATGAAAGACGGTTTGTTTGTAATTAGCAATGATCCTATTATAATGGCTACTACTTGTACAAATCAAAAACCACATGATGAATGTATTCATTTATTACATAGAAGATTGGGTCATGTGAATTTTAATACACTAAAAAGAACTGTAGCTTTGTCTAATGGGTTTAAGTTAAAGGCTTGTAAGAAATATCTGCAGTGTAACGTATGTGGTAGAGAAAAGAGCAGGGCAGCACCAGCTAATAGGTTAGATGGATTTAAAACCACAACTCCATTAGAACTGGTATTTATGGATTTGATAGGTCCTATGAAACCCAGTTTAGGGGGTGCTTGCTACATATTAAATATTCTAGACCATTATAGCAGATATGGGTTCTGTTATCTACTTACGTCAAAAACTGAAACTATACAAACAATATCTAATTGGCTCAAGTTTGTACAAAGGAAAACTCAGTTAAATGTAAAAACCATAATAACAGACAATGGAACTGAGTTTGTTAATAAACAGTTCAATGAGCTGTTAGTTTCAGAGGGAATAGAGCATAGACGTACAGCTCCTTATAGACCTCAGCATAATGCATTTGTTGAACGGAGGGGCCAAACATTGCAAGCTATGATTAGATCTATGATTGAAGATTCTGGTTTACCTGATAGCTTATGGGGAGAAGCAGCAAAATGTGCTAATCATATTTTAAACAATGTGGTTAGTTCAGCTACAGGTAAAATTCCTTATACCTTATGGTATAAGAGAAAACCAAATCTTAGTTATATTCACACAATTGGGACACCTGCTTGGGTACATATTCCAAGTTCAATAAGAAATAAAGGAGAACATAGAGCTAAACAATTATTTTTTGTTGGCTATGAGTTAAACCATAAGTCTTATCGGTTCTGGGAGAAAGGTACTAAAAACATTTATTGTAGTTCTAGCGCTGTTTTTCAAGAACAGTCAGGCTGGGAAAGGGTAGAAGATATTGTATATATTCCTCAACAAGATTTAACTAACTCCTCAAATGAAAGTGATAAAGAAGAGGAGGAACCTGCTAGAGAGATCAAACAAGAACCACTGATAGTGGAGACAGGAGAGGAAGAAGATAATAATGTAAATGTACCTATAAGTCCAATAATTCTCAGAAGGTCTAACAGGGAAAGACGACAGCCTGATCGTTTCGAGGCAGGTTTAATTTGTCAAATAGACATTGAACCTTCTAATGTTGAAGAAATAAAAATGTATCCTGAGAATGAAAGAAAGAATTGGAAAGTAGCTATGGATAAAGAGATAAAGTCTTTGCAAGATCTTAATGTTTATCAAGAGGTTAAAATACCTAAAACAGAAAAGTTAATTGGATGTAAATGGGTTTTTAAACTGAAAGAAAGTGTTACAGGAGAGGTAATACATAAAGCAAGATTAGTTGCTCAAGGATTTGCACAGAATAATAGTGATTATGATGAAGTATTTTCCCCAACGTTAAGAGCTTCCACTCTTAGGGCTGCTTTAGTTTGGGCAGCAAATAAGAATTATAGTATAAAACATGTAGATATTGAAACTGCTTATTTGCATGCAACATTAAACCATGATATATATATGAAAGTTCCATCAGGAATAGAAAGTAAGGTAGGGTACTGTTGGAAACTGAATAAGAGTTTGTATGGTTTAAAACAGTCAGGTTATGAGTGGAATAGATGTTTAGTAAAAGAGTTAAATAGTTTGGGATTTAAAGCTAGTATTGCAGATCCTTGTTTATTTATAAAACAGCAAAATAGTGAATTATCATTGTTATTATTATTCACTGATGATATTGCTATTATAGCAAAAGATGAAACAGAAACTGAAAGAATTATTTCAGGGTTAAAAAGAAAATTTAGAGTAAAAGATCTAGGAGCTATTAGTCATTATCTAGGGCTGGATATTATCAGGACTAGTAAAGGATTTAAACTGTCTCAAGCTAAGAAAATTAATGGTTTGCTGAAACGTTATAATATGGAAAACTGTAAACCAGTAAAAACACCTATGGTTCAAGGTTTTGAGAGTTCAGCAGATAACAGCAATGTCTTTGATAAAAAGATATATCAATCATTAATAGGCAGCTTGATGTATTTATGTAACTGGTCAAGACCTGACATAGCATTTACAGTTAATCATTTAGCTAGATATTGTGAGAATCCTACAACCAGATGTTGGCAAGGTGCGAAAAGAGTTTTAAGATATTTGAAGCACACCATACATTATTCTCTATATCTAGAGCCAACAAAGGAATTGGAACTAAAAGCATTTGCAGATGCTAGTTTTGCATCTGATTCTGTAACCAGGAAATCCACTTCAGGATTGGCTGTATTATTGGGAAACGCTTTAGTAGGATGGAGGTCTAACAGACAGAAGCATATAAGCTTATCAACAACTGAATCCGAATTTTCTTGTTTATCCTTATTATGTACTGAGCTATTGGTATGGAAACAATTATTGTTTGATATGGGTTTAAATTGTAATGAACCAATAAAAGTGTATGAAGACAATCAAGCAGCTATAAAATTAGCAACTAATGCTGCAGTGAAAACTAGATCAAAACATACGGATCTACGGTATCTAAATGTCAGACAATGTGTTAAAGATAATTTGATTAAACTGGAATATTGTGCAACTGAAGATAATATTGCTGACCAGTTTACTAAAGCTCAGGGTGCTATAAAGCATAAATCTGTTTGTGATATGTGTAATTTGAGATTGTAAAATATATGTATAATATGCCACCCAAAAGGGGAGATTGTTAAAGATTAAACTTGATTTGGGTGACAATATTATATAATGGAGTAAAAGCACCTTTAAGGAGTTAAACGGCCTAAGGGTGTGGCTGTAATTATTCCACATAAAAGAGAGTTAGATGTTACACGTAGTTGCTCTTGTATATGTGTTTGATGTTAGTGTTTGGATACCTCTTGTTCTCTTGTTTGCTAACTTGATATTTATTCTCTCAAGAATCAACTGCTTGCTACAGTGTATATTGTTTTTGATATTGGTAAGCAGCTTTTGTATTTTGATACTATGTTTTTTATGGATTGACTTTTATGTGCATGATACTGGATTGATACTTGGACTATTTCTTACTGTGTTTCTTTTTGTTGTCTGAGTAAAAATAAGTTATAAAACTCGTGTTAGTGCATTACTGTTTGCCTAAAAGTCCCAGTACAACTTCCACTGTGTATTAATAATACTCTGTTAAACAAACCATTTTTTCAACAACATATTCTAACACCTGTCCCTAAAGTTTCAGCACCCGGCGTATAAGATGACCTCTGACTTTTGAGAAGATTTTCATGGGTTAAAAAGTCATCTTATATGCCAAAAAATACGGTAGGTAAAAGACCAGGTATTGACAGCCTTCAAAAGGTTAAAAGAGTGAGTGCTTGCTGAATCATTTGGGGGGTGAGTATTCCACTGGTGGGATTCAAATGTGTGAACAACCGTTTCTCTGTGTGGATGCTGCTTCTAGAAGTCCATTCTGGGCCTGGGCAACAAAAAAGTAGCTACCGGTTCTGCCGAATGGGTACAAATCAGCTGAATCCCACCACTAGAGTATTCCATAAGGTAGGCACAGCCACAGGCGAAGGCTCACTTCTGAGATCCCTCTAGAAAGACTGAAAGACTCCAGGGAAGGGACCTGGAGCATAACTGCCCTATCTGATCTAGTAGGATAGGCAGATACTGTCAGGGAGAAGCGATCCCACAAATATCCTGGTCCCTGCCATGTAGAGATTTAAGGGTAAAGACCATCACCTTGAATTACACCCGGAAGGAAGCTGGCAGCCAGCACAGTTCATACAACAGAGGTGTAACATGGGCAAACCTAGAAACACCCAATACTGCATGTGCCAGTGCTTTTTGGACCAGTTGAAGATTCTGAGTTGCCTTCACAGGCACTTGAAGTGATCTCCAAGAATTTAGTAATGAAAAATATAAAGACGTTTTCTAAGTTTCAGAATGGGACTATTCCCCCTCTAGTCTTACTTTGATCATGTCACTCTAATGGCAGAAAGTAAAGAGGAACTAAAGAGCCTCTTGTTGCAAGTGAAGAAGGAGAGTGCAAAACCTGGGTTGAAACTAAACATTAAGAAAACCAAGATCATGGCATTCGGCCCTCTCAATTCCTGGCAAATAGATGGGGAAGAAATGGAGGTAGTGACAGATTTTATTTTCTTGGACTCCAAGATCACTACAGATGGGGACTGTAGCCACAAAATTAAAAGACGCTTGCTCCAATGACGCGTGCTGTGCATAAACGTAAAAGAAGGAGCAATTGAAACAGAAGATAGATTCTGGGCCTATGATACAAGACCCTGTTACTACGGAGCCGGTGGGAGGGGTGTGACCGAAGAGACCAATGGCAGATCTTCAGGCGGTGTTCCATAGGCTTCTTTTAAAAATTCTCCTAATCATTCTAGATAGCCTAAAGCTTTTTTTGATTTGAAAGATGACTTGGAATTAAGAGACACTTGGTGGGAGCGAAATTTGGAGGACAGAGATTTTACTTTTTTCTCGGACAGGCATCAATCGTTTTCTAGAATTGATTTTTTCTTAATTACTGGTGATCTTATTTCCAGGGTCAAGAATGTCAAGATTTTTCCTAGGACTTTGTCGGATCATAGTCCTGTATGGATGGAGTTGTTTAGAGAAGATGGGATCAGAAGATCTTGGAGATTGAATGAAAACTTATTCAGATATGATGTGCTCTCAGAGAAATGTAGAGATTATTTGAAAGAATTTTTTGTCTTGAATATGCATAAAGGTACATTGATTGAAATGGTTTGGGATGCTAGTAAAGCTTATATGAGAAGGGTTTTGATTCATATGAATAATAGTCATAGGTATAAGTAGATGCAAAAACGTAAAGAATTGGAAGAAGAGATTAAATTGGAGGAGAAAGCTTTTATTTTGAATCCATCAGACAAGAGACTAAGGATCTCAAATTTGTTGAAAGAGCAATTTAATATGTTAATGGCGAATCAGGTTGCAACTAACTTGCGATATGCGAAGGTAAAGAAATATATCAACAAAATCTGATTTAAAAGGGTTTTTTAAATTTTTATGCAAAGTTATATGCTAGTGAGAATATACAAGCTTTAGATATAGATAGGTATTTACAGGAAGCGCATATTCCTATGCTTTCACATGAACAACGGGAAGGGATGAATCATTTAATTACTTCTGAGGAAATTATCTCAGCAATTAAACAGTTAAAAGTGGGTAAGGCTCCTGGTACAGATGGCTTATCAGCAAATTATTATAAAATTTTACTTGCAGAGATGGTAGAACCTTTAAAGGAATTATTTAATAATATCCAGGCTGGAGGGGAAGTGCCTCCATCCTGGAGAAGGGCTTTTATATCACTGATCCCCAAGGATGATCAAGACCTTACCCAGACGGGGGACTTCCGGATGGCAAGGCGTCGCCGGAGGCAGCCATTTTTTGGCTGTCAGCCTCGCAGCTCCGTAGAGCCGCCGAAAACAGCGCCGATCAGCTGTTTCGGTGGCTCGGAAGTCCCCTCCTCAGGAGAAAAGGAGGGGGTGAGTGCCCAGGTAGGGGTAGAGCTCTCCGGGGCCGCCAGAACTTAAAGTTTTGGCGGCTGAAGGATTGAGGCCCCCCCAAAGCCTGGGCATGCTCCGGACTGCGAGGCGCCTCTGCTCCGGGTTTTTTGGAGCAGAACAGGGCGTTCGCAACCATCCCTGCTAGCAAGGAAGAACTTTTGAGAACGAGGACGCAGGCAGAGCAATGCAGGAGAGTTTGGTGAAGATGGTGTTTTGATCTTTAACTCAATGGACTTTGCTGAGCTTGTAAGTGGAAGTGTGTAGCTAACAATAGTGGGTGAAAATGGCGGCTATATCTTCTAAAGTTCCTGCTCTGGTGCAGCAGTCTTCGTTGAAAACTTTATTGTCCCCTGCACCCGTATCTGCATCAGCTCTTACAGCAAAAGATTTGCAGAAGGTGCTGCAAGAGACTATGGAAAAGCAAATGCAAGAATTTGCTGAGATAATGGACAAAAAGTTGGAGGAGAAGTTAACAGAAAAACTAGTTAAGGTTATGGATGAAAAGATTACAGAGAAATTAACAGAACTGAGAGCAGACATTTTATCTGCATTGCAAGGCATGGCTAAATGTATTGATAATTTGGACAAAAGAGTGGAAGATCTCAGTCAAAATGATATTAGACTGGAAGCAAAAATGACAGAAACTGAAAATATGGTAGAGAAAATTGATTATGATTTGATTTCGACACAGTATTATCAGATGGAGTTTGCTTTAAGGATTAGAGGCCTAAAAGAAAATCCTAAGGAAAATTTGAAGAAAATGGTTTCTGAGGCTTTGGAAGGGGTGCTGAGACGACCAGCAGATGAAATAATGGAAGATATAGATAAATTTTTTTGTGTTAATTCTTGGATTGCAAGACAAAGGAAATTACCCAGAGATATGGTAAAGATCTTAGTGCACCTGAAAGACTATTTGCAACAGAGGGGTACTACGAAGCAAATATGGGACTAAAAAGTATTATTTTGCATTTGAATAATTATTGATATGATATATATATACGTTTGGAGTTTATCTATATGAGTTAAAGTGTGATAGTTTAAATAGTTTAGGATTGTTTGCATAAGTTAGATTATGATTGTTTGTATTTTTATACCCTGTACTCAGCTCTGGGAAGTCGGGGGGGAGGGGAAAGGGAGGGAGGGGTTGGGGAGGGTTGGGGAGTGGGAAGAGGGTGGGAGGGGAGGGGGTTGGGAGGGGTTTTGTTTTGCTAAAGATAAAATGTATTGTAAAACTTTTCAATAAAAAAAAGACCTTACCCAGCCTAAGAATTACAGACCTATATCGCTTTTAAATACAGATCATAAGATTTTTGCAAAAATATTGGCAAATAGATTAATGCAAGTTTTGAAACAAATGGTTCATAGTGATCAGTCTGGATTTATAACCAGAAGATACAGGTATATGAAATATAATATAAGACAAATTGTAAATTTAATAGAATATTTGGATAAGAACAACCAAGTCTCTGCGGCATTAATATTTTTAGATGTTGAAAAAGCATTTGATCAGTTGAATTGGCAATTTTTATTGAAAGTTGTGGATAAGATGAATTTTGGGGATAAATTTCTGCAATCTATTAAGGCTATATATCAACAACAATCGGCACAAATTATAATTAATGGGGGACTAACAGATGTATTTAAAATTGAAAAAGGTACAAGACAGGGATGTCCCCTGTCACCATTGTTGTTTGTTTTAACATTGGAGATTTTATTGATTAAAATTCGGGAATCAACTAAAATAAAGGGAATAAAGATAAAGCAGAATGATTATAGGCTAAGGGCATTTGCGGATGACATGGTTGTTACACTATCTCAACCGATTCAGTCGGTTATAGACTTGATGGAAATTATAACTCAATATGGGAAAGTTTCTGGTTTTAACGTAAATAATAATAATAATAAGAATTGAGGCCTTTGAACTCTGGTGCTGGAGAAGACTCCTGCGAGTCCCTTGGACTGCAAGGCGATCAAACCGGTCAGTCCTAGAAGAGATCAACCCTGACTGCTCTTTAGAAGGCCAGATCCTGAAGCTAAAACTCAAATACTTTGGCCACCTAATGAGGAGGAAGGACTCGCTGGAGAAGAGCCTAATGCTGGGAAAGATTGAGGGCAATAGAAGAAGGGGACGACAGAGAATGAGGTGGCTGGATGGAGTCACTGAAGCAGTAGGCGTGAGCCTAAATGGACTCCAGAAGATGGTAGAGGACAGGAAAGCCTGGAGGAACATTGTCCATAGGGTCGCGATGGGTCGGACACGACTTCGCAACTAACAACAACAACAACAACAACAAAATAATAAGACCAAATATTATCTAAAAATATGACCATGAATGAAAAGGAAATGTTAGTAAAATTGACAGGTTATGAAATAGTGAAAAAGGTTAAATATTTGGGAGTACATATTACAGCTTCTAATGCGAAATTATATAAAAATAATTATGAGATGTTATGGTTAAAAGTACAAAAGGATTTAAATAATTGGAAAAAATTAAAATTATCTTTGTGGGGAAAATTGCAGCTGTTAAAATGAATGTTTTACCAAAGTTTCTCTTTTTGTTTCAAATGATACCTATTTTGAAAAAAGATGCTAATTTGGACAAATGGCAGAAGGGTATTAATAAATTTATCTGGGCGGGGAAAAAGCCAAGAGTTAAACTTAAGATTTTACAAGATGCATAGGAAACAGGAGGACTTAAGGTGCTTAATTTGAAATTATACTATGATGAGGTGGTTTTAACACTGGTTAGTGATTGGCTTAATTTAACAAATAAAAGAATACTTTATCTTGAGGGCTGGGATTTATTATATGGGTGGCATGCATATTTAATATATAACAAAAAAGTTGACAAGGCATTTAAATCTCATATTTTAAGAAGTGCTTTATTGCGTGTCTGGAAAAAGTATTATTATAAGTTGAATTATATAATATCAATTTGGGGGATCTGGACACGCGATAGAGGGTGTTATCTATGGGTGTGAATTTGGATACGATTTCTTATAAGGAATTACTTAGATTGGTAGGGAATGACTGGCAATTAAGATCATTAGCTGAGTTAAAACAAGAAAATAGGGTACAGTCTTGGTTCCAGTATACTCAATTGCAAGTTAGGTGGAAGTTAGATCAGAAGATTGGTATTACATTAATGGATGAAAATTTGGTAAAACAGATTAAAGATCAAACTTGAGCACATATAAAGAGAATTTATAATGCTTTAATAGAATTGGATTCAGAAATGGAATTAGTTAAGGATTGCATGGTAAAGCGGGCTCAAAATATTCAAGAACCGATCACATTGGATATATGGGAGGTAATTTGGGTTAGAAATGTAAAATTTACCCAGGCCCAAAATTTAAGAGAACATTTTTATAAAATGCTTTATAGATGGCATCTGGATCCTAAAAAGTTGTCTCGTATGTATCCTAATTTACAGCCCAAATGTTGGAGATGTGGTAGTTTGGATGCTACTTATTTTCATATTTGGTGGACTTGTAGAAATATAAAAGCTTTTTGGATTAAAATTTGGTGGAACATTCAAAATATTTTTAAGAGAAAGATAAAGTTTACTCCACAACTATTTTTATTGGGTGTTATCACAGATTGTGATACTAAAGAAATTGATGTTGAATTTGATAACAGCTGCAAGGTTATTGGTAGGGTAATATTGGAAGAAGGACTGCTTGCCTACTATAGAGGAATGGACGCTTAAAGTGTCAAATTTAGCAGAAATGGCTAAGATTTCTGCTTATTTGAAGGATCATTCACAAGAAAGACACATTTCGGTCTGGAAAAGATGGATAGATTATATTCATAAAAAATATGGGACTAAAAAGTTCCATTTAACGTATGAGTAAATTATAGATTGTTATAGTTTATTATAGTGGAAATTTTTCTTTTTTTATTATTATCTAATTATATGGTATTATTATTTTTAGTATTAGTATTGTTTAATAACTTGAATATTTTTATCTTACTTGTATTTATGCTATAGGGGAGTTAAAGCACATTATGAACTTGGTTATTTATATAGTTGGTTAATGTTAGTTAGATTATGATTATTATATTTGTAACCCTGTATTCAGGTCTGGGAAGTGGGGGAGGCGGGGTTAAGGGTGGGTTGGGGAGGGGATAATATTGTAATCTTTATAAAACTTTTCAATAAAAAAAGACGCTTGCTCCATGGGAGGAAAGCCATGGCAAATCTAGACAGCACACTAAAAAGCATAGACATCACCCTGTCAACAAAAGTGCGTACAGTCAAGGCTATGGTCTTCCCAGTTGCAATGTATGGCAGTGAAAGTTGGACCATAAAAAAGGCTGAGCGCCAAAGAATTGAGGCCTTTGAACTATGGTGTTGGAGAAGACTCCTGCAAGTCCCTTGGACCGCAAGGCGATCAAACTGGTCAGTCATAGAGGAGATCAACCCTGACTGCTCTTTAGAAGGCCAGATCCTGAAGCAAAACTCAAAAACTTTGGCCACCTAACGAGAAGGAAGGACTCACTGGAGAAGAGCCTAATGCTGGGAAAGATTGAGGGCAATAGAAGAAGGGGACGACAGAGAATGAGGTGGCTGGATGGAGTCACTGAAGTGGTAGGCATGAACTTAAATGGACTCCAGAAGATGGTAGAGGACAGAAAGGCCTGGAGGAACGTTGTCCATAGGGTTGCGATGGGTCAGACATGACTTCGCAGCTAACAACAACAATGCCTTGTTAAGTGGAGCGGGATGCTCTCCTCCCGAGCAATTGAGCCTGCCTCCATTGTTCTCTCCTTCTCTCTGCTCTCCTTGGTCTAGGATCAGGGGGGGCTTGCTCCTCACCTGCACTATGCCTTTCCTGTTCCGAACCTGAAGGGCCCTGGCCTGCCTCAGCCTAATAATAATAATAATAATAATAATAATAATAATAATAATAATAATAATAATAATAATAATAATAATAATAATAATAATAATAATAATAATAATAATAAAGTTGGAAGGGACCTTGGAGGTCATCTAGTCCAAACCCCTTCTCAGGCAGGAAACCTTATACCATTTCAGATAAATGGCTGTTCAATCTCTTCTTAAAAACCTCCAGTGTTGGAGCATTCACCACCTCTGGAGGCAGGTTGTTCCACTGGTTAATTGTTCTAACTGTCAGGAAGTTTCTCCTTAGTTCTAGGTTGCTTCTCTCCTTGAGTAGTTTCCATCCGTTGCTTCTTGTCCTGCTTTCAGGTGCTTTGGAGAATACCTTGGCTCCCTCTTCTTTGTGGCAGCCCCTGAGATATTGGAACACTGCTATCATGTCACCCCTCACCCTTCTCTTCATTAAACTACACATACCTGTTAGGCATATGGTGTTAGCCTACAATGTTGGGTTGAAAATATATTAACCATAATGCTATGTCTTTAAGAAGTTAATTGGCCAATGGGTGTGTAAGTGTTCTCATGGCCATAAGAGGAAGCTAGGAACGTAGCTTCTCTCTCTCTCTGAATTCACTGATCTCTACTGTTACTGTTTTTGCTCTGCTGTTGGTTTACTACTGTTGTAACCTGAACTGTGTATTTGACCTCTGGACCGGTAAGAAGACTTTGTAGTTTGGATTACTCCTTGGACTGTTGCTATTGTGTATGACTTGGACTGTTTATTTTTGACTGTGCATTTTTGTTCTTACACCACCTCAAAGTAAAATACTTTTTGCTTTTAGAACTCAGTGTATTTCTGTGTGTGATTTTTACTGCTCTCAGTGCCCTTCCTTGTCTGTGCAACTCTTTGGTAGCACAAGGAGACCTCTGCACAACAAATTCCTTAACACTGGTTATGGGCCCAGACCTGTACTGAGAGTTAATACACACAGTTTTCCTAGCTGAGTTTGTGTTAGCTATTTTGGTGTAAAATGGCACAAGACCTGTTGTCAGGCATCTCCTGGATAACCCGGTTGGATGGGACAAACTATGTTTCCTGGTCCACGAAATGCTGCTTGCTTTTGCGCAAGGAAGGACTATGGACTGTTGTAAATAACCCACCTGATACTACTGCTTGGGATCCAGATGACGAAGAGGATGTAAAGAAGTTAGACGACTTTAAACGAAGCAACGAGAAAGCTCTTTGCATTATTGGACTAACACTGAATGACCAGCAGCTTGTCCATATTCGTGGTGAGGAGTCTGCTGCTAGGTGTTGGGATGTTTTGCGAAGGCTTTATGTTCGTGACAGTGTGGGTGCACATATACACCTTACACGTAAGCTGTTTAGGGCTCGTCTGCAGAAGAATGGAGATATGCTGACCCATTTAAATTACATGAAAGCAATTTTTCAAGAGCTTCATGAAAAGGAGCTGATTTTTTCAGAGTTGCATCAGGTCTACATTATTCTGTCATCTTTGGATGAGAGTTATGATGGATATGTTTCTTCTTTGGAAGTCCTGACCAGAGAGGAACTGACATTGACTAACATTACTGGAAGACTGCTGGAAGAGTCCAGAAGGAGGCGTGACAGAGACCAGCTGAGAGAGACACAGCCACAAGAGGAGCAGCAATTCACCACTGCTTACAACGTCAAGAAATGTTATTCTTGTGGGGCTAGAGGGCATATAGCCAAATTCTGTAGAAAGGGTAAAAAAACAGAATGTGAATAGCAGTGGGAAGGCTAAGAAGGGCATTGGTTTGGCTATTTCTGATGAACCAACATCCAGAAATAATGAATTGTGGGTTGTTGATAGTGGGGCTTCACAATGCATTACTAAAGTGAAAAAGAGGTTTATTAATATGAAAAACAGCAACCAATATGTTTCACTGGCAAACGGTTGGAGGATGAAGGCCTCTGGTGAAGGTAATTCCTATTGTCCATGCATTAATGAACAGTTACCTATGTTATATATACCTAAGCTAAGATTCAACCTGTTATCTGTAAGGGAATTGGTTAAAGTTGGGTTTGTGGTAACATTCAGAGGGGAGCAATGCACTATTGAGAGGAATGGAACCTGTGTAACTGCTAATTTGAAAGATGGTTTATTCGTTCTCACAAGTAACCAGGTTAGTACAGTTAAAGCTAACTCAATATGTGAGAACAAGAAGCCACATGATGAATGTATACATTTATTGCATAGGCGGTTAGGGCATGTGAACTTTAACTCACTACGTAAAACAGTTGAGTTAGTAGAGGGAGTTAAACTGAAGCCATGTAGTAAGTATTTGAATTGCAATGCCTGTAATCAGGAAAAGAGCAAGGCAACTCCTGTAAACAGGTTAAACGGCTTCAAAACAACTGTACCTTTGGAAGTTGTGTTTGCTGATTTAATTGGACCCATGAAACCAAGTTTAGGAGGATCCTGTTATATTTTAAGTATATTGGACCACTACTCTAGATATGGATTTTGTTATCTGCTTAAGTCAAAGGCAGACACTTTCCAACAATTTGCAAACTGGCTGAAATTCGTGGAGAGAAAAACAAAGAGAAAGGTTCAGTGCATAATTACTGATAATGGCACTGAATTTACAAATAAGCGTTTTGTTGATATGTTACAATCAGCTGGTATTGAGCATAAACGTTCAGCCCCATATAGGCCTCAACATAATGCTTTTGTTGAGAGACGTGGGCAAACGTTACAAGCCATGATGAGAACCATGTTACAAGATTCAGGCTTAACAGATAGACTGTGGGGGGAGGCAGCAAAATGTGCAAACCATGTTCTGAATATAGTTGTTAATACTTCTACTGGTAAAATACCATATACTATATGGCATGGTAAAAAACCAAACCTTGATTACCTGCACACATTTGGCACCCCAGCTTGGGTCCACATTCCTGCACAACTCAGGAGTAAAGGCCAACATAGGGCTAGGCAATTATACTTCGTAGGTTACGAAGCTAACCATAGATCCTATCGTTTCTGGGAACGAGGCACAACTAATGTATATAACAGTGCTAGTGCAAAATTCCTTGAGCACGTTGGTTGGGATAGGTTAGAGCAAGTAACTGTTAATACTGATCCTCTAGTGTTTGAGGACTCCTCTGATAACGTAACTAGTAATGATAATGCATCTCCTGTAAATATAAAAGATGAAGAGGAGATAGGGGAGATAATAGAGGAATCAGAGGAAGGAAAGGAGTCTGAAACTCAAAACCCTGTAATTCCTTGGCGTTCAACGCGCATCAGACATCCACCTGATCGCTATGAAGCCAGTGTAATATGTCAAGTTAGTTCAGTACCTTCTAACTATGATGAGATCAGGATGTATCCTGAAAAGGAACAGGCATCATGGAAAGCTGCAATGAACAGGGAGTTGAAGTCTTTGCAGAATCTTAAGGTTTATCAGAAAGCAAAACTGCCACCTGGTGAGCAAGCTATAGGTTGTAAATGGATATATAAAATAAAGAAGGGTGTAGATGGAACTATAACCCATAAGGCACGTTTGGTTGCACAAGGTTTTGCCCAAACTACTGAGGATTATGACGAAGTGTTTGCACCCAGTCTAAGGGCAACTACTTTAAGAGCAGCTTTAGTATGGGCGGCTAAAAACCAATATATGGTTAATCATGTAGATGTTGAAACTGCATATTTACATGCTCCATTGCAACATACTATTTATTTAAGAATACCACCAGGATTGACCAGTGATAGAGACCATGATTGTTGGGAATTAAAGAAAAGCCTCTATGGATTGAAACAATCAGGCTATGAGTGTAATACATGTTTAGTTAATGAGTTAAGTGCAATAGGTTTTGTAGCCAGTAATGCTGATCCTTGTTTGTTTAGAAGGGAACACAACGGAGCATTATCTTTTATTTTATTATTCACAGATGATATTGCAATAATAACAAAAACTGAGTTAGAAGCACAAACTATCATTTCAAGATTGCAAAATAAATTCACAATTAGAAATCTTGGAGAAATTAGCCACTATTTGGGGTTAGATATTGTGAAAACAAATAGGGGTTTTAAGGTGTCGCAAGCCAGTAAGATATCTCAGTTATTAAAGAGATACAATATGGAAATGTGTAAACCAGCAAAAACTCCGATGGCTATGGATTTTAAGGACACTAATGTTGAGAGTCCTGTATTTGATAAGACTATGTACCAATCTTTGATAGGAAGTCTTATGTATCTGAGTAATTGGACTAGACCTGATATTTCTTACTGTGTAAATCAATTAGCTAGGTACAACAATAATCCTACTGTTAGACACTGGCAATCAGCTAAACGAGTATTAAGGTATTTGAAACAGACTATTCACTACTCGTTATATTTAGAGCCAAATCGTGAGTTAATCCTTACTGCATATGCAGATGCGAGTTTTGCCTCTGATACAAACACTCGTAAATCTACTTCAGGGTTGGCTATAATGTTGGGTGATTCTTTAATTGGATGGAAGTCTATTAGACAAAAACACATAAGCTTATCTACAATGGAGGCTGAATTTTCATGTCTATCAGTGTTATGTACAGAACTGCTAGTGTACAAACAATTATTGTTAGATATGGGTTTAAATGTAAATGATCCATTTATTGTGTATGAGGACAATCAAGCTGCAATAAAGATGGCTAATAATGCTGCAGTAAGAACAAGATCTAAACATACTGATCTTCGTTATTTAAATGTCAGACAATGTATCAAAGATAAATTAATACAGCTAGAGTACAGTATTGTTCATCTGATGTAAATATTGCAAACCATTTTACGAAGGTACAAAGTGCTGTGAAACACAATGCTAATTGTGAAAGAATGTGCATAAGATTGTAAGAGTTATATATTATTCTACCCAAAGGGGAGAATGTTAGGCATATGGTGTTAGCCTACAATGTTGGGTTGAAAATATATTAACCATAATGCTATGTCTTTAAGAAGTTAATTGGCCAATGGGTGTGTAAGTGTTCTCATGGCCATAAGAGGAAGCTAGGAACGTAGCTTCTCTCTCTCTCTGAATTCACTGATCTCTACTGTTACTGTTTTTGCTCTGCTGTTGGTTTACTACTGTTGTAACCTGAACTGTGTATTTGACCTCTGGACCGGTAAGAAGACTTTGTAGTTTGGATTACTCCTTGGACTGTTGCTATTGTGTATGACTTGGACTGTTTATTTTTGACTGTGCATTTTTGTTCTTACACCACCTCAAAGTAAAATACTTTTTGCTTTTAGAACTCAGTGTATTTCTGTGTGTGATTTTTACTGCTCTCAGTGCCCTTCCTTGTCTGTGCAACTCTTTGGTAGCACAAGGAGACCTCTGCACAATAAATTCCATAACAATACCCAATTCCAGCAACCGTTCCCTATATGTTTTAGCCTCCAGCCCCCTAATCATCTTTGTTGCTCTTCTCTGTACCCTTTCTAGAGTCTCGACATCTTTTTTACATCGTGGTGACCAAAACTGGATGCAGCATTCCAGGTGTGGCCTTACCAAAGCATTGTAAAGTGGTATTAGTACTTCACTTGATCTTGATTCTATCCCTCTGTTAATGCAGCCTAGCACTGTGTTGGCTTTTTTGGCAGCTGCAGCACACTGCTGGCTCATATTGAAGTGATTGTCTACTAAGACTCCGAGATCCCTCTCACAGTTACTACTATTGAGCAAGGTACCACCTATACTATACCTATGCATTTGATTTTTCCTGCCTAAATGTAGAACCTTACTTTTTTCACCATTGAATTTCATTTTGTTAGATAGTGCCCAGTGTTCGAGTCTGTCCAGATCCTTCTGTATCTTAAGCCTATCTTCTGGAGTATTGGCTATTCCTGCCAGCTTGGTGTTGTCTGCAAATTTGATGAGTTCCCCATCTATCCCCTCATCCAAATCATTAATGAAGATATTGAAGAGCACTGGGCCCAGAACAGAGCCCTGGGGCACCCCACTACACACTTCCTTCCATGTAGATGCGGTTCCATTGAGGACCACACGCTGAGTACGGCCTGTCAGCCAGCTACAAATCCATCTGGTGGTAATGCTATCTAACCCACATTTTTCTATCTTATCAAGTAGTAGGTTGTGATTTACTTTATCAAATGCCTTACTGAAGTCCAAGTAAATTATATCTACAGCATTCCTCTGGTCCACTAGTTTTGTCACTTGATCAAAGAATGTAATAAGATTTGTCTGGCATGATCTGTTTTTGACAAACCCATGTTGACTTTTAGTGATGACTTTGTTTGCATCAAGGTGTTCACTGATTTGTTGTTTGATTATCTTTTCCAGAATCTTCCCAGGTATTGAGGTCAGGCTGATAGGCCTGTAGTTTCCTGGATCTATTTTTTCCCTTTTTTGAAGATGGGAACTACATCAGCTCTCTTCCAGTCCTCTGGTAGTTCCCCAGTGCTCCAGGATCTTTGAAAAATATAGTTCAGTGGTTCTGAGATCACGTCTGCCAGTTCCTTGAGAACTTTGGGGTGTAATCCATCTGGTCCTGGTGATTTGAACTCGTCTAGGCTGGACAGGTGCTCACTTACCATTTTCTTGCCTATCTTAACTTGCATTTCTCTATTCTGTTTTTTATGGCACTGGTTTGGGTAGGTTGGACTGTTTTTTCCCTTTGTGTAAAGACAGATGCAAAAAACGAATTAAATAGTTCTGCTTTCTCCCTATTGCTTGTCACCTTCTTGCCACTTTCCCCCACTAATGGACCAATCATTTCCTTAACTTTTTTCTTGGTTTTTATATGTTGAAAGAAGCATTTTTTGTTATTTTTGACTTTGGTAGCAAGCCTTAGTTCATTTTGAGCCTTAGCTTTCCTCACTTCATCTTTGCAGGCATGGGCTATTTGCTGATATTCTGACTTAGTTATGTGCCCCTCTTTCCAATTCTTATACTTGTCCTTTTTATCTTTCAATTTATCAGAGAGTTCTTTATGCAGCCATGCTGGTTTCTTTTGAGAGCTGTTATTTTTCTTCTTTGTTGGTATTGTACTAGACTGGGCCTTTATTATCTCACTTTTCAAAATTTCCCAAGCTTCTTGAGTTGTTTTCCCCTTTAGGATTCTCATCCATGGAATTCTTCCCATGGTCTCTCTAAGTTTATTGAAATTAGCTCTTTTAAAATCCAAGACTCTAGTTTGGCTGTGTTCTATTGCTTGTGCCTCCAGAATGTTGAATTCCAGTATTGCATGATCACTTCCCCCCAAGGTTCCTGTGGCTTCGACACCTTCTATCATTTCATCTCTGTTTGTGAGAATTAAATCCAATATGGCTAATCCCCTAGTTCCCTTCTCTACTTTTTGGGAGAGAAAGTTGTCTGCTAGGTTTGACAGGAATCTGTTGGATCTTCCACTTGGTGCAGAGTTTGTCTCCCAGTTGATATCAGGGTTATTAAAGTCCCCCATTACTATTGTGATGTGCTTCTTACATACCTTAGTTAGCTGACTAGCAAAAAGTTCATCTATTTCCTCTGCTTGGTTGGGCGGCCTATAATATACACCTATGGCGATGTCATTTTTCCCCCTTTTATATTGACCCAAATGCTTTCAAGTTTACAGTTTTCGTCATTGTTGTGCTCTATTTCTGTAGAGATAAAGTTATTTCTTATATATAGAGCAACTCCTCCTCCTCTTTTGTTTAGTCTATTTCTTTTAAATAGTTTAAATCCCTCTAGCTGTGTGTTCCATTTGTAGGTTTGATCCCACCATGTTTTTGTAATGGCAACAATATCATATCTGCCCTCATTTACCTGAATTTCTAGTTCACCCTGCTTACTGTTCATACTCTGTGCATTAGTGTATAGATATTTGAGTCCTTTATGACTGACCATGTGTTTACTTGCTGCATAACTTGTGTGGTGCCTGGCTTCCCCTATTTTCTTAGATTGCCAGGGACAGTGATGTCCTATATCAATTAACTCACTATCCCCATTATTTAGTTTAAATGTTCCTCCAAACAAGCTGTGATTTTATTGCCAAGTAACTCAGTCCCTTTCTTGGATGGATGCAGACCATCTCTTTTCTACATTTTTTCATTGGACCAGCTACAGACATCGTGACTAATATAACCAAAGCCTTCTCCTTTACACCACTCCTTTAGCCACATATTAAATTCTGCTGTACGCTGGCCTTTTCCATTTTGCTCCTTATACACTGGTAAAACCTCTGAAAAAGTAAGCCTACAGCCTATTCTGCTAAGTTCCTGCCCCAAGCTCTGGAAATCATTCTGCACAGAGGGTACATCTTTTTGGGACAGATCATTAGTGCCAAGATGTACAATAGCCTCCACATCACAGTCCTTGCTGGCATTCTTGATTATTTTAGAAATACGCTTCTTGTCCCTACTGGCAGTAGCACCTGGAAGACACCTGACCTCTTTCAAAACCTCTGTGTCCTTTCCTAAATTTACATCCCTTATAATTGAATCACCAACCAGAAGGTGGCTTCTCTTTTTGGATGCCTTTCTGTTCTTGCATGACTGGTGTGTAATACCAGATTCACACTTCTCCCTGTTGAAAACAAGTTTTTCATCTTGGACCACGATCCCCTGCTTATTTGAGTTTATTATCACAGATACCTTTACCTGTCTCCTTAATGTCCTTATTAAGATCAGAAAGGGCACTGTATCTATTGTGCAGGGACACAGCGAAAGCTTTGGGTTTATGGTTCACAGATCTCACCCTGCCAGATCCCACGGTTCTCCACACCGCCCTTCTCCTGCAGGATCTTTGTGGTAGAGGGGGCTGATAGCATGGAGGCTCAATAGAGTAGAAGGGCTGGACACCTAATTTCTGCCTGAAGAGCACAGATTACAGACCTTAGATGAATAATCTATCCTTGTAGACTAGTGATTTGTTTACAGATAGGACAGTTTCCAAGTTTGAAAAGGGTACTGCGAAAGACAGCTGCAAAACAGGTGTTGCACTGAACTAAGCCAGACATGCTGAGTTACAACGAATCACAGATGCACTTGCCCTGAATGTACCGCTGCTGTTTTTGATATTTAGTTATATAATTCGTGCGCCATTAGGGCCGCTCCTTTTTTTGGTGCAGGCCTTGCAAACCTTACAGCATGGAGCACTTCCCAGCAGCTCTGAAAGTTGAAATTCTGCTGAAAAGCAATCTTCCGTACAGTCCTCCTAAACCACAGAAACCCCCTCCTGGGCCTCAATGAAGCACTCCATATCTTCCTCAGAGTCAGGCTCAGACGGAGGCATGACAGTCAAATTCCAATCCTTCCTAAACACCAAGATCATATGGCTGCAACCTCTGCTCTCTCCCATCCCACTCCCAACCATCAGGCCAAGCGAATAGTGAGGTCCACCAAGGAATCACTCAAGCGGATGACAATGGGAGATTGGAATCACCACCTTGCAAATTTTCTCCTGTGCCAGCACACGACTCCTAGCACTGCAATGGGTCACATCCCTACAGAACTAAGGTGGGGCCGCAGGCTCACAATGAAGCTTGAACAATTCTACCCAAACAGGACAGCAGCAGAAACAGCTCAACCAAAGCTTTTCAAGAACCTAGGACCTAGAGTGACTAAAGTAACGGGGCCATTGTCTTTTCCAGAGGTAGCTCTGGAAAATGGTCACGTGGTCAGATGCCACATTGACCAGTTATGGCATCGTCAGGCTGGGCCAATCCTGGGAGGGAGGAATTCAGACACACTGAGTGACTATGTTTTTCTGAATCTGCCCACATTTGCCAGGGCCGGCTCCGCAGAAACAGAGGCACCACAGGTTGGAGAACCACCTCTTCCATCAGATGACCTAAATGGCTATCACATCATGGGTCAATTAGAGACGGATGATCGTACAGTAGAACAGGACTCCCAAATGACATAACGGCAGTCCGCCCGAATCCGCAGTCCCCCTGTCTACCTTAAGGACGATGTGCATTTATCGTTTTTTTAAATAAATCTTTATTTACATTTTGTGTTAAAAACACACCATACACCAACAAAAACAAAATAAACCCATTTACAATATACAGAAAATGAAGAAATCAAAAAATTGAAAACCAATTCAAAAATTCCACTCATTAAATCTCTTATAACTATCCAACTCCAAAGCTTATTCATTAACAAAAACTATATCATTTCATTTTGGACCAACCTCCAAGCCACCCTCATTTCTTTAATCTTTTATCCATCCAAATATACCATTTATTCCATGATAGAAATGCTGGTGTCTCTTCTTTACCCTTCAACTTCTTGGTCAATGTATCTGCTTCTGCACAATCAAGTATTCTCCTAAGTATAGCTTCATCCGGCGGAGTATGATTTGCCTTCCAAAATTGAGCATACCCCATCCTCGCTGCCATTAAGATATGTAAAACTAAATACCATATTCCCCTCTTAATATTTCCAAGTCTGAAGCCAAGCAGATATGTCTCTGGTTTAAGATCAACTAAACACCCTGTAATTTCCTCTATCCGTTTTTGAATCCTCATCCAATATCTAACCACTTAGATGGGAGATGCCATCTATAAAGCATTTTGTATATGTTCTCCTTATATGACGTGGAAACCACCAGCCTCATATTAATTCACCAAATCTCTTCCCATTTCTCAAGTGGAAGTGCATAACCAAAATTCTTCCCCCAGGCAATCATCGCATCTTTTACCACCTCCTCCCCTACTACCCTGGTTAGCAAAAATTTATAGCACTTAGATATCACCCCTTTCTCCAGACCCAGCAGAATCTTATCTAATTCCTGCAGGTTCAGATAAATACCCCTTCCTTCCTTATCCTTCTTATACCTTGACTGAATCTGCAGGTAGGCCCACCACTCCAGTTGAAACCCTTGCTGAGCCAGATCTTGTTGCGTTTTGAGTTCTCCCTCGCTATCTAAAAGTTCTTTGTAAGTTGATCTTCTTCCCTTCTTGAGTATGGTCGGATGGGTCAAAGCTTCCAAGGTTGATAACCATCACGGAATTTGCACATAGTACTTGGCCCTTATCTTATCCCAATTCCGAATCAGTATATCCCTTATGTAATGACGAGTAAACTGTTTGCTTGGAGGAGTACTTTCCCGCCAGAGTGCAGCATGCCATCCCTGCAACAAATCGAATCCTTCCAAACTCAACAATCGATTATTCCTTAAACTTATCCATTCCTTGCCCCAAACTAAAAGGGCAGCCTGATAGTAAAGTTCCCAATTCGGCAGGCCAAGGCCCCCTCTTTCCTTAATTTCTTGCATCATTCTTTTTCCAATCCTGGGCCGTGTCCCCTGCCATATGAATCTAGAAACTACCCCCTCTAACTCTTTAAAAAATTTCATCGAACGTTTAACTTACTGCTAAGCTTGTAAGCCGCCCTGAGTCTTCGGAGAAGGGTGGGATATAAATGTAATAAAAATAAAATAAATAAAATAAAATAAACTGGGGCTGTCTGGAAAAGAAAATTCCATTTCGGCAAAATATAAGATTTCACCGTGGCTACCCTTCCTAATAATGACAACTGTATCCTACCCCATTTTCCCAAGTCCATTTTTGTTTGTATCAGTAATTTAAACTGTAATTTGTTTAAATCAGTAATTTATTACGATTTTAAACCTTGTAATGTCCGCTAACATATGTTTACTTCTATTCAAAAGATTTTTCGTTAATATATTCGTCTTATCTTTATTTACTTGTAGACCAGCCACATTTCCAAATTCCTCAATCCTTTTTAGTAACTCCGTGCTGGATTCCAGAGGGTTTTCCAAAACAAAGACCATATTACCTGCAAACGCCTGCAGTTTATAAATTTGGTCTCTTATCTGAAGCCCAGTAATGTCCTCATCTTTCCTTATTATTCTCAATAGGGGTTCTAAAGTTAAAATAAATAAAAGTGGGGAGAGTGGACAACCCTGCCTAGTGCCCTTACAGATATCAAATTTGTCAGTTAAATTCCCATTTATCAACAATCTCACAACGAAGCTTGACCAATTCCACCCAAACAGGACAGCAGTAGAAATAGCTCAACCTAGGACCTAGAGTGACTAAAGTAATGGGGCCATTGTCTTACGAGGTGGCTCTGGAAAATGGTCACGTGCTCAGATGCCACATTGACCAGTTACGGCACCGTCAGGCTGGGCCAATCCTGGGAGAGGAGTTAGGGGGGAATTCAGACACACTGAGTGACTATGTTTTTCTGAATCTGCCCACATTTGCCAGGGCCGGCTCCGCAGAAACAGAGGCACCAGAGGTTGGAAAACCACCTCTTCCATCAGATGACCTAAATGGCCATCACGTCATGGGTCAATTAGAGACGGATGATCGTACAGTAGAACAGGACTCCCAAATGACATTATGGCACTCCGCCCAAATCCGCAGTCCCCCTGTCTACCTTAAGGACTATGTGCATTTATCAAGCAAAGGATAACAACTATCCTTTGGGGGCGGGGTGTTATATATTAAGTACTAATGTTAATGTGTTGTGAAGTAACATATCTCCAACTGCTTTGGAGGGAAACTTCAAGAATTTAAGTTTCGGTGGGAGCGAAATAACTTTGCGATTGGCTGATGCCCTAGAGGTGGAAAGTATAAACTGCAGGCATTTGCCAGTTTTAACTCAGTTCTGTTCTTACTTAATAAACACCGTTGTACCATACTGGTCTGGTCATTGCCTACGAAACCTACTACACAATAGGAATCATGGTAAAATGACATCACAATCAGAAAGAACTCTCAGCTTGCAGTGGCCTTCTCCTGCAGCCTCCATATAGAATGACATGTGGTTGCTTGGTAACCGCACAGAATCACCTCCACTGTGGGATGCCATATTGAAAGGCATCCTTTACTGACAAAGAGAGGATGTCCAGAATGAGATGGATTGCCATATCTATTACCCAACTATTTTTAGTTGGGATCCTTCTGCTATATTTTAAAAGGCTGGGAGGAGAAAAAGATCATGATCTTGGAAAAAATCCAAAGGGAGAAGATTTATTTCTTAGATTCCTAATAAAGAGGCGACAATTTAAAGAAAATGTTGGAAAAGGTACAGGAGAGAAAGTAAAACCGGTTCCATATAGAATGGTGGAACAATGGTGGAAGCCTGTAGGACGGAAAGGGCCTATGGAGTTTAACAGGCAGCCAGAAGTATCTGCTAAAGGAAAAATAAGAGACAATATAGAGAAAAATTATGAGATCCAAAAGAAAGTGGCTACGGAAATTTTTGTGGCTTCTGATGACACCAGCCAGAGGAATGAAAGCCCTCTGGAAAAATTAAGGAGCTATCACAAAACTGGAGCAAAAGATCGTGAGCTTGGAAAAAATCCAAAGGGAGAAGATTTATTTCTTAGATTCCTAATAAAGAGGCGACAATTTAAAGAAAATGTTGGAAAAGGTACAGGAGAGCAAGTAAAACCGGTTCCATATAGAATGGTGGAACAATGGGGGAAGCCTGTAGGACGGAAAGGGCCTATGGAGTTTAACAGGCAGCCAGAAGTATCTGCTAAAGGAAAAATAAGAGACAATATAGAGAAAAATTATGAGATCCAAAAGAAAGTGGCTACGGAAATTTTTGTGGCTTCTGATGACACCAGCCAGAGGAATGAAAGCCCTCTGGAAAAATTAAGGAGCTATCACAAAACTGGAGCAAAAGATCGTGAGCTTGGAAAAAATCCAAAGGGAGAAGATTTATTTCTTAGATTCCTAATAAAGAGGCGACAATTTAAAGAAAATGTTGGAAAAGGTACAGGAGAGCAAGTAAAACCGGTTCCATATAGAATGGTGGAACAATGGTGGAAGCCTGTAGGACGGAAAGGGCCTATGGAGTTTAACAGGCAGCCAGAAGTATCTGCTAAAGGAAAAATAAGAGACAATATAGAGAAAAATTATGAGATCCAAAAGAAAGTGGCTACGGAAATTTTTGTGGCTTCTGATGACACCAGCCAGAGGAATGAAAGCCCTCTGGAAAAATTAAGGAGCCATCACAAAACTGGAGCAAAAGATCGTGAGCTTGGAAAAAATCCAAAGGGAGAAGATTTATTTCTTAGATTCCTAATAAAGAGGCGACAATTTAAAGAAAATGTTGGAAAAGGTACAGGAGAGCAAGTAAAACCGGTTCCATATAGAATGGTGGAACAATGGTGGAAGCCTGTAGGACGGAAAGGGCCTATGGAGTTTAACAGGCAGCCAGAAGTATCTGCTAAAGGAAAAATAAGAGACAATATAGAGAAAAATTATGAGATCCAAAAGAAAGTGGCTACGGAAATTTTTGTGGCTTCTGATGACACCAGCCAGAGGAATGAAAGCCCTCTGGAAAAATTAAGGAGCCATCACAAAACTGGAGCAAAAGATCGTGAGCTTGGAAAAAATCCAAAGGGAGAAGATTTATTTCTTAGATTCCTAACAAAAAGGCAACAGTTGAAAAAAAATGTTGGAAAAGGTACAGAAGAGCAAGTAAAACCGGTCCCATATACAATGGGACTTGCTCAAGCCTCAGTTCATTCATTACAGAAGCGCTCCATTTTACATCTTCCTACTGAGTTGTCTCCTTTGACGTCATCTACTGTAGCGGATGATGGTGGTGAAGAAGAGGCTGGTAAAGTCATCTTTATTTTGAAATCTGGCAACATATCAGCACGGCCCAGACATGGAAACCATCATGTAATCCAGAAGACAATAGAGCAAATTGTGAAGAAGGAACTTGAATCTCATGATTCAAGAATGGAAAATCTTCTCAGAAATTTGATGATTGGAGGAAGCAACTCCAGAAGGCCTACTGATAAGTCGAAAAGTTTGGATGAGAAAACGTTATCTAATGAAGCGCCTTTGGAACATCAGGAAGAAACCACGTCTGCTCCCCTATTATATGATTTTTTCTCAACTACCAATAACCCTTTGCTTCAGGGAGATCGCCTTGAAGCTGCATTGCAAGAAGTCTTGGCACAGCTGATGCTCAATGAACACATCAGGAATTTAATTTCTCACTTGATACGTTTAATTCAAGTGGACTGCAGAGAACTGAGTACGAGGAGCACTTGTGGTTCTCTCATCGCTAAGATAGGTCTATTAATTAAATTATATAATAAGAGAAAATACAATCAGGAGGCATCTGCTATCTTCAAATCCTCCTTGTTGAAGGGTAAAAATGTAAAGAATATAACTACAGCAAGCTCTAGAAAATTGGAGAAACCTTCTGATGAGGTAAAAGCAACCTAGATAAATAGTCCTAAGAACCGCCCAAATAGGAGTATTACAAGATTTGGTTACCTAGATGTGTCCCTTTTTTTCCCAGGAGACCAAATTGATGTAAACGAATTGCCTTTCATTTATGAAAGACAATTATGGTTTTTTGAGTAAAATCCAGCTTTCCTAACAGCCTTGTTAGACTGTTTATAATAATGTGCAGGTGCAAAGACTCCGTTTCTACCTAATTCCCATATCTGTATACTAGGATACGTTTCATGTGTATTGATGTAAGGTTCTTACAAATTGTGATCAGCATCTCTGGGAGAGTGATGTTTAGCACAAAGCTAAAGTAATTGAAGCATGGAAGCAAATAAAAACAGAATGAGGTTCATCAGAATTAAAAGAGAAATTTCAGATATGATAATTTTAGGAAAGCTGGATTTTACTGTTTTTAAAGGGTAGATAGACACAAAAATACTTTTTTCTGGAGAAAAGAGCTTTTATATAGATTAGAAGAACTGCAAGAGTCTGCAGGATTTGTTTCATAAAGTAGATAACTAGTCATTAAAGAAAATGATACACTGAAAAATGATATAATCAAATGTTTCCTGTATTAAGTTGATGACGATGATGATGATTGCAATGATATATCATTGTCTCTGGTCTGATTTATCAACTTAATTTCTCCTTTTAAATTTTGGCATGCCATTCTAAAGGAGCAAAATATATATTATAAGAAATATCTAAATATTTTAATGCTAAATTTTGAAATTTCCTAAACAGCAAATGAAAATGAATTTGGATAATAGTATATAGTACATATTATTTATTTTCACATAATACTAAATAAGATTTGCTGTAATATTTCTAATACATCTAATACATGTATAGATCTATACATCGTATTGCACATAAAGAGAGTAATCGTCACTTGTTTACTTAATTACTTTTTAAAAAATTTTTTAACTTTAGACATATTGTATCTTCCATGTCCTAGCAGCAATAATATTTTCCCCATTTATATTTATAGAAGTACTATATTGAACATTTGTCAGTGATTTATGAGGATTTTTATTAATGTTTTATAAATTTATTTTTATATATGTTTCCCATTTTTACTGGAATCTTATAATTCCAAAGTGGTTTATTATGAGCATGCATTTATAAGACTGTGCCTATGGGTTTTCCTTCTGATATAATTACATTTTTTAAAAAATCCAATGGGTATTTTTAGGTTTTGAGGGGCTAATACAGTAGATGATTTGGCACACAGACTTCAGAATTTTCCATTTGTCTGGTATTCAGCAGACAAGATGGATGGTGAAAAGGTTGTCAGGGAAAGTTACAAGACTGCATGGAGGGGAACAAGATTTCGGAAACTTGCCTTTGTCTTGCCTTGATTTCACCATGAAATGGTAAGGGCCTCCAGTATGGCAAAGTATAAACCAATAATAAACCAGGATTCTTAGCTCAAGATAATAATAATAATAATTAAACATGGTATGGCTTAGTAAACTAACTTCAAGATATGGGTTTAGATTATAGTTGTTCAAATCTTATTAGATATGAGCTAAGACATTCAAATTAAGCAAATTCTAGTTTAGCATTATATGAGAATGAAGTTGTTCTAAAACGGTCTGATACATACCGATGAGTACAAGCTGCCCTTTATGTCATTAATTGGGATGAAGTAGATGTTGAAATATTAGAAGGTCCATCTTCCACTTTATTTCTCTTGGTTTATCTTTGCAGATACCAAAGGAGGGAATTTCTCAATATAGGCATGTCATCAATTGGCCGTTGGCTGTCTCAGTGACAACAGTGATGGTGGTCATTATTGCAGTAATTTGTTTGATTGAGGTAAGATAAAGTATTTTTCTAGAGATCCTTATATTAATTTATGTACCCACTATATCTCAAAGTCCAGTAATAAAAAGATAAACATCCCCAAAGTCTCAATATACTGCTTTAGTGAAGAGCTAGTGTGGGACTGATTTTTGTAAAATTATTGATGGGGGCAAATAGGGTAACTAAACAGGTGTATTAAGCTTGGATTCATTCCACCTCCAATTCTGATAGGGAACATCTGGCTGGTGGGCTTGATGTGGTCTATAAGACCTTCTTTTGAGGCTTACCAAGATCATGTTGGAGGCTTTAGTCCTTTTTACAGATGAAGAAAAGGAAGAGTTTCTTATTGGGAAGCAGAGAAAAAAACCCATAGTTCCCTGTGTCAGTCATTGTTTCTTTTTCCTCACTGTGAAAAATCTTGTACATTTATCCCTCACAACCACACCTCTCTTTTTGGATTAAACAGATCTGTTCTCATCGCTCTGCAAAAAGAATGGAAGGAACCCCTCAGGAAAAACGGTAACTCTTCCCTGGAGATACTTAGTTATTTGCAACTCTCTACTCTGAAAATCCTCTTCATGAGGACCAGTCTCAAGATTAGGTGCCAATGCACCTGAGTTTCACTCTTAAAAAGCGAATTTTATTTTACAAGATGCTGCATTTAAAAGTTGAAAACACTGAACACATCACTAAAAAAAATCTCTTTTTTTTGCTGGCTGAATTTGTATGTTTAGCATTGGCTTCCTGCTACATTCCTCAACTGGACCCATATCCTTTGTTCCCTAAAACAGTCCTCTTGGAAACTTCAAATTATTTTCAATACTGAACAAATATTAAACGTGAAATTGCCTGGAGGATATCCATGCTAACGAAGCCAAAAATAAGTAAAACTCTAAAGAGATACGTGGTTACCTGCAACATGTGCTCTTATAATTCTAGAGACAATCGCAGGTGTGTGTTTCAGCATAAGAAGCAAAAAAGCGTCCTATGGCTTGCACATTGGTTGTACATGCACAGAAGAGTCTTGTGAATGAAAAGGCCTTTTGAATCCATTTTGAGAAACAGCAATATATATAATAAGAGTTTGTATACTCCTCCAATACAGAAATGTATGCCATATTTGGTTTGAACTTTGTTAAAAGGGTTTTATCTAGCCTAAGAACTCACTATTTTACTCTTTAATTGTTTCTTTAAGGACATTTCTGGGTAGAAACAAGAAATCTATACCTGAAAACAAGGTATGTAAATGCAGAAGCAACCACTGGTGGTCTGGCTATTCAATTTTCTTATTGGATCTGAAAAACATGGCTCCATATACCCATAAATATTACAAATGTGGCTTAGGCAAGCTTCAATTACCAAGTCTTAATAATAAAAATACAAATTAAAGTGTAACTGGATGGTGGATTTTATAAAAATTTTGTAATCTTCCTAGAATCACTTATCAGTGAGTTGGACAGTTACATAAACTTATATATATATATATATATAATCCTATCATTTTTGAAGTATATTAAACTCAGTGAGACTTACATTTGAGTAAATATGCTTTTTTTGCCTTTTGGTACTGTCCATGGGGAAGTAATGGAGGTAGTGACAGATTTTATTTTCCTGGGCTCCAAGATCACCGCAGACAGGGACTGCAGCCAAGAAATTAAAAGACGTTTGCTCCTGGGGTGGAAAGCCATGGCAAATCTAGCCAGCACACTAAAAAGCAGAGACATCACCCTGCCAACAAAAGTGCATATAGTTATGGCTATGGTCTTCCCAGTTGCAATATATGGCTGTGAAAGTTGGACCATAAGAAAGGCTGAGCACCAAAGAATTGAAGCCTTTGAACTATGGTGCTGGAGAAGATTCCTGCAAGTCCCTTGGACTGAAAGGCATTCAGACCAGTCAGTCTTAGAAGAGATCAACCCTGACTGCTCTTTAGAAGGCCAGATCCTGAAGTTGAAACTCAAATACTTTGGCCACCTAATGAGAAGGAAGGACTCACTGGAGAAGAGCCTAATGCTGGGAAAGATTGAGGGCAATAGAAGAAGGGGACGACAGAGAATGAGGTGGCTGGATGGAGTCACTGAAGCAGTAGGCGTGAGCTTAAATGGACTCTGAAGATGGTATAGAACAGGAAGGCCTGGAGGAACGCTGTCCATGGGATTGCGATGGGTCAGACATGACTTCACAACTAACAACAACAACAACAAAGCATTCTTAAGCAAGGGTAATGTTCTGCCAAGAGTAAGGACATAAAAGCGAATCAAAAAGATGGCACTGAAATGTGCAGATTGAATAGGTAATTTGCAGGTCTAAATGGCTTCCGAGAAGGAAAGCTGGCTAAAAAGACTGCAATAATTCAGTTGGCTACAATTTTTACTTTCCATTTTGACATAAAATCAAGGAGAAGCTTGAGCCGTATTTATATCCATGAAGAAATGTCTCCAATTGTTCTGTTACACATTGTATATTAATTTGTACCAAATCCTCGCATAATAGTTTCCTTCTCTAAGATTTCTATTGTATCTTTTCTTCTTGAAGTGTCTTGAGCCCAGCCTGTCCTACACCTGTGATTTCTAGATGACTGACAGTTTGAAATGCCCAAATATATACTCTGGTATTTAGAAAAAAGCAGTGTTTTGAACCATTTTTGGTAGACATTTTTATGACATAGTTCAAATGACCAGAAAATTATTTATGGAATAAATCACAATGGCTGGATTCAAAAAACATGAAGGGAAAATCTGACTTAAATTGAGCCAAATATGTAAACCAGATCTTACAGTTTTATGTATTTTGTGTATTTATCATTATTCCTATGGGATCTTTTCAGAAGAAAAGTTTTGCTACAATCATTTGTGACATTAAATATACCAAAATTAACAGATTATGGTTTGTGGAGGTTTTGTGCATTGCAACTAACTTTTCCAGCTTTTTCAAACCAGTAATTTGGGAGACAGCTTGCATGAAGCAAGAATGGTCTTTTGTAAGGATCCCATAGAAATAGTGGTGATGCACACAAATCACTTGTTGTATCGACCATATGAATTGATAAAAGCCTTGTTCCCATACAATATTAAGCCATACATTTATTTCATAGATTATAATTAAACCCAAATTAAATAACATATAGGTAAAGGTAAAGGTAAAGGTTCCCCCGCACATGCGTGCTAGTCGTTTCCGACTCTAGGGGCCGGTGCTCATCTCCGTTTCATAGCTGAAGAGCCAGCGCTTGTCCGAGGACGTCTCCGTGGTCATGTGGCCGGCATGACTAGACGCCAAAGGCGCACGGAACGCTGTTACCTTCCCACCGTAGTGGTCCCTATTTTTCTACTTGCATTTTTACGTGCTTTCGAACTGCTAGGTGGGCAGAAGCTGGGACGAGTAACAGGCGCTCACTCTGCTACGCGGCACTCGGGATTCGACCCGCCAAACTGCCGACCTTCTGATCGACAAGTTCAGCGTCCTAACCCACTGAGCCACCGCGTCCCTCCAATAACATCTAACATAAGTATAAAAACACTTGGAAAGTTTAGGATTGCTAGTACTGGAGGAATTTTTTTAACTGCAGCTACTAACTACTAATGTTATTGGCTACTAACACTAATTAGCAGAAGTACAAAATATATTCCAGGATTCTCTATCATAGATAAAGAGGGACCTAAAACATGTGATGTAATTAAGAGTTCACAGTTAAGTTTGCTCTAATTTGTTAAACACACATTCCATCAGGAAGAACCTTCACTCCAGGATCTGTAATTTGAATTTGTGATATAAATACAATGATAATGCAACACGAAAATTAAAATGTCAGATTGAAGTTTTATGATCATTTTTCACATCCTTTCCTCATGCTTAGACTTCAGCATCTTCTTTGGAGAACGCTCTTTGGCTTCAGGAAACCTATCAATCTGCTGATAAACTGTGGAAAAAATGCAGCAAGGTTAACTTAGATAGTGAAGAATCTTCAGAAGAGATATTTAATGGTACTAGCTTCAGGTAGTTTTCTTTCATTTTTTCCTCTTTGGCACATATTACAAGAAAGAAACTGACAAAGCTTGATGATGATGATGATGTTGATGATGATGATGATGATGCATTCACTCATGTCCAAATCTAGACAATTCTATGGACTAAGCCTAACCACATGTTCCTATCTTGCACTACTTGAGTTTCTGTCTGCCCTGTTTGATGTCAGCTTTGATAGAGTACGGCCACCATGTTCTTTGACAGCCTGGCTTCCTTTTACTGCTAACTCTTCCAAATCTAATTGCATTCTCCAGTGAATTCCCCTCATGACATGATCAAAATAAGACTAGAGAGGGAATAGTCCCATTCTGCAACTTAGAGAATGTCTTTATATTTTTCACTACTAAATGCTTGAGACAAATTTGGATTTGTCCAAAGTTAGATCACTGCAATGAGCTCCTTGAAGATCACTTCAAGTGCCCGTGAAGGCAACTCAAAAGCTACAACTGGTCCAAAAGGCACTGGCACATGCAGTATTGGGTGTTCTAGGTTTGCCCATGTTACACCTCTGTTGTCTGAACTGTGCTGGCTGCCAGCTTCCTTCTGGGTGTAATTCAAGGTGCTGTTCATTACCCTTAAATCCCTACATGGCAGGGACCAGGAAATTTGTGGGATCGCTTCTCCCTGACAGTATCTGCCCATCCTACCAGATCAGATACGGCAGGTATGCTCCATGTCCCTTCCCTGAAGTCTTGCAGTCTCTCTAGAGGGAGCTCGGAAATGTGCCTTCGCCTGTGGCTGTGCCTACCTTACGGAATACTCCCCCCCCCAAATGATTCAGCAAGCCTTCACTCTTTTAACCTTTTGGAAGGCTGTCAATACCTGGGCTTTTACCCAGATGCAGGGATGGAGAAAAGAATGTCTGAAGCCAGTGGTGGAATATCTCAAGGGGATGACTGAGAATCCTGGTGTTTGTTCTCATTTTATGGTTTTATAGTTATTGGATTTATTGTTATGAACCTATGAACGACCCAGAATTTTGTTTAAGTTAGGCAGCAGCACAAATATATTTTGGAGAGGAAAACATGTGGCATTCTACAGGAATGGTTACTTTCTTCTTCCACTGAAAAAAACCTGCAATATTTCTGCAAGAATGAATAATGAGTGAAACTATAGATGTTGCCCTTGCTGACTGCAAAATCTGGATGTTCTATTCATATACTGCTTCTAAATTATGAATTAGCTTCTCTGGCTGAGGCTGTCTTCTCTGAACATGGGCATACAGCAATGTAATATTGTCTTGAAAATAGGTTTGTTTATAACCTTCATATACAAGAGCTGTACATGAAGAACAAACCATGCAAGTTGCAAAAATAAAATAATTTTAAACCTTATTGTTGTACAACAAACTCTGAAATTTCTGCTCTTCTTTATTTATCAGATCTCAAGAAATCCCTGAGCCTCCTCCTGTGGAAATAACGTGAGTTACTACATGTACTACCGAACTATTACTAATGTTGTTTTCCTGTTTAAAAGTTCGAGCACCACAGCAAGCCTTCTGAATTTTTGTTGATAAGAAATTATTAGAAATCGTTAGAGTGCTGTTTCCAACAGAACTGATTAATGGAGCAGAGTTCAAAACTTTGAAAGAATACTTATGGTATTTCATTATTTTTTTTAATTTTAAATATATTAGGTATTTTTAGACTACATATTAAAGGGCTTACCCTCTGCAATTATGTATTTTATTTTCAAATGTAGCTACCTTTTCCTCATATTTCAGCAATCCAAAAGTGAGGATAAAATTAAATTAACATTTTAGAAACAGCTGCAATTGATAGAGATCCAGTTTCTATCACCAGGCAAGAAACCAGGAGGTACTGAGTTCTAGTTTCACGCTGGGCATTAATTCAGGAGGGTGATCTTGGCTCAATCACTCTCTCAGCCCTAGGAAGGAGGCAATGGCAAACCACTTCTGATATCTTCCCAAGAAAACCGCAGGGACAAGTCCAAGCGGTTGCCAGGAATCAATACTGATAGGAAGGGATGTAAACAAGCAATGATTGTTGAACAAGCAAATCCACCAAAAATCTTTATGTAAATCTCTCAAAACTGGTTAACTTAAAGCAGGAATGTCATCTGGGTGCAGAACAAATTAAACAGATATACCTTTAACTAATAAAAGCTTTAAGACTCTAAAGGAACTGACTTCTGGGTGGCTGTCCAGCGTCGCAGACGGTCGGAATTGACCACCGCCCCTTCGTTTCTGTTTAAACCACTGAGAAGCTGACAATCAGCTGCTTTGCAGTGTGAAAACCCTACTCCTCGGGGGAAGAGGGGAGGGGGAGTTCCCAGGAAGGGGTAGAGCCTACTTAGAGCCCCAGAGCATTTGTTCTGGGGCTTGAAGGGTGAGGGCCCCCTCAAAGCCTGGGAGTCTCCGGAGCGGAGGACTCTTCTGCTGTTAGCAGAACAAGATGCTGAATCCACTCCTGCCAGTTTGATTGACATCTAGAAACATTGTTGCAACAGAGCGGAGACAGGAGTCCTATAAACAGCAGGTACAAGGCTTTAACCCTCAAAAAACAATTCTTTTTTCGTCCTGCTTACTATTTGGAAAAGAAAGGAAAAATGGTGTCTGACTGAATAGGGAGGAGAGAGGAGAAGAACACAACTTGGATCTTTATTAACCCACTTTAAACTGGGATTAATCTCTGTTTCTGTTTTGTCTTCCTAGGGAACTAATGCCACCACCGCCACCAGCAGAAGCAGAAGCTGAAGTTCTGGTTTCAGCTCCAGCTCCAGCTCCGGTTCCAGCTCCACCTCCAGCTGCAGAGCCTGTGAAAAAGGCCAGTTCGAAGAAACTGTGAGTACCTATAGAGTTATACATGCGGCATATTATTTCTTTGCTTGAAGGTAGATCCACCCATAGATTCTAATTCATTCAATTTATGAAAGAGTTGTGGTAGCTCAGTGGTTAGAATGCAGTATTGCAGCCTAACTCACTGCTCACTGCCAGGAGTTCGATCCTGATCAGCTTAAGGTTGACTCAGCCTTCCATCCTTCCCATGTCAGGAATATGAGGACCCAGATTGTTGGGGGCAATACGCTGATTCTGCTAACCCCTTAGAGAAGGCTGTAGTGCACTATGAAGCAGTATATAAGTCCTAGTGCTACTGCTATTGGATGCCTGAATCACATTTATTTAAATGATGTGCTACATAATTTCCATGCTAAGAGGCTTCTCACAATTCCTAGCCTTAACTATAAGCAAGCAAATTGAGATGCAGTGATATTTGGTTTAATTTGTCAAGGAGAAAAAAAAATCTCCGATTGATTACAGCTCATGGTAGCCATTTTCCAGAGGGCAATTTATCTACAACAATGTTCCTCAATCACAAAGCCTTTAAGCTGTGTAGGTGTCAACTTCCAGAATTGCCTAGCCAGCCATGCTTATTATTAACACCTTAAAGTTGCTGAGGATAAGGAAAACCAGTCTAAAACTTCCTTCCCTTTTAAGAAGTTTGAAAACAAATAAGCCATCATCCTTCCTATCCTGGTAAGGAGAGAAGCTTAGATGCAGAAGAGTTCTTTTTAACGTCTATTAAAATGTCTTTCTGTTCTTTCTCAGGTCTGAAAAAGGGACTGCAAGTAGTGAAGCTTCTCCACAGATGGAGTGAGTAGTACAGTCTTTCAAGGATTGTTCTTTAACTTAGAACTTTTTTTCCTCTCAGATATTTCCTGGGAAGGAGAAAATCTTAACTACAGCACTATTAAAACATATTTCTGTTCTTTCTCAGGTCTGAAAAAGAGAGCCCAGGTAGTGAAACTTCTCCAAAGACAGAGTGAGTAGAACAGTTTGTCAAGAACTTAATTAAATGCTTAATTAAAAAGGGATAAATTTTAGATGGTTAATACCAGAAGGAGTAATGATAAACTGGCAAGAACAGAGATGTAGACTGGACACAATAGAGAAAGCAGAACTTTTCTATCATCAATACTTTGGGCAGCAAGAAGAAGAAAGGCTGATAGGGGAAAGAGTAGTCAGACAGCAAGGAGACGAGACAGAGAAGCAACGCAGTAAGTATAGAACAGGAGGAAAGGGTGTTGAGAGAAGGGACAAGAGCAAAAGAGGTAAAAGAGCAAAGAGAGATGAGAATAACAAGAATAACGAGAGCAACTAAAACTTCAAATAAATAAACATGGAAGAAGAGATAAAAGCAATTTCAATAAATGTAAATGGACTAAATTCGGCTATAAAAAGACAAAGAACATTAAATAAATTGGGAAAATAAAAAATGGACATGATTTGCTTACAAGAAGTTCATATTAAGAAACAACATAAAAATCTACTAGAATATCCAAAATTGGGAGAATTATATACCTGACTTGCAGATCAAAGAGGTGTGGTACTATATATTCAAAAATCAATACAAACTACATTGTTATATTCAGATGAAGAAGGGCGAATTTTAATGGTGGAAGTAACTATGAATTGTAAAAAAAAAAAATATTGGTAGCAATTGACGCTCCAAATGAAAACCAACAAATTTTCTATTCAAAATTACACCAGAAAACAATAGAATTGGAATTCGAAATCATATGTATGATTGGAGATTTCAATGCTATCGTAAAGGCCGGGCTGGATTATAATACAACAACAAAAAATAAGACCGTAAGGAGAACACTTCCAGAATCTTTGCATAATATGGTGGACGAATTAAATATATTAGATGTTTGGAGAGCAAAATATCCGGAAAAGAAGCAATATACATTCTATTCTAACAGTCACCTGTCCTGGTTGAGAATAGATATGATATGGACATCAATAGACTTATTTACAAGTACACAAAATATAAACATAGAAACAAGCGCATGGGCAGGCCACAACCCAGTCACAATTATATGGAAAGGACAAAAAAAGAACAAGATGGACATTAAATCAAACTGTATTGAATGAAAAAGACTTCCAGCAATATATGGAAAAAAGAAATGACTTTCTTCTTTAAGGAAAACAAAACAGAAGATACCTCACTTCAAAATGTCTGGGATACGGTGAAAGCGTACATGAGAGGACTTGCTATATCTTATATGGGGAAAAAGAATAAACAGAAAAGACAAATTAGGGAAAAACTGGAGGAAGAATATAAGACTCTTGAAAAAGAATTACAGAAAGATACACAAAACAAAAAGATAAAAAAATTAATGGAGTTGAACAAGCATAAAATGAACTTAATAGAAAATGAAGAGGTGGCAAGGAAAATAAAGGCAGCTAAACAAACCTTTTTTGAACATGCAAACAAACCTGGGAGATGGTTGACATATAAAATTAAAAAGGAGAAAGAGAAGAGATGAACACCGGAATGAAGAAAAGAAAAAAAATAGCTTGGGAATATTATGAGAATTTATATAAGCAACAAGTAGTTTCAGATGATAGGATAAAACAATTCTTGGAAAAAACAGAAATACCTAAAGTACCAGAGAAGTTTAAAAAGCTAGTAGAAGAAAAAATAACAATGATGGAATTAAGCAATCAAAAAACCAAAGAATGGCAAAACACCAGGACCAGATGGGTTACCAGCAGAACTATATAGAACATTGCAGGAACTGTTAGGCAATGTAATGCTGGAACTCTATAACGAACTCCTCTCTGAAGCTAAGATACCAGATTCGTGGTCGGAAGCACTTATTACCCTGATACCAAAGGAAGAAACAGAAATACAGGAAATAAAGAACTATAGACCGATTTCCTTGCTGAATGTGGAGTATAAAATATTTGCATCAGTCATGGCCGAAAGACTTAAAAAGTTCCTAAACGAATTTATACATTTGGATCAAAATGGGTTCCTGCCCAAAAGACAGATTAGAGACAATATGCAAATTATATTAAACACATTAGAATATTATGAAACACATCCCGAAAAACTGATGGCATTGATGTTTTTGGATGCGCAGAAAACATTCGACAATGTGAATTGGCAATTCATGATAAGACGACTACAGATTATGGATTTTGGGGAGAAATTTATAAATGTAATTAAAGCAATTTACAATAAGCAAATAGCCAAAATAATGATTAATGGAGATATGACTGAAAAGATTAACATTATGAAGGGAACAAGGCAGGGATGTCCTTTATCCCCATTATTGTTTGTATTGACACTAGAGATACTAAATAGAACTATAACATAGAATAAGGATATAAAAGGTATGAAAGTTAAGAGAGAAGAATATAAGCGACAAGCTTTCGCAGATGATTTAGTATTTATCTTGGAGGAGCCAATAGAGACAGGACCTGTATTAATAGAAGAAATAGAAAAATATGGTGAGGTAGCAGGTTTGAAGATTAATAAAGCTAAAACAAAAATGTTAGTGAAAAATATTACTGGGAAAAAATAGAATTGATGGGAAAGTTAGAGATACAGATTGCAAAGAACGTAAAATATCTGGGGATTCACCTGACAGCAAGGTGTACAACAATTAAAGAAGATAACTATTATAAATTGAAAAGACAAATCGAAGTAGATCTGGATAAATGGAAAAAGGTACAACTATCATTAATGGGTAGGATTGCAATAATCAAAATGAATATATTACGATTGTTGTTTTTGTTTTCAACAATAGCAATAAGATTGGAAAAGAAATATTTTGAGGGACTAAATAAAATAATTTTGAAATATATTTGGCAGGGGAAAAAGGCAAGGATTAATTTAAAAATGTTACAGGATGCAAGACTCAGAGGTGGGTTTAGCTTACCTAATTGGGAATTATATTACCAGGCTGCAGCGATGTCATGGATGAGAAAATGGATTTTACTGAGGAATACTAGATTATTGACATTAGACGGACATGATTTACAGTTGGGATGGCATGCGTTCATGTATGGGAAAAATAGAATACACAGCTATTTCCAGAGACATCATATCAGGAATTCTTTATTGATGATTTGGGAGAAAATAAAGAGGAAGCATTACTTGAGGATCCCAGATTGGCTCTCAACTATGGAAGCGTTAATACACCCCAATATGTTTAACACGGGAAACATTATAAGATATAAAGACCTACTAACAGACACATGGAAGCTGAAAACCAAACAACAATTAGAGGAACAAGGAATAAAGATGGATTGGTACATGAGAATGCAAATACAATCTAGATATGAAAAAGATGCTAAAATAGGTGGTTTTAATTTGGGGAGAACAGAGTTAGATGAAATACTTACGGGAACTGAAGAAAAATGGATTAAAAATGTATAGCTACTTATTATATAGGGAATTAGAGGAGGAGCAAGTTAGGGAGTCAATGATAAAATGGTCAAAAAAAATTGGATACACGATTGAATTGGCAGCAATTGTGGGAAAGAAACTGTACACTGACAATGGCGACAGCATACAAAGAAAATATGTACAAGATGTTCTACAAATGGCATATGTCTCCAGAAAGACTAGCTAATATGTTTAAGGACAGATCTATGAAATGTTGGAAATGCCATCAAATACCAGGTTCTTTCTATCATATGTGGTGGACATGTGCAGAAGCTAAAACCTATTGGAACATAATCAAATCATGGATAGAAAAGATGATACAACAACGTATAGAATTAAGACCAGAAATATTCCTGTTGGGTATTTTACCAGAGAAATATAGCAAAGAGAATATATATTTGATTATTCATATAACCACTGCAGCTAGGATTGTGATTGCACAAAACTGAAAGCTCCTCCAGAAGAAGAGGTGATCAGGAAAATAATAGAATGTGCGGAAATGAATAGATTAACAATGATAATTAAAGATAGTACAGAGTCAGTATTATGAAATTTGGGGAAAATTTTACAAGTGGGTGAAAAAGAGAATATGCTTAAAAGACGCTAATTTAGATGGAAGAAAAATGAGGAGATTAGGAGAGAGACCCAGGCGACACAGTATTGCATAACCGGAGGTAGTATGAAAATTTATAGGAAGTATATACCGAGAAGGTCATATTTATAGAAATATTGATGTAATAGAAAATTAATGTTATCATACCTAAAATAGACATTGAAAATCTAAGGAGAGGAGCTGCTCGGACATTACCCCTGAATTGTATCAGAAGAGGAATGGGAAGCAAGAAAGGAGATGAGAGAGTGCAGAGAGTAGAGGAGGTGGAAGGAAGTAGGAAGGTTGGAAGAAAAGAGGGGGAGAAGTGGGGAGAAATGGGAGGGGAGTGGTGAGGGAAAGAGGAGAGGAGAGGAAGAAGAGGGAAGTAGGAAAGAAAGGAAAAAGGGAGAAAGAAAGTAGAGAAGAGGGAAGAGAGAGAAGGAGGGTGGATACAGTGAAAGGGGAAATGGACAAGCAGCACCAAAACTTACGTGTATGTATCTATGTATTGCGATATATTTGTTGACTTGTTTGTGGAAGAAATGGAAAAATAAAAATGAATATATATATATATATATATATATATGTTTTCGTAGATTCTCGCGGGTGTCTGTATGTGTAGATCTAGAGTCTCGGGTTTCTTCCCGCGTTCCTTTCATCTTCAGAAAGTTGTGGCGACGTTTCGACGAAATCCCATCCGTCATCATCAGGCCGGAGTGTTCCTCCTGCTGCTTCCAGGAGCAATGCGTGGTCTGGCTGTTCCTTTCCTTCCAACTGCCGGTGGGGCTGTGTTCTGACTGGGTGGAGGCGTGGCTGCTTTCTGATTGGGTGGGGGTGTCCTCCGATTGGGTGGAGGCGTGGTTGTCTTCTGATTGAGTGGAGGCGTGGCTGTCTTCTGATTGGGTGGATGCGTGGTTGTCTTCTGATTGGTTGGAGGCGTGGCTGTCTTCTGATTGGGTGGGGTGTGTTCTGAATGGGTGGGGTTTTTTGTTGTGTTGTAATATCCTGAGTGTTGTGATTTGGTGTCCTGAGGAGTGGGCTGTGTAGTGGCCTCCAGAGCTTTGGTTTGGCTCCGAGTTCGAGGACCTGCTATGTATCTCTGGTATGGGTCAGTCAGGTTCGTGTGTGCGTTCTTCTGCTTGGGTGATGGCACTTTTGCTTGACTTGTTCTGTCTTCTGTGTGGGGGAGTTTTTGTTCTGGGTGTGGATGAGTCTTGCTGGGGCTGGTGGCATTTGGGGTTGTTTGTTGGTTTTTTAAATCCTTGTTTGCTGAAATTCGTTTCTCTATCAATGCTGGTTTCCAAATGTCATGTAGGCGGGAGGTGTCGTCTCGCTTGTTCATACTGTCTGGGTGTTTTTCTATTTCAATGGCTTCTCTGATTATTCTGCTATTGAGATGTTCTATTTTGGCGATTGTTTTTGTACCTTCAAAATTGATGTTGTGTCCCGTAGTGTTTATGTGTTGTACTAGTGAAGATGTGTGATCTTTCTTCTGTACTGAGTTCTTATGTTCTTCTACACGTACCTCTATTCTTCTGTTAGTCTGTCCGATGTATGTTGCTGGACAGGAGGCGCATGGGATTTGGTATATGCCCTGGTTTTCCAGTTCTATTTTGTCTTTGGGATTTCTCAGGATGGTTGATATCTTTCTGTCAGTGTTAAATGCGGTTTTGATGTTATGTTTGCGTAGTACTTTACTGATTTTGTCGGTTGTTCCTTTTATGTAGGGCAAGATGGCTCGTCCGTTGTTCTGTTCTTCTTCTTGGATGTTTTTCTGTTTCGGAGTCCCCTGCTGAATCATATTGGTGATTTTGTTTTTTTGGAACTTGTTTGCTGTCAATATGTCTGTCAGGGTGTGTAGTTCTGTTTGTATATGTGTTTCATCCGCAAGGCATCTGGTTCTTGTTATTAGTGTTTTGGCTACTGAATTTATTTGTGCTGGGTGATGATGTGATTGCGCATTGAGGTAACGGTTGGTGTGTGTTTTCTTTCGGTAGACTGTGTGTCCTAGGGTGCCGTTTTGTTTTTTGTATATAAGTACATCCAGGAAAGGTAACTGGTTGTTTGTTTCAATCTCCATGGTGAATTTTATTTTGGGATGTAGGCTGTTCAGGTGTGTCAGGAAGTTTTCTAGCTCCTTTCTTCCGTGGGGCCAGATCACGAAGGTGTCATCCACATATCTGAGCCACAGTTTTGGTTTGTTTGTAGTCTTTTCCAGAGCGTTAGTTTCAAATTCTTCCATGAAGAGGTTGGCGATAACTGGTGATAGAGGGGATCCCATTGGTGCGCCTTCTATTTGTTTGTATCTCTGGCCTCTGTGTATGAAGTATGTGTTTGATAAGCAGTGTTCTGCTAGTTCTATAATATGGTTTGGTGGTTGGTATTTGCTTCTTATTGTTGATAGAGCTTCTTGGACTGGCACCTGGGTGAATAGTGATACCACATCGAAGCTGACTAGCAAGTCTTTTTGGTCTATCTGTAGATTTTTCACTAATTCTATAAAGTGGTATGAGTTTTGGACATATGAAGCTGCCATTTCTGCATGAGGTTGTAATTGTTTTGCTAGGTATTTAGCTAAGTTTTGTAGTGGTGAGCCTATAGAACTTACTATGGGTCTTAGTGGGATTCCATCTTTGTGTATTTTGGGGAGGCCATATAGTTTTGGGCATCTGGATGACTTCTCCCTAGGAATGATTGTTTGTTGGGTTTCTTGGCTTATAGAAGTTGATTTTATCTTTTTCTTGGTGGTCTTTTCTAGATAGGTTGTGGGATCTGTATATATAGGTTTGTATGTAGTTTCTTTGAGTAAGTTGGACAGTTTCTCTTCATAGTCTGATGTGTCCATTACCACTGTAGCATTGCCTTTATCTGCTGGTAGTATGATTATGCTGTTGTCTTTTCTTAGGTTTTGCAATGCTACTTGTTCTTCTTTTGTTAGGTTGCTTTTGGGTGGTTTGCTTGTGCATAGGATGTGGGTGACTTCATGTCTGACTTGGTCTGCTTCATCTGCATTGAGTTTAGTTAAGCTGGTTTCAACTCCACATATGATGGTTTCTGTGGGAATTTTCTTTGGTGCAACAGCGAAGTTGAAACCTTTTGCTAGGACGTTTGTTTCTGCTGTTGTTAGTCTTCTGTGGGAGATGTTATGCACTACTTGTTGTAGATGTTGTTGTGATGTGGTTGTTTGGTTGTTGTAGTTCTCTAATTGTTTGAGTTTCTTTGAATGTCTGTTGTTTTTATAGCTGGTCTCTGTTTCTGCTCTCCAAACCGCCAGTTGTTTCACTTTGTCCCATAGTATCGGGTGAATAATGTTGCTGAGTTTGAGATGTAATGATAGTAGGTCCTTGTTTGTTTGGTCTAATTGAAATCTTTTATTGTGGAGTTCATTTCTTAGTAATGCCATTTCTGTTCTTCTTAGAATGCGTTTGGTTGAGGTGGTATTGATGTGGAATTTCAATTTGAAACAATTTGGTCTTATATTTTGGTCTCGACATTGGCATAGGAAAGGTATGTCACTTAGTATTCTTGCTCTTCGTACTTCTGACTTTTCGTAAGTCCTGGTCAGTTGGTAGATGTCCTCCCCGTAGAGGTATGATATTTGTTTTCGTAGATTCTCGCGGGTGTCTGTATGTGTAGATCTAGAGTCTACGGGTTTCTTCCCGCGTTCCTTTCATCTTCAGAAAGTTGTGGCGACGTTTCGACGAAATCCCATCCGTCATCATCAGGCCGGAGTGTTCCTCCTGCTGCTTCCAGGAGCAATGCGTGGTCTGGCTGTTCCTTTCCTTCCAACTGCCGGTGGGGCTGTGTTCTGACTGGGTGGAGGCGTGGCTGCTTTCTGATTGGGTGGGGGTGTCCTCCGATTGGGTGGAGGCGTGGTTGTCTTCTGATTGAGTGGAGGCGTGGCTGTCTTCTGATTGGGTGGATGCGTGGTTGTCTTCTGATTGGTTGGAGGCGTGGCTGTCTTCTGATTGGGTGGGGTGTGTTCTGAATGGGTGGGGTTTTTTGTTGTGTTGTAATATCCTGAGTGTTGTGATTTGGTGTCCTGAGGAGTGGGCTGTGTAGTGGCCTCCAGAGCTTTGGTTTGGCTCCGAGTTCGAGGACCTGCTATGTATCTCTGGTATGGGTCAGTCAGGTTCGTGTGTGCGTTCTTCTGCTTGGGTGATGGCACTTTTGCTTGACTTGTTCTGTCTTCTGTGTGGGGGAGTTTTTGTTCTGGGTGTGGATGAGTCTTGCTGGGGCTGGTGGCATTTGGGGTTGTTTGTTGGTTTTTTAAATCCTTGTTTGCTGAAATTCGTTTCTCTATCAATGCTGGTTTCCAAATGTCATGTAGGCGGGAGGTGTCGTCTCGCTTGTTCATACTGTCTGGGTGTTTTTCTATTTCAATGGCTTCTCTGATTATTCTGCTATTGAGATGTTCTATTTTGGCGATTGTTTTTGTACCTTCAAAATTGATGTTGTGTCCCGTAGTGTTTATGTGTTGTACTAGTGAAGATGTGTGATCTTTCTTCTGTACTGAGTTCTTATGTTCTTCTACACGTACCTCTATTCTTCTGTTAGTCTGTCCGATGTATGTTGCTGGACAGGAGGCGCATGGGATTTGGTATATGCCCTGGTTTTCCAGTTCTATTTTGTCTTTGGGATTTCTCAGGATGGTTGATATCTTTCTGTCAGTGTTAAATGCGGTTTTGATGTTATGTTTGCGTAGTACTTTACTGATTTTGTCGGTTGTTCCTTTTATGTAGGGCAAGATGGCTCGTCCGTTGTTCTGTTCTTCTTCTTGGATGTTTTTCTGTTTCGGAGTCCCCTGCTGAATCATATTGGTGATTTTGTTTTTTTGGAACTTGTTTGCTGTCAATATGTCTGTCAGGGTGTGTAGTTCTGTTTGTATATGTGTTTCATCCGCAAGGCATCTGGTTCTTGTTATTAGTGTTTTGGCTACTGAATTTATTTGTGCTGGGTGATGATGTGATTGCGCATTGAGGTAACGGTTGGTGTGTGTTTTCTTTCGGTAGACTGTGTGTCCTAGGGTGCCGTTTTGTTTTTTGTATATAAGTACATCCAGGAAAGGTAACTGGTTGTTTGTTTCAATCTCCATGGTGAATTTTATTTTGGGATGTAGGCTGTTCAGGTGTGTCAGGAAGTTTTCTAGCTCCTTTCTTCCGTGGGGCCAGATCACGAAGGTGTCATCCACATATCTGAGCCACAGTTTTGGTTTGTTTGTAGTCTTTTCCAGAGCGTTAGTTTCAAATTCTTCCATGAAGAGGTTGGCGATAACTGGTGATAGAGGGGATCCCATTGGTGCGCCTTCTATTTGTTTGTATCTCTGGCCTCTGTGTATGAAGTATGTGTTTGATAAGCAGTGTTCTGCTAGTTCTATAATATGGTTTGGTGGTTGGTATTTGCTTCTTATTGTTGATAGAGCTTCTTGGACTGGCACCTGGGTGAATAGTGATACCACATCGAAGCTGACTAGCAAGTCTTTTTGGTCTATCTGTAGATTTTTCACTAATTCTATAAAGTGGTATGAGTTTTGGACATATGAAGCTGCCATTTCTGCATGAGGTTGTAATTGTTTTGCTAGGTATTTAGCTAAGTTTTGTAGTGGTGAGCCTATAGAACTTACTATGGGTCTTAGTGGGATTCCATCTTTGTGTATTTTGGGGAGGCCATATAGTTTTGGGCATCTGGATGACTTCTCCCTAGGAATGATTGTTTGTTGGGTTTCTTGGCTTATAGAAGTTGATTTTATCTTTTTCTTGGTGGTCTTTTCTAGATAGGTTGTGGGATCTGTATATATAGGTTTGTATGTAGTTTCTTTGAGTAAGTTGGACAGTTTCTCTTCATAGTCTGATGTGTCCATTACCACTGTAGCATTGCCTTTATCTGCTGGTAGTATGATTATGCTGTTGTCTTTTCTTAGGTTTTGCAATGCTACTTGTTCTTCTTTTGTTAGGTTGCTTTTGGGTGGTTTGCTTGTGCATAGGATGTGGGTGACTTCATGTCTGACTTGGTCTGCTTCATCTGCATTGAGTTTAGTTAAGCTGGTTTCAACTCCACATATGATGGTTTCTGTGGGAATTTTCTTTGGTGCAACAGCGAAGTTGAAACCTTTTGCTAGGACGTTTGTTTCTGCTGTTGTTAGTCTTCTGTGGGAGATGTTATGCACTACTTGTTGTAGATGTTGTTGTGATGTGGTTGTTTGGTTGTTGTAGTTCTCTAATTGTTTGAGTTTCTTTGAATGTCTGTTGTTTTTATAGCTGGTCTCTGTTTCTGCTCTCCAAACCGCCAGTTGTTTCACTTTGTCCCATAGTATTTGGAGAGCAGAAACAGAGACCAGCTATAAAAACAACAGACATTCAAAGAAACTCAAACAATTAGAGAACTACAACAACCAAACAACCACATCACAACAACATCTACAACAAGTAGTGCATAACATCTCCCACAGAAGACTAACAACAGCAGAAACAAACGTCCTAGCAAAAGGTTTCAACTTCGCTGTTGCACCAAAGAAAATTCCCACAGAAACCATCATATGTGGAGTTGAAACCAGCTTAACTAAACTCAATGCAGATGAAGCAGACCAAGTCAGACATGAAGTCACCCACATCCTATGCACAAGCAAACCACCCAAAAGCAACCTAACAAAAGAAGAACAAGTAGCATTGCAAAACCTAAGAAAAGACAACAGCATAATCATACTACCAGCAGATAAAGGCAATGCTACAGTGGTAATGGACACATCAGACTATGAAGAGAAACTGTCCAACTTACTCAAAGAAACTACATACAAACCTATATATACAGATCCCACAACCTATCTAGAAAAGACCACCAAGAAAAAGATAAAATCAACTTCTATAAGCCAAGAAACCCAACAAACAATCATTCCTAGGGAGAAGTCATCCAGATGCCCAAAACTATATGGCCTCCCCAAAATACACAAAGATGGAATCCCACTAAGACCCATAGTAAGTTCTATAGGCTCACCACTACAAAACTTAGCTAAATACCTAGCAAAACAATTACAACCTCATGCAGAAATGGCAGCTTCATATGTCCAAAACTCATACCACTTTATAGAATTAGTGAAAAATCTACAGATAGACCAAAAAGACTTGCTAGTCAGCTTCGATGTGGTATCACTATTCACCCAGGTGCCAGTCCAAGAAGCTCTATCAACAATAAGAAGCAAATACCAACCACCAAACCATATTATAGAACTAGCAGAACACTGCTTATCAAACACATACTTCATACACAGAGGCCAGAGATACAAACAAATAGAAGGCGCACCAATGGGATCCCCTCTATCACCAGTTATCGCCAACCTCTTCATGGAAGAATTTGAAACTAACGCTCTGGAAAAGACTACAAACAAACCAAAACTGTGGCTCAGATATGTGGATGACACCTTCGTGATCTGGCCCCACGGAAGAAAGGAGCTAGAAAACTTCCTGACACACCTGAACAGCCTACATCCCAAAATAAAATTCACCATGGAGATTGAAACAAACAACCAGTTACCTTTCCTGGATGTACTTATATACAAAAAACAAAACGGCACCCTAGGACACACAGTCTACCGAAAGAAAACACACACCAACCGTTACCTCAATGCGCAATCACATCATCACCCAGCACAAATAAATTCAGTAGCCAAAACACTAATAACAAGAACCAGATGCCTTGCGGATGAAACACATATACAAACAGAACTACACACCCTGACAGACATATTGACAGCAAACAAGTTCCAAAAAAACAAAATCACCAATATGATTCAGCAGGGGACTCCGAAACAGAAAAACATCCAAGAAGAAGAACAGAACAACGGACGAGCCATCTTGCCCTACATAAAAGGAACAACCGACAAAATCAGTAAAGTACTACGCAAACATAACATCAAAACCGCATTTAACACTGACAGAAAGATATCAACCATCCTGAGAAATCCCAAAGACAAAATAGAACTGGAAAACCAGGGCATATACCAAATCCCATGCGCCTCCTGTCCAGCAACATACATCGGACAGACTAACAGAAGAATAGAGGTACGTGTAGAAGAACATAAGAACTCAGTACAGAAGAAAGATCACACATCTTCACTAGTACAACACATAAACACTACGGGACACAACATCAATTTTGAAGGTACAAAAACAATCGCCAAAATAGAACATCTCAATAGCAGAATAATCAGAGAAGCCATTGAAATAGAAAAACACCCAGACAGTATGAACAAGCGAGACGACACCTCCCGCCTACATGACATTTGGAAACCAGCATTGATAGAGAAACGAATTTCAGCAAACAAGGATTTAAAAAACCAACAAACAACCCCAAATGCCACCAGCCCCAGCAAGACTCATCCACACCCAGAACAAAAACTCCCCCACACAGAAGACAGAACAAGTCAAGCAAAAGTGCCATCACCCAAGCAGAAGAACGCACACACGAACCTGACTGACCCATACCAGAGATACATAGCAGGTCCTCGAACTCGGAGCCAAACCAAAGCTCTGGAGGCCACTACACAGCCCACTCCTCAGGACACCAAATCACAACACTCAGGATATTACAACACAACAAAAAACCCCACCCATTCAGAACACACCCCACCCAATCAGAAGACAGCCACGCCTCCAACCAATCAGAAGACAACCACGCATCCACCCAATCAGAAGACAGCCACGCCTCCACTCAATCAGAAGACAACCACGCCTCCACCCAATCGGAGGACACCCCCACCCAATCAGAAAGCAGCCACGCCTCCACCCAGTCAGAACACAGCCCCACCGGCAGTTGGAAGGAAAGGAACAGCCAGACCACGCATTGCTCCTGGAAGCAGCAGGAGGAACACTCCGGCCTGATGATGACGGATGGGATTTCGTCGAAACGTCGCCACAACTTTCTGAAGATGAAAGGAACGCGGGAAGAAACCCGTAGACTCTAGATCTACACATACAGACACCCGCGAGAATCTACGAAAACAAATATCATACCTCTACGGGGAGGACATCTACCAACTGACCAGGACTTACGAAAAGTCAGAAGTACGAAGAGCAAGAATACTAAGTGACATACCTTTCCTATGCCAATGTCGAGACCAAAATATAAGACCAAATTGTTTCAAATTGAAATTCCACATCAATACCACCTCAACCAAACGCATTCTAAGAAGAACAGAAATGGCATTACTAAGAAATGAACTCCACAATAAAAGATTTCAATTAGACCAAACAAACAAGGACCTACTATCATTACATCTCAAACTCAGCAACATTATTCACCCGATACTATGGGACAAAGTGAAACAACTGGCGGTTTGGAGAGCAGAAACAGAGACCAGCTATAAAAACAACAGACATTCAAAGAAACTCAAACAATTAGAGAACTACAACAACCAAACAACCACATCACAACAACATCTACAACAAGTAGTGCATAACATCTCCCACAGAAGACTAACAACAGCAGAAACAAACGTCCTAGCAAAAGGTTTCAACTTCGCTGTTGCACCAAAGAAAATTCCCACAGAAACCATCATATGTGGAGTTGAAACCAGCTTAACTAAACTCAATGCAGATGAAGCAGACCAAGTCAGACATGAAGTCACCCACATCCTATGCACAAGCAAACCACCCAAAAGCAACCTAACAAAAGAAGAACAAGTAGCATTGCAAAACCTAAAAAAAGACAACAGCATAATCATACTACCAGCAGATAAAGGCAATGCTACAGTGGTAATGGACACATCAGACTATGAAGAGAAACTGTCCAACTTACTCAAAGAAACTACATACAAACCTATATATACAGATCCCACAACCTATCTAGAAAAGACCACCAAGAAAAAGATAAAATCAACTTCTATAAGCCAAGAAACCCAACAAACAATCATTCCTAGGGAGAAGTCATCCAGATGCCCAAAACTATATGGCCTCCCCAAAATACACAAAGATGGAATCCCACTAAGACCCATAGTAAGTTCTATAGGCTCACCACTACAAAACTTAGCTAAATACCTAGCAAAACAATTACAACCTCATGCAGAAATGGCAGCTTCATATGTCCAAAACTCATACCACTTTATAGAATTAGTGAAAAATCTACAGATAGACCAAAAAGACTTGCTAGTCAGCTTCGATGTGGTATCACTATTCACCCAGGTGCCAGTCCAAGAAGCTCTATCAACAATAAGAAGCAAATACCAACCACCAAACCATATTATAGAACTAGCAGAACACTGCTTATCAAACACATACTTCATACACAGAGGCCAGAGATACAAACAAATAGAAGGCGCACCAATGGGATCCCCTCTATCACCAGTTATCGCCAACCTCTTCATGGAAGAATTTGAAACTAACGCTCTGGAAAAGACTACAAACAAACCAAAACTGTGGCTCAGATATGTGGATGACACCTTCGTGATCTGGCCCCACGGAAGAAAGGAGCTAGAAAACTTCCTGACACACCTGAACAGCCTACATCCCAAAATAAAATTCACCATGGAGATTGAAACAAACAACCAGTTACCTTTCCTGGATGTACTTATATACAAAAAACAAAACGGCACCCTAGGACACACAGTCTACCGAAAGAAAACACACACCAACCGTTACCTCAATGCGCAATCACATCATCACCCAGCACAAATAAATTCAGTAGCCAAAACACTAATAACAAGAACCAGATGCCTTGCGGATGAAACACATATACAAACAGAACTACACACCCTGACAGACATATTGACAGCAAACAAGTTCCAAAAAAACAAAATCACCAATATGATTCAGCAGGGGACTCCGAAACAGAAAAACATCCAAGAAGAAGAACAGAACAACGGACGAGCCATCTTGCCCTACATAAAAGGAACAACCGACAAAATCAGTAAAGTACTACGCAAACATAACATCAAAACCGCATTTAACACTGACAGAAAGATATCAACCATCCTGAGAAATCCCAAAGACAAAATAGAACTGGAAAACCAGGGCATATACCAAATCCCATGCGCCTCCTGTCCAGCAACATACATCGGACAGACTAACAGAAGAATAGAGGTACGTGTAGAAGAACATAAGAACTCAGTACAGAAGAAAGATCACACATCTTCACTAGTACAACACATAAACACTACGGGACACAACATCAATTTTGAAGGTACAAAAACAATCGCCAAAATAGAACATCTCAATAGCAGAATAATCAGAGAAGCCATTGAAATAGAAAAACACCCAGACAGTATGAACAAGCGAGACGACACCTCCCGCCTACATGACATTTGGAAACCAGCATTGATAGAGAAACGAATTTCAGCAAACAAGGATTTAAAAAACCAACAAACAACCCCAAATGCCACCAGCCCCAGCAAGACTCATCCACACCCAGAACAAAAACTCCCCCACACAGAAGACAGAACAAGTCAAGCAAAAGTGCCATCACCCAAGCAGAAGAACGCACACACGAACCTGACTGACCCATACCAGAGATACATAGCAGGTCCTCGAACTCGGAGCCAAACCAAAGCTCTGGAGGCCACTACACAGCCCACTCCTCAGGACACCAAATCACAACACTCAGGATATTACAACACAACAAAAAACCCCACCCATTCAGAACACACCCCACCCAATCAGAAGACAGCCACGCCTCCAACCAATCAGAAGACAACCACGCATCCACCCAATCAGAAGACAGCCACGCCTCCACTCAATCAGAAGACAACCACGCCTCCACCCAATCGGAGGACACCCCCACCCAATCAGAAAGCAGCCACGCCTCCACCCAGTCAGAACACAGCCCCACCGGCAGTTGGAAGGAAAGGAACAGCCAGACCACGCATTGCTCCTGGAAGCAGCAGGAGGAACACTCCGGCCTGATGATGACGGATGGGATTTCGTCGAAACGTCGCCACAACTTTCTGAAGATGAAAGGAACGCGGGAAGAAACCCGAGACTCTAGATCTACATATATATATATATATATATATATATATATATATATATATATATATATAAAGAACGGTTTGTCAAGAACTGTTCTTTAACTCAGACCTCTTCCCCCCCTCCAAGATACGTCATCTACATGATGCGTTTGTTTAAAACATCTAGTTTATACTGTTACTATTCCACTTTCATCATTATTAAAATTAACAATTCTATACACCCAAAAAACTTTGCATATATAAATTAAATATAAAATAGACTGCATGCAGAATTGTAATACCCTAATTCCTCCTGCACTGTAATAGAATGAAATGGTCTAGAAAAATAGAAGATCCATTTTTAGTAGCTGAAGACATTTCAGATTCTAAGATCATTCTGAATTAAAAATTCAGATCAGGGGAAGCAGAACTAGCAATCACAGGATGCCTCCTAGTTCTAGCACTCGCTAACCTGGTTGAAAAATGCAAGGCAAAAAGCACCATTCTTTCCAGACTGCTCCACTCCCCAAACCCAAATGAGAGTTTCTAGCTGGGTGCTAGAAACTGGCCAAAATTATTTGCTGCTCAAATTTGAGCAGCAGAGAGTGCCTCCCTCCCATGGAGGCATAATTTATTTTTGGTGCCCCTATTAAGGAAGATTTTATGAAGTCCTCTCACTCTCTCTACTTGCAAGTGATCTCAGTTAATGATGCAACAAAATTGATTTTCTTGCTGGCACAATAGGAATGGAGAAGTGCCAGTAGGAATGTGATGGGAATTAATTAGACATAACAATTCTCGTGTGTCAATTCTGGGGCTTTTGAAATAAGAGATGATAAAGAATGGCGGGTTGGAAACAGGAGGGAAAGCTTGCATTTTAAACTAATTGGAGAATGTGATTTATGACTGCAAATTAAAGGTGGGAATTGTGCTTTGATACTATGTGTTTTGTTGTTGTTAGCTGCGAAGTCGTGTCCGACCCATCGCGACCCTATGGACAACATTCCTCCAGGCCTTCCTGTCCTCTACCATCTTCTGGAGTCCATTTAAGCTCACGCCTACTGCTTCAGTGACTCCATCCAGCCACCCCATTCTCTGTCGTCCCCTTCTTCTATTGCCCTCGATCTTTCCCAGCATTAGGCTTTTCTCCAGTAAGTCCTTCCTTCTCATTAGGTGGCCAAAGTATTTGAGTTTTAGCTTCAGGATCTGGCCTTCTAAAGAGCAGTCAGGATTGATCTCCTCTAGGAGTGACCGGTTTGATCGCCTTGCAGTCCAAGGGACTCACAGGAGTCTTCTCCAGCACCATAGTTCAAAGGCCTCAATTCTTTGGCGCTCAGCCTTTCTTATGGTCCAACTTTCACTGCCATACATTGCAACTGGGAAGACCATAGCCTTGACTATACGCACTTTTGTTGACAGGGTGATGTCTCTGCTTTTTAGTGTGCTGTCTAGATTTGTCATGGCTTTCCTCCCCAGGAGCAAGCGTCTTTTAATTTCTTGGCTACAGTCCCCATCTGCAGTGATCTTGGAGCCCAGGAAAATAAAATCTGTCACTACCTCCATTTCTTCCCCATCTATTTGCCAGGAATTGAGAGGGCCAGATGCCATGATCTTGGTTTTCTTAATGTTAAGTTTCAACCCATGTTTTGCACTCTCCTTCTTCACCCGCAACAAGAGGCTCTTTAGTTCTTCTTCACTTTCTGCCATTAGAGTGGTATCATCTGCGTATCTTAGGTTGTTGATATTTCTTCCGGCAATCTTAATTCCAACTTTTGATTCATCTAGCCCTGCCTTTCTCATGATGTGCTCTGCATATAAGTTAAATAGGCAGGGCGACAGTATACAGCCTTGCCGGACTCCTTTCCCAATTTTGAACCAATCAGTGGTTCCATGTCCAGTTCTCACTGTTGCTTCTTGACCCGCATATAGGTTTCTCAAGAGACATATAAGATGGTCTGGTACTCCCATCTCTTTAAGAACTTGCCACAGTTTGTTATGATCCACACAATCAAAGGCTTTAGCATAGTCAATGAAGCAGAAGTAGATGTTTTTCTGGAACTCCCTAGCTTTCTCCATGATCCAGCGTATGTTGGCAATTTGATCTCTAGTTCCTCTGCCTCTTCGAAATCCTGCCTGTACTTCTGGTAGTTCTCGATCCACATACTGCTGAAGTCTAGCTTGTAGGATTTTAAGCATGACTTTACTAGCATGAGAAATGAGTGCAATGGTGCGATAGTTTGAACATTCTTTGGCACTGCCTTTCTTTGGAATTGGAATGTAAACTGATCTTTTCCAATCCTGTGGCCACTGTTGAGTTTTCCAAATTTGCTGGCAAATTGAGTGTAGCACTTTTACTGCACTGTCTTTTAAGATTTTGAATAGCTCAGCTGGAATACTGTCACCTCCACTAGCTTTGTTGTTGCTCAGCTTTTCTAAGGCCCACTTCACTTCACATTCTAGGATGTCTGGCTCGAGGTCAGTGACCACCTCATTGTGATTATCAGGGACATTAAGCTCATTCTTGTATAGTTCTTCTGTGTAATTTTGCCACCTCTTCTTAATCTCTTCTGCCTCTGTTAGGTCCCTGCCATTTTGGTCCTTTATCATGCCCATTTTTGCATTAAACGTTCCCTTCATCTCTCCAATTTTCTTGAAAAGATCTCTGGTCCTCCCTATTCTATTGTTTTCTTCTATTTCTTTGCACTGTTCATTTAAGAAGGCATTCTTATCTCTTCTAGCTATTCTCTGGAATTCTGCATTCAATTGGGCATATCTATGTTTTTCTCCCTTGCCTTTTGCTTCCCTCCTTTCCTTAGCTATTTGCAAAGCTTCCTCAGACAGCCATTTTGCTTTCTTGCATTTCTTTTTCTTTGGGATGGTTTTGGTTGCTACCTGTTGTACAATGTCGCGAACCTCTGTCCATAGTTCTTCAGGCACTCTGTCTATCAGATCTAATTCCTTAAATCTATTTGTCACCTCTACTGTATATTCAACAGGGATATGATTTAATTCATACCTGACTGGCCTGGTGCTTTTCCCTACTTTCTTCAGTTTAAGCTTAAACTTTGCAAGGAGAAGCTCATGGTCTGAGCCACAGTCAGCTCCTGGTCTTGTTTTTACTGACTGTATAGAGCTTCTCCATCTTTGGCTGCAGAGCATATAGTCAATCTGATTTCTGTGATGACCGTCTGGTGATGTCCATGTGTAGAGCCGTCTCTTGGGTTGTTGGAAAAGAGTGTTTGCTATGACCATCGTATTCTCTTGACAAAATTCTATCAGTATTTTGTACTCCAAGGCCAAACTTGCCTGTTATTCTGGTTATCTTTTGGCTTCCTACTTTAGCATTCCAATCCCCCATGATGATAAGGACATCATTTTTTGGTGTTAGTTCTATAAGGTGCTGTAGGGCTTCATAGAACCGGTCAATTTCATCCTCTTCAGCACTGGTGGTTGGGGCATAGACTTGGACTACTGTGATATTGAATGGTTTGCCTTGGATTCGAACTGAGATCATTCTGTCATTTTGAGGATTGTATCCCAGTATTGCTTTTCCTACTCTTTTATTGACTATGAAGGCTACTCCATTTCTTCTGAGGGATTCTTGCCCGCAGTAGTATACCTGGTGGTCATCTGAATTAAATTCACCCATTCCTGTCCATTTTAGTTCGCTGATACCTAAGATGTCGATGTTCAGTCTTGTCATCTCTTGTTTGACCACGTCCAGCTTTCCTTGATTCATGGATCTTACATTCCAGGTTCCTATGGAGAAAAAATCTTTACAGCATCGGACTTTCCTTTCACCACCAGACACATCCACAGCTGAGCGTCCTTTCGGCTTTGGCCCAGTCGCTTCATTCTTTCTGGCGCTACTAGTACTAGCCCTCTGCTCTTCCCCAGTAGCATATTGGACGCCTTCCGACCTGAGGGGCTCATCTTCCAGCGTCATATCGTTTTGCCTTTTGGTACTGTCCATAGGGTTTTCATGGCAAAGATACTGGAGTGGGTTGCCATTTCCTTCTCCAGTGGATCACGTTTTGTCAGAACTCTCGGCTATGACCTGTCCGTCTTGGGTGGCCCTGCACGGCATAGCTCATAGCTTCATTGAATTACGCAAGCCCCTTCGCCACGACAAGGCAGTAATCCATGAAGGGGATTGTGTTTAGGGGAGGGGAATGTGTTTAGGGGAGGGGAAAACTATGTGTTTAGGGGAGGGGAATTCAGATTTCAGCTTCAACCATGTACGTGGCGAAGCTATGCTATTCTATTAAAGGTTCTTTAGGTAAACAATGCCTTGAAGTTCTTTGAAGAGTTTCATTTGTCAAAACCATGACAGTTAATTTACCTGCAAACTATGTTCCAACTTGACTGGGGCTTGAATAAGAAGGATTAAATATGAGGTTGATTGTCCTCTAGCCCGACAGAAGAGACCGCAATGTGAGATGAAAGAGCACCTTCTTACTGATGTCCTGTTCTTAAAATTCTCTTAACTGAATTTGGAAAGACAAGAAAAGCAACTTCAAGGCAACAGTATTTGGAAGAAAAGGACTAAAATGATAGCTCAAGTGCATGAGGGACCCGTACAAAAAGCAAGCTTATATACAAGCAATAACTGGTGCAGGAAGATCTTGTGGCCCCTAGAATGGCCCATGTTATACCACTGTTCTGAGAGCTCCACTGGTTGCTGGTTTGCTTCTGGGTGCAGTTCCAAAAGTTGGCCATTATCCTTATAGGCCTGCATGGCATAAGTCAAGGTTACTTGAGGAGCAGTCGCACCCACTGAGGCTGGCCCACTCCACCACGCCAGCAGAGGAGGCAAGCTGCAGGCCCTGTCAGTCAAGGAATTTTGGCTGGTGGGGTCCAGGAGAAGGACTCTTCTCTGTTGTGGCTCCTCCCCCTTGGAAGATCTTAGCTCCTGAGATCAGCTCCCACTCTTCCGGCCTTCCACAAGGGAAAGAAGACCTGGCTCTGCCAGATGGCTGGGGCCAAGAGGGGAGCATCACCCAGGAGGTGGTGGATGAATTAGGAGACAATCCCACCTCCCCCACCTGAGCATCCTGCTCCCTGCCCATCTTACATCTTTTAGTTATCTTTTATTTATTAACTTTGTCTTTATTATAATTTCATTTTTATCATCTTAGAAATATTTATCTTTCATGGTTTTAATACTTTCAGTGCTGTAAGCCTCCCAGGGTTGCTTTGGAACAAGATGGGTGGAATTAAATTGAATAAATAAACAAATAAATCACTAGGCCAAGCTGACCAGGTGATGATAAAATATTCAACTGCTGCCAGAGCAATACTTAAATTCTGCTTTAAATTATTATTTTTTTAATCAGGGCTTCAGGAACAGAAGAAGAAGAAGGAACTGAAGGCACTTCAAAGAAGGCGTAAGTAGCTTCAGTGTGCAAGTCGGGATTATTTCTCTTTAAGAATTTTTGAAGTGGTTCAGAATGCATTTGCAGATCCACATTTATAGGATACTTAATGCATAAAACATCTAATAGCTTGCTTATTTCATTGTTCATCAGTAGAAAGAAGAAGTTATAGTAGGAAATAGGAAAAGGAAGGAGAAAAACTAGAAAAGAGCAAAACCTTTTTTACCTTTTCCAGTTCCGGAATATCAAACACCTATTACAAAACGGAGCAGATACTCCTTTATTGTCCGTTCATTGTATGTTTGTGTTGTATACATGTGGATGCAGTTTCCCATCATTTTTCTATCTATCTGATTCTAACAGTTTGGAGGCTTTTTCAGTTTTGCTTTTCAATTTAATTTAAATTGGATCCTATATTTACTCTTTGAAGAAAAGTCAGAAAAGTTACAATAAGGTATTAACAAATGGCTCTTTTTAGAAATGGAAATGGTAAATTAATAAAGTTCTCAGCTGGAGCACTATATAATTAAAACAGCATGAAATCTAAAATGAAAGATAAAACAATAAAACTATTATTCCTTTCTAACTCTAACTCCAAATGGATAAAAATATAAAAAAGGATGGACATGTTTTCCTTAGAAGATTTTCTTTTGTGTGGCTTCTTTGTTAGAATGCAGGACATACAAAGTAAAGATACGCTTAGTGGGTATGAAAAATTAGCTTCAAACATCAGTTATTTTTAGGTGGTTCTAGAGTTTATTAACAGATTCATTTTGGGGGATCATATTTTCCAATGTCTGTTAAAATATACAATGATTGCTTTAATAGAATCTGGAATTGCAGATTTAACAAAAGCAATAGCACTTAAACTTGTACACCACCCCAGAGTGCTTTACAGTAGGACTTTTGAACCAGTGGTACGTGTATCACCTGTGGTGCCATTGGCACCTGGCAGGTGGTACGCGACCCCGCCTAGCCTACACAAGAGTAGTGGGGGAGCTGCAGGGCTGCTGGGCCAAGACAAAGGCCCCAGGATGGGCACTTCCGGCACACCCGGGAGGGAAAGGAGGGTGGGGGGCGGAGACAGGAGAGGCTATAAAAGGAGGCAGTTTGGGCTGGAGAGGTAGAGAAAAAAAAGACTCCAGAGAAAGAGACTGAAGAGAAAAGGCTTTTGTTAGAGAAGCGATGAGGAGAAAGATAGAGGGGGAAATGCTTTCTGGGAGAAGTGTGTGTGAGAGAGAGACAGCGAGGGTGAAGGAAAAAAGGAAAAAAGTGAGGGGGAGAAAGGAAAAAGAAAAGGCATAGACTTCCACTTTCTCTGCTGCAGTAGAAGGAAGCATTAATATTGAACCTCAACTTTGTACTTTTCCATATTATAAACTAGCCATTTCTATAACAACAAATGAATCTAAGAGTAAAACCCAAAATCCCCCACTTTTTTTTAGTCATCAAGTTTTTGACCCCTTGTTAAGCACTGGTGGTACTCAATTATTTTCGTGCCCTAAAAGTGGTACAATCTCTGAAAAGGTTGAAAAGCCCTCCTTTACAGCCCTCTCTGAGATATTTATAGTGTCAGAATAACACCCCCAACAGTATTGTTGGGAGCAATACCAACCTCAGGAAGAGAAACGGATGAGTCAACCTTGCGCTGATCAGGATGTAACTCCTGGCTGTGGGCAGAGTTACAGGCAATACTGCATACTAGTAATTAGCTGTACTGCTCAGGACAGAAAGTAATGCAAGGTATGGGGTGAACTGCAGTTGGCAAACTAGAGAAAAAGAGTTGAGGATTGTTGAGAAAGGGTAGGAAGTGGGGAAAACAAACAAACGGAAACTCAAAGGATTCATTAAATTATCTCAATTGGCAAGATAGCATTGTGTTCTGCCTGTTAAAATTCTGATTTTGATGTAAGAATATGCATCCTGACCTATATAATCAATTCAAGATGAACCACAGAGAATATAGTGTGTTTTACTCCTAAGTACATTTACACTGGGATGCCATAGTAAGAATCCTTCCAAACAGTGGTTTACTAGGGATAAACGGTACTTTGGTTTTTAACTGCATCCATTTTATTCCAAATTTTATTGAAATAACATTCATTGAGCACAGACGTTGGTTTATAGGGACAGAGAAATTTTCATTTATTTATTAAACAAATGCGTATAAGTCCCCAACTCCAGGCAGCTTAACACATTTATTAATGTTGTAAAAACTAATTTAATTCAAACATGTCAAAAAAGGGAAGCCAGAGCACAGTAGTTCTCTCCTCAGTCTTCTTGGAAGGCTTCTGGAAGCTTGTTTTACTGCTCACCTTAGGGCTTCACTTCTCTCTTTCCCTCTCCCCATCCTAGATAGAAAGTGATGCTGCCAGACCCAAAGTAGCTGTTGTGAGAAGATTCTACAGATGGTTACCGAGCCCTCTTCCCTTAAGGCGCCTGGCTACCAGAGCGTTGTTGAAATTGCTTCTCATCCTGCGTTCTGCATTAGAATCCTCTTAGAGCAGCTCCTACAATGGTTAATAATCTCAGGACCTGAGCTGTCTTCTTAGCAACCGTATTTAGGCTGGGTTCACTTGAGATACTAAATACGGTTGCTTAGTTTATATCTCCAGGTGTTGTGCCAACCCAGGACACTGGGCTAATTCAATCAATGAGTTCATTTCTCATGAGGCAGTGTGTTGTGCATCAATAAAGCTCTTAGCAAGATAGGCACCAGTAGAGAAAGCTGATAGGAAAGCAAACAGTGACAACATTGCTGATTCTCTGCTTCTTAGCAGAGGGCTAACAATGTGTCCATTCTACTTTTTCTTGGAAATATGGATGAAAACACTGCTTGCGCTCTGAACACCTGCCATCCTGCCTAGTTATTCATAATCTCTCACTATTCTTTTCAAGCCCTTTCTGGCAGTGTCATTGGCTCTGACATGAAACTGAAAAATGGGTATTGAATTTCTATTATCTTCCTACCTTTAATGGCTTGAACAGTTGGAAAAGGCAAGTAGGAGCAATCAAGAGGCAGAACTTTGACAAGCCAGTCTTAGGACTCCCTTGATCTTTGCTACGTATAGTTGCTCTCTTCTGCTCTTTTCTGCATGGTAACTACTCAGCATGGCAGAAATTCAACAGGTCTGAAATACTGAAAACCTTGCTCTTCTCAGAAAAGAATAAGGATTCTGGATCGATAATAATAATAATAATAATAATAATAATAATAATAATAACAACAACAACAACAACAACAACAACAACAACAACAACAACAATAATAATAATAATAATAATAATAATAATAATAGCAGCTTGACAAAAGTTGAAGAGACCTATTAGAAGTTTTATAAGCACATTGTAATATCTTTTATTCCTTTTCTATCTACAGAAGTTCAGAAGAGGGAGAGGAGGAGGAGGAGGAAGATGAAGAAGACTAAGAAGCACTGTTTATTGTTAAATATTTTATAATTAAATACATTATTTTTCATTCATCTTTGTTATTGTTACCCTTATCCTGAGGCTTAAAAATATTTCATAATAGCCATTCTCCCATCTGGAACCACTACAACTGTGTTGGGCTAAAGGTCTTATTACTCATGGCCCTAGTGGCTAGCAATGATAAAATCTATAGGTTTCGTGGTGCCAGAAGGATGTTTTACAAATGTGTGGAACGTCCACATGATGTTTGTATAGCGGCAGGATTACCCCATACGTATGAATTATTTATTTATTGCATCTCTATAAAATCTTCAATAATATTTTCGGGTTCCCAAATGCAGAATACGGTATCAGATCTTTGTATATCTGTAACTAAAACTATGACTATAAACTGCGACATAAAAAATTAGCAGGGAATGAAAGAAGACTCACAGTATGACTAAAAATCCACATTTACAGTACACAATGAAAACATTAATAGGTATTAAAAAGACGGGGGGGAAACAAAATTCACTTGATGGTAAAATAAAAAATAAATAGGTGTATAAGACTATTCTCCTTTTTCAGTCAAAGCATTCCATTTTCTTCACTTCACTTGTCAGGAGCAAAAATAAATAAATAAATAAAACAACCTTTGGAAAAGTTTTCATGGTACAAACTGAAAGATGTGAGAGGACATGCTCCTTCTAAAAATTTAGTCCCAAGTCAAAATAGCATTAGATGTTGAGTCCACAAACATCCTGGGCAGCTAATAAACCACTGGAGTGGCATAGCAAATTGCTCCATCTCCAAAAATCTTGCAGCATTATTTGGCCTACTGAAATTTTAAGACTCTTTGAAAACAACACACTCGGGAAGATGATTGCAACAGGGTGAAGGTGGGCAGGTTGTCACTTGCAGGAAAAACGACAACTAGCTTATCAGCCAAAGCTGATGAAGAATGCTTATTTCTCATCACGGAGACTGCTCAGGTTTTTAGGGGCAACTCTGGTTCAGGAATAAATCTTAAGTGCTATTGCTATTTTTCAAGACTCAGACGTCAGCAAAGACATTAAGAGTATTTTCTAAGTTTTACCCAGGTAAGGTTGGACTTATATTGAATCCTTTGGTCAGATCAGGTCATCTAATGTCATCTGATCTCTTTTGTCCAAATCATTTCTTAAAGTGGTTCTTAATAAACTGCCAATCATCTGTAGGTGCCCAGAAACACCTTTCATGAAGATAGTTTCTTATTAAATACCTTTCTCAGACAAGACACATGTCGAGATAGATCTTTTCTCACTTCCAGTGAAGACTTGACCAGCAGCTGAAACACCCAAGGAATCTTCTCTCTCTGATTGTTGTTTTTCATGGATATAAATAAGGCTGAGAATTTCTTGAAGAAAAGAGACTTGAAAGACGCTCCTGAGAAGAAAGAGGTTTCATTCCATGAAGACAAACTAGAGGGAGTGACTTAAATTTAATGATTTAATTAGTTAGCATGGATTTTTATAAGTTTGATATATCTATTGAAAGAAAGCTTTAGGGTAGCTTTGTATGTATAATATGAGTTTGTAAATGAATGTCTACTGTAATGCTGAATAATTCCCAAAGTTTGTAAAATACTATTGATTAAATTTCCCCTTCATGGATTACTGCCTTGCTGTGGCGAAGGGCCTTGCGTAATTCAATGAAGCTATGAGCTATGTTGTGCAGGTCTACCCAAGACGGACAGGTCATAGCAGAGAGTTCTGACAAAATGTGATCCACTGGAGAAGGAAATGGTTACCCACTCCAGTATCTTTGCCCTGAAAACCCCATGGACAGTACCAAAAGGAAAAAAAAACATATGATGCTGGATGATGAGCCCCTCAGGTCGTGAGATGTCCAATATGCTACTGTGGAAGAGCAGAGGGCTAGTACTAGTAGCCCCAGAATTAATGAAGCAACTGGGCCAAAGCTGAAAGGATGCTCAGTCTGATGCTGTAATGATTTATTCTCCATAGGAATCTCGAATGTAAGATCCATGAATCAAGGTAAGCTGGACGTGGTCAAACAAGAGATGACAAGACTGAACATCGACATCTTAGGAATCCCTCAGAAGAAATGGAGTAGCCTTCATAGTCAATAAAAGAGTAGGAAAAGCAATACTGGGATACAATCCTCAAAATGACAGAATGATCTCAGTTCAAACCCAAGGCGAACCATTCAATATCACAGTAATCCAAGTCTATGCCCCAACCCCCAGTGCTGAAGAGGATGAAATTGACCAGTTCTATGAAGCCCTATAGCACCTTATAGAACTAACACCAAAAAATGATGTCCTTATCATCATGGGGGATTGGAATGCTAAAGTAGGAAGCCAAAAGATAACTGGAATAACAGGCAAGTTTGGCCTTGGAGTACAAAATGAAGCAGGGCACAGGCTGACAGAATTTTGTTAAGAGAATATAATTGTCATATCAAACACTCTTTTCCAATAACATCAGAATGAACTTTGGACTTGGAAAATGTGCTATATTATCCATGCAACAAGGAAAAATGGGAAAAATAGAAATAATAGAACTGGGAAATTGATGTATTGTGAAAGCACTAGCAAAGAATGACAGTTACAAATACCTAGGCATATTGGAGGCAGATAACATCTTGAATGGAAAAGTCAAAGAGTCAACGCAAAAGGAATACATCAGGAGAGTCCCCAAAATACTAAAATCAAAGCTGAATGCTGGAAATATAATTAAAGCCACTAACACACGGGGAGTCCCAGTGATACACTACCCAGCTGGAATTATCAACTGGACTTTGGCTGAATTGGAACACCTAGACCGGAAAACACGTAAACTTTTGAATATGCACCATGCTCTCCATCCACGAAGTGACATCAACAGGTTGTACCTGCCAAGAAGAATAGGGAGCAGAGGGCTACTGCAAATCCACCAAACTGTAGAAGAAGAAAAATGAAGCTTGAATGACTATGTGAATCAAAGTACAGAAAAATTACTGCAGGCTGTGAAAACAGAGAGCATTATAAAAATAACAGAAACAGAAGCAGAATATAAGGAAAAACAGTTGGATGACAGATTAAATAGATGGAAAACCAAAGCTTTACATGGACAGCATTTGAAAAACATTGAAGGAAAATGTGATAACAAGTTGACATGGGCATGGCTCAAGATGGGAACCATCAAGAAAGAAATGGAAGGCTTAATACTGGCTGCTCAAGAACAAGCACTACAAACTAATGCCATGAAAGCGAAGATACAAAAATCTGCTGACAATCCAAATTGATGACTTTGCAATGACAAAGTTAAAACTGTTTCACATTTAATATGTGAGTGCAGCAAAATCACGCAAACTGATTACAAAGCTAGACATGACCGAGTTGCTAAACTAATCCACTGGGCATTGTGTAAAAATATGACTTGCCTGTGTCCAAAAAGTCATGGCAACCTTAGCCTTATAAACCTTGTTTAATGGGGCTATGGACCCTGAGTAACTGTGGTTCTTTAGTTTGAGCAGTAAATTCAAATGGGCTTTTACTCTAAATGTACTCCGTTGATGATGGCAGGCCCAAGATCCAGTCTCGGAAAAAAGTTACACCCAGGGCTTTTCTTCTCATAGAATGCTCAGAATGGCATTCCAGCACCTTTTTTTGCACACACACACACAAAAAAAGCTCCCTCTGAGAGGGAGCCTATTGCAGGGCTAGGCAATCTTGGGCCTTTTTTAAGACTCGTGGACTTCAACTCCCAGAAATCCTGAGCCAGCCATGCTGAGGGGAAAGGGAGAGGTTTCCAAGCTGAGCCATGCTGGCTCAGGAATTCTGGGAGTTGAAGTCCTTGAGTCATAAAAGAGCCAAGGTTGCTTACCCTATGAACTAAACTTTTAGAATCTAAAACAGCTAATTCAAAAAAGCCAACAGGAAAGAACCTCACATTTTTCATCTGCTTCTGTCTTTTGGAAGGTAAAATTAGATAACAAAATAATCTATTTCCTATGTTAACATCTCTGCAATGAAATTAATAAGGTAACAGGAAAGAAATGAGAAACATTTTTCTCAATGTAATATGTCTAATTTAGTTGATGCTAGAAAAAATAGTATCTTTTGTACATACTCTTGAAAACTATTTTGAATCTATTACAACTAAACCACTTAAGAACCACTTAAACAATTCTTAAGAATGAAATATTCTTAATTTGGACTTTACTTTTACTGTTTGGATTGTTGTGTGTTTTGAAAAATTGATTATTTAGAATCAAGTTATGTTGCACTTCAGTCTTTAAATAATTAACCTAGTATATATGTAACAATATATGATGTTTTCCATGGTGAGCTTAACATCAATAACAACATTTATTAAAAAGGCTAAAATAATTTCTGGTGGTATTATCTGTACATTAAAATTTTGTTTAGTCACAATCTTTCACTTTTCACATTCTGGACAAGCAATGGTCATGTATCCTAGCAAAAGATGTTACATATATGCATAAGCGTAGTCAGTAGCATATGCCTTTTAAAAAATATCAAACATGCAAAGAAACAAAAATAAGTCCAAAATATCTGTATTACATCCAGAAATGCCAAGTTTGCAACCAGTATTTCTCATCCATAACTATGGCACCCTAAGAATACCTGCATACATGCAAATGTTTCTCTGGGATCAGTAACGCAACAGGGATTGCTTTTTCCTTCCAGTAACAGATTGCTGGGAAATACCAAACATGGCTTTTGTCGAACCCCTTGGGCTCGACATGCTCGCCGGGAGGGAGTTCCGGTCGCCGCCCGCAGCCCGCAGCCACAGCCGAAGCCGCGCCCGACAGTTGCTCAGCTCTTAACAGCTGATCCGTGGCCGAGGAAAGCTCCGGCCGCAACATTTCGATCTGCTGCTTGGCGGCTACCAGGAACCTCGGCCGACATCGCTAGAGCCGCCCCTGCTCTCACAGCTGATCGGCGGCCGACTCAACCAGCTGCTCGGCGGCTAGCAAGGACCCCGGCCGTCAACACCCGGGCCGCGCCTGCTCACACGGCTGAACGGCGGCCGGCTCGACCAGCTGATCGGCGGCTAACGAGGACCCCAGGCGTCAACACCAAGGCTGCGCCTGCTCGCACGGCTGATCGGCGGCCGGCAGCGGGCCTCGTCACGCATGGGGAAGCCGCGCCAGCCGTAACAGCTGTGCGGCGGCTTGAAACGGGTGTGAGCCAAGACACCGGGTTGGTGGAGGGGAGCACGTTAGGGATTCCAGGGGGTGAGGGGGGGGAGATATTGTACTTACACCTTCTTACGCGCTGTATGGACTTTGGCGCCAGAGGCGGAAGCAGGGCGTGGGGCGACAGGATGGAGGGGTGGAGTTTTACACAGATGCTGGTCGCGTAGAGGAAGGTGGGGCTGACGGGTGGGGCTGTCGGGTGGGACTATTACCCAATTATTAATGACATTTAAAAGGAGCGTTGGGACGAGTGGTTCCCAACGCTGACTTTATTCATGTTTAGAGATCCTGCTATTAAAGGTACTCTTTCCAGTCATCCGTACTTCGTCGTGGTTTTTCCCGTGTGCTTGTTGATCCGGCAAAGACGAGGAGTTGACAGTAAGTCAGCGTTCATTTAGCACAGCACTCCTTCTGTTGGGCTCTGCATTTTGCCTGCTACCATGGCTGAGGGGTCCCAGGATGGTGTGCCTGTGGCAGGAGGGGAGGAGCCAGCTGGGGTTGCTGTGCCTCTTGAGGTGGGAGAATTGGCAGAGGCCCCACCTGTGGTTCGCCCTAAGATCCGGGACCTTGGACCAGCGCCAAAGGGGGCTGAGGCCTCGGAACCAGCTGTCCAGGAGAAGCCTGGGGAATGGTGGCTCAGCCCTGTTTTGAGTCAGCCAGTGGCTGGACAGAACCAACCGTCCAGAGGGAAGGGGTCCCTCTGGGAGTGGAGAGAGCGTCGTGCCACCGATGAAGGCGGAGAGGAGTGGAGCTACACCACGGCTCCTGGCAGTTACACGATGGACGTTCTGAGGGACCATTTTGGAGAATCTCGGCCGTGGACCCCTAGTGACACCGACCTGGAGACCGGTAGATGGACACAAACCAGGACCGACCCAGAGCGCAGAAGCCAAACCCAGTTCCGTTTGGCGAGTCCCCGCTTCCGGGCCCCGCAGGCCCCTGGCACCCCGCAGGTCCCAGGCCTTCCACCGCCAGGACCGGCGGCTGCTCCTGACTTGGGGCCCCCAGGACCTGGGGGAACAAGACCGGGGGGTGCTGTACCCGCAGGAGTGCTGGGGTGGCAACAACCAGGGGTTGCACAGAGACTGGGAGGCCCGGCAGGTCCTTGGGGAGGGCCTGCAGTTTGGGGCCCACCACCGCTGCCCGTAACCTTTGACGGCAACCCTGATCGTTTGGCCCTGTTCCTCGGACAAGCCATCCACCATTTGGACCAGTATGGTCCTTTATATACATCCCAGTGGGGGATGGTGATGGCTGTCACTACGGCATTACAAGGGGAAGCAGCGGCTTGGGTGGCGAACCTCTACGGTGACCGTGACCGTGAATTGGGGGACGTTGGCCTTCTCCTCGAAGCTCTGCGTACGCGATTTGAGGATGTGACGCGCACGCATCGAGCGGAGGCTGAGATCATTGGCCTGCGGCAGAATGGCCGTCCAGCTACAGTCTATGTGCAGGACTTTCGTGAAGTGGCCGGCAGGCTCAGTTCCTGGCCAGAGAGGATGCTGGTTCACCAGTTCTGGGCCGGTCTGGATGATTACCTCCTACGGGCTTGTATCGTCCGGGGAATCCCTTCCAGGCTCCAGGAGTGGCTGCGGGTCGCAGTCGAACTGGATGTGGCCCTACGAGGTTGTCAACACCGTGTGCGGACCATAGGAGACCCCCGTCAGGTCCCGCCAAGGTCACAGGGCCAGGTGCAGAAGCCGTCACCTTCGTCGCTGGGTCCTTCCGTCCAGCCCCCACGGTCCGTTCTGCGTTGTTTCAGGTGCGATCAGCCAGGGCACCGCGTGGCCGCCTGCCCAATACCTGCATCCCGGGTGGTCGCGGCAGCAACCCCGGCAAGGAGCACAACCCCCGGGCGCTTTGCAGAGCGTTCCCGGGCTTCCCGGCAGGCTGTGGAGTCAACATCAGGAGGAAGTGGCCAGACGGAAGGAGACAGTGCCATCGATGTGGACGTGGAGTTGTACGGGCATGGGGATAGACCAGAGGAGGACCCCATGGTAAGTGCCTCGGTTAGCCCATTTGCAGTCCCAGTTACGTTAACAAACCCCGCCACGGGGGAGGTGGTGGAGGTTAAGGCTTTAATCGATTCGGGCAGCACGAGGTGTCTGATTAGCCGGAAGGTGGTGGCTAAACTGGGTATTAGGGTGGTACGGCTAAGGAATCCAATACGCTTCCAGCAGGTGGATGGGTCTCTTCTGGGGGGGGTGCCTATCACCCATGTCACAGAACTCGTGCGGCTGGATATGGGGGAGCACTGGGAACGGTTACGATTTATCGTGGTGCCCTCTATGACGGAGGAGGTGATTCTGGGGCTAACGTGGCTGGACAGGTGGGGCCCGAGCATCTGGTGGGAGGGGGGTTGTCGACACCTCCGCTTAGGGATTGGGCCACAGCCCCCTGAACATGAGTGGCCAGGGCTGTCTGGCCCGCTAGGGAAGCCGGAGGAGAGTTGCAGGGCTGGGGCAGAAGTACACGTACCGCCAGAGTACGCCGAATACCTCGAGGTGTTCAGTGAGCAAGAATGCGATCTCCTGCCTCCCCATCGACCGACGGACTGCGCGATCGAGCTGGAGCCGGGGGTCAAACTTCCTAAGCCCCGGATGTATGCCATGACCCCACGGGAGATGACAGAACTCCGGAATTACATCGACAAGAATCTTGCACGGGGGTTCATAGAACCAGCTCGCTCGCGGATGGCAGCACCAGTTCTTTTTAGGGAGAAGAAAGACGGGGGCCTGCGTCTTTGTGTGGACTACCGGGGGGTCAACGCAGTGTGTGTTGAACATTTGTATCCACTGCCCTTAATGAAAGACATGCTGTCCCACCTGGCTAAGGGGAGGGTGTTTACCCGTTTGGACTTACGCGAAGCCTATTATCGGGTACGTATCAAGAGAGGAGACGAGTGGAAAACAGCGTTTAACTGCCCATTGGGCAGCTACCAGTTTCATGTAATGCCATTCGGACTCCAGGGGGCCCCCGCCGTGTTCATGCAACTAATAAATCAAGTTTTGCATGAGCATTTGTACAGGGGGGTGCTTGTGTATCTTGACGACATCCTTATATATACGGAGACAATGGACCAAAACGTTGCCCTTGTGCGCCAGGTTCTGCGAAAACTCCTAGAAGCACGATTGTACGTGAAATTATCAAAATGTGAATTTCACGTGTCTCGACTGGACTATTTAGGCTATCGGGTCTCGGCGGCCGGGATTGCAATGGATCCAAAGAAAGTGGAGGCAATACTGCAGTGGCAAGCCCCGGGGACCAGACGACAGCTACAGAGTTTCCTGGGGTTTGCCAATTTTTACCGCCAATTCATACCATCTTTTGCTGCAGTGGCTCTTCCATTAACAGACTTGCTAAAAACCAAAAAGTTGGCGGTGAAACCACGGCCAGGGTTGCGTGTAACGTGGACCATAGACTGTCAATGGGCCTTCGAGACCCTAAAAGGTTTGTTCACCCGAGAGCCCATACTTTTGCACCCCGATCCAGCAGCACCATACGTAGTGCAAGTAGATGCTAGCGACGTGGCGGTCAGAGCTGTCCTTTTGCAGCACAACAGTAAAGGCGCATTGCAACCCTGTGCTTATGCATCCAAAAAGCTATCAACCACCGAACTCGCCTGGGCTATCTGGGAAAAGGAGGCCTATGCCATTCGGTGGGCGTTGGAGACGTGGCGGCATCTCCTAGAGGGGGCAGAAAAGCCCTTCGAAGTATGGACAGACCATAGGAATTTGGAAGCCCTGCAATCCCCACGTAAGTTGGCCCCTAAGCATGTACGGTGGGCCTTGTATTTCAGGCGGTTCAGATTTACCCTGAAATACGTCCCAGCGGGGAAGAATTTCCTGGCGGATGCCCTCTCGCGGCTTCCGCAGTATGACAATCGGTGGGAGGAGGTGGTGCAAGCTCTTATCCCTCCCCTAGGCCCAGAGATGGTACAGGCCGTACAGGACAGGGTTGCGGATGATCTGGTACAGCGGCTGAAAAAAGCCCTGGAGGGAGATGGCTGGCTACAGCAGCACCCGCGGCTCCTAACCCGACGGGACGACCTGGCCTGGTATGGGAGTAAGATGTATGTGCCGGAAACCCTGCGAGACACTGTGCTTTATAGGTGTCATGATGCCAAGCAGGCCGGACACCTCGGGTTCCTGAACACCCTGCATCTTGCTAGACGTCAGTTCTGGTGGCCCAGGATGAGGTGGCAGGTCAAAGATTATGTCCAGCGTTGCCGCACTTGTGCTATGGCTAAACCCCAGCCCGGGAAACCAGCAGGGCTGTTACAGACAGTGGCGGACCCCTGCCGGCCATGGCAGGACATCAGGATGGATTTCATCGTAGACCTACCAGAGAGCCAGGGGTACACTGTTATCTGGACCATAGTTGATCTGTTTTCCAAACAGGCCCATTTTGTTCTGTTGAGGGGCTTACCCTCGGCCCGGCGTCTAGCCTGGCTCTTTATTACCCATGTGTACCGCTTACACGGGGCGCCTAGACGTGTTATCTCGGACCAAGGAGTACAGTTTACCACCAGGTTCTGGAGTGAATTCCTCCAGTTCGTCAGGTTATCCCAGGGATTAAGCTCGGGGTATCATCCCTGCACGAACGGTGCGGCTGAACGGGCGAACGCGGCGGTGGAGCAATACCTACGCAGTTATGTCTCGTACCAGCAGGCAGACTGGGCCGACCTACTGGCATTTGCAGAAATCGCCCACAACAACGCTGTGCACAGTAGTACTGGTCTCCCACCGTACACAGTAGTGTCTGGCTACGACTTCCCTCCTGTTCCCGAGTGCGACCAAGGATCGACCTCCCCTTGTCAACCCCAGGAGTGGATGCTACAAGTCAGAAAGGCATGGGCAGCAACCAAGAAGGCTCTGAACAAGCAAGCCAGTGTCGTAAAGGCCCAAGCAGATAAGAAGCGCCAACCGTTCCACACCCCAGGGGTCGGGGACTGGGTGTACTTGTCCACAAAATACTTGAGGTTACAGATACCTAGCAAGAAACTCGGCCCTAAGTATATAGGCCCCTTTCAGGTCACCCACGTCATCAACCCGGTCACGGTGCGTCTCCGGCTGCCTAGATTTCTGGGCAAGGTGCATCCCGTGTTCCACAGCAGCCTGCTAAAACCAGCCCCTGTTCCTGTCGGGGGGGAGCCAGTAGGGCCGGGGCCCGTAGGTGACGGACAATATGAGATACAGGAGGTTCTAGACTCCAGGAGGCGGAGAGGGCGACTGCAATACCTAGTGCTTTGGAAGGGGTATCCGATTACTGAGGCATCCTGGGTGGCGGAATCGAACGTTCAAGCCCCTAGACTAGTCAAGGCGTTCCACCAGAGGCACCCTGGTAAACCCTCGGGGGAGGGTCGAGGGGAAACTGCTGCTCTCCTTGGTGCTTGTTTGACTTCTACGTCTTGCCTTCCAGGAGGAGCCTTGGTAGGAGGGGCCGACTGTCGAGCCCCTTGGGCTCGACATGCTCGCCGGGAGGGAGTTCCGGTCGCCGCCCGCAGCCCGCAGCCACAGCCGAAGCCGCGCCCGACAGCTGCTCGGCTCTTAACAGCTGATCCGCGGCCGAGGAAAGCTCCGGCCGCAACATTTCGATCAGCTGCTTGGCGGCTACCAGGAACCTCGGCCGACATCGCTAGAGCCGCCCCTGCTCTCACAGCTGATCGGCGGCCGGCTCAACCAGCTGCTCGGCGGCTAGCGAGGACCCCGGCCGTCAACACCCGGGCCGCGCCTGCTCACACGGCTGATCGGCGGCCGGCTCGACCAGCTGATCGGTGGCTAACGAGGACCCCGGGCGTCAACACCAAGGCTGCGCCTGCTCGCACGGCTGATCGGCGGCCGGCAGCGGGCCTCGTCACGCATGGGGAAGCCGCGCCAGCCGTAACAGCTGTGCGGCGGCTTGAAACGGGTGTGAGCCAAGACACCGGGTTGGTGGAGGGGAGCACGTTAGGGATTCCAGGGGGTGAGGGGGGGAGATATTGTACTTACACCTTCTTACGCGCTGTATGGACTTTGGCGCCAGAGGCGGAAGCGGGGCGTGGGGCGACAGGATGGAGGGGTGGAGTTTTACGCAGATGCTGGTCGCGTAGAGGAAGGTGGGGCTGACGGGTGGGGCTGTCGGGTGGGACTATTACCCAATTAGTAAAGACATTTAAAAGGAGCGTTGGGACGAGTGGTTCCCAACGCTGACTTTATTCATGTTTAGAGATCCTGCTATTAAAGGTACTCTTTCCAGTCATCCGTACTTCGTCGTGGTTTTTCCCGTGTGCTTGTTGATCCGGCGAAGACGAGGAGTTGACAGCTTTAAGAATTCCAATGTTTGTTACAAATTTTTCTTTTTTTTTTTTATTGAAAAGTTTTACCATACAGTTTATCTTTAACAGTCCCCCCTCCCCCTCCCCTCCCTCCCCCCTACCCCTCCCCCCTACCCCTCCCCCCCCAACTTCCCAGAGCTAAATACAAGGTATATATAAAAAAAACAATCGTAAACAACCATATACTAACAACCATAAACTCTAAAATCCATCACTCTCTAGCTTATATAGGATAGTACAAACTTTAGTAGTATTAAATATATATAGAGGAGGAAAAAAAGAAATAAAAAAGAGGAAAAAAGAAAGAAAGAAGACCTATTCAAATGCTACATGAAACTTCTTAACCTTATATTTATTCTGGATATACTCAATCCATTTTCTCCATTCCATAATATAACGTTCTTGCGAGTGATCTTTCAAGTAAGCCGAAATCTTTGCCATCTCTGCCAGGTCGGAAACCTTTAAAGTCCATTCTTCTATGGTCGGCAGATCCTCTTTCTTCCAATACTGACCTATCAAAAGTCTTGCTGCCGTAATTAAATTTAACATCAACTTAGTGTCCACAACCGTAGCATCCGTGATTATTCCCAACAGGAAGAGTTGAGGACAAAACTTTATCCTTTGCTTAAAAATCTTCTGCATATTCCACCAAATTTTTATCCAGAAAACCTTGATCTTTTTACAAGTCCACCATACATGAAAATATGTTGCATCTTCATCACCACACCTCCAGCATTTTGGCTGATAATTCGGATACATACTTGCAAGCTTTTTAGGATCTAGATGCCATCTATAAAACATTTTATAAAAGTTCTCTCTTAGATTTTGAGCTTGTGTAAATTTTACGTTCCTCACCCAAATCTTTTCCCACGTGTCCATTGTGATTTTCTAGATGTGGTTGGAAAAAGGCCTAGAAATGCCAGCACAAATACATCATACTTGCTGAACGTGCACACACAACTAATTACAATCTTCAATTATATGTGATATATCTAGGGCTTTTTTTCCCCATAGAATGCTCAGAATGGCGTTCCGGCAGCTTTTTCTGCACACACACACAAAAAAGCTGAAGGAAACTGTTCCAGACAGCCAAATTCTCCTCAGGCAGCCAGGTTGCAGAGTAGCAGAATGCATCACAGCGACAGGCCTTCAGATGGCTCAAATCGAAGGAAATGCAATCCGTACAAGCTAATTTAAAAGTGGGAGGGTAAGAAGGGCCGAGTGTGAACAGGTTGCTTAGCAACCTGCTTAAACAGTCTCTGTTTCTTTCAGTTCCTGGTGCCTTGCCTTTTTTAGGCTGGGAAGTTGAAAAAAAGGATAAAAAGAAGGCAATAGAGTGCTATCAAGGAAAATGTATAGATATAGCCAGCAGACATTTAGGGAACCTTTATTTTTCATACATTGTTCGAATTTTGTTTTAATGCCATGGTGATACACAATCAAATGTAGTCAGTCTTTTTTTTAATCCCAAAGCATCTGTTCATTAAATTCAGTATAACAAAGTTTGGATGATGGAATTATTTTTTATCTAAGGATAACTAATGATAACAGCTCTTAAATCTGTTGTTTTGTTTTATTTTTGCACAATTTTTTTTATAATTTGCATTTGCATTCATTTACAAATAGAATATGTTGTTAAAATGTATTGGTGTTGAAATAATTAGTGCACCAATATACCTAAAACCAGTTTATTGCATTTGGTAATTGTACTTAAAAAAAATCTCATTGACCTCCCGGATAGACTACTGCAACGTTCTCTGCATGGGGCTGCCCTTGAGGACCACTCAGAGGCTTCAGCTGGTGCAGAATGTGGCCGCGCAAGTTGTGATGGAGGTTTCCCAATACTCCCATGTAACACCTCTTCTCCACGAGCTGCATTGGCTTCCAGTTGCCCTCCAGGTGAGATTCAAGGTGCTGGTGATAACCTATAAAGCCCTAAATGGCATGGGTCTGGACTATCTTCGGGAGCACCTGCTGCCAGCATCAACTTCCCATCGTCCTATGCGCTCCCACAGGGAGGGTCTCAGGGTGCTGCCAGTCAGGGAGTACCAGCTGGCGGCCCCCAGGAGGAGAGCATTCTCAGTGGGCGTGCCTGCCCTCTGGAATCAGCTGCCGGTGGAACTCCAGATGGCCCCCGACCTTTGCTCGTTTTGCCGGGACCTAAAAACTTGGCTATTCGAGCTTGCCAGCCTGGACTGAGGGTTTTTAAGGTTTTAATTTTCAATTTTTGGGTGCTATCTAATTTAATTTTTATTTTAACTTGTATATATTGTATTGTTTTAATCTGCCCTGTAAACCGCCCTGAGTCCCTCGGGAAAAGGGCAGTATATACATCTAAATAAATAAATAAATAAATAAATAAATAAATAAATAAATAAATAAATAAATAAATAAATAAATAAATAAATAAATAAATAAATTTGTAATTTGGCGGCTTGCTTTGTGGGCTTTTGTTATTAGATTTGTTTAGCTTGCTTCGCAAAGGCTAGCAATGGGTCTAAAATACTGACTTCCTTAGCTTTTAATCCTGTCACACAAATATAATTAATTTTACCCCTTATCTTTAGTCTATTACCTCCATTGAGCTCTCTTTGTGAATCAATAGGCCTGGTTCAATGTTTCCACTTTTCGTAATATCCAGGGGTTTCATGAAACTTTCTGTATTTCTTTTCCTGAGTTTTATTCTTGTGATTGGGGGGAGGGGATATAGTAAAAAGGATTGGAGGGGTGCATTCTTACTACATTGCCATAGCTGTCTGTACAATCCAGGCAGCCACCAGAAAAGAGTTTAACCTTTTTAAAAACTGTTTTGTGCCATGTACAGGGAGTTGTTTAATGACCACAGTTGGGATTGACAACTTGATCCTTAAGCAAAGCTGTCGCTAAATGAAACCATGACTGAGCTTATGATCTTATTTCAATTTTGCTTTGCTTTACACAACTGCTCTTGGAATATTTTCTTTACATGCATGCAATATTGTAACATTTAAAGTATCTTAAGAACTGATAAGATTGTAAGGAGCAACAGGGTGCCATTTTTTCAGGGGAGGGGCTAGCCCTGGCATCATGGGTAAGAGTTGTCTTACAGGGACCAGATTACTTCTCCCTAGTAAAATGTAGAGGCAGAGCTACTACTATGGGATGGCTATACGAACAGCCAGAAGAGAGGGAAATTCCCACTCTGTGAATTTTATGCAGGAAGAAGCCACAAATCTGAAGCTTACAGAAAGAAAAAAAATGGAATCTTTTCAATCCATCTGCCACAACATCCATGACAACTCTCTTTTACTGAAACAACTTCATAAATGCTAGCTGCATTCACAAAGAATAGCCAAACCTTGAACTGGAGCATCCTATTAGATGCACATTTTGCCCTCCTCTCTATTTCAGTTTTCAGAAATATTTCTGGCTCCTTCTGGCACCTAGAGAATGAATTAGGCAGCACCCACTCTCTGTTTGTTTTTATGTTCATGAGTCCATCCAGTGGACGGTTGCCAGGACCTGTCCAGCTGGCTGAATGCACTTATTACTACGTTCAGTGGTCAGCATGAGTTCAGTTCAGCAACTGTAGAGTTGCTCCTGGAGGGAGAAGCCTTTAAATGATTGAAAGGGTCGCTATGCGCTAGCCATAATAAATCATTTTCAACTATTGTACTCAATTACTGTTCTCATTTTTACTGTTGGTTATTGTTCTTAGTTGTGATTTTCTTCTGGGTACTGTTCTGAAGTCTTTGGAAAGGAACAGCATGGTATAAATAAAAATAAAATAATTCAAAGCACAATATCCCCAACAAGAGAAATTTTATTTATTTATTTTATTTTAATTCCATTTATATCCCGCCCTTCTCCGAAGACTCAGGGCGGCTTACAAGCTTAGCAGTAGCCTTCATTCTATGTATATGCCTGCTTATTAGGGCTTTCATACACCCCCCAAGCGGCATTATTACAAAGTCAGCTTAATTGCCCCCAACAATCTGGGTCCTCATTTTACCTACCTCGGAAGGATGGAGGGCTGAGTCAACCTTGAGCCTGGTGGGATGCGAACCTGCACTAATTGCAGGCATCTGGTGTTACTTAAGGAGGCATTAGCCCACTGCTCCACCAAGGAGCAGTGATGCATCAGCAATGATGGCAAACCAAAATAACCTCCTCCACTTTCCACGTGAGACTCAGACACTAAGTGCAGCTCTTGCCAATCAAACTGCTCAGCGCCCCTGTCACCTGACCAGCTGCACCCTGTTCAAAGCTCTCCCTTGCCCACAAGTCACCCGAGGGACTGCCTCTTGCCCGCTGAATCTGCATGGGCAGGAAACAAGAGCTCAGCCCAGGAGCCTCAGCCTTTGTCAAAAGAAAAAAGAATCTGAGGGCTGAAGGTGTTTTTCTCAAGGCTCCGACTGAATCCAATCCAAGACACATTCTTTCCATCTCGGCTTTTGCTCAACTATGGCAGCTTCTTCCTTCTGGATTTGCAGGGACTTTGGGGCCGCCCTGGGGCTCTTGCTTGTAGTCACAGGTATGGCTTCTTCCATCTCCTTCGGCTAAATCCATTGATTAAGATGGTTTAAAGTCCTAGGCGGTTTAATGGTGATTGTTGCCTTTTTAAAAAAGTGTTTTCCTCCCTCTCTCATGAGCCTAATAAATAAAAACTATGTTTACTGGGTTTTCTAAATTGATGCCATTCAGATGCTAGCACTAGAATTTCCATACTGCCAAGTTGACTAAGATTGGTATAGTTAAGGCATGAAGAGGATACCATGTTGAGAAGGCTGATCTGAATTCATAGTAGGCTGAGAATTGGATCCCAGGTAAAGATTTGGTTTATAAATAAACAAGGTGCACAACCTGAAACTCAGCTGGAAGAGGCAGAGGGTGGTTTTCCAGTTATTCTGCAAGATTGGAGGAAAAAGGTACAAAAGAGGGAATGGGAGGGCTAGAAATAAAACTAGATTAACAGAGGGATCAGCAGAAAATTCTGCTGTGAATTCAATAAAAGCAATACAGTAGCAAATAAGAGGTAATGGCATCCTCTGTTACTGAGCATGCTTTATTTTAGAAATGAAGTTTTACAAAACTGCAACCAAACACCTGTAACCACATTCTACAAAAAAAAGGATGGTCTTTTCCCAATAGTAGAGAGAGTGGGGATTTTGGTGGGAGATGGAAATATCTAAGAGGGAGCCCAGGAGCTTCTTCATCCACCTCCCACCCCCTACCCCAGAATTATTCAGGGGAAATTTTACAGAAACAGGAAATAAAATTGTGTTCATTGAGCTGTGTTACAAGAACTGCTGCACTTCCTGTCCAGCTGCTTTGAATGTGGAGAGAAGCTGACACGTTGGTGTTTGCTTTCTAAAATGGGAAACTTTCTTTTCTATCATCTTTTCTATCACGGTGCGCACAGGAACTCCACAATGCAATCCTAGCTATGACTTCTCAGAAGTAAGTTTTTTTAAGTGCAAAGGAGTTTCTTTCCGGCCTAATAATATTGGACTCAAGCTACCTGGCATTTCACATTTTACCTTTTAGTAAATGCACAAATAGGATTGACCAGATTTCATTTTCCTGGGCAGAAATTAATTATAAAAAGGATGCAATCTTTAATCCCCTCCAACCTGAACTGAAAACACATGCCTAAAGCATGATCAAATAACAAGAAGTAAAAAGGTAAATTTTATTATATTATTTCCTGTAATATTTTTTAAAATAGTTATCCTGTGGAAAGAATACACTGTTTTAGAAAGATTGTTATGAAATAGATTCACACATTACACTAACTCATGTTGTACTTTATCATGAATTGTTGAACAAACCACAATTGTTGGGTTCATCCAGGACACTAAGGCAAAATCAAATAATATTATGGCTTAGCATGAAGCATGAACCCATCCAATGGTTAGGTTTGCAGGGCATATTAAGCCATAATATAGCTAGTTGGATTTTGACTTAACATATGCAATGAATCCAGTCAATTGTAGTTTATCAGTAAATCATGGTTAAGAGAGTACAATTTGCAAATGTACCATAGTGGGCAATAGGCCGTGAGTCTTGAAAACACAGAAAGTCAGGAGTGCGAAGGCTCTCTTATCTTTAAAGGTATGAATACTCTAGTCTGCAAAACTTCCTTGCAGACTAAGGTCCTCAGTTTTGGATTCAGATCTCACTTAATCTCTTCCACTTGCTTTTCTCAGGGCAGCACATCCAATCAGCCAGTTTAACATGCTGTCCTCAGTCCTGTCCTCCCCAGCTTTCCTTAAATCCTCTAAATATAACTCAGATAGCCACCTGATCCCAGGTATTAGGTGATGCAAGTGTTCATAGAATGGCTGGGGGTTGAGTTGTCAACAATAAAAATGCCCTGTTGGGTGCTTTTACTCTTGTGCACTGCCTATCAGTGGGGACTGAGAGGCAGGACATTCAGTATTGCGCTTCTGCTGCTGAAACCTGTATGGGTGGCCAAGCTTCGGAGGAAGTACTATTCAGTTCTACTCAGTGCTTTTTTTGTAAAAGAAAAAGGTGCCGGAACTCACACATGTCATACAACGCACCTTGCCTACCCTACAAGGTTCCATCCACAAAAGGTGCCGGAACTCCGTTCTGAGCGTTCTATGAGAAAAAAAGCCCTGGAACTTCTACTGAGCCCTCCCCCTCCTCAGCACCTGCCAATTTCCTGGGTTGCCTGCAGTATCTGAGTTATAGGGAGGACATCTCTGAAAAACCTGCTGCCACCCCTGCAGATTTGCTGACCCAGTTCCCCTGTTCATGACAATGAAGGTTGAAGTAGCAAGGACTGGTGGGAAAATTGGAGGAAAGTCAACCAGCCCGCTAATGTATTTGACCGGCTGATAGTTGATCTCCTGTTTTAGCAGCCACCACATGTGTGATCTGTTAACTGGGCTGCCAACACACCATGTAGAGAACCTGGGATGGAAGAGGAACTATGATTTCAAGTACTCTCCCCACCATGTGACGGCCCCATTAGCCACTTCAGAGAATGTGCCCAGATAGACACCAAACCTTCAGCTCCTTTTTGTATCATCAATTCAGTTGTCCCCAAGGTACATATGAAACATGTTAATAGCAACGCTCATTTCAGAGAACATGGAAAATACCACTTTAGCTTTGATGGTTCAGAAAAACCTGAGATCACCTAGCCTTGACTATGAACTGGGGTTAGAGAAAGTCCATGACGAAAGATTGAGGGCAATAGAAGAAGGGGACGACAGAGAATGAGGTGCCTGGATCGAGTTACTGAAGCAGTAGGCGTGAGCTTAAATGGACTCCAGAAGATGGTAGAGGACAGGAAAGCCTGGAGGAACATTGTCCATAGGGTCGCGATGGGTCGGACACGACTTCGCAACTAACAACAACAATAATAACGAGTAGAGAAGTCCTGAATAACCAGCCAGCTACCCTCCAGCAGAATGTAGGTAGATGTTGAGCAGGCCCTGTGGTTTTTATTAAAAAGCCTTGATCTTGGTCTACATAGTACACTAAGTCATAAATTAAGGCTTGCCCATTAGAGGGACTGGCTTACACAACTAAATAAAAAAATTATTTAGTTGAAGATTCATCCTCACATCTCCTCATTATGCCCTGATGAGAGCTTTAATATGAGTGCCTTCATGAGGTTTGCCTTCCTATCATTCTCCACTCACAGAGGAAGCAACGTATGGTGTTTTCAGCAGTTCTAGTTTTAAAGTAGGGCTTCTCCCAGCACAATATTTCCCATGGATCTCATCTTAGATGCAGCAGATGCTATGGTCAGGGGTGGTGGCCTACCTAGTTTCTTGACCCCATTAGACTACTACAGATTGCTGGTCACTTCCAGGACCTCCAGGACCATTTTGGTTTGGGTGGCAGAAGATGCCAGACCCCTGGCTTCCACAAAGACATCTGCATACATAAGGCCTGGCCACAACTTTCCAAAATGATCACTTGTTGTCAGGCTTTACACAGGCTCCTCATTTATACAAGATGGCCCTCGGTAAAATAGTGTTAAACCTCAATGTATTTCAACCCCGTGCTCCAGAGAAGTTGAATTCAAATCAAGAAAGGCTCTCTCAGCTTTGTCTGCTGATTCTGCCGCCAGTGAGTGCATTACAGGTTTTCCGTTGTTTTGCTGACAAGCAATTTCAAGCAGTTGCTCAGGCACCTGTGGCTTGGTTTTGCCCCATACCTCTGGCCCTTTTGCACATGCATACAAATCACAGTGCACGTGTAAAAAAAGTTGGGCTTTCCACGTAATTCTGCTTTCACCATTCTGCCCCCCGCCAACTCTTGCCTCCTTACTGATGTCGCTCTTTCTGTTGTTTTTATTACTTGGGGAAACAACTTTTCATCTTCTCCACAGGCAGCATCTTTACCCTGCCTATCACAGGCATGGCCATTCCCTTGCAGTCTATATGAAGATGGAATTTGATCATTATCAGTTGTGCTTTGTTCTTCACCTTGCACATCTCCTCTATGGCCTACCTGATTGGCTATTTTGGACATAGGCTTCATGCGTGACTTGGAAAACTTAAGAAGAGGGTAAAGTCCCTCCCTCAGGTGATATTAAGGACTGCAACTTGTGGTTGGAGGTTTTTTTGGAACAATAATCATGCTTGGTGATGGTGATACAAATGAAACTGAGAGAATCCATGCATCAACTTCTTTATCTTGCTCCACATTGAAACTCTAAAGAGAACGTTTGCCACCCTGGGTTCTGAGTCAGAATAAGGCTTGTCTGTTGTGGCCGGGCAATTGATGCCAATGGACTTTTCTTTGCAGCTCAAGGGCTGGAGGGAAGCATGTTGACATGGCTGCCTATTTATCTGTCTTGGGTGATGCACTGAGTCTTCTTGTTATATCCTGCCAAACACCAATTTCTATCCACTCTAGCAGCCTTTGTCAGACTGCAGCGAACCCTGGTTGGAACTGCTCAATCTTTGGATGTAACATTCAAAACATCCTGCTTCGCCAATCATTTACACATCCAAAGACTATTGAAAGCATATCCAGCATCAAAATTTATAGAAGTGAATTTGGGAGAGGGAAATGTTGCTTGATTTTTTTCTCTCCATTTGTTTAGGTCATTCTGCTTGAAGGCACAGAAGACAGAAAGAAAATCAAACAGCCCCCATTCCAATTTTAGTTGAAGAGGTAAACTGGTTCTTTTTCAAACCATTTTTTTTCTTTCCCCAGGTATGACAATCACCAAAGCTTCTAGTGAAAGAAATGACATTTCTCAAAAACAAGGTATATGTGTACTTTCAAGATAATATTGTCTTTCAGTTCCTATTTCTGAAATTCCCTTGCAATAATCTTTTTTCCAAGGTTGTGTTACTTGTCACTTGTAAAATAATTGCCAGGCTTTGAGCACAACAAGAGTTGTATGGCTGCTATTTTTGGAACAATTTAGCTTCTGCAAAACAATTCAATGTTCACATTTATATCACGTCACTGGGTGCCTTATAGACCTTTGGCTGTTTATCCATGGACCAATCCAAGGATTGTGTTTTTACCTGGATTGTGTTTGATTGTCAGTACCTTCTCTCCCACATCTGGCTACCTTTTCATCCAAAGAGACTTGAACTCTGTAAGAGGATGAGCCTTTCAAATCCCAAAAAGCCAGCCTGAACTGAGAAAGGACCAACCAGCGCCTGACCCTATCCAGTTCCCATCTCCATATGTCAATCTCACCCCAATGGTGAAGACAAAGCAAAATAGGTTAGGAGTCCTAATCTATTGTGCTCTGTAAATGAATGAAGACACAAAGCAAATATGTCTCCCAATCAAAACTAGGTCTCCCCACTCTGGAACTCTCCAAGGGTGTTGGGAAGTCTTCACCCAAGACCTTCTTAGAAAAGGAACAACTCCACACCTCCAGTGAAGAATTGACAAACTCATTCCTCTAGTCAGGAATTATTTGGAACTTGATACATGCTTTAATAGCTTATCTAGAGCAATCTATCTTCCTAGTCTAGCATGGTCCAGATACTGGCTGTGTGTGATTAGCCCGTTAATGCAGCATTTCTAGAGGGAACCTATCTGGGGAAGATTGGTAGAAGGTCCAGTAAAGATATTTACCCTTCTTTTCCATCCTGTGCTCTATCTTTCTCTCTTTACTGTGGGTTTTTCTTCTTTTACACAGATACAACCACTTTCATGAATGTGTTAAATACACGTTTCATTGCTGCAAGAGGTGGGGCTCGAATTTCCCTTAGCTGTTCTTTCGGCTCTGTGGCAAGTTGGCATAGAGAGACTGAGCAGGACAAATACCAGGAGATTATGAACAGTTCCAGAGTCCATGTGACCAGAAATAATTCAACGGTAATGATACAGATCAACAAACTCCAGCACGCCGACAGTGGTATCTACCACTGTATGATCAAGGACTCATTGAAGCCCTTCTGTGGTACAGAACTCAAAGTCATGGGTAAATCTTTAATCTTCTAAATACTGCCCTCTCTGATGCTATATGCTTGGGTATTGCTATCTATGGACAATACTTCTTGGACAAAAGTCCATACATTTTATTCGCAGAGAAAAATATACCAGCTAATATCTGGGACTCTGTCAGTTCAAACTGGCAGCCTGTCTTAGCTAGATGAAATGCTATACAAGCTAAGGATATTTAGCTTGTATACACACAGGCGGTACCTAAACCACATCACAGGATCTGGATTCTGCCCTGCATGTAGTACAAGACTATTTTCATTTGAAAGATGGAAATGAAAGCAGTGATCAAAACTGGAAATTTCTGTCAATGTAATCCTAGGGCAGTGGGGTACGCAATCACTTTATGACAAGCAAAACTGAGAAGTCAGGAGGGCTCCTCTTGTTGTTTTAAAGGTATCAGCACCTATGAGCAAGTGCAGAGTCGGCACAAGGTGAAAGATGCTATCATCGTAATCCAGACAATTCTTCTTGTCCTTTTTATAAGCATACCGGTCTTCTTAACCCAAAGGAAGGTGAGTGAGTGGGACCTTCATAATAGCAGTTCAGTTGGGGCCTTGACTGACCACTAGACTATAACCATGATCTTTGATATGAGTGCATGTCATTGACTTCTCCCTGAATAAGGGAAGGGCTTTGGGGCATATTGAAGCACTGCAGGAATATACTTCAAGACAGTGGGACTGCTTTCTCAAAGTGGAATCTGGGGAGAGCTTTCCTGCAGACTCAACCCCAAGGAAATGGCACTAGTAAGCATCTCAGGGTGCACTTTCTTATTCTCAGACCCTCTCCTCTGGAACAGTGGACTCCAGATACAAGGGTGAGATCTTTCTTATTTTTATTCTGGAAAGCTATTGAGATCTGGCTCTTCTGGAGGAAATTTGGGGGAAAAGCTGATATTTCACTGATGCATAGTGCCAGCATTGTAATATGTCTGCCATGATTTTGTTTCTTGTTTCATGTTCTTCTATATGTGTAAATGAACAAATGTAAAATATGGACAAATAAATGATAAAACACTTGAAATACTTCAGTAACATGCAAATTGGCAAATGATTATTTGAAGATTATTGCCTCCAGAAGCAACAAATTGAGCAAACTCAAATATGCTTAAATCAATGAAGGCTGAGAAAACTCATGCTTCCAAGCTTGTTTCTGAGCCATGGGTTCCTCCCACCTCACCCCTGGCTATGGATGACATAGCCTGATCCCTGCCATTCTCCAGATTTATTGGACTACAGTTCCCATCATGAACAGACACTGAAACAAATCCTCAAAATAGAAGCTTAAGTGATGGGCTGAGGTTAGGTCAAGGATGAAGCATATATTCTTTTGAAAAATATGAACATAAGGCCCAAGCAGGAAGATAGAGTAAGAGGACCTTACAAAGATGGCAAACAGAGTGCATTCTTGGTTTTGCCCCTTTTGGGAAGAAAAATCAGGTCTGGTTCCATCACATTTCATCTAAAAAGATCTTCTCCAATTAATTAGCCTTTTCTATAGTCCCTCAATAAAGAAATATGGTATTTTTAATAAAACATTAAGATTACTAAATAAATAAGCTCAGCAAGAAATAAAAAAGGACTTGAGATGAATGAGTCTCAAGTGATTATCAGAAAAAAATATCAAGCTAATTGAAGTTTGATTATATATCTCTATGTCATTTTAGGGTGACAGAAAAGATGCCTCTGGGGACGAACATACTTACGAGGTAAGCTTCAGAGTGAGAGATTCTTGGTCTTAACCACATAAAAATGTATGCATTTTTCTTCATATTCCATACTGTCCTATTGTCTTCGGGCCAGAGGATTGTAGCCAGCCATGGAGAAGTCTCTAATTTATATGCAGAAATGTTCAATTCCCCTCTTCTCCATGTGGGGCTTGGAAAAAAATCTATTTGGAACTCTGGGGAGCCATTGCCAGTTAAAATAAATAATTTTGTCTTGGATAGATTATGGATCTAGCTCAATACTGTACAAGTCAGCTTCTTTCATTTTTGACTTCTGGTTGAACAGCCCACCAGTCAAGAACTAGACTAGATGGGCTTTTTATTTCATTGAAGAGAATTCCTTTTATGTCCCCATAGGACATTTTTAAGCAGCTCTTTTACTGGCATGCAGAAAGAACAAAATTGAGTTGGACAGCATATTTCTACCACCACCACCCCCACAACAAAGCACTGCTGATACTTTCAGTTCATAGGCTGATTCCATTTTTGTTCTTCAACAGGGGCTGAGAGTTGAACTAGCTGATACGTATGAAGACATTGGTGCTTACCAAGACAGACCAGAGAAGTGGGATTTGGGGGAACATCCATGTGAAGAATGAAAAGGCTAGCAGCTTGGTCAGCCACAGCTGACTTAAACAAAGGCGCACCAATTCCTGGGGCAACCAGGTTCCACTATAAAAATTCCACTCCAGAGCAGCTTTAAAAATGTGCTTATCTCTTGCTTGCAGCCGATCTGCTAGAAACTACTAAAAAGCAGTATTGACAATCTCCAGATTCCCAGGGACAGCTGAGTCAAGGACATACAAATGGGGAGAAGGGAGAAGACAGGCAGACTCAATAAAAATAAAGCAGAAAGAGCTGAGAAGAGAAATGAATGTGTAAGTAGATGGGCTTTCTGGCTTGAGTTTGCTCTATATTCCCTTCCCAAATGGCACCTTCTTAATTGGTTTCCCGCTCTCACTCATAACTGGCTAGGCAGCAAAGGATTGAATCTGATAAACCTAATATCTAACATCACATTACTTCAATTTCTTTAACTCCAGATTGTCTGGGAGCGGGATTACTGTTCCCAGAATTCCTTACCACGATGGCTATGGTGAAAATATCTGGAATATATTAGCTATAGGACACCATGTTTCCTACTGAGATTTATAGTTTTTTAGTTAGGATTTTTCTTCCTTAGGCTCATATTAAAAAAAATGTTTCTAGCATCCTTATAAAAGAATTTCAAATATATTTGCTGAACCTTTCAAAATAATAAAAAAGTTTAATACTATTTTTTAACATTTTGACAGCATATTATTTCTTTGTTTCAGGAGCATGAAAACAATGTATGCAAACATTGTGTGTTTTCTAATTTCTACATTACAGAAATCTGAAAATGTAACATTTTAGCTTAATATGCATAACCAACTTCTTAGGAATAAACTTTTCCATCTGAACAACAGAACTACTTGTAAATAATTGTGTCTTTGGTCTATAATAGCTCCAGGTGCCCTCCAGCTGGGCTGATTTTAAACAATCAGCATGGCCAATTGCCAAAGCTGGGTGAAGATCACAAGAGTTTATTTCAAACACACCTGGAAGGCACCAGGTTGGAAGAACAATGTATAGTAAGGGCTGCAGAGGTTTTTATTTTTGGGTGAACACATCTATCAATGGGAAGGTTGCATTTTGAAAACAAAAATATTTTTAAAAAACACTTTTTGAAGTAGAGACCTAGTCACTTTTGGCAAGTATAGATGCTTTGCTAAAAATCAATCTGGTCTGTTTGCGTATAATAATAATAATAAACCTTTATTGTCAAAGTACAACATGTGTACATTGAGATTAGCTGAGCCTCCCCCCCTGCTCTCTCCCCCCAACACACAGTGACAACAAACCCTCCATCCCACCACACTATGTGAACCACCTACACCACACACCGGCCTCCCAAGTCAATTCTGCATAAGATTATGTCCCATTTAAAAGCCTAACAGCCCACGGATAAAAGCTATTTTTCAGCCTGTTGGTACGGCTGGCTATATTCCTATATCTCCTACCGGATGGTAGGAGAGTAAAGAGATACCGTCCAGGGTGTGTGTCATCCCTGAGAATCTTCCTCACTCTTCCAAGGCAACAAGCCCTGGCGATGTCATCCAGTGGTGTCAGGGAACAGCTCACAATGCAGAATTATATATACCTATTTCCATTATAAAAATAGTGAAAGGCTTGTTATGATGTCACAACACAAGCTCCACCTTTTGTACTAACGTTGAACAGATGAATATCTAAGTGTCAGAGCTTGCGTTGCGATGGTTTGCAAATTTAACCCTTCCTCCGGAACACCTACGTGTCTCTTGTTTCCAGTGAACGCTTGAGGCAGAAAATACTGCAAGCCATTTTTCCATTGCTTGACCAGAAAAAGTCCAAAAGAAAACAATAACTGAGCCTGTATTATCCTTTCATGCTTGTTAAGGTTACCCTGCCACTAAACACTCTTCACATCAAGAAAGTGGCAATTCGAAGCCACATTCCACATATAAAACACGTATACGGTTGTTATCGAGACACTGCCCCAAATGTCCTTTTAACTGTTACAGGGATGCTCAATTTCATACTCTTTGGGACATGTTTTTCTTCAAATTACTGACTGGAACCGTTTGCTTCCTGTTTTTTCACAAAGCATAGCTAAATACCTTCTCTTCTCAGAAAAGGAAAATGGATGTGGGAAGTGGGGGACTGGGGTAAGCAGCCTCATGCACAGACAAAACCAGAGAGTAAAAACGTTAAATTTTCATAATTCAGTTTCAGTTCTGCCTTTTCTACTCTGCTTCTACCTCTGTGTATCTTTCAATTTATAATGAATCTCAAAGCTGGGGTTCAAATTCAGCTGCATTTAAAAGTCAATGTCAATGTCCCAATATCTGTAAGAACTTAAGTTGACCTGAGCCAGCTAGACCCAGAGCTACCTATGACCATCAGTTACAACAGTCACTGCAGAGGCAGTATCCTGGGGATCTCAGATAGGAAAATGCCATTTCCCCACTTCATTTTTACAATCCCCTGCAATCCTCAGTTAACTACAGAAGGGACAAGAGACTGGCCAATTGGCATAGCTCTATGGAGCAATAGGAAGACTCAAAGTCATCTCTTCCACTATGACCCAGGTAAGTAACAAGCAGTAGTTCCTCAGCAACTATTTTGTGGCCCTGCAGCTTTTTCAGACCATTGCTTTTAAAAACATATGGAAACTGAATTCTGCAACAACAAATAGGAAAAAGATATGGATGGAAGGAAGACCCTCCAAATCATCCTCACTGCAATCTTCAAGCGTCCCCCACCCCAAAAATGTGGTTGATCAAAAGGATAACAAAAGGTTGTACAATGATTTCATTCAATCAGGTGAATGAATGAATGAACCTTTATTGTCAAAGTACAACTATGTGTACATTGAGATTAGCTGAGCCTCCCTCTGTGCTCCCACTCCCCAACACACAGTGACAACAAACCCTCCATCTTACTACACCATGTGAACCAACTACACCATACACCGGCCTCCCAAATCAATTCTGCATTAAATTCACAAAAAATATTTCTCAGGCTTTACCACAACAGCACTTTCTGAAGCTACATTTTTAGAAGTTCCAGCTGAAAGGAGCCCTTAAATGTTCAGCACTGTCCTTTGGTTACTACTCAGGATAAGACCCTTGCACGGCTGTTCCCGCACCCCCCACTCCAGGCTTTTACACCAAGGTTGGCTCTGACTGCCACAAGATGTTCTGCTCTCCAAACCTTTAAGCTCATGGCTCATTATGAGTATGAGAAGATGGGCCATTTTTTTAACCGTAAGTATACATTGTGTCTCCTTCCTCTGGCAGCTTTGTCCAGAAAATCCCTTCTGAGTTTTAAGCAAGCGGCCACAGCCAAAGGTCCAGAATGCAGCCACCAGTCTGAAGGAGACACATACTGGATTTATTCAGAGGTAGACTTGTGTTATGTCCCACATGATGAGGCTCGATCTAGCCTCTGAAATAAGGGATATGACTGCATCCTTCTTAACCTGATCTTTAATTTAGTTATTTAAAACAATTGTGTTCCATTCTTCATTATTACCTAATATTTTGGAGTAGGAATAATAAATTGTTTAAGGATTAAATACAAAAAATGAGTAAGACATTGGCTTAATCATACCTAAAGCAGACTTATAAAATCAGTGAGATTTAAAATAGTAATTATGATTCTGTCTGATTAATTGAACTGGTCAATTTGCTAGATTCTACAATAAACTTGCTCAGATTCCTGATCGATGGAGTCCATGATGGCGATTGGAGCAGCATCTTGCCATATTGACTGGGATTCCTTTTGACCTGTACAAAAGGTGCTTTCTAACATGAACCTTTCACTTGTGGGTTCAACCTATGACCCTTTTGGTTCCTGCAAGGGGGCATGTAAGGGCATGATGAACTAGATCTATGAAGTTGTTACTGCTTGACTTCAGGAGAGGTTATGCAAACAGTCTTGAAGAAGGCTGCAACGCACTTCTCCTTAAGAGGCATTCTCAGAATCTGGCTGTGTTTGATAACTATAATGGATTAAATATATTCTTTCCTATTTGGTTTCAGGCTCAGGCATGGAACTAAGTGGCAAAGCTCACTCTAGTTCAGTGTTTCTTAAACTTTTGTTTCAGGGAGGAAGCAACAGGTGAAGCTAGAAAAAATAACTTCTAGTACCTGAGAATTAGCACAGGGGCCTTCAGGACTGTCTGCTCTCTCCATTGTTTTTCTCTCTATTTACAAATGACTGCATCTCAAGAAAACCAGGAAGGAGTAAACTTTGTCTAAAAAATGAAGGAAGAAGAGGCAGCAACACATACTACTGTATAAAAGATAGCCGAAGCTAAAATCTATTTAAAAAAATAAAAAAACAAAAACAAAAAATCTGACTCTGGTAATAGGCATAACAATTAGAAGTATTTATTGCACAAACATCTTCTATGTTTTCCCATAAAAAATCAAGAGCCATGTAGTTCCAAATAGCAATTAGAGATACAGACGTTGGTATTATCCTAAAGGCATTGACTGTAATATGGGCATAGATAACAAGCAATGCAGAAATAAGGAGAAGGGCAATGCCAACTGAATAACCCCAAACCAGGCAAATACCATTTATAAGGTCACATTGTATAAGCAGCAGGCTTTTATTTTTACTCTCTAGCTCAACGGATTTTATAGCCCTAAAGTGAAAGTGCGCAACAAGTGAAAGTGGGGAAAGATGGCGGCCAAGACTTCTAAAGCTCCTCGGAGTGCGGGGTTTTCCCCGGTGCAGCAGACCTCGATGCAAGCTTTGCTTCCTTCTGCATCTCCTCCGGCATTGACGCTTAAGGATTTACAAGATGCTCTTAAAAAGCATTCACAATTAATGTCTGATATGATGGATGAAAAGTTGAAAAAGCTGGAGGAGAAACTGGAGAAGAAGATGGATGAGAAGTTTAGAGCAATGAGGGTAGACATCTTTTCTATAATTGAAAGTGTAGCTGAATGTGTGCAAGAGCTGGAGAAAAAAGTGGAGGATCTTAGTCAAAAGAACTCTATATTAGAAGTAAAGGTATTAGAGAATGAAAATATAAAGGACAAAATGGACGGAGAACTGAGCCTTGTTCAGTATCATCAGATGCAGTATGCTATTAGAATTAGGGGCTTAAAAGAGAATCCTAAAGAAGATTTAAAGCAGCTGATCTCTGAGGCTTTGGAAGTGGTATTGGGCCAGCCAGCATCTGAAATTGAGGGAAGTATGGATAAATTTTTTCGTGTAAATTCATGGATTGCAAGACAGAGGAAGCTACCCAGAGATGTGGTGGTCTATTTTACAAAGAGAGTAATTAGAGATGAAGTCATTCAAGCTGCTTATGATACTAAGTTGGTAGTTGCTGAGCAAGAAGTTTTGGTTTTAAAAGAGATTCCTCCAAAGATTTTAAGGAGAAGGAAAGATTTTGCATTTCTTACACAAGAACTTAAGAAATGTGATATTAAGTTTAGATGGGAGATTCCAGATGGACTGATGGTGATGCACGAAGGTAAAAGATATCGTCTGGTTACTGTGGCCCAGGCACGTGATTTTTACAGCAATGTTTTAAAAGTGACCCCCCTATTACTTTTGGAAGCTGCAAAGGGATTTGGTGAGGGAAAGACTCAAGATGTTGCAGATAGACAGACAGAGGAGAATGGTGTCGGAGGGGATCAAGTTACAGTCTCATCGGCTGCAGCTGGAGAGCAGAGGATGTCGCGTGCCTCCCTAAGACGAGCGAGACGGAAGCAAGAGCAAGACCAGCAGAAAGTCATGGAACCTTCAAAGTGTACTTATAGTGAAGTTGTGGAAGGGGCGCGGTCCAAAGAAGTCGTAGGGGTCATGTCAGAGGTGCTTCAAAAATTTTGGGGCGTCAAGATTGGTGACTAAATTTCTAATTTAGAATGTCAGTGGGTTAAATTCATCATAGAGGAGAAAGAAAGTTTTTTAATATTTAAAATAAAAATTCATCATAGAGGAGAAAGAAAGTTTTTCAGGTTGCAAGAAACGTATATTAGGGTAATGGATTAAAAGTATTTATTGAATTTAAGATTGGGTATGCAAGCATTTAACTAACAACAAGTTGACTTTTTTTTAAATTATTACACATAAAGGGTACCTAATTGGATTATTAAAAAAAAATTTTAATTTCTTTATCTTTTATATATATTTTCTTTTTTATATATCTTTTTTGAGTCATGCTAGATTGTATTTCTTTTTTACTTGAACTTAAGGATGATTTGGAATTAGGAATAAGGATTGGGACTAAGGAATTTTATTTAGCATTTGAGTAAAGCTCTTTTTCTGTTTTCTTCTTTTTTGTTTTATATATCTGTAATATTAATATTGTTTGTAATCATTTTATATGAGCTAGAGGGTGATAGATTTAATAGTTTATTGTAGATAGCATATGGATGCTTATGTTTGTTTTTCGCTTTTATACCCTGTATTTAGCTCTGGGAAGTCGGGGGGGAGGAGGGGGGAATGGGGGAGAGGGATAGGGAGGGTTAGATAGGGGTGGGGGAAGGGGGGACTGATAAAGTTAAAATGTACTGTAAAACTTTTTAAATAAATATAAGCAGCAGGCCTACACATCCAAAATTCTCTATTCTTTGGAGTTTTTCTATTTTTTCAATGCAGCAGATGTTAAAAGTCCAATTTCAGTATTTCATATTCCCAACAAAAATGACTATTATGTGGGTAGACATGCGATCTACTCAAGAAGTATAGATCTTCATGAGTCATCCTAGTGACTGAGAAATAAGATGCATCAAGAAAAAATGGTGCCATGTAGAGATAAGGAACTCCCAACAAAAAGTGATGCCCTCTGTGATGGAACAGTATGTAACCATCTGGCCAGAGCATATACTTAAGAACTGTGTTAGAGTATTTAGCATTTACAGGGTTAATGTTGTATCCTTAGCAGAATTGTATGTAAGAACACGTAGCATTTACAGGGTTAAATGCTATTTCCTTAAGAGATGGCTTCTGGGAAATGTAGTCTAGTTGTTAGTAAATCTTATAGCTTATCTAGAACAGTGGGAGGAGTTTCAAAGTTTATTGCAGAATATCCTGGCTACGTGCCTTTGTATTATCTCTCTGCATAAATCCAAGGCACGAGGCTTCTTCACTCTGTACGAACATGGGGTGAATCTACCTTTATTTTTTTGCACTGCTAGAATGGACAGATATGCTCACGAACAGATGAACCTAGCAGCAAACGTAAGTCTGCCTAGGATTCCTGATCAATAAATATTTGTTTAAAACTGTTCTGCAGAGCTTATGCTATCTGGACAGAATTATAATGCATCTCTAATTCATGGTTCCACAATACCCTCCGTAAATGGTGTACACACTCAGAAATCTGCCATCTTACAACAAAGTTGAGGACATATTAATTAAGAAAAATAACCTTCAAAGTCAATAGGTGATCTTGGTATAATATTAGCCATCTTGTTTAGCATGTTCCATGCTATGCAGTTCCTCTATTCTATGGAGCAAGAAATCCTTTTGTAGAAAGAAAACGTAAATGCAAGGGCAATTGTCCCCACAAGTTACTACCCTCATAGTCTGCTATGCGCAATCTTCAGAGATTATTCCCTGGAGGTTCACTTAATGGGGTTTTTCTTTAAGATGTAGTTTGCCTATAAATATATTTTAAACACATGGAACATCAACAATAAACATAATCAATGAAATCATATTATTATAGGTAATCCCCAAGTTATGAGCATTCACTTAACATTCATTTGAAGTTATGTGGCCAGTACCCCCTAGTGTTTACGAGCAAATCCCAAAATTATGAATATTACAGCACCACAGCAGTCTTTCGCCCTTATGAGTTACTGCAGAGGCTCTGCAATATTCACCCTATTCCCTTCCACTCCCAACTGCTTCACCCTCCCTTCCTGCTGTGCTGGACTCACTTACCTTGCAAAATCTGTCTCCTCTGTGCCGCAGTTTCTTTCTCTTTGAGGGAGAGGAGAATCGGCTTGGAAATGCTTTTCACGCCGACAGTGGAAGCTCCTGGGTGCTGTAATATTGCGCAAGTTCAAAGACAAATTCTCTCCAAAAGAGATCATGGCCCCTGGAAACTTCCATTCTGAGTGCGGGGAGTATTTGCTTTGTTTGCATGCCTATGGGGCAAAGTGTGGAATTGGAATCGGCCAGGTGCAGAAAGCAATGCCACCTGTGGCCTGGGTGCACTGCTCACTCGTCGACGCCAGCCTTGATCTGAGGACAGGAACAAATCATTCAACTGAGTGGGGAGGCATTGCAAGGTGAATCCCCTTGCACCTGCGTCCAAGATGCTGATGGCGGCAGCAACAGCCACCTGAGCAGCTACGATCTCCCTTACCCAACCAGCCAGCCAGCCGCCTGCCTGACCTACTCCTTGCTTGACTGGTCGGTGGCACAAATCCTGACTACTCTTCTCCTTGTCCTCCTCCCCACTAAAGCGGCAGTGCCAGCTTCAGTTTTTCTGCTCTGTCCAAAAGGAAGAAAGCGGAGGTGCAAAGCAGGATTGCTCTCAAGAAGACACAGGTGCACTGCTCGCTCACATGTGCCAGCCTTATTGAGAACAATCCCACTCTGTGCTTTGACTTCTTTCCACTCAGACAGAGCGGAGAAACTAAAGCCGCTGCTGCACAAACACTTTTTATCGAAACACAGACCTGAGAGAGATTGAAAGGTCCATGTGCCTGCCAGTGGGGTGCTTCAGAATGGAAAGGAACGCTCCATATGACTGAGGTCTCCATTTAGATAAAAAGTGTTTGAGTGCCTATGAGGCTATTCAAAATGCAGGAATTTGCTGCGATTTGAAGCTCCATATGACAGTCCTTTCTGTTTCTGAAGCACCCCACTGGCAGGCCTTTTCTAAAACCCCTTCCTGGCCAAAACAGAGCCAAAGAGTGAAGCACGCTCACTTCAGAAGCTTGTTTCTGCCAGGAAGGGGCTTGAGAAAAGGCTTTTTCCAGCAAAAACAAGCCAAAAAATGAGGCACGCTCTCTCCAGAGGCTTGTTTTCTCCAGGAAGGGGTTTGAGAAAAAAAATAGGGTTTTTTTTGCAGAAAATACGCACGATATTACGGCACCCAGGAGCTTCCATTGTCAGCACAAAAAGCATTTCCAAGCCAACTCTCCTCTCCCTCAAAGGGAAAGAAACCACAGCAGAGAGCAGACAGATTTTGCAAGGTAAGTGAGCCCAGCGCAGCAGAAAGGGAGGGGGAAGCATGAGATATCTTAGTGGGTTGGGGAGTCCTTAGGGGCCTGTTTCACCACTAGGCCCCCCATGGCCTTCCCCATCCTGAGATACCTCATGTACACTTAACGAGCTGCGTGTGTCTTAATGAGCAAGGGAGTGATCTCGTTTTGAGGTACAAGATTCACTCCGAGTTTTCAAGTTACGAGTGGAACGTGCAGGCTCCAATACACTCGTATTTCAAGGACTACCTGTAGCTACATACACAGAAATCTACCCAAATGTCTACCATCCCACTGTTCCAGTAAGATAATATAAAATCAGTCCTAGGACAAAGTCAATCAGTTACATGACAGTGTAGCAATGCCAATCTTATTGTAGCTGGAATCATGATCAGTCTGTTCAGCACCTGTAGTGATCAGCAGGAAAAGCGTAACCACGTCCATTGCTGTAGTTTTCAGTAATGTGGAGAACTCTTCCCAAAGTGGATGTAGTTTCCCTTGATAATAATAATAATAATAATAATAAACCTTTATTGTCAAAGTACAACATGTGTACATTGAGATTAGCTGAGCCTCCCCCCGTGCTCTCTCCCCCCAACACACAGTGACAACAAACCCTCCATCCCACCACACTATGTGAACCAACTATACCACACACCGGCCTCCCAAGTCAATTCTGCATAAGATTATGTCCCATTTAAAAGCCTAACAGCCCACGGATAAAAGCTATTTTTCAGCCTGTTGGTACGGCTGGCTATATTCCTATATCTCCTACCGGATGGTAGGAGAGTAAAGAGATACCGTCCAGGGTGAGTCATCCCTGAGAATCTTCCTCACTCTTCCAAGGCAACAAGCCCTGGCAATGTCATCCAGTGGTGTCAGGGAACAGCCCACAATGTCTTGTGCTGTGCTCACTACCCTCTGTAATACTTTCCTATCCACGGCTGTCAGACCAGCATACCAAACCACAATACCATACGAGAGGACGCTCTCTATAGTAGACCGGTAAAAGAGGGTCATTAGCTGTTGTCTGCAAGACCCTAAGAAAGTGAAGCCTCTGTTGGGCCTTTCTAGCCACCTGAGTTGTGTTAACTTTCCAGGTCAGATCTTCACAGAGGAAGACTCCCAGAAATTTAAAGGAGGAAACTCTGTCTACACAGTTCTCTCCGATGTAAAGTGGGGCAGGTTCCTCCTTTTTTCTCCGGAAGTCTAACACCATCTCTTTCGTCTTTCCGATGTTTAGGTGCAAGACACCATATGGATAGTTTTGTACCTCCGCCCTATATGCTGTCTCATCCCCACCTGTAATAAGACCCACCACAGTTCTATCATCTGCGAACTTGATTATCGCAGTGGATGGGTCAGATGATACACAATCATAAGTGTATAAAGAGTACAGGTAGGGGCTAAGCACACAGCCCTGTGGCGTGCTGGTGCAAAGCTTCAGGGGGGTGGACAAAGCAGAGCTGACCCTCACTGTTTGTAACCGATCCCTAAGAAAGTCTTGAATCCAATCGCAGATGGCGGGGGAGAATTTCAAGTCAGTCAGCTTCTCGATGAGAATGCTCGGCAAAATGGTGTTGAAAGCCGAGCTGTAGTCAACAAAAAGCATCCTGACATAACTTCCAGGCTTCTCGAGATGACTTGCTACAGAGTGTAAAGCAGTAGCTATGGCATCGTCAGTCGACCTATTTCCCCTGTAGGCAAATTGATGTTTATCAAAGTCCAGTGGGAGGCATGTCCTAAGATGTTGGAGAACCAATCTTTCGAAGCATTTCATGACTACAGACGTTAATGCAATAGGTCTGTAGTCATTCAGGCACTCAACTGCAGTTTTCTTGGGGACTGGGACAATGGTAGCTGCTTTCAAGCACGATGGTACACATGCCGTTTGCAAGGAGATGTTAAAAATCCTTGTCAGGACCCCTGCTAATTGATCGGCACAATTCCTGACCACTATCCCCAGTACCCCATCTGGGCCTGTGGCTTTGCTGGGATTCACAGCCTTCAATACAGCTCTCACTTGATGTTCACACAGGGTGAGTGGCTGAGAGTCAGAAGGCCGGCTAGCAAAGGCTATGGGGTCTGGTCTTTTAACCTCGTAGCAGGCAAAGAAGATATTCAGCTCCTCAGCCAACGAGACATTGGTGTTTGCCATGCTCCTCGTGCTGCCCTTATAGTTGGTTAAGTGCTGCAGTCCCTGCCATACTTGCCTCGGATCGTTGTTCGCTAAGTGGTTCTCCACCTTTTCTTTGTATTGTTGTTTTGCCATCCTAATGCCTCTTCTGAGATTTGCCCTGGCCTCTCTGTATCTGTCCCTGTCCCCCACCTTAAAGGCAGAATCCCGGGCTCTCAGGAGTGTTCGTATCTCTGCAGTCATCCAGGGTTTACAGTTCCCGTAAACTCCAATGCACTTATCCGTTGTTACACTATCAGTGCATGTTCTAATATAAGAGAGTACGGCATCTGTATATGAATTTAGATCTTGTTCTTCAAATATACTCCAGTCAGTGGTTTCAAAGCAGTCCTGCAACTGACTGAGAGCACCCACTGGCCAGGTTCTGACCCCTTTTATTATTTATTTATTTATTTATTTAATTTGTATACCGGCTATTTGGACAACGGTGGCCTCCTGCGGACACAAGGTCTCCCTCATAACTACCGCCACTCCCCTGCCCCTACCCTGAGCCCAAGGCTGGTGCAGCACCCGGAAACCTGGCGGGCAAAGATCAGCCAGAGGGATACCACCCTCTGGACCCAACCAGGTCTCCATAATGCAAGCCAGGTCTGCATAGTCACCCTCAACCAGATCCCAGATGAGAGGAGCCTTATTGACAACGGACCTGGCATTCAAGTACACCAGCCGGAGCTCAGGTGGCTGCACATCCTCGCTCCTGGAACCTCAGGGCAAAACCAGAGGGTCGGAGCGCCTCACCGCTTGGAGATAGCGGAGACGCACTCCCGGATGTCGATGCGGCCCTCTTTTCGTACACCTGCTACCATTCCCTAACGTCGTGGGAATAGGTAATCCCACGACCCGCTCTAGAGCTCCGGAGGCAGCCAACCCCCGCTCCCCCCTATGTGATCAATCCCGGACCTGGCCTGAACAACAGTTGGTGGACTCCCCCCCATTTCTATCCAACCACGAAATCCCTCCCCCCTCCATAACTCCACAAAAAAATTAACGAAAAAAGTAACCAGGGGCCTCTTATTAAATTTGTACCAGAGGCCCCTGTCCCTGCCCAGCCATCTCTCAGGGTCCCAACAATCGAGCCCTTCATCAAGAGGTGGAATGGAAAATGAGGCGGGTCGCACCCAGGATGGGGGGGCACCCCTGAGGGCGAACAAAACCGTGCTGGAATAGCTAAGACACATAATGATTATCGAAATAAGTCTGGCAAAAAGGCAGACCCTAGATCAAACAGGAGGATCTTAAATCAGAAGGTAAGTGTCCAATCTGCGAACCCAGCTCCACTGCCACTTGAGCTGGGTATAACCCCGGAACAGATCAACCCCCGTCCTCTCACGACGGTCGGGACTGGGGAGCAGCATGGAACACAAAACCGGGGTAAGGCATACCACCTAGAGCTCTCACCTCTAGGAAGGTAGCAGCTGGTAAGTCTTGACCACTCTCCCACAGTGGTTTTTTACCCAGGTCCTTCTGAAACCTTTGGGGAGGGGGGGCGACGGGCAAAAGAGTCAGCAGGTTAATCCAAGGCATAAAAGCCTACAGAGTCACAAAATGGTGAGGAATCCTGGCTGCAAAGTTCTTCATCGCGTCAGGAGAGGACCAGGCGATGATTAAGCCAATAGAGGAGGAAACCAGGAAACCCATAGTATTTCCACTGGGCCACAAACTTGGTCTAGCTGGTTTCTGGCGGCGCAAAACTGGTTTGTGCCTCCCAATCGTCCAAGCCACAAAGCGTCCGCTCTCCACCACTGGGCCATGGTCACCATACCGGAGCAGCCGCAGCACTCCAACTCCCCTCGTCGCCAGCCGCCCCAGATGCCAACCACAATGTCTCCACCACTCCACCACTCCGATGCTGCTCCAAGCCGCAACTCCAACGGCACCGACCATCAGTCAGCCGGCGCCCCACAGAGCGTGGCTCCTCCAGGCAGCTGGTAAGCTCTCCCGAGCACCGCCAAGCTCCGCCAAGTTGTCCTGGGCTCCGTCGGGCTCCCACGGCACCGACAGTCAGCTGGTCGGCGCCGCATGGAGCGCGGCTCTTCCAAGCTCTTCCAGGCCTTCCACCAGGCTCCGCCGGGCTCCTGCGGCACCGACAATCCACCGGGCTCCCGCGGCACCGACAATCAGCTGGTTGGCGTTGCACGGAGCGCGGCTCTTCCAAGCTCTTCCAGGCCCTCTGCCAGGCTCCACTGGGCTCCCGCAGCACCGACAATCAGCTGGTCGGCACCGCACGGAGCGAGGCTCTACCATGCTCTTCCGGGCCTTCCAACGCTCCACCGGACTCAGCCGAGGACCCTCCGAAGGTCCAGAGCTCGCAGAGTCAACTCCCATAACGGTGACTGCCTGAGTCCTTTTCCTGAGAGGAACATACTTTGGGCACAACAGGAGTGAAAGATGGTCAGATGTACCCAGGTGGGGAAGAGGGAAAGCTCTGTATGCCTGTTTCAGATTGGAATACACATGGTCCAAAGTGTTCTTCCCTCTGGTCGAAACTTGCACATACTGTACAAACTTAGGGAGAACTGTCTTCAGACAAGCTTGATTGAAGTCCCCAGCCATGACAAGAGCGCCCTCTGGGTGAGTTTGCTGCTGCCTGGTGATGACGTCATACAGCTTAGAAAGTGCCATGTTGACATTGGCATCAGGTGGAACATAAACTGCTATAATAATTACCACAGTAATTTCTCTAGGCAGATAGAAAGGCCTACATATAACAGTCATCAGTTTCACATCTGGGGAGCAATACGTGTATACCAATCTGCTGTTAACACACCATTCACAGTGTATGTACACACACAGTCCTCCTCCTTTACCCTTCCCGGAGTGTTTATCTCTGTCAGAGCGGTGAAAAACTCGGCTTATCAACTCCACAGCTTCATTCGGTATCTCTGAATGTAGCCAGGTCTCCGTGACAACGATCACACAGCATTCCTGGAGAGGCCTGCTTTCTGCTAACTGCAGCTGTAATTCGTCAATTTTATGGACGAGGGATCTGGCATTGCTTAGAAAAAGGCTCGGCAATGTTGGTCTAAAAGGCTGCCTTCGAAGTCGAGTCAGAATCCCAGCCCTGCAGCCACGTTTTTGCTTTCACTCCTTTCTCTTTCGCTTACGTCGTCTCCTCCCCAGCCCGAAGACAATCCATGGAGATCCTGGAGGCCTCGCTATGCAGTTCGGTATGTTTTGTGACTGCTGAAAATCACTAGTAATTTCAGATTGCCTTGCAAGCCCGATGTTTAACAGCTCTATACGTGAGTAGGCTATTTTAGCCTCTTGCACTACACTGTGCACATTCATCCATACGCATATTAATCCAATCACCACACACCAGTACCGGGAGCTCAGAGCCGCTGCGTGTGAACGTGCCGCCATCTTGTGAAAAAAAAAAGTCTACTGGATCAAAAGACAATCATTAGTCATTAGTTCCAGGGAGCCAGGCTTCTATTAGCACTCACCATGTATCTATTGAAATTTAGTGTCCACTCAGTTTCCATATTGATATTTTCTATTCTGTTGTTGTAGCTCTCAATTGTGTCCACCAGCAGAAAAACAGGTTCTTTCTTCCACACATGGAATATGTAAACTTTCTCCCCTGGGGGTTCCACTTGCATAGACTAGGTGAGATGCACGGCTTCCCTTGCTTGAATGACCTGCAGTTGGACAGGAGACAAATCAGCTGTTAAAAAAAAGACTTACAAAAAATAATGGATGCTGTAACTGACTTGGGCTGTTCCCAGCCTCTGAATCTAGTAAGACACCTGGACATCAATGTCTTGCCACATCTGCCAGAGAAGTCACAGGCACAGTGAGTTCATGCCACAGCTCACCAGAACCTGAAGTGTCCACCTTCCTTTCTTTTACCTTTTTGGTAAAATACTGGTATAACCTGTTCACCGCCCTGAGTCCCCTGGGAGAAGGGCGGTATATAAATTAAATTAATAAATAAATAAATGGTTGAATGTCAAAGTTCAAACAGATTAAAAAGGTGAAGTCACAATGCTAGGGGTGAAAAAAAAATCAAAACCTAGTTGAACTCAACTAGTCATAATTGGCCTTTTAATCATGCAAGATAAGATAAAACTGCTAAGCAGGGTTTTCTTCTCCTACTTAGGAAGACAAATACGGAGAGATTTCATATAACCATAAAACCAAATTGGTTCTCTATAAAGGCTTCCCTTCCCCCCAAAAAAATCTCCTACTCAGATGAGAGAGATTTACAAACCATTTTTTGCCCTTAGAGTTTACAGCACCCATGCATTCTTTTGTGTAAACCACATTGATGGTAAGCAAGTGTGCATCCTCAGGATCTGACATTTGCTCAGTTGTGTGCAGCTTCCTCACTTCTACTTTACTTGAGAGACACACTTGTGCAAAATGATTTGGTCTCCCACATGCTCTGCAGGTTTTCCCATATGCAGGACACTGTTCTTTCTCTCGTACACGCACACTGCCACAGTACTTGCATGATACAGTACTTGCTCCTAGGTGTGTAGATTAATTTTATGCTGACGCTTGTGCTTGTAGTTCTTTATGCTTAGCCTCCAGCTGCATTGACACTCTTAATCTGTTTATCCTGCTCCAAAGCTGCCATCCATTTGTCAGTAAATTCTGTAGTATGACATCTCAATTGCAGCTTGTAAGCTTAAATTATGTTCCCTCAAAAGGTGGTGGTATGTGTTTTCACTAGTGATACCCAGAACTATTTTACCACAAATAAGTTCAGAGAGCCATAATCACAGCTTGCAGCTTTTTCTCTTAGCTGTGTGACAACTGTTTATTGCTTCACTTTCTTCTTGCTTACAGCTGCCAAATATATCTTTCTTTATATGACATTTTAGAGGATCTGAAAAAGATATCTAAGGCATCTAGGATGGCTTTAATATCACTCTTTTGCTCCTCTGTAAGGGTTAAATTATGCTTGTAAACATGGAGGCATTTGCTGCCCATCAGTCTTCTCAGTGTGGCTGCCTGCACTACTGCCGATTTGTCATTTAAGCTGTAGCTAGGAAATAATCCTTAAATTCTGCTCTGAAGTTAGCCCAGTTACTGCTGCAATCTCCACTTACCCTCATTGCCTCAGGCAGTGGAATGCTGTTAGCAGCTGCCATAATGCTGGTTTCCTGGCTTCAAACGTTCAGCTTCCAGAACAGGACCACAAGTCCTAGACTGGCATGCATCAAATATGTAGAGACAGCACAGATTCAAATGTTTCTAACACCATGTTTCATGTGGAGTCAGTAAATACAATACAAGGCATCATAGTGCAGAAGCCATGTCATTATAGGTTACATGTCATTGCAGGGTGCCGTCGGTCACAGAGTGTCGGCTGGCAGCCCCCAGGGGGAGGGCGTTCTCTGTGGGCGCGCCAGACCTTTGGAATCATTTACCGGTTGAGCTCCGGATGGCTCCTGACCTTTGCTCTTTCCACCGTGACCTGAAAACTTACCTATTTGAACAAGCCGGCCTGGTCTGATGGGTTTGGGGTATTTTAATCGTAATTTTAATTAACTTTTTACTGCAATTGGGCTATTCTATTTAATTCTCATTTTAATTTTTGTATATTGTATTTTTACTGCATTTTATTGCCCTGTACACCGCCCTGAGTCCTTCGGGAGAAGGGCGATATAGAAATTAATTAATTAATTAATTAAATAAATAAATAAATAAATAAATAAATAAATAAATAAATAAATAAATAAATTATAGAAAGAGAGAGAGCATAGAACAGAACAGGAGCATACAATGCATCACAGGAACAATAGAGATGAATCAGAGTAGCAATGTGACACAGGAAACAAATACAATAGAGATGAATGTTAGAGCTGTATTTAAGGTAAACATAACACCCATAACAATAATTTCTTCAGAAAAGCTCAAATATTATATAACCAGTGAGTTAGCCAAAAATAATAATAAAATTACAGACAGGAAAACATAATGGATAAAATAGAATTTTAGCATCTGAGTTCCTGATTATGAAATCCTTTTTCTTCTCTTCTCTTGTTCCACACACCTTTACATGCATTTAAAGACTTGGGAAGAGCAAAGATTAGGAGAGAAATGGCTGAGATGGAGGCTTACAGGTGATCAGAGGAGAAAAGGGTAGGGGTCCTCAACCTCCGGTACATGCACAGGCCCCGGTCTGCAGCATGCCAGAAACTGGATCACGCAAACAAGCAAAGCTCCATCTGTGGGATGCAGGCAGCACACAACATCACACGACCTCCGTTCACACAAAAGCTTCTCTCCAGAGAAATTGGACCCTGGTGCCCAAAAAGTTGGGGAGCCACTGGAGTAGGGGATCAATGCTCACCAAATGTACCTCTAATGATACAAACTATTATTAAATTAAATTCCCTTCTAAATCATGTATAATTAAGATTCTTCCTTTCAGATATGTTAATGTAAGTTCTTCTATTCCTTGATTGGCAGAAAAAAGGCCAAAGTAAAATGAACTGTCCCAAGAGAACCAGTTTAGAGACAAATGCAACCCATTTCCAAAATCTTGCCAAGAAAACTTTTGGGACTAGTTCAATGAGTCACTAGAAATCAAAAACTGACTTGAAGGCAGCAAAATGAAACAAAATCTTGAAAAAGGGCTAGGGCCTAGCCCACAGGTCTGCAACCCGCGGCTCCGGAGCCGCATGCGGCTCTTTCAGCCATCGGCTCCGTCTTCTGCCATGTGCAGTCTTTCAGCCATGCGGCTCCGTCTTCTGCCATGTGCAGTCCAAAAAAAAAAAGTGGGACTAAAAATGTTCAACCAATCAATTCAAATATGCAGGGTAGGTGCATATCTCACCTTGGCTCCACTCTTCAGTCAAATCCTGTTCTGCGCATGCGCGCATGTACGCACATGCGCGCACATTTTTTTGCGGCTCCCAGTTTTTCCTTTTGTGAGGGAACCGGTTCTGAGTTGCTCTTTCACTGTTTCAGGTTGCTGACCCCTGGCCTAGCCCTAGCCAGCCTGTTGGGTGAAGGGACAATCACTGATTGATAATGATGGGCTGGGTGCCAATACAAAGCAAGATTAGACATACACTTCAAAAAAAGACCAGGAAGCCTGTAATGGGGGAGTTTGTCTGGTAAAAACAAAGAATGCTTATTCCAGGAAGTAAAGCTTATAACAATTCTGTGTGGTTAAAAAGCTGATAAAAGTAACAAAGAGTTGGGCATCTTGCAAGCTCTGCTAAAAGCTAGTAATACAGATGGCCTGAAGCAAATAGGATGCGTATTAAATAATTCTTGAAGCATTAATTGGCCAAGGCTTAGGGACTGCTAGAGACCAATAGAATAACTTTTAGATTATTATTGAAATGTTTATTAGATCAGGGCTTTTCAACCAGTGGTACGGGTACCACCTGCGGTACATTGGCACCTGGCAGGTGGTATGCGACCATCCTAGAAAAGTGATAGCAGGGGAAGGGAATGAGCTGAACCGGTGGCAGCACCGCACAAGCCTGAGCGAGAGACGGCTGGAGCTGCAGGGCTGTGGGGGCTCAGCGGAAGCTCCAGGATCAGCGCTTCTTCAGGGCTGTCAGGGCTCAGTGGAAGCGCCAGGATCAGCGCCAGGCTCCAGCTGGAGCTCAGCACTGATCCTGATGCTTCTGCTGAGCCCAGAAGAAGCACCAATCAGCTGGAATGTTGCAGCATCTCCAGGGTCGTGTAATTTACATTCAGATGCTTGGCAACTGATTCATATTTATGATGGTCACAGTGTCCCAGGGTCATGTGAAGTGACCAAAACCTGCTGCAACCACCCAGCAGAGGGGGAGGGAGAGATAAAAACCAAACACCCCACCCCATCCCCGCTGCCAATTCTCAACTGAAATGCTCACCACAATGAAAACCTTGGACAGGAGGAAGAGCGGCACTGGGCGGGCAGGCAGGTGTCTTGCTCGGCTGTGGTTTGGGGGGTACTTTTTTCGTTCCCATTGTAACTTCGAACAGTCACTAAGCTAACTGTTGTAAGTCGAGAAGTACCTGTACTTCATTTTTTCTTTTTCTTTTTTTTTTTTTTTGGTCATCAAGTTTTTGACACCTTGCTAGGTGGTACTCGGATGTTGCCATATCCTAAAAGTGGTACAATGGGTGAAAAGGTTGAAAAGCCCTGTATTGGATGATATTTCTTATATATCCCACCTTAACCTGCCTTGTACTTTAGAGAAAATGTATAAAACTTTATTAATTCTGTGGTTCGGGGTTTCTTGGCATTTTGGCCAGGATCCTTTTTCTTGGAGCGCTTCAATAAAAGACAACAAAACCTGCACCTCATGTCTATTCTTCATCAGCCTTAGCACCAGGTTCAGACCCGAACTGGGGACAACAATAGACTTTCCCTTTCTCTCAAAGCTTGACAGCAGTGATCAGTTCTGGGTATTTAAGTGGGAAAATATTTGAAAAAATATATATGAAAAATACGTAGTTTTAAATTCCTGCAAAATTATGTACAGATAGTCCTCGACCTACAACCATAACTTAGCCCAAAATTTCCATTACTAAGTAAGATATTTATTACGTGAGTTTTGCTCCATTTTAAGACCTTTCTTACCACATTTTAAAGTGAATAACTGCAGTTGATAAATTATTAATATGATTGTGTGGGAAGTCAGTCCCCCCTGAGAAAAATATTTTTGGGAATATTAAAAGGCAGAATATTATATTTCCCCAAAGGATCTTAAAGGCAGAAACCAACACACACAAGTCTCTCTGCCCCAAACAGAAATCAGGTCTGCAGAAATGCAGATGTGATAATCTTGTCAGAAAGACTGGAGCCAGAAAGCTGGGATTAGAAAGAGAAAGATCCCTAGAGTCAACAATCCCTCACACCAAAACAATCCAACAGTCATCAGCCACAACCACAGGGAAGCAGAATATGACCTTTGGGATATAACAGGATTAACCCACCACCATCAGAATACCAGAAAGGCACACACAGACTCAGGTCAAAGTTCATGCCACAGGAACAACTCCATACAAAAGCCCAAGAAGGTATAAAACCGACCACTCCCTACTACATGTTTTTCCAAAGCCAACTTTCTGTTTGGCTGTTCTTCAATAAACAACAACCTTTTTTCTAAAGCAGCCTCCGTTTTGTTTATTCCCAGCTTGGACTGGACCTTGATGAAGATTTTCTTTCAACAATTGTTAAGTGAATCTGGCTTCCTCACTGACTTTGCTTGTCAGAAGGTCACAAAACATGATCATGTGACCTTAGGACACTGCAACCACCTTAAATATGAGTTAGTCATGTATGTCATGTATGTTTCACTTGTGTTATGTGTTTCACTTTGAGACCAGGCAACTAAATTTCATTTTTGATGTGTGCCATTGTGTATCTTATCTTATCTATCTTAGTTGCTAAGCATCTGAATTTCAATCACGTGACTATTGGGATGCTGCAAAGGCCATAAGTATGAAAAACAGATATGTCATTTTTCAGTGTGCTGTTGTAATTCTGAATAATCTCTAAATGAACTGTTGTAAGTCAATGACTACCTCTAGTTACTACAGGTCTCTAGTCCTTTCTACTTTGTTATATTCATGAGTTCAAGTCCTGCCTTGGCTATGAGTCACCTGGGTGATTTTGAGCCACTCTCTCTCTCTCAGTCTAACCAGCCTTACAGGGTTATTGTTGTGGGAAAATAGGAGGAGGAAGGTATACTAGATATGTTACTTGCTTTGTAAAAGATAAAGGTAAAGGTTCCCCCGCACATGCGTGCTAGTCGTTTCCAACTCTAGGGGCCGGTGCTCATCTCCGTTTCAAAGCTGAAGAGCCAGCGCTTGTCCAAGGACGTCTCCGTGGTCATGTGGCTGGCATGACTAGACACCAAAGGCGCACAGAACCTGCTTTGAATTATTTGTAAAAATAATAAAGGTTGAATACAAATAGTGAATGAATAAATTCTCAAGATAACTTAACAGTATATGGTAATTTTAAATTGCCTTTTAAAAATGTTTCCTTAAGTAAATGTCTACTTTCTAGTCTGAATTATTGTCCATTGAAAAATGAAAACCAACCTAACCAAATAGAACAGGCGTTGGAATCAGGTAAATTACACACACACACACACACACACACACACACACAAAGCAGCTGGTTGGAGTACGATTAAGGATTATTTTTTATTCATTGCTTAAAAATATCAGGAGCTTTCAAATGATTTCCATTTGAATACTTCTTTAAATATATATAAAAAAGAAAATGTTTTTGTGTATTTACCATAACCATTTTATCAATTATTGCTTAAATTAGGCAAAAATACTACCCAAAGATATCAAAGTAAGCTAAGCAGGGCAGGGCATTTGCACAATCAAACCACATTTTTTTCATAAAGGCTTGCAAATTTGCAAATATGCTTCTCTGAACCATAATACAGAACCTATCTGAATATATGGACTCAGCTGTTCATTCTGGTTAGCCAAAATGGTTTCTGCATGAATTCCCCTTTTATAATCTTCTTAGTCTAATGATTTAAAATATATCCCATTTTTCTTATAGTTTTTAAAGTGCACACACTTTGGAAATGTGGTCATTTTGTGGGCACTTTCACAGAATGGATACTATAGAGCAGAATACAGCAGCATTTCTCAATCTCAGTAAACCAATTCCCAGAATTTCTCAGCTAATGTTTTCAACAGAAGAAAAAATGAAAGTGCTCCCAAGTAACCTATCCCCCTTTTCTTGAATGCTCTCTATCCCCTCCATTTATCTTTCTCAATGAGGGTGGGCGGGTAACTCGGGCTTCCAAACAAATCTTGGACTGCAGGTACAAACCTGTTTATTTTTCAAACCCTATCTCTTTCTCTCAACCTCACCTAATTCTTCCAACGCTATCTCTCACACAGGCTTTACCACAAAGGCCGGATGTCTTTCGGCGAAGTGCCATTCTGGAAAGTTCGGTTTTAAGTTGTCAGAATTTAAAACCTTTCAGTTTTATATCTTTTCTGATGTTTATCTCTAACGCGCCTTTCGCTGAGTCTGTAAAAAGAGAAACCTTCCGGGTTATCCAATTCCATTCCGCCTTTTCCACTCACCGGGCACTTTAAAGCTTTCCCGCCTAACCTCAGAAGATTTGAACGAATCAGCGCCAGCGCCAAGGCATCGCGGCTGCACCGCGAAAACTGTTTGTGCTCCAAGGTCAGTGCGGGGACATGGGGGAGGTTCTAGAGATTCTAGATTCGAAGTGCAAGCACTCATGTCAACAGTTCCGATACTCTTTTCCGAAGTCCCTAAAAGGTGGGCGTGCTGCGTTATATCTGTCTACCTGTTATGATTAGAATACAGAATAACAGAATTGAAAAGGCCTTGGAAGTCTTCTAGTTCAGCTCCTGGTCAGCAAAAGACTCTATGCCATTCTAGGAAAATACAATTCAATCTCTTTTTTAAGCGATGCTCCAGTTGTGGAGCACCCTCAACTGATTAACTGTTCTAACTGTCAGGAAATTTCTCAGAGTTCTAGGTTGGATCTTCCTTTGATAAGCTTTCATCTGTTATTTCTTGTCCTGTCCTCAGGTACTTTGGAAAATAGGTTAACTCCCTCTTTTTGTGGCAGCCCCTCCGATATTGTATAACCCTCTCTAGTCCTTCTTTTTATTTAACTAGACATACCCAACTTCTGCAACTATTCTTAATATGTTTTGGCCTCCAGTTCCCTAATTACCTTTGTTGCTCTTCTCTGAGATTCTGGAAAGAGAGCAGAGAAGAGCAACAAGATGATTAGGGGGCCGAAAGCTGGTTGCAGGAATTGGATATATTTAGTCTAGTGAAAAGAGGGACTAGGGGAGACATGACAGCAGTGTTCCAATATTTGAAGGGCTGCTAAAAAGAAGAGGGGATCAACCTTGGTGGAGCAGTGGGCTAATGCCTCCTTAAGTAACACCAGCTGCCTGCAATTAGTGCAGGTTCGCATCCCACCAGGCTCAAGGTTGACTCAGCCTTCCATCCTTCCGAGGTAGGTAAAATGAGGACCTAGATTGTTGGGGGAAATAAGCTGACTTTGCAATAATGCCGCTTGGGGGGGTGAAAGCCCTAATAAGCAGCCATATACATAGAATTAAGGCTATTGCTAAGCACATTGACTTGTGCTTTAAATTGTAAGCCGCCCTGAGTCTTCAGACAAGGGCGGGATTTAAATGGGATTTTTAAAAAAAAACCTATTCTCCAAAGCACCTGAAAGCAGAACAAGAAGCAACTAATCAAGGAGCGGCTTTTAAAAACAGATTGGACAGTCACTTGTCTGAAATGGTTTAGGATTGCTTCCAACTCTGTTATTCTCTTATTCCTTCGCTTTCCTTTTCTTTCTAATGTGAGTGTGGGGCATAATTGAGTGAATATTGTTTGATTTCTAAACATTACATCACACATATCAATCACTCCAGTATGTAAGTTACTAGGGTTTACTGATTTATTATCATAGATATTCTTGATAATGACTCTTACCTGGTTAAATGTTCCATTTGGGAACATTTTCTCCAAACCTTTTCTATACAATGGATAATTAAAACCTTATTTCTACCAACTGCATATTTTTTCAGGGGTCTGGTAAATCAGAGCTTACAGCAAGGTTTAGTGTATTATTTATTTTTTAAATCACTACCTATTATCCTACTGAATGTTAAACTAAATGAGAGACTACTACAAAACTTAGTTTTGATTCTTCCATTGATTTGCCTCATCCAGATAAAAATCTTTTTTGCAGATTAGAATGAAGCCATACAGAACAGTTCTACAGTGCTTCTTAACCACAAGATAGTACAAATAATTTAAATTCTTTGTTTTATCTTTCCAAAAATTAATGGGTTCTAGCTGTGCATTTGATGGCCTTATAATACAATTATTGTATGGTATGTAACTATTTTGGGCCTGAAAACAACTGATTGCTGTCTAAGCCCTTACAGATGAAAAGTTAGGTGAGTGAAGAAAGATAAACATGATCTACAGCTTAAAACAAAGTAAAAAGGAAGGTTAGGAAATTAATAAGTAGTTGTGTATATATCATAGACACATCACAAAGTAATCTGTAAAAATTTTGAAATCCATGTGGCATTTGTTAGAAATTTTCAACAACAAATCACACCAGGTTATTTTTTTAAAGATAATTAACTAAATGCTACAAATGCTGGGGACATTCTTCAGTATTTCAAATGAGCATTCCATGAAATTCTCATAACTAGTCCAGTCAATTGTTATAAATAAGTCCATAGTGGTTTGAAAATGATACTTAATTCATAAAATGTAAAAGATATATTGGGCAAGTGCTATACAGAGTTCGATCGTGGGCTGATTTTGCTTCATGTGTGAATATCCTTCATATATAGAATCAATCAGAAGTGTAAAGCCAGAGCCCCAAGCTCCAGATGATCTACAAAATATTTTTATTTAGAATCTTCCAGAATTATTGCCAAATTGTAATTTTTAGTATGATTAAGTAGTACTGAATATTAAAGAGTAGTATTAACTTTATTTAAGTGATCTATATATAGAGACTAAATAAAATTTAGTCATATCTAATATTTGTAAGAGTGATACTTCAGTCGAAGCTTTGAAAAAGTTGCACGTTCTAGATGAACTTGAACTCAATTAACTGTTAGTGACAGCTTTTTTCTTTATTTCATCCCTCAAATTCCTCTCCAGGTCTGTCTGCAGAATACCATATATATATTTCTCTGCAACAGAATTTTAAGAAACATCATGGCAGAAGGTAACAGACAATTCATATTGAAGATCTTTGAAGACCTGAGAAGTAATGATTGGTGCAAACTCAGAGAAATACTCATGCTTTGAATCTTTCCCCTTTGGATTCAGATTGTTGCATAGCCCTAATACCTACTATTTAAAAAGACAACACAAGTGAAGGAATAATGGTGGGAAGAGAACATGAAAACAGTATACACCAATTCTTAAATCTTTTGTTATTCTTGTAATGACCAGCTATAATGGAAATGATGCGTAGTACATAGAAGATAGTAGGTGAAGTATCTAAAGGCACCTGATATTCCAAAATTGGTTTATTTCTAAATCTCTATAAAAGTTTTAGGATATTGAGAGTAGAATTTATTACATTATTATTCAAACCAAACATCTTATCTTACAAAAATTTATCAATGGTGCAGTTATTTTGCAAGATGAGTTGTCTCTCTACAAGTCCTCTTGGAACAGAGGTCAAACTGTTAAGTGCCCTCAGTTGTTATGGAGCAGATTTCATGGTCACCCAGTTTTAGAAATAGGGGTCTTTGCACAAATAAGTGGTCAGGGCAGCAACTGCAATACTGAAGGCATGGTTCTTTAACCTTGGTTCAGTGAAGGCCTAGTCAGGTAAGGCGAGCTACTTTAATATTAACTTATAAAGGAGTCTCAGGTAAAAATTATGCTTTAAATTGCATAAAATGCATTATTATTACTTAAACAGAAGCTTTTTGCAACAGATAAATGAAAGCTTCTCAGCAGAAATAAACCACAGATAAGAATTGGCTTTGTTGCTTTGTTGAAGGCAGCGACCAATTAGAGGAAGTTTGATGACAGGATGCCATCTGAAAACAATTCTGTTGCAAGGGGGCCGTTACCTAGAGTAATTTAACTGTGCTTTAGCTTACTGCTGTGGACATAAGTCAGGGCAGGGGTCCAGAGGTGAACAAAAGTTCATCATTAATATACTAAAAACTCAGTCCTTGAGTATTTAAATGAGCAACTTAGAGATCATGCTAAACATGTTGTGCAGCACTTGTGAGTGCATGGGCAATCAGCATGCCCAGGAAATGTTAATAACCAATAAATGGCATTGTAACTACGTACTTCTTTGAAAAAAAATATAAAAGCTATGATTTAAATCTCACTTGGCATGCCCATTTTCTTTTAAGCTGAAATTTACAAAAACCATCAGCTGAAGTAGACATTTTGTTCCTACCGGTATGCAGACATAAAGTGTTTGAATTCCACTTTCCTCCACTCTGTGTGAATGATTGGCTTATTGCAAGATGAATGAACAAAAAGATGGTTTGTGGCCAGCAGTGCCAATAATTCAAGGAAGATTATACAATTAGGGAGGGGTCAATAGGAACCTTTGATATTCCTGATGTAAGGGCTAAAGGGCTGAATATTGCCTTTCCATTTAACAACAATAATAATAACAATAACAATAACAATAATAATAATAATAATAATAATAATAATAATAATAATAATAATAATAATAATAATAATAATAATAATAATAGACCTTGGAGGTCATCTAGTTCAACCTCCCTGCTCAGGCAGGAAACCCTATATCATTTTAGACAAATGGCTGTCCAGTCTCTTCTTAAAAACTTAGTGTTGGAGAATTCACAGCTTCTGGAGGCAGATTGTTCCACTGATTAATTGTTCTAATTGTCAGGAAATTTCTCCTTAGTTCTAGGTTGCTTCTCTCTGTGATTAGTTTCCATCTGTTGCTCTTCTCCTGCCCTCAGGTGGTTTGGAGAATAGCTTGGCTCCCTCTTCTTTGTGGCAGTCCCTGAGATATTGGAACACTGCTATCATGTCACCCCTAGTCCTTCTCTTCATTAAACTAGACATACCCAATTCCAGATATATAGATACTGAAAGGCAGATTGATATAATGGTTAATGGCATCAGGAGACCATGAACTTTAGGCAAAAGACCGGCTGGGTGACTTTGGACCAGTGGCTCTCATTCTAAGAAGAAGGAAATGGCAAACAACTTCTGAAAATCTTGCCCATAAAACTGCACGGACTTGACAAGGCAGCAACAAAACAACTGACTATTCTAGCTGACTTTATACTATTTGTCTGTCAAAATATGACACTGAATAATTCCAAAAATTGCATGACATTTTGGAACAATTTATTTAATTAACACATGCTCATAGCATTTTGCATTCATAAAAACATTAAAACAAAAATTTGATGTCTCAGTTTTAATATAGACAAATAAAAATGAATAGCAATAAGCACAATACCCAGCTATTGTGTACAATTCCAAATACTTATTTTTTATGCATTAGAGTCAATGGCATTGAAGCATTATCAGCTGTATATGTAATGATTATTAAACAACTACAAAGCAAAACAAAATTATACACATCTGGCAGTTTGATTAACAAAATTAAAAAGTGAAGATGTAAAATGAAGGTAATGGTTAAAAGGATTGTTTTTTTAACTGTTGGAAGAGAATTCTATTAGCAAACAAATAAGACATTAGTTTGCTTTCAATCTTTATGGATATTTTTCAGCCTTGTAAATAGTCACTGACCTATATAACGCTATGTAAACTTTTCTATATCCAGTTTTCCCAAAAGTGCCTTTCCAAAAGACAACTGCACTTTCTTGGAGTTTTTTTGTTTGAAAACATTTCACTTTTCCAAGAAGCTTCTTCAGTTCAGTTCTACAGAACTGAAGATGCTTCTTGGATGAGAAGGAAAATGTTTTCAAAGAAAAAAACACAAGTTGGTCCAGTTTCTTTTTAGAAAAGCACTTTTGGGACAACCATAATCTAGATTATTGAGATGTAACACTTTGTTATATCCAGTGTTATTCATTTTATATTTTGTATTAATGAAAATATTTATATCAAAGCATTATATTTTGTTGTGAAATGCAGAAATGAAGAATAAAGGTGAAGCTCAAAATAATGAGAAGTTTGCATTAATAAGTTCCTGCCCAGTAAACACTGACCGTCCACCATATACTGGTATGTAATTGTTAATTCTAAAATGGCCATGTTTGGTTTAATCTTATTTTGGATAAGCATGCAACTGTCTCTTGAACTATGTTTCCACATGTTGATTAGGCTCCACATGTTGACATGATGCCATGCATTTTGTTTTCTTAAATTATCTCAATGTCACTAAATTATAGCTTCACAGATAACTAAATGAAGATGGCTTACCAACATTTACTATAAAATATGTGCAGAAGGGTATAGATGAAATGAATCTATACAGTTTTTGCAATTTTTAAAATAATTTGAGATTTTGGGGCACCTCATTTTTACTTTAGAATTATTGTTTTGCTGACATATTGAAGAATTCTCATTGTGGACCTGCCAGATAATTAGAAGCGATGTTGTGTTCATAAATTTGTGTTTAAAACATTATTTTTATTAACCAGTCATCCTTCCAGTTTGTTTTTTGCTCTCATCTTCATTCTCTCCCAAACACGAACATTTTTATCATAATAGTAACAGCCACCCCTTCATGGATTACTGCCTTGTCGTGGCGAAGGGGCTTGCATAATTCAATGAAGCTATGAGCTATGCCGTGCAGGGCCACCCAAGACGGAAAGGTCATAGCAGAGAGTTCTGACAAAACGTGATCCACTGGAGAAGGAAATGGCAAACCACTCCAGTATCTTTGCCATGAAAACCCTATGGACAGTACCAAAAGGCAAAACGATATGACGCTGGAAGATGAGCCCCTCAGGTTGGAAGGCGTCCAATATGCTACTGGGGAAGAGCAGAGGGCTAGTACTAGTAGCGCCAGAAAGAATGAAGCGACTGGGCCAAAGCCGAAAGGACGCTCAGCTGTGGATATGTCTGGTGGTGAAAGGAAAGTCCGATGCTGTAAAGATTTTTTCTCCATAGGAACCTGGAATGTAAGATCCATGAATCAAGGAAAGCTGGACGTGGTCAAACAAGAGATGACAAGACTAAACATTGACATCTTAGGTATTAGCGAACTAAAATGGACAGGAATGGGTGAATTTAATTCAGATGACCATCAGGTATACTACTGCGGGCAAGAATCCCTCAGAAGAAATGGAGTAGCCTTCATAGTCAATAAAAAAATAGGAAAAGCAATACTGGGATACAATCCTCAAAATGACAGAATGATCTCAGTTCGAATCCAAGGCAAACCATTCAATATCACAGTAGTCCAAGTCTATGCCCCAACCACCGGTGCTGAAGAGGATGAAATTGACCGGTTCTATGAAGCCCTACAGCACCTTATAGAACTAACACCCAAAAATGATGTCCTTATCATCATGGGGGATTGGAATGCTAAAGTAGGAAGCCAAAAGATAACTGGAATAACAGGCAAGTTTGGCCTTGGAGTACAAAATGAAGCAGGGCACAGGCTGATAGAATTTTGTCAAGAGAATACGATGGTCATAGCAAACACTCTTTTCCAACAACCCAAGAGACGGCTCTACACATGGACATCACCAGACGGTCAACACAGAAATCAGATTGACTATATGCTCTGCAGCCAAAGATGGAGAAGCTCTATACAGTCAGTAAAAACAAGACCAGGAGCTGACTGTGGCTCGGACCATGAGCTTCTTGTTGCAAAGTTTAGGCTTAAATTAAAGAAAGTAGGGAAAAGCGCTAGGCCAGTCAGGTATGAATTAAATCATATCCCTGTTGAATATACAGTAGAGGTGACAAATAGATTTAAGGAATTAGATCTGATAGACAGAGTGCCTGAAGAACTATGGACAGAGGTTCGCAACATTGTACAACGGGTAGCAACCAAAACCATCCCAAAGAAAAAGAAATGCAAGAAAGCAAAATGGCTGTCTGAGGAAGCTTTGCAAATAGCTGAGGAAAGGAGGGAAGCGAAAGGCAAGGGAGAAAAAGAAAGATATGCCCAATTAAATGCAGAATTCCAAAGAATAGCTAGAAGAGATAAGAATGCCTTCTTAAATGAACAATGCAAAGAAATAGAAGAAAACAATAGAATAGGGAGGACCAGAGATCTTTTCAAGAAAATTGGAGAGATGAAAGGAACGTTTCATGCAAAAATGGGCATGATAAAGGACCAAAATGGCAGGGACCTAACAGAGGCAGAAGAGATTAAGAAGAGGTGGCAAAATTACACAGAAGAACTATACAAGAATGAGCTTAACGTCCCTGATAATCACAATGAGGTGGTCACTGACCTCGAGCCAGACATCCTAGAATGTGAAGTAAAGTGGGCCTTAGAAAAGCTGAGCAACAACAAAGCTAGTGGAGGTGACAGTATTCCAGCTGAGCTATTCAAAATCTTAATAGACGATGCAGTAAAAGTGCTACACTCAATTTGCCAGCAAATTTGGAAAACTCAACAGTGGCCACAGGATTGGAAAAGATCAGTTTACATTCCAATTCCAAAGAAAGGCAGTGCCAAAGAATGTTCAAACTATCGCACCATTGCACTCATTTCTCATGCTAGTAAAGTAATGCTTAAAATTCTACAAGCTAGACTCCAGCAGTATGTGGATCGAGAACTACCAGAAGTACAGGCAGGATTTCGAAGAAGCAGAGGAACTAGAGATCAAATTGCTAACATACGCTGGATCATGGAGAAAGCTAGAGAGTTCCAGAAAAACATCTACTTCTGCTTCATTGACTATGCTAAAGCCTTTGATTGTGTGGATCATAACAAACTCTGGCAAGTCCTTAAAGAGATGGGCATACCAGACCATCTTATTTGTCTCTTGAGAAATCTATATGCGGGCCAAGAAGCAACAGTGAGAACTGGACACGGAACCACTGATTGGTTCAAAATTGGGAAAGGAGTCCGGCAAGGCTGTATACTGTCGCCTTGCCTATTTAACTTATATGCAGAGCACATCATGAGAAAGGCAGGGCTAGATGAATCAAAAGTTGGAATTAAGATTGCCGGAAGAAACATCAACAACCTAAGATATGCAGATGATACCACTCTAATGGCAGAAAGTGAAGAAGAACTAAAGAGCCTCTTGTTGCGGGTGAAGAAGGAGAGTGCAAAACTTGGGTTGAAACTAAACATTAAGAAAACCAAGATCATGGCATCTGGCCCTCTCAATTCCTGGCAAATAGATGGGGAAGAAATGGAGGTAGTGACAGATTTTATTTTCCTGGGCTCCAAGATCACCGCAGATGGGGACTGTAGCCAAGAAATTAAAAGACGCTTGCTCCTTGGGAGGAGAGCCATGGCAAATCTAGACAGCACACTAAAAAGCAGAGACATCACCCTGTCAACAAAAGTGCGTATAGTCAAGGCTATGGTCTTCCCAGTTGCAATGTATGGCAGTGAAAGCTGGACCATAAGAAAGGCTGAGCGCCAAAGAATTGAAGCCTTTGAACTATGGTGCTGGAGAAGACTCCTGCGAGTCCCTTGGACTGCAAGGCGATCAAACCGGTCAGTCCTAGAGGAGATCAACCCTGACTGCTCTTTAGAAGGCCAGATCCTTAAGCTAAAACTCAAATACTTTGGCCACCTAATGAGAAGGAAGGACTCACTGGAGAAGAGCCTAATGCTGGGAAAGATTGAGGGCAATAGAAGAAGGGGACGACAGAGGATGAGGTGGGTGGATGGAGTCACTGAAGCAGTAGGCGTGAGCCTAGATGGACTCCAGAGGATGGCAGAGGACAGGAAGGCCTGGAGGAACATTGTCCATAGGGTCGCGATGGGTCGGACACGACTTCGCAACTAACAACAACAACAGTAACAGCCATGCACAGTATGTATAAAAATGCAAGGTTAATAAAACAGAATTATTCAATAATATTTATTTAAAATCTAGAAAGATGCTAAGATCTATGTCTGTTTGATCATTAGAGCTGGTTAGAGACCCCTGCTATAAAACAAAAGTAAAAAGATATTCTACTACCTGTTGCTAATCAAACATTAGTAAGCATGGGAAAATAGATGTGTTACGTACCTCTTTAAAGAAAAACAAAGTATATTGTCTACTCATGCAAAGTTGCTATTGATTATTAAATACTTCTAATAACTAATAATTTTAGTTATTATCAACTTACCTCTGAATTTTTTCAACACATTATCCAATCCGTAAAGCTTGATTTTCATGAAAACTAAAATTTTATTGCAACATTTTAAAGTTCATTCATTCATGTTTTTCCCACCTGTAGGTAAATACACACTTTTTGATCTGCAAGACTATGCAACAAAGAATCAAGACCAACTAATAATGCACCTAGAAAAGATCCTGAAACCTGATAATTTTGAGACACTGAAAAAAGAACTGATGTGTAATGTGCTGAATACGTTTTTTTCATTTACTGCTCAGAAATATTATGAACTGTTTAGAAACGGTGAACTGAAAGAATTTTTGCAAAATGTTTCTAGTGGTAAGAAATCAGAAAAAATACCTAAGAAACTTCTTAACTTTATGTTCTCTAAGAAAAAAATCAACCGTAAAAGAAAGGCCCAGGAACAGATGCAGAGACAAGGCAATATTAATTTGAAAAAAAGGCAGTTGGTTAATATTGATGATGATGATGATGATGATAAAAATGATGATAATGAGCTAGATAAAGTTACACGTGGAACTGATAATGAAAAAATAATCCAGATTCACCCAATTGAACATAAACCTGAAAAAAACCAATTGGTTAATATTGATGATAATGATGATAAAAATGATGATAATGAGCTAGATAAAGTTACACGTGGAACTGATAATGAAAAAATAATCCAGATTCACCCAATTGAACATAAACCTGGTAATGAAGATAGTAATGTGACAGAAGAACATTGGCTAGATCAAGATTCAAAATTCAAGATTCAAGCCATTAAGAACTGGTATGGAAAAAATAATTATAACAGGGAAGAAATCTCTTTAAACTACATTTCCATTCATAAGCATAAAGCATACTCCTGCTTCACAGCTCAGGATGTATTACAGTTCAAATTGCCAGATGACCCAGATTATTCTATTCTAGCAATTCTGGAGGATAAAAAAGATTTTACTCGTTCAGGAAATCTGAAAAAGGATGTGGAATTTGCATTGCAATTTAACATGGCTGTTCTAAATGTTAAATTTTGTGAAGTTACATCCTCTAATGGATTTTTTAATCGGATACAAGCTAATGGTTCCTTTGCTGAATCTGAATTTTTTTTAAAATGTATTGTGTTTGAAATTGTGTTGCCTGTTCTAGCACTGTATAAGTGGGTAAACTTAGATGCTTTCAAGAATGCTGTATATCTTAATACATAGAAGCAAATCTTCTTTCAGTGAGAAGAAGTTGCAAGTGCACCTTCAGTATTCCACTGAAAATGTCATTTCATTGCTTGATTAAATGGTAAATAACTTTTGATTGGATGGTTGACTAAGGAAGAATTCGGGGGGGGGTTGTCCCCCCCTTCCACAGCAGCCATTTTGATTCCTCTCTGATAGAATAGGAAGTTGTGATCTCATTATGGACTACAATTCTTTTTTTATATAATATTCCAAAAATAGATTTGTGAATAAAATGTCAGTCACCACATTCTAATTTTATCCCTGGTTCTTTTTTGTCTTTTCTGTATCATGACTGTATTTGTAAGTATGCCCACCATTCCAACTCTATACCATCTTCTAATAATCTTTTTCTTGTTTTCAGGTCTCCATTTTAATCTAAGAGATGTTTATATGTGATTACTCTTCCTAAATTTATGAATTTGGGGTGCATGAAAATCTCTAATATGGATAGCCAATTGGGGATTTCTATATAATTAAATTTTTTAATTTTTATCCACACGTCTAATAGTGCCTGTCTAATATGATGATTCTGGAAGTACTGATGAACCTTATATTTTCCATCCCACTTTATAGCATGCCACCCAATTTGCATGTCATGACCTTCTAATGCTAGGAGTCTTCTGTTCCTTAAGTGTATCCAATCCTTTATCCATACCACTATTGCTACTTGATAATATTTTTCCCAGTTCGGGAGGCCAATCCCTCCTCTTTCCTTTGCATCCTGTAATAATTTTAATTTAATTCTTGGTTTTCTACCTTGCCAGATAAATTTGGATGTAATTCTGTTTAAATTTTCAAAAAAATCCTTACCTAATTTAATTGGTACACATTGGAATAAAAAGAGTAATTTGGGAAGTATATTCATCTTGATTGTCGCTATTTTCCCCATAAAGGAGAGCTGCAAGTTTTTCCATCTGTCTAGGTCTGCTGTAATTTGGTCTATTAATTTGTCATAATTTTCTCTTTTGAGTGTAATACATCATGCCAACAGTTGGATCCCCAAGTACCTTACTCTTTTGGATATCTGGATATTAATTTTTTCTACTAGCTCAGTTTCTTGTAAATTGGACATATTTTTAACTAACATTTTAGTTTTTTCTTTATTGATCTTCAATCCTGCAACATTTCTATAATGTTCCAGCACCTGTAATAACCATTTTCCAGATGGGTCTTCCAGAATGAAAACTAAATCATCTGCATAAGCCTGTAATTTAAATGTCTCTTTTCTGATTTCTAATCCTTTAATCAGCTTATCTTTTTGGATTATTCTTGTGAGTGTTTCTAAGGAAAGGATGAATAATAAAGGAGATAGTGGACAGCCTTGTCTCGTACCTTTTTGTATTTGAATGCTATTTGTTAATTCTCCGTTTATGATTACTTTTGCCTCTTGTTTGGAATAGATTGCTTTAAACATATAAGTTTCCCCCCGAATTCCATCTGTTTGAGTTGAGTCAACATAAAATTCCATTTGACATTATCAAACGCTTTCTGAGCATCAACAAAAATTAATGCCACTTGTTTTTCGCTGTGTAATTCATAATATTCTAAGATGTCTAGTATGATCCTGACATTATGTCTAATCTGTCTTTTAGACAAGAAGCCGTTTTGGTCAGTATGGATAAATTTATTTATTTTTATTATTTATTTTATTTTATTATATTTATATACCGCCCTTTCCCGAAGGACTCAGGGCGATTTACAGGGTGATTAAAACAAAAAAAATACAAAAGTTAAAAACAGTTAAAAAAATTATATCCATCCCTGAACAAATAAAACCCCAGTTAAAATTAAAATTAAAATTCTCAGCCTGGGCCAGAGAGCTCGAAGAGCCAGGTCTTCAGGTCCCGGCGGAATGAACGGAGGTCGGTGGCAGTCCTAAGCTCCACTGGCAGCTAAATATTTCTTTTTTTAAGCCCTCATGGTTTCTCAGCATAACCTCTTGCATGGATTGTAGCATTGCTTGTAAATCTTTAAGTGAGCCTGCTCTCTCCCGTGGCATCATCTCTTCTATGGATCTTTGCCCTGCTGGACTTAATTCCGCCGATGAGGCTTGGGTCATCTGCCTTCTTCCAGTCCCAACTCTTGTTAGATTTGGGATGCTTGTCATCTTTCTAAATGACGTCAACCAACCCTCCCACTTACACACGATCTTTGTCTTTCCCTCAACCACACCTGGAGAATTTATTATTCTTCCAAGGTTGGGAGTGGGAGGCACCGTTTTACGGTGGTACTCCTCCTACCTCTCGGGCCGCTCACAGACGGTGTTGACAGGAGGGCAGAGGTCAACCCCTAGGCCCCTTAATTGTGGGGTGCCTCAGGGGTCGGTGCTCTCGCCCCTCCTGTTCAACATCTATATGAAGCCACTGGGTGAGATCATCCGTGGTTTTGGGGTGAGGTATCATCAATATGCCGATGATACCCAGCTCTTTATCTCCACCCCGAACCAAGCCAGTGATGCCCTTGACGTGATGTCCCGTTGCCTGGAAGCGGTACGGATTTGGATGGGGAAGAACAGGCTCCAACTCAACCCGGCCAAGACTGAGTGGCTTTACGTACCGGCATCTCGACTTGTCCAAGAGGTTCCATCTTTGGTTATGGGAGGAGAGGTGTTGCCTCCCGTTGATAGGGCGCGCAATTTAGGCGTCCTCCTGGACTCATGACTCAGTTTTGAAGATCATATTGGGGTCGTGGCCAGGGGGGCATTTGCCCAGGTTCACCTGGTGCGCCAGTTGCGCCCCTATCTGGACCGAGATGCCCTACGTACGGTCACTCATGCACTCGTTACCTCTCGGATAGATTACTGCAATGCTCTCTACTTGGGGCTGCCCTTGAAGACCACCCGGAGGCTTCAGCTGGTGCAGAATGCAGCCGCGCAGGTAGTGATGGGAGCATCCTGATACTCCCATATTACACCCCTCCTGCGTGAGCTGCATTGGCTACCAGTTGTCTTCCGGGCGAGATTTAAGGTGCTGGTACTTACCTTTAAAGCCCTACATGGCTTAGGCCCGGGATACTTGCAGGATCGTCTGCTACCGGGGACGACTTCCCATCGCCCAGTGTGCTCACACAGAGAGGGCCTCCTCAGGGTGCCCTCGGCCAGACAATGTCGGCTGGCGACCCCCAGGGGGAGGGCCTTCTCTGTGGGAGCACCAGCCCTTTGGAACCAGCTTCCCCTAGAGCTTCGGATGGCCCCGGACCTCCAGTCCTTTCGCCGCGACCTCAAAACTTTTCTCTTCCATCAGGCTGACCTGGATTAATGATGGGTTTTTAAATATGTTTTAATTTTTAACTGTAGTTAATTTATTTTGGGGCTATTTAATTCATTTTTAATTTTTGTATTGTTGTTTTTTATTGTTGTAAGCTGCCCTGAGTCCTTTGGGAGATAGGGCGGCATATAAGTCCCAAAAATAAATAAATAAATAAATATAATCACTAGTGCCTTATATCATAACAATGCTATATTTTGTTGCTAACACAATATCAAACCTATTATACCTATTATGCTAACACTTCTAAAACACAATAATCAATATCAATTTCAAGTGTTTATATTCCATACAGTCCTAATTTTTCTATATAGAAACATGTAACAATGATATAACCATTAAATTACCTCAATATTGTAACCAATATACAATTCTTTAACAATAAAGACCAGGTTTTACAGTCAATTCAGTTATAAATATTATTATATTCAATAAGGAGACAAATTTTCTCCCCCCCCCCTTGAGCATTCAACTTTTTGTTCCTAGTTAGCCTCCTCCAATTCAATCATACAATAGGTTATGTTCAGTTAATTCTTATTGGTCTAAACCCTCAAGACAATTACAATTTATCCCTTTTGTTTTAGAAACTTTTTGAAACAAATAATTCACTTCTTAAGTTATGAGTATCACTCTTCCCTCATTTAATGCTAATTGGTCGTTAGTTCATATTCAAGATGTCCGCTCTCTCTGCTCAGTCCGCACTGTCCCTCTTCAAGTTTATTTTGGTTTTTTGTTAAATTTCTTGGCTTTACTGCAAGAGCCAGAAAGAGAAACCGCCCTTGATCACCAGTCCTTGCAGCCTGTGAGTCTGTTGGTTTAAGGTCAGATCTCTTTTTCCCCGTCTCCTTTTTGCCGCTATCTGACAGGGGAGGTGATCTCCCCTTTCGCTCTGGGGCTTCTCCTCTTTTCTTCTCTTCTTTGAAATTCTCCGGAGAGATTTTGCAATCCAGAATACTTACAAGAGTTCGCTGAGTGTTTCCTCTGCCAGGTTAGTTGAATCGCTGTCCTGCTGACTCACCACTATTTCTGACAACTGTCATTTCTTCACGGCCGCCATGATGGGCTGTCTCCTTCACCCGGCTCTCTCCTAGGCTTTCCTGCTTTCTGCAGCTAGGACCGCCATCCTGAACTGCTCAGCTGGGCACCTCCGCTTCTGATCTCCCTCCGAGAGATCTGGGGCTTTTAAAAAACCACCGGGAACAGAGAAAAAGCTATGAGATCGGCACGCTCATTTGGAGCGGCGTCTCAACACAGCCATTCCGTTTGACAGCTCCCTAGACATCAAAAATAAGACTGAAATAGAGTATTATGAAATTTGGCAAAATTTGTACGATTGCTTAGAGATAAGGAGGATCGCTGAGATGACTATTGTTTGATTAGTTGATAACGTAAGGACTTCTTATTAGCACCTATATCAGGACACAACTGAAAGATATGTAAATATAACGCTGATGACTGAAAGACAGTTTACGAAAAAAATTACAGATGTTATATGTACAGATTGTTATGCTCTGTCCTGTCATAGAATGTATTTTAAGTTTTTGTTTTTTCTTTTTGTAACATAAGATAATACTAATAGTAGTGTTGTAGCCAGGGAAATTGAATCATGTCCACTTTTGTATTTAAATGTACATTTAATAAAATTTTCTAATTAAAAAAATGAGCATTTCCTTTACGTATAGAAGTGAAAATGACTGTTGGGAAGTGAAATGCTTATAAAACAGTATGAAATTTGTACTATTAGTTCTTACAGATTCAAAATTTATTTTTCAAAGAATATATTTATATATATTCTGAAATAGCAAGTTTTTCATTACAAAACCTTCCTTTTTCTGAATTATCACATATTCTGTCAACATATTCTAAATAATAAAATATTTCATTAAAAATATATTTGAGAAACATTGCTGTAGAAGAAACTGACAATCTTTTATACATTTACGCAGAATGTAATCCCAATGAATTTAGTGAAGCTTACTCTTGACTGAACAGCTAGAGATATATGACTGAGGGGTCTTTGGTGCTCTCTCAGCTTTTTTGCTTTCTTGCAGACATTTAATTATCCAACTAGGTAACATTATCAGTGTTAGAGGGAAATGGGCTTGATCATTTTATATACAAATAGTTTGCCCTTTCAGTTTTAGTGAGAGTGTTCTTGGTGTTTCCTTGATTAGGCTGTTTACTGTTTGATTGTTTATCTGAGTGGTAGTTCCTTGATTGGGATATTGGGATATTATATTGTTGGTCTAATATTAATCTTGTTATTAATCTGGATGTTAATTGCTGGCAAGGAGATATTGTGGTCTATCGCTAAAAACTGGTAGAGATGGCTTTGCTCTCACTCGTCTTATTTCTGTTTCATTTTGGCTTCAATAGTTCTCAACTTGCTACCACAATTAAGCCCAGAATTTCCATTGCTAAGCAAAGCAATTATTAAGTGAGTCACATCCAATTTTATGACCCTTTTTTATCAGAATTGTTAGGTGAATCATTGCAGTTGTTGTGAATCACATGGTCATTAAGTAAATCCAAGCTTTCCCCATTGACTTTGCTTGTCAGTAACCAGCTGGAAAGATTGCAAACAACAATCGTATGAGTTCAGGATGCTGAAACCATTATAAATGCATGCTGATTGCCAAGCACCTGAATTTTGATCACATGACTAGCATGTCGTGACAGTCATAAATTCAAGGACTGGTTGTAAGTCACTTTTTTTCAATGCCACTGTAATTTTGAACACTCACTAAACAAATGGTTGTAAGTTGAGGGCTGTCTATGTCTTGCACAACCAAGCAGGTAAAATAGGGTAAGCTATACAGAGGTTAGAGCACCCTTACTTCAACAATTGCTTTACCAGAGAAGTTGATCTGTTGCATATCTACCAGTAAAAAAAGTCAAGATGGGGATTGTTACTATGTATTACAAGAGCTGGCTGAACTCAGAGGGAAGTTGCCCCCTCTCATATGCTCCACTGGGTTTAGAGTTTGGCACCACCCAAGATTCCAGAGAAAGGCAGGAGAGGAAAGGTCTGAAACACAGGCAGCCGTCAGGAGCATTGCTCCACAAGTTGCCAGTTATAATACCCTATTTCTGAAGTTAGCTTCATGGAAGAAGTTGGGATTGATGCTATTGTGCCGTCCGTGCCTGAACTGCTGGAGGCCATCTCAGGGTTGGCTGTAGTGTTTCCCAGATTCATGACCCAATTGAGTTTTTGTGGCTGTGAGGATCTGGGTAGGGAACAACAGACTGAACTCTGGAAAGACGAAGTGGCTGTGAGTAGGGCATGCCTCTGCATCCAGGAGCTTGGCATCTTGGATAGGCTTGCACCAACCCAGATGGACCTGGTGGGTATTCTGGGGTTCTTGGAATCATGACTCCTGCTTGAAGAACAGGTGGCAGTTATGTCTAGGAGGGCTTTTGCTCTATTATGTGTTGTGCACTAGTTGCCCCCTTTCCTGGATAGGGAGGCTGTCTATTTGGTCATTCATGCCCTGGCCATCTCCTGCTTGGACTATTGCAATGTACTATATGGTGCTGACCTTAAAAAGTATCCGGAAGCTTCAGCTGATACAGAATGCGACTGCACAGGAACTTTGGTACATGTAAATCTCTTCTGTGTGAGCTGTGTTGGGTGCCAGTCTGCTTCCAGGTCCAATACAAGGTGTTGGTTATGACCTTTAAAGCCCTACATGGCAGGGGACCAAGTTACCTGTGGCACTGTCTTCATCCCTTTACATCAGCCCATCCCACCCGATCAGGCAGGAAAGATATGGTGCAAACCCATTTGGTCAAAAAAAATCCAACTGGTGGGGTCTGGAAAAGGAGACCTCTCTACTGTTGTCCCCAACCTGTGGGGCACTTCCCCAGAGCTGAAATGGGCCCCCACTCTCTTGGCCTTCTGTAAAAGGTAAAAATACAGTTCTGCGACCTTGCTTGGGGCACACAAAGAACCATGTAGCTGTGGGGCTGGTTAGTGCCCTGGAAAGTCCCCTTCTGCTTTTAATTAATTTTTAACATTCCTTGTTTCTTTTAAATTGTATATATTTTTATGATTTTAATATTTTACTGTATAGCACCCTCTCTGATAGAGAGATGAATAGTTCTTAAACATAATAAACTACAATTCACCTGTTTATGTGTGATACATTATAAACAAATGACACTGAAAGATACAATTTGAATAAAATGTATACATACAATAAGAGTAGAATTAAAAATATTTCTAACTTGCTTTCTTGATCTTGCCCAGTTCTGTGGTGTTTAATATCTAACTTTGAAGTCACTCTGAATTATTGTTTGCTGTTTATTAATGGTGAAAGAATTGCCATTCAGTTAGTGCACGTGGCTGGGATATGTTCCAAAATAATTGCTCTCTAGGCATTGGGTTTAAGAAATGTTTGCCACTAGAACACTTCATTCATTTGTTCATTTGTTTGTTTGTTCAAATTTATTAACTGCCCAACATCAATGGTGGCAAAAGTATACAATTCATAAAAACAGTTAAAATAAAAAATACTACCCAAACACAAATAAAACAAATAGGACTCCCAGTACCATAATGCATGACTACACCAACCCCATTATTACATCAAAACCGCTAAATCATCTTATCTATTATTTGTACTAGGCTATATTCTGTATCACGAGTACAGTAGAGCCACTGTTTCAGCAACTGATTTTTCGTGGTTGATAGAATGCACATAAAGCAGGTTCATTGTTCTTCCTCCAGAGGGAGCCAATCCCTCAAAAGTCATAATGAAGTTCTGTAAGTATGATTTCATGTTTAGTTAGGTTTATTCCAAACCATGGATAATAGCTATTTTGACCCATAGGTCAAATATTTTTGTAGTGCATGACTTGTTAGCACTTACTGTGACTTTTTAATTTAAAGTTTAAATATATAAAAATTTGGGAACTGATGTTTGATTGGGAGGGGAGGTATTTGACCCCTCACATCAATCTCCTATAGAACTGTGAAGGATTTGGTTTTATTTTTAAAGGAAGAAAGTAATGCTGCAGGTAGAGTGGTTTGCAGCCATTCTAGCCATCCTGAATCTCATTGATAGAAAACCAAAGGAGATATGCAATGAAAATAAATTGAAATTGTTATGTATAAATGTGAAAAGACACTATTAAAGACCAAGAAGCAGAAGAAAGCAAACTGCATGTTAGAATCAACTAAAAAAATTGCTAAGAAGAGAAGAGAAGCCAAAATCAAGAAAGACAAACATTTCAGAAGGAAATTTCACAAAGCATTTCAGAAGTAATTAAAAGAGACAGGAAATAGTATTATACTTACTTAACATTAGGCAGATTGACCAGCACAGAAACAGTATTATAGCATGTATAAAAAACTGAGGAAGAAAACAGTCATTGGGTGGGGGGAGGGAGGACAAAGGGGAGGACAAAGAAAATATGTAAAAAAAAATTCTCCAAACACAGAAGGAGGTTCCAACTCAAATTGGTGTGTTACAAGTTACAGGATGGATAGCTAGGAACTGATTCAGAAAGAATCAGAGTGGACGGTATATACTGAAATCCAGGTATCAAGAGAAAGAGGAAGTTAGATTTCCATTCAGGCCATTACCAAATCTGAAAGTTACACGATTTGGTGTAATTTCTACAGAAATATAGAAGAATCATTAGAGATTATAATCAAACAATGCTAGAAAATCTGGAGAATGATATACTAGTCAACAATATCAAATAAAAGGGACTGAACAGATGATGCAAACTGTTGCACAATATTTTTAATTTTACATGATAGTAAAACAATATTTAGGATCTTCAATGCAGATTAGAGTACAAAGAAGTTAAGTCAATGTTTCTTTCATTGACTACAGAAAGGCCCCAATAAAGAACAGGATGTAATATATTGGGCTTTGTCTTGTTGGAAGGTTGCTTAAGCAGGGAAGCTGGGTAACGGTTCCCAGCTCTTCAGACAATCCGTCCCCAGCGCCGCCATTGGCTGCCTCTAGGGCGGCAATAGGTTGCTTTAAACCTATTGGCTGCCACCTAGAGGCCCGGGTATAAATTGCTGCATTCGCAGCCCTGTTTCTCAGATCAGATCCTGCAAGCAATAAACAATGATCTTTGCTGAACTCACTTGCCTCGTCTCGTCATTGAAGCAACAAACCTAGTATCTAACACTAGCCACGAGGATGGGATCCTGCTCCTCCAACTGAGCTGAAGAGTCACTAGGGGAGAGACTGCTCTCTTCCTATCTTGTGTGCTTTTAAATAAATCTATTTTTTATCCCAAATATAATGAAAGTTAACATTCCTTGATAGCTGAGCTAATCCTATAATCAACATCCAAGGCAAGTACATTGTATTGTGAGCATTTTTTCCTTGAATGAAACTTGCTGCTACTTAATTATTCCATACTGTATTCTTTTTAACATTAATAATTCTTTTACTTAGATTTTATTCCACCATTATCCAGAAGACTAGCAAGAACAAGAATCCAATTATTTCTCAACAAGTTCTATTACAATTAAATTAAAGGGATATTCAGTAATTCCTGTAAAGGACACATCTGTTACAGGGAAAGGAAAGCATATTCTTCTCCTGTGCATTTTTCTCCTGTGTGTTTTTAAAATGTATTTTCAAAGTTATACAGGGGAAGCAGATTGGTAGGTAGTGGTGATGAAGGTGGGAGTTCGAATGGCAAAAAGTTGAACTTTCAGCCCTGATAAATCTAAAATCACTTACACATTCTACTCTTTCTTAATTATGTCAGAAAAAGAAGTAGTGCTAATAGGACCAGAGACTTTTGAGAGTGTAGGATAATAGCCAGTGCAATGCTGGAAAGACTTAAAATCAATCCTGGCATCAGCCCCAGTTAAGTCTTCAAAAGCCATTATCAATTATATTCGGTGGTGGGATTCAGCCGGTTCAACCACTTCAGCAGACCAGGTAGCTAACTTGTTGTTGCCCAGGCCCAGAATGGACTTCTGGAAGCAGCATCCACACAGAGAACCGGTTGTTCAAAGATTTGAATCTCATCACTGATTATATTATCTAGTTTGGGTAATGAAATGTCTGCAAGAAACCAACCAAGCTCAAAAGTATCAAGGACCCTTCAAAAGCCATTGCCCAGCATTTGCATTATGATTAGGGATCTAGCAAATAAAATATTGCAACGTTATATTTATCTTTCCCAGGCCTGTAAAAAGCACTGAAGCCAAGAAGGAAAGGAGTCTGCAAAGACGGTGGAACTGCTTATTTGGGCCCAGTTGGGTTTTAAGCTGAGAACATGGGGAAAACATTGAAGGGGCAATCACCTAGCCCCTAACTACAGGCCTAACTACCTCCTTATGGTTAAAAATAGATCTGAAAATATGACAAAAGGAAAAGTTCCTGAGCATCGGTATGTTTCAGAGAAAGCAGGAATAGTGGAGTTTTTTGACCATGACTTTACTATGCAAAAACTGCATAATTGGGGAGTTCACAGCCAAATTTTTCAAGGGTAAATCTAGTAAAGTGTAAGCTACTACCATTTGCTTTTCTCAAGTGATAGGTTCTGAGATCAAAGCTTAGCAATAGTCACTAAAAAAGAATAGCAGATGCCCAAACTAAAACACACATCATTAATAGGAGGATGATTTCATTTTCCTAAAGGTTTTATTGACTCTAGATAAGAGTTTTGTTGACATTAGAACTCAGCTTATCAACAGCCAATTAAGGAGTTGAATAGTTTTATTTTGTCTGAACTAATTTCAGTCTAAATTAATTTTTAAGGACTTTTGGTTTGCAATTGCATGCAAATGTCCATGATGTCACCAAGAACTGTTACCAACTAAAGGAAGTTTGCCTTCACTTCAAAAATAAAAAATGGAGCTCACCTTTCAATCCCACCCTTTAAAAGACATAAAATAGAATAGAAAATATACAGATGAATGCACCACACTTGTGTCCTGCCTGTCTTGGACTTTGGTGTTTTGCCTTGCTGCTGAAGCCAGAATAGATGTCTTTCTCACTTTCATGCAAAGTGAAAAGTCCAGCGTGTAAGGATCACTAGAGACAGCAGTCTCGGTTCATGAAGCATTTATTCGGGGGAAACACCGGACAGCTGACAGCGGGAAGGAATCCTCCTTTTATACAGGTCCTGTCAAACTTTCGCCCAATCCCCGTGGCGCGTTCTCCCGCCACTGTTGCGGCAGCCAATTGGCTGCCGGCAGGTTTAACAGCTCCATGTAACTGCGCTTGTGTGACTTGGCCGGTAGTTTTGACAGCTGTCAGCTGGCCGTCGCACATGTGCGATTGGCAGGTGGCAGCTTTTGACAGCTGTCAGCTGTCGGTCGGCCGCCATGGTGCCTGAATCTTGTTGGTTTACCTCATGGTTTATAATGCTTAACTATAATGTAATGATAACAGTAATAATATATAACACCCCTCCCCCCCCCGTAACAGGAATTCATATAACAGTTGTGGCTAGATAGGGGTTTTCTCTTTTGGTTTGTTCCCGGCCCACTGGAAGTCTGTGAGGTAGGTGGGGGCCCTTCTGGTCCTGCTGGATCGGCAGAGGGGGGCCCCCTGGACTTGTTCCCTTTTTGTCCCCCTGGAAGATTGTGATAGCAATGGTGAATCCCTAGTCTCAGCTGTTGGAGAGCCAGGTGGGGAAGTAATAGGGTTATGGTTGTTTGGTGCTTGTGTGGAGGTGGGGGTGGGTGATATGCCTTAGTGACCTGTTGGAACCTGGAACAGGAGACGTGTCATGGGGTGGTGGTTCTGGATCCCCCTGGATCGGAGCTGGTCTACATGTCTTCTGATGAGGTTCCCACACCCTAAGTCCACAATATAGGATATGGGCCCGGTTTGTTCCAGGATGACTCCCTGGATCCATTTGTCCCTTCCCCCATAGTTCCTTGCCCAGATGAGTTGACTGGTGGCAAATGTTCTAGGGGGGATGGTTTGCTCTTCTTTGGCCGCTGCCCTGTCTGGGTGCAGTCTATCCAATTTTGTTACTAGCCGGCGGCCCCAACGCAGTTCAGCAGGAGACTTCCTGGCAGTTGTTCAGGGTGTGGAATGATGGGCCAGGAGGAACTGGTCCAGACAGCAGTGCCAGTCCCCTGTGATGATTTTGCGGAGGGCGTCTTTGGTGGTCTTTACCATGACCTCTGCAAGGCCATTTGAAGATGGATGGAAAGGGGCTGATGTGACGTGTCTAATAGAGTTGTTCCTGGTGAAAATCTGGAAATCGTGAAAGGTAAATTGTGGGCCGTTGTCAGAGACCAGGACGTCCGGGAGGCCATGCGTTTCAAAAATTCCTCTCAACCCCTGTATGGTGGCAGCTGTAGTCATGCTGGTAACCAGGATAACCTCTAGCCATTTAGAGAAACTGTCTACAACTATGAGGAATACTTGTCCGTGAAAGGGCCCAGCGTAATCTATATGGACCCTGGACCAGGGGTTCTGAGTCACCTCCCACTTGTGTACAGGTGCCTGAGGTTGGGAGGGTCTGGTTTGTTGGCATAGGTAGCACCCAGCCACATGTGATTCTATGTCCTTATCCAGGCCAGGCCACCAGATGTAGCTCTGGGCCAATGCCTTCATTTTAACAATGCCTGGGTGACCATCGTGTAATGTGTGTAAAGCCCTTGTTCTGTGTTTGTGTGGGACTATTACCCTGCTGCCCCACAGTATGCAGCCTAGGTGGGAGGATAATTCATGTCGCCTTGTGAAGTAAGCCTGGAATTCTGCGCCAGGGCTGATGGCCTGCCACCCTGATGTGACCCATGCCAATACTCTACTGGGGGTTTTGTCATTGCTTGTTGCTGCAGCAATATCTTTTGCTGACAGGGGGCACTCTGGTAGTTCCTGGATAGCTAGGATGTGGCCTGCTGGGTCTCGGTCTGGGTCTGTGCTGGGTATAGGCAGTCTGCTTAGCCCATCTGCGTGGCACATTTTCTTCCCTGGTTTATAGACCAGCTTAAATGAGTAGGCAGATAAGAATGTGGTCCACCTCAGCATCCTGGGAGACAGGATTTGAGAGGTCTACCTGTCCCAAGTAAACAGTCCTAACAGGGGCTTGTGGTCAGTGAAAATTGTGAATGGGCGGCCGTATACCGTATATACTTGAGTATAAGCCGACTCGAGTATAAGCCGAGACCCCCAATTTCACCCCCAAAAACTGGAAAAAGTTATTGACTCGAGTATAAGCCGATCCGCCGTTCTGCAAGCCTCTGCCGCCAGCAGAGGCTCGATCCGCCATTTTGCAAGCCTGAATACACAGGAATACCCTGTGTGGCCGCGGCTCTCGGGGAAGCCCTGGCTGTCCGCTTCCTCGCTCCACGCTGCCATTCGGGGCCCACGCGTTCCCCGGGCAAATCGCGGCGCCCAGCAGGCGAGGAAACACGCCCGCTCCAGTCGCCCCCCCTTCCCTCAGGAGACGCGAAGCAAGTGACCGCCCGGAGCTTACCGAGGACTTGCGCGCGGCCGAGGCTTCGGTGCTTCCAGGATCGCGCGCACCTCCCCAAACCTCCCCAAACGTCGGCAGGTCTCCGTTCCTCCTGCCGACCTTTGGGGAGGTTTGGGCGCCTCCCCAAACCTCCCCAAACGTCGGCAGGTCTCCGTTCCTCCTGCCGACCTTTGGGGAGGTTTGGGCGCCTCCCCAAACCTCGGCAGGTCTCCGTTCCTCCTGCCGACCTTTGGGGAGGTTTGGGCGCCTCCCCAAACCTCCCCAGGTCTCCGTTCCTCCTGCCAACCTTTGGGGAGGTTTGGGCGCCTCCCCAAACCTCCCCAAACGTCGGCAGGTCTCCGTTCCTCCTGCCGACCTTTGGGGAGGTTTGGGCGCCTCCCCAAACCTCGGCAGGTCTCCGTTCCTCCTGCCGACCTTTGGGGAGGTTTGGGCGCCTCCCCAAACCTCCCCAGGTCTCCGTTCCTTCTGCCGACCTTTGGGGAGGTTTGGGCGCCTCCCCAAACGTCGGCAGGTCTCCGTTCCTCCTGCCGACCTTTGGGGAGGTTTGGGCGCCTCCCCAAACCTCGGCAGGTCTCCGTTCCTCCTGCCGACCTTTGGGGAGGTTTGGGCGCCTCCCCAAACCTCGGCAGGTCTCCGTTCCTCCTGCCGACCTTTGGGGAGGTTTGGGCGCCTCCCCAAACCTCGGCAGGTCTCCGTTCCTCCTGCCGACCTTTGGGGAGGTTTGGGCGCCTCCCCAAACCTCCCCAAACCTCGGCAGGTCTCCGTTCCTCCTGCCGACCTTTGGGGAGGTTTGGGCGCCTCCCCAAACCTCCCCAAACCTCTGCAGGTCTCCGTTCCTCCGCGCAGACCTGCCGACCTTTGGGGAGGTTTGGGCGCCTCCCCAAACCTCCCCAAACCTCGGCAGGTCTCCGTTCCTCCTGCCGACCTTTGGGGAGGTTTGGGCGCCTCCCCAAACCTCCCCAAACCTCGGCAGGTCTCCGTTCCTCCTGCCGACCTTTGGGGAGGTTTGGGCGCCTCCCCAAACCTCGGCAGGTCTCCGTTCCTCCGCGCAGACCTGCCGACCTTTGGGGAGGTTTGGGCGCCTCCCCAAACCTCCCCAAACCTCGGCAGGTCTCCGTTCCTGTTTGGGGAGGTTTGGGCGCCTCCCCAAACCTCCCCAAACCTCGGCAGGTCTCCGTTCCTCCGCGCAGACCTGCCGACGTTTGGGGAGGTTTGGGCGCCTCCCCAAACCTCCCCAAACCTCGGCAGGTCTCCGTTCCTCCGCGCAGACCTGCCGACGTTTGGGGAGGCGCCCAAACCTCCCCAAAGGTCGGCAGGAGGAACGGAGACCTGCCGAGGTTTGGGGAGGTTTGGGGAGGCGCCCAAACCTCCCCAAAGGTCGGCAGGAAGAACGGAGACCTGCCGAGGTTTGGGGAGGTTTGGGGAGGCGCCCAAACCTCCCCAAACGTCGGCAGGTCTGTGCGGAGGAACGGAGACCTGCCGAGGTTTGGGGAGGTTTGGGGAGGCGCCCAAACCTCCCCAAACAGGAACGGAGACCTGCCGAGGTTTGGGGACGTTTGGGGAGGCGCCCAAACCTCCCCAAAGGTCGGCAGGTCTGCGCGGAGGAACGGAGACCTGCCGAGGTTTGGGGAGGTTTGGGGAGGCGCCCAAACCTCCCCAAACAGGAACGGAGACCTGCCGAGGTTTGGGGAGGTTTGGGGAGGCGCCCAAACCTCCCCAAACGTCGGCAGGTCTGCGCGGAGGAACGGAGACCTGCCGAGGTTTGGGGAGGTTTGGGGAGGCGCCCAAACCTCCCCAAACAGGAACGGAGACCTGCCGAGGTTTGGGGACGTTTGGGGAGGCGCCCAAACCTCCCCAAAGGTCGGCAGGTCTGCGCGGAGGAACGGAGACCTGCCGAGGTTTGGGGAGGTTTGGGGAGGCGCCCAAACCTCCCCAAACAGGAACGGAGACCTGCCGAGGTTTGGGGACGTTTGGGGAGGCGCCCAAACCTCCCCAAAGGTCGGCAGGAAGAACGGAGACCTGCCGAGGTTTGGGGAGGTTTGGGGAGGCGCCCAAACCTCCCCAAACGACGGCAGGTCTGTGCGGAGGAACGGAGACCTGCCGAGGTTTGGGGAGGTTTGGGGAGGCGCCCAAACCTCCCCAAACAGGAACGGAGACCTGCCGAGGTTTGGGGACGTTTGGGGAGGCGCCCAAACCTCCCCAAAGGTCGGCAGGTCTGCGCGGAGGAACGGAGACCTGCCGAGGTTTGGGGAGGTTTGGGGAGGCGCCCAAACCTCCCCAAACGTCGGCAGGTCTGCGCGGAGGAACGGAGACCTGCCGAGGTTTGGGGAGGCGCCCAAACCTCCCCAAACAGGAACGGAGACCTGCCGAGGTTTGGGGATGTTTGGGGAGGCGCCCAAACCTCCCCAAAGGTCGGCAGGTCTGCGCGGAGGAACGGAGACCTGCCGAGGTTTGGGGAGGTTTGGGGAGGCGCCCAAACCTCCCCAAACAGGAACGGAGACCTGCCGAGGTTTGGGGACGTTTGGGGAGGCGCCCAAACCTCCCCAAAGGTCGGCAGGAAGAACGGAGACCTGCCGAGGTTTGGGGAGGTTTGGGGAGGCGCCCAAACCTCCCCAAACAGGAACGGAGACCTGCCGAGGTTTGGGGAGGTTTGGGGAGGCGCCCAAACCTCCCCAAACGTCGGCAGGTCTGCGCGGAGGAACGGAGACCTGCCGAGGTTTGGGGAGGTTTGGGGAGGCGCCCAAACCTCCCCAAACAGGAACGGAGACCTGCCGAGGTTTGGGGAGGTTTGGGGAGGCGCCCAAACCTCCCCAAAGGTCGGCAGGTCTGCGCGGAGGAACGGAGACCTGCCGAGGTTTGGGGAGGTTTGGGGAGGCGCCCAAACCTCCCCAAACAGGAACGGAGACCTGCCGAGGTTTGGGGAGGTTTGGGGAGGCGCCCAAACCTCCCCAAACGTCGGCAGGTCTGCGTGGAGGAACGGAGACCTGCCGAGGTTTGGGGAGGTTTGGGGAGGCGCCCAAACCTCCCCAAACAGGAACGGAGACCTGCCGAGGTTTGGGGACGTTTGGGGAGGCGCCCAAACCTCCCCAAAGGTCGGCAGGAAGAACGGAGACCTGCCGAGGTTTGGGGAGGTTTGGGGAGGCGCCCAAACCTCCCCAAACAGGAACGGAGACCTGCCGAGGTTTGGGGAGGTTTGGGGAGGCGCCCAAACCTCCCCAAACGTCGGCAGGTCTGCGCGGAGGAACGGAGACCTGCCGAGGTTTGGGGAGGCGCCCAAACCTCCCCAAACAGGAACGGAGACCTGCCGAGGTTTGGGGAGGTTTGGGGAGGCGCCCAAACCTCCCCAAACAGGAACGGAGACCTGCCGAGGTTTGGGGAGGTTTAGGGAGGCGCCCAAACCTCCCCAAAGGTCGGCAGGTCTGCGCGGAGGAACGGAGACCTGCCGAGGTTTGGGGAGGTTTGGGGAGGCGCCCAAACCTCCCCAAACAGGAACGGAGACCTGCCGAGGTTTGGGGAGGTTTGGGGAGGCACCCAAACCTCCCCAAACGTCGGCAGGTCTGCGCGGAGGAACGGAGACCTGCCGAGGTTTGGGGAGGTTTGGGGAGGCGCCCAAACCTCCCCAAACAGGAACGGAGACCTGCCGAGGTTTGGGGACGTTTGGGGAGGCGCCCAAACCTCCCCAAAGGTCGGCAGGAAGAACGGAGACCTGCCGAGGTTTGGGGAGGTTTGGGGAGGCGCCCAAACCTCCCCAAACAGGAACGGAGACCTGCCGAGGTTTGGGGAGGTTTGGGGAGGCGCCCAAACCTCCCCAAACGTCGGCAGGTCTGCGCGGAGGAACGGAGACCTGCCGAGGTTTGGGGAGGCGCCCAAACCTCCCCAAACAGGAACGGAGACCTGCCGAGGTTTGGGGAGGTTTGGGGAGGCGCCCAAACCTCCCCAAACGTCGGCAGGTCTGCGCGGAGGAACGGAGACCTGCCGAGGTTTGGGGAGGCGCCCAAACCTCCCCAAACGTCGGCAGGAGGAACGGAGACCTGCCGAGGTTTGGGGAGGTTTGGGGAGGCGCCCAAACCTCCCCAAACGTCGGCAGGTCTGCGCGGAGGAACGGAGACCTGCCGAGGTTTGGGGAGGCGCCCAAACCTCCCCAAAGGTCGGCAGGAGGAACGGAGACCTGCCGAGGTTTGGGGAGGTTTGGGGAGGCGCCCAAACCTCCCCAAAGGTCGGCAGGAGGAACGGAGACCTGCCGAGGTTTGGGGAGGCGCCCAAACCTCCCCAAACGTCGGCAAGTCTCCGTTCCTCCGCGCCCTGCCTGCCTGCTTCTTTCCGCTGCGGAAAGAAGCAGGCAGGCAAGGCGCGGAGCTCCGGAGACCTGCCGACGTTTGGGGAGGTTTGGGGAGGTGCGCGCGCACCTCCCCAAACCTCCCCAAACTTCGGCAGGTCTCGGACGGCGGTGGCTTGGGAGAGGTGCGGGCGATCCCGGAAGCACCAAAGCCTCGGCCGCGCACAAGTCCTCGGTAAGTTTTTTTGTTGACTGGAGTATAAGCCGAAGTGGAATTTTTCAGCCCAAAAAGTGGGCTGAAAAATTCGGCTTATACTCAAGTATATACGGTAGGTAGTCATGGAATTTTTTTACGGTGGCCATGATTGCTAGTACCTCTTTATCAATCTGTGCGTAGTTGCGTTCTGCCCTTGAGAGAGTTCTGGAGTAATAAGCGACAGGTGATTGTGCTCCGTCCTTTTGCAGGTGGCTCAGAACTGCTCCAATTCCATATGGGGAGGCATCGCAAGCTACGCACAGGGGTTTGTTTTCCTTATAATGGGTGATTGTGGAGTTGTTGGAAAGTAATTGTTTAAGTTGTCTAAAGCTGTTCTCATGGACTGTGGTCCACGGCCATGGGGCTCCTTTGTCCAGCAATCTGTGAAGTGGCTCCGTGATTGTTGCCTTTTTTGGGAGGAAGGCATGATAAAAATTCAGGAGCCCTAGGAAGGCTTGAAGCTCTGTTTTGTTCTTGGGGGCTGGGGCAGCTTTGATGGCTAGAATTTTTGAATCGGTGGGGTGGATTCCCTGAGCGTTTATTTTGTAACCTAAAAATTCAGTGGAAGGCACCCCTATGGAGCATTTTTCCTGTTTTAGCTTAAGACCAGTGGTGCGGAATCTGCTTAGCACCTCCTGCAGTCTTTCAGCTAAAACATCTTCGGTTTCTCCTGTGATTAATACATCATTGAAATAGGGGTAAACCCCAGGGATTCCCTTAAGTGTTTTTTTCATGACTTCCTGGAATATGCCAGGAGCCACTGAGATGCCAAATTGCGGGTGGGTTACTTTAAAAGCCCCGTGGTGAGTTACAATTGTTTGGGCATCCGCCGTTTCCTTGGTGACTGGGAGCTGAAGGAACGCATGCGCCAGATCAAGCTTGGCAAAGATGGTGCCTGACTTGATTTCGGAGAGGACGTCCTTAACAGCGGGGACCGGGTAAGCGTGGGGGTTTAATACGCGGTTGAGGGTTGCCTTGTAGTCAGTGCAGACCCTCACCTCTCCATTTGGCTTAATTGGGGTAACTATAGGGGTTTCCCAGGTTCCCCCATCCGTGGGTTCTAACACCCCTAGTTTAATCAGCAGGTCCAGTTCGCTCTCAATGCTCCCTTTGAGAGTGAAAAGAACCCTCCTGGCCTTGATCCTGACCGGTAAGACCTCAGGTTTTAGTTTTAGGTCTATTGGGGGGCCAGAGTATTTGCCTAAAGAGCCGTCAAACACGTCTGCAAATTGTTTGCAGACGGCTTTGAGGGCTCGGGTTTGTGTAAGGTTTGTGCCTTCTAATCGAATTCCTAGGGCTTCAAACCAGTCGAGGCCAATGAGACTGGCCCGTGTCCCTTTGGTGACCTGGGCAGTGAGTTCCCCATGGAACGTTTTGAATTCTACCCTAAGATTGGTTTGCCCCCTTAGCTTTATGGGAGCCCCTTGAAAATCGGTGAGCAGGATTCGGAAAGGTTGAAGGGGAATTTGACGCTTGCTGTGGCTGTTAATTCCCTGGAGGGTGTCCCACGAAATAATGGAGACTGAGGACCCTGAGTCCACCTCCATTTCACAGGGGACCCCTTGCAATCTGACCCAAATTTTTACTTTTGGCCTTAAATGGTGGGTGGCTAGGGAACCCTGGTCTGAGAGGACAATTAGAACTGAGGGCCAGGGGAACTCCTTGGGCTGGGGCGGTGGTTTTGTCCTACCTGGCGGGGATGCCTCTAATTCGTGGAGGTTCTCCTGGTTCTGGCTGCGACAAACGGTGCTGATGTGTCCAGTCTTCCCGCATCCGTGACACTTGGCATTTCTGAAAAGGCAGGTGGCTCTGGCATGGGACCCGCCACAGCTGGCACACCTTGACCTTGCGCCGGGGGGGTTGAGGTTTTTGTTTGCGGCCCGAGGTCTGTCTGGCCTTCTGTTTCCGTTGCGACGTGTTTGGGGCTTGTTGAACCTTGGAAGGATGGCATCGACTCCGGTGTCGTCCTCACGATCCCTGTTGTCATGTTCTTTTATGCTGTCTTGGTGGACCGATCCGTTGGGGCCATGGCCAGGCGAGGACAAGTCTTCTCGGTGACTGTCCTCATACACCATGATCTCCAGAGTGACTTCAGCAAGTTCCATTGTTGGTTTAGCCACTATCTTCCACTGCAACCGTTCGTTCCACAGCCCAGCTATTATTTGGTTGCAGATCCGGTCCTCTAGGTCGGGGAACTGGCATCTACGGGCGGCATGACGCACCCCCGCGATGAAGGCGGTAGCTGACTCGCCCGGTTGCTGACATCGGCGGGTGAAGTTTAACTGCCAGTATAACTCTGGCCGCCTAGGCATGAAATGTTTGCTGAGGCGCTCAGTCAGTTCTGTGTATGGTACGGTGGCGACCGGGTCCGGGCTGCAGAGTCCAACAGCAATGTCGTAGACCGCTGGTCCGCTGAGGCATAGCAATGCCGCGGCCTTAAGGCGGTCTTCGGTGATCTTATTCACTAGGAGGTAGCCTTCAACCTGCCCCCAGTGTGACTCCCAGCCTTCCTGTTGCCTGATGTCAAACTCCCGAATGTGACCGAGATTAGCCATGCTATCTGGGTCCACGGTTCAGCTTTGAGAGAAGTGAAGGGTTCCTTTTCTCCAGCCAGTGACTTCAGCAAGTGACTACAGCGGCTGGCAGAATCGGTTTTCCTTCCTTGGCTCATGACTTAGCTCAGTGACTTAGCTCTGAAGTGACCGCGTATCCCACCTTCATTGCCAGGTGAAAAGTCCAGCGCATAAGGATCACTAGAGACAGCTGGCTTGGTTCATGAAGCATTTATTCGGGGGAACACCGGACAGCTGACAGCGGGAAGGAATCCTCTTTTTATACAGGTCCTGTCAAACGTTCGCCCAATCCCCGTGGTGCGTTCTCCCACCACTGTTGCGGCAGCCAATCAGCTGCTGGCAGGTTTGACAGCTCCGTGTAACTGTGCCTGCGTGACTCGGTCGGTAGTTTTGACAGCTGTCAACTGTCATCCGGCTGTCGCGTATGCATGATTGGCAGGCAGCAGCTTTTGACAGCTGTCAGCTGTCGGCCGGCCGCCGCACATGCGCGATTGGCTGGCAGCAGCCTTTGACAGCTGTCAGCTGTCAAACGGCTGCCCTGGTACCTGAATCTTATTGGTTTACCTCACGGTTTATAATGCTTAACTATAATGTAATGATAACAGTAATAATATATAACACAAAGCTTCCAGACTGCTTCTACTAATTTGAAGATTGTATTTAATCTAATCCATCTATGTATGTTCCTGGGGTTTCTACTTCAGGGTGAAGCTTCTGGCAAGATGGAGTGGTTTCCCTACTCACAACCGCTTTTTTCCAAGTGTCCCCCAATAATAATCAGATGTCCATTAGTCTTATTGTGTCTCTGGCACCCTAGTTTTTTTCTGACCAGAGAGCCAACTGGAAAAGAGAGCCAAAGATTCCGTTTTTTCAGTCCAGCTTCCTTGGTCAGAATAAAAAGATGTCATTGCCCAACCCAAAGAATAAGCCATGCAAATATGTTTGTGGGGAAAATTTTGATTGCTTTTTAAAAATAATGCAGATAGAAAGAACAGAAATATACAGATATATAGAAAGAAGAAGGAAGCCACCAACCATATAGAGTTCCAAGATTATCTTTCATTTTGAAAGAAGGCTTCTCATTTGGCATAAATATGATTTTCTCCTATGAGATTTGGTTTCAGACTTCAGATGATTTCTGCCTTTTTCTCTCCTCTGTCTCAAACTTGCTTTTATCATTATCATTAACATATTTTAACTGAACCATGATCTGTCAGCTAAATTGTCTGGATTTGCATAATGCAGGGGTGTTAAACTGCCAGCCTCTGGGCTGGATACGTCACCCCCATTGCCAGCAATGGCAAATACATCCCGATACGTTTCACGTCATGTGACACTGTGAGTTTGACATGTCTGGCATAATGCATCAGATTGTTAATGAACAAGTAACCAATCATATTTTATCCCAGCAAACAGCTATGCACTTACATGATACAAAAAAACCTTGTAAGGACTATGTCTGCCATATGCTTAAAATCTTGTTGAACCACCCTTCCTATAGCTATCAGCCTAAAGTTGTCTTTAGCCACTCCAGTTATAATATTTTCCCTCTTCCCTTGACACCATTTTTTCCATGAAGACAATCTAGCAATCAGTTATGTGGCCAGAGGCGGGATTTGTCCATCTCATATTATCCACTCAAGGCTACTGCAGTTCTTAAGATTCTCTCTCCTTACATTGATCTTCATACTATTTTGGCTTGAATCATAGGAGAGACTAGACACCTTATCTGATCTTATGCAGGCAACTTCTAAGCTACCTTAATCCTTTTTTGAAACAGTATTGGATCTTGTAAAACAGTACTAGCCCTCTCTTTATTACTGTCAGTTTATTCTATGTCCCTCTATCATACCTGCCATCTATTCAAAAAATAGCAGGTTCTATGCTGTTCTAGAAAAGCATTAGACCCATGTTCAGAGAAACCCACATTGAGAGGTTACAGGTATGCAGTTTTTCCACACCTAAAACTTAGCATGCCATCGCAAACACCTGTCTACATTCATCCAACCTTGCTCCATTCCACTAATTGTTATTTTCTTACGCACAGCCAATGCCTGGTTAGAAGGGAAACTAAGCTGGGGAAATCTACTTTTCTTAACTTGCCCCTTATTAAAACAGTAAGAACAGTACTAATCACCAGCCTCATTAATATAGCAGGATAGAATTTGTTAATTGAAGCCACAAATTTTATGCTACTGTATTTTCCTACCAACTCAAGGACTGGTGAATAGTACTTCAACTTGGCCTGTGTCCAAAAGTCATTATATGATCTCCTAAAGGGAGAACTCTAACGGCTTTCACATGTCAGAAATCATCTTCATAAATAGCACAAGCTTTCTGGAACATACGAAGGCTCCTTAATGAAAGTAAAGCAATTATTCCAGCATTATTTCATTGTATTAATTTTACTTCAGCAATAATTTTATCTGTTATTATTCCCTTTCCCTCTTATTTTTCTGAGGCATGCAAAATTAGCTTTTATTTTTTAAAATACATTTAAATTAAACTCAAACTAATTAAAACAACTGTGCCAGTACTGGAAAGAAATCAAGTCAGGACAGTCATTTCCTGATATTTAACAAGTTTGAGCCCCACAACTTTAAGTTGCTTTCATACTTGTAGTCTGTTGGGAGATGACTCAGTCAGTTTGTGTTCCAATTATTTTTCTGAAGTAGAGCTAATGCAGTTTATTTTGAAGTGATACATTTCAGAGAATATATTTATGAAGATTTTTTTTAAAAAAAACTTACATGAATGTATTCTAGAAAGGCTAAAAAGATACCCAATGAGCTAACAACAAATATAGATTGGATTGTATTTTTAAAAAATAGGTTTTCAACTACTGAGGAAAGTTTTTTTTACTAATAGTTTTTCTGTTACCAAACCCTCCAGCATACTTAGAACACAGGCTTGCAACTTCAAAATACTTACTAGTAGGTCCACTAAACACAGTTTACACATTGAGTTGGTAATAAAAATGACTGCAGCATGTGTTGGTGCAGACTAGAACCTTTTTATCTGAGTGTAATTTATTTAATTATTTTATATATTTTATTTTACAGAACATATTTATCTGCTTGTAATTGCTCTTAAGAATTATGAAGAGTGACCATTTATTTAAAAAAAGTTTATTAGCATTGTAAAATATAAGTGTATATTCTATTTTTATTAGAATTCTTCAATACAACATATACAAAATTTTAAAAAAATTAAGATATAATTTTTCTAAATCTTTTCTAAAATATAGAGAATAAGAAAAATAAAATAAAAACAACTTGATTACTTCTGCCCTTCTATCAGGCAACAGCCATTTTATTCTTTCTCTTCCTTTTTGATCTTTAAAATCCCCAGAAGCATATATCTTCAATTCAGTTTTTTATTCTTTCATCAAAAAGTCCATATATTTATGGCTTTTAAAAACATCCTTATTGCTTTTTCTCTGGCTAAACTGGTGCTTTGCCACTTCCTCATGCTCTGTCAGTTTTATAATCCAATCTTCTACTGTGGCTATTTCATTATTTCTGCTTACAATAATCTTGCTATGGTTACAAATGTAATATTATATAACATTATAATATATAATATATAACATAATATATAATTTCATGATATGATGTTAATATTACTGATAAACCATTTTCCCCAAACAATTAATTGGAATTGTTGAAAGACAATAACTTCTTGCCCAATACAATAACAAACCACCACCAATATTTTTCCATTTCTGGGTAGGCAGAAGAAACAGTTTGCTATTCTATTCTATTCCTATTTCTTTCTTTGCTCCAGCTAGGTGGGAGCATCCCGTTGACCTTGGCTTATCTCAACTGAATTTGGTCAGGTCCAATTCGTGCTTGAATGGAATTCCTGCAGGGAAACCCAGGATTGTAGGCTAGCTTGGAAAATGGAAAAATATGCTGGAAGAAGGCAATGGCAAAGTACATTGGTATTGTTGCTAAGAAAACTGAGTCAACAAGAGTCAAGTTCAATTCAGGAGACTGTATCCTTAGGACTTTATTGCTATCTTTCTATAGCATATAATATATAGTATATAGTATATAGCTCATAGTTAATTAACTCTTTACTAAATTAGCTCAATTGTCTGGGTTCATATAACAGCCTGAGTTACGGGACTTCCGGTGGCTGCGCGGCGCCGGAGACAGCCTTCCCGGGCTGCCCGCGGCTCAGCTGAGTAATTTTCACCCGAAACAGCGCCGATCAGCTGTTCGGGTGAATTTGAAGCCCCCTCCTCGGGAGAAGAGGAGGGGGTGAGGCCCCAGGTAGGGGTCGAGTTCTCCGGGGCCGCCTGAGCTTGTAGCTTGGGCGGCTGAAGGATCGAACTCCCCCGTAGCATGGGTCGCTCCCAGCTGCTCAGCGTCTCTGCTCCGGATTTCTTGGAGCAGAGCCAGGCGTTTGCGACCACCCCTGCCTGAAGGAAGGACTATGGAATAAAAGGAGCAGGCAGAGCGGTACAAGAGGAAAAGGTGAAGAGGATTATTATATTTTACTCTCGAGCTTGATGGACTTTCTAAACTTAAAGTGAAAGTGCGTCACAAGTGAAAGTAAAAGATGGTGGCTAAACCTCCCCCAAAAACTCTTCGGAGTGCTGGAACTTCTCCGGTGCAACAATCATCATTGCAGGCGTTGCATCCTCCTGATGTATTGACACCGAAGGATTTACAAGATGCTCTTGAAAAACATGCCCAGGTAATTCTGGAATCAATGGGTGATAAATTTGCACAGATGGAGGAGAAATTGGAGAAATTGGAGGAGAGAATGGAAGAGAGGATGGAACAGAAGTTCAGTGTGATGAAGGTAGACATTTTGTCTTCAGTGCATAAAGTGGCTGAATGTGTGGAAGATCTGGATGAAAAAGTGGAAGATTTGACTCAAAAAAATGCCATATTAGAAGCAAAAGTATTGGAGAATGAAGATTTAAGAGACAAAATGGACAGAGAATTGAGTCTTGCTCAATATTACCAGATGCAGTTTGCTGTTAGAATCAGAGGCTTAAAAGAGAATATTAAGGAAGATCTAAAGTAGCTGATTTCTGAGGCTCTGGAAGTGGTATTGAATCAGCCAGCATCTGAAATAAAGGGAGGCATGGATAAAGTGTTTCGTGTGAATTCATGGATTGCTAGACAGAGAAAGCTGCCTAGAGATGTGGTGGTTTATTTTGCTAAGAGGGAAATTAGAGATGAAGTTATACAAGCTGCCTATGATTCTAAAGTTGTGATTGCTGATCAAGAAGTTTTGGTTCTAAAAGAAATTCCTCCAAAGATTTTAAGGAGAAGGAAAGATTTTACATTTCTTGTGCAAGAGCTCAAGCAACGAGATATAAGGTTCAGATGGGAGATTCCAGTTGGGTTGATGGTGATGCATGAAGGTAAAAGGTACCGTCTGGTTACTGTGAAGCAGGCGCGTGATTTTTACAATAACGTTTTAAAAGCAACCCCATTATCACTTCTGGAAGCTGCAAAGGGATCTGGAGAAGGAGAACATCAAGAGGCTGAAGATGGACAGACAGAGGAGAACGGTGCTGGAGGAGATCAAGCTACAATTTCTTTGGATGATCCTGGAGAGCAGAGGGTGACGCGTGCTGCTTTAAAAGGATCAAAAAAAATAAAAGAACAAGACCAGCAGAAGTCTATGGAACTTCCACAACGTACTTACAGCCAAGCAGTGGGAGGAGCACCGCCTAAAAAAGATAGTCCTATCAAAGCAGTGCTCCAAGAGCTTTGGGATGATATGCATGGCAACTAAATTTTTAACTTGGAACGTTAATGGACTAAATTCACCACAGAAGAGGAAGAAAGTTTTTCAATATTTAAAACAATTCAAGATAGATGTTATATGTTTGCAAGAAACGCATATTAGGGTTGTGGATCAAAAGTATTTATCGAACTCAAGGTTGGGTACGCAATTTGTTGCTTCTGCAATGAATAAGAAAAATGGAGTGGTTGTTTATGTTAAAAGTGCTTTAACAGCAGACTTAATTGAAACAGATAAGCATGGAAGATACGTTATGATAGAGCTGCTGCTAGAAGGTAAAAAGACGCTTTTAGTTGGATTATATGCTCCTAATCAACAACAAGCTGACTTTTTTAGTTTACTTCATACAAAGCTTACCCAGTTAGATTATAAATCTTTTATTTTTATGGGGGATTGGAATGGTGTTTTGGATGTACAGATGGACAAGGCTGGAGCTTTTAAGCGCGTCCCAAGTCATGCTAGACTGCCTAAATCCTTTTTTGAAATGAAGGATGACTTGGAATTGCGAGATATTTGGCGCGAGAGACATTTGCAGGAAAAGGATTATACTTTTTTTTCTGACAGACATCGATCTTTTTCCAGGATCGATTTTATTTTGTTGACTAATGATTTTTTTTAAGGACTAAGAAGGTGAAGATTTGTGCAAGAACTATTTCTGATCACAGCCCAGTTTGGCTAGAGATTGATAAGGAGAATAGAGATAGGCGCTCGTGGCGCGTAAATGAGAATTTGTTTAGAAATCAGAGAAATGTGGAAGAATGCAAACAGCGGATGAAGGATTTTTTTGAAATTAATATGATTAAGGGCACCTCTATGGACATGGTTTGGGATGCTAGTAAGGCCTATATGAGAGGGGTGTTGATATATATGAATAATAAACATAGACGTGCTGTGGAAGCTAGGAGGAAAGAACTGGAGAATGAAATAAAGGAAAAAGAAAAGGCTTTGATTTTGAATTCAGAGGATGTGAAGATTAAGGAGGCTATTAAACTGTTAAGACGACAATTTGATAAATTAATGGCTGACCAAGTGGCAACCAATTTGCGGTTTGCCAGGCATAATACCTTTTGCAACGCCAACAAACCAGGTAGATGGTTAGCTTATAGATTGAGGAAAAAGCAAAGGGCTTCTAATATAGACAAAATTGAGCACAAAGGAAGGGTTGTGTTTCAACAGGACCTTATTAAGGATGCTTTTGTGGATTTTTATTCTAAATTATATGTTAAGGAGAAGATTAATGAAAAAGACATTGATATATATTTGGAGAATGCTAGCATCCCGGTTCTTACGCAAGCACAAAAAGAAGGGATTAATCAATTAATTACAGAAGAAGAAATTTTTACAGCAATTAAGGAATTGAAGATGGATAAAGCACCAGGTACGGATGGTTTGTCTGCGGCTTATTATAAAAATTTACAATTAGAGATGATGAAACCGTTAAAGGAACTGTTCCAGACAATCCAGAGGGGGGGAAAGGTGCCACCGTCTTGGAGAACAGCTTTTATTTCCTTGATTCCGAAGGAAGACCAAGATGCTACTCAAGTTAAAAATTACAGACCGATATTGCTTTTAAATACAGATTACAAGATATTTGCTAAGGTGTTGGCTAATAGACTGATGAGGGTTCTGCAACAGGTGATTCATGGGGACCAAACGGGGTTTATTAGTGGTAGGCAAATGAAAAATAATGTGAGGCATATAGTTGATGTGTTAGAGTTTTTGGAAAGGAACAACCAGATCCCTGCGGCGCTAATCTTTCTAGATGCTGAAAAAGCTTTTGATCAATTGAATTGGCAATTTTTGATGAAAGTTTTAGACAAAATGGATTTTGGGGAAAAATTTTTACAACCGATTAGGGCATTATATCAAAAACAAACTGCCCGAATTATAGTTAATAATAGTCTGACAGAAGCATGTAATATTGAGAAGGGCACAAGGCAAGGGTGTCCGTTATCGCCCTTGTTATTTGTGTTAACATTAGAGATATTATTGGTTAAAATACGGAATTCGGAAAAAAATAAGGGTATACAAATTAGAGATCAGGATTATAGATTGAGAGCGTTCGCAGATGATCTGGTTGTTACAGTGACCCAGCCAGAGAACTCTGTTGTGGACCTGATGGAGATAATAACACAATACGGGAGGGTTTCTGGATTTAAAGTTAATATACAGAAAACCAAAATTCTGGCCAAAAATATGACAGTTTCGCAAAAGGCTCTCTTAGAAGGATTAACTGGATTTGAGATTGTTAAAAGGGTTAAATATTTGGGGGTGCTTTTGTCGCCCTCTAATACAAAGTTATATAAAAATAATTATGAAAAACTATGGGGGAAAATTCAAAAAGAATTGGAGAGTTGGGAAAAATTGCAATTGTCCTTGTTGGGACGGATCGCAGCAGTGAAAATGAACGTCCTGCCTAAATTCCTATTTTTATTTCAAATGATACCAATTCTTAAGAAAGATTCTAATTTGGAGGAATGGCAGCGAGGTATCAATAAATTTGTTTGGGCAGGGAAAAGGCCACGAGTTAAACTTAAGATTATGCAGGATACTCGTGAGAGAGGTGGTCTTAAAATGCCCAATCTTAAATTATATTATGAAGCTGCTGCTTTAGCAGGAATAAGTGATTGGATCAATTTGACACAAGAGAGATTATTAAATCTTGAGGGCCATGACTTGTTGTTTGGCTGGCATGCATATTTCTTGTATGATAAGAAGGTAGATAATGTTTTTAGAGTGCATATTTTAAGACAGGCATTGTTGAGGGTTTGGAAGAAGTACAGACATAAATTAGATTGTAAGATACCATTGTGGGCAATCCCAAAACACGCAATAGAAAATATACATGCTGGTTTCAAACATGATGTGACTACGTATAAGGAGATTCTAAGCTTGGAAAGAAATGTCTGGTGTTTGAAACCATATAGTCTCTTGCGAGATGAGAAGATTGTTCAGACTTGGTTTCAATATACTCAGCTACGGGCCAGGTGGAAAGAAGATCAGAAAAATGGTTTTACAATGACTGATGAAAATCTGATAAAGCAAATCAGAAATCAGGGTCCAGCACATATTAAACGGATATATCTTGCCTTGATAGAAATTGACTCAGAAACAGAACTCGTTAAGGATTGTATGATTAAATGGGCCCAAAATATCCAAGAAGTTATTACAATGGACACATGGGAAAGGATTTGGGTGAGGAACGTAAAATTCACACAAGCTCAAAATTTAAGAGAAAATTTTTATAAAATGTTTTACAGATGGCATTTAGATCCTAAAAAGCTGGCAAGTATGTATCCGAACTATCAGCCTAAATGCTGGAGGTGTGGTGAAGAAGATGCAACATATTTTCATATATGGTGGACTTGTAAAAAGGTTAAGGCCTTTTGGATAAAAATTTGGTGGAACATGCAGAAGATTTTCAAGCAAAGGATAAAGTTTTGTCCGCAACTTTTTTTGTTGGGTATAATTACAGATGCTACGGTTGTGGACACTAAGCTGATGTTGAATTTAATTACGGCAGCAAGACTCTTAATAGGCCAATATTGGAAGAAGGAGGAACTGCCGACTGTAGAAGAATGGACTTTAAAGGTTTCTGACCTGGCAGAGATGGCAAAGATTTCGGCTTATTTGAAAGATCACTCGCAAGAACGTTATGTTATGGAGTGGAGAAAATGGATTGAGTATATCCAGAACAAATATGGGACTAAGAAGTTTCATGTAGCATTTGAATAAGTCTTCCTTTTTTTTTCTCCTCTTTTTTTCTCTTTTCCCTTTTTTTATATATCTTATATTAATAGTGCTTGTAATTACCTTATATGAGCCAGAGAGAGATGGATTTTAGAGTTTATGGTTGTTAGCATATGAATGTTTACGATTGTTTTTTTTTTGTTCTTTATACCTTGTACTTAGCTCTGGGAAGTCGGGGGGGGGAGGGGGGGAGGGGTAGGGAGGGAGGGATAGGGGAGGGTTAGGGGGGATTGTTAAAGATAAAATGTATGATAAAACTTTTCAATATATATATATATATATATATATATATATATATATATATATATATATATATATATATATATAGTATATAGTATATAGTATATAGCTCATAGTTAATTAACTCTTTACTAAATTAGCTCAATTGTCTGGGTTCATATAACAGCCTGAGTTACAAGCTGTATGACCTCATTGTAGATTACTTTCTTAAAATGAAGGGTGGGGAAGTTTCAGCTAAACTGCAATGAATATGTGTCTGTGTTATATATGCAGATTTGCATATACTTAACAAAGTCTGCACCCTAGGCTCAGTTTCACTTTTCCCCATAAGAGCAAGGCTCCATTTTTCTTTGTTCTCATGCTTGATAACTGACGCAATGTGTGCTGCTCCTCAAACACTGGGCTGTCTTTTTTTTTTATTAAAGAGTTTTACAAAAACAAGATTTTACAATATATCCCCAAGTCCCCCCCACCCCAAACCCGCCCACTTCCCCCCCCCACTTCCCAGAGCTAAATACAGGATTATAGTTATAATAATCATATTCTAAATAAAAATAATGCATAATATACAATTAACCAAATTCATAATGTGCTTTAACTCCCCTTTAACATAACTACATACAAAGTACCAATAACAATATCCCTCTAAAATCTACTCATAAGCTAAATGGAACTTTTTAGTCCCATATTTATTCTGAATATAATCTATCCATCTCCTCCAAACTGAAATATATCTTTTCTGTGAATGATCTTTCAAGTAAGCAGAAATCTTAGACATTTCTGCAAGATTCGAAACTTTAAACACCCATTCTTCTATAGTAGGCAAACTATCCTTCTTCCAATATTGTCCTACCAGTAACCGTGCTGCTGTTATCATATTCAACATCAAATTGGTTTCTTTACAATCACAATCTACAACAATACCTAATAAAAACAATTGTGGAGAAAACTTTATCTTTCTTTTAAAAATCTTTTGAATGTTCCACCAAATTTTAATCCAAAAAGCTTTTATATTTCTACAAGTCCACCACATATGAAAATAGGTGGCTTCTAAACTACCACATCTCCAACATTTAGAGTGTAAATTAGGATACATGTTAGACAACTTCTTGGGATCCAGATGCCATCTATAAAACATTTTATAAAAATTTTCTCTTAAGTTTTGAGCCTGAGTGAATTTAACATTTCTGACCCAAATTATCTCCCAAGTGTCCAGCAAAATTGGTTCCTGAATATTTTGTGCCCACTTTATCATACAATCTTTAACTAATTCCGTTTCCGAATCCAATTCAATTAAAGCATTATATATCCTCTTTATATGTGCACAATTTAAGTCTCTAATTTGTTTTACTAAATTTTGATCTATAATTGTGATGCCAACCTTTTGATCTAACTTCCACCTAGCTTTCAATTGGGTATATTGAAACCAAGAGTAACTTATATTTTCTTGTCTTAACTCATCTAATGATTTAAGTTGCCAATCATTCCCTTGCAATCTAAGTAATTCCTTATAAGAAACCATATCCAAACTCACTCCCATAGATACGCCCTCTATCGCGTGTCCAGGAATTCCCCAAATCAGTATTTTATAATTTAACTTATAATAATACTTTTTCCAGACATGCAATAAAGCACTTCTAAGAATATGGAATTTAAAAGCCCTGTCCACCTTCTTATCATAAAGCAAATATGCATGCCATCCATATACCAAATCCCAACCCTCAAGATGAAGTATTCTCTTATTAGTTAAATTAAGCCAATCACTAACCCACATCAAGGCAACCACATCATAATACAATTTCAAATTCGGCTCCTTAAGTCCCCCTCTTTCCCTAGCATCTTGTAAAATCTTAAATTTAACTCTTGGTTTTTCCCCCGCCCAAATACATTTATTAATACCCTTCTGCCATTGATCAAGGTTGGCATCCTTTTTCAATATAGGTATCATTTGAAACAAAAAGAGAAACTTTGGCAGAACATTCATTTTAACAACTGCAATTCTTCCCAATAAAGATAATTGTAATTTTTTCCAATTATTTAAATCCCTTTGTACCTTCAACCATAGTGTTTCATAATTATTCTTATACAATTTTACATTTGAAGCTGCAATATATACTCCTAAATATTTAACCTTTTTCACTATTTCAAAACCTGTTAATTTAGATAACATATCCCTTTCACTCATAGATAAGTTCTTAGATAATATCTTAGTCTTATTACTATTCACCTTGAACCCAGAAACCTTACCATACTGAGTTATAATTTCCATCAAATCTATAACCGACTGTAACGGTTGAGATACTGTCACAACCAAGTCATCAGCAAAAGCTCTCAATCTATAATCATTCTGTTTTATTTTAATTCCCTTTATCATAGAGGACTCTTGAATTTTAATTAATAAAATCTCTAATGTTAAAACAAACAATAATGGTGATAGGGGGCATCCCTGTCTTGTACCTTTTTCAATTTTAAAGGTCTCTGTTAGCCCCCCATTAACTATAATTTGTGCAGTTTGTTGTTGATATATAGCTTTAATAGTATGTAAAAAACTTTCTCCAAAATTCATCTCCTCAACAACTCTCAATAAAAATTTCCAATTCAATTGGTCAAAGACTTTCTCTGCATCCAAAAATATCAATGCTGCGAAGACTTGGTTGTTCTTATCCAAATATTCAAGCAAGTTTACAATTTGTCTTACTTTATATTTCATATACCTCCCAGATATAAATCCCGATTGATCACTATGAATCATTTGTTTCAAAACTTGCATTAATCTATTAGCCAATACTTTAGCAAAAATCTTATCATCTGTATTCAAAAGCGATATAGGTCTATAAATTTTAGGTTGAGTAAGGTCTTGATCCTCCTTTGGAATCAATGATACAAAAGCTGTCCTCCATGATGGAGGAACTGCACCTCCAGTCTGAATTTCATTAAACAAAATCTTTAAGGGTTCAATCAGTTCGAGCAACAACTTTTTATAGTAAATTGCTGTTAATCCATCTGTTCCCGGAGCTCCCTGTAAATACTTGTCTATATCTAAAGCTTGTATATTTTCTTTAGAATATAATTTGAATAAAAATCTAAAAAAACTCCTCTTAATCAAATTTTGTTGGTAGACTTCTTTTCCTTTATATTCTATTTTATCTATAGTACGTAATTTCTGTTTCTTCCTTAATTGGTAAGCCAACCATCTACCAGGCTTATTAGCGTTACAAAAAGTATTATGTTTAGCATAGCACAAATTAGTTGCTACTTGATCAGCCAGTAGCATGTTAAATTGTTCTTTCAGTAAATGTATTGAAATCCTTAAATTATTATCCAATGGATTCAAAATAAGCTTTTTCTCCTTAGATTTAATCTCTTCCTCAAGATCTAAACGTTTTTGCATTTGCTTACGCCTATAGGCGTTGTTCATATAAATCAAAACCCCTCTCATATAAGCTTTACTAGCATCCCAAACCATTTCCATCGATGTACCTTTATGCATATTTGTAACAAAAAATTCTTTCATATGTTCTCTACATTTCTGCAAGAACAAGTCATTTGTAAATAAATTCTCATTTAGCCTCCAGGATCTTCTACTACCATCTTCAGCAAAAAACTCCAACCAAACAGGACTATGATCAGACATTGTCCTAGGGAAAATCTTAACGTTCTTAACCGAGGAAAAAAGATCAGTAGTAATCAAAATAAAGTCAATCCTAGAGAAAGATTTATGTCTATCCGAAAAAAAGGTAAAATCTCTGTCTCTCATATTCCTTTCCCGCCATACATCTCTTAATTCCAGATCCTCCTTCAAATCAAAAAAAGCTTTAGGCAATTTCAAATTAAAAAAGTTTTTGGAGGATCCCTTCTTGTCTTCAGTTGGGACCAAAACTCCATTCCAGTCCCCCATCATGATAACAGATTTATAATCCAATTCGATTAGCCTCTGATGTAAAAATTTGAAGAATTTTTGCTGTTGTTGATTTGGAGCATATAATCCAATAAGAAGAACTTTCTTTCCTTGTAATATTAATTCAATACTAACATATCTCCCTTGTTTATCCGATTCAATCAATCTTTCCGAAAAATCTTTTCTTATATAAATGACCACTCCAGCCTTCTTGTCCGGAGCAAAAGATACAAAATGTGTTCCCAATCGGGAATTAATCAGATACTTTTGGTCTTTTAATGCAATATGTGTCTCTTGTAAGCAAACAATGTCATTTTTATGTTGTTTCAGATAAAAAAATACTTTCTTTCTTTTCTGTGGTGAATTTAAGCCATTAACATTCCATGTCAGGAACTTCACCATCTCTGGTGACCATGAGCCTTTGGAACATAGCCTGAAGATCAACTGTTGCTCTCTTCGGACGTGCTCCTCCCACAGGCTCTGAAACAGCCGCATCTTGTGTAGCAGGACCAGTTACAGGCTTTTGTTTTTGCTCTTTTTCCATACACTTATATGCAGCTCTTGTCATCCTCTGTTCTTTTGGGTCTTCCTTTAATGCCAAACTCTGCTCCGTAGCCTCCGCCTGCCGCATCTCCTCGAGAGGCAATGACATTGCCCCTTCACTCAATTGTTTATCTTCTTGTCTTGCTTCTGTTCTTTTGATTCGAGGAGACGGTGGTGAGCCTGCTTTCAGGACCTTAGTGTAGAAATCTTTTGCTTTTAAAATTGTATCCAATCTGTATCTGGTCCCTGCGTAGTTTACCACAATTCCATTGGGTATTTCCCATCTGAACTGGATTTGTCACTTCTTAAGCTCATCGGACAGAAAGGCAAAATCTTTCCTTTTTCTAAGAATTTTTGGAGGTATCTCCTTTAAAATCATAATGTCTTGGCCTGCAATTTGAAATTTTTCCAGATAAAAGGCCTGGATAATAGAATTTCTGGTTAATCTCCTGGAAAAATAAATCACTACATCTCTAGGTAAATTTTTTTGCCTTGCAATCCAGGACTTAACCCTAAATGTCTTATCCATTTCTTTAAGTAGTTCTTCAGGTTCACATTTCAAAAGAGGAGCCACTGCTCGTGATACTTCCCATTCCAAATCTTCTTTAGGGTTCTCTTTAAGGTCTCTGATATGCAAAGCGAACTCCATGTTCTTATATTGTGATATAGTAACTTCGTCCTCTGTTCTGTCAATCTTAGCCTCTGCTCTGTCAATCTTCTGTTCAGCATCAATGATTTTATTTTCCAAATTCTCCACATACTCCATAACTGAGTCCACACGAACATCCAGGCGTTCTATATGTGCAGCCAAACCCTGGAGTGCAAGCACTATATCTTCCCTCATCTGGTTGCTTTGGTTAACAAATTCTTCCCTTGTTTCCTTTATTTCCTGCTGCAAAACTTGTGTTGACTGCATCACAACTCGCTGAATGTCTGTCAGTGTAAATGCAGGAGGTGGGGGGGAGGGTGGTTGTACTGTAGGTTTCATTGAGGTCTGCCCTACAGCTTGTGGTAAGGGTGAAGAAATAACATTCTTAGAAATTGGAGGCCCTCCCCCACGTCTCGCAGCCATCTCTTAGGTTTCGATTTCCTCTTTCACCCAGCAGAATCAAAGTTCAGAAAAAAAGGGGGGGGGGGAAGAAGGGAAAGGAGAGAAAAAATAAAAGTTCTCCCAAAGTTCCTTAACCTTCAATAAGAAAAAAGAGGACAAGCTTTCAAATAAACAAAACCCGGTACTGGGTAAAATCAGTTGCAAATTGTATCTCTTGCTATGTAGCAAAATATAACAGTTTTCCAACGCAGTCACTTCACAAAGGAAAGAAACATTCCAGCGCCATTTTTACTCCATTTCAAACTTAAAACTTGAAGAAGATAATGAATCTGAGTTAAAGTTAAAATCCAACTTGAAAATTCAGATCTTCCTGCTTTGCTCTGCCTGCTTCTCAAAGAACAAAATACTCACAGTCCCATCTAAGCGGCAGGTGCAGTTGTCGCATCTGGTTCCACTCCTTTCGGAGCAAAAACGTCCTGAGAGCAGAGAAAGCCTGGGCTCCGAGGGGGCTCACCCTGTTATCCCCCAAACTACTTGGGAGGATCGCAGGGGAGCTCTACCTCTACCCAGGCAGGCTCGCCTCTCCCTCTTCTCCTGAGGGAGAAGCTCCAGCGCCGCGGGACAGCTGATTTTCACTGCCTCCGAGCGCTTTGACGCTTCCCAGGATCGGGTGGCTTCAGAACGCCGCCATTCGGCACGGCAGCGCTACCGGAAGTCATATCTCCACTTTTCTTGAAGAGATCTCTGGTCCTCCCTATTATATTGTTTTCTTCTATTTCTTTGCACTGTTCGTTTAAGAATGCATTCTTATCTCTTCTAGCTATTCTCTGGAATCCTGCATTCAGTTGGGTGTATCTTTCTCTTTCTCCCTTGCCTCCCTTTCTTTCCTCAGCTATTTGCAAAGCTTTCTCAGACAGCCATTTTGCTTTCTTGCATTTCTTTTTCTTTGGGATGGTTTTGGTTGCTACCTCTTGTACAATGTTGCAAACCTCTGTCCATAATTCTTCAGGCACTCTGTCTATCAGATCTAATTCCTTAAATCTATTTGTCACCTTTACTGTATATTCATCTGGCACATGATTTAGTTCATATTTGAGTGGCCTAGTGCTTTTGCTTACTTTCTTCAATTTAAGCCTAAATTTTGCAATGAGAAGATCATGGTCTGAGCCACAGTCACCTCTGTTACATACTGACATTCTTCCGGCCCCAGAAGAACAAGGAAGCTCCTCGCAGCCGCACTTTGACAGTTGACAGCTGTCAAAGGGCCGCTGGATAAAACACGCACCTGCGCCAGCAGCCGTTGACACTGACAGCTGTCAGAAGGCTGCGCAGGCGCAATAACCCAGCAGACTGACAGCCACGAGCTGTCAGAATGCTGGCCGGGGATGCACGCTGCTCCTCAGCCGGCACGCCTGCCAGCTGACGGATTCCCCCGGCCAAGCTGCGCATGCGCTATCACCGGGGAGCTGTCAAAGCTGCCAGCTGGCCATTGGACGCGGGTCTCGCGGCGGGAGAATACAAGTTCCTGATTTGTTGTTTCTGTTGATAGTTTACTATATAAAGGCATGTTTTGCCGCTTGTCAGCTCGCCCGGAGCTGAAGCGAATAAATCGTTGAACCCAAGCCGGCCGTCTCTCTGATTTTGTCTGAGACATTGCAACCTCCTGGTCTTGTTTTTACTGACTGTATAGAGCTTCTCCATCTTGGGCTGCAGAGCACATAGTCAGTTTGATTTCTGTGTTGGCCATCTGGTGATGTCCATGTGCAGAGCTGTCTCTTGGGTTGTTGGAAAACAGTGTTTGCTATGACCATCGTATTGTATTCTCTTGACAAAATTCTATCAGCCTGTGCCCTGCTTCATTTTGTACTCCAAGGCCAAACTTGCCTGTTATTCCGGTTATCTTTTGGCTTCCTACTTTAGCATTCCAATCCCCCATGATGATAAGGACATCATTTTTTGGTGTTAATTCTATAAAGTGCTGTAGGGCTTCATAGAACTGGTCAATTTCATCCTCTTCAGCACTGGGGGTTGGGGCATAGACTTGGATTACTGTGATATTGAATGGTTCGCCTTGGGTTTGAACTGAGATCATTCTGTCATTTTGAGGATTGTATCCCAGTATTGCTTTTCCTACTCTTTTATTGACTATGAAGGCTACTCCATTTCTTCTGAGGGATTCTTGCCCGCAGTAGTATACCTGATGGTCATCTGAATTAAATTCACCCATTCCTGTCCATTTTAGTTCGCTGATACCTAAGATGTCGATGTTCAGTCCTGTCATCTCTTGTTTGACCACGTCCAGCTTTCCTTGATTCATGGATCTTACATTCCAGGTTCCTATGGAGAAAAAAATCTTTACAGCATCGGACTTTCCTTTCATCACCAGACACATCCACAGCTGAGCGTCCTTTCAGCTTTGGCCCAGTTGCTTCATTCTGGTGCTTCTAGTACTAGCCCTCTGCTCTTCCCCAGTAGCATATTGGACACCTTCCGACCTGAGGGGCTCATCTTCCAGCATCATATCTTTTTGCCTTTTGGTACTGTCCATGGGGTTTTCATGGCAAAAATACTGGAGTGGGTTGCCATTTCCTTCTCCAATGGATCACATTTTGTCAGAACTCTCTGCTATGACCTGTCCATATTGGGTGGCCCTGCATGGCATAGCTCATAGCTTCATTGAGTTATGCAAGCTCCTTCGCCAGGACAAGGCAGTAATCCATACAGAGGATGAGGACCATATGGTATAGCAAACTCCAATAGGACAGCTATAGGCCAATGGCAAATCAATCAGGTCCAGTCCCAACCCTTTATACCCTTTCTCATTCTAAGACTGTAGTCAGATGGTCTGCTGACTTTTGTTGACTTTTTACTGATCTCCTGCTGAACATAACTTTCCACATATACGAGTGTACATTGGAACCCGCATCCATCAGCTACTTTCAGTTCCTTTTTTCCCACGATTACAATACTGATGTTCCAAATATAACTATCTACTTTGCAATTTCATATTGCACAAAGCTCAGCAGATTACAAATAATACATCCTATTATGAAACAGTGTAAAGTTCAAGTTAAAGCTTTGTTTTAAATCACTACTGTGAGGCCTGTCCCAGGTGTGCTCCAGCCTCTCTTGTTATATGAGGAGGGGACTATATTTTCATCTCCCACAAGTAAGAGACAAGGGAGGAAGTTACACATGGTTATACCAAAACCATAACTTATAGTTTTGTCAGACACTAAGATATGCGTCCTTCAAGCTGGAACATGAGGATGTCACTATGCACAAGTAATGTTGATATTATCTAAAGTTTTCTGCAGACAGCTATTATAGCTGAATTCCCCCAAATGCACATAATTTATTTTTAAAATATCATTTCCTAGTCCAGCTTTCTCCAACCTACTCCATTCGATAGAATGAGATGGCAACTGCAATTCTGAGCCTAGGTGGCCAATAGAGTTGCAGCCCCAAGAAACCAAGGCAGTGCTAAGTTACAAAAGAGGTTAAAAAAAAATCTCTAACTGCTGTAATGACAGAAACCAGAGACAAGAGGAAGTCAATTAAGTAGGAAGGGTTTATTGGTTTGCCACCCATTACACCTGGCAAAAATAAAGAAAATAGGGCCAACAGTCATCTACATACATGTTTCCTCTCTCCTCCCCTCTTCCTCTGCTTTCATTCTGACAGCAGCTTCTTTTACCTTTTCACAGTACTTGTGAAGTAGTTTTAGTTCCAAGAGGTCTTCTGTTCATGACCTGTGAAAAATACAGATTCCCCACCCGACCTGTCCCCTCACGTGAAGACTATATTGCAGACATGTCAAACACAAGGCCCGGGGGCCGGATCCGGCCCATGAAGTAGTTTCATGTGGCCCACGAAGCCATCCTGGAAACAGTGAGGGAACGGCCCCCACTGCCTTGGCCCTGGCCCAGAGACCCTCCTCCTGCCAGAGACCCTCAGATCTGTCCCACTCCTGCCCAGGCCCCCATAGGCACCCTTGATGCGAACGATGTAGAGCTGGCCACGCCCACCCAGTAGGCCATACTCACTCTAGCCACGCCTACCTTGGCCATACCCACCCGGCCCCCTGAGGGCAACCGCAGTGCTGATGCGGCCCTCAATGAAATTGAGTTTGACACCCCTGCTATATTGGGTTCTGTGTTCCAATATCTCAGGGGCTGCCACAAAGAAGAAGGGGGTCAAGATATTCTCCAAAACACCTGAAGGCAGGACAAGAAGCAATGGATGGAAACTGTATCAAGGAGAGAACCAACCTAGAACTAAGCAGAAATTTCCTGACAGTTTGAACAATTACCGATTTGCCTCCTGAAGTTGTGGGTGCTATAACACTTGGGGTTTTTAAGAGGAGATTGGACTGAAATGGTATAGAATTTCCTGCCTGGGAAGGGGGTTGAACTAGAAACCTCCAAGGTCCCTTCCAATTCTGTTACTATTATTCTGTTATTCTTTCTCATATCTAAGTTAAAGTACTATCCAGAAGTTCTTAAAAAGGGAAAAAACTATACCAACAAAAAAAATCCCCCTCAGTTGATAATTTACCACAAGCACAACCCAAGCAATAGTGCTGTCCTTATTTACATTGTAGAAGACACATGGATAAGGATTATGGATTCCCTCAGATTTCTGTATCAGCCTCACTAGCCAGGAAATATCCATCAATCAATCTCCTTGATATGGAGTGAGGAAGGGGAGGAGAACACTTTTGACTGATAGCTAGAGTGGCAGGTTACCCACCAGTCAAAGTTCTCTTTGATTTGTTGCTAATATTTTGTACGGATGAGTTCAAAGGCAACTTATCAGCTGTTGCAAACTGATAGTTCAGTTGTTTTGAGATAGGGGTTTAGCATGAACCCCATTTCAAACAGTAATTGACAGACATAGGAAGAATTGTATTATGAAGCAGTAGGAGAGAAAAGTTGGCTCTTTCTTTTCCATTTCATCTGCACCACTTTATTTAGTGACTTTTAAGCCAGTTCAGATCTTTGCACTGACAATTAGCTTGGAGAACTGGTAGGTATAAAAACTAGGTTGAAAAGAACTGGACCCTCCTTTTGTCTAAAAGACAATGGCTGTGACAGTTAGTTCTTGAAGGGGAGATTGCCATGCCTGCCCCAGACTACAGTGATCCATAGGGTTTAAAGTATTCTCACATCTGATTATACCATGGATAGACAGTCAATAAAGCAGGTCAGATTGTAAATCTTACATGGAGATTAGAGAAAAAACTATTTTACAATTGAAAACAACAATAGATGACTTAAAGTTGTTAGAGATAAAGGCTAAAGGGCATAATATCTCCATTTTTCCAGATATATCTGGAAAAAAATGTTGCTGGAGAATATGCTGAAGTTAGATGGAAGTGAAGAAAGACTCACTGAGAATCTTGGTTTGGGTTTTGGAATTAACATTGCCTAAATGCCCCAATGTGCATTACTACTTAGTGAAGTGCTGGATTTTATTTATTTATTATTTATTTATTATTTGGATTTATATACCGCCCCTCTCCTGAAGGACTCGGGGCAGTGTACAGGGCAATTAAAACACTATATACAACACATAATATACAAAAATTAAAATAAATTAAACCACGTAGCCCTAAACAATAAAACACGTTCTAAAATTTAAAATTTAAAATCTAAAACCCCAATCCCTCAGTCCAGGCCGGCAAGTTCAAATAACCAAGTCTTCAGGTCGCGGCGAAAAGAGTGAAGCCATCCGGAGCTCAACAGGGAGCTGATTCCAGAGGGCAGGAGTGCCCACAGAGAATGCTCTCCCCCTGGGGGCCGCTGGTCGACATTTCCTGACTGACGGCACCCTGAGGAGGCCCTCTATATGGGAGAGCACAGGACGATGGGAAGTTAACGCTGGCAAAAGGTACTCCCGTAAAAAATCCGGGCCCATGCCATTTAGGGCTTTATAGGTCATCACCAGCACCTTGAATCTCACCCGGAAGACAACTGGAAGCCAATGCAGCTCGCGGAGCAGAGGTGTTACATGGGAGTATCGGGAGACCCTCATCACAACTCGCGTGGCCGCATTCTGCACCAGCTGGAGCCTCCGAGTGGTATTCAAGGGCAGCCCCATGTAGAGAGCATTGCAGTAGTCTACCCGAGAGGTCACGAGCGCATGAGTGACTGTGCATAGGGCATCTCGGTCCAAATAGGGCCGCAACTGGCGCACCAGGCGAACCTGGGCAAAATCCCCCCCTAGTCACAGCTCCTATATGATCTTCTAAACTGAGCTGTGAGTCAAGGAGGACACCCAAGTTTTAATTTTTAATTCTCACACAAAAAATAATGTAACGTTTTATTTCTCTTAGGGCAGGGGTAGGCAACCTTGGCTCTGTTATGACTTGTGGACTTTAACTCCCATAATTCCTGAGCTAGCCATGCTGAGGGGAAAGAGAGGTTTCCAAACTGAGCCGTGTTGGCTCAGGAATACTGGGAGTTGAAGTCCACGAGTCATAAAAGAGCCAAGGTTGCCTACCCCTGTCTTAGGGCATTTTGCTGACTCTAAACCTATGATTAACAATAGCATTCATAAAGACAATAGTATTTTGTGTTTACTATAAGACAAAAAAGACTAAATCTTTTAGCCCAAGTGAGATTTTACACAAGGAAATGTGTGACTTCCCTTGTTAAAGAGCTACACAGCGTCATTCTGTGTTTCGAGAGCCAAATTACAAAGTGAGTAGGGCCAGAATCTATTAGACATATTCCAGGGCCTTTAATCATTGTCAGTCTTAAGACACTGATTTTACTCCTTAATTCCATGTGCTTTGGAAAATGGAAAATGGAAAATGAATGTTGATAAGGATTTTTTTTCTTTCATAACTAATTATTTTTGGGTTCATTGGGTAAGAGGTTTAGAAGTGAAACCTAAAAGGGATGGGAAGAAAAAAATATGGCTCATATATGAGTTGTATTTCTCTACCAAGTCACATTCTCAGGTGAAGTGAGGGAGAGTCTCCAGATGTTTTATCACTTTCAGAGGTGTTTTTGAGTTGCAGCAGGGACTCCCCCAAAGCCAGATGGAAAGGAAAAAACAAAAGTATAGTTTGTGCAAGGTGATGGTGCATGCTATAGCTTGCTAGCTCCTTGGAAAAATGAAGAGTTAAAACTTTACTGCAGAAAAGCTAAATGTATTTCATTACAATCAATAATATTAAACACAGATAGTACTAATATCAGCATCACATGTAACCAATTTATTAATTTTATAAGAATTTTACAAAGTATTCACTGCAGTGAATTGTACACTGCTATGTATGATAAGAAGTTTACTCCTGTTACCATGAACAAATCTGTCTTGGTCACATTGTTATTCACTAAAATATGTTTTCTGGGGGGATATGCTTTAGGAATAAAGTTTATAACATGTGGTTATCATAACAAGTTATGATAGCATATTAAAATCTACTGGCTGGATTCCACAGTATATTAAGTGAAATCCAAACACTGATATGTATGAAGTTTCACCATATCCTTGGTAATAGCAGCATTCAGCCTCCAATAAGAATAATTCTCTTAATTTGAATGATTGGTCCACAGTAGAGATAGGGTTGGTACCCAAATGCCCCAGATGCCTTACTGTATCAGTAAGATGGGCAGTATAGAAAATAAATAAATGAGTAAACAAACAAACATCTAAACACCAGGTCAGCCTTTTTCTCAATTTGTGAGCTGTATAACCCCAGACTAACATGTCCTACACTTGTACTAGTGGAAAATGGACCCAGAAGACAGTAGATTGTGAGCAAGGCCACTTTGAAGCACACTGATTCTTTCTCTATTAAAATCCATTTTATACTTACTGAACTTGGATTCAGACTATTAATTAATTAATTTAATAAATTCTCACTGAAATCAATGTGGTTTACAGAAAATTAATTTGGACCTTTGATTTCCACCATAGAAGTATTTAAATTGAATTAATATAATGTAAAGGTAAAGGTAAAGGTTCCCCCGCACATGCGTGCTAGTCGTTTCCAACTCTAGGGGGCGGTGCTCATCTCCGTTTCAAAGCCAAAGAGCCAGCGCTTGTCTGAGGATGTCTCCGTTGTCATGTGGCTGGCATGACTAGACACCAAAGGTGCACGGAACGCTGTTACCTTCCCATCGTAGTGGTCCCTATTTTTCTACTTACATTTTTACATGCTTTCAAACTGCTAGGTTGGCAGAAGCTGGAACGAGTAACAGGCGCTCACTCTGTTACGCGGCACTCAGGATTCAACCCAGCAAACTGCCAACCATCTGATTGACAAGCTCAGCATCCTAACCCACTGAGCCACCACATCCCTTTAATATAATGTAGGTCAGACCAATTGGGTGGATTATAAAGTTGATTATGAACTTGTGGAAATGGCAAAACTGACCAGTTTGGACAGAAGAAAAAAAATGATTATTTTTTTTCTTGTGAAAGATTGGAATTCTCACATGGACTTTTTTTCTGAAAGAAGAAAAGATTGAATTGATCTTTTGGGGATTCAAGGGTTTTAAAAGATGAAGAGTTCAGGAGAAAAGGTTAAGATGATTATTATTTGATAGAGAAAGCATAATTGTATGTTTTCTTTTTTATTTCCTTCCTTTTTCTCCTTATCTTACTTTCTATCTCATTTTTGTTTGTTTTGAATATTTTTACTATATTGAAAAATTCTAATGAAAATATATTTTTAAATATATATCTTATTTAATGGAAATATAAAGAGAGCATTTGTTATGCTTTTCAATCAGTCTCTGCAGTTTTCCTGGCAATGTTTTCAAACAAGCTGGCTTCTTCCTAAGGCTAAGAAAGAGTGACTGGCCTAAAGTCATTCAGGTGGGTTCCATCCATGCCTTTGTGCTGAAGGAAGAGCTAGAATTCACAGTCTCCTAGTTTCTATTCTGGTGCCTTTTAATCACTATATCAAATTGGTTAGGCTGTCACTGATTAAGAATCATAAAACCTGGAGAGAAAAGTATACTTATAGATTAGATATTTTTATAGTTTCCTGATAAAACCTTTGGTGCATGTTGATAAATACACTTCCTGCATGCGGTTTTCCTTTTTTTCTTGTTTTTTTTTCAGAAAAAAAACTAGAAGATAATAGAAAGGCATATTTTGCAAAAGCAGGTGTACTGTGGTTAAAGGGAAAAGCAAATACCACAGCAGTAAACTGCTAAGAGCTCTGCATAATTTTTTTAACTGTGACAGATAAAGAAAAGGGCAAACAAAACCACATTGGTGCATAGAGATTGCAGAATGCAATATAAATCTTTCTGTGTCATTCAATGGTGAGATGATAAAATCATTTATTCACATCTACATCATTACAGTTATGCTTTTTATAGGAACAACGATAAGGTGCAAAAATATTGCCTCACATCTCATGCAGGATTTTCCCTAAAAAATATCATAGTTTCTGTGCACAAAATTCCTCAAAACAAATTCCTTCTTGCATTTGGTCACATTATCAGAAGTTTAATTGTTTTAATGAAATTGCCACACTACCTGTTCAAAAATATTGTTTATTAAATTATCTTCATTGCCTGATTTTGATCCATTTTATAGCACCTACATTTAGGGTCTGTTTTTTAAAGGATCAGTAACGAGCCGAAACCACAGACTGGTAGTGTGTTGAGACCATCTACTGCTAGAAGCTTTAAGTTTGAAGATAGGCCTGCAGGCAAATGACAAGGGTTTCTTTTTTTGTGTGGGGAGGGTATCACCTACCAAAATAATAATATGTATGTATGCCTGAATTTGTATTTATTTATTTAGCAAATTTATATGGCTATCCAACTTGCTCAAGGTGACTCTGAGGGGTTTACAGAAACAAAATTCCAAATACAAAGCAATTCCCACTCCCCTGGTAACAATAAATAAACCACTTGATGGGTTTTATATCACCCTGGGGTCCCTAGGTCCACTGGCAAAATCATGGAACAGTATCAAGATTGGGACCAATCTTACCTCTGCAGGAATGATATTCCTCAAAGAGGGAGCTGAGTTATATGTTAATTGTTAATGTTAAGTAGTAAGTGTTGCAAAAAATGTTAACCACTGTATGAGGTAATAACCATGACAGGAACACACGCGGCAGCTTTGACAGCTGTCAAAGCTACCGCTGGCGAAGGCGCAGGCGCAGCAAGCTGACAGCTCTCAGCTGTCAGCGCAGCTCACCACCACGCATGCACAAACCGCCACGAGGACGCGAAGCTGTCAAAACACACCCCGCAGCCGATTGGCTCAGCAGTCCAGGCGGGAGGAGAACGAGCAGCGGATTGGTGCAGCCAGCCGGCGGCCGGCTATGAAAGAGCAGAAGCAGAGCACCTAAGTGTCCAGTACCTCAATAAACTGTTAGACCAAGCCTGCTGTCTCTGAGTGGTTCTTGAGCCACTTCACTGGCGACGAAGGTGGGATCTGCTTCGCCAAGCTGAAGTCACCGCCAGGGAAGAGAGTTCCCGGCAACCAGAGCAAGTCACGGCTGAAGTCACAAATGGGAAGTTATAACTTCCACAGACGCGGCGAAGCAGACAACCAGATCGAGACAGTATGGCCAACTTCAGACGCGTATGAGAGTTTGACATCTGCCACCCAGAGCGTTGGGAGTCGCATCTGGGGCAGGTCGAAGGGTTCCTACTGGTCAGCAAGATCACAGAAGACCGAGCCAAAGCGGCAGCTCTCCTGTATATAAGTGGCCCGGCAGTATACGACGTCGCCGTCGGCATTTTCAGCCCAGAACCGATAGCTGAGGTACCCTACGCAGAACTAACGGAGAGACTCAACCAGCATTTCATGCCTACGCGCTCTGAGCTGTACTGGAGGGTACAATTTGCACGTCAACACCAGCGACCAGATGAATCTGTGACCGATTTCATCGCAGGAGTCCGGCACGCCGCCCGAAGATGCCAATTTCCGGATCTAGAAGACCGGATCAGGAACCAAGTAGTTATCGGGCTAAAGGATGAGCGCCTCCAGAAGAAAATTATAGCGAAACCAATTTTAAATTTAGCGGAGGTCTCCAGGGAAGTTCTGGCGTACGAAGACAGCCACCAAGGAGACCCCTCACGGCCCACCATCGAACAACATGGTTTGGTGCATCAAGAAGGGATAACCCTAAGCGACGACGATGAACTGGTAGACCTGACCGACATAGATGCCATACAACGGCGACTCGAGAAACTCCAAACCCGCCGAAAGGACCAAGGGGAAAAACAAAAATCCAAAAGCTACAGTTCCCCACGAAGCTACCCCAAGGAACAGCGATCCACCTGTGCCAGCTGCGAAGGAAACCATGCCCGAGCTGCCTGCTGGTTCCGAAATGCCAAATGCCATAACTGTGGAAAAACCGGGCACATCAGGACGGTATGCCGGAGCCGACCCCACGAGAATCTTCACAAGTTGGAGGCTACCTCCCCAGGTACGAGACCCACAAGAGCCAATAGCGAAAAGCCCTCGGGGTCCCTAGTGCAGGCGCTAAACAGGGACAGGGAAGCAAAAGGAGTCCACCAGCTAAACCCAAAGGTTAAAATCAGAACAAAATTACAGGGGGTCCCCTGTGACATGGAAGTAGATTCGGGGTCCTCGGTCTCTCTAATTTCCCTTAAGACCTTCAGGGAAATTTGCCGGCGAATCCGAAGACAAATTCCATTAGAACCCCCCCCCCCCAAATACATCTGGCAGACTACCAGAAAACCCCCATTCAATTAAAAGGGAAGGCCCGAGTGATAGTTGAATTCAAAAAATTCCGAGGTCCACTGAATGTGTTAGTCACGCAGGGAGATCAAACTATCCTAATCGGCCTGGACTGGTTCAAGGCCTTAGGCATTGCAATTACGGGAGTTAACACAACACAGACCACAGACATTGCGCACACTACATGAAGGACACCCAGGGGTGGTAAAGATGAAAGCCCTAGCTAGGAGCTATGTTTGGTGGCCAGGAATAGACAAGAACATTGAGGACCATGTGGCAGGATGCTACCCCTGCCAATTAGCGAGACCAGCCCCACCCCAGGCCCCGGTCTACAAATGGGAGACAACCAAGAACCCATGGTCCCGTGTACACCTGGACTTCGCAGGTCCCATACAGGGACAACATTTCCTAATAGCTGTGGATAGTTTCTCCAAATGGCTGGAGGTTATCCCAGTCAACAGTATCACCACAGCTGCCACTGTTCAGGGACTTAGGGGGCTTTTCGCCATGCATGGCCTCCCCGATGTCTTGGTCTCGGATAACGGGCCCCAATTTACTTCTTGTGAATTTCAGATATTCACCACGGAGAACTCTATTAGGCATGTCATGTCTGCTCCGTTCCATCCCTCGTCTAACGGTATGGCTGAAATTATGGTGAGATCTACTAAAGATGCCTTAAAGAAATTCATCAAAAGAAACTGGCACCAGCGACTAGCCCAGTTCTTACTGGCCCAGCACACCACCCCTTGCACAACCACTGGAAAATCACCAGCGGAACTACGGTGGGGAAGGAGATTAATTACCAGACTGGACAGAATGCACCCAGTCAGGACAAACCTTGACGCAGAGCAGCCTCTTCTGCTAAGGTCCTTAAGGAACGGACAAACCTTTTGGGCAAGGAACTACTCAGGGGGGCAAAAGTGAGTGCAAGGGGTTGTTATAGACCAAACCGGACCCCTGTCATATCTGATAGATGCTGGCTGCAACGGGCACATCCGGCGACACCTCGACCAGCTAAGAAAACGGAGCCCCCAGAATATAGCAGAACAAACAAACCCCAACATAGGAGAGGAAGGAACCCCACAAGGCGGGGACCAAGAATTACCTAACCAGTCACTAACCAAAACCGCCAATCAACAACTACCAGAACAGGGGGAAGGGGAGCAAGGTGCAGAAACACCCATACATTGCTCTGGGCGAACAAAGAAACCCCCAGCCTACCTGCAAGACTATGAGTGGGCAGGCAGCAATCTGCAACAACGGGGGGGAGGGGGAAGAAACCAATCCAGGGGAAGGGGAAGGAGTGAGTTATATGTTAATTGTTAATGTTAAGTAGTAAGTGTTGCAAGAAATGTTAACCACTGTATGAGGTAATAACCATGACAGGAACACACACACAGAGAAGGCGCAGGCGCAGCAAGCTGACAGCTCTCAGCTGTCAGCGCAGCTCACCACCACCACGCATGCGCAAACTGCCATGAGGACGCGAAGCTGTCAAAACACACCCCGCAGCCGATTGGCTCAGCAGTCCAGGCAGGAGAAGAACGAGCAGCGGATTGGTGCAGCCAGCCAGCGGCCGGCTATAAAAGAGCAGAAGCGGAGCACCTAAGTGTCCGGTACCTCAATAAACTGTTAGACCAAGCCTGCTGTCTCTGAGTGGTTCTTGAGCCACTTCAGGAGCCACTAGAAAGAAGGCACTTCTTTTTGGTTCCACTAGATCAGGGGTTGGCAACCTTGGCTCTTTTATGACTCATGGACTTCAACTCCCAGAATTCCTGAGTCAGCATAGCTGACTCAGGAATTCTGGGAGTTGAAGTCCATGAGTCATAAAAGAGCCAAGGTTGCCTACCCCTGCACTAGATGGACCTCCCTAAGAGAGGAGATCCATAATATATCCTGCTTCCCCCTACAATAATGTCAAATAATGCTTACAGTATATGAAAAATATATAAACCATTTGTATAGCTATTCTGTTTTTTCTCATCCTAACAAACTCCATCTCAAAAGAGGGAGGGAGAGTCTGTGTGAGCTCTTTTCTTACTTTACACAGCCACCAGAAAGCCTTGGCAAACCCCATAATTCCTTTTAATCACATGATACAGGACTCACATTACCTAATAATCTATACTTTGGATGGACTCATGGCTTCCAATTCTGGGAAATAGAAAGGTTATCCTACTCAGTTCATCGAACAGGTTTTGTGAAAAAACTCTATACTAACCTCCTTCCAACTTGGAGGAACTGTATGTTCTTATGGCCAACTTAGCCTTTGTCAGTCGTAAGTAGATGCCTGTATATTTGGAGGTATTTCCTACTCTCAACAATTGGCTTTATCCATTTTATTTCACTTATTTCATTTTACTCCACCTCTTTTTTTTTAGAATTAGTTCTGAGAAGCTTGCTGCTAGGAAACTAATATCTAAATAATCTTGATAGAGAAAAAGATCTTGAACAAGCATGGCCCCCCAAGTCCTAGGAAAGCCTCAGAACAACTGAAGATTGACAAGTAAATACTAACTGTGGACCAAATCTCAGTAAACAGAGATGATTTATTCACTTTAATGTGATCCTTAAATTTAATAGGAAGTGAACTTGAAGATTTACAGAGCAGTAATAAAATGAATCCTCCCATTTCTTGAGAACAGCCTCACTGTCAGATAATCTATTAAACCACTCAGGCACAGAAAATCTGCACAAGAGTTTAACAGCTGCTCTCTCAGTCTGAAGTGATGGCAAAACAGTAATTTTTTTAGAACAGTAATTTTTTTTAACAGCCATTAAAAGAATTGACGCTCTGTACAACCTTATAAATCCTCTGACTGCAGGATAGTTGAAAGCTTATACTCCGTAGATGGGAGCAGACTAGTTTTTTGCTCCGGATGGCAACGCAAAGCCCCCTTGATGCCTCATCTTTGATACTCCATGTAATTATGCTCTACAACAAAGTCAAGTAATGCTTATATGAGAAACAGTATTACTGATAAAAACAAATGTACTTATTGTAATTCAGCCATTCTAATTTGTGCCAGTTGCTAAAATCTCCCACATGGATCCAGAAGACTGATCCCTAACTCAGAGGTCTTCAAACTTGGCCCTTTTATGACTTGTGGACTTCAGCTCCCAGAATTCCTCAGCGCTGAAGTCCACAAGTCATAAAAGGGCCAGGTTTGAAGACCCCTGCCCTAACTCCATGATCTGCTGAATCTTAATTAAATTCAAAAGTCCAACTATTCCACTCCTGCTGCTTCAAATGAAAAATATTTGGAATTCTTTCAAATTTATTCAAACTAGTTTTTGTTTTTGTTGTTGTTGTTATAGTACCTGAACATTAAACTTTCGCTCCTTTATACGGATAGTGCTTCTTTAGTGGTCACAATTGTGACTGGCAACTCAGTTGTTAAGCAAACTGGTTGCTAAGTGAGAATGCTACTGTGCTTATTTTCAGCTTTCCTTTGCTTTACCAACCTGCAAAGGTCATAAATGAGAAGACTGATCGCAAAATTACTTTTTTATGTCTGTTAGAAGTATGAACAGTCACTATATGAGGCAGCCATTAAATAAGGACTACCCTGTATAAAATATAGGTGCCTCTGCCAAGTCATTTCACTGCCTAAAGTTATTCTACACTTCACATCAACTCAGACAATAAACGTAAGCACAGATAATGAAGACATGATCTAAGACCATTTAATTTTCTCAATCAGGTATTCTGCCTAAGAACTTTGATAAATAACTCCTTTATGCAGCTACTAAAGATGGCACAAGCAATTAGCCTTTAGAGGTTAGAGGACCTAAAAGAAGATCTGTTAAAACTGCAATCTGGTACTGCTTTGCTTAAACAGCTCTATTTGTCAAGACCACTGTTTGTGCCTGTTAAGAAGAGACTCTGGCAAGCTCCTTTCTGATTCAATGGGGTATGAGTGGGAGGGAGGTAAATACAAGCAGACTTGCAAGTTTCTGTTACTATGGCCTACTTTAGTAAAGTATAGTTCTAGTCTGTGCAGTTACCTGATCTGGTCTATCTTGTACATCACTTCTATGAAACAGGTCTTACGGTCACATATTCTTAGTTTCTGCAATCCTTGCTGAGTAATGACTTTGCCAACTTTGTTTTATCCTACATCTCTCACTATACTGAACTACAAGAACCATCTTTCCACAAAGAGCCCCTATGGAAAGCACATAATGTGCTGACTTTCTCCTGCAGCTACTCTGAATTAGTTTAAGTATGGGTTTGTGAGATAACTCAAAAACCCAAGAAAATGTAAGGTAGACAATACAGTAATAACACAGACCAGAAGATTATGGAAACAGAACCAACTGAAAGCAGAAGTCAGCCCTCAAAAACCTAAAGGACCACACAGCAGATAGCGAATGAATGAATGAATGGATGGATTAATTAATTAATTAATTAATACCTCTCCATCCAATTATATCATTACCAGGGAATCCAATGTACAGCATAGTTACAGAACTGAAAAAAAGCTTGGACATCTCACAAATATTCTATCAACTCCCTACTAAAGTGTCTCCAGAAAATTAAAAAAGCTGATAAAAGAAGAAGGTGAGATCATAGTTTCATACAATGTCACAGGATGCTTTATACCAGGCATGTCCAAAGTCCGGCCTGCGGGCCATTTGCGGCCCGGGGGGCGGTTTAATACAGCCCTCTAACAGCCCTCCCTGCTCTGTGTAAATGCAGCCCTCCCTCGGCCCTCCATTCTGATTGAGGGCGGCAAGCAATAGACTGTCTGCCACAGGAGGGAGGGCGGTGAGAGGGTGTTTCTGAGCAGCATATGGAGTCTCGGGTGCTGCCAGACAGATCCCCTCCTTCTTTTCCCCCTTCTCTCTCTCTCTCTCTCTCTGTGTCTGTGTGTGTTGGACCCGCGGGGAACAGCTGGTAGGGAGGCGGCAGTCCGGCATTTTTCCCCCTCTCGTTTTTGTGTGTGTGTGTGTCTCGGACCTGTGGGGAATGGCTGGTAGAGGTGGTGGCAGTCTGGTGTTTGCATCTCTCTGTGGGCCCGACACACACACACACAGGAGGGGGGGAACGCCGGATGGCCACCTCTACCAGCTGTTCCCCACAGGTCTGACACACACACACACACAGGAAGGAGGTAAACAACGCCGGACCACCGCCTCCCTAACAAACCTCTCCTGCATGCGGAGAAATGCCCATTCCCTCTGCTGAGCCATCCCAGTTGCTTGCATTGCGGAAGGCAATCATTTGGAACGAAGACACGAGATTTGGCGTTTCTCCGCCCGCGCTGATCTTGCCCTCCTTACAGTCTCCCTCTCTTTGTTTCAGCTTGCTTTCTGCATTTGGGATGAAGACTCGAGAGAGGGAGACTGTAAGGAGTGCGAGATCAGCGCGGGCTGAGAAACGCCGAATCTCTAGTCTTTGTCCCAAATGCAGAAAGTGCTGATCTCGCGCTCCTTACAATCTCCCTCTCTCGAGTCTCCAGTCTTTGTCCCAAATGCAGAAAGCAAGCTGAAACAAAGAGAGGGAGACTGTAAGGAGGGCGAGATCAGCATGGGCTGAGAAATGCCGAATCTCGAGTCTTCATCCCAAATACTTGCCTTCTGCAACGCAAGCAACTGGGATGGCTCAGCAGAGGGAATGGGCGTTTCTCCCCACGCGCTGATCAGCGAGTGCAGAGAAACGCGGATTCCCTGTGCACCCTTGCAAGATATGGAGGTGCTCCAGGGAGGTAACTGGGATGGCTCAGCAGAGGGAATGGGCATTTCTCTGCACACGCTGATCAGCGGGCGCGGAGAAACGCTGAACCTCGAGTCTTCATCCCAAATGTAGAAAGCAAACTGAAACAAAGAGAGGGAGATTGTAATGAGCGCGAGATCAGCGTGGGCTGAGAAATGCCGATCTCGTGTTCAGATTGTTGGGGGCAATCTCGCTCCAGCGTCTCGGCGAGCACACTGGGCCGCCCCGCTCCTTGGGGCTCGCTGCTGCCATGGGGGATGGCTCGGGGATTTGTTTCTGCAGGTTAAATCGGAACCAAGCAGCAAGTGAAAAAGTTAGCAGCAGTAGCGGGAGTGGTTTTAATTGCCAAGTGTCCCCATGGAAGTCAATGGAGGCGCCGCGGCTGGCCTTTTGAGTTGGTGAATGAATGAGAGCGAGAGAGAGAAACATTTATTGAGCAGTGTGAGTGAATGAGAGCATGAAAGAGGCTTTTTGGAGCAAGAGTGAGTGAATGAGAGAGCGAGAGAGAAGCTTTTGCAAACAAAACATGAGTGAATGAGACCGAGAGAGAAACTTTTCCAAGCAAAGGTGAGTGAATGAGAGCGGAGGGGGCAGGGTGCCTGTATGTCTCCCCTTAGGCTCCACTGTTCTGTCAAGCCTCTTGTTTTGCACATAAAATACATTGTGAAAACTCAGCTGTCAGTTGATCTTAATGTTATAAAATGAAAAGTATGCCATTTGCAATTAACTTGGCATAAAATAATTCATTTGCGTTTAATTGTAATTGTTCAAAGAATGTTCGGAAAAATGTTCGGCCCTCCAGCATGTTCACTTCACCCAATCTGGCCCTCTTTGAAAAAAGTTTGGACACCCCTGCTTTATACCTATAGACCTAGAATTAGTGAAATAATCCATGGCAGCATTGCTGCATAACACATACAACCTAATCAAATACACTAAGATTGAAACTGAAAATTAAAATCATTAACCTCATCAGTCTTGCCTTATCACCTACTTTCAGTTAGATGGATAAATATACCAACAAATCAGAGGAACATCCATAGGATCATCACTTCCAGGACTCATAGCAGAGACTTTAAAGCAACTATAGTACTTCCACTCATACAACCAAAAGTATAGATCCACTATACTTTGTCAGGTTTGCCATAATAAAAAAGAAACAACTAGAGAAGACACAGGAAATAATAACTTCTTTAAAGGAATAAATTTACAAGGAAAAAAGAAATACCAACACCACCCTTCCTGAATATCCTCATCAACAGAGGAAATGGCAGCAAATTAGAAATCCTCAGACTTCATTTTTATCTGATTTGCTCAGTGCAACCCCATCTATAACCAAAAATGATAATTCTCCAAAGCTGCTCTGTCTTGCCAGTTCAGTTTTAGCCTGTTGCTCCCCACCCAGACCTCAATAGCTTCGGGACACTGAGAGAGGATGGTTATGACATTATTTAATTCACCACAGGCAGAAATGTACAATTGAATATCATCAGCATACTGATAGTATCTCACCCCATGATGACAGATGATCTTCCCCAGCAGGTTCACGTAGATCTTTAACAGAAGCAGAGACAGTACTGAATATTGTGGAACCCCCCCAAAGCAAGGGCTGTGGGTCAGATCTCTCATTCCTAATCAACCCTGACTAAAGCAGCTTCAAAGGTATGAAGTGAACCAGGGAAACACAGAGCCTCACATTCCTAACCCCTGAAGCCATTTCAGAATACCACGATCAATGGTATTAAAAACCACTGAGAGGTCAAATAGAGCAAGGACAGATGTACTGTCCCCTGCCACTCCCACCAGAGATCATTACAAATGTGACTAATGTCATTCTGTTCCAGATCCAGATCCAAGTCCTGACTGAGAAGTTTCTATTTCATTTCATTTAGCATCCTCTGCAGCTGCAGCACCACCCTATTCTGAACACCCTTCCCCAAAAAGGGAACTTGGAGGCAGGGTGAAAACTGTCCCTCAAGATAAAAGCTAGTGATGGATCCTTAAGAAAGGGGTAAATTACAGCCCCTTTCAAGCATTAATCACCACTAGTACTTACCCAAGCACATGGATGTGGGAGGCATGGATCTAAAAGATAAGTGATTATGCTCACTGTAATGTATTGGGACTTTTTACTTGAACTGTTTTCACCTGTCTTTGAATGCTGCTTGAGATTGCTTAATTAGGGTGTCTGTGTAATGGTTGCTGGCTGCCCAGACATGCAGTCTCCAGGACAATCATTGGTTGGTTCTGGGGTGGGAATAGGTTCTTTCAAACCTATTGGCCACCGCCTAGTGGCCAACCATATAAGTAGCTGCGTAGAAGCCTCTGTTATCACTTCTGTTCCTGTTACTACAATAAAGCAATGTTCCTGTTTGAACCTCTCATCTTGCCTCCTGCTTCCCAAGAATCCACTACACAACACTGGTGACGAAGGTGGGATCCTGCTTCTTCAGAAGAGCTGAAGTCACTAGGGGATGAGGCCAGCAAAGTGCCTGGCAGGGAACGCGTTCCCCCCCGCATTGGTCGGCCTAGCAAGCTATGCTAGTGACCACCGGCCTGTGGACCAGTCCCAGGGCTTACAGAAGAAGCAGGATGAGGCAACGAGAGGCTCAAGCTGCGAAGACTTCCCAAAGATGGCAAAAGTCGGAAAGCTTGAGGAGTTTGATGTTACCCATAGAGATAGGCATCCTACATCTCAAGGGTCAAAAACTACCTCCGCGCCAACCAAGTCGCTGAAGATGGCCTGAAGGCCGCAACACTCCTCTGTGTCTGCAGGCCTGCAACCTTTTATATCACAGAGAACTTGGTCGCACTGGTGCAGCTGGAGTCTGTTACTTCCGCGGACCTGAAGAAACGGCTTGGCGACCATTTCCAGCCCAAATTGTCAGTGATAGCATGGAGGCATGCCTTTGAACAACGAGTTCAACAATCCGTAGAGACAGCAATGGAATTCATTGTGGCGTTGAGACAAGCTTCGCGCCTGTGCCAATTTTTGGACTTAGAAGAAAGGCTTCGAGACCAACTCATCTGTGGACTTTGGAGCAGAGAGCTACAACAGAAACTCTTTGCAAAAGACACTCTCTCGCTCCAGGAAGCCTTAAAAGAAATCATGGCAGATGAAGCAGCCAGCAGAGCCATGAAAGCCATGCGGCCTGCCAAAAGCACTCAGCACGAGGAAGCCGTCCACCACAAGGATGCCGAACTTCCAGAAGACGTCAACTTTGACCATGAAGTTGACAAGATCCAATGGCACCATGACAAGGAACCCAAAACTCCTTACAAGGCAGTTCCTTTCCCTTGGTGCCCGGGCTGTGGCAGCTGCCACCAATGAGCGGACTGCAGGTTCCGGACAGCCATGTGTCAGGCCTGCAGGAAGACCAGCCACATCGCATCAGTCTGTAGAGGTCGCCAGAAGGACCGCCAATCGGACGTTCTGATCAGGAGAGGTACCGGGGCCCTGAGGCGGCTTAGTGTAGGGTTTTGCTCCAGCTGTCAAAGCTCGCCACCCCCTTAAGCCCAAACTGAGACAAGTCAAGCTGCAAGGCGTTCCTTGCAGGATGGAACTGGATACTGGTTCAGCTGTGTCCATCATTTCCCTCAAAACCTTCCATTTCATCGGCAACCGCAGCAAGAGGTGGGCCAAGCTTAGGCCATCTGACATCATCCTGACTGACTTCCAAAACTCCCAAGTTGCCGTCAAAGGTGAGACCACTTTGGCTGTCAAGTTCAAGGGGTTTTGGGGGACCCTGGATATGATTGTGGTGGAGGGCCAGAGAACGAGCTTAATAGGGCTTGATTAGTTTGATGCTCTGGGCATCCAAGTCACCAGAATCCACTGGACACAAGTGGTGAACCTGGCATCAGTATGCGAGGAGTTTGCAGACGTTTTTCACACAAGCCTGGGAGAATACAAGGAGCCCCCGAGAGCCTTTAAACTTGATCCTGCCATAATGCCTATTAGGATCAAACCCCGCAGGGTGCCATTCATGCTTAAATATAAAATTGATACAGAGCTGGACAAGCTAATTAACCAAGGGGTAGTACAGCCCGTAGATGGGGGTGAATGGGAAACCCCAATTGTCACACCACTTAAGGCCAATGGGGAGGTCAGAATTTGTGGTGATTACAAGTGCACCATAAATAGGGCACTTAAGCAGCATGCGTACCTGGTGCCAGTCATTAGCCACATCTTGGCATCGCTGCAAGGGGGTACTGTATTTGCAAAATTAGATTTGTCACAGGCCTATCAGCAGTTACCTGTGGACGAGGCCACAGTGGCTACACAAACCATTGTTACACACGGGGGCTTTTAAAGTCAAATGTCTCCAATTTGGGGTTAGCGTAACCCCTGGGATTTTTCAAGGAGTCATGGAGCGTACACTCAAGGGCATTCCAGGGGTTTGCCCTTATTTCACGATGTGCTCATCGCTGGGGGGTCCACTGAGGTGCTTGCAAGGAGGCTCAAAGCCGTCCTTTAACAGTTCCACGAAGCGGGCCTTAAACTCAAAAGAAATAAATGTAACATTGGGGTTCTTTCTACTGAGTTCCTGGGATTCCGTATTGATGCAGAAGGCATCCATCCTTCCGATTCCAAGCTGAAGGCCATTCAGCTGGCACCTAGCCCCAAGTCAAAAGGAGAGCTTCAGGCATTCCTGGGTCTCCTTAATTTTTACCATGCGTTCCTTCCTAACAAGGCCGCAGTGGCAGAGCCATTACACCGGTTCTTAGGTAAAAACACTCCATGGAAGTGGACCAAGGTTCATGAAAACAGCTTTAAGGCAGTCAAATTCAGTGCTTACACACTTTAAAGAATCCTTGCCTGTATGCCTTGCATGTGAAATATCCCCTTATGGGGTAGGGGCTGTTTTAAGCCATTTGGAAAGTGATGGGACTCAAGTCCCAATTGCCTATTATTCAAGGACATTGTCCTCAGCTGAGCTCAATTATGCTCAAATTGACAAGGAGGCCTTGGCCATTGTAGCTGGGATGAAAAAAATCCATGATTACTTGTATGGCAGGGAATTCACGGTCTACACTGACTATAAGCCATTGTTGGGGTTATTTTAGTACAGATAGGCAGACGCCTCAAATACTGTCCCCTATGATGTTAAGATGGTCCATTTTCATGTCAGCCTACAGCTACAGACTGGTCCATAAACCCCGGCAAAGACATGGGCCACGCAGATGGCCTTAGCAGGTTGCCATTGCCCCAGGTAGAGCCAGCTCCAGCTCCAGCAGCTCGCATTTTGTCGATTCAGGATTTGCCTGAAATTCCCCTCCATGCTGGGGATGTGGCTGCAGAAACTGCTGCAGACAAGGTTTTAAGTAGAGTTTTGGCATGAATTCACACTGGGTGGCTTGAACATAGCCCTGGACCTGAGTTCCAGAGCTACTTCACATGTAGAAACGACCTTTCAGCTCACAAATGCTGCATTTTATGGGGGAGCAGCGTTATTGTCCCCAGTTCACTAAGGAATTGTGTACGTCAATCTCTGCATGAGGGACATCCAGGCATAGTCCAGATGAAGGCATTGGCATGAAGCTACCTATGGTGGCCAGGGTTAGATAAGGCTATTGAGGCCCAAGTACACGGGTGTTACACTTGTCAACAGTCCAGAGCAGAAATGCCACATGCTCCTGTCCACAGATGGGAGGAAACTCATACACCATGGTCAAGGATTCACATCAACTTCGCTGGGCCCTTTCAGGGACAGCTATTCTTGATAGTGGTTGACAGCCACTCTAAATGGTGACCCCCAGGGGGAGAGCATTCTCGGTGGGCGCAGCAATCCTTTGGAACCGCTTACCGGCTGAACTACGGATGGCCCCCGACCTTCGCTCCTTCCGGCGTGATCTAAAAACTTATCTATTCGAACAAGCCGGCCTGGCCTGATGGGTTTGGGGTTTTAACATTATTTTTAACTAACTTACCACATTGGGCACAATCATTTAACTTTAAATCTTGTATCCTGTATTCTTATTTTTATTGCCCTGTACACCGCCCTGAGTCCTTCGGGAGAAGGGCGGTATATAAATCAAATAAATAAATAAATAAATAAATAAATAAATAAATAAATAAATATATAAATAAATAAATAAATAAATAAATAAATAAATAAATAAATAAATAAAATAAATGGCTGGAAGTAATTCCAATTTCAACCATAAGTATTCCTAGGACGATCCAGGTGCTTAGAAAGCTGTTTGCCACACACGGGCAACCGAACATTGTAGTATCGGACAATGGGGCCCAGTTCACAGCGGCAGAGTTTAAAGCCTTCTTGAGGACTAACTTCATAAGGCATGCTACATCGGCTCCCTTTCTCCCCTCAACTAATGGGCAGGGCGAACATATGGTGTGCACTACAAAGGAGTCACTAAAGTGCATAGTGCAGACATGTCAAACACAAGGCCCGGGGGCCGGATCCGGCCTGTGAAGTGGTTTCATGTGGTCCGCGAAGCCATCCTGGAAACAATGAGGGAACGGCCCCTGCTGCCTTGGCCCTGGCCCAGGCCTGCTGGGAGCCAATGTACAATTTCGTGGTGGTCATCTATGCTGAAATACATTCAGTCTTAGCTTCACAAGGCCGTCTGGAAACAGTGAGGGACTGGCCCATGCCGCATAGGCACTGCCCCCTGGGCGCAAGCTGGGGAGGTATCACCCTTTGTGAGGAATGAAGAAATGCACCATCACCTGGAAGTGGCCAGCATGTGACCCTGCCTACTTTGGGCAGGCTAGGGCCTCAGCAGCGTTGCGCTTCTCTTCAGATTCATGCTATCTGGCTCAGCCTCTTGGCACTGTCAGGAAAGTGCCCCACTGCCTGCCAAAACCGGGCAGGCTGGGGGCTGGGCAGCATTGTGCAGGTAACATTGACTCTCATGCTGCTCATGGCATCCCCTCCCCCAGAGCCCACCAAGCTGGATATGTGAAGTAGGCGAGGGCCATGTGCTGGGCACTTCCAGGCAATGGTGCATTTCTTCATTCCTCACGAAGGATGACACTTCCCCAGCTGCGTTTCTTGCCTGTTTTTCTACCTGCCTCATTTCAAATATTTCCCCACCACTCGAAGGAAGGAAGGAAGGTGAGGGAGGGTCTGAGGGAATTCCTGCCTTAGTCCTTCCCTGCTGCCCTTTCATCATCCCCTTGCCCCCTCCTCCTGGCCTATCCAGGGGGGTCTCCAATCCTATTGCTAAGGAAGGTTTGGATACAAAGCCAGGTCTCCTCACATGGAGAGGGAGTGGGCCTCCCTTTTGACTTTGCCTTCATGAGCAACCTGGTTAAGGAGAGCAAGCACAGCAGCAGCAGCCTTGAGGAGGAGTTAGGTGCAGCTGGCCGCCACCTTGGGGAAGTGGAGCTGGGCTTAGTGCCATGGGTGCTTGATGGCTGGGCTGGGCATTTGACCTCCATTCCACCGTTCAACCCCCCCCCCCAAGGCCTGAGAGGAACAGTGAGGCTCCTCCAGTGGACCATGCCTTGGCACTTGCCCCGGTCCCATCTCCTTCTGCCAGAGACCCTCAGATCTGTCCCACTCCTGCCCAGGCCCCCATTGGCACCTTTGATGTGAATGATGTAGAGCTGGCCACGCCCACCCAGTAGGCCACGCCCACCCTGGCCACACCCACCCAGCCCGTCAAGGGCAACTGCAATGCTGATGCGGCCCTCAATGAAATTGAGTTTGACACCCCTGGCATAGTGACTGGAGATTGGCAACATAGGCTGGCTGATTTCTTTCTTTTTTTTATTTAAAAGTTTTACAATACATTTTATCTTTAACAATCCCTCCCCCCCTCCCCCCACCCAACCCTTCCTAACCCTCCCTAACCCTCCCCCCTTCCCCCCTTCCCCCTCCCAGACTTCCCAGAGCTAAATACAAGGTATAAAAGTAGAAACAATCATAAACAACCATATGTTAACAACAATAAACTATTAAATCTATCGCACTCTACCTCATATGAAATGACTACAAGCAATACTAATATCACATAAAAAAACTTATACAAATGCTAAATGAAACTTTTTGGTCCCATATTTGTTCTGGATATAATCAATCCACTTTTTCCACTCCATAGTATAACGTTGTTGCGAATGGTCTTTCAAATAAGCCGAAATCTTTGCCATTTCCGCCAGGTCAGAAACTTTTAGAGTCCATTCTTCTATAGTCGGCAGTTCCTCCTTCTTCCAATATTGACCTACTAAAAGTCTTGCTGCCGTAATTAAGTTCAGCATCAACTTGGTGTCCACAACAGTAGTATCTGTAATTATGCCCAATAAGAACAGTTGCGGACAAAACTTTATCCTTTGCTTAAATATCTTCTGCATATTCCACCAAATTTTAATCCAAAAAGCTTTAACGTTTTTACAGGTCCACCATATATGAAAATACGTTGCGTCTTTGCCACCACATCTCCAACATTTAGGTTGATAGTTCGGATACATACTTGCAAGCTTTTTAGGATCTAAATGCCACCTATAAAACATTTTGTAAAAGTTCTCTCTTAAGTTTTGAGCTTGTGTAAATGTTACGTTCCTCATCCAAATCTTTTCCCAAGTGTCCATTGTAATAACTTCTTGAATATTCTGAGCCCACTTTATCATACAATCTTTAACAAGTTCTGTTTCTGAGTCAATTTCTATCAATGCAAGATATATCCGTTTGATATGTGCTGGACCCTGATTTCTAATTTGCTTTACCAAATTTTCATCAATCATTGAGAAACCAATTTTCTGGTCTTCTTTCCACCTGGCCCGTAGTTGGCCATATTGAAACCAAGTTTGAACAATCTTCTCATCTCGTAAAAAATTATACGGCTTCAAACATCATACGTTCCTCTCCAAACTTAAGATCTCCTTGTATGTAGTCACATCATGTTTAAAGCCAACATTTATGTTTTCTATTGCATGTTTCGGAACTGCCCATAAAGGTATCTTGTAGTTTAGCTTATGTCTATACTTTTTCCAAACTCTCAGCAATGCCTGTCTTAAGATATGCACTTTAAACACATTATCTACCTTCTTATCATACAATAAATATGCATGCCAGCCAAATAACAAGTCGTGGCCCTCCAGATTTAATAATCTCCCTTGTGTTAAATTAATCCAATCACTTATCACTGACAACGCAGCAGCTTCATAATATAATTTAAAGTTGGGCATTTTAAGACCACCTCTTTCACGCGTATCCTGCATAATCTTAAATTTAACTCGTGGCCTTTTCCCTGCCCATACAAATTTATTGATACCCTTTTGCCATTCCTCCAAATTTGAGTCTTTTTTAAGAATAGGTATCATTTGAAATAAAAATAGAAATTTAGGTAAAACATTCATTTTCACTGCTGCAATTCTTCCCAGTAGAGACAACTGCAATTTTTCCCAGCTCTCCAATTCTTTTTGAATTTTTCCCCATAACTTTTCATAATTGTTTTTATATAACTTTGCATTTGAGGGTGACAAATACACCCCCAAATATTTAACCCTTTTAACAATCTCAAATCCAGTTAACCCTTCTAGAAGGGCTTTTTGCGATACTGTCATATTTTTGGCTAATATTTTAGTTTTTTGTATATTGACTTTAAATCCAGAAACCTTCCCATATTGCATTATTATCTCCATCAGGTCCACAACAGAATTTTTTGGCTGGGTCACCGTAACAACCAGATCGTCTGCAAACGCCCTCAGTCTATAATCCTGATCTCTAATTTGAATTCCCTTAATTTTTTCCGAGTTTCGTATTTTAATCAATACTATCTCCAATGTTAAAATAAATAATAAAGGTGACAACGGACACCCTTGTCTTGTGCCCTTTTCAATATTACATACTTTAGTCAAACTATTATTTACTATTATTCGGGCTGTTTGTTTTTGATATAATGCCCTAATTGGTTGCAAAAATTTATCCCCAAAATTCATTTTATCTAAAACTTTCATCAAAAATTGCCAATCCAATTGATCAAAGGCTTTTTTGGGGTCTAAAAAGATCAGCGCCGCAGGGATCTGGTTGTTCCTTTCCAAAAATTCCAACAAGTCTACTATATGCCTCACATTATTTTTCATTTGTCTACCACTGATAAACCCAGTTTGGTCCCCATGAATTATCTGTTGCAGAACCCTCATCAATCTGTTAGCTAAAACCTTAGCAAATATCTTGTAGTCCGTATTCAAAAGTGATATTGGTCTATAATTTCTTACTTGAGTGACGTCCTGATCTTCCTTCGGAATCAAAGAAATAAAGGCAGTTCTCCAAGACGGAGGCACCCTTCCTCCCCTTTGAATTGTCTGAAACAGTTCCCTTAGTGGCTTTATCATCTCCAATTGTAGGTTTTTGTAGTACACCGCAGTCAGTCCATCCGTGCCTGGCGCTTTATCCATCTTCAATTGTTTAATTGCTAAAAGGATTTCTTCTTCTCTTATCAGTTGATTAATCTCTTCATTTTGTTCTTGTGTAAGAACCGGGATGTTAGCATTCCTCAAATATACATCAATATCTGCTTCATTAATCTTATCTTTAGCATATAGTTTGGAATAAAAGTCCAAAAAGGCTTCCTTGATAAGATCCTGTTGATACACGCTCGGGGGTCGCATAACTAGTTAGGCTGGCTGATTTCTTGTTTTGCCAGCACACTATGCCTTGCACAGTAACAAGCAAGAGCCCAGCAGAGCTTCACTGGGGAAGAAGGCTCATCACAAAACTGGACAGATTGCATCCAGACCAGGTGGTAGCAGACACCTCTCGCCCAAAGCCTCCAAGGGGGTTGCAAGTGGGTGATGGGGTGTGGGCCTGGAACTATGGGCATGGGAACTTGTGGGTGTGGGGTAAAATTGTCAAAGTCTCAGGCCCTCTCTCATATGAGGTGGCTCTGGATGGGAGGGGGGCGATTCATTCGCCACCATATTGATCAGCTGTGGAAGCAGTTTGCAGAACGGCCACAAAGCGAGGACCTCACGATGGGTCCGCTCCTAGAACCAGAAACTGGCAGCCAAGCAGGACAGTTCACATGCTCTGAGGACTCCACCCGTCAGTACAATGGGGAAGTGGTCGTAGATGGGTAAAGCCTGGGAGTGCAACATGGGTCCCCTGATGGGGAAAGTCAACCTGATTAAGACAGCCACTGTGCTAACTCCGCTTCTTCTTTAATTTAATTTAATTTAATTTAATTTAATTTAATAATATTTCTATACCGCCCTTCTCCCTGAGGACTCAGGGCGGTGTACAGGGCAAGAATAAAACACAGAAATTTACAAAAACTAAAAGATAATTAAATGCATGCCTGATTAAAATACAATTGATACATAGTAAAAAGCCCCAATAAAAATAATAAAAAAACCCACCAATCCCCCCTCAGGCCAGGCCGGCTTGCTCGAACAAGTATGTTTTCAGATCGCGGTGAAAGGAGCGCAGATCGGGCGCCGTCCGGAGCTCAACCGGTAACTGGTTCCATAGCTCCGGGGCGCCCACAGAGAAGGATCTCCCCCTGGGGGCCACCAGTCGGCATTCTCTGACCGGTGGCACCCTGAGGAGGCCCTCTCTGTGGGAACGCACAGGGCGCAGGGAGCTTGATGCCGGCAGCAGATGTTCCCTGAGGTACTCCGGCCCCATGCCATGGAGGGCTTTAAACACCATTACTAGCACCTTGAATCTCACCCGGAAGACAACTGGCAACCAATGCAGCTCACGGAGCAGAGGTGTGACATGGGAGTATCGGGAGACTCCCAACACAACTCTCGCGGCTGCATTCTGTACCAGCTGGAGCCTCCGGGTGGTCCTCAAGGGAAGCCCCATGTAGAGAGCGTTGCAGTAGTCTAGATGAGAGGTCACGAGTGCGTGAGTGACCGTGCATAAATCATCCCGGCTTAGATAGGGCCGCAACTGGCGCACCAGGCGAACCTGGGCGAAAGCCCCCCTAGTCACAGCCACCATGTGATCTTCCAAGGTGAGCCGCGAATCTAGGAGGACTCCCAAGTTGCGAGCCCTATCTACGGGGGGTAATAATTCACCCCCCATAGAAAGAGATGGAATATCCGAATAGACCCGGGATGAAGGTATGCAAAGCCACTCGGTCTTGTCGGGGTTGAGTTGAAGTCTGTTCCTCCCCATCCAGACCCGAACCGCCTCCAGGCAACGGGACATCACGTTGAGGGCATCACTGGGGTGGTTTGGGGTAGAAAGAAAAAGCTGGGTATCATCAGCGTACTGATGATACCCAACTCCAAAGCCACGAATGATCTCACCCAGCGGTTTCATATAGATGTTGAACAGGAGAGGCGAGAGGACCGACCCCTGAGGAACTCCACAAACGAGAGACCTCGCGGTCGACCTCTGCCCTCCTGTCAACATTGACTGCGAGCGTCCCTGGAGATAGGAGGAGAACCACTGTAAAACCGTGCCTCCCACTCCCAATCCCCTGAGACGCCGCAGCAGGATACCATGGTCGATGGTATCGAAAGCCGCTGAGAGGTCTAATAGGACTAGAACAGAGGAATGACCCCTGTCCCGAGCCCTCCAGAGATCATTCACCAGTGCGACCAATGCCGTCTGGGCTGACCTGAAATGGCCATCCAAAGGGACTCGAGTCAATCCGACTCTTGTGAACTCATGAGTTCTGGTCTACCCAGCCCGGCGGGCAAGCAGGTAGACCGAGAGTTGCCTGGGTTCCCCAGGTGATCTGCAAGGTCGTGCAGACTACCACATTTACTTTATTCTCAAATAATTTTAATAATGTTTGTACATTCTAGGAGGGAGAGGTGTAATGTATTGGGCCTTTTTACTTACGGTAAACTGTTTTCACCTGTCTTTGAATGCTGCTTGAGATTGCTTAATTAGGGTGTCTGTGTAATGGTCGCTGGCTGCCCAGACATGCAGTCTCCAGGACGATCATTGGTTGGCTCTGGGGCGGGAATAGGTTCTTTCAAACCTATTGGCCACCGCTTAGTGGCCAACCATATAAGTAACTGTACAGAAGTGTCTGTTATCACTTCTGTTCCTGTTACTACAATAAAGAAATGTTCCTGTTTGAACCCTCTCATCTTGCCTCCTGCTTCCCAAGAATCCACTACACAACACTCACATTTCCTAGCTACCTGTCTACTTCTTCAGAAGCTACACACTCAAGCCAATCCCAAATAACTGCGCATGAATGTATCCTGGGCTTCTCCAATGGCCCAGTGTCCTCACCAACATTCAACTCTGAATGAATCTGAGTGATTTTATCTGCCATATAATCAGAGTCCTCGACATGCCCCTGAAGATAGGTGTTTGAATTCTCATTACTCATTACCCACCCCGTGTGTGGGCCACCCTGAAGTAGGCCATAGTTATCTGCACATGCAATTAATGCAGAAACCACCAGGAATGTTAGCTAGTGATTTTAATGCCAGATGACAAAATCCTACTCCTACCTTTAATGCATTAAATTTGATAAGCTTCTTCAACTTGGCCATCAGGTTGGCATTACACAACAGGAAATTAGAGATCCAATCTTTTTAGCCATCAGATATGAACTAAAGAACTATTCCTCAGGACCCAAAATGAGAATTCAGTTTTTGGGACTCTAGAAGAATCACTATCATTGACTATAATTTAATATGCCATACACATACACAAAAAAGATAGTACAGAAGGAGATTAGAGATAATACTCTAACAATCATAATGGGACAAATCATTGCCAGCGGTCTTTTTCCACGCGGATGTAAAGTTACCTGCCAAAACCCTTTGGCAGAATTGACTTTGAAGTAGTTCTCCATCCCAACAATGATCACTTCCTACTACATGGATTACAAATAGTCCTTGATTTATGAACACAACTGAGCCCAAAATTTCTGTTGCTAAGCAAGATGGTTGTTTAGCTTATGTTATGCATAAAATAGGGTGTTTTGCCCAATTTTACAACCTTTCTTGCCACAGTTGTTAAGTGAATTATTGCAGTTGTTAAATTAGTAGCACATTTGTTAACTGAACCTGACTTCCCCATTGACTTTGCGTGTCAGAAGGGGGCACGGGAACTGACACAAATACATGCCAGTTGCCAATATCCAAATTTTGATCATGTGACCACAAGGATGCTGCAACAATTGTTAAGTGTGAAAAACAGTCATAAATCACATCTTTCAGTGCTGTTATAACTTTGAACAGTCACTAAACAAACAGTTGTAACCTGAGGAGTACATGTACTTTCTCTTCCCCCTCCCCGAATTAAACAATTTCAGAATGATTTGATAGGGTATACACATGTACAAAACAACCAAGGCAGTCTATAGTGAGTACTGTAGTAAATTCCCAGCTGCTTATCTTCCCTGAAGTAGCATTGCTTAAACAGTTCATTGTGCTAAGAATGCCCATGAAATCTAATAAATGTACTGTTAATAACTAATGATTTCAGAAGATTCACTTAAATATATCTCTGCACCTTTAAGAAGAAAATTTACAAATAAACTAGCCAAAACCAATTTAGTGGTTGTCTTTAACACCACTAAACTCACAATTGCTATTAATGCCTTTACTGTGTCCAATGCACTATTGTTCAGGATCCGGTTTTGTGCCTATTCTGATGATTCACATTTTGAAACCATTCCAATGTACTTCTTCAGGTAGAACTTGGATATTCTTCTATAGTAGCTCAAATGATTATCTCATTTGACCTTTTTAGGTGTATCCCAGCTTGGTTTTGGCAGGTAACTTTACATCCACATGGAAAAAGACCGCTAGCAATGATTTGTCCCATTATTATCTCTAATCTCCTTCTGTGATCTCCATCATTTTTGTGTATGTGTTTACATATTTGTATTTACAAATCCATTGGTTAATGATTGTTCTTCAAATTACTACAGAAATGAAAAAAGTATCTTTATACCTGTCCTCAGACTTATATCCATTGCAGTGACCAACAATCACAAGGCTGTCATTTGTGAGCCTCCAACAACTAAAATCCACCTCCAACAACTAAAATCAATGGAGAAGCTGGCAGTAAAATTGCAAATTGTGGTCATGTGATATCTCACTTAACAACCCATGACAATTCACTTAACAAGCAAGTGGAACTTACATCAGTGCAGTTACTGGATGTTTCACTTAACTACCATGTCACTTAGCAATGGAGTTGCCAGTGGTTGTTAAATGAGGACTACTTTTACTGCTTTTGGCTTCTGCCTATAAAGAATAAGTTAAGCAAGCAATTTATCAATGCTTCAAAAAACCCCTTCTTTCTTAAAAGCAAGCCACAGCAGTAACCAGTTATAGGATCATAGTCCTTAGCATAAATACTTTTTCCTTTCTCTTTCTCTCATTACCTCAAACCTCAGACACTTTCTTCTTCCACCCCCTCTTCTCCCACACTGTGATTTTCAGCCTCACTTGGGGATATGCAGTTTCTTCTTTTGCCACACAGGGTCTTTCCCAGTCCCTGAGTTAAAGCACTGTCCCTACATCCTTTTCTCAGCACACAGCTATATTAGCCTGAATGTTGATTATGTTGCTAATCTCTATTCCACTTCTATTTGCCAACGTTCTGACTCATAACTGAATAGTGTTGTTCTGATTGTCTAGAGCTCTTGAGAGGCCAAGGAACGGATTGATTCCTTTGGCTTTGCTGTCCTCTATCTTTTTCAAGCTAGTGGGAAAATCATTTGCCCATCATTGGCACTGCAGTACTTCAACAGGTCTAGTTGCATGACCCTATATCCTGTTTAATCATAATCCAAAACAAATAAAGTTTTTTTTAAAAAAGCGGCATCACAAAGGCAGCTGAGTCATAAGCACAATTTCTCCATAAGCATTTCCCTCCATTTCCACTCTAATATTATTTTAGGATTATATTGGAATGGCAAGGACAATCAAGTTGATTGCTCCCACCAATTTCTGAAAATGGAAACATCCAAGTATCATATTGTATTAATCAAGGAGAGAACCAATCTAGAACTAAGGAGAAACTGTCTACCAGTGAGAACAATTAATCAGCAGAATGACTCGCCTCCAGAGGTTATGGGTGCTTCAGTATTGGAAGTTTTTAAGAAGAAATTGAACAACCATTTTTCTGAAATAGTGTAGGGTTTCCTGCTTGAGCAGGCAGTTGGGCTAAAGATCTCCAAGTCCCTTCCAACTCTATTATTCTGTTATTCTACACACCCACTCCTCATTTAGTGACTGACTTCTGTTATAAGAATCAGATTGTTAGGATATATGACTATGACTGATTAAAGAGAGAGAAAGAGACTGCAAAGATCTCTACTTGCTTCTGTCTGATCTGTCTTATATGGATAAAGTTCTCAAAAAGCTTAACTAGCATTATTCTCACTCCAATGCATGTGGTTGTCTTGTATATGAAACCTGGTCATAAATATGCTTATCAATAAGAAAATGAATTATTTATTACCATCATATTTTGAATGCTCACTAACATGATGATCCCCATGAGTGGGGTACAAGCCAACATGCCCTTATGTCAGGGAACCATTTGTATATCATATATAGACAATGTCGGCTGGCGACCCCCAGGGAGAGGGCCTTCTCTGTGGGAGTGCCAGCCCTGTGGAACCAGCTCCCCCATGAGCTTCGGATGGCCCAAGATCTCCAGTCCTTTCGCCGCGGCCTCAAAACACTCCTTTTCCACCTGGCTGACCTGGACTGACAGGGATTTTAATTATGTTTTTAATTTTTAACTCTAATTTTTAATTTAGTTTAATTTTAATTTTAATTTATTGTACAGAGGCCTTTAATTTTAATTTTATCTTAACTTCTGTATTTATTGTATGTTATTGTTGTTAGCCGCCCTGAGTCCTTTGGGAGATAGGGCGGCATATAAGTGCCAATAATAAAAATAAAATAAAAATATATATATCATGAAGGCTATTTCTCTAATAGACATCACCATAAGAATGTAGCTTCCAACAATCTGTTCATCCTTCAAGGGAATAAAGTCTCTTATCAGTTGCACCAGAATACTTTCTCCAGTAGAGCAGGAAACATCTGAGGATATTTAAATCTCTCTTCCAAGTTCTGCTTCAATATTGACTGTACAGGTGGAGAAACCATGGTTAAATCTTTGACATCGAGGGCAATAAATCATACATGCTTTACATGCTTGTATGTTTTCAACAAGAATAAAAAGGCGGTCCTTATATACAGCTTTTCTTCAATGCTCATTCAGAGCTTCTGACAAACTGCCACTCACACTTCCTCTCTGCATCAGCTTGCAAAAGACCATGGACAGGGGTGAGTATGAAAGTTACCTTTTCTGAGAGTTCAACTCCTTCATAAGTTCTTGATGTCAAAGGAATAACAAGTGTCTCTGATCATGTGCAGAGTGAAATCCTCTTACCTTAGAATAACTGCTTATTTCTGCTCACATAAATCAGAAAGACAGACAAGGTCTCATATTGCTTTTCTTAGCTTCCTTAAAATTATGAGGAGAACTGACCGTTTCAAATGATAAAACAGAGAAACAGATTTCCATCTATATAACGTTTACATGTTATAATCAAATGTTGTTCTCTTTTAAAGAGTATCAGGATGACATGGTTGTTTACTAATGACTGAAGTATTTTTATTATGTACATTTATATTTATACATATATTTATATACATATATTTAAATACATTCACATACACATTACATGTTATTTCATTATCAATTAGAAAAAAATTGCAAATTGCAAAACAGATTTTTTTTATCAATCTACATTATGACTGCACTGCTATCTATATTAAGACATTTAGTATATTAGCTTTTATGGTTTTATTTTGCTGTCTTCCAGTTCCTTCATATATTACCTTATTACACTGTAATACAATTGATATTTTATTGCTTTGATCATATATATTATATGTCTTATCCAGGGATCACAGAGGAGCATGCAGCCGTGGGTCTGGCTAGCATCCTGAAAGCCACCCCCTCTTAAATTAACTTTTAACATTGAATTTTAATCATTCTTGCATTTCTTAAAATTTTATATGTTTTTATGCTTTAATATTTTATTTGTACACCACCCAGAGTTCCTCTGAGAGGGAGATGGGAGATTTCAACATTTGATAAATAAAAAAATAAATAAATTATATGGATGAGAGCTGTTTAATTCTAATTACATTTTAACTTGATTACATTTACTGTTATTGCTAGTTGAAAATGTTCATTTGTAGTTATAATTCCCAGATTATTCAATTATAATTGTATAATTCATTTGTATAGCTTTTGGGCATAACTTGCTTCTTATGTTATTAACATTACTATTGATGTAGTGGTTTATTTATTTAAAGGGGGTATATGTCTGATCATTTTATGCAAAATAAATGTATTAAATTGAAAAATAACAAATTCAGACACGATGTTTTAGGAAAATAGCTCCAGAGCTGAAATGTGCCTAAAAAACCAACTTAGACAATTTTCTATTTCAGTTTACTTTATTTTAGTTTTTGAACTCTTTCAATTGGGTTGCTTTGGACAAACAAAGCTGCTTTTGTGACTCTAAAGTAGATAACAGTCAGGTCCAATTTTGAACCAATTTTGGCTTTTCAGAAGAAAATTTGGAGGCAAGAGTCATGCAGGAGGGGGATAATTGTCCTTATGCGTCTGTAAGCCAGGAATGTACTTTGTACAGGTAGCAAGTCCCCTATCCACCACTTTTTAACCCCTTGTCAAAAGAACAATCTAGTGAATCAATTTGCTGGCCAACACCTTAGAATCAATTATCTAAGAAAGTAGGAATCTCCAACCATACCTAAATTATTGCTGTTATTTTGAACATGACCCTTCATGGACTTTCCCACCCCCATTAAGAAACGGCAATACAAAATAACCTAGGGTACCCTTCATTCCTGGTACCTTCCAGCTGGATTGGGCCAGATTTTGAGAATTGTAGCCCAGTCTATCGAGAAGGCACCAAGCTGTGGAAATCTTGGCAATCCAATCTGTCTTCGATTTGGGTCTAGTTTGTTCAGCAAGTAAGGCATTGATGGTTCTCTTTCTTTCTCACAAGAGGGCTTCTAACATTGTATTCATCTGTTGTATTCTCTCCTCCTCTAGATCAACAGCTGAAGGCTGCCTTATTTTGGAAGCTTCCTCTACTTTTCCAGGTACATCATAAAGCTGATGAAAACACTATGCACCTTCTAACTCCAGCCCTTCCTTTGCTCACTGCTGTTGCAGTTGGGAGAGAAACGGCTAAACCCACCCCCTTCAACTCTCTATGTTCCTTGCCCATCCTTTTTTTTTGGGGGGTGCCATGTTATAAATGTTATAAATGTGACATTGGGGAATAGATTGGGGAATGTAGATGGGAGGTCCTCAGTCATCATGACTTAATATGTCTTATGAATTAAGTCACTACTATCTGTAAACCATGGATTATGACTTAACAATAAAGTTGAGCTCAGCCACTGAACCATGGACAAATCAGGTTATGGCCACTGGCTCACTGTTTTTACAAGTTGTTTTGAAGCCATTTTAACTTGCTTTTTGTGCTTTTTGTACATAAATGTTAATGAAAAGAAGGCTTTGCACAACTAATCACTATAAGAGGGGGTGATTCTTTTTTCTCAAAACTAGCTTTTATACTTACCAGAAGTATATTTTTTCATCATTTAGAAAATAAAATATGATATTAGTAGGCTTTTGATCTGACAAAGCATGGAACTTCTTGTTTTGAAATTAGCCAATGCTGACTTGTTACTTCTCAAATGTATTTTGCTATGACCTCTTCCCCTTGACACCACCCTGCATGGCATAGACTAGAGCTGGTGGGTTTGCAGTTGAATTCATGGGGTGAAGATTGCTAAGGATAAATGTAATTGCTAAACACCAAACCACCTCTCCCAACCTCGCAGGCTAATCTTAATGAAAGCTATGTGGTTAGATTGGTGGCAAAGTTTCACTTTAATGCTGTGAATTAATTCTTCTTCTTTCTCTTGGCACGCTCACTTTCACACAGGTAGAGAGAGCCCAAGGATAGTTGCCTTGTTCTCTTTCCTTTTTAGGCAATGTTGCTTCAAGTAAACCCACAGGATGTGGTTCTTTCACTCAACCCAGTACAGCATAGTTCAGTAACTGCAAACCAAATCTCTGATTTACACCCAAAGCTAAAACCAAGACCAAAAATTTGAACTACTTTTTTTAAATCAGGGATGGATTTTGTACCCCCATCATTAAGGGAGAACAAATATTTCAATCTGGAGTTTCAAAAGAAAATGTCTAAAATATATATTGCTATGAGCAGTAAAAACCTATGCTTTGTACCAGTTTTGTACCATTTTATTCTACGAAGTCTGAGATTTATACATCTGTATACAATGGATAAATCACATTGTCTTGTGTCTTTTGTAAGGAGGTAAGAATAATACCAACACTGACCCCCCAACAAGCCTTTAAGATTTGCACCAATGTCATGCTGTTTTGTTCCACTAAATCTGTGTCTTGTACCCAACATATGGTTTCATACAAAACCTGGATGATGTTGATGATGAAGAAGAAGACAGTTCAAACATAAGGCAGGTGCCTCCGCCAATAAATCATTTTTTTTCATTCTCCTCCACCTCCTCCACCTGTCTCTGTGATGTCCTCTTTCTACATCTCTCTGTTTGCTCTTCCTAAGTCCCCCCCTTTTTTTCCTCCACCACACCACTATTTTAGCCCCTACTTTCACATCCCTTCTATTTCCAATTTTCTGATACTTTATCCTGTTCTGTTCCCATTATTTCTTCCCTTTATTGCTCCATCCTTATTCCATCTTCAATCAAAAATTGGGTCAATGTCATTCTCGCTTTTCTCACCATTTGATTAGAAATTATCCATCATTTTGTGAACTTCTTCATAGAGCCAACTCTTCTACCTGTTTTAAACTTCCAGTGAAACTGAATCTTAGATGACTTTTTGGAATTTTTCAAAATGAATGTCACAAAAAATCAGTTTTCCTTGCTTTGGCCAACCCAAATCTAATTTATTTTAGTGCTGCTATCCAAACATAACTAAGTTTCACTAACCATAGCTGAAACGTGTTCTGGTAACATTTTTTTAATGTTATGCCATATTACTTTAGTCTTATTTCTAATTTAATTTAAAGGGTGTTAAAGTCAACTGTAAATATTCTATTCTCAAACTTCATTTGTCTTCTTTCCCTGACACATTTTTCTTCATAGATCAGATTTAATACACTATAACAATAATGTAGCTGATGGTGCTGTTAACTATGGGATTTGCTCTGCTCCTATGGGTCACTTAGGTTACTATAAGAATGCTTCCTTCTCTCCAGGTCATTGAGTGGCTTTCTAGGGTCCCTTTAGCTAGGCTTTAGGATAAATCTGGTACGTGGTTCTCACACTGGTATCTAGCTTCACATTTCACAAAAAATACTTGCTAAAAGCTGGTTTCTGCCAGTTAAGTATTACAGGTTGTGTTACCATTGAATGTAATGCAAGTCTTAACTGCTTTTGCCAAAAAAGGCTTTTTACTCTTTCTAATACAGTATTGGGGTGGGGGCACAATTTTGCCCACTTATTTTGGCTTCATAGCTATCCACATAATATTTTGAGGCACTGCTGCTATAAGAACAAAATTGAATTCACTACCAACATCCCTATTCTATTGCAGCGCCAGTCACTTTCATTAATTTATCCTGCAGTAAAACAAGGACAGTATCACTTGTTGGACTCATTACTGTGACAGAACAGGGCTCAGTGATAGAAAAATCAAGTGCTATATTGCCATATTTTATCTCATTTTAAAGCCCAATGGTCAGCACTTAAATGGAATCATCTGGCTTTGCCTTTCATATATATCAAAACCTTTGTGAGGAATATTAGAATTTTCTTTAATATTAGTTGTTGTTATCTCAGAAACAAATCAAAAACAGTCTCTACTGTTGTTAATATCTAATGCCATTTATTATTTCAATAAGCTGTTTCTGGAACATTTGGGGGAACATTTATAAACTACCTTGCAAAAAACTATAAATATTGTTTTTAATTTAACATAAAATCTTCACTAACAAAATCCCAGCTTTACACACTGATTCTTTATGTGTCCTTGCTACATAAACAGCATTCATCTTTTTATGTACCGTATTCTAATTCCTGCCCAAAAAGTAAACTGTTTTGAGTATTTATTTATTTATTTCTATTTATACAGCAACTCATCTCACAGCTCTCAATTTCCACCCCACTGCTGAAATGAAGTGCTACTTACTCATTCTTGATTCAGCCTGATTCAGAATACCAGCCTCATATTAGCTCTCTCCATTGATGATCCCAATCTCTCAATCTCAGCAGTCACTTGACTTCTTTTCAAATCTAATAGATTTTACACCATGAGATTATCTTTAGACCATTGTTCCTTGACCCTGGCTGCTTGAACATGTATGGGCTTCAACTCCCAGAATTCCCAAACCATCATATTGGTTGGGGCAATTCTAAGAGTTGAATTCCACACATCTTCACGTGATCACACTTGAGAAAGACTGCCTTGGATAATGTCTGATTAAAGAGTGGAAGAGTACTTTAGTACAGGCATAGCTAAATATGATTTAAATCTTTCTCATTTCCCAGATATGGATGAGAAAAGAGAAAGACATTTCAAAATTTTATGAGAAAACCATAACAAAAGAAATGTTGTGGTGACAGTAAAAAAAAGAGTTGTCAGGACTTGTTTGTACTATGGTTAAATATGAGCAGGAAAAGTTCCATAGACTACAGTCCAGTGTCTATTTACCTTGTAGTAATAATACCATTTGAATTTAGGGGGAATTTACTTCTGAAATAAATATTTTTTTCATATGGCTACCATCCTCCTATCTTGAATAAATCTTTTTCCTGTTCTATTACATTCTTCCCCACTCTATGTATAATGGAATAGAAAACTCTAACAATTTCCACCGGAAGATTCTAAATTTTGGGAATTGCTATCAATACACCAACTTGTAATGATTTGAGAAAGCTGTTTTATAAAAGCTTTCACTGAAAATGAAATCTAAGGGTTCAGACAGACAAAATATTACTTGCATACCTTTTTTTCCCTTGCATTTTTTAAAAATAATCGGTGTTCATGTGCAGATAAATTGGGAGTCTGAGGGAGTTATTTGTTTGTTTAATTTCCTTAGCCATCCATCTCAATCCAACTGACTCTATCTTCTCAGCACTTCTTTTGAAATCTAGATATAATATTTGCATTGGAATGAAAGCTTCTAAGTTCTACTCTAAGAGAGATTTTGCATATTTAACCCTTAGTAAAATCTGGTTGAGCTAGAACCTAAAAGTAGGTGAGACGAGTTGAAAACATAACCTCTTACATAGTAAATGGGATTAAGAATAAAAGTGAAGAAATAATTTGGAATGAAACTGAAGTGCAACAGAGCAGGAGGGAGTATTGTGGAGATGTCTGTGGAGATGGTAATGATATGACAAACAATGGAATTGATATCAAAGTTGTAAGTATTAATGCCCTGGAAAAAATAATGGAAAAAAGTGAAAATTGCTATGATAACATTTTAAAAAAATTATAGCAGCTGATCCATCTGGAAAAGAAATGTTAAAATATGGGTGTGATTTAATTATATAGTAGTTGTGAAATATTTTAACATCAGTTTGAAGGCTACTTCCATGCCAGACATTTGGAAGAATGCAGTTATTGCTCTCTTTTTCAAAGAGATAAATAACTTTGCAAAAAGGAATATTTATTGATTTAGAGAAAATATTCTGAATTATGTTTAGTGTGAATATGGAGTTGAAAATTGGTTGCTGAATACAATGACCCATATATCATTAAAATAAACGTTTATGTGGGGATAAATAGAATGCTTAGCTAATGATGGAACAACGAACAGAAAATATAATAAAACTATGATTGAGGATATGCCCTTGAAATTTTAGTGCTTGTGATGACATTTGAGATGGCTGATAATGCACATTGCAAACAGATAATACAGCACTGCTGACTACAACCCAAACAATTTGCAGCAAATTTTAAACTGTATCAAATCTGAATATTAATGTTCCAGAAACTCTACTGTTTGATAGGGAAAATGATTTCAAGGAGTACATAAATGGTGAAAAAATAGTGTAAGTAGATGTATTTGTATGCCATGATAAAAGGTTATTAAAGGTCAGAAAATGGATGGACAAATGTTAAAATTCTGCAAATAGTGGTAGAAAAATAATGAATGTTATGTGGCCTATAAGGTTTGTAAAATAATTAATGACCTGTGCATAAAAATGTGCTTTTACCTTCTTCATTATTTGGAACTGAGAATTGCCTAAGTATGGGAAATTGAATGCAGTAAGAATAGTATTCTTAAGGATTATGTATGATTTTTAAAAACTTTAAAAATAAGAGATGAGTGAATGAATGAATGAATGAAAGAATGAATGAAAAGTATCAAAAACGTACACTAAAATGAAGAAGGATTGAACACAAATAAATGTAAGAAGGTAGAGTGAAGGTAGAGAGGAAGGGGAAGATTCAGAAAACCTTGACTGTCTACAGTAGATGAGATCCACAAAAAAAGCCCCCAAAAAAACAAAAAAGGAAGACAAAAAGCTTAAAGAACAAAAGGCAATTTGGTGTAACATGGGTGATTGGCAAGAACAGAAGAGTGAAAAGTAGTATAATGAATAGTGTTGAGTTTAACTAGGTTTAGTTTGATTCTTTTATCCGTTGCTTTTAATTTCTTTTGCTCCTGCTTCTCAATACTTTTCTGTGCCTTGCATAAAGCTATTTGCTCCAAAAGGGAACAATATGATGGGTAAGTGTATGCATGCTATTGCATAAATATTATTCCATATAGTTTCCCCCTCCCCCGCTTTATGTTTGCATAAGTTCTTCTGCAGGGTCAGTTTTGATTACTACTTGAATGGGGAAACTCCAAGAAACACAAAGCTTTTGGGTAGACAAAAACACCCCCAAAGTCAGTTATAAAGCATTTTTGCATTGTTGATGAGAATACTCCATGAGCTTGCCTATTGTCATCAGGAATAAAACTCAGTTCAAAAGAGTTTACTTACTCTCCAAGTATGTGATGAAACATTACTCCTTCATCTTAGGAATTTTGGAAAATGTAGACTAAAAACTTCTAACAGTAGCCTCATTAAATCATAATTCAACTGAAATAAAACTAATATTACTTTGTCATGTTTATGGTCCCTAAAGAAGGATACTCAAAGAACAGGCCATTCTTACTTGAAGATTGTTTCCTTTGCAATACAAAAAAAAACACAACTAAAAGAATACGGGTGGATAAAAATAACCCATGTTGTATCTCCCTTCCAGTTCTGCAAAGGTGACTCTGTGATTAATAGCAACCCCAGCTTTGATGAAGATGCTACTAAAGAGAGCCAAATAACAGTGGGTTACATCATTGAAGATTTTTCCAATCTTGACTACAGTCAGTTTGAAGAGATCTGCAAGAAAGACGAAATCCGGAAATTCCGTGCTATTTTTCTTCCTGTTGCATATTCCTTGATATGCTTTGTGGGACTGGCAGGCAATGGTCTGGTTATGGCAACCTACATCTATTTCAAGAGGCTCAAGACAATGACTGATATCTATCTATTCAATTTGGCCTTATCAGACATCTTCTTTCTTTTGACTCTCCCCTTTTGGGCTGTCAGTGCAGCCAAGCACTGGATTTTTGGGGGCTTGGCATGCAAAGCGATTTACCTCATCTGCCAGATGAGTTTCTTCAGTGGCATGCTGCTGCTTCTCTCCATCAGCATTGATAGATATTTTGCCATTGTTCAGGCAAATTTAGCCTACCGCCTTCGGTCCCAGAGAATGTTTGCCAGCAAAGTTACCTGTTTCTTGATTTGGACAATAGCTTTTATTTTTTCTGTCCCAGAAGTGGTCCATACCAGTGTTTATGAACATCCTTCATACCCAGCACAATGTTTCATCGCCACAGATGATCATATAGCCTTAACCATCAGTATAAGAGTATCTCAGATGGTCTTTGGGTTTTGCTTACCTCTATTTGTAATGATTTTCTGCTATTGTGTCATCATCAGAAAATTGCTGCAACCCCATAGCTTTGAAAAAAAACATGTAATCAAAATCCTTGTTGTAGTCATGATAGCTTTTGTTCTCCTTCAGCTCCCCTACAATTGCGTCATAATCCTCAGGACCATTTCAAAATACAACCTAACCATTGGCCAGTGCAATGCCATCAAGACCCTAGATGTGGCTAATGATGTGACTTACAGCTTGGCTTGCTTCCGCTGCTGTCTCAATCCATTCCTGTATGCTTTCATAGGAATTAAGTTCCGCAATGATGTCCTCCGACTTCTTAAAGATCTGGGTTGCATCAATCAAAAGCAGCTCTGGCAATGGTCAACAAACCAGAAGAACAGTAGAAGTTCTGTTCCCACAGAAACTGATACCACAACTTCTTTCTCCCCATGAGATGCTGGAACTCTGCATAATCAGTATCACAGATGTTAATATCACAGGTGTTTTACCATCCATCATCAGAGATGGAACCAGGAGATCTTTTAGGTCTCACTTATTGGTGGGAGTATTTTCACAGAACTTGAAGAGACCCAACTCTTCTTTCTTTCCCCCCACTGGTCAACTCAATTTATCTAAATAAAATTTGCTAAAAAGCAAAAAGCAGAACTGCAGAAAGCTGTCTGCAGATCTTAACTAGGAGAACCATGCCATAGCTACAGGAAAGGCAAAGTATGTTCTTCTGAAGTTGAAGAATTCAGGAGGCCTAATTAAAAAATCTTGCAGACATAAAATGGTGACAATTATTTAGCATCTTCACAAAGCTGAGAAACAAGCAAGTAGGTGATTTTTTCCTCCCTCCCTCCCTCCCTCCCTCCCTCCCTTCCTTCCTTCCTTCCCACGGGGGGGGGGGGACGACACAAATAACTACCAGGTTCAATCCATTTCACCAAAAAGTAGAATGAAAGTGCTAAAATGTTAACCTTCCATAAAGCTATCTTTATATTTGTTCAGTACAAGTTGAACAAAAGTGAGGTGTTTCTTTAAGTAGAATGATTCATATTTCCTTTTAATTTTACCTTGTATTATTTCATAAACTTTTCCATGTAATGTTTGTATTTTGTAATTTGTAATTTTTGACTTTTTTCTTTTTCTCATTTTAAAATTAATAAATAATAAATCTTAAGCCTAGGTTCCTATACTAACTGGTATACATTAGAATATGCTTCATATGTACTGAGGGAAAGAAAGAAGGATGCATCATTTTAATACTATATACAAGGATTGTTACTAGGTGTTATCCCAATTGCTCCTAATAAAAGAATAATCACATTCTTGCACTTTCCATGCTATCATGGGCCTATACAAAGGTCTCTTATGAGCATACAAAAGGGATTTCTCAAGTAATCCAATATGAAATTAATTGTAGTAATATCTTTCATGTACATTTTATTTTTATTTTATATTGTTTCGGGGATAACTATGTGAAAACCTGAGCAGTAGCATCCAGAGAAGGGAGGAATGGGAAAGGTAAAATACAGAAGAGTCCTCTACTTTATGCTACACACCATGACCTTTCCAACAGTGGTTTCTCCAAAGCTGCTATTTACATTTAGAGGGAACCTCCATAGACGCAGGAGTTTTTCTTGACAGGCAAAGATTAGTTTTGCAGAGAGGCAGGAAATGAAGAGTTACAATCCCATAACAACAAAAACAGCAACAACACCTGCCACTGATGAGGCATGCTTCTGGCTCATATTTGCATAAAATTGCAGAGGTTATTTTCATTCCTATTTTTGTCTGGCTTTTTCTTTTGCCTCTCAGTTGTAGAACTCATTAACTGAAAAACTAGTAGGAAATATTATTTTCTTTCCTTTCTTCTGGAAGCAGGGACAGAGGGACAGAGATTGGAAAAGAATAAAGCCAATGGTGAAACTTCAATCTTCAACCACAAGTCAATGGTCATTTCCATTTATCAAGCTGGGATCACTGAAAAACTCCCCACCACTATATGAATCACTAGTTCCCAATACTAGTTCTTTCAGAAATTGTACTGATGAGAACTATCAAATCTGCTTTGATAATCCAGATGAGCATAAAACAATTTTTGGAAAGATTTTGAGTTTTCAGACAAATGACAGATAGGGAAAAGCTCAAATATTGAAAACAGTTTATGCCTTGCTTTCCATCATAAAGTTACAGCAATGGAAGAAACATCACAAACCAAGGACTAAAGGTATCCAATAGTTTGAGAGGGAAAGTAGTCCTTTTCAAAAACTGAAAATTTTCCCCACAGAGAACATCAATCTCTGTATTCTCAGATTGTAATGGTTTGTAAATATATCCTACCTACTATCCCCAATTACGGCGGAACATTACATTTTTTTCAAAGCTACTTATAATTCTTAAACCAAGAGGGATAGTTATATTTTAAAGCTTGATTGTACACAAAAATGATGCATGTTATATATATATATGTATGAATCTTTTCTCAACCCTTTCTCATTTGCTGCATTTTAGAATTACTTGTAAATGTGTTTTTCTATACCAGATGCATTGCAGGTAGATGTACATTCATGAATGCCTATTATACAATTTATTCTTCTGATCTGATCTGTATGCATATTAAAAAAGATAAGATCATATGTAATCAAGGTTTCAGAGTTTCATTTCTAGAAAAAAGGACACCACAGCTCAAGTCTTACTCAATCTTTTGATTTGGAAGATCATTGCACCCCACAAACATACACACACACATACACACCCAGAGGGAGGGAAGGAGGAGAGAGAGAGAGAGAGAGAGAGAAAGAGAGATAGAAAGAGAGAGAGAGATCTGATCCTTCTCTGAAGCAACAGAGCCCCAATTTGCACCTCCATCTATAATGATTACCCTCCAAATATGACATTGCTCCTTAAATAATGCTTCCTAAAATCTTCCAATTTCCTTAAAATTTTGGGTTTATTTTCTCCTGGAGAAAGAATCTTATGTTTTTCTCCTATCCCTTTTCAAAAGGATTTCTCACTTTGTTGTCATCAGGTGGCAGAGAGTTTTGGTGTTTTGAGATAGATTGATAAGTGCCGTGGTTGTGTTTATCTTGATATCACTGTGAGTAAAACATCACAAGTGATCCATCTTATAACTGGAATATTGTAGCCAGTAAAAAAAAAGTAACAGTACAAGGCTGTTGTACACAGCAGACAAAATAGGATACCAAAAATGGCATCAAACAGTATCATGATTGTGTAATATCGCAAGAAAAACAGGGTAACGATTAAATCAAAATCATGAATCTATGAACTAAAACATATGAGTAACTACAAAGCAGACATAATCCTAGACTTCTCTCCAACTGTTTGGTGGTTCTTGAACTCATCATCATGATAAAATAGAATGAATCAATGCCCTGTTGATTCATTTTCAGTGGTACCCCCATCATTTAGCACTTGAGACACACTACCAACCTGCCCAGTAGTTGGACCAGTTCTATTACAAACTATCAGCTGCATCTCAGTGGTACAAGTCCAGATACAACAGAAGCAGCAGCATTACCAGCCTTTTTCTCTTATATTTAGTGTTCAACAGAAAGTTGATTGAGACTGACAATAGTCCATGTTTGAAAGAGATTTCCAGAAAAGCAGGAGGGACACCAGGACAAGACTTTGGGGCAAAAACTAAGAGAAGATCCCAACGTGGCAGGACTAGTGCTTACCATATTTGAAATAATGCACAATGTCAGCTATTGGATTAGGGAGATCATTATGTTCAAATGCTAATTGAGTGTATTATGCCAATTCCTAGAAAGAGCACTAACAATGTTAGTGAAATACTTCTATTTATTTTTAGATATTTTTAAATTTTCATCTTTATTATTTTTATAAATAACTAAGGATGGCAAGCACACACAATACTTACTCCTATTTTTTGCATAACCACAACCCTGTGAGGTGAGTTGGGCTGACAGAAAGTAACTGGCTGTAAGTCAATCATCTGGCTTTCACGCCTCAGGCAGAACTATAACTCACAGTCTCCTGGTTAAAGCCTGATGCCTTAATTACTAGACCAAACTTTGCTAAGAAGCAGAAGAATTGTTCTAGTCCTTTGTCTGGCAGAAGAAAAAGTGAAGTGAAACTCTTCATGTAACTGCTATAATGATATGAGTTTCCATCCTCATGTCACATCTTGCTTGTTCATTCTGCTTCCCAGTCATGTGATCAAGCAAGGTTCAGAATATGACGCTCTTGAAAACATAAATAGAAATCACCTTTAGACTCACCTATGTCCAAATAATAAATAATAATAAACCTTTATTGTCAAAGTACATGTGTACATTGAAATTAGCTGAGCCTCCCCCCCCCCGTGCTCTCTCCCCCCAACACACAGTGACAACAAACCCTCCATCCTACCACACCATGTGAACCAACTACACCACACACCGGCCTCCCAAGTCAATTCTGCATAAGATTATGTCCCATTTAAAAGCCTAACAGCCCACGGATAAAAGCTATTTTTCAGCCTGTTGGTACGGCTGGCTATATTCCTATATCTCCTACCGGATGGTAGGAGAGTAAAGAGATACCGTCCAGGGTGTGAGTCACCCCTGAGAATCTTCCTCACTCTTCCAAGGCAACGAGCCCTGGCGATGTCATCCAGTGGTGTCAGGGAACAGCCCACAATGTCTTGTGCTGTGCTCACTACCCCAAATATTGGCTGCTGAGAAAATGAGAAATGAAATTTGCTGTCTATGAAAAAATAGACTATGTATTTTAAAAAACAGGAAAAAAAGTGAAAACTATCAAGACCATCCAGGTGCATTATAGAGGAAATTCCATTTTTGTGACTGTTTGCATTGTGCAGATGGAAACAAAAAATGAGAATGTTCAGTGATTTGCTTTATGAGCATGAACATTTTAATAATTGCTTTTTTATTTGAAATGTTTGGGGGTTAGGGACCCAAGAACCAAAATCACAGAAATGAACAACTTTGAATTAAATTGAAGATACACACAGTGGCTTCACATCATGACAGTGTGGTTTGTTTGGCTGTATCTTACTACATATCACATGAACTCAGATATTGGGGTGGATTAATAGTGATTAATAGTGATATGTGATTTAGTGTGTTACACTAACCCAACCAAAGTAACTGAAGTTACTTTTAAAACCATGGTTAAATAAACCACACATGTGTGTGAATCAAGTCACTTCATTTTTTTCAGAACTATTATGAAGCAGGACATTGTTTTATGCCTATATTCAAACTAGGCCAAAATCCATTAAACAATGGCATAGCTTACCTAATAATATGTGTTGACCCTGGTGATAAGTCATGTATAGTTTATGGCTATCTGGCCTCTTGGGATAAACTAGATAGGAACCATAACCAGATGAGCTAATTCTATTTCACTGACAGAATCTTGCAAGTTTGAAATTACAGTCCTCCCCTTCTCCTCCATTACAGCCTGAGAAATTAGGGAGGCCTCATCTGAGCCTCTAACTCTGCAGGTTATACTATCTCATATCTGACTGTTCCCTTAGCAGTATCTGTTTGCCCAGTCTCTCAAGGTTTTTCCCCACATATTATTACCTCAGCTTTGCTTGAGAGACAAATTCACTGCTCTGTGGCTAATTCAGCAAACCAAATTTATATATAAAAAAATAAGATTTACCATAGTGCAGTGTTGTATTAGATCTGTATTTTGAGACGTTTGCAAGAGAGTTTAAAGATAAAGTGGCACATTAAGGCTAATATCACCAAATATTTCTTCAGCAATTTTCTCCCTTGCTTCAGCTTATACGGCTAGGAATGAAAGCACAAAACAGAGTTTGCATATCCAATCCTTCTCTTTTTTGGCCGAAGTCAGATCTGAATTAGTTAGTTCAATTAATTTAATTAAATCCTTCCTTCAGAGAGACCTGGCCCAACAGTATTGAAGTAAAAAAAAAACATGAGTTATGCTATCTCAAAAGTCCAGCATTTGATGTGAGGGTGAAGGAATAAGTACTCTAAATGTGGAAAATAAAATTGTCCATTTTATATTTTAGAAAAACACATTTCAGGCTCCAGATTAAAAAAATTAACTAGTGCTCCCATAGTACTCAAGACACTCCCTAACCTGTTATTAATTATATTTTTGATTTTTGCCTCAGAACCCCATTATGACTGCTTTTGTATATCATATTAAGCAATAATGTGGCTTGCTTAGTACCGTATTTGGTTTATCTGTTGTTTATCTGTTCTTCAGTAAGTCAGAGTTAAGCAAGCCATAGCTTGGGATAATAAGCTCATCCCTTGTCACAATAGAGAATTATTCCAATGGATTTTCAAAGGAATAATATTTGGAGATGGGAAAATGTTCCCCTTCTCCTGTTGCCCCTTGAAGTGATGTTATAGCATTATATAATGTCATTTGGGACCTCACAAAGATTTAAACATTGTAGACAGCATCAAAAAGAGTACTAGTAAACTTTGTCACTTAAACTTCAACATTGTCCCCACCAACCAAAATAGTTGACATTATCTCCTAATTCCATTGAGCTACAAAACTCCATTTTTGCTCATGTGAGAATGGATCACCATGGAAAGAAACCCTTTAATGTTCACATGATAATAACAAATAAACAGCTTATTCTTTTGCCAAAATATTTGCATGTGGCGGTGGTAGCTATGAGAGTAACTTACTTTCAGGCAAAGTGGGAGAACTTGTGAGCTTCCACATGTTATTGAACTATAAGGGATGTTGGACAGGGTAGGCTTTTATTTTTATTATTTATTAATATTTATTCATCAGTTTATACACAGCCCATCTTACTGTATAACTACAGTTTGCATTCCTAGATCAATTTATTCAACATTACTTATTCAATTATTAATTAATTGATTGATTTTTAATAATTAGAATCTTCAGAATCTAAAGAGTCAGGTAAACATGAAAGTATATCATACAAATTAATCAACTCCAGCCTAGGAGTTTATTGAACAGTAGAGGGCAACATAATATAATCTTTATTTTCTGCAGTTCAAAGTCCCCTTTTCATAGTGTGATACTATTGTTTAAACTGTGTGTGGAAATCTATCCTTAGAACATCAATTGGACATTTGAGCATAGCTGACAGTAACAGTCTGCAATGACTTTTCTAGAAGCCAAGGCTCCTTGCAACACAAGGATTGTTTCAGTCTCCAATTGGCATTATACCCAAGGATCTTGTAGACATGTTCTACCCTTCAGTCAATTAACATCTGTCCCAACTGCTATTTGCAGGGGAAGTACTATAAATATACATCAAATTGTAATGTTTTTTCTTGAGCTACCGTGCAGGTATTTATTTATTTACCCCACATTTATTATTTGTTACAAATAACTCAAGAAAGGAGAAGATATCCAATACACCTTCATTCTCCTATTTTTTCCGCAACAGCCAACCTGTGAGGGAGGGAGAGAGAGAGAGAGAGAGAGAGAGAGAGAGAGAGAGAGAGAGAGAGAGAGAGAGAGAGAGAGAGAGAGAGAGAGAGAGAGAGAGAGAGAGAGAGAGAGAGAGAGAGAGAACAGCTGGACCAAACTCTTGTTGATTAATTTCCACTTTCCACTTGTCTTTCTTTCCTTGTTCCCATTCCCCATCATTTCTGGCCACCCACACAAGGACCTTTCTCCATTATCACAAAAAATAAATACAATGTTGGAAGAATGATGCTAAGGATGGGGGGGCTGGATGGTTATTTTGGGGGGCTCCTCCGTTGGGTAGCTGAGAGACAGCAAAGATTCCAACAAAAAGATTTGCCCAGTGATTCAAAATGTTGCCAAACAGGGACTGAGTATGAGCCAGTGACTGTATAGCTGGGCCCAGACAAAGCCCACATTGGCTTCAAAAAAGAGAAACAAATTTCTTCAGGACACAGTCAAGCAATCATGTTATTTATATGTTGATTGCAGCTCTTTAAATATCCAAGTTATTGAAAGCTTTTATGATATGATGGTTTTAGTGAGGAGATAAGCATTGATCACAGCTACTGGAGATTTGTCAATTTTATCATACAGAGATGTAAACTGACAATGTTCTTCTTGTCTGCTGCTCTCCCACAATATTTTAATGAGTTTTTGCTTGTCCAGAAATGATCAGATGGCAACCTGAAACACTGGGGTTTCACTTGCTGCCTCTATTCTGTAGATACTTTTAACATGAACCTTAAGTCTGGATTTTAGGACTCATGATTGCCTGCCTGCCATGAAAAAGTACTTAATGCTTCCAGATTTATAAGCTAGAAGCAAACACACTTATATTAGAGAATCAAAGATTAGCATGCAAAGAAATATTGTTCAAACTCCCAGCTGCCAATTATTGTCCTGATTTTTTTGTATAACTACAACCCTGTGGTATGGTTGAGTTGAGGAAAAGTGACAGGCTGAAAGTCATTCTATAGGCTCCCATGACAGAAGATGGACTTATTCTGAGTTCCTGAACCCCATCTTAACCACTACATATAACATTTTAACCACTACACCATACTGGCTCTCAATTCACTTGTCACATCTTTGAGATATCCTTGTTAGGTCATTGATCATTATGTTTATTTTACTGTGGCAAAAAATTATCTATTTACTAGCTTTTAAATGTTTATATATTTCATATCATTATATATAGTACTCTGACAATATTTCAGTATTTTTTAGTAATATTCAAATGCCCCAGGTGGGCAAGTATAATTAAATATTGCTGCTACTGCAATACATTCTATGGATTTCAGAGTCCCAGGTATTGGAACAAACAGTAAGCAAAGAACTATTGCCTAGATATCCCATCATAAGTTTTTGATTATTAAAAAGAAAATGCCAGACCAAGGATCTAGAATTTAGTTTCCTCACAGGGCTGTTTTTATTAGCAGGAAAAAGTGCTAGTGAGGCGAAGAACAGGAAATTAAGTTTATGGTTTCATAGCAGCAATTGTGCCTGGCTTATCATTGGAAAGTCCAATCTCTCTGTCTCTACAGGCTGGCTAAATTTCTCGGTATATCAAACACCTGTGCAATTTCAGGATTTGTATTCATGGAACAAGCATTAGATCTAAACCAAATTATTGACAACAAAAAAAAAAGATCATGTAGCCTCAAATCTTAGTTAGGTTCTACTTTCTATGGCTGTCTGACAGGAGGCAGTGGCAATTAACAAACACACACACACACACACACACACACACACACACACACACACACACACATATGACCATAGCTCACTTAGTGCTGCAATTTCTGAATTATCTTTTTCTCCTTCTTCCCAAACTCTCTGAATCCATTCTTAGTACTTTCTTTCCAAGAATCTTCTCTTATCAACTTTTATATTACTTCAGCATCATATTGTGAGCTGAACTGCCAGACTGCCATTGGACAACATAATTTATTACCTCATTCTGATCATTAATAAGCAAGCCAATACTATGTACAGTCTTGGAGAGTTCCAACATAGTTGATATTTTAATTCATCCATTTCCTTCTCCTTCTATATCAGGGGAGAAAATTTCTCTTCAAACTGGTGCTTCTCCCAAATGTGCATCCCTAAGGTTGATGGCATCATCAGACAGGAACTCAAGAACACTGAACACTGAATCCAGTGGCTTCACTATCTCATTCCCCCATGCTGTTTTGTAGGCCCTTCACTATGAAGACTCAATCCCAAAAATTCCTGCAGGTCAGAGCTTTCCACTGTCAGATTTTCCCCTCTCTCTTCAAAGAGAGCTTTCTTCCACCTCTAAGGTAGAGCTCCAAGCAGAATTGATCCTAGAGATGGGATCCCAGCAACTATCGATTGCAATTTTGTTGATTTTGTTACTTTGATTACACAGAACAAAGGTCTCCAAACTTGGCAACTTTAAGACTTGTTGACTTTAATTCCCAGAATTTCTCCGCTATCTCCTTGCCAAGTCTGGAGACCGCTGACACAGAATAACCAAAAGGAGATACTTAAATACTCTAATGTTTTGACTTGAAATACATCTCACTGCAATTCTCCTTGCAATCATTTCCTGATCATTTTACATCATAGTCCCTCCTGAGTTTTGCACAGTCTTCATTGCTCAGCTATTTTAATAAGATCTTTTCCATCATCCATGGGAAGAACCCCATCTATTTGTATGGGAATGACAGGACAAGGTTTCTCTCATAAAATAATAAAAATCTGGGGCACATGAGTTTCCCATGCTCAGTGACCATTTATTTGTGTATACAGAAACATCAAATGCAAATCATCCCATTCTTATAAAATGGGCCATTTCCAAGTTTTCCCACAAGAAGATACAGCCAGTGTCATGAGAAAAGCCCCACTGTGTTCCCATATCTAGTAGGAAAGGCAGGCCATCTGGGTATACAGAGGGGTAAGGATTCCTGGTCCCAAATGCAGGCTGAAAGCAGCAGCTTCTTAGGGAAAGAGTTCCTTATTGGGGAAGGAAATGCTTGTTTGTCTTAGCTCAAGAAGTTGTGAATGGTACTGTTATGTATCCAAGTGCAGGCATCTGCATAGCAGCAGCCACCAGGGGGCATTGGCCTGGACGGTTTTGGCAGGAAACCCAGTTTCGGCGGGAAACCTAGGGCCAACCCCAATGGCTAGCCGCCTACCTGGCCAGGTATATAAGGAGGCCAGGTAGCCCTTGTTCTCCAGTATGACCCCCCCCCAAATAAAGAGCTGAACACATACTCCGGCTGGTGTCTCTTCCTTGCATCGGACCCACTACATTACAGTGGCGACGAGGATGGGATCCTGCCGACAGAAGAGCTGAAGTCACTAGGGGAACGCACTGCGTGCTGAAGGAAAGAGCAATCTTTCCTTTCTCCCCAACGCGACCGCCAGCCACCACGACTGGCCACTGCGAGAGACCCGAGACCGGCTCCGGCCACTGCAACAAGCAATGGAACCACACGCTGCAGCAACCGACGGAAGAGCAATGGCACGAACAGGGCAACCCCGCGAGTTCGACACCCGCCACCCGGAGAAATGGTCCCGGTACCTGTCGCACACCGAGCTGTACATGAGATTTAATCAGATCTCGGAGGACAGCTCAAAGGTGGCAGCCCTGCTCTGCATAGGCGGACCCGCACTCCTCGAGGTCGCCGCAAACCTGTTCGCCCCAGAGGCCATAGAAACCGTCTCTTACCGGGACCTCGTCACTAAGCTAAACGAAAATTTCCGGCCCTGCAGGTCCAAACTGGCTTCGAGGTCACAGTTTGAGAAAAGGGACCAGCGTCCCAATGAGTCTGAGGCCAACTACATCGCCGCCCTGCAAGAAGCCGCCATCGCCTGCAAATTTTTGAACCTGGAGGAGCGGCTACATGACAGGCTGGTTTGCGGCCTATGAGACACAAGGCTGCAGGAGCGCCTGTTCACGAAAGACGAGGTCTCACTCCAGGAAGCCCAGGATACTATCCTGGCCCATGAAGCGGCCTGCAGGGCTGTCCAGGCTGTCCAGGAGTCCAGAACTGGGAGCCAGATGGCCAGCATCCACCAGCAAGTCATCTCAGCTGAGGACAAGGAGGACGAAGAAAGCATTGACCTCCTCCGGTGGAAGTCGACCCCCGACCAACGAGGTGGGCGCCTGGACAAGCCCAAGCTGGCCAACAACTCGCAGAAGTGTGCAGGCTGTGGCAGAAACCACGTGCGCAGCCTCTGTAAGTTCTGGTTGGCCACGTGTCGGGCCTGCAAAAAGACAGTCCACATAGCCGCGGTCTGTCGTAGCTACCGCCCCCGAGAGGAGATCCATGAGCTGCGCCGGGAGGAGTCGCCGTTGAGAGGTACTGGGGCCCTGATCCAAATCAAAATTGGCTATGTTGAGAGCCGACTGGGCATATACCACACGGGAGCCGCCGGCTGCTCAGACCAAAAATTAGATTAACAATACGCTTGCAGGGTGTTCCCTGCAACATGGAACTTGACTCCGGCTCTGCGGTCTCCGTCATTTCTGATGAGACTTTTAATTACATTAACAGCCGGAGCAAGCAGCGGATTCAATTACGGCCCTCAATTTTAGTGCTGACCAACTTCCAAAACACGCCGGTCAAGGTAAAGGCGGAGGCCACCCTGTCCGTGGGGTTTAAGAGTCACGTGGAGCACCTGGAGGTAGTGGTGGTAGAGGGCCGGAAAGCCAGTCTAGTCGGTTTAGACTGGTTTGAGGCCCTGGGAATCGCGGTCACGGGAATCCACCGGATCCAGGGAGAATCCATCAAGGCCGTCTGCAAGGAGTTTGCAGACGTCTTCAATGGAAAGCTGGGGAAGTACACAGGGGGCCCCATCTCATTCAAATTGAACCCGAGCGTCACCCCCATTAGGGTCAGGCCGTGGCGAGTACCCTTCGCGCTCAAGCATAAAATCGAGCGCAAACTGGACAAGCTAGTGGCCCAGGGAATCTTAGAGCCCATAGATGGGGGAGAGTGGGAGACCCCGATAGTCACCCCACTTAAACCCAATGGGGAGGTGAGGATCTGCGCTGACTACAAATGCTCGGTGAACCACGCCCTAAACCCGCACGCTTACCCGGTCCCCACGGTCAGCCACGTTCTCACTTCCCTCCAAGGCGGCGCCATCTTTGCAAAGCTCGATCTTGTGCAGGCGTACCAACAGCTCATGGTCACCAGGGCAACGGCTGACACTCAGACGATAGTAACTCACAGGGGAGCCTTCAGGGTAAACAGACTGCAGTTTGGGATCAGCGTAGCTCCTGGCATTTTCCAGGAGATCATGGGAAAAACCCTCAAGGGCATCCCAGGAGTCTGCCCCTATTTTGATGACGTCCTGATTGCAGGAGCATCAGCTGAAGAACTAACAGGTAGGCTTAGAGAGGTTCTAACCAGACTGCGTGCTGCTGGCCTCAAACTAAAGAGGGAAAAGTGCAGCATTGGTGTTCCTTCCACAGAATATTTGGGGTTCAGGGTAGATGCCAAGGGAATTCACCCCACGGAGTCCAAGGTAAGGGCAATCAAGCTGGCACCCACACCTAGGAACAAAGCAGAGCTACAGGCATTCCTGGGTCTGCTCAATTTCTACCACACCTTCCTTCAACACAAGGCAGCAATAGTAGAACCATTACACAGGTTATTGGACAAGAAGGCAGCATGGACCTGGACCCACATCCACGACCAGAGTTTCAGAGCCTTAAAAGCGCTCCTGTCAGACAATTCCATAGTAACACATTTTATAGAGTCCAAGCCCATTTGCATCGCATCCGATGCATCCACTTACAGCGTGGGCGCTGTCCTAAGCCACCTGGAACCTTCAAGGGCCCAAATTCCAATTGCCTACTATTCCAGAACACTGTCTGGAGCAGAAAGGAACTACGCCCAAATAGATAAGGAAGCCCTGGCAATAGTGGCAGGGGTAAAAAAGTTTCATATCTATACAGCAGAGAGTTCACAATTTACACAGATCACAAACCACTGCTGGGCCTGTTCACAACAGACAAGCAGACCCCCCCAAATTCTATCTCCCAGAATGCTCCGGTGGTCCATCTTCCTTGCAGCATACAATTGCAAGCTGGTGCACAAGCCAGGGAAGGAGATGGGCCATGCAGATGGCCTAAGTAGACTATCCATAGACACCCCGGAACCAGACCCGGCCCCAGCAACACAGATCCTAGCCCTGCAGGAACTACCAGAATGCCCAGTACATGCCAAGGACATTACAGCCAAGACAGCCTCAGACAACATCATGAGCAGGGTACACTCGTGGGTTTGCACAGGCTGGCAGGACAAGTCCCCAGGACCCGAATTCCAGGCATTCTTCACCAGGCGACATGAGATATCCACACATCAGGGTTGCCTCCTTTGGGGTAGCAGGGTCATCATCCCCACAGCATTCCGGGGCAGGGTGTTGGAGTCTCTGCACGAGGGGCATCCAGGGGTGGTCAGGATGAAGGCACTGGCCAGGAGTTATCTCTGGTGGCCAGGGTTGGACAAGGACATTGAGGAATGGGTCAAGGGCTGTTACACATGCAAGAGATCCAGACCGGAGATGCCACACGCCCCCGTGCACAGGTGGGAGGTCACACACACACCCTGGTCCTGCATCCACATTGACTATGCAGGGCCCTTCCAGGGCCAACTGTTCCTAGTGGTAGTGGATAGCCACTCTAAGTGGTTGGAGGTAGCTCCTGTCCCCAACATGACCTCAGCAAGGACAATCCAGGTGCTCCGAGCCCTCTTTGCCACACACGGCCTCCCTGATGTAATTGTGTCGGATAACAGGCCTCAGTTTACCACTAATGATTTCCAGGCATTCTTGAAGGCGAATTGGATTAAACATGTCACCTCCACGCTCTTCTAACCGTCGACTAACGGGCAAGCTGAACGGATGGTAAGAACGACCAAGGACGCACTCTGGTGCATCATCAGCGGTGACTGGCATCACAGGCTGGCAAAATTTTTGCTCGCACAACACACCACACTGTGCGTTGCCACCAGAAAGAGCCCAGCAGAACTATGATGGGGACGGCGCCTCATCACCAAACTTGATCAGCTGCACCCTGACCGGGTGGTGGCAAACACTGAGAAGCCACCTGCACATAGGGTGCTCAACGTGGGGGACCCGGTTTGGGTAAGGAACTACAAGGCAGGACACACATGGATTCCGGGGACAGTGGTTGACAAAATGGGGCCTCTATCCTACATCGTAGGGGTGGAGGGGAATCGACACATCAGGCGACACATAGACCAGCTCAGAGGAAGGGCCCCTGAGTGCACCACACACGCCAAACCAGACAATCACAATCACACCCCAGAAGAGGCCAGACCAACTGGGAACCACACGGACCCTGAACTAGAGGAAGATGGCCTCCTGCAGCCAGCCCTGCAGCAGCAGCAGGGCATCATCGGTGGCAGGAACCTGACAGCCGGACTTAACCCAGCGCAGGAGCAACACGAGCCAGATGTGCTGGGCCAAGGAGAAGCCACACCCAGACGGTCCACCAGACCCCACAGGACACCTGCGTACCTAGCAGACTATGTGTGCAAGTGACCTCAACTCGTTGTTATGTATTATGCATGCACTGTAAATAGTTATGTGTGTTATAGTTATTAAGGAGGTTCTTCTCTAAGGGGGGAGGGGTGTTATGTATCCAAGTGCAGGCATCTGCATAGCAGCAGCTACCAGGGGGCGTTGGCCTGGACGGTTTTGGTAGGAAACCCAGTTTCGGCGGGAAACCTAGGGCCAACCCCATTGGCTAGCCGCCTACCTGGCCAGGTATATAAGGAGGCCAGGTAGCCCTTGTTCTCCAGTACGAACCCCCCCACACAATAAAGAGCTGAACACGTACTCCAGCTGGTGTCTCTTCCTTGCGTCGGACCCACTACATTACAGGTACCACAAGGAAATTCACAAGGCCCTTCACACGCATAAAAAAATACAGTGCTGGCATTCCTCCAATTCCTTGATTTAAGCAATCCATTTTACAAGATGGAACTTCTTAGCTGTTGCCTTTGTAGGTACATCTTATCATCTGAAACATTTCCTGATCAATTGCAAATCCTCTATTACTCATGCTGAGGATCCTAATGTACTTATTTAATTCACTTCTTTCTGTTGCACTTGAGGGCAGAACTGTGGAATCATTAAAGCCATCTGCCAGCACAGCTCAGGTCCAAAATGTTGCTAACACTTCTCTCCAGTGCATACACCCTCAGGTCTGTTGAATCACTTTCCTTACTGGAAAGGCAAGCCCTTTTCCACATGCCTTAGTCTAGGCTCAGCTTGTATCCCCTTCTCTTTTACTGTATATAATAGCTAGCTAGCTATCCTAGGGCCATATATAGTCTCCTGCCTTTGTGAGACTCACTAGCAGCAATGAGGCAGTTCAGTCAGCTCTCTCATTGAATAAAATAGCTTATCCCCTGGGGGATCTAGACAATGCATAACCTGGTTGCATGACTCATCTCCCTAGCTTTTTACATAAACTGGGGGCATGTTGGGAATTGTAGCAGAAGCTTTACATATTATGATATCTGTTAGATACTGGGTTCGTCACTTCAATGACGAGACGAGGCGAGTGAGTTCAGCAAAGATCATTGTTTATTGCTTGCAGGATCTGAACTGAGAAACAGGGCTGCGAATGCAGCAATTTATACCCTGGCCTCTAGGCAGCAGCCAATAGGTTTAAAGCAACAAATTGCCACCCTAGAGGCAGCCAATGGTGGCACTGGAGACGGGTTGTCTGAGGAGCTGGGAGCCATTAGCCAGCTTCCCTGCTTAAGCAACCTTCCAGTGATTAACCCACGTGGTGTTCCCTTAACAAGACAAAGTCAAATACATTACACCCCTCCCCCCTAGAATGTACAAACATTATAACAACAAAAGGAAAATGATTACAGCAATACACATTTACAAGGTACAACAATAGTGTGCATTTACATGTTTCCATCCTGTCTAATACAGATGTTTACTAGCTAGCAGCACAGTCATGATACAGACTCCAAATAGCTCCGTTATTTCAGAACAAAATCCTGTAGATATGCAGGAGGTTTGTGAACCCTTGTGGAACACTTGGGGGACCCAGGTGCTTCCTGGCCTACCAGCTTGCCCGCCGGGCTGGGTAGATCAGTATCTTTAAGTTCAAAAGAGTCTGGTTGACTCGGAAATCTCTGGCTGGCCCTTCCAGGTTGGCCCACCCCAGAGTCAGTTTGCTCTGCAGAGTTAGCACAGCAGCTGTAGTGTTCTGGTTGGCTTTCTCCATCAGGGGACCCATGTTGCACTCCTGGGCTTTCTTCCCCTCCGGCCACCTCTCTATTGCTCTGGCTGCCCTCTAGGCCCACTTTATTTATTTATTTATTTATTTATTTATTTATTTGTTTGTTTGTTTGTTTGTTTGTTTGTTTGTTTGTTTGTTTCAATTTATATACCGCCCTTTTCCCGAAGGACTCAGGGCGGTTTACAGGGCAAATTAAAACAGTGCAATGTACAAATTAAAATAAAATTAAATTAATAGCCCCCAAACATCTTTTAAAATTTAAAATTTAAAACCATTAAAACCCCTCAGTCCAGGCCGGCTAAATCAAATAGCCAAGTTTTTAGGTCCCGGCGAAACGAATGAAGGTTGGGGGCGATCCGGAGTTCCACAGGCAGCTGATTCTATAGGGCAGGCGCGCCCACCGAGAATGCTTTCCCCCTGGGGATCACCCGCCAACACTCCCTGACCGGTGGGACCCTGAGGAGGCCCTCCCTGTGGGAGCGCACAGGACGATGGGAAGTGTATGCTGGCAGCAGGTGCTCCCTGAGATAATCCAGGCCCATGCCATTTAGGGCTTTATAGGTCATCACCAGCACCTTGAATCTCACCCGGAAGGCAACTGGAAGCCAATGCAGCTCGTGGAGAAGAGGTGTTACATGGGAGTATTGGGAAACCCCCATCACAACTCGCGCAGCCGCATTCTGCACCAGCTGAAGCCTCCGAGTAGTCCTCAAGGGCAGCCCCATGTAGAGAGCATTGCAGTAGTCTATCCGGGAGGTCACAAGCACATGAGTGACTATACGTAGGGTGTCTCGGTCTAGATAGGGCCACAACTGGCGCACCAGGTGAACCTGGGCAAAAGCCCCCCTGGCCACGGCTCCTATATGATCTTCCAAACTGAGCCGTGAGTCCAGGAGGTTGCCCAAGTTGCAGGCACATCACCCCCCATAGTTAACAATGGAATAGACTGGTTAATCCAAGATGCCGGTATGTACAGCCACTCAGTCTTGGTGGGATTAAGTCGAAGCCTGTTTCTCCCCATCCAAACCCAGTCCACCTCCAGGCAATGGGACATCACGTCGAGGGCATCACTGGGTTGCTTCGGGGTGGAAAGAAAAAGCTGGGTATCATCAGCGTACTGATGATAACCCACCCCAAAACCACGAATGAGCTCACCCAGCGGCTTCATATAGATGTTGAACAAGAGGGGAGAGAGGACCGACCCCTGAGGGACTCCACAAATGAGAGGCCTCGGGGCAGACCTCTGCCCTCCCATCAACACCGACTGCGAGTGGCCCAGGAGGTAGGAGGAGAACCACTGTAGAACAGTGCCACCCACTCCCAACCCCCTGAGGCGCTGCAGTAAGATACCATGTTCGATGGTATCAAAAGCCGCTGAGAGATCTAATAGGACTAGGACAGAGGAACAACCCCTGTCCCGAGCCCGCCAGAGGTTTTTTTTTATTTTTTAATTCCATTTATATCCCGCCCTTCTCCGAAGACTCAGGGCGGCTTACAAGCTTAGCAGTAGCCTTCATTCTATGTATATGCCTGCTTATTAGGGCTTTCGCCCCCCCAAGCGGCATTATTACAAAGTCAGCTTAATTGCCCCCAACAACCTGGGTCCTCAGATCATTCATCAGCATGACTAATGCCGTCTCCATGCTGTACCCGGGCCTAAAGCCCGATTGGGATGGGTCCAGATAATCAGCTTCCTCCAGCAACAGAGGGAGCTGATGTGCCACCACGGTCTCAACAACCTTCGCAAGAAAGTGAAGGTTGGAGACCAGACGGTAGTTGTTCAAAATAGCCGGGTCCAGGGCAGGCTTCTTGAGGAGGGGCCTCACCACCGCCTTCTTCAAGGCGGCAGGGAAGGTACCCTCCCTCAAAGAAGCAGTTATTACTGCCTGGAGCCAGCCTCGTATCCCCTCCAGAGCTGCATACACAAGCCAGGAAGGGCACAGGTCCAATAAACCGCAGACAAACCGGTCTCGTAGCCTCTCCTCAACATCGGAGAACTGGCACAGGTGTGTGGCCTGCCTCAAGGCTGCGATGAACTTGGACGCGATTTCAACTGGTTGCTGGACTCTTTGCTCAAATGCATAGTGCCAAGCAATTACTGACAGCTTGGGCTGGAAGTAGTCTCCGAGCTTCTTCTTCAAGTCTGCGAATGATACGGACTCCAATGGCGTTGGCATGAACAGGTTCTCCGCTATGTCAAACATTGCTGGGCCGCACACACAGAGGAGCATGGTGGCCTTCAATCCATCCTCAGCAACCTGGTTCGCTCAAAGGTAGTTCTCAACCCTGGACAGGTACGAGGACCACCCTTCTGGCTGAGTTATGTTGAATTCTTCCAGCTTTCCGACCTTGGCCATTTCTGCTGGTCTTCGTGGCTGGTGCTCAGCATCTTCGAATCCTGCTTCTCCATTGTCCAGGGACTGGTCCTCTGAGCGCGTGGTTGCTAGCATGGCCGTGCTAGCCAACCTTAGGGGGGGATTGCTTTTCCCACCAGGCATGCATTGCCTCTCCCCTAGTGACTTTTCAACTCAGTTGGAGGAGTAGGATCCCACTTTTATCGCCAGTGTTAGATACTGGGTTCGTCGCTTCAATGACGAGAAGAGGCAAGTGAGTTCAGCAAAGATCATTGTTTATTGCTTGCAGGATCTGAACTGAGAAACAGGGCTGTGAATGCAGCAATTTATACCCTGGCCTCTAGGTGGCAGCCAATAGGTTTAAAGCAACCTATTGCTGCCCTAGAGGCAGCCAATGGCGGTGCTGGAGATGGGTTGTCTGAGGAGCTGGGAGCCATTAGCCAGCTTCCCTGCTTAAGCACCTTCCAGTGATTAACCCACATGATGTTCCCTTAACAAGACAAAGCTCAATACATTACAATATCCATGCTCTTTTTCATGGTCTCTAGAAAGACAACAGAAGTAGAAGAGTCTTGGTCAGCAGCCCAATCTGACATGCCATTGGAAGGCCAATTGTTGAAACATTCCATGGACTTCATATCTCTCTTCCCTCCGTGACTCAGCATTTGATTGCTTACAGATGAAAGTGTCCATTACTTGCCTTGTAAGGCATTTGCCTTTGAGTTCATTCGAGGTAACAGTGGGATTCTGTCTGTGTTCATAAGAGTTCCATATTTGATGCTGTAAAGTAGGAAAATGTGCAAACATGAATTCAGAGAATAACAATGGCCATTTAAACAAAAGCAAACATTTAAAGACAGAGTTATGCCTTAGAGTTTAGGCTAAATACAGAGACAGAAGCAGGGACAAACAGAAGAAGGCAGTGACACATCACTTCCATAATGCTGCCAAAGATTACAGGGAGGGTAGTTTTCTGAAATCAAGCTCAACTCAGGGAGTCTTTATCATATATAGACACAGAGATACATCTTGTAAAAATTTTCATACATAAATCTAGGTGTTAACATTTAATTTACCTGTGAAAAACTCATAAAAACTAATATAAGTATTAACATTTACATTTGAGTGAGAGAGAGAGAAACAGAGGGAAGAAAAAGGAGGGGGAAAGCCCCATCTGCCCCATAGATGCCTGCAGAGATAGGGGAGATACAATATGTCAAGATGACAGCCACAGCCATGCAATCAAAGGTCCACCTTCTTTGTATATGTATAATAGACACCTCTCCCTGGGGACACCCCTGCTCTGCCACTCCAATGGAAACCACAGACAACCTTATATCTTTAATATCAGAATTCTGATGTTGATAGAGTCAAAAGGATGGTGGAGGGAGTGAGATCAAAGAAGGATTAGATCCAAAGCATTGCCATCTTCCAAATATTCCTCTAACATGAGAAAAATGTTCTCCAGGCTTGAAGCTCAAGTACTGAAGATAGATGAAGATGCAGTCTAAAACTGGTAGTCCTAACCAGAGAAGAAAAAAAAAGATAGATAGTGCAACCAAAAACCATATGACCATGCTATACTTTAGGGGAAATCTGCTTATGGTAAAAACAGATAAGAGATCTATTACCTGGAGAGGTACTGGACTCCTATTGAATTCCTGTACATAATGGGACAAAAAATAAAGTTAATAGCTGAAATGGTTCCTTTCAAACTGGCATCCTACAGAGCAAACTGTCTGACTTGCCCATTTGTCTTGCCCATTTCTAATTCTCTAGGACCAGAGAGCATGATAGCCAGTGGTTTTTTTGTAAAAGAAAAAGGTGCCGGAACTCACACATGTCATACAACCCACCTTGCCTACCCTATAAGGTTCCATCCAAAAACGGTGCCAGAACTCCATTCTGAGCGTTCTATGAGAAAAAAAGCCCTGATGATAGCAATAGCACTTAGACTTATGGTATAACCACTTCACAGTGCTTTTCAGCCCTCTCTAAGCAGTTTACAGAGTCAGCATATTGTCCCCAATCTCACAGGGATGGAAGGCTGAGTCAACCTTGATCCGGTAAGAATCGAACTGCTGGCAGCCAGCAGAAGTAGCCTGCAATATTGCATTCTAACCACTACCCCACCATAGCTCTTGCATGGTTCTGATAGTCTTGTTCTGCTGAGAGTAGGTGCAGGAAGAAGTCTCTGTCTTCCCCAGTTTTCCTCCTAAAGTTTCTTGATAACACAGACATGATATGAGAAATCTTCATATTTCCCTATTCTGCCTGATCAGATTGCTCTGTAGCTTGAATTTAGTGGGACTTCCTTCAGAGCGAGCATGCTTCAGATTATGCTGCAAAATGTCATAAAACAGATGCAAATATTTTGGGATCAGTGGAATTTAGAGACCCTATTACAAGTTTTTGTTTTTTTTAATCCCATTTATATCCCTCCCTTCTCCGAAGACTCAGGGCGGCTTACAATTTAAAGCACAAATCAATGTGCTTTAGCCTTCATTCTATGTATATGCCTGCTTATTAGGGCTTTCGCCCCCCCCCAAGTGGCATTATTACAAAGTCAGCTTATTGCCCCCAACAATCTGGGTCCTCATTTTACCTACCTCGGAAGGATGGAAGGCTGAGTCAACCTTGAGCCTGGTGGGATGCGAACCTGCACTAATTGCAGGCAGCTGGTGTTACTTAAGGCCAAGGCTCATAGTTCTTATATACTATTTGGCTATCGAGACAAATCATTATGGCCAATTACAAAACATGTCTACATATAAAGTCATGCTTTTGTTATATTCAATTTATTTGTAAAAATTATTTTTAAAAATATCTTTAATAAGATTTTTGAAAATAGTATTTTGTTTTGAACATAAGCGGGCATTTAATATGAAAAATTTAAACAATCATATCACATTATGTTGAACTCTGTTTTTTTAAAGTGAATTGATTATCCTGCATCAAATAGTTTGAATTCTGCTGGTTTGTGTTGTATATGTTATCATTGAGTTTTGAGATGAGCAATATGGTACAAAAGGCCATGTATTATATTTATCAGCATCACAAGTTATTACAATTCAGGCAATAAACCAGTGCAACATATTTACTTTCTATTGTGCAGAGAGCAACTATATCCAGGATTTACTAGTTTTGCTTTCAGACCTACTTGGCACATGAATTAAAGTGAACTATTATGTAGAATTACAGTCCAAATTATCTGCCAATGGCAAGCCTCACAAAATCAGATCTCTCCATTGTCAGTTGGAATTGCTGAATAGTATCGTCTCCAAGTCAGCACACTTCAACCCTGCCTCATCTCATCAACATAATCATTCAAAGGCTGAGAAAGTTCCAGCATTGTTATCCTAATATGAATAGGCATCTTAAAGACAGGACATTTTATTCAGCCTGATCCCAAAATTTCAGAATGGGCAATGAAAGATTACTTTTTCATGCCATACTTTTTTTTCAAATGGCTCCTTGAAGATATATGATTCCATGTATTCCCATTTATTTATTAGGCACAATCTACGTCTCCAAGGCCTGTCCTTGGTATCTCAGTTGTCCTATCTTCAGCTAGTTATATCAGATTGGATAGTTTAAGGAAGATAGCAGTAGTCCTAAGACAGCAGATTCATTTTCTGGGTTTGGCCTCCAAATCGTATGTTTAACTAAATGTTGGCTGTCTGACTGTTTCTGGGTAGAATTGTACAGAAAATTATTCTGGAGGTCCTGCAGTCTAGATCACCAGTCAGAACAGGCTTTTCAATTATAAAGTTCTGTTTTTACTTGTCCCAAAGTCCACCAAATGGCACCAGGCATTTTAAAAAAAGACACATGCATGTTGCTAAAGTTAATTAAAACTAACTAAAAAGTGAGGAATTCACGCCAGTAGCTGGAATCAAGATCACAAGTGACCAGTGGTGTGATTCAGCCAGTTCGCACCACTTCGGCAGAACTGGTAGCTAATTTTTTATTTCCCAGGCCCAGAATGGACTTCCGGAAGCGGCATCCACACAGAGAACCGGTTGTTCACATATTTGAATCCCACCACTGCAAGTGACTCAGTTAAAAACCCATTTCTGGTTTTCTTCCAACCATTATTGTTTAGCAGTCAATTTTAGAAAAAGGCACTGCTGCTTTTGTTCAAGGACTCTGAACCTCTGTAAATCATTCAAACCCTCCTCCATAGCACCCCAAGAAAATGGCTATCCAGATTAAGTAAATACTTGCAAGAGAGAATACATCCATTTCCCCCAAAATTTCTGGCCCACAATTTAATATTTCATATGCCTAGAAACATTCTCATGATGTTAACCCAAATCTGTTTCTGGGAATTTCCATTGATTGGTTCTTATCTTGCTCAAGGGAGAACAGTTGCATTTCATCCTCTACATCAGTATTTCACAACCTTGGGCACTTTAAGATATGAGGACTTCAACTCCCAGAATTCTCCAACTAACATGGCTGGCTAGGGAATTCTGGCAGCTGAGGGCCATACAACTTAAATTTCCCAAACAATGAACCTATACCCACTCCACTACTCTCTCACTGTTTGAATGTGTATCTGAGCCATATGTTGATTCTTGAGGATTGCCCAGGCTACTCCTTGCAGTTTGGGCAAGATTTTGGAAATGATTAGGCCTTCTCTTCTTAGAACTGAGAAAAATTGACATCCTAGAGCTGAGAAGCATTGATGCAATTGTCTTTGTGCCTGAAGTGGGACTAGAACTCACAGTCTCTTACTTTCTAGCCTGATGGCTTTAAAGTGCTACTGTGCTGTTAGAGCATTTAGCATTTAAAGGGTTAAAAGCTGTTGCTTTAAGAGATGGCCTCTGGGAAATGTAGTTTAGTTGTTGGTCAGTTCTATGTCTTATCTAGTCATTGGGAGGGACTTCAAAGCTTATTACAGGATTTCCTGGCTACATGCCAAGGTTGTAAAAGTCTTTGTCTAATCAAGCCTCATGCATGCCTCAGCTGATATCCTTAACCATGCTTCGCTGATATGGGGTAATTATTTCTTTTTACCCTGCATGGATGAACAGAATATGAAACATGTGACAGATGTATCTACTTTATCTGTAAGTTACTGCTTAGAATTCCTGATCAATAAATATTCTGCATGATACCATTCCGTGGAGTTAATTCTATCTGGATAGTGGCTATAAAGCATCTCAGCCTATGTTCCAGAATAGCTACATCAAACTGTTTTCCTTTAAGAATAATTATTTTTGTCCCCAAGATGTCCGTTTTGTGACCAAGAGGACTGGGAGTTACAGTCATAGCAAATCTGAGGGCAAAAGACTGCAAGGCTGAATTATTCAGATACATAATCATGCTTCACAATGGGTTTTAGATCCCTTATTAAATAAGTTTTATTTTTAAACACAGTTATGGTTGTGAGGGAAGTCAGCTCCCCAGAGAAGCAAATATTAAAAGGGCAGAAAAATATATTTCCTAAAAAGAAATTGAAGAACCAGGAAAGCATGCTCAGTTTTCTTAATAGTTTCGTCTCCTTCCCCCCAAGCAGAAAACCAGTTCTATAGACATGCAAATGTGAGCCATCAAGAAGGTTGGAGCCAGGAGCTTAGGTTGTTGTTGTTAGATGCGAAGTCGTGTCCGACCCATCGTGACCCTATGGACAATGTTCCTCCAGGCCTTCCTGTCCTCTACCATCTTCTGGAGCCCATTTAAGCTCACGCCTACTGCTTCAGTGACTCCATCCAGCCACCTCATTCTCTGTCGTCCCCTTCTTCTATTGCCCTCAATCTTTCCCAGAATTAGGCTCTTCTCCAGTGAGTCCTTCCTTCTCATTAGGTGGCCAAAGTATTTGAGTTTTAGCTTCAGGATCTGGCCTTCTAAAGAGCAGTCAGGGTTGATCTCCTCTAGGACTGACCGGTTTGATCACCTTGCAGTCCAAGGGACTCGCAGGAGTCTTCTCCAGCACCATAGTTCAAAGGCTTCAATTCTTTGGTGCTCAGCCTTTCTTATGGTCCAGCTTTCACTGCCATACATTGCAACTGGGAAGACCATAGCCTTGACTATACGCACTTTTGTTGACAGGGTGATGTCTCTGCTTTTTAGTGTGCTGTCTAGATTTGCCATGGCTTTCCTCCCAAGGAGCAAGCGTCTTTTAATTTCTTGACTACAGTCCCCATCTGCAGTGATCTTGGAGCCCAGGAAAATAAAATCTGTCACTACCTCCATTTCTTCCCCATCTATTTGCCAGGAATTGAGAGGGCCGGATGCCATGATCTTGGTTTTCTTAATGTTAAGTTTCAACCCAACTTTTGCACTCTCCTTCTTCACTCGCAACAAGAGGCTCTTTAGTTCCTCTTCACTTTCTGCCATTAGAGTGGTATCATCTGCACATCTTAGGTTGTTGATGTTTCTTCCGGCAATCTTAATTCCAACTTTTGATTCATCTAGCCCTGCCTTTCTCATGATGTACTCTGCATATAAGTTAAATAGGCAAAGTGACAGTATACAGCCTTGCCGGACTCCTTTCCCAATTTTGAACCAATCAGTGGTTCCGTGTCCAGTTCTCACTGTTGCTTCTTGGCCTGCATATAGATTTCTCAAGAGACAAATAAGATGGTCTGGTATGCCCATCTCTTTAAGGACTTGCCACAGTTTGTTATGATCCACACAATCAAAGGCTTTAGCATAGTCAATGAAGCAGAAGTAGATGTTTTTCTGGAACTCTCTAGCTTTCTCCATGATCCAGCGTATGTTAGCAATTTGATCTCTAGTTCCTCTTCCTCTTTGAAATCCTGCCTGTAGTTCTGGTAGTTCTCAATCCACATACTGCTGGAGTCTAGCTTGTAGAATTTTAAGCATAACTTTACTAGCATGAGAAATGAGTGCAATGGTGCGATAGTTTGAACATTCTTTGGCACTGCCTTTCTTTGGAATTGGAATGTAAACTGATCTTTTCCAATCCTGTGGCCACTGTTGAGTTTTCCAAATTTGCTGGCAAATTGAGTGTAGCACTTTTACTGCATCGTCTTTTAAGATTTTGAATAGCTCAGCTGGAATACTGTCACCTCCACTAGCTTTGTTGTTGCTCAGCTTTTCTAAGGCCCACTTCACTTCACATTCTAGGATGTCTGACTCGAGGTCAGTGACCACCTCATTGTGATTATCAGGGACATTAAGCTCAGGTAGACAAAGGCTTAACATCTACATACTCCAGCCCCAGGGAAGCAGGGGCTGGGATATACAACCAGCAAGATTCCTAGAAGGGCACACCTGGACTCAGGACACACAGGAAATAGCTTCAAACAGGAACCGGAAATAATTCCAAACAATAGAGTCCAGGGGGTATAAAAACCCACTACCCACATGTGTTCAGCCCTTTTTTTCCTGGATCCATCTTGCTGTCTGGCTTTCTTCTGCAATAAACTGTAACCCTCTTCCCAAAGCAGTCTCCATGTTGTTTATCCCCAGCTTGGATGGAACCATGATGAAGACTTTTCTTCCTACAGCTGGTTACATCAAACAGGCAGGAATGAGTTTTCAGCAACTAATGAATCTTGCAGTATCAAACTGACCCCCTTTTTCTTTGTGAAACATTAAAATCTTATTGCATTCTTTGACCAAGTGACAAAATTAGTGGATCAAAGGAATGCTGTGGATATAATTTACTTGGACTGCAGTAAGGCATTTGATAAAGTAGATCACAACCTTCTACTTGATAAGATAGAAAAATGTGGGTTAGACAGCATCACCACCAGATGGACTCATAGCTGGCTGGCCAGCCATGCTCAGTGTGTGGTCATCAATGGAACTGCATCTACATGGAGGGAAGTGTGTGTTCTGGGCCCAGTGCTCTTCAACATCTTCATCAATGATTTGGACGAAGGGATAAATGGGGAACTCATCAAATTTGCAGACGACACCAAGCTGGCAAGAATAGCCAACACTCCAGAAGACAGGCTTAAGATACAGGAGGATCTTGACAGACTTGAACACTGGGCACTATCTAACAAAATGAAATTCAGTGGTGAAAAAAGTAGGGTTTTACATTTAGGCAAGAGAAACCCAGGGCTTTTTTTTCTCATAGAACGCTCAGAACAGCATTCCAGCACCTTTTTTTTTTTTTTTGCAAAAACAAAACAAAAACCTCCCTCTATTGGCTTTCGAAAGCCTATTGCAGGTATAGGCAATCTTGGCTCTTTTTTATGACTCGTGGACTTCAACTTCCAGAAATCCTGAGCCAGCCACACTGAGGGGAAAGAAAGAGGTTTCCAAGCTGATCCATGCTGGCTCAGAAATTCTGGGAATTGATGTCCTTGAGTCATAAAAGAGCCAAGGTTGCCTACCCTGCACTAGAGGAGGACATTAAAATTATTTACAAGGTTACTTCTTTAGGAACTAAACTTTTAGAATCTAAAACAGCTAATTCAAAAAAGCCAATAGGAAAGAACCTCACGTTTTTCATCTGCTTCTGTCTTTTTGAAGGGAAAATTAGATAACAAAATAATCTGTTTCCTATGTTAACATCTCTGCAATGAAATCAATAAAGGTAACAGGAAATAAATGAGAAACATTTTTCTCAATGTAATATGTCTAATTTAGCTGATGCTAGGAAAAAAATAGTATCTTTTATAAATACTCTTGAAAACTATTTTGAATCTATAACCATCTGTTACAACTAAACCACTTTAAATTAAATAATTCTTAAGAATGAAATATTCTTAATTTGGACTTTACTTTTACTGTTTGGACTGTTGTGTGTTTTGAAAAATAGATTATTTAGAATCTAGTTATCTTTGCACTTCAGTCTTTAAATAATTAACCTAGTATATACATAACAATATATGATGTTTTCCATGGTGAGCTTAACATCAATAACAACATTTATTTAAAAGGTTAAAATAATTTATGGTGGTATTATCTGTACATTAAAATTTTGTTTAGTCGCAATCTTTCACTTTTCACATTCTGGACAAGCAGTGGTCATATATCCTAGCAAAAGATGTTATATATGTGCATAAGCATAGTCAGTAGCATATGCCTTTTTAAAAATGAATGGCAATAAACAATTTAGGCTGCATTTACATCAGGGCTTTTCAACCTTTTCAGAAATTGTATCACTTTTAGGACATGACAATATTCAAGCACCACCAGTGCTTAACAAGGTGTCAAAAACTTGATGACTAAAAAAAGGGGGGGGGTATTTTGGGTTTCATTGGATAGATTCATTTATTGTTATAGAAATGGCTAGTTTATAATATTATACAAAAGCAAAAAGTTGAGGTTCAATGTTAATGCTTCCTTCTACACCTGTAACAGAGGAAGTTAGAAGTCAGTGCTTTTTCTTTTTCCCTTCTCCCCCTCACTTTTCCCTTTTTCTCACACCCTTCTCTCACTCTTCTCTCGCAAGAGCCCCCCCAACTCACTCACACTTTGCTCACAAAAGCTTCCAGTTGCTCTCACTCACTCCTCTGTCTCTTTCAAAGGCACCTCGTTCAGTCTCTCCCCCAGTCACTTCGTCTCTTTCAAAGACCTCTTGCTCGCTTGCTCACTTACTGCCCCATCGCTTCCAAATGCCATTTGCTCGTTCACTCACTCACTTACTGCCCCATCGCTTCCAAGCGCTTCCAAACACCACTTGCTCGCTCACTCACTTACGCATTTGGAAGCGACGGGGCAGTCAGTGAACAAGTGCCGGTACCAGAGGCCATCAGTTTGGCACTGGAGACCACTGCCACAAGGAACACAGCTCTGGCTCGGGGTTCAAAGCAGCTCCAGGTGGGGGCTCAGCACGGGCCACGGCATGGCAACTGTGGGCAGGGGAATCCCCATGGCATGTGGCTCCGAGCCGCAGGCGTGGGGGTGCAAAGGATGGGCGGCGACGCCATAGCAAGACACCGGCATCACTCCAAGTGACAGCACCTCTGAGTTCCGGCACCTTTTTTTTTTAGAAAAAAAGCACTGGAAAAACCAAATGTACAGGTATAGTATAGTATATGCGGCTCCCAGTCGCCCGGTGTGCGCGCACCTCTCCAAATGGGCGGAGGTACATGTGCACCACTCTGAACAGGAGGAGGTGCGCGCGCACCACTCCAAAGGTTTGGAGAGCTGCACGCGCACCTCTCTCGCACCTCCGCCCGAACAGCCGTTTGGAGACCTGCTGGTGTTCGGGCGGAGGTGCAGTTTGGAGACCTGCTGGTGCTGGTTTAGAAAGCTGCCGCGGCCCACAGCAGCTTTCTAAACTGGCACCAGCAGGTTTCCAAACCGCTGTTCGGGCGGAGCTGCGTGCGCACCTCTCCAAAGGTTTGGAGAGCTGCGGGACCTGCGCGCGCAGCTCTCCAAACCTTTGGAGAGGTCCGCACGCAGGTCTGCCCGAACACCCGTGTCGAGACCTGCTGGTGTTCGGGCAGAGGTGCGGTTTGGAGACCTGCTGGTGCTGGTTTAGAAAGCTGCCGCGGCCCGCAACAGCTTTCTAAACTGGCACCAGCAGGTCTCCAAACTGCTGTTTGGGCGGAGCTGCGTGCGCACCTCTCCAAAGGTTTGGAGAGCTGCGGGACCTGCACCCGCAGCTCTCCAAACCTTTGGAGAGGTGCGCACGCAACTCCGCCCGAACACCAGTGTCGAGACCTGCTGGTGTTCGAGCAGAGGTGCGGTTTGGAGACCTGCTGGTGCCGGTGTCAGCTTTCTAAACTGGCACCAGCAGGTCTCCAAACCGCTGTTCAGGTGGCAGTTTGGAGGTCCCGGGGGTGGCTCCGGCGATGCCCGGGCTGAAGGCGCCGCTGCAACCCAGCGCCTGTCACCACGGAGACCCGTCACCACTGGTGTGCAGGTGCGTCCACATAAAAAAAGTGGAACCGCGCGCGTGTATCCACGCACATGCATGCGCAAAGAACAACGTTTTGTGCATGCGCAAAACATTTTGTTTTATGCGCATGCGTGTGCGTGTGCGTGGATGCACACACGCGGCTCCCACTTTTTTAAATGTGTGATGGAACCGGTTAACAGTGGCTCTTTTGCTTTTTCAGGTTGCTGACCCCTGGTACAGGGGGCACCTTGCTCAGTAGTAGTAACTGTGAGAGGGATTTCGGAGTCCTAGTGGACAATCACTTAAATATGAGCCAGCAGTGTGCTGCAGCTGCCAAAAAAAGCCAACACAGTGCTAGGCTGCATTAACAGGGATAGAATCAAGATCACATGAAGTATTAATAACACTTTACAATGAATTGGTAAGGCCACACTTGGAATACTGCATCCAGTTTTGGTCACCACAATGTAAAAAAGATGTTGAGACTCTAGAAAGAGTACAGAGAAGAGCAACAAAGATGATTAGAGGACTGGAGACTAAAACATGTAAGGAACGGCTGCTGGAATTGGGTATGTCTAGTTTAATGAAGAGAAAGACGAGAGGGGACATGATAGCAGTGTTCCAATATCTCAGGGGCTGCCACAAAGAGGAGGGAGTCAAGCTATTCTCCAAAGTGCCCAAAGGCAGGACAAGAAGCAATGGATGGAAACTAATCAAGGAGAGAAGCAACCTAGAACTAAGGAGAAACTTCCTGACAGTTATAACAATTAGCCAGTGGAACAACCTGCCTCCAGAAGCTGTGAATGCTCCAACACTGGAAGTTTTTAAGAAGAGACTGGACAGCCATTTGTCTGAAATGGTATAGGGTTTCCTGCCTGAGCAGGGGGTTGGACTAGATGACCTCCAAGGTCCCTTCCAACTTTATTATTATTATTATAAAATAACCACCTTTATGTTCCCGTAAAATACATTTTACTTCCTTTATCAGTCTAGAGATTTTCATGGAATAGGATGTAGCCACCTGGGGGCACAGAAATGGGCAGAAAACAGAGGCAGCTTCCAGGTTTGTTTGTTTGTTTTTTTTAAAAAAATGGAATTAACTCACTGATATGTTAAACTTTGGCAGGAGAAAAAAAAGTCAGAGGAGCAAATACTGTTGGGGCAGAGTGTTCCACCCACACTGAGTCAACATGGGTTTTTCTTTTAATTATCCAAGGCGATGTGACTCACTTGAAGAAAAGAGGGAAGAAAGAGATTAACAAATTTCCTAAGAACACCATATGTTAATTTATCACAAAAAGGAGTTAGTGTATAAGAGGGACCTGCAGGATCTAACCAAAGGCTATCTAGTCTAGCATCCAGTTTCTGGAATAGTTAATTCAGTGCCAGTATAGAAAGACTTTGTGCTGGGATGGGGCATTGAATATCAGGATTTCATCAGAAGCACAAATTGAGTTTCCTGATGTCACAATGCAACTCCACAGAAGCACCTGCAGGATCCTTCCAAAGCAAACTCTCCCCCTTTCATATGATGGACATTAAAAAGGGACAGAGTGATGTGCCAACTCCAGAATAATTTTAGGTAGCTTTTAAAAGTGTAAAAACAAGACAAAGACTAAGAATGTCTGGACAGAGCACACTAGATATACTGCAAAACACAACCAAGAATACAAGGTTGTGTTCATTACATGTTCCTGCCGAGTCCCCTTGCAGGGTGCTCTGTCCACTCCTTACATATTGCATGCAGTGTTTCTGTGTATGTACCACAGGACCAGAGTTTGTATCTTATGTACAATGCTGCTATTCAGTGAAGGGGCTGGCTTAAAGTATGGCTTCTTAAAGAAAGACTGAACCAACTACAGCTATCAAGTAATGTAGGCAGTGGTGGGATTCAAATATGTGAACAACCATTTCTCTGTGCGGATGCTGCTTCCAGAAGTCCATTCTGTGCCTGGGCAACAAAAAAATTAGCTACCAGTTCTGCTGAACTGGTGCAAACCGGCTGAATCCCATCTCTGAATGTAGGGTTATGTCCTGAAAAGAACTGGGAGGAAGGAGAGAGGTAAGATGGTGAATAGTCATACATGGAGAGATCATAAGTAAAGTAGCACCAAAGGACCCATTCCCCTTCTTTCTTCCAATTTCTCCTTTTATCTGTAGCAAGATTTTCCTTGCTTGTTTCTGCATCCATCCAGTGTCACTTGATGGCAGAAGAAACTGCCACCAATCCTTTCCTTAAAGCAGAGAAGGGCAGACTTGATGCTATCATTTCTTCAATAGTGCTTAATGGGGAACTCTGTAATGGGATGCCATAGGGCTTGAACCTTTCCCCTATTCTGTTTATTATCTACATGAAGTTATTGGAAGAAGCTGCCAAGGTCCTTTTCCAAAAGGCAACTGGGATTTCTTGGTTTGTTCTTCAAAAATGTTTTTCTTCTCATCCAAGACGTTTCTTCAGTTCTTCAGAAGCAAAACGTTTTCAAAGAAAAAACCCAAAAAAGTCCAGCTGTCTTTTGAAAACAAGGCCTTTGGGACAACCATGATCTGGATGATTGAGAATCTCCATAGATATTGAAAGAAGTTATCTGCCAGTTCAGGATGTGCTATCATTAATATCCAGATAATACCCAATTGTGTATCTCTACTACTGGCCAAGAAACTCCAAATAACCCTGCCTTGATTTGTCTAGTATAAGATGGAACAGAGAGAAATTTGGACATGCTTTCCAGATCCTGTTATTATACCCTAGAAAAATAAACTGGAATCCCTGTGGTATCTGTTTCTTGATCTGGCCAAGCTTGAAGGGCTGATGTCATCTTAAGAGCCTGGCTGAGTTTCTCTCTGTTCCATCTTATACCAGACAAATCAAGGCAGGTTTGTTTGGAATTTCATGTTTCCATCTCTGGATTGCATAATTGCTTCTCCACATCCCTCCTGAATAGCCCATTGCTTTCTACCCACTTTAATGGCTCTTTTGTACCTTTCCCAAAGTCTATATTTTTTTTACAGGCAGAACTTCTCAAGTGGTGTGTGAAGACTGCAAGTGGATCTGTATCGGTTTGCAAGAGAGAAATCAGGCTCAGATTCAATTATTAATTTGGAGTGGCTTTTCATTCAAAAGCCTCCTGATTGGGCTCTCAGTATCAAATGTGGACTTACAGGTTGGGTCTCTCTGGATTCACAACTGTTGCTGGAAGAAAAGCATGTTTAGGAGGCCCTGGCAAATGCACCAGGAAGCTTATCTTGAGCTGAAGGTACCAAGAAAGATCATTCATGCCCTTGCATCTTGCATCTGGATTATTATAATTTGCTTTATGTAAAGCTGCCCTTGAAGACCATCCAACCACCAGCCTGCATGCTTAGGGATAGTGTTGTTACTGACATATGATATCTCTGCTATAGGAACTGCACTGGTTAGCAAGGTGCTGCCCTTTAACTATAAAGATTGAAGATCTGGATATCTGCAAGACTGTCTTTCCCAGATAGATTCTCCCTACCCGAACCAAATGTACATAATATGACAAAAATCTGCAGTCCAGTGATTAAGGTCCCCGAAGTCAATACTGACTCAAAGACAAAGGAAAAGAAGCAGGGGCATTGCTCAATTGGAAATCATATAGCTGAGCCAGGGCTTAGTGTGAGTTAAGGGGGTTTAACTTGGGTGGGCCAAAATTTTTCTGCAATACCATTCTTGTGGCTTTTTGAAGACTTGATAAGGCCTGTTTGAAAAAGTCTCAGGAGTCTTGCTGAAGCTGGGATAGCTTGCTTCACTTCATACAGCCTTCTGAAGATTTGTTAAGACTTAGATGCTTCAAAAGGAATTTTATGGGTTATTTTACATAAACTCTTATTTATGCATTATGCATTGAATATACTATTTTTATTAATATTGCACTGGTAAATGGTTATTGTGTTAGTTCCTCCCCCCTATGGTCACATGACCACACTTTAAGTGCTCAGCAACATGGATGCATTATGGATGTTTACCACATCCTGGAGCATATTCCCTCATTTTGCAATGGTTTTGATGACAACCAGCACTTACTTCTAGTTTTCAGCAAAATGCCCCCATAGTGAACAATGGGTTCACTTAACAATCACGGCATTTGCTTAATAACCACAGCATTCACTTTATGATCACTGTGTTTGCTTAACCAGCATCACAAAAAAGGTAATAAAATTACTTGGTCAACCATTACAACTTACAACCATAATGGGCAGGCTCTATTATAATCATAACTTGTGGACTACATGGACAATCATTCAGATAGAACATATATAAATCTTATAAATAACCGAACAAGAATTTGAAATTCCAGAACAATTTCCTGCTTTCAGAAATGCTCAGAAATGTTCGGCAAATGCAACCAATATTTCTGAAAGTTGAACAACTGCTCTGGACACATATACTGAGAAGGCGCCTATAAGTAATACAGAAATAAATTTTGCTCTTTAGATTGCTCATATCTGTTCCAAGCTGGACTCCACACTGAGAGTCAAATATGTTGAGAATATTGAGACTGGCATGCATCCAATTTTAAAGGATGTTTCTTTTTGTTTAGTCTTATGTTTTTAGACCTGTAATTATCTTAGTTTATAAAAGGTGATTAAATTGCAGAGATTATAATCCATTCTTTGAAGGAGGATTATATTTCATTTCCACTGAAGGAAGTAATTATAAATTCTTTATTTTAAAACCTTTCACTGTCTCCTGATGACTAGACAACTATTGAACCACTTATTTATTTGTCTATGGCCCACCTTTCCATTGAAATTAATTCTCAAGATGGCTTCAAATTTCCTTTTCCTGAATGGTTCTTGAATGGTGGTGGTATCACTCTAGATTTATTGGATGAGGGTGATTATTTGAATCTTTATCAATCTAAATTTATATTAATTATCAATCAGTTTTGGCTTTCTTTGCAGATAACCTACATTGTGATTAGATATATGCTTCTCAACTGTATTTATAACATCAGCTAGAGAATAATAGAAAAACAGAGTTGAAAGGGACCTTGGAGATATTCTAGTCCAACACCCTGCTCAGTCAGAAAATCCTATACCATTTCAGACAAATGGTTGTCCAATCTCTTCTTAAAAAACTCTAATGTTGGAGCACCAACACCTCTGGAGGTAAGTCATTCCACTGATTAATTGTTCTATCAGGAAATTTCTCCTTAGTTCTAGGTTGGTTCTCTCCTTGATTAGTTTCCACCCAATGCTTCTTGTCCTGCCTTCAAGTGTTTTATTAAATAGATTCACCTCCTCCTCTTGGTGGCAGCCCCTTAACTATTTGTCATTAAACTAGACATACCTGATTTTCTCAACTGTTCTTCAAATGTTTTAGATTCCACTCCCCTAATCATCATGTTGTTCTTCTCTGTACTCTTTCTAGAGTCTCAGCATCTTTTTTATATCATGGCGACCAAAACTGGATGCAATATTCCAAAAGTGTTCTAACCATAGCATTATAAAGAGGTATTAACACTTCACATGATCTTGATTATATCCCTCTATTAATACACCCTAGGACTGTGTCGGCCTTTTTGGTAGCTGCAGCATACTGCTGGTTCATATTTAAGTGATTGTCCACTAGGACCTCAAGATCCCTCTCACAGTTACTACTATTTATAGTACTCTATATCTGTGCATTTGGTTTTTCTTGTCTAAATGTAGAATCTTATTTTTCCCACCACTGAATTTCATTTTGTCAGATAGGGACCAGTGTTCAAGTCTGTCAAGATCCTTCTGTATCTTAAGCCTATCTTCTGGAGTGTTGGCTATTCCTGCCAGCTTGGTGTCATCTGAAAATTTGATGAGTTCCTCATCTATCCCCTCATCCAAATAATTGATGAAGATATTGAAGAGTACTAGGCTAAGACAGAGCCTTGGGGTACCCCGCTGCATATTTGACTCCATGTATATGCAGTTCCATTGAGGACTACCCATTGAGTGCAGTTGGTCAGCCAGTTACGAATCCATCTGGTGGTAATGTTGTGTAACCCAGATGCTGAGCCTAGATGGAGGCAACATTTTATGGTGGTTTCAATCATATTTCAGAGAATGTTTCCAGAATAGGATTGCTGGGTATATATTCCTCAGAAGCATCTCTTCTAATCCATGTGGGTTTATCTACATAGATTGAATGAAGAATTCATCCACAATTTTTGGGTCCAGTTATATCACTAACAATCTGAATTGGTCTCTCCACACTGGGGTGAGAGAATGGTCTTACGAAATATGGGATTGCTCTTTGAAGCTTAGATGATGGGGGAGGAGAGTTTGTCTAGTTTGGTTGGTATGTCAATATCCTTCCTGAGGTAAAAGATCAAATTGTACTAAATCATGTTGTAATTATGTAGCAACTGGTTTACAATAATGAACTCCATATAGAGCTCTAATTATTCAGAATTAATATAAAATGTACCTCCACATGATGTTTATTTTAAGATCATTTAATATTTTTTATCACATGTACTGCTTTTAGCTTGCTTCCAACTGAAGGGGCCCATTTTTACTGACAGAGCCCAAATAGTTCAGGGCCAAGATAGCAGAAATACTAGTATAATTTGCACTTGTGAGTGGAAACTCACTGTATGTATGTCCCATCATCCAGATATATTTACAAGGACTTTTTTGTTGCAATGTTTGTATTATAGCACTGAAGTTTTAAGAGTCCTCTTTTTACTGTATTTTGGGCAGAGAATATAGATAGTCCTCGACTTATTACCAAAATTGAGCCCAAAATTTCTGTTGCTAAGCAAGATTTGTGAATCACTGCAATTATTAAAATTAGTGACATGGTTGTTAAGTGAATCTGGCTTCCCTATTGATTGTCAGAAGGTCTCAAAGGATGATTTTATGACCCCGAGACAGTGCAACCATCATAAATACATACCAGTTGCCAAGTACCCAAATTTGATCACATGACCATGCCAATGCTGCAAGGGTCTTAGTGTAAAAACTGGTCATAAATTATTTTTTTCAGTGCCATTTTAACTTTGAATGGTCACTAAATAAATGATTATAAGTCAAGGATAATGTGTAAACGCAATATTTGTCTTCAGTATAATCTTCTGAAATTACAAACACTCTACTGTCTTAGAGTGTCTTAGGAAAGTAGCTTACTGTCTTAGGAAAGTAGCTTTCTAAGATGGCGGACGTGTTGGGCTGAGCTCCGTAAGCTCCAGCTGTTGGGCGTCCCTTAGGAGTCCCTCAGGGGTCTTTTTAGGCCCTCTGGGTAGGGGATTTGGATTGCTAAATCCATGAAGCTAAGTTTTCGAGGCAAATAATGAGGTAGTTTACTGTTTGCTTGTTCCATCTGCGAGTTGCCTCTTTCCATCTGCTCTCGTCTTCCGCGGTGTTCGCTGGGCTCGGCCTTTTTGGCCTGCCGGTTCCTGCTGCCCCAGCGTCTCCGGGCCTCTCCTGGGAGGCTGCGGCCACCGGCGAAGGTGTTTCCCGTTGTTTTGGGCCGCCATGGGCCGTTGGATCAGCGTTGCCGTCCTGAGCAGTTTTCAGCCGTTTTTGGCGGCGTTCTCGGCGTCCTCGGAGCTCCAGATGATCGGCGCTTCCGGGAGAGGAGAGGAGAGCTTGTACGAGACGCCTGCGGACTATTCTGGCGGCGGCGGCAGCGGCGGTGACATTCTGTATTACTCAACCTGCCTTGGGCCGTTTTTTGGCGGCTGCGGCGTCTTCGGGCCGTTTCGGCGGCGGAAAAGACGACCGCTTGTTAGTTTACTGGCAAGGCTGTCCCCTGTGCTGGTTTCGAGCCGCTGCCGGCGGCAGAGGCAGCTATGGCGACGGCGTCCTCGAGCTGCTTTGGGCGGTGGAGAGGACGACCACGGTGACGGCGACGATGTTTGCATTTCACTTGTTTGTTCCGGCCGCTTATGGTGATGGCGACGGTGATGGCGACGGCGGCGTTTCCGAGGCCCGCTGACCCGTTCCATTGGCGGCGACTATGTCTGTGGTGACGGCGGCGACATAGCGGACTACCAATTTATTCATTAACTTTCCACCTGCCTCCTTTCTCCCCTTTGGACTGGGACGGACCTGGGCACAAGCCACAGTGGGAGAGTGGCTTGTTTTACATCGGCAGCCCCATAGAGGTGGGAGCTCTATGGGTCATGCCCCACCCAAGGTGTACATTTTGGACCAGCCTCGGGAGCAGATTCGCGACCCGTCGTGAGAGGACGGGTTGTGGTCTGCCCCTGGGAGCACCCAACCAAGTGGCAGTAGGTTGGCTGATGGCCCAAATGTTCCACTCCTCACCTTCGAACCTCCTACTGGATTTTTCAACCACGGGACTACCCTCTCTGGACTTGTTTGGACTGTATGTATCGATATTCCAACACGGACTTGTTCGCCCTCAGGGGTGCCCCCCTCTCCTGGGTGCGTCCCGCCTTCTTTGCCACTCCCAGTCTCGATGAAGGGCCCAATTATTGGGACCCTGAGAGATGGTCGGGTAAGGCCAGGGGCCCTCAATATAAATTTAATAGGAGGCCCCTGGTTAATTTTTTAGCGAAATTTTTTAGGGGGTTAGGGAGAGGGGTGGGGGGTAATGGTTGTCTGACTATGGGGGGTGGCCATACAACCGTGGTGCAGGCCAGGCCTGGGTCCGACTGCGTTCGGGGGGAGCGGGGTGTGGTTACATCTGGGGCTCGGGAGTGGGTCGTGGGACTACCGATTCCCACGACATTGGGGTATGGCAGCAGGCGTATGGACAGAGGGCCGTATTGTTACCGGGAGGGCCGTCTCCGCTGTTTACAAGCGGTGAGGCGCTCCGACCCTCTGCTTCTTCCCCGAGGTGCCGGGAGCGAGGATGTGCAGCCTCTTGAGCTCCGGCTGGTGTACCTGAATGCCAGGTCCATGGTTAATAAGGCTCCCCTTGTGCGGGATTTGGTGGAGGGTGAGCATGCGGACCTGGCTTGTATCACCGAGACCTGGTTGGGTCCAGAGGGTGGGGTCCCTTTGGTTGATCTTTGCCCACCAGGTTTCCGAGTGCTACACCGGCCTCGGGCTCAAGGTAGGGGTGGGGGAGTGGCGGTAGTTATCAGGGAGACCTTATGTCTGCGGGAGACCACCGTTCCTCAGATAGTCGGGTGTGAGTCTCTCTTTTTGAGGTTTGGTCCGGGGGCGCAGTTGGGCTTGCTGCTGGTGTACGTTTCGCCTAGTCACACAGCGGCAGCCCTGCCTGAGCTACTCGATGTCCTCTCCGGTTTGGTGATTGAGTTCCCCAAACTTCTAGTTTTGGGTGACTTCAATCTACCATCCCTGGGAGGGTATTCTGAGTTAGCCCGGGAGTTCATGGCTTCCATGATGGCCATGGACCTGACGCAGGTAATTTCTGAACCAACTCATCAGGGAGGCCACACCCTTGACTTGGTTTTTTTATCTGGACGGTGGTTGGATGATCTTGGTGGGGGCTCTCCATTTATTATGCCCCTGTCATGGACCGATCATCACCTCCTGCGGCTGATCTTCCGTCTTGCCACCCCCCGCCATGGGGATGCGAAACCAACTAGATGGTACCGCCCCAGGCGCTTAATGGACCCTGATGGGTTCCAGGCAGCGCTGGGATCCCCACCTGCCTCCGTCGCTCACAACTCGGCGGATGCCTTAGTGGAAGCCTGGGAAAGGGCAGCCACTGAGGCACTGGACCGAGTTGTACCCTTGCGGCCCCTGACCCGGTGCAGATCCCAACGAGCTCCATGGTTTTCCGCGGAGCTCCGGGAGATGAAGCGTCGGAAACGGGGCCTAGAGAGCTGTTGGAGGTCCAGCCGATCCGAATCCGACCGGTTGCGGTTAAGAACCTATATTAGGTCTTATCTCGCAGCGATGAGGGTGGCGAGGTGTAATTACTTCTCTGCCCTCATCGCGTCCGCAGATAATCGCCCGGCCGCCCTGTTTAGGGTGACTCGCACCCTCCTTAATCAGGAGGTGAGGGAGGATCCCTTGCAGGGTCGCGCCGAGGAGTTTGGTCAACATCTGTCGGATAAAATCGCTCGGATTCGGACCGGTTTGGACTCCAGCTGGGCAGAGTCTGACGATCAGGACATGGGCGGTCTTGTCAATGTTATCTGGGAGGAGTTTGATTCTGTGACCCCTGATGAAGTGGACAGGATTATGGGGAGGTTGAGCTCCACCACATGTTTATTGGACCCGTGCCCTTCTTGGCTGGTTTATGCAGCTAGGGAGAGGACACGAGGCTGGTTCCAGGCGGTTATATCTGCTTCTTTGAGTGAGGGTAATTTCCCCACCGTCTTGAAGGAGGCGGTGGTGAGACCTCTCCTCAAGAAGCCTGCCTTGGACCCAGCTGTGTTGAACAACTTTCGCCCAGTCTCCAACCTTCGCTTTCTTGCGAAGGTTGTTGAGAGTGTGGTGGTGCATCAGCTCCCTCTGGTCCTGGATGAAGCGGATTATTTGGACCCATACCAATCGGGTTTCAGGCCCAGGTACAGCACGGAGACGGCATTGGTCGCTCTGGTGAATGATCTCTGGAGGGCCCGGGATAGGGGACATTCCTCTGTCCTAGTCCTATTAGACTTCTCGGCGGCTTTCGATACCATCGACTATGGTATCCTGCTGCGGCGTCTCAGGGGATTGGGAGTGGGAGGTACGGTTCTTCGGTGGTTCTCCTCCTATCTCCTGGGACGTTCGCAGTCGGTGTTGGCAGGGGGGCAGAGATCGGCCCCTAGGTCTCTCGTTTGTGGAGTCCCTCAGGGGTCAGTTCTCTCGCCTCTCCTGTTCAACATCTACATGAAACCGCTGGGTGAGATCATTCGTGGTTTTGGAGTTGGGTATCATCAATATGCCGATGATACCCAACTTTTCATTTCGACCCCAAACCACCCCAGTGATGCCCTCGCTGTGATGTCCCATTGCCTGGAGGCGGTTCGGGTCTGGATGGGGAGGAACAGACTTCAACTCAACCTGACAAGACTGAGTGGCTGTACATTCCGGCATCCCGGGACATTCAAAATGTTCCATCGCTTTCTATGGGGGGTGAGTCTTTACCCGCCGTGGATAGGGCTCGCAACTTGGGAGTCCTCCTACATTCACGGCTTGCCTTAGAAGACCACATAGTAGCCATGACTAGGGGGGCTTTCGCTCAGGTTCGCCTGGTGCGTCAGTTGCGGCCCTATCTAGACCGGGATGCCCTGTGTACGGTCACTCATGCGCTCGTGACCTCTCGTCTTGACTATTGCAATGCTCTCTACATGGGGCTTCCCTTGAAGACCACTCGGAGGCTCCAACTGGTACAGAATGCGGCTGCGAGAGTTGTCTTGGGAGTTTCCCGGTACTCCCATGTTACACCTTTGCTCCGTGAGCTGCATTGGTTACCAGTTGTCTTCCGGGTGAGGTTCAAGGTCTTGGTGATGGCTTTTAAGTCCTTACATGGCATGGGTCCGGAATACCTCGGGGACCACCTGCTGCCGGCGTCGACTCCCCTCCGCCCTGTGCGTTCCCACAGAGAGGGCCTCCTCAGTGTGCCTCCGGTCAGAGAATGCCGGCTGGTGGCCCCCAGGGGGAGGGCCTTCTCTGTGGGCGCCCCGGCTTTGTGGAATCAACTGCCGGTTGAGCTCCGGATGGCACCGGATCTCCGCTCCTTCCGGCGCGGGTTAAAGACCCATTTATTCGAACAAGCTGGCCTGGCCTGATGGGGAGTTAACTCAGGGTTTTAATATTTGTATATTTTTACTGTTTTACTTTGGGCAATAATTTAATTCTTTTTTAACTTTTGTACTTGTGTATTTTTATTTATGCCCTGTTCACCGCCCTGAGTCCTTCGGGAGAAGGGCGGTATAAAAATTTAATAAACTTAAACTTAAACTTAAACTTATTTTATTTTTATAGTTGTACTTACAATTATGAATATGTTACTTTACTTTATTGTCATGCTGGTTTTAGTTCTGAGCACATTATGTAGAAGAATGATATATACTGGATAGCATATCTGGCAGGAGGGGGGGGCATGTGTGAAAAATAAAAGGTAACACACTGCTTTATTGTTGCATTTGGTCTTCTAGAAATTCCAAGTGTGTTATAATAAACAAAGAATACTCTATACATGATAAGGACAAATTTATGCCTGTCAGGGAAATGAACAGAATGTTGTTTTCTTTCCTCCTGCCTTCATCAAAAATTCAGATAAGATTCTCACTCTTCTTTCATGTGTTCAAATTCATTGCTATATTTCTCTTTGTTAAATTTTTCTTTGTGTGAAAAGATTTATGCTTTCCTGCCTGCTTAAGGTATGAGCTATGAAGGACAGAATCTGCCTGGGTAATAGCCAACTCCACAATCAACACCTTCAGTTTTTCCATCACTCCTGGATATAAGCCTAGAGACACACCTAACAAAATCCAGGTGTGGTTGCCATGAGTTCACCTGACATAGGCGGGACAGGGCTACCATTAAAGGAATAGCAGCCCTGGGGCACTGAGATTTGTTCACACTTTCTTTTTGCCACACGTTGAAGGCTGAATGCATCAGAGAAAAGAGCAGTCACCGAGTTTAGGTAATGGAGAAAATAATTTTCTTTTTCTTTTCTTTCTGCTTGCAATCTGTCTTCTCCTATTCTTCATAATGGCTTGTCACATTTCACTTTTGCATTTAATAGACTGCACACCATTTCTGTCCAGAAATGATATAAAATCAGTTTAAATGAATTGTAATCTGCTATATCCCTCATTTAAAGTGTTTGCTTTTGTTGTTTGGTAGGGGAAATCATATGATATCTTCTTTGAATTCAGAGATTTAAAAAGCACACTAAAATAAAGCTTATTATGTTTCTTCTTGAAAAAGATCCTGCATTAAATCTATGTTGAACAAAAGCAGTACATAAACACTGCTTTTACATTTATTAGACATTTCCTGAATGTGCAGGTGCCATTCACCTGGGGTCAGGGGAGTCCTTTCTTTCTGGATAGCGCTTGTAAAACATCTGGATAACACTGATTCATAGGTACAAAAAAGATAAGTGGGTTCCAATGTGTATGTTGAATATGCAAAGAGGAACCCTGCTAATGGACAAGTGAAATCTTAATACCAGTTCTATCTCTTGCAATATGGGTTCCTTTAACATCACTTAGTGAGCGTTTAGCAATTTGTAGTGTCATCCAGCCATCACTGAAGTATTGCAAAGCCATTGGTGATACTCTATACTGTCATTTCTAACAAATAATATAAATTACATAATTTGTTCTTTCACAGGATAACGTAAAGTCTTAGATGACACTTGCCCAGTTTGATTTTGCCATATAGTCGCTGATTCCCTTACTAAACTAGCAAAGGTAGAAACTGGAGTTTGTCTTTTGTTTGTTTTAAAGCATTTTATTATTAGAATGTAATCAATCCAATTCATTACAGTGGCGAATGGTTTTTTCTTTAATCATAACTTCAAAATATGTTAGCACCAATTAAAAGATCAGTTAAAAAGTGATAAATGATGCTCTGCAAAGACATTGGTGAACAGATACCAAACAATACATGGTCACACTGGTGAATTATACCCTTCCCTTTCTTTTCCCTCATCACGCATCAACAGCAGAAGACTAGTTAGTTAGAAGGGAGAATTTATACAAACATTTGATGATACTACACAAAGTTTCTCTTTGTTTGTACCTATCTCTATTTAACATACAATTCAATTGAGGAGAATATTTGTTCAGGTTCTAATTCTAGTCCATTTGCCAAATACATTAGCATATGGATTCAGCACCAGGAGATGCTGAGAAGTGAAGCCCATCTGGAGGGACCATTTAAAGAAATTTGTATTGGTGGTTCCATCTTTCCCTTTTTCTCCTGAAACTGGAGCTGCAGAGTTGCATAGATCCATTTCTCAGATAGCATAAAAGGAAGCTGGATTTCTAGGGTGGAAGGGGGAGGGTGTGTGTGGAATGACTATCAGATTCCTTTGTGGCTCATCTTGCTGGAGAGGTGTGGCAATGAAATTCAAGAACGTTAGTTACCACAGTTACCAATATTTGTTTATGTTTTAATAGAAGTAATAATGACATACAGTATATTATCAAGGATATAGTTTAATTATATAAGCCTTAGACTTTCATATATTTGGGAATTCAAAGAATATTGAAGTATGTGTTTGTGCAATTGGATGCCAGCCTTCCTGCCTATCTGCCTGCCTGCAGATAAAAAGATGTTGAGCTAGATTAAGGTAGTCCTGCCATTAAAAACAGTCCTGCCTCACTGGGATAATTTGAGTGGTGTAGCAAGGTATCAAATTATTATTATTTCATTTATTTGGCTCTCTTAGATGGTGTACTTAGAGGAAGTATCATTTGCTGGACCTCAACTAGTATGAAAATGAACAAAAAGCCCTTGCATCTGATAATATACATGAAGCGTATGAAAGTTAGGGATGCTGGCTGCCTACGTGTGTCTATCTAGTAGGTTTCATTGTGTAATTAAATGAAGAACATGTCATTAGAAGCATGACAATAAATATCACAGTATCTTCACTGAAATTACTCCATTTTCTCCACATGAATCACTAAAAGCCAGATAGTCAAACATTACAGGTTTAAGGTAAGAATATGAACAAGAAAATGTCTGTTCTCCCAACTCAGTCCCCCTATTGCAATATAGAGTCAATATTGTCCTACTGTGGAGATCGTGGAGATATCTGTGTAGTATAAGCTCCTTGCTTGCATTATGGAAACTGATCCAACCCATTCCCGCCATGGCCCAGACTTCTTACTGTGGAGCTTGTCTGAAAGTGTAAAGGCCTGGTAAATTCTTAACTAGAAAAAGTCATTTCTGCTATCTTTCCAGCTGTTCTTGCCTTCTGTGTGTGGGAGGCAGGACAAGCACATTCACCCCAGAGGTGATCAGAATTTGGCCTCCCTTCATAATGCCTAAACTGGGTATAGTGACATTGAAAACTGGGTATGCTTGATCATTTCGCACAATATATTTGCTTCTTTTTGACCCGGTAGACTACTTTCTTCTTGGTTCCAGTCTAACAACTTAAGCATTGCCCCAAAGGTTGTGAGGCCTCCCTTTCTCAGAAGCCATATCTGAATGGGCTGAATGCCTAATTAATTGTGCTCTCTTATCTACATATAAAAACTTCAGAAACAAACTCAGTAGTCCCAAAATGAGATAACCTACAGTTAGTGTTTTCCCTGCATAGCTCCTTCTCTCAAGCAGGTTTTGGTAAAAAAAAATTAGGAAACATTTCCCAAGGACAAGAATTATCCACTCTTTTGAAGAATGGTGGTTTTCTTTAGTAGAGGTATTTTTTATAAGTTTTATTGTTTTCTCAAGATATAAAATATAAAGATTTATTAATGGTATTTTAATGAGGGTTGATAGCTAGCTCAGAATGTTTCATTATGCATTTAGCATTGGGTTGGACTAGATGCCTCCAAGCGTAACATTCCACAATTTTGTGAAGTTGCAAAAGAGCCATTTCCCATCAATATCATTCTTCCCCCTCCTTTAAATAACCATTGTCTTCCTTAAGCTTTATTTGCGCTGAAAAATAATACAAGAGTTTCCAAGTAATAATCAGTTTTGCTCATTCCTCTTGACCCTTCTATATAAAAAAACATTAACCTGGAATTTATAACATGTAAACTAATAAATGTAGTCCCTTTCCAAAATCAAGCTTGACTCCTGGACAGATCAATACAGTGTTTTGGCTCTCATTCAGTCTTCTTCTGGAATATTTTTTACTTCCTGGTCTAGCCTAGAGCCTTGGGGTGATCTGCTGACTGAATACAAACCACATCCTGATCTGCTTAGCTTTTTCAAGAACAGCCAAGGACAGTTAAATGCTGCCATCTCTATTCTGTTGCCAGGATATGATCAAAATTCTCAGACAGTGTAGTCTGTAGCAAGCTATTGCATGCAACTCTATACATAACGCAGATGATCAATTGTTGAGGGGCCTGTGGGAGGGGGCAAGAATGAATAAACTGGAAAGGAGCAAGTTTAAAAGTTTGGTCCTCTCCCACCATCACCTGAACTCTTGCCTGTTTATCACTACATATGTAAAAAGGCCTGAGGATTATGGATGGCCCTGAAAAAGTACAGACTAGCTTTTCAGAGGAAGAGAACAAAAAGGAATTGTTTGTTCATGGCCAGTTGTTATATAATTCCTGGAACATCATGTTCTGGCTATTTCTCAAAACTTTACATTTACCTCATCCATCAGCCCTCAAAGCAGTTAGTCAACTATTACTAGTCATAACATGTCTATCAAGAGCTTCTCCACCATGGAGGAATGATACCCAGTCCATCACCAATTTGTCTGCTTCTGAACAACATGATTAAATATATGATTTTTAAAAACCTAAATATCATCATTAGATTTCTCTGACATTATAATAGAGATATGTCAAAGATCAAGGGGCAAAGCAATACAGAAATAATGCATAATATGAAAATTGATCATAGTAGTTGTGACTAATTGTGCTTCTGTTTTTGTCTATTGATGCCTCAGCCTTATTTTTTCTGTGCTGCTTCTGCAATTCTAAAAATATTTTTTCTTCTATGAATATTATTTTATTAACTTTCCATATACAGTATACTCTTTTTGCTTACATGATTATTATACAATCTCTGAGGTTTAAAGTTTAAATTTTGATATGTATATCAAGGCCTGTCTTAATTTCTCTAGTACCTAACTTTTCCCCTTTGGGATTTCCTTGGGTTTTGATTATCAATGTTACTTAATGTCTTTGAAATACAGCTATTCTATTGACTACAGACAATTCCCCCGTGAAGTCATGATATAATAATTAAGAGATTTTTTTTGTCTATAATAAAAGAAAACAGCTGCTTGCTTCCTTAATTCCATTTCTCTTAGGAACTTATAGAGATGAAATAACTGTAAAAACAAAAGCAATATAAAACATAAAACAGCAGCATTTAAAAGCCAAAGTAAATAAATTTTGAGCATTTATCTTATTTTGAGAATTTTTTAAAAAATTCTTCTCTCAGGCATATAGTAGTAAGTGATCATAAGACAGAATCCCAATAGTAGTTTATTCCATAATACTAGCCATGACAGGAACAGAGTAAAATAAAGTAAATTTTTTTATTAATGATCAGTGGATCCACTTGCAAGCAATGAGATGCCTCATCTAACAGCAGGGAGTGGATTGTAGAGGAACAGACAGTCCCCTACATAACTTGGACTTATGCCATACAAGAGTTCATACAGTATTGTGAGCATCCTGAATTGGACTGGAAGGCAACCAATTATGAAGGACGCTTTTTCAATACAGGGGCAATGTAGGACACCCCCCCCAAAAGCACTATTTATCACATGTAATGCAGTGTTCTTGGCTGATTGCAATTTCCAGAGTATCTTTCCAGAGTATCTTTCCATAGATCTACCCTACAAATAGCAGTGCATGAGTTCCTAGAGTGAGGTTTCTGTCTTTCAGGAACAGAAATCTGAAAGCTGCTAAAAGGCTTTGCCTTTGAAAGTATGTGACTGTCCAGTATCAGTTCTGTTCCACAAAATGAAGTGTAATTCCATAGTGAACAGATTTATCTGTCAAATTGCATACCAATTCCCAGAGACAATCACAATTTTGTCTTACTGGAGTTTAGTTTCAGCTACTGCTAATTTTGCTGTGGCAGTCCTTTCCTGCTGAATATATTCATGACTTAGATGCCCTGAACTAAGCTCATGGAACAATTGCATGGCAATCATTCAAAATCTAAAGCAACCTAAATTAAAATACAATTAAAAGTTATTTTAGAGGCTTGGGGAAATAGGAAGTTGTTCACCTGGTGCTAAAATGTTTCTTTCCCTCTTCCCCCTCCCTTCTCTGAAACTAAAGTGCATTTCTTTCTTTCTTTCTTTCTTTTTTAAGCTCCTATGCATATGGGACTTCTTGATAAATGAATCAGGACCCAAATAAAGTTTACAGGTATTGGCAAAGTTGGAGTCAAACACAACATAAAGACAGGAAGACTTAATAGCTTCAGGATGTCAAAAGTCATCCCAAATCATGTGGTGCGGGTTGGGCAAACAGTGTGCATTTCACCCAAAGAGGAACATGCCTGCTTACAGCACCCAAATGATGGTTTGTCCTGTCACACATTGCCAATGCAGTGTTTTTATTATTCAGTGGAAGGCTGGGACAGGGATAACTTGTTGGCTCAAACTCAAGGATGTTCACTATCTAATAAATCGGTTAAATCTACTGTAATAGTCACACCCATGCCCTCTCAAGATTGTGAGGACAAACAGCAGGAACAACCAAAGGGACCAAATGAAGACAGCTATCCAGCCTCTCCTACTTTGGATATATCTATTGAAAACTTGAACCGCTTAATCTTGGAAATTGACCCAACTTTCAAGCTACTCCAACAGCCGAACCTGGCAGACAGTCCCTCCCAAATTGTTCCACAAAGCAACACCAGTGCGGTAACAAAGCATGAACCTGATACATCAGGTAAGGTATGAAATCCCTCAAACCAAAAGAGATTGCTCTAAAAGTAATTCCTTTTCCCATCATCTAGAGATTTTAGGCCTGGAGAGTTGAAATTGAGTGCAGAGAATTCAGAAAGCTGCACTTCTTAAGCTCTGAAAATTTATATAAACAATCAAGACCAGTTCCTAGAGGGTGGAGTGGAAGGCTCTCAAAAACACTGCAATGAACGTGACATTTCTTGCATTTAAAAATGTGTGTGGAAATGATCCTGTAAGAAAGGGTGATCTAGGGGCTCTTAGATGCCACTAATAAAAAGACATCAAAACATATATGTTCTTTCACTCTTAATGGATTTTGTCTGAAAAGGAAAATTATGACAGATGTGGGGGGATTACAAATTGAAACTTTGTTGCTTTGGCAAACCATTGAATTCAATAGCTAACATCTGGTGATCATCTAGTAAAAGTTGTAGTTCTATCAGAGACTATATAGGAATAACTCAAACTCTGTTACCCTTCCTCTAGTCATATAATGAGACATAGAATGACTATTCAGTCATATGCTAGCAATCTTTTAATCCATTAGCTGCCACAAAGCTGTCTGGATGCTATCAGTTCTCTGCCTTGTTGTTGTTAGCTGCGAAGTTGTGTCCAACCCATCGCGACCCTATGGACAATATTCCTCCAGGCCTTCCTGTCTACCATTTTCTGGAGTCCATTTAAGCTCACGCCTACTGCTTCAGTGACTCCATCCAGCCACCTCATTCTCTGTCGTCCCCTTCTTCTATTGCCCTCAATCTTTCCCAGCATTAGGCTCTTCTCCAGTGAGTCCTTCCTTCTCATTAGTAATCTTTAATAACTTAAAGTTTCTTCATCTGCTTTCACTCAGCAGAATTAGTTTCTAATGCTAGAATCCAAGCTGCAGATGACTACAGTTCTCATTCCAGTTGCATAGACCAGGTAGTCATTTTCAGCCTATCAATCCCCACCACTAACCAAATCCTTAAGGCAAAGGCAGGAAGATAAGCATGACTCATAATGGCATATTAGAGTTTGTACTTTGGCGTAGTTTTTGGAATGTAGAATGCCCGTGGATGGCATCATTTGCTTGGGTGTGCTCTTTTTATGAACAGTTACATTGACCTGCACTGCAAATATATGTAGTAAATACCAAGAAAAAAGATCATGGACACTGAAGCACTTCTTTATAGGTGCTTCAGACAGTGTGTGTGTGTGTGTGTGTGTGTGTGTGTGTGTGTGTATAATGATGTAACGACACCCAATCAATAATTCATCTAGAATGGCAGCTGTTATGGATTAGCCTTGATCTTTTGCATGTACAGAATGTGAACTACTGTTGAGCTTTTTTAATGTGGGTGCTATGTAAGAAAAGAAAGAAAAGGGCTTGACAAGTTCATATGTTCTAACTGAATTACAGGTCACATGTCTCTTGAGGGGGAAAAAATCAACAATATCTCTTTGTAAACTAAAATGTGTAAAACCCACTTGGAGGCATTTTGAACACAAGAGCAAACCACTAGGAAAGTTGCATGTCTCTTATTTTTCTTTGTATTCTTTCTTCAAAATCATATCCATATAAAAGTTTCTTATATGTGTACTATATACATCTAGTATATTAAACATTTTAAAATCTAACTGTGTCTAGAGGGATATGTCTTGCAATATCAAATTTAAATGAAAAACCTTTAAATGATTTTTGCAAATAAATGTTGGTTCTTCTTTTCTAAAACCAAATGCCAGGGAAAGTATTGGCAGCACTAGTAGTAATCTAAACTCACCTTGTTGTCTTGAAATACAGCTCCATGTTAGAAAAAGAAAATGAATGCATATTTACTAATTATATGCATATTGGTAAAGGTCAGCATGAGATCATTGCTTAGATGGAGTCAAAACAGCACAAAGAGATGGTCTTGTGCAATCTCCTTTTACTTGTATCTGATATGTTCTTTGGGAGTAACCAGATGTTTCTCATTTGCTGTTAGAACAGGCAGGAAAGGAGAACAAATGAAGCTTGCATCCCCACCCTTTTCTACAGGTGCCAACAAGTAATGGACTCATTGACATAAAGCTTGCTTGGATTCCTCTACAAAACACATTGTTGGGTGGGGGCTCTTCCACTTCCAGGTCTGACTAGGTTATCTGCACCTGGAAAAAAGAAGTGCTTGAAAATGGTGTTTATCCACCTAGATAGTCTGGTTTTTAACTCCAGTATTCTTGTGCTGGAATGAATTAATCAATCATGTGCATATAAGATTGCCTCATACTGAATCAGACAATTGCTGTATCTGCATTTACCAGTTTTGGTCCCCCACTAATGATTGTTCTTTGGGGGGGGGAAGGCAGGTTATGCAGTAATTTGAAATAATTATAGTAAATGTTCTAATGGTAATGGGGTTTTGCAATTCCCAGAATTCTTAGCCATATTTATTTCTTGTTGGGAACTATGGAAGGCTGATCTATATGATGATTTAACTGGACCATTAATCTCTGCCAATCTGACCAACTGTCAATGATAATGTGTATGATCCAACATCTCTGTAAAGTTAGAGCTTCCTTATTTATTTGTCTCTCTTCAGTAGGCAACCCAGTATCCCTTTGAAACTATTCCCGCTGCCACTACTGTTCTCACCGTCTCATGGAGTATGGTCATGGATGATGATAGTTGAAATGCAGAATATTATTTTGGATTTGATTTTTAATCTCACCATATATTAGTGATATTATATGATATGATTAATATAATATAATATAATATAATAATATGATGATATGATATGATATAATAATTCCCTTCTCATCCTTATGGTGGTATACATCTTCTTCAATCTCATGTGGCTCTACCTGGAAGTTTGAGGGTTCAGCACAATATCCTAGCTGTTCCTAACACTGCTTTCTTCTGGACTCTGATGTTTTTCTGAGCTCTGATGTTTTTCCTGGGATCTGTTGGAATCACTCTCCCAACTTAGAAGACACAGCTCTGAGGGCTCCTACCACCACTGGGATGACTTTGGTCTTTATTTTCCACATCCACGCCAGTACTCCATCAGGCCCTGGCACTTCTCTCCTAATATCCTATTTTTTCTTGGACATTAAGATTTCTAGCATTCTTTTTCACACAGGACTTTTCATCAATTCCACAAGTAAAATCTCCTATCACTCTTGTATTCTTCATATGAAGGGTATGTTTTCCCAAGATTTCTATCTTGTTAGCTCATTCATTAATTTCAATTGCCCCTTCCCACCCATGTGCTGCTGATTATAAGGTATTGACATACATTAAGTACAAGTTGTGTGTGTGTGTGTGTGTGTGTGTGTGTAAATTTGTATGGAGAGGCATACAAATGATTTAGGACTGTTGAACCTAAAGGGTTCTAATTGATTTTGTGACTCTTCAAGTTTGTCTTATTTTCTCTTGTTGTTTTTACCAGACATAAAATATATTGAAATGTCACCAGGCAAAACCAAGTATCAAGAGTCTTGGCAGAGCTCAAGAAGTCCTTGCAGCACTCTACTTACTGTGTCTTCCCCAAACCGCGGTCATTTATTTCTACGTGGAAGCAACCTTGGCTATAACTATGATGCTGCTGGTAATATTTCTGGAAGTGCACAGCATTTCTCCCCTACAGGAAGACAGTCACCAACTTGCATCCAAGTATCAGAGAGCATCTCCATTCCACAACGAGATCATAAGAATTTTGTATCCTATGGTTCAAATTCTTCCCTAGCTTCCTCTCCGAGCATCCTGCAGCTCAGGAGGATGGCACAGCGATGCAGTGAGGCATCAATGCTTTCAACAAGTCCTGGGTCAGACACCAGTTACATTCTTGGAAGGTAAATGCAGGGCTTTTTTTCTCATAGAACGCTCAGAACGGAGTTCCGGCACCTTTTTTGGATGGAACCTTGTAGGGTAGGTAGGCAAGGCAGGTTGTATGACATGTGTGAGTTCTGGCACCTTTTTCTTTTACAAAAAAAGCACTGGGTAAATGCATTCTATAAAAGGGGTTATCCTGTGTGATTACTTCACATTTCTCTATGAGAAATCATTGCCTGAGCTACTTTGCAGTGCTGGCTCACTAGAAGACTATCAGGCAGGAAGATGAAAGGAGGAGGAAAAAAATGTGCAACAATAATGGCAGGACAAAATAGTAGCAATGATAAAAAAATAACTGAGTCAGAGTAGAGTAGTTCCCTCAAAAGATAACTTGGCCTCTTCACACTACCTCTAGTCAAGCAGCAATTGTCCACATTTAAAGATGGTGGCTGGAAAAGATGAACTGGAACTGGGAAGTGACTTGTTTGGGTATCATACCTTCTACATGGTAAGGGAAGGTGTATTTCAAGGCAGCTGCTATGTTATTTCCTTTGGGCATAGCCAAAACACCTAGCTCCTCTGCATCCCTCACTATGTCAAAATAACTACGAATCACTTCTGTAAAATCAAAGTTAGGAAACGCTGGGAGGCAAATCAATAGACACCTAAGCAAATCCACTAATGTACCAAATATCTGCTGCTTGAATCCAGCAGAAAGATCTTAGAGATGGAGGGGCCACATAAACCACTGAATCCAAATGCCTATTTAGTTCCATTCATTCCGTTTAAGTGGCTTCTCCTTCAGAAGTTTGATGGCCAGAAGTCCCACTTTGTCTGTGTTGATTATTGCAGTAACCCCAAACCTTTTGTGCACCAGGAACTGGTTCCACTGAGAGGTTTTTCCATGGAGCAGAGGGGGGGGGGGTTTCGCATACCACTTCTCTAAGAATTTATTTCTATAGTCAAACTCTTTTACTGTTTGGGGCTTTTTTCCTAATGTCCAAGTGGAATCTGCCTTCCTGTAACTTAAGACCACATTGGGTCTCACATTCTGGGAGACTATTTTCTTGATTACCCCTTTAATTGTTTGAGGAATATCATCAAAATGTGCCCTCTCCAAAGAAATATCACTTACCTCCACATAGACTTTTAAAAAGATGGGTGTTTAAAAAAAACACTAATTAGCTGGTCACACTGGTTTTATCTAGACGAGTTTCTATTATTCTTTTAAACATGCTTAGCAAAAGTAGACACCATTAGAGAGTTCTAAAATCTTAGGTACTTAGCATGCATGATTTGCTCCCACATGGATATTTAGAACTAACCGTAGTACAACCCTAATCTTCTTTAACCTTTTTTTTCTCTTTTGCAGCAGCAGCAGCCAATCATTGTCCAACAATGAATCTGACACACCTCTAACCAAGTCAATAGGAAGCCCCTCCTCCATTGAATCCCTGACAGGGTGCTATGTTGCATCCAACAGCCCTGGTTCTTCCTATCTCAGAGACACATGCTTGCAGAAAGCAAATTCTCCTCTAACTCAGCCATACCAGAAGGGACAAACCCTCACCCACACCCACTCTCTTTCCTCTTCAAATCCCCCACTCCCAATTCCTATAGTGCTCATCAATGGTCTCCCAGAAGACAGTGAGACAGCTACTCAACTTTCCAGGGGCTGCTCCAGTTCCTTCAAAGATAAGATGCTTAAAGCCAAATCCAGCAGTATTTCAGGAGTTAATGGTTTAAACAACTCTTATTCTGACAACTCAAGTTCCTCCACTTCTTCTCTGGATGGTAAGTTTTTCCATCCCTGCGACTAGAAGCTCACATCTTTTGTTTCTTTATTTCCAATTGTACTGCAAATGAATCTTTTATTTTAAAAATTCCTCAGATCATGTATCTTTCAGACACGTAGTTCACCAGTCTGGATTGCCACTCCTTCCCAAGCCAACATGGATGTTGGTAAGAATTCTGGAAGCTGAGGTCCACATTTCTAGAAAGTACCAATCTAGAGGATGGGTGAAATAAAATTTCCCTGCTATAGGAAGTCGAGGAAGTAATCTAAAGTAAAAATGTCAGTGTGCCTGCTCATACAAAAGTCAGGGAATAGGGCCAATCTGTATAATCAGCCTGGTAAAGTTTCCTAAATTGACCACATATTCCCTATTTGTTAATTCACTACCCTCCCTAGTCTTCCACTGTGGGCCTTTTGAAGTATTTCAAGAAACTTAGTGAGGAAAAAGCACAAATCAAGATGAAGTAAATTCCTTTCAATGCAACCTTTTTCCTTATATCTTCCATCTGACAATCAGTTTGAGAAGGAAGCTAGTGGGGAACACCAGTATCAGAAATGGACTTCCCTTGCTTTCCCATTCTCATACATGATTCTCTCTGCTACCATCTGAACAATATCACTCCAACCAAGGAGGAAGGGGCAGTTGCAGACTTGCAAGTTAAATTAACCCTGCATCCTCCTTCCAGAAAGTAGGACAATCAGAAAAACAAGGTGGCTGATCAGGGATATCCAATCAATAATTCATCTAGAATGGCATATTGTTGTTTAACAGTAGCCAGATGTTCTAGGAAAATTTAGTCACTCTCTTAATATTAAATCTTGACATGTAATGTTGGGGTTTTGAATGTTTGCTAGGAAATCTAATTAAATAGTGTTTACTTTTGAGGTAGAGGAGGACAGTAGAAAATCCAGATGCTGGGTCTAAAACAGCAAAATTGACTTCAAATTCCGGCATGTGATTTGAGGAGATTCAGTTTGGGGATTCATTAAAGTCCCTGTATATGAAAATTGTGTTTTAAGCTATCACACTTAAGTAGTCTCTTTTAAATTTTGTTTTCTTTTAAAATTAGTTATATCACCATACAAAAGAAAAAAAACTTTTCTAGCTTTATAAAAGTCCACCTACCCACTGGACATCTGCAAAGGGAGTCAAAACCTCTCCCCCTCAAAATGAAAGCTATAATGAAATGATGGAAGCAATCTATCTAACAAAATGAAATTCAATTGTGAAAAAAGTAAGGTTCTACATTTAGGCAGGAAAAATCAAATGCACAGGTATAGTATAGGTGGTACCTTGCTCAATAGTAGTAACTGTGAGAGAGATCTCAGAGTCCTAGTGGACAATCACTTAAATATGAGCCAGCAGTGTGCTGCAGCTGCCAAAAAAGCCAACACAGTGCTAGGCTGCATTAACAGAGGTATAGAATCAAGATCACGTGAAGTACTAATACCACTTTAGAATGCTTTGGTAAGGCCACACCTGGAATACTGCATCCAGTTTTGGTCACCACGATGTAAAAAAGATGTTGAGACTCTAGAAAGAGTACAGAGAAGAGCAACAAAGATGATTGGGGGACTCGAGACTAAAACATATAGGGAACGGTTGCTGGAATTGGGTATGTATAGTTTAATGAAGAGAAGGGTGAGGGGTGACATGATAGCAGTGTTCCAATATCTCAGGGGCTGCCACAAAGAAGAGGGAGCCAAGCTATTCTCCAAAGCACCTGAAAGCAGGACAAGAAGCAACGGATGGAAACTAGTCAAGGAGAGAAGCAACCTAGAACTAAGGAGAAATTTCCTGACAGTTAGAACAATTAACCAGTGGAACAACCTGCCTCCAGAAGTGGTGAATGCTCCAACACTGGAAGTTTTTAAGAAGAGACTGGCCAGCCATTTGTCTGAAATGGTTTAGGGTTTCCTGCCTGAGCAGCGGGTTGGACTAGATGACCTCCAAGGTCCCTTCCAAATTATTATTATTATTATTATTATTATTATTATTATTATTATTATTATTATTATTATTTTATGTGTGACATATGTAAACATAGGGTATAGCTTTGATTATAAATTCATTGAACCATCTTGATATTTTTAACCCCTTCCCCTTATGCCCTGTCCTTAATTGCAAAAGAAAATTTCATTTCTAACTTACTCTCTGGATTTCAATAGGATCACTGGGAATTTGGAAAGAATTTGGGTCTTCCCATTATCTCAGTGTGGTCCATCAGTTTCAGTATTTATAGATTGAAATGGAAGGACAATCTCTTTTTCCTCTCGCCTTGTTTTCATTTATTTTATAAACTTTCCTTATATGCAGAATTTTTTGTAAGATTAAAAAAACTCTATGATGAAAAATAACTTACTGATTTTTCTAACCACTTTTTCCTAACTTTGTTTAACTCAGATGTGTACATATATGTGTATATATATTCATACAGGGTATTCCAAAGAAGCCCAGACAACTATGAAGTTTGTGATGGACACCTCAAAATATTGGTTTAAACCCAGCATCACAAGAGACCAAGGTAATCTAATCTAAGGAACAGCAAGCAACAAATACACAAAATGAAAGAAAGGCAAGACAGCTAAAAGCCTAAGAATGTGGCCTGATTCAGACACAAATATGTTACATAAATTAGCTACATGAGCTGATGTCTCTTCCCATCTCTTTGGAAGGAGTTTTATTGAATTTTTATGGATTCATGGTGATGTTAATCACCATGAATGTTAATATATGTTAATACATATTTTTTGCCTTGGAAAGCAGGCTAGAAATACTTGCTTCCAAGATTCATTTCAGAAAAAAGAAGTTGCTGGCAGTTCCATCTGAAGCAGGAGTTTTCAAACTTGGCCATTTTATGACTTGTGGACTTCAACTCCCAGAATTCCTCAGCCAGGCATGATAGAGGGATCTAATATCTTAGTAAACATGCTTTGGGGTGAAAACAAAAAAAGGGATGACTATTTCATCCATTAACTGCTGTTGTTAAATGATAAACCTTGCTAGGATGGCCCATGGGATCCTTGAAGAGCATTTAATCCACAACAACTTCAACTCCAACAGCCATCTTTTGACTTCTTCACCATAAGTGTGGTTCAAGGACAGCAACAACATTCTGTTGCTGTACCTGAACCATACCTTTATCTTCTTTCTAGCAGCACATCCATCTATGGTAGTCTTTGAAACAGAGACTTCCAAGCTTGCTTCTGATGTAGAAAGTGAAGGCAGAAATTGCAGTAGTAGGAGAAAAAAACAACTGGTAGAAATCGGCTTCCCTCTGCTTTTTCTCTCCTAGATTTTATACTTTTCCTAGCCATTTTCTTCCTTTGGCTCATAACATGGGTATATCGAAAAGAATAGTAAGGAAAGTTATACAACAAAAATAATTTCAGAGAAATGTGTTTAAAAGGGATTTCTTCAATAATTTGGCCTAACAATAGGGTACATTAGGAAAGCTGTGCACAAATGCTCCATATTATTAACAAAATTCGGTATAGTTTTAACTGATCCATTAAAATTAAGTCCGTAAAAAAACCTGAAGCAATGCCATATAGATACAGAAAGAAAAATGTACCAGATTTATATAGATTTACATGTCCATTTTGGAAAAGAGTCAACTTGCAGAATGCAGTGATGAAAGAATTTAATCCTTTCTGTCCCTTCCTCATTGGGAACAGGGAAGCTTCTGGAAATGCAAATGAACGTTTGGAGCATTAAAAACCTGGTAGAGTTATTAGATGAGACAAAATAAATGTCTCTCAGTTACTTTTCCCTGCCTCAATTAACTATTTATCTACCTATTTACCTACCTCCTCATGTTTTGAAACTCCAAACTTTGGGACAACTTATTTCTTTAGTACGATGTAAGTTTCAGCCTTACATATATTTGTCACATTCAAATTGAGTTGATACTGCTGCTCAAAATAATTACATCAATTGTCATTTACTTTCTTATTTGTAAGATAAAACTCCATTGATAAAGACTGGTATCCAATCACACTGCCATGCCCTGGCATTTTAAGAGATGTTGTCTATATAGCTAGTATTTTTTCCCCAGCTATTATTTAAGCTTTTGTTACACATATTCATGCTAAGTAAGGCATTTTGTTTGTTCTTTCAAATAATTTTGGGAGATGGACCTCTATACAAAGCCAGACCAGATACCTGGGAAAGGAAAGCATAAAAGCATTTTATGAGCATAAAATAGATAAAGACATGCAGGCAATATTTTCTCCCTAGGACCTTCAAACTGCCCAATTCTTTCAAATATAGAGCCTTTCTAGTCTTATCTCAGGTAACAAACAGCAAAGAGACTAAGCTGTAAATCAAAAAGCTCCTGATTCCAATCTGGCCTCTGTGTAACAGCCAAATGGTCTTAGGTAAGCCATTATCCCTCTGCAACATATGATCACAATATTGATTTACCTATAGGGCTACTGTAAAGGTGCCAGCTAAGTAATGCATGTGAAATGCTTTGAATACAAGGAAACTCTGTTTGCAAAAGATACAAATGATTATCTCTCTTCATTCTTTGATATGCTGACACTTTGTTCTATGGGTATATGTTTTAACAGCTATCCAACTGCTAATGGATGAACCACCGGGTACATTTATTATGAGGGACAGCACATCTTATCCTGGCTCATTTGGCTTAGCCCTGAAAGCAGGTACTCAGAATTTCTACTTCAAATTGCAAAGAGGTGATAATAGAGAAGGTCTACAACAGCTTTCTCCTATCTGATGCTTTCCAGATGTATTTTACTATAAATTCTAGAATTCCCAAGCAGAGGGCCAGTTGGCTGGGAAGTCTGGAAGTTGCAGCTCCAGCATATTTGGAAGGCACTGCATTGAGAAAAGCTGCTCTGGTGCCAAACTGTGCAGAAACCCCACTTAAGGGATTCTTTATTTAGGTTCCCACCTGCATGTTCCCAGTCTGAATATTGACGACGAAGGGAAAGATAGCAGACTCCCAAAATTCTGACAGTATTGGAAAGCAAGAGAGGCTGGTGACTCTTGTAGAGAGGCAGCACATTCATTCTTCTAAAGATTGATGATGCAACTGCAGCCATTGCAGAGAGGTGATAGCTCCCTGTATGGCCAAAAGCTCCAAAGTCATGGCTGTAGTTAATCATTCAACATATTGCTCACTGCATGTTCCCAGTTGCCTTGTGGCACACAGTTAAGGAAATTCTGCAAAAATGAAACTATAACTGGTAGAGCATAGCATCTCCATAAAAGCAACCAATAGTTGTTACATGTTTTACAAATCTAAGCCAAACAAATCTCAAGTTTTTTCACACAGGAAAGCAATGGTAGGGGAAACCCCAGAGGGTAAACCAGCAGAGAAATGAAAGTGGAGAGGAGAAATGACTGATGAGCCGTCCACAGGAACTGTGAACAAATAAAACAATAGAAAGTTGGTAAATGGCTATATTCAGAGTCTCTCTGAATCAAGGGCAATGAGAAGTTCAAGTAAAAGAAAACTTTGCTTCTTACATTGGAAGCAGCCTGCAAGATGTCACAGGGGAAATGAAACAGGAAAAAAAGCAAACTTCATGTGCTGGAGCCTGTCCATGCAACAATTTCAGGGTAAAATAGTTGCAAGCCAGGACAAGCAAGCTTTGGATCAGCTTCAGGAAGGGGAATGCAGCTGAAGGAAAATATAAGCTTCTCTATTAATTATCTACCTGTGCCCCAGTTGAGTTATGAAGCATAGAGGAGATGGAAGTTAATAAACGTTAAGAGGAGCAATGCAGGAAGGAAACCTGTTCCATTTCATTCTACACAACTTTAAAACATTTTCTCCAACGTGACTCACAAAGCAAATTTTGACGGGTTGTGTAAATAATCTATTTAAAACAGAAGAGCGCAGTGAGAGATTGTAAATAATGCTAGCTAATATTGCAACCTTTGTTTTAATGTTAAAAAAATAATATTTATTTTTAGCATTTAAACTTTGCCTTTCAACGTTCCTAGGTTTTGAAAGTTGGGAGTTTATCCTCAAAAAAAATCACTAGAGTAAAACTGTACCATGCCACATTGATGTCTTCTAAATACACTCAACTACAATTCTCATTAGTTCTACCCAGAATGGCCATTGGGAATTACGGAATTTGTATTCCAACCCATCTGAGGCTCTGTGCTGGAAAAGACTGCAAAAAATGCACATATCCCTATGAAAAGAGAAGGGACAGACATAGGTTAAAGAATCTCTGCTCATTTGCTTCTTCTCAATTTTGTTTGGTTTACATTGCATTTGCAGGCCAAAAGCAGTATTCTCTCTGTGATTATTTGTATGGATGAACTTTATAGAAGGCCTTTTCTGTTGTTGTCATTTAGTGAAAAAGTTCCTTAAGCAGTTGCATTCATGATTGTGATAGAGGGTCAGGGGGTCTCATTCCAGTTCCAAATTCTATCATTTGTGATAAATTATCTTGTTATGTTTAGGACTCCAACTCATTAGCTTGCAGTTGAAGTTCAATCCAATTCTCACATTGCTGAATTTGCAGTTACATAATGTTTCTTTAAACAGAGGATTTTAGGAACATGAATTGTTGAGAGACTGTACAACCCATTTCATGAGATATTGAGTTTAGGGTTTTTTTTAAGATTTAACTTCCACATCCCTGGAAGAATTCCACTATGAGTCCATCACTGATTTATATTCAGAAACGTTTTGTTTCATGAGCTAAAACTGTTCTCAAAACAATTCTGCTCCTTCATCTGGTTTAAATTTGTAACAAAGAATTTTCATAGAATCAAAAGATGATGATAGTGGCATCAGAAAATCAGAAAAAAATATGTGCTATTTCTGTGTACAAAACTGGGTTCAGGAATTATGCCAATATTAAACATAAACAGCACCAAAATTAGAATAAGAAAGCCAGATTTGGATAAAGCCTTTAAAAATCCACTTTTAAAGCTCTTTGGAAAGCTTCCAATATAAGGTGTTGATTTTTTATAGGTTGCATTTCAGATTCCTTTGTTTTGTTTTAAAGGAGAAGATGTTGGTAACCACATTAGACACTTCCTCATTGAATCTTCTCCCAAAGGAGTGCATCTTAAGGGAGCAGAAGAAGAACCCTATTTTGGTAAGATTCTTGGTTGGTTTCAGCTACTTATGCTTAAGCTTTGACTGTCATATATTCATACATATAGTTATTAGCTGGTGTTATGATTAGCTGAGGTTCAGGCAGTTGCATCTGTGTTGCTTTTTGCTCCTAAAAAAAGTGTCTATCTGATTCAGCAAGGTAAAGGTAAGGGTTTCCCCTTTCCAGTCAAGTCCAACTCTAAGGGGTAGTATTGATCTTCATTTCTTAGCTGAGGGAGCCAGCAGTCATGTGGCTAGCATGACTATACATTCATGTGTTTGGAACGCTGTTACTTTCCCACCAAAGTGGTACCTATTTATATACTTGCATGTGCATGCTTTTGAACTGCTAGGTGGGCAGGAGTTGGGGCAGGCTACTGAAGCTCACACATCACACAGCATTAGGGTCTCGAACCTGGGCTGTCAGGTTTCCAGCTGACCAGTTCAGCATCTTTAGCCATTCAGCATCATGCCCACCCCCTTTGAAATAGATTCAGCATTCTATTTCAATTAAGTGGAACCAGGGTATCTATGGAAAGTCATAAATGTGGCAGTCTTGGTAGGCAATGGAGGTTTTCACATAGTCTACGATCCTAGAACCAATAAAGAGAGATAGCTAACCTTTTACTAATGATGTCTTATATGGGAAGAATAGATAATCTTTTCATTAATTAATTAATTAATTAATTAATTAATTAATTAATTAATTAATGAACCTTTATTGTCAAAGTACAACCATGTATACATTGAGATTGGCTGAGCCTCCCTTCGTGACCCTCCCCCACAACTCACAGTGACAACAAACCCTCCATCTTATTACACCATGTGAGCTAATTGCACAATACACTGGCCTCACAAGTCAGTCACACATAAAATTATGTCCTGTTCAAGAGCCTGACAGCCCATAGATAGAAGCTGTTCTTCAGCCTGTTGGTACGGCTGGCTATACTCCTATATCTCCTACCCGATGGTAGGAGAGTAAAGAGATACTGACCAGGGTGTGAGTCATCCCTAAGAATTTTCCTCACTCTTCCAAGGCAGCGAGCCCTGGCGATGTCATCCAGTGGTGTCAGGGGACAGCCCACAATGTCTTGTGCTGTGCTCACCACCCTCTGTAATACTTTCCTATCTGCGGCTGTCAGGCCAGCATATCAAACCACAATACAGTGCGAGAGGACGCTCTCTATAGTAGACCGATAAAAGAGGGTCATTAGCCGTTGTTCTGCCCTGTTCTTCCGCAAGACCCTGAGGAAGTGGAGTCTCTTTCTTTATCGCAAAGAGTGAATCTCTGGTATTCAGTTGGCCTACTCACAAATCAGTGTAGCTTCTTAAAAATCCTCATAAAATTTGGTATCTATTTGGGGGGATATTTTCTAAAGCATTAGAAATGCACACACTGTGCAAATGATCTTTTCCTAATATGTATAAAAACCTTTGCATAAACCTTTCCATTATATATAGATTTTGGTACATATATCTTTAAACAAATATTGGCTTTTGCAAAATTTAATAAATACATAGTGTTGTACAGAGTGCGTTCCAGTTTGGAATTAGATATAGCAACTGAATTTGCATCAAATGTTTTACCATTTTCATCCATATCTATCATTCCATTCCAAGTAACAAGGGAGGGAGCATCCTAATAATGGAAAACCACCACCACTTCAAGAACCGCCTTCCAGTCACTCAAATTCTTCACCCCATTCTTTTCAATAGGCAAAGAGGTCTGCTGATTTTATAAAATCTCCAGTTTGTTAACACTGCTACCTGATTACCTGAAAATGAATAATTTGGACATAAAGGGTGAGATGTGAGGTAATAATGTGAGGGTCCCGCCGGTGAGAGATTGCCGGCGGGTGACACCCAGGGATAGGGCCTTCTCAGTGGGAGCGCCTGCCCTCTGGAACCAGCTGCCGGTGGAGCTGAGGACTGCTCCCGACCTCCGATCATTCCGCCGGGGCCTGAAGACCTGGCTCTTTGAGCTCTCGGGCCCAGGCTGAGGAGAAAATTTTAACTGGGGTTTTTAGTGTACAGGGTGAATTTAATGCTTTTTAACTGGTTTTAACTTTTGTATGTTTTGATTTTTAATTCCCTGTAAACCGCCCTGAGTCCTCAGGGAAAGGGCGGTATACAAATGCAACTAAATAAATAAAAATAAATAAATAATGTGGGCTACAGAGATGTTAAGAACACTTTGTACAAATCTCATTCATTTGTTCTTTATTACAGGGAGTCTCTCAGCATTTGTATATCAACACACCATTATGCCATTAGCATTACCCTGCAAACTGATCATTCCTAGTCAAGGTATGTTTAGGATCTTTGACCAAGATCAGAAGAATAATACACTGCAGCATGAATTCTCATAAACCTTATAGATACCAGCTAACAACAATTCCTTTTTAAACCTAAATATATTTGCTAACAAGTAAAACCTCAATGAAAAAAGATGTTAACATATATTAATGTGTTAAGAATTGCAGATTTTCAGAGATCTTTCCAGAAAAGGATATAATTGTGCATCAAGATTTTAATTTAATATCTTTCGTAATGCGGCTGTAACTGGTGTGCTGTTGTACCTATCTTAGCTTTCCTCGGTGATGAAAATCCAGTCCTTGGTTCAGAAGCTGTTCTTCCTTTGTCTCAGAAAGCTGCTGGTGAGTATAATGGGAGTAAGCATTTTTCTTCAGTTAAATCAGACCATTTCATATCCTAAAGGTTAAAGTAATAAATAATGACCAGCAGTTTGATCTACATGTTTTGCCTCCTTTCAGTGTTGTCACGTTTCTATAAAGAATTTACATTTTGCTATCATTCAGACCACAATATTCTGTATCTACACAAAGATTTTTTTTTTGTCATGGTGATTGCATAATAGATTTTAATCTTTTGTGGTTTGTGTATATGGGTGTATATGTGTGAAAGGTGGGGGAGGCAGTTTGGAGGGCAGAGAAACCCCTGGGCGAATCATCACCTGGCCAGCAAAGACTTGGCGGGTGTGATCCACACACTGTAAACTTGGGAAGGTGACCAAGTTCTAGGACCAAAAAATATGCAGGTCATGCATCCAGAGCCACACCAAGCCCAGGACCATGGGGAAATGCAGGTCAGAGGTTATATAAAACTGAATGCCCTCCTCGTGAGAGCTGAGGGCCATTCCCACAGTTGCATGGTAGACTTAATGGGCCCAGACAGGAGCAATCAGCCATCAATAGTCTCCACTAACAAAGGCGGTTCCAACAAGCATAGGGGAACAGCCCATTTGGCCACAAACGCAGCATCCATAAAATTTGTAGTGGTCCCAGAACCAACCAAGGCATGTACCAGAATCCCCTGGGGCCTACTGGGAGGAACCAGCATGCCACCAATATCAAGTGCTGTGGAGGTCCGAGTGCCGCATCTGATGGATGCCGCTCGGTGTTGGGGGAAGCCCGATCCAAAATGCCTTTTAGGTTGGGCTCAGGGCATTTCCCAACAGATGAGGTTGCATTCACAGGGCAGTTCTGATAGCCGACACTCCTCATCACTTCTTGAGACAGGATGTAGCCAAATGCCCAGGTTCCCCACAGTAGAAACACAAACCCCCAAAGTCATCTATTATTTCTGCCAGCGATAGGTGAGGCCTGGCAGCACCTAACTCCATAGGCTCTTCCCGCATAACTGGAGTCTCACGCATAACCAGGGTCTCTGGGGGAGCATGACAACTCTACACTGCTACAGCAGAGTATCGATCTGCAAACAGAGATGGATCAACTCATTGAGGTCCAGGGGAACATCGACACAGGCCAGCTCATCCAATAGGTCCTCTGACAAGCCATCCTGGAAAGCGTCCATGAGTGCAGCTTTGTTCCAGACCAAATCCTGGCTAAGCGGCCTAAACTCACTGATATATCCCTGTAAAGGGCGTCGGCCCTGCTTCAGAGCTTTCAGGTGTCTGGTAGCAGTCTGCGTCTTAATGGGGTCCTCATACATGAGACAAATGTAGTCACAAAACCCCCCAAAGTTATCCAACAATAGACTAGGCTGGACCAGCAGGGGTGTGGCCCAATGGGCCACAGGGGCAGAGAGAAGGCTGATCATAAACCCCACTTTATCTTGATCAGTGGGGAAGTCTGTCACTCTCAGGCTGATAAAGAGCTGGCATTGTCCCAAAAAAGCTGGAAACATATCCGGAGTGTGATCGAATTTATCAGGCACTGCTACTGGACATTTCCACTGGGGTTGTGGAGCAGCAGGAGCTTGAAGCTGAGCAACTCAAGCTGCCAGCAAGTCCAGCTGTAGGGAGAGCTGGGTATTCTCTGCATGTAACTGCTCCGTGGTAGTAGGGGGTAAAAGGCCCAAAGCAAACTGTTCTGTCCCAGCCTACGTGAATACTGCTCAACTGCTTACTTGCAAGGAAAAACCCGTTTGCATTGAACAAGGCAGGACTTGGTAAGATAAACGACTTTTATTTTTACACAGCTTTTATGTAACAAAACTCCAACCAGTCCTTTAGCTGTTCAAACGAACAAGATTCAATCTCTGAGTTCTAAGCTGGAATGCTCAAGATTTAAGTCACTCAAACACACAGAAAGCTGACAAACCTACAACACGCATAAACGTGAAAAACAGTCATAAGTCACTTTTTTTGTAATTTTGTTGTAATTTTGAATGGTCACTAAACAAATTGTTGTAAGCCAGGGACTACAAGTACAGAAATCAGGAGTGTAATAAACAATGCTTTCAAAGATAGGCAAGACACGAATCAGCAATGGTAATTGCAAACTTCATGCCATACATACTGTACCTATAAGCTTTAATATTATTTTGTCTCTTCTTGATGTATTTTTCCCCTCTCGCTTCCTATGGCTGTAACCTCTTGAATTGTTCTAGATTTCTTGTTTTGCTTCTTTTGGTATTTCTGTCACATGTTCTTGTTTTGTTATCTATCAAAACTTCTCACAGCCGTGGGGGCATCCCCTGAGTGCTATTGCAGCATCCTGTGAGAATTCACAGCTGCTACAAAGCACATCAGATTTGCAATTAATACAAATTATTATCTAATCTCACTTGCCACAGAAGCCTGCTGAGGCTGCTTCTTTCTTCAAATGATGGAGAGACAAATTCTGACAAGTAACAGAGTGTTGCAGAGGGGCATATTTTGATGATCTTTTAGTGTTTCAGGGTTTTTTTTTTTTTTTGCAAAAGCTCATTACTTTTGCAAACAGGGTAAAAAATTAAAAAATGAACCTTGCTAAGTTTATATGTAAATGTTTTATTTACATCATAAGTTTTCATATCACTGTTAGTAATGTTCAGATAGTTTCAATTCATTAATTATATTTAATTGTAATTAAAAAATACACACATACAAACAAATCTATCTGGATAAAAATCTATCTATATATGTACTTTCACTACTGCATCTGTGTAGGATTATGTAGCAAAACTTGTATGAGAAGCCAAAAGTATCACAATATGATCACAAAGAATGTCCATCAACAATCCGCCCCTTGTGAAGCACATATTAGTTCTTTCTTGATTAGCCCATTGAAATCCAATATCTTCTCTCCTCCACTCAGTTAAAAAAAAGTGATTTGGGTTGTTGTTGTTTTAAAAAAAGCTATCACAATCACAGTTTCAAATAAAGCTCCATTCTATCCAATGTGACCTGGTAAAATGTGAATTTGTTTGATTAGAGATTTAACAGCACTTCTCCAGCCTGCCTGCATTTTTTTCACAAGTTTTACTGTATTTTTAAAATGTACTATGCAATCACAGTGTAGAAATTGACTTTTGATAATATCTCACAACCCTCGGTTTCCTTCCATATTTTTGAAAATGTAAGCTTCTTTTAAAAAAAAAATTCTCAAAAATAGCCACCAGAGATAACCTTTCTCTTCTTTTTTTCTCCTTTTGTCTTATAGTATGTAATCTCTTGTATCTGCACTCAGTGACTATGGAAACCCTCACTGGCAAAGCAGCAGTTCAGAAAGCGGTATCTTCCACTTTTGAACAAGAGATGCTGCCCACACCCACCATTGTCCACTTCAAAGTTACTGCATTAGGAATAACTTTGACTGACATCCAGAGAAAGTAAGAAAGATGCATTGTGGGGAGAGCCATTTTTTATAGCCATCTCTATCAGAAGAAAGCTTCAAATGGAAAAGATGGCATTTAAAAAAAAAATATGGGGGGTGGGGGAATAGATATACTTTTGTGTGAGGGTGTGATGGCTCATACATTAAAGACCCTGAGCTTGTCAGCTGGAAAACTGACAGCCTGGGTTTGAGACCTGAGCAACACACTATGGGATGAACTCCCATTACTTGT